>NC_140085.1:124142069-125395819 GCF_964237585.1 Gallinula chloropus
CCATGCAATGGGATTTCTGGGGTCTGGTACTGTGTGACTCATGCTATCTTCTTGGTAAATTTGTGACCCACTAGATGACTAGTTATGTGGGAAGTGTCATCAGGTGCAAAATAGGCCTGGAGTGGATGGAGCTAGTCTCTTGCTGGGTACTGTGCATTGCATGTAGGTAGCTCTCACAATACTCAGATGCTCCTGAGAGGCTTTGGAGCCTCTGCTTTTTGCTAAAGCTGCACGCAGAAATGTTTTGCACCCAGGCTTATACTCTAAATGTGATGTTTTTATGACAAGATTATAATTACACTCTTCAGTTCTGCTCCCTCTTTTATTTACAAATCACAATGTTAGGAGTGTAGCTCAATGCACTGTAATCCTTGGAGGTAAAAATAACTCGGATGTGATTGCAAATGAAGAAAACAATGAATTTTGCCTACCTTTGGGCAGAGGTTTATAAGTTTTTTCCTCCTGGATCATATTCCTTGAGTTCTGGCTGTGGTATTTTGGGAAATTTACAAAGCATTTTTTCTGGCATGTGCAATTTTTCATTTAATGCTCTGTTGTATTCTATAGCTCTTTTTTTGATATAAGCAAAAAACCCTTAGGTTGTCACAACTGTAATTCCATGCTAAAATACTGTGCTATTCATAATGTTTTATGTTGAATGAGCATTACATATATTTTATCAAAACATGCCCTGATTGCTTAATTTAAATGCTGATAATGAAATTTCAAGTCTTACCTGAATGGACATGGCAAGGCAGTAGCGGAGAAGTTAGAAATAATTTCAATTTCGGTAGAATCAATGGAAGTTAAACCTGAGAATCTGTTGTATGCTCTACCATTGTGGAGATTTCTTACAAGTAGTTCTTTCTAATGGATGCTTTGATTCCTTATGTAGATGAAACATGTGGATGTATTGCAAATACCTTGATCAGGGTTTCTTTCTGTTTACAGTCATTGGTCCAAACATGTGAAGAGTTTGTCGAAGCAGCATCATGAAGGATTTAATGCTGCTGATTCTAGCACTTCCTCTAAAAGTAACTTTGAAAAGGTTGCTGCTTTGAGATTTTCACAAACATCTCCCAGCTGTAAGGATATGGATTGACACTGTCTCTTGCCTAGGCTTGTTCCTTCTAGTTGTGCTGTACTATTCCTACAACATGTTTTGCAGTACAGATTCCAAAAATCTAGATATCAAAGTTATTTGGATACAAACAAAAGCTGACTGGAAACACATGATCTCTGTGTGCTTGTGAAACCTCTTGGCTGGAGTAATTGTTTTTGCTGATCCTCACTGCTCCCAGTGAAGTGAAGAATATAGCATTTGTATTGCTCTCACCTGAGCTGGAATGAAATTGCTTCTGTGATGAGCTTGGTCTACTGAACAGCTGTAACCAGTCTTTTCTACTATTAAAACTAGCTGTAGATGAACAAATTTGAAGCTTCTGGACACCCACAGCTACTGAACTCAGTGAGGTTCTGTAATTTTGAAGGACAATAATTGGCTTCAATTTTTGTAGGATAATTTTCAAAAATTATATGTGGTTGAATAAGGAACACAATATACAGAATTGCTAATGGGATTGAGGGTAAAATGCAGTGAAGAGATGCTGTAATCTCCAGGCTCATGTATAATGCTCAGAAACAAATTACTCTGGTTTCTAGTTTGGTGTTTCCGTGTCTTATTGTGTGCCTTGGGTGAAGTCACTGAACATGTGAGCTGGATTCTGTACTGCAGAGATAGCACTGACTTACCTGTCTCTGGAGGGTGTTGGTGTAAGAAATACTGTGTTTGCAGAGCTCTGCATACATTAAGTGCTGGAGCTGTTTTCTTTTTTTTTTCACTTGTTCACAGCAAGCCTTGCTTGCAGTGACATAAAATTGTGTAATAAACCAAACCACAATAAAAATTTAATGGGGAATTAAATTAGGCTTATAGATACTGTTACCTTTGTTTACTATATTCCTTTAGTACAAGCTAAAAAAATCAAATTGTATTCTTTTACCAGAGAAAATAATGGTGGTAATGTTTTTAAAATCACATTCTATACCTTTCAGGGTGTGTTTTCCTTAATTGGCCTTTAAGAAAATTATCTATTTGGATGCACTGCAGAAATAAGACTCTCAGAAATTGCAAAATGAAATTACTATGTGTCTTATTTTCTGTCTTAAATGGTTTTGTCACATTTTGAACCAGTTATCAGTAACTATTCCTTGCTACTTATTGCCTGACTGGTAGCTTTATAACCTTTTTCTTAATTATTGTGTATTTGGTTTATGTAATTCATTCACCTGTTCTTATGTCTTTGAGTCTCTCTAAAGATGTACAGTTACACTGTGACTCTGTTTGTCACCTGCTTTATGTGGTTAAACAGCATAGCCTGATTGGTTTCAGTACATGAGGAGTTAAAAAAAAGCCACTAACATAAATAGATTTTCTTCTGATTACCCAAAACTTTTGATGAAATTGTATTATTCTGTGATATAACAAATGCCACCTTTTGGTGAAATCGGAGACTGCAAGTAATTTCTGGTATAATGAGTGCAGGTATTATAAATAATACAAAAGATTTTAATACCAGGGAGTATATAGTGGAGCATAAACAATTGTTGTTTTCCTGGTCAGTGGTTTATGCTGCATAACTTGATTTGCTTCAGTCTTTGACATAAAACTGTGTCTGATCTTCTCCAAAGATGCAGTATTGTTTTATAAGTAATTGATTAGCTGTGTAGCTTTTACTTAGACTCGGTTTCCCATGGCTTTCAGAAATCTGATTAAAAAGACATGTAAGAGATGTTTTTTGAGAGGAAATGTTTGCTAGGTTTTTCAGGCTTGACAAATAGCATCCTTCTAGAGAAGGACCAAACCACCATTTGACTCTTCAGTTATTTTCCCCAAGAGTAAGGATGAGTGGTGGTGTTTATAAAGCTCAATTATTATACTTTGAATTTTCAATTTACATTGCTTCTTTGTGTTATTTTTTGGCTGATCTCAACTCCTTTATAAGCAACTGATAGGAAAAAGCTTTCCTGAGAAAAAATAAGTATAAGCACTGATTTTTATTTTTTTTTTTAATTTTTGGAGAAGAAAAAATAGTAACTCCTTTTATGGTGTCACAGGAGTCCTTTAAGGGACAGAATCCACTCATGACATATCACTTGGTGTATTATAGCTAAAGGAAGGGTAAAGGTATGTATTTTTTATTTTCTAGGAAAATGCATTAACACATACAAAACTCTTACTTATTTTCCTGGATAAGAATGGAATTTCACTTCTCTTATTGGAAAATATCATTGAACAATACTACTGAGCTCTCCTTTGAGATGCAATCTCAAATACTTTTGTTACAACATTTTAAAACATTAAGCTCTGGAAAGAGTTGCTACTAATTTTAGTAGTCCAAACTTATTTTCAACATGACTGAGTCCAGAGATAAAGCTTCAGCCTATTACTTTAAAATAAGATTGGGTCTGAGGAACATGCAGAGTTTGAGACAAGATTTCACCTTTATCAAGCTAAGTACCTCTGTAGTACACATTGTGACTTGAAGTCAAATAATTTTGAATGTGCAGAGTTTCCCAAAGGGTTTTTTGTGCTTGACTTTTTTATGATATGCTCAAAGAGAAGAGAATAACACATACTGTCTCTTACCCATTTTGATTCTTGGTTAAAAGGCATTTTTAAACTGCAGGACATACTTGTACTTTCTGCAGCTTTCTTTATAATTTTGATTATACTTTGAGTTATTTTGTTCCTAATGCAAACATTGTCCGTCTGACCTAAGAGTTGTCCTAGACTATGACTTCTGCAGGCTTATTCTTTGCAGTAACCTAACCAATTTAGACTGGGATCAGGATTTTTATTCTTATCTGTCATGGCTAGGCATCCATGTGTATTGCTGGTTACTCAGCCTATGTGTGGAGATGTTTTGCATAGAAGTGAAACTTCCATTTTATCCACTTTCTGTTGATTGCTTTGGGACAGTAATCCTGTGACTGTCAATTGATTCACTAGGGAAAGAAAATTAAGTTTAGTTGGATTGTTGACAATTTTTCCTGCACTAAAAGACATATTTTCAAACAAGCACTTTGGAAGTACCTTAACTTATACTTCCTCAAGACTTTTCCTGTGGTGATATATACATATATATTTCCAGTCCCTCATTTTCTGAATGGACCTACTGAACTACTTCAGTGCTAGGATGACCTGGCAGATTTAATACCCTGTGTCTTCCCAGTCCTGGACTGCTGTGTCAGACTGCAAAATGTGATTTAATTTTGGAAACTGTGATAAAAAGTAAAATGGGTAGAGATGTTTTTGTGAGCCTTAATATTTCACTGTTGTAAATACAAGAAAAGCAACATATCTATGTTGGGAGAGTATCTCATGGGCAATGTGATGCAAATCACTGCTAATCATAGAATGCTTTGGGTTGGAGGAGATCTTAAAGACCATTGACTTCCAACCCCTTTTGGTAGGCAGGGCCAACTTTGCTAGACCAGGTAGACCAAAGCCTCATCTAACCTAGCCTTAAACACCATTAGGGATAGGGCTTCCACAACTTCTCTGGGCAGCCTGTGCCAGTGCCTCACCACCCTCATAGTAAAGCATTTTTTCCTTAATGTCTAATTTAAACCTGCCCTCTTTCAGCTTGAAGCCATTGCCCCTTGTCCTGTCACTGCACTCCCTGGTGAACAGTCCCTCTCCCGCTTCCATGTAGGACCCCTTTAAGTATTGTTAGGCCATAATTACGTATCCCTGGGGCTTTCTCTTCCCCAGGCTGAGCAAGCCCAAGTCTCTCAGCCTGTCTTCCTAGGAGAAGTGCTTCAGCCCCCTGATTATCTTCATGGCCCTCCTCTGGACTTGCTCCAGTAGCTCCATGTCTTTACTGTACTGAGGACCCCAGAGCTGGATGCAGTACTGCAGGTGGGGTCTCGTGAGAGCGGAGTAGAAGGGAAGAATCACCTCCCTTGACCAGCAGACCTTGCTGTTCTTGATGCAGCTCAGGACATGGTTGGCCTTCTGAGCTGCTAGCAGGCACTGCTGACTCATGCTGAGCTTGTCATTGATAAGGACATCAATAATAATGAAACCTATACCTCGTTGTCTGGATAACCCTTAGATCTTTCAAAAAATAGAACTTTATGCTTACAGAAATAAAGATGAATCCTACTCTCTTTTTGTCCACAAGTGACTGGTGTAGAAAAGGCTTTAGATGATACAAGAAATTTGGAAGTACTTCTCTAAAATGGCATCTATCTCTTGTGATTTATGATGGTGTCCTAGAGCAAAAGGTTATCCCATTTCAGACAGTTTGATGTTGTTTGGTTTGGGTGAGTAATGTGAGTTGTTGCTTCCTTCTGAATTTCTTACTTACCATGGACGATGTGTTTGTATGATTGTGATTCAGCCCTGCATCATAACTTTCACAAAATATACCCATTCCCTTCAGTAGTCTTAGATGTTTGTTATTGTCATGCCAACAGAAGTCAAGAAAGGGCAGGCTATGTTTTTAGTCTGTCTGGTGGAAAAAGAAATGAAAGGTGAGGAGATAAAGAGAGAATAAATTAGTGTGCAAAACATAATTCTTTTTTTTCAAAGGCAGCTCATACCAAAACTAATGTGATGTCTTGAGCTAAGGTTTCCCTGCAGACTGTGCTGTGGGTGGGAACCTGTGAGAGCAGAGAGGTGGTGACGGGCTGTTTGTGAGAACTTGTTGAGGGACAGATCTTGGGTTTTATTTGTTATATTTTAGTTTAGAAACTCCTCTTGGGAGGACAACTCTGCCACAGCTTACTCGCTGGTGGGTAAAGGTAGGGGACACTGCTGGTAAGAAATTACATGATCATTCATGAACCTGGAAGACCTGGGAAGTTGAAACAGGATGGCACTGGAGCAAGAGTGAATGTAGCATAGTTTGGAAAATAAGATGCAAGTGTATTAAATATTAACAAGTCCTTCTCCAAATATATTTGCATGTCTGATGTACTAACAGTTAGGAGAGTGTCTGTGTGAGATCATAAATGCAGTTTTGCAAGACAAGGACTTCTCCTGGCTGACTTGGCTCTAAGAATCAAAAGCGGAAGGAGTATGTGCCTTCTGGAGCAAATACTGTGCAGCTGGAACCCCTCTCTTCCCTCTGATCCTCTCCAAAATAGCCCCCCCAAAATCTGTTACAAGTTATTTTGAGTATGCTACCAGGTAGTTTTCTTAGCGCCCCTCAGAGCACAAGCCCTTCTGCGGGAGCTGATGTACATGTAAAAGAGAATGAAAACCCAAAACCTGGAAGCAGAATGCAAGGGTGAACACCTGCAGAGCATGGTTGTAGTCTATGTAAGGAAATAGGAAAGATGAGTGTTTTACTCAGCATCTTTGTGGAATATGTCAGTTTGGCAGTATAGCAATTCAAACTGAGCATAGCCAGCAGTCCCCTTTCAAACAAAAGGGTTTTCCTTTTACTAATTCAAATTTTTTGGTGATGATGTTTTGAAAACCAGAGTGGTAAAAAGATTACCATGCAAATGGAAAATTAAAATAAGAATTAGTTACACCTACCTATATTTTAATACCTGTGCTATAAAAAGCACCTTTCAGTTTCTGTGAATTATATAAACATGAACTAGTCTTCATTGTGCTCCAGAGATAAGTGTTACTAGCTTCATAAACCATAAGTAAATTATTGCTCATTTTCCTCCTTGTTTTATTGTTATTTTGCATGTCTGAAAATATTCCAATTATCCAGCTTTTTATTTCCATGTAAAAAGATTATAAACCCCTGAAACAAATGTATTCTTAATTACACATGCTTTATTTTATTTAATCCTGTCACTATTTGACTGGAATGCCTTTGTTCCTTCTGATACATTAGGTAAAGCATATTGATTTCTTAAGGTCTCAATCTTACGGGAATAACAACTGAAAGGTAGTAAATTGCCATTTGCAAAAAAAGAAATCAAGTAGCACTCCCAACAGAAACCATCTGGAGAGCTCTCTATTTAATAAAGAAAAAAAAAATGACGGATTATATTCTACCTTTTTGTGAAGCTTCAACTTCTATAATTCCTTGAATTATGGTTTTCTTTGGTTAATAAGTTTATATTTTCATGACAACTTGGTGAGTTTCCCATCCTTCCACTTCCCTTTCATTGACCCTGGAGCTTGCTTTGTCTGTCTCAGTAATTCCATGTTACTGGAAAAAAAAAGGCAGTGTCAAGGAAACAGCGGTCTCTATTGTATAATCCCTGTGTCTTCTTCAGCAATTAATATCATGGGGATCTCTAATGCATGAGCTCTGGCAGGAAAAATACTCTTCACATCTTTATACCCAAAATATTAGGATATAAATTGGTGTTTACCTAAGAGTGGGATTATGGATGCCTAGATGTACATCATGATTTAACCCCAGCTGTTAAGAAAGCACCATGCAGATGATTGCTTAACCCTTTCTCCTCCAGCCCAAGGGGATGGGGAGAACAGAAAAGTTGTGGGTTGAGATATAGACAGTTTAATAGGAAAACAAAGATAACTGTAACAATTTCTATAAAACAAATAATGCACCATTACAATTGCTCACCACATGCGAAAAAAATCCAAACCCAAAAAACCAACCACCAATCCCCAGTCTGTTTCAAAGCAGTGGTTAACCCCTCCCAGACAGCTTCCCCAGTTCTATAGGGAGCATGATGTTACATGGAATTGCCAAAGGGATTGGCATATCCCTTTGTCCAGCCTGAGCCAGCTGTCCTGGCTGTGCTCTTCCAGCTTTTGTGCACCTGGCAGGGTATGAAAAGCTGACAATTTGACTTAATGTAGGCACTACAACTATCTAGCAACAACTAAAACCACCAATGTTACCATTATTCTCATCCTACATCCAAAATATAGCACTATACTGGCTACTAGAGAGATAACTACCAGCTGAGATCAGGCAGGATTTATGGCAGTGTTACTGTTTGCAATATAGTTACAGTTGTCTTTCAAGCTTAACTGACTAGGTAGACCTGTGAGAGAGACATTTCCATAAACTTGGTTAAATGAAATCATCTTATTCCAGGAGTCTTCTATAAATTCAGGCTAAATTTATAGGTTTCTTCCTCTTTAAAATGGCTGTTTCTGAAATCCCTTGCTGCTATTACAATTGCCTGAGAGTGTCAAGGGAGCTGGATATAAGCATCATCTACCCAGCAGCTCTTGGCCCTTCACTTTTCTTTCTCCCAATGCACACCACTTCTTCCTAAGTGATTTTATAGTTAGAATTCCTGGATTGAATTACTGTCTTAGACTACTTCTCTCTCCCTCTCTGAGCTAAGCCATCTTGTATTTATGGCTAAAATACAAGTCCCTGTCTTTCCGATTTCCCTGAGTCATGGAAAGCTATAATCAGGATGAACACGATGGTACCCTGTGAAAGAGTTTATAGGAAGTCCGTGATACTCAATGTTTCCCACTTTGTCTATGGCCTTCCATGGAGTGTCTTCCTGATGGCCTGCAATTTTCTGACTGCCCTTGCTAACAGTGACCACACACATAGGTATGAGACCTGGGACAGCAGCTTCTTGGAGTTTGTGAAGGACATGAGGTACAGGTTCCCTTTGCATCATTCTGACCTGAATGATATTGTGTATTTTCTCTGCTGCATTAGGAGACTGCTGAATTTTATCTTCTCAGTAGGAACCCAAAAAACAATATTCTTTGCTTCATTGATGTGCTGCTACTATGAAAAGTAGTTAAATTGGTTAAACAGTTTTAAGCACCTGATAAGAAAATCCCGGACCTTGAGGAGAAAGTGTGGCAGAGAATGTGAGCCACTATTAGGATACTGACAGACAGAACAAACCAGGATTAGAGAGACAGTGTTTAAGATGGAAAATAATAGAACTAGGAGTAAGCATAAAGCTTTTTAATTTTAGCAGGAAAGATAGGTATCTGCAATCTTCTCCATTAATGGATTGCTGAAGACATTTTAACTTTCTTTGGAGGTATGGAAATTCCTTGCCTTGCAAAAGTCTTGTTACACATTGCTTAGAGTTTTAACAATAGATTTTCTGTTAAAGTGTGAAGTATCTTCTTCCCTTGCTGTGACAGTGACATGAGGCAATACCTACCCTAGCACAAAGCACAGCCCAGCAGGGGCTGATCTGTAGGGCAAGATGCTGGGTACTAAGAACTCCATGCCTGTGCTGTAGAGACAAAATACTGGGGAGGGTTTCCTTGGAGGAGCTTTAAGCAGTGCTGCACACATTTAATTGGGAATGGGAAGCATTTGGTGTGCTCTGAAGGATGGCCTATATGTTTTTGTCCAGTTGACTCAAGTTTAATTGGAGCGTTCTGTGATACGTGAACCAAACCACGGGAAGGGCAGACTTGAGGAGCAACTTGCTCTAATTGTGTGCTATTGAGAACAGTGTTGACAAATGCTTGGTATGCTTCTATTCTTGCATCCTCTCCCTAAAAGTCGTACAGGAACTCATTGTTGCATTTTGGTTACCACACACCATGCCTGCCCCAGCTGTCATGGTTAGAGTGTAACTATCTGCTGTTAAATGTCATCACTGCAAGACTGGATTACATGGAAATCCACCTATATAAGGCTTTCAAAACAGAATTCATCTATGTAAGCTCTTTAGCTTAGGGATATTTATACTTTCTTTTTACTTGTGTAAATTGTATATGGTTTGAATAGTGCTAAACATCATGAGATTTAATTATAAAGTGTGTATTCAATGTGCTTCAACTCATGTGCTTAATATAATAAAATTGTTACTGTGGTCTAGATGAATCATCCTTGAAGATTCTGGGTTTTGCATGCATGGGCAAGAAAAAGAAAAACTACCACTGAAACCTTCTAGCTATGCTTAGACACCTAACGAAATCTGTGGGAAAGATTCCACTCAGCATTGAAATGACTTTTCTAAAAGTCAGAAATACCTTGCTCAAAGAAAAATTCCCGGCCACAAGCACACCTGGCCAAAACTTTACAAGGAATTTAGGAAGATGCCCAATGGGACTTGGAAATCTTGCTAAGAGATCACCTGCAAAACTTTCACTTATAACTGGAAGCTGATTCTCAGACTTTTGAAATAGTGTCCTGAATGCCACTGTGGCATTTTGTGGAATCCATCTCCATGAATTTGTTTGCAAAACCATTCTTAAGCACTTCATCCCATGTATTTGTGGAACTTCTAAAATTAAAACCAGATTTATTGTACCTTTGGTCTTACTGGTATATTTTTAATGCAGCTACTGAATGCAACTCTACACAATAATGAAAGTGTATGTATGGATAGTCTTATCACAAATTCTGTAAATTTAACTGGTCTTCTGCTCAGAGCTGTATCTTTTTTCATTACCTGTACTGAAACTAGTATGTGATGGAATTCTTTGCTGGGGGAAGGATGCTCATGCAGGCACAGAAGCGTGTGTAGGGATTGACTAACATGGCATCTGAACTGCACTGTGATCAGCTCTTGTTTTAGCCACCCTTCCTGTGTTAACATCCCACTTTGTCATCTATTTCTGTTTGCATTCTGGGGAAAGGAAGGATCAAAATACTGTTACTCATCATAATAGCTATGATGATCTTGGACAGCAGAGGGGAGGTGGCCTAAGCCTCACCTCTGGAGCTGCTGAACACCAGGGTCCACTCAGATCCCCTGGGGACCCTTCAAGTGCTGGGACCCACTGCAGCCCAAGTGCCATGGCCCTTTCTATAGGGACAGAGACCATGGCAGACCTGTAAGCGGGAGCTGGGAGATGCAAAGGAGGGGTTGTGCCTGCCCTTTGCATACACACAAATGGGACATGGTGGAAGGGAAAGGTGCATAGCTCTACTTAGCTGAGGTGTGGCCTTAGCATCTTTATAGGAAATATCAAAGTGATGGATTTTTAAGCCTTCCAGTTTTGATGGGAAAGGGAAAGATTTGTAAACTACTAAATGCTGTTTCCAAGCAGGAATGAACTTTTGAACTTTTCATTAATTGTCTTAAGTAATGTATTTCTCTTTATCTACCAGACAGTCTAGAGGGACTGATTTTTTGAACTCAATAAGTTAAAACATTATTTATATGGTTAATTTTCTCTTTGTGTTATCCTTTAGAGGAGAAATACTGAACAGTAAGTGAAGAATTGATTTAAAGACTTAAACTACCAAGAATAGCAGAAAATATATTGCTGCCTCCTTTATGTTGGTTTTTTGATATATTCTAGGAAGGTCATTAACTTTAGCCATAAATTTATGTTCTCCAGAACTGTGTTTCTGCTGATACAGGTTCTCTGGGCTGAATTGTAGTGTTCCAGCTAGGTTTTCCTTTTCACAGCAGCACATATATAAGCATATGTGGAGGTGATTAGATCAAAAATTTGCATTTCAACTGAAGCACTTCATTTCATTCACCTGGGTACTTTCAGATGGACTTTTTTTCTGAAAAGATAATCTTAACTTCTATATGTACATAGAACAATAGCAGTTAACGTCAAAGGCTGCAGAAACCCCCCCATAACATCTCCCCACAGTGTTTCAGATTAAAATATAAAAACTACAGAAAATTCCAATAATAAACTTATGGTAAAAATCCTGTTTTATTCATGACTTGGTATTTTACTCAAATGTATTCTTTAATCCCCTAGTTGATGAATTGTAGAATAAAATTGGACCAAAAAAGTCTTGAGTTAAGGAAGGCTGTGCTATCCCTTTTATAGGTAAATACATAATTCACTGGATGTAAGACAAGAAATACAAGAAATGGTTATCTTGATGTTCATGCTACATCACCACTTTACCTGTTGACGCCATGAAAAACATGTAAGATTTTGAATTGCCTTTCTCCATGCTCAAAACGTGAGGTACTGAAAAGGAGCAGGGCTCTTCTAAATGATGTGAAGTCCCTGAGCAAGTTATGGAGAGCATACCCTAAATTACCAGTAAGAATTCAAAGCAGTAAGTGTTTCTGTTGCACACTCAAGCAGCCTAATGCCATGCCTTCTGTCTTACTTGTCTTTGCCTTTCATCCCTCAGTACCAAGTCATGTTTAGCTTTTTCCATCCACCTCGCCACTGGCTCTTGTCCTGGTGTTCCCTTCTCTGTGCCATTCCCAGGGGTGCAGCGACCCTGTATTCATGAATCCAGGGGTACACAGTAGCTGCTATCATTTTTGAGTAAGTTTCCTTTATGTACTGCTCCAGTACATAAAGGAAACTTACTCAAAAATGATGGGTCTTGAAGTTAGTTCATGCTGCTCTGATGCTTCTTATTGCTCACTCTGCAACATGTAATATACAGAATTGTAGAGAAGTGGCTTGAATTTTTTGGATTCCCAAGGCCTTTAGAAATGTGAAGAATCTAAAGGGTTTCCTGGCATGGTAGTGCATAAAGCTATTTCAGTATAGAAACAGTGAAAATTGGGCACTTTGTTTCTTACTTGAACAGCAAGAGCAACAGACAATGTTGTATTATTTCTTCAAGTTTTAAGAAAGCTTTTTAAAATAGGTATAATTGATGTAAATTACAGTTTTTGGAAAGAAAGAACTCTGAAAGATTCATACTCATAGGTATTCAAAGGATTATCTAAATAGATTATGTTCTCTCAGATGGTGGAAGAGTGAAGCTATGTAGCAAGCTTAACTAAATTCACTTAGACAAATGTGCATTAGATAATAAAAGCAGCAGAATATATTATAAGAAAAATATTGGTATAACTAATGTCTATGTTAATTTGCATTAAGATAACCTTGACAAGGTTTGAGAAACTTGCACATTTAGGGGTCTTTCCGGTCATGGTTCACCAAAGTATTTAAAGAATCTAATCATAGAATCATTTATCTTGGAAAAGACCTTTAAGATCAGAGTTCAACTGTTAACATAATACTGCAAGGCTTTAAAAAAATTTTGCATATTGGTAGAAAGTAGTAGCAATCTTTTTTTAGTACAGATATGGAAAAGGGAGAATTGGGAAGGAATGAGGAGGGAAGAAAGTAAACAAAACATAGCCTCATTACTGATCTTCACTGTCAAGACAGAAAACTTTGAGTTGCTACATCACTGAATTGAACAGTGGTTGTGAAAGGGCAAGAAATTTTGCAGGCTTGAATTCCAAAAGCACTTTGTACAGTTAAAAAGGGTCTAATAGAAATAAATCTAACTTATAATGATTACTCTCATTCTATGTGTGTGTGGTTTTCTAACTGTTCTCATTTAAGGAACCAGTTATAATCTGTACTTTTTCTAACCCTTGAGTTACTCCTCCTAAATCCAGGTTGGTGGTAGCCTGAAATAGCTGCATTCTTGGTTCTACTCAGATTCTTGCATTATGCAGCAGCATGTGATGTATTTTGTGTGCCCTGTAGAAGTGACTCATCCCTCTTGCAGCTCCTGCCCTCATAGCAGAAGCAGCAGAATGGGGCTTGGAGAGGGTGCCCCTTGCTATTGCACAAGAGCAGTGTGTGCATTTCTGGCACTGCTGAACCATGTTATGCTGAACTAACACCCCTGTGGCTAGCAGTTCTGGTCCCATGGGAGATGGGCTGCCTTGTTAATGGTTCACTGAAACAGATGCCTGCCCACATGGGCTTCCATTAGCAGGTGAAAGCTTCCCAGACTCTGCCTTCTACTTACTTTTTGGGCCACTTAAAATTTATTGCCTCATCTGGGTCTAACTCTTCAAAATTCCAAGCTTATCTGCAGAAGTAAATAATCTGTCCTAACTCCTCTGTTGTTCTGTAGTCCTTTCTTCCCTGCTTTTGATAAGACAAATCCATTTTGATTAGAGTATTGAACACATTATATTTAACTAAAGCAGCTAGGATGAATGAACGGATCACTGAAGATGATGATTTAAAGCTGACCTTTAAATTGCCTACTCTTTTACCCTTGTTTTCTATACTTATTTTCCTGTACCTTGTCCAAGCAGGAAGCTTTCAAATTGATGGAAACCCCAAAAGGATGGAGAGCCTGTTTGAGTGGATGGTGCTGCAGGTCTCTCAATTTCCTGGCCACCTTGCATAATTTAGGGAATGTATTAACCTGCAATTTAATCCATGCATGGTGTCTATGCTGGTCTCCCCATAACTTGTACTCCCCTCCTCCACCATCCCTGATGGTGAGAGGTTTTGAAAAATACTTATTTTAAAGCACATCAATCACACAAACTGGGCATAAACTTGAAGATCTGTGGCTTTGATCTTCAATAAAACCTCCTCAAACTTGTGGTGTCACATCAACAGATGGAGCAGGGTGTTTATTTGTCATCTTTTCCATCTTAGTACTTGAGGCTTATGATGCAGCTGCAGACTAAGTCTAGATTTAGTCCTTTCTGAGAACTCCCTGCATTCAGAAGAAGTGAGGTATGGCAGGAGTTGCTCTTCTGGTTACCCATTAAATATGGACAGCACCCACATACCATTAGTCTAATGGCCGGGTACCTGCCCCTCTGGTGCTACCACTTCATCCAGTCCTGGAGCTTACTGCTGAGGACAGGCTGCAGCAGGGCTGCTCTCCTTGCGCAGGAGGCTTGTAAGCAAGAATTAAAACTGTTCCCAGCTGGCTTTCTAGGACCTGTTTTCTGGAGCTGTTGATGTAAGGATGGGCAGAACAATAGGATACCCATCATAAATATCAAAGCTGTTAATCGCAGAGTGGAGGCACTGCTGCCTGGGAATGCAATAGAGTGCTTGTGTCATTTAGCCTATTTTACCTCTCCGGTGGCTAATAACTGGATATGATATATGGATACAGTTGAGTGCCTGCACTGCTCAGTGTTCTAATTTTATTTTTATTATTTTTATTAGACTTCCTTTGCCACCTGCGTGGCACATCACCACTTCATCATTTTGGAAAAACCAGCTATTTTATTGTGTCTAAAGCGTTTAAGATGCAACCACCTGCCTCCAGCACTTTTCAGAGTATGGCTAGTGAACGTAAATAATGGTGGTCGTAAAATTCAGGGGAACTTGAATTCCTTGGTTTTGTTTGGTTTTAATATTGAGTCTGCTACTGGCTATAATAGAAAAGGAAACTATTGTCCAATTTTTTCGGAATTTCAAAATAACAATAACTTTTTGAGCAGCTTCATAATTGGAGAACCTTCACAGTTGCCTATTCCTTGCTAGTTTATGGAAGGTATATCTTATTATACAGTACTTGGTATTAAGTGGAATAGACTTGTACCTTTTTCTCTAGCAGGTCTTCTGAAATAATTTGAAGTGACTGTTAATGCTTTGATCTTCTGTGGTTTTTATTACTATAGGGTCTCATATTTCCTCACAAACATTGATAAAAAATAGTTTCCTTGCCACCTCCTTGAGAGGTAGTCAGCTTTTCCTACAGTTTCTCTTACTGGCATTCTAGCTGAAGCACAGAGGTTGCTTTCTCCATGTGCTATGAAATCACAATGAAATTGTAGGCAGATTCCAGGGTCCTTATCTATAAGTACAGTTCAGACTGATCTTATTTGTGTGCATGGTCCTTTGTGGACCAAAGTACTTGAAACAGATATATGGTTGTGTATACATCATCACATTCCATCACATTTATTTCTCTATCGCTGAAATACTTGGTGTTTACTCTGCATCTTGCAATTTATCAGGGTTATCCTTTGGGTGACATAGTCTCTTATTCTCTTGCCCGTAACTTTTAGTTTTGCTTAGAAAACTAATCTCTCTAATCTCTTCTCCATTATTTTACATACCAACTAAATCTATCAAACCTGTTTTCTAAGAGGCATGCTGACTAAAATTTCATAAGGAAAGACTGAATAATGTTTTAGAGACCACTAAGTCTATATTGTTTTTCCTTATAGTCAAAGCCTCTGGGTTGACTCTTCAACATCAATTCCCCTGAGGCGTTTGGTGAAGGATATTTTGTGATTGGATTAAGCTTTCCAGACTTTGTGTTTACCTAGCAGTTGCATGTAATATTGTGATAGATCCTGGTCACTGAAGATAATACTTCCAAAATAGTAAATCAATCTCTATGGAAATGTCTTCAGGCTAATATGTGGAGGGGGTTTCCAGGCAGAAACTGTTGCTGACAGGAAAGCATTGCCTTAGCAATCAGATGGGAGGAGTATGGGACTTGCTTACAAGCTAATTATTGCTCGTTATCATGTTGAATTACCAAAATGTCAGAATTACTAGAAAGGCACTGTGACATTGCCTTGGGCAGTTTTCCTTAGTAGTTCTTCAGAAACACTAAAGGAAATGTTAATTTGGGTTATATTGAGATGGACAATGTTTTTGTGGGCTTTGTACTTGCAGTTGAAAGTGTAGTGTAAACACATCTTATGAAACAAGATGACAAAGTCTACTCAAGTAAGACTTTCTGCTGCTAATAAGCATCCCAAGTCAGTTTTCCCTTTCCTAACTTTATCAAATCTCTGATGTTTTCCCTTACTTTGTAGTATCCAAGTCTTGTGTAGCATTTGTAACCTTGATTACATTTGCCTTGAACTCAAGTTTGTGCTTTTAATTTAGTCCTCTGTGCCTTTTAAGTAGTGCACTGTATGTATTGCTGGCATTGTGTGTTTCTAGCAGAAGAATATATTAACATTGATTGAAACCTCCAGCAGCTTGTTTTATGTGCTTCACAGGCGTTTACTCCCATAGTCACTTTCTACGTGACAATTAAAATCACTTTAGTTCATGTCCCTAGAATTAATCTTGTGTTGCAGGTGGGTAGGAATTCACCTGGCTCAGGACAGCAGCGCTTGGTAGCTTTCATGCTGTTATGCTTGCGGCTTAAAAATTGGGTAAAGGGGAGTCAATCTCCATCGCAACTATCTGAAACACAGGCAAGGTACCTGAATCTGAAAAACTAAGCAGATCATATATTCCTTATGATGTGGAACATACTTTGAAGTATAAACTGTCCAGAGAAACATTTAGTAGTAACATGGCTTTGGCTCAAAAAAAGGTTTGATAGATTAAATACCTACTGAAAATACATATGTGATGTAACAGGGGTTTAATAGTTGATTGATAAATTGATTTTTCAGCTGCTGAATTTATAAGGAAAAATGATTTTGAGATTAAAGGATATAACTCAAGACCTACAAAATCAGATTTATCTTAGCAGCAGCTGTCAATAGGGAAAGGGAACTTCCTTTGATGCCATAAGGAGGTGGTAAGCTTCACCATAGGCTATATTGTATAGAAGTGCTGTTCTGTGTAGTAATTTTATGTGGCAGAATAAGAGAAATCTGTTAATATTTTGGATACTGATGATAATTTAATGTGTCTAAAAGAAATATTTTTTGAAGAAGCATATGAAATAAGACAAATCTTCTTACTCCGTGTATTTTATGCCTATCCTAAAATTTTAGGTACTTCTATCTTAATTCCTTCAGCTGGCTTGAAGGGTCTGAGGCTTTAAGTTTTATTAACATTGGATACCTCATGTCTGCCTGTTCTAGGAAGAATTTTGAGTTGTTTGCACCTGTCAGTAGGAATAAGATAACATAAAAAAAATAGCATCACTTTTAACTCATTGGCTGCAGTTTTGGGCAAAAGCATGCTACTGTAGAAGAAAGCTACAGATATTTGATACTCTTCAGAAGACTTTTATAGGACTGTGGCTTTTGTGAAGCTGAAAAACACTGTTCTGTTATAAAACCTGCTTTTCACTCTGCTGTTATACATGCTTTCTATTTTTTACTCAAATGCAATTTACTAGTTATTTATTTTCCTATGATTGCATTCCTGGATTCTCATGTATATTGATCTTTACATCAAATGGTCTTTCAAACTAAGTATTTAGCAGGGTGTTAATAAAAAAAACCCAACAAACCAAACATAAAACAAACCCCACAACCAACCAGACAAAAAAGCCCGAAACACCCAAACCCAAAACCCCAAAAGCAACTGTAATTTAGAAAAGGAACTATAATTTAGGATATGTTCTTGGGTATCTTTCATTTTTGTCACTGACAACATCTGTGTTTCTGACAACCAGATTACTTCCTGCATTTACTGGAGGTCTCTTCTTCAAATCTAAACCACACCTTATGTCACTCCATTTGCAGTTGCCAACATCTCGCTGGGCACAGCTGAAGGGCAGAACCCTCTGCTTACTCCCCTCTTCTGTAGAGGAGCTCCTTTAAATAGTGCTGTAACTGCTGACTCCATTGTTCCTTTTGTGTTCTCCTGCCAAACAGAGCTGATCTTGGTACTCCTAGAAAATGGTGCAGATGCATTCCAGCCAATGGGCATCATTTATAACAACACTTAGTATTTCTGCTACTCTTACCTCTTGCCCTTCCACCTCACCCTGGTTTTTGCTTGCATCTCTCCCATATGCTGTCCATATAATCAAGAACATGAAAATTCTTTAGCTTAAGGACTTTTTACTTGAAATTGTATAATGTGTGCGGCACTTCCAGCAAGATGTGGAAGGTTCCACACTTAATGATCCAAATGGGAGAATGCCACCCCTCTCTTTGAAGCATGAGGGAGCAGCATTATTTGAAGATGTAAGAAATGCCAGATTCTTCCTGTACTTGTCTTCCAGCCTCTCTCTGTACTATTCACAAGATAAAGTGCAGGTTTATATGGTCTCCAGTTGATGTTCCTTAACCAGTGTCATGTAAGAAATTCAGTGTTAGAGTTGGGAAGCAGCATGAAACCTGGCCAGGAGGCTGGTGCAGGGGCCAGTCTGTGATTTGAATAAACAAATGGTTTTGTTACCCGGTATCTGTGACCATTTCAGTCTTCACATTTGATTTCTTCTTAAATGGCTACTTCTGCCTTACCTTATGTTCAGATGACTGCAGAAATAATGTTTTTCATACTGTGGTAGAGTTATCGCATGAAGCTTTTTAAATGCTAGCCCTTAATTGTTGCCACTTTCTTGTTCAGCTTATTTGTCATATTTACTATTGATTGATCAAAAATAAGGATACTTTGGCATTTGTATTGGCCACTTCTGATGTTAGACAAGTCTAGTTTTGCTAGCTCCTGAGGAATTTTCCTTCCCAGATTCTGAACAAAGTACTTTAGTGATGGTGAAATTTAAGATGGTAAATATTTTGACATAAAATTCAGGAATAAATTTGATGAATGGAAAAAAAAATGAAAAAAGGTTTTGTTTACAGAATTTTTGACTTCTGGAATATTTTAATGATGCTATTTGAAATTCATATATATGTCAGGTTCAAGAAAAGTTTAAGGTAATAAAGCAATCTTCCAAGTGAAGTTAAGTAAGAGAATTGTTATAAAATCTCAATCTTCCTAAGATGGAGGTGAAGAAATGACATTATTTCAAATTTTAACCTTTTTACTTCAAAGCTCCCTTTATTTGTGAAAAGTATGTTATGAGAACGTGATTTTAATACATGTTAACTTCTTGACTTAGAATTTCTGGCTAGTTTTGGCCCAAAGGATCTGCACGTTTGTTAGGAAAAGAAAAAAGGATGGTTTAATAACATTGGTTCCTTTCCATGCAGGTACTCTGCAGTAAGAATAGTGTCACATGTTACATCCTTTGTTGAAGTAAACTTTTATTTTCCTGCTGACTAAAAAAAAAAAAAAATTAATGACACCGAAATGAAGCTTATATTAAAATTTTTCTAGCATCAGTAGCTTCAGATTACAATTTTTTTTGATCTTTGTAATTTTTTGATTCCTTTGCAGAGTGACAGCGTACTCCTTGAAACTGAAAAAGGGAGAGAAGAGGTTTTAGTAATTTGGAGAAACACATTGTATATTTCATCTTTTTTAATCCAGGGATGGAACAATTGCACTTATTGTGGGCCTTTTTTCTTAACCTCAATAGCTCTAACCACCTCAAATGACACTTCTGGAAGTGTTTCAAAAAAACACCCTCAATATATTCCATTTACAGTGCTACAGGGGTTTTTATTTCCTTCCCAATGAAGGCTGGAACTTCATTTGCATAATGACATGGAGTGGAAGATTACAGCCCCTCTTCTTCCTGCAAACTCAGTGTCCAGAAATATTTAGTTTCAGAGAATCCTTCCAGACGGATTAGGAGCTGGTTTTCTGGCAGATTCCCTGCTGTGAGCTGGCACATTGGCAATGAAGTTTATTTTATGCCATTTGACAACTTGACATCCAATTCTGTGGCTTCAGAGGCAAGAAGCCTTACTATGCAAAGGGCATAAATAAAAAGACCCAAAACACACCCCTGCCCAAACCCACCCTGAAACCCCACCCAAAACCCAGCCACAAACTCTGTGGCTCCCCACTGTGGAAAACATGCATCAGTAGTTGGAGTTGAGAAACAAAAGGATAACTGACTATTCCTAAGATATTAAAGCAAATCTGTAGGTGCTTTTAGAAATTACGAGGTTAGAGGGGAAAACCCCCACCAAACAGTAGCATACAAATCTTGGGGTGGTTTTCAAGAAGCACTCAGCAGAGGAAAACTAAGTGTCCCCTCCCTTTCATTCTGTGTGCTTATGTTAAATGGTCTTGATGGCAGAGAATGCTTTTAGATTCTCCTGCTGCTTGTCCCTGCCATGTGACAAAAAACACTCCAGCGAAAACATGTTGAAGAGCTTTTGAAAGTGGGCAGCGAGGCTCTCAGGAGGTGTGAAGCATGCGGTGCTGGAGGAGTTCGTAGCATGTAGGGGGACTTGTGTGCAAGGACGCTTTAACAAACTTCCTATGCCATACGTGTTTCATCTTCGAAGTTCTGGGGAAACCCCTAAGCCCTGATGAACTCAATTATAATGAAGGTTAGAGCCTGCACTGTAAAACAAAGGCCTGTACCTTCAAAATAAACACTTGACAATAATAGAAAGTTGAGTATTGGGTGGTTAGAATTGCATATACATAATTTAAGCATATATCAAAGCTTAACACTTATGGCGCCTGTCTTAGTTGAAGAGGCACTTATGGTAAATACCTACAGGAATGAGAGACACATCTATCTGTTGCCAGAATCAGATTGTTTACTACAAAGTAGGAAAGAAATTTCGTGATCAGAACAGCAAGAAGTAAACAAATCTTTCATTTCTATCATTAGTCATACTTAGTTTTCAGTAGTATGAAGGCTGTTTTTATGTTTTACATATACGCTCTTGCTGCAAATGACTATTTCATCAGCCAACTTCTACTTTTTGCTGTTTCCTAGAGGCCTTTTGTTAAAGGAAATCTGATCATCACCAGATTCGTTCATGCTATTTCTGTCTTCTGGATAGCTGCTCTGTTCTGTGTGCTAGTGCCTAAGTGCTCCTCTCTTCTGATTTCTGATTTGTGGGGTGCTTTTTGTGTCTGCCCATCCTGGCTCCCCCTCAGAATTTAATTTTTACTTTATTGCGACAACTGAATGTTCTGGAGAATATTTTGTTCTTGGTGTTCTGCTGAGTGTTTGACAACTATATTTTTTTTTTACTACTTCCAATAAATATAAATGTGGGGTTTTTTTTCTATTGTCAGAGGAAAAAGGGCTTTTTTCTATTGTCAGAGAAATAGAATTCTGAACTTCAAGTAAAAATGTAATCATTACTCTTCATCCATTCATCAAATCATCAAACAACTCAACAGTTCATCTTTTCAGGTTAAATATCTGGTTGAAGTTTCTTCATAACTCTTCTTTCTAGAGATTGAGAACTTAATTCGTATTCTGTATTTTTAGTTACTTCAGCTTAGCTTATATAATACATGTATATTTGTGCAGTTAAATACATAATGCATCCGAGACACAAAGCCATTGAAAGTGTCTCTTTAATTTGTATCTTTGCTTCTTGAGCAAGTAGGTGTACTTTACTTCACAGGAGTAGTTTATTTCATTGCTGTTGCATTCTCCCCTTTCTCTAAGGATTTGTTACTGCAGCAAGATAATTGTCCTATAGGAGTATGTGTTCAGCATGGTTTGAGATGTATTCTAGTCTGAAATTAAGAAATGGGTGGTCTTAATGGTCTTTTCAGTATTTCAATAGCAGTCTGGATGTATCAATAACTCAGTGTGAGATGCTTTTTAAAAAGTAGTTGTATGCACAGACAGAAGTCTCCTGCAAACCGAGTGGTCTCATGTGCCCAAACCAAATCATTTTTGTTTCAATGCTGCGAAGTTGTGCTTTTCCCTATGGGAAGAGCTGTGCTGTGGATCTACATACCAGATGATCAGTTTGAACACAACACAGACCCATGGCTTCGACTGGTTTAGATTATTTCCAAAATAACCTGTAGAGGTCAACTGGAAGAGGAGGTCTGGTTTCTTCTTCAACTTTCACAGGATGTTTTTTAGGAATCCTTTGTACTAACTGATCTGTGGATCAGACTGTGTTTGTCTTTCAGAAAACCTTATCAGTCTGAAACTGAAACAAATTATTTACCTGCCTGTTACACAAGAAGAAAGCGTGCAAATTTTTAAACAATTCTCATCTCCTGTTATGGAAGGGTAACAGATGTTATGCATGATTCTCCTCATTTGGATGCAGCAGATGACTGTCACTCATGCATTTATCTCCTAAGCCCCTATCCTCTCAGGCCTTCTTTTCATTGCATTTAACATACTTCTGTTTGGTGTCAAAACTCGATTTTAGTGGAAGTGACAAGGTTGACTTTATTGTGTGTGCCTGAGCTGATTGAGTGCAGTGGGGAAGAATGGGTGATTGATTTCACCCCCCCTTCAGAGCAAAACAAAATGAAGTCTTCCTTGCTACTTACTGCTGTGGTCACTCTTATGGTTGCCTCACTGCTCTAGACAGTTATGGACATTAATAAATCCTGTTCTGCACTTCATTAATTAAAGCATGGAGGAGATCAAAGTTACAGATGGAGGGAATGCTTTCAGTGGCTGGCCACAGTAGTATTCATCGATATACCAAAGAGTAGAATTGGCTCTTTTTGACCTAAAAAAACATCAGCCAGACCTGGCTGCTATTTTCCACCTAACTTTTTTCTTTTAATGAAATGTGGGCAAGTAAAACAACAGAAGCTAATGGCTCCAGGTGAGCAACTAAAACA
This sequence comes from Gallinula chloropus, assembly GCF_964237585.1. Classification (NCBI taxonomy): domain Eukaryota; kingdom Metazoa; phylum Chordata; class Aves; order Gruiformes; family Rallidae; genus Gallinula; species Gallinula chloropus. Next base: position 124,164,988 of record NC_140085.1, read on the forward strand.
TATTGCTCTGTTTGCTACTCTTTTTGCTGCAAAGGTGTGGGGGGCTATTTTTATCTTAAGATCATCCCCTGAATGAAAATGTTAGGGTATGGATTCTAAGGGCTTAATATGCAGTGACTGAGGGTAGGATGGTGGGGTCCCAGACTGAGAGCTACTGTTAAATGCTACTAGTAGGTACTTGAATTACTATTCTATGTTTTTTACATAAATAATAAGTGGTGGTAGCACATTTAGGTTTTTTTAGTTTATGGTGGTGTTTTTTTAAAGCCTGGGTTTTTTTGTGTAAAGAACTCCCTTTAATTTGAATTTTTTCCACTTGTACTTAAAAATGGGAAATTGTAATAAGGCACTGCAGGATGTGAGTTAGGGTGTAATAATTTACACGTATGTTTAGAATAGTGATTAGTTCAGAGTCTAGCAACGCAGCAGGCATGACTTATTACACAATATTGTGTTTGCTTATTGCCTAAGTGGAAGACAGAGCAGCTCTAACTGATTACATGTTACAGGGCTCAGTTGCAACCGTCAATTTCTTTGTCGTGCCTCTTGTGTTTTATAGGAAAGTACCAAGATACTGTTGTAAATCAATTACTAAATAGTTATTAGGAAGAACTAGATATTGAATATATTAATTACTTCCACAATAAATAATGACTGTGCAATAAAAGCCTGTGTATGCTATTTGCAAATAGCTTCTCATAAGTTTAAAATTTTTCCTGTATTACTCAATTAAATCCATAAATAGGAGAGCAGTGTGTTGAGGAAACACCTTATAGGAGCTCAGGCCTAGCAAACCCGCGGGGCTCAAATACCAGCAGCCTGGGAACCAGAAGAAGGTACAGACTGAAGCATGGACATATCACAGTGCTCAAGATGCCCAGATCCACGTGTGGTTGCCTCAGTAGGTCACTTGAGGGGATCACAAGTGAAATGGGGTGCGATGGGCCCTGGGGTGGAAGAGGGGGGCGTTGGTGGCCCAGGGCTAGATATGGTGGGGGCTTTTACCCGTGGAGCCTGCAGGCTTGCTGGGCAGCTCCCTGGACTTCAGGGGTGCTTCACTGTGGGAACAGGCATTCAGTGGGGTATAGGGCTGTGTTGCAGTGTGTATTTGTGCTGACTTAGGTCCATTTAAACAATTATAGTGTCAAACTCTGCCTGTGCTACCAACTACCTTACTGAGGGAGATCCTGCAAGTGAAATTAGAGTATTTTGTTATGTGTTTAAACCTGTTCACTTATTTTTACATCTTCTGAAACCATATCACTGCAACCAGTGAAAATGTCCTCAGAAAATATATCTCTTGATATAAAAATTTTTCACTTTTCTCTATTGTTCAGTATACATTCCAAAAAAAATCCCTTTCTACTTTTATTTTCTTTTTTTTATTAGTGGCTAAAAAATATAAGAATCAAATTGGGAAATACATAAAAAACCCTATCTTTAAGAATGTCATGCATCTAAGACTAAATCCATGAGTTTAATCAAGATGTGTGGTATAGTTGACCATTATGGAGTTGGGAAGTTAAAGCTATTAATAGCTTTCTCATTTAAAATACACAAAAGAAACAAAAGGCTAAAACCAAATTTTGTGAGAAGTTATCCAATTGGCATAGAATGTGCAAAAGTAATTGCTTGGGAAATGTCATACAGCATGGCACTAATACACCCTTATATTTTACTGTATATAGTATCAAAATAATAATTTCACAGCCTGATGTCCATGACATTTCAAAACCCTTGAATAAATTCCTTTAATATTTAAAATCAGTAATACATGCTTATCGCCTTTTTCATATACTTCTTAGTATCCTTTCCTCTCAGAATAAAGGGAAAATGAATTATTTTTAGTTGAACAGTTTTTCTGTTGTCTCTGACAGTAAGCCTGATAATAAGTTGTACGAATTACCCTGTAAGACATATTTTATGTTTCCAAGTGCATGATTGAATGCACATCTCATTTTGGGGTAGGTAGTTATGTATCAGATTACGGATACCTCACTGAATCCACTAAAATAACTTGAACATGTTATGCAGTAATGTAAATGAAGCTTTGAGAAGCTAGAGCGTATGTGCAAAATTTAAAAGAAAAAATAATAAAAGTGGCCTGGAAAATGTAACATTTACTCTGTACCTCTAAATGTATCCTTGGGAACTACAGAATATTATCCCCTAATGTTCCTCAGTCATGCTGGGTCATATGCGTTACAGGGCTTCCTGGAGCAGACACAGACATTTAATCTGAATTAGGCCAGAGAGTGCTTGTGCTGGCAGAACAGCTGTGGGGGCATGCTGCTGCTGCGACTTGCTGTCTGTAATGGACCTGGGACTGGCCCTCATGGTGGTGTCTGAATCTTTTGGTGCCAACCTGCCCATGGAGGTGACAGGGCAGTGGCAAAGGCTGCCCAAAAAGGCTGTGGAGCATCCTCTGGAGATACTCAAAATCTCCCTGGATGTGATCCTATGCAACCTGCTCTATGGAATAATGCTTTAGTTAGGGGGATTGAACTAGATCATCTCCAGAGCTCCCTCTTAACCCCTAATGTTGTGTGACTCCATGGGGTGGTGGTCCTTTTGTTACTCCTAAAAACCATATGTACTATACAATGGTGTGGAACATATGGAATCACAGAATGATTCCCCCCCCCACATCCCCCCATCCAACCCCCCCCCCCCCCTCCCGCAGTAATCAGGGACACCTTTAACTAGATCAGGTTGCTCAGAGCTTTGTTAAGCCTAATCTTGACTGTCTCCAGGGATGTGGGCTCCCCTACCCCCCTGGGCGATCTGTTTGTGTCTCACCACCCTCACAGTGAAAATGTCTTTCTAGTGTCTAATTTACACCTACACTGCTGTAGTCCAAAACCACTGTCCTGTGTCCCATCACTATATGTCACTTACAAACAGTCCTTCCCCAGCTTTGCTGTAGGTCCCCTTCAGGTACTAGAAGATTGCTGTAACTTGTCTGAACCCTTCCAAATCTATGGAAAGAGAAACAGTTTAGAAGACCCCAATGTCTTTCACTGTGTCCCACTTCTGTATATGTAAGAGGTTTTACATTTATAGCAGTCATGCTGGAGACTGCTGAGATCAATAGGATAAAAGATTCAAGCCATGCTTATTTAAGTATAAATCATCCTAATATAACCTGATATTTGTATGCTCATGAACAGAATAGTTTGTCAGGACCCTTCTGTTAAATGGACTTTATTTAAATATATATTTTAAAAATAGAAAAGTTTAGATAGGGTAGTTAGCAGTTGATGGAACCTTTTCTCATGGAATTATAGAGAAGCAAACTTCTAAGTGCCTATAGATACATGAAAATACTACTTTCACTCATAAGGATGTACTTTGCATTTCTTTAAAACTGCAGAAGTTCAGAAGCTCCACTGAAATTCAGTGACTTGTGTTGGGTGCTATAAACAGCTAGATGTGACATCTCTAAAGTTTCAGCAATAAACAAGAAAGAATTGTGAGGACAGAGGAATGCAGGAGGTCTGCTGGCTACAGACTCCTTGGGTACAGAACCGTTCATTTAAAAGACTGTTAAGACTGTCCATCCTTGTGCCATGTGCAGTATTTTCTCATGTGCATCACTTCTCTCTGCTTTTTGATGGCAGGTAACGCTTTTCCAGGAGACCTGTCATTGAAATAACAGAGGGCTTATGAATCCTTGTAGGCAATGAGTGTATGAGATGAGAGGGATTCCTGGCTCTCATACTCTGCTCCCTCCCATGACTGAAAATTGCATGCTGTTGTACTGAAAATGTTTAATGTGGGAGGATTCACAACTTATTGTCAATGTTCCACTTTGGGAACGCACACATGTACATCAGGGCCACGGATGCCATGTGCAAATGCTCCCAAGTATATTTGTCTCAGAAAATGGCATTTTCCACTGCTTCAGGAAGGATGAAAAGCTCTTTTGAAAGCCAAACTATACATGGAGTGGGGAGAAAAATCAGTACTCAAATCCAGTTCTTAGAAATGTATGTATTAATATGAGAAATAAGGTACAAATCCTGTATCTATTAATATAGTAGCTCAAATAACTACGAAGCTGTGTCCTCTGAAAGCTGTGTAAATGCAGCAGCATTTTGGATATCTGGATTTATTAGCTTCATTTTTTGATGGATGAAGCATAATGGGATTTCCTTACAAAACACCGACTGGATAATAGGACACAATAACCATGTCTATACTTTTGTCTTAATCTAAGCAGTCATGCATTATTCAAGGTGAAAACCTACTATATAAATCTAGAAAACACAAAGCACTGCTAATACTGATTCCTCTTCTCCCTCAAGGGAGGGAATAACATTTTAACATGTTTAATTGATGCTACTTTATGAACCACATGAGCTATATATCCCATTAATATGGTTTTGTTCTTTAAAAAAGAAATCTCACTAATGAACCACTGTAAGTAAATGAGGTACAACAGACACCATTTTCAGGACTGCTTAAAAAAAAAGCAGTGCTGAAATCCCTTGTCTAACAAACGAGCCACAGGTGGTCCTTGCTAGAGTCATTCACTTAGACTGACAGGAAAGGGAGTCCCTGTTCTTAAGAGTGTTTGTAGGAAAGGATGGTCTTTTCAGCTGTGAAGTTAGCATACAACACAAATCCTGAAATCTCAGGTTCTCAAATAATCAAATTAGATATTATTTGCAGACATAATCATATGTTGCTTTAAGTATTCTTTCTATATTAGCAAAGAGATTTTGTTAATAACCTAATTTTGTAATGTATGGTTAGTGATTTTTTAAAATATTTTATTTTGCTTGCTAATGAGGCTTTTCAAATGCTTCCTTATGTTATTGGAATAGTAATTACATAAATAATTGAGTTGTCACTTTTCAATGTTTGGGGATAACTTTGAGAAAACAGTGCAACCGATACTTTCAGAGATCACAGGATCAGATTGGTTTGGGTTGGAAAGGATATCAAAGCCTATCTAGCCCCAGCCCCCTGCCATGGGCGGGGACACCCAGAAGACCAGCCCTATCCAGCCTGGCCAGGGAGGGGGCAACCACAGCTTCTCTGGGCAGCCTGTGCCAGGGCCTCACCATGTTCACAGGGAAGAATTTCTTTCTAAAGACTAATGTAAATCTACCCTCCTTCAGTTTAAAGCTATTACCCCTTGTCCTGTCTTTATACTTAATTATGAAGAGATCTTCTCTCTTTCCTGTAGGTCCTCTTCAGGTGCTGGAAGGTTGGGTGTTGCTGCTGAAACAGTGGTGTGAATTTGAATTCCATTCCCAAACCATATCTAGGAAAAGCTAAGAAAAGTTAATTTAGTGTGCCTATGAACATTCTGGATTATGTAAGAGTACAGGAGTAAGGTTTGAAGTTGTCATAGTTTTAACCCCAGCTGGCAGTAAAGCACCACACATCTGCTTGCTCAATGCCCCTGAGTGGGTTGGGGACAGAATTGGAAGAAAGTGAGAAAAATTGTGGGCTGAGAATAAAGACAGTTTAAGTAAAGCAAAAGCCATGCACAGAAGCAAACCAAGGAATCCATTCCCCACTCCCCATGGTCAGGCCAGGGGTTCAGGCCTCCCTAGGAGAGCAGGGCTCCAGCACACCTAATGGTGATGTGGGAAGATAAAGGCCATCACTCAACTGTCCTTCCATTCCTCTTCCTTCCCATAGCTTTCTGTGCTGGGCATGATGGCATAAGGTATAGAATATCCCTTTGGGTGAGCTGTCCTCACTGTGTCTCCTCCCACCTTCTTGTGCACCCCCAACCTGCTCACTAGTGGGGTGGAGAGGCAGAATAGAGCTTGGCTCTGTGTGTACTTCTCATCAATAATGAAATCATCCCTGTTTTGGTGCTGCTATTTTCAGCACAAATACAAAATACAGCCTCACATCAGCTACTACGGTGAAAATTAACTCAATCCTGGCTGAAACCAGTGCAGAAGAATTAAGCAAATACCTAGCATAAAATTAACTGCAGAGGAGTGGGTCTTTAAAGATGTGAATAAAACATGTGAGCTTGGATGGAAGCAAAAAGAGTTAAGGTGTATGGTATGGTGATGGGGGTGCTGAAAGGATACCCTGTAGCAAAAGGTATATTGTAGACAAATACACTGATGTTTACTATATGCTGCTACTACATACATATAACATTTTGATCATCCATCAGAGACACTTGAAGCATGTACAGGAGAAGCCAAGATGTAGAATATCTGAAGTGACAATATTAAAGCCCTGAAACACAGCAGTGGGTGGATGCCCTAATTGTTTTACAGATGTTGCAAGTTTAAGGTACTGTTTAATAGACACTAGGAAGCAAACCATGTATCTTATCTAAAAATGTCCCATTTTTTTATGGACTGGTGAATGTAGTATGATAACTGGAGGCAGCTGTTGAATAGGTAACACTTCTTGGAAAGGTACAATGCTATGGTAGGTTTGAGACAAAGACGGGGCTGGACAAATAACTCTGGCACAAATCATAGGCAGCAGCTGCTCCTTCTTGGCAAAAGAACAGATGACAAAAACTTTTCTCTGGTGTATTTATTAGAATGTTGGTGCATAAAATTAGTGATTCCTTCTTTTAGAAGATCAGACTCTCCAGGATATTCTTGCATTCTCTTCCTTTGCCATGTATTTTTTCCTACTAGTGCATGCAGGTGGCAGAAGTTGTGAGCCCTGCGGTGCTTCCCCAATACACACCATGCTCAGATGCTGGTGGGAACAGCACAACCACTCCAGTTCCTGGGGACCAGTTGTTCCTCTGCCTTTGAATAAGGGAGGGATGTGCCTTATCCATTATTTAGAGGATAAATAAGTTAGCTTTGGAAGGCGGCCATGTGTTTTTTAGGGAGAGAAGGGATGAAAAGGCTGTAATCTTGTTTCAAGTAATAGCAGGGCTGAAACCCCCATAGAAATGGAATCTTGATGGATTTAAAAAAAGAAAGGGGAGGGAACCATATTTTGAGCAAAATTATGTAAATGTATCTGTGAACGTGTACTTACGTGTTTCAGAAGGGTATCTTAGATCATGAGATATGGGGTTAGCTCTCAGCTCTGGGAATGTGAGCTAAAAATCAAATTACTGACAAAACTTCCTTGAGCTCAACTACCTTACAGGTTAAAAATATTAAATTGACTTTTTTTATAAGCTACAAGAATAGAGCAATATGTTGGTACACGGATGTGGAAGTAACATCAAGTAAATATTTTCCTTTCTTTGGACTACTGGGGTCAATATTCACATCCCCAAGAAACATAGTGAAGGGTCTCCAAGTTGCCTCTATTTGCTTAGGAAAACTATACAGTTATAAGATGTTTGAAGCCACATCAAGATGGCAATGGTTGTACCTTGACTTTCACGGAGTTGATGCCAAAAGCTTGAGCAGATGTAATTCAACCTGATGATTCTCAATGACTTCCTGTGTGATACCTTCCCCTCTGAAATGGGGACAGACCAGAAGAGAACAGGCGTGATGTAGAAAAGGCAGCTAGACAGTTGCCTTTACTACAGAAAACTTGTGAAAGAACCCTTCAGGAAATTTAGGGTAACAAATGTCTAAACAGTTTTCAGCATCTTGTTGAGTTTTACTGTGTGCTGAAATTTAAAAGTGGTGACGAGTTATTTGCCTAGATCAAGGAGATAATGATTTCATGTTAATTTCATAAACAAAGCATAACATCTAATTAATTCTTTCTATGTCTGATGTTTTTCATATTGCCTGGTTTAGATACAGATCACATTATTTCAATAGTATCTGGGTTCTTTTTTCCCTGCAGATGCACACTAAATAAGACTAGTTAACAAAAACAACAAGAGGGCAAAGGAAGCACCAGAGCATGGCATTTTGATGGTTTTATGTGTGTCTTTTTTTCAAGGAATTCTTGATGTTTTTTGACCACAATGGAGTGTTTGATATCACAGCAAATAACTGATGATATATTCATCATGATACATACAAATACAAAAAAAAAAAAAAAAATCAGCCATGAAGAATATCTGCTGAAATGTCTCTTCTGTGGGTACTGTATAGGAAACTCACATCTTATCTGAGAGCACGTGATAGGTGTTTAATATGTGTATGTGTATAGGTACTTGGAAGTACTGTGGAGGCCAATTATTTTTAACATCTTGATTTCAATGTCAATATAACTTGATTCTTCTAAGAATGATAATGAAAATAAATATTTTAAAAATATTTCATAGGCTTTTATCTTAACTGTCATATCAGGAAGTCCTTATATAGAGTATACAAAAATAAAAGGCAAAAAAGCACAATGTGGTGCCATGTATAAGCTGTGCCATGAGTGGTAAGAGGAATCAGAGTTTATAGTGAAGGAAAAAGTCTTTGATATTCCTCAGTTCACATTAATAATTGATGAAGACTGCATAAATAGATTTTTTTTAACTCTTCTTTTTTGACTTTGATGTATAATTCATAGTTTAAAAATACAAAATGCCAAAGAAAACTTGTTTTTTTTGGAGGACCTCACAATGCTGCTTGAATGTTTGGAGATTATATTTATTGTTATGATTAGAGGTATGAACAGCTGCCTAATTTAGAACTCAAGTATTAAGAAAATGAATGGGATAATCAGGAAAATCTGAAGTGTCCTCTTTCCTTTTTACATTCCCTTTTTCAAAACTGGGATCAAAATTATGGAAAACATCTATGCTGTAAAATGACCTATTACTGCTTTATCGTGTGAAATCATTTGATTTAATTTATTTCCATTTAACAGTCAAAGTATGAGTGTTGCAGATCAGAAAAGCTTGATAGAGCCTGTCATGAGACCGCTGTGATTTTGAGGTGGATACAGCAACAGCCAGTTTTTGTTTTACTTCACTGTCGATATTAGATTTTCCTTCTCTTTATGAAGCGCTTGGCTCAGTGAAAAGAAAGTTCTAAATGCTTCAATAAACCTGGGTTTTTTTTTTTTCCTTTTCTACAAACTGATGAAATCAGATGCAGTCCCAAATCAGCTGTTGCAATGTTCTGGCTGTCAAGCAACAGACTGAAAGAGCGATCAGGTCACTTTAATGCTTTTTCCAGACAATATACCTTCATTTAGTGTATTTTTCTTACACTTTAAGAAGATACAAATGAGTGGCTCTGTTAAAGAAAATAATCTAGGCAGGAGAGGAAATTGTAGGCACTGTACTTAGCTGATGTTAAGTCATGCACTCAACGGCTCTCTGAGGTACACTGCTGGAGGTGTTACCTCCACTTACAGGATTGCTCATTTGACCATCAGCACTGCTTTTGCAGGCATCACAGGGGAGGAATAAAACCCAAAAATCTTAAGAACCTGCCCAACATGCTGCACCTATGCAGGCTACTAAAACTCATGTCTAGTAAGACTTTTGTGAAATTTTATTCATAGAGGCTGCTATCTATGTGCATTAAGGGTTGTTTTTTTCCTCCGTAAGGATATGTTCTCTCATAGCAGTATTGTTATGACTCGTTGAGAGTTACATAGCAACTGCTTGGCATGCGTGGAAATACTGAATGTTTTGCCATTGTGATGTCACATGTTCATAAGAAGCATACTTTGTTAATTACTGGTGGAACACCTCTACTCTCCGCCTTGTTTTCTAGTGCTAGTAGTGTTGTGAGAGGTCAGAAAGTAGTACTGTGCAGTATAAAGAACATAATACACATTGTCACCATAAACATTTGTTTATTTAGAAAAGGAATTACACATAAGAGAACCAAACCACTTCTGCCTAACCCAACGCTTTCCAGCCCATGGTGAAGCCACCTGCCCATGCTGTCCCAGATGGGGCAGTGCCAGAAGATCTCCTTCTTGGTAGCAATTCAGGCACATGTATATTTTTGGAAGAGGTGCTGAAGTTGAAATGCACATTTGGCATAGGTAGCAAATGACATGAACAGAGTTTTGGTGCCAAGGTTTTGGACTTTGTGGGTAACTTGCAACCTGCTTGACTGAACATGAGTAGTAGCTGCTTCTGCCTCACTTTTTAATTCCTCTGTCTCACAGAAGCTCAATGAGAAGGGAAGTATCTCCATTTCAAAAAAAGTTTCTTTTTTTAATTGTGCAGGAGTTTATACTGTCATTTAAGGATGGGAATACTCCTTTCTAGTCTCTGTGTCCACTTGGGTAATCATCCTTCTAAATGTGCCCTATTTAGGCACGCTTTTCTAATACCTTGAGTGGCACTAAAGAGTGGACAGAGGGGAAGGATGGCCCCAGTCTTGCTTGTGTCATGGTTTAATCCAGCTGGCAGCTAAAACAACCACACAGGCAGTTTATTATTGGCCCTCTCCCAGTGGGATGTGAAGAGAATTGAAAATGAAAAAAAGAGAAAAACCCTCATTGGTTGAAAGACAATTTATTAAAATAAAAAAGGAAGATGATAATATACAAACCAAGTGATGAACAGCACTCTTTTTCACCACCTGAAGTTGATAATTTGTGAGGCTCTGAGCTGCCCCACTTCCTAATGCAGCCCTCAGTTATATATGGAGCATGATATCATATGGAATGGAATATCCCTTTGGTTAGTTTATCAGCTGCCCTAGCTGTGTCCCTTCCCAGCTTCTTGGGTGCCCCAAGCTTCTTGTTGCTAGGCCAGCATGAGAAGCTGAGATATCCCTGATTGCTTGGCAACAACTAAAACCATCAATGTGTTACCAGCACTGCTCTCATCCTACCTCCCAAACATGGCACTACATCAGCTGTTAGGAAGAAAATTAACTCTATCCCTGCTGAAATCAGAACAGCTTTATATGCTTTAAAAGTCACATCTCTGCTAAGAACCAGAGAGAAATTCAAACTGCTTTTAATAGCTTTGTTGTAAGTAGATAATGCTAACAACAGCTGAGAAAGTATTGTATGCTTTCTGTGCATGTGGTTGCAGGAAACAGCCGCTGTGCAGAGCAGTCTATAGGGTAAGAATGTATTATAGTCTGAATACTTGTGGCGTAGTCTGATCAGTCATAGCAGAGACCTTGGAAGTACAAACAGAAGAAGAAAACAGATTCCCTTACACCACAAGTCCATGTATTGATCAATATGGATGCCACACAGAGAGGAACTGGTTTTAGAAATAGCAGAGCCAATACACAAGGTTTAACTGAGCTGATGAAGCAGTCTGTGCTGTCTTGAAGTTGCATATTTGGAAAAATAGTGAGATTAACATGAATCTCCCATTAGAGGAAATCATATTTTAATTGATAAGGAGCAAGTGGACACTCCCATTAAGTCATTTGCTGATGACTGCTTGGAGCTACATGAACTAAATGCGTATGGCCCTCTGTATCAACCTCTGATAACTGTTCATAACTGCTAACAGGGATGAAATAGTTTTATATTGTATTCAGAAGTCCACAGCAGAATGCAAGTATCACATTCGGGGCATCCTATAGCTTATGCTGTACGAGTACATGCACAGGTATTGTCTGGTGTCATTAAAAGTAACGGTACTTTAGAATCTAGTCTAGGGTTTTGCTGATTGTGTTAAAATTGTTCTGGTATCCCACTGTTAAATCTGGATGCTACATTTCATTGGCGTAGAGTGTGTTTATGTATCATCAGAAAGGTCCTTTGTGTATTAATTATTTCACAGTTTCTTTTGTGAATATTTCTTCTGTCTGAATAACCTGCCAGGAGTATACTCATGATGAATATCCGTTTTCCCTGACTGAGATTACTAGCAAAAATATCAAGGTTTTACTGTAATTAGTTCTTTTTCAGATCTGTGTATAATCTTTTGATTATATTTCTTATTACATTTTGGTAGAGATAATTAATATAGTATCCTGTAACGTGATTTCCTATAAAAAACAGAAGGTATGCATTCCTTTTATTTATCACTGCAGTGTACCACAGTAATTTAATTTTATAGACTGGAGGCTCAAAAGGGGGGCTGTTTCTTGATTGTAAGAAAGTGTCTCTCTCCCAATTTCAAGTTGTGAGTTTCTTGCCAGGAATAAGCTTTTTGTCAGGCTGTAAACCTAGATGGACTCTGGGGAATCTTGGCTCAAGTGTCAGCGGAGGTGACAGAGATTGGTGGAATGTGAACTTGGCATCCTTTTACCCTTCCCTTCTCAGGCAGTGCAGGAAAAGATGTCCCAGAGTGGATGGAACTTCAAGTCTCTTGGGAAAAGAACCTCCATACTTGATGCTCTCAGGATGGTTTTCCCAGCAATCAGAGCTCTCGTGTTTTTTCCTCTAGACAGAAACATCTTGGTCTTTCTGTAAGGCATGCTTGGCCTATAAGATAGCTTAATTTTTATTTTCTCCAGGTTCCTTATCTCTATAATTCCTTTGGCTTGGAGAATGATGTATAGTAGAATATAGTCTGGAGAGCAGGCATCTTCATGAGAGGATTATTTCAATGATATTATGATATGAAAAAAAAAATAAAATAGCTGCAAAATTTTCCAGGGATCAGTGTAAAAGATGGTGTAAGTTCTGTCTTGCAGACCAAACCCTTAATCTGTTAACTTCACTTGACTTTTCAGCTAAATTCAGATCAGCTTGCGGCTTGACTTCTCTTGGATTTTTTCCCTTACTTTAACAGTTCTTAAAAAATAAATTCAGTTTTCAATAGGTCACTTGTCTTATACTTTTTCATTTGGTTTTTTTCTGTTCCTGTTACTCAAAAGAATCCCGTTTTAGGGATTCCTAATCTGGAGTCCTCTGGTATATTCATGCTTTGGCTTCCAATAAAAAAATTGCATACAATGTGTGTTTTCTCAATTCATATTTTTTTTCCTTATTTTCCTTCTTCTCAATTGATGGATACAAATGTAAAACAACTGTTTTGATAATCTAGATGATGATCATTTCTACTGTATCAGGCACAGCTCTGGTAAAACCTCAGCCTTCAGAAAGCTATTAAACAGGATTTGAGATCTGTTGTGTCCTTGGTTCAGCTCTGGAATGGGAGAAAACAGTTATTTGCACAGAGTGAAAGGAGCTGCAGAGTTGTGTCAATTGCAAACAAAATTCACAGTATATTGAAACATTACAAAGCCTTTCGGTTCCCCAAGTGCTCCTGGTTATCTGCTGTGTTACATAACTTTAATCTGAGCTGCTTTAGAAAGCAAAAAAAAAGCTCTTTTTTGGTATTAAGCTATCTGCAGTACCGAGGCTGACATTTTGAAAAGTAAATGGTAAGTCTGAGTGTCTGAGAAGTCAGTTTAAGATGTCTTAAAAAGGCTTTAAGAAGTTAAGCACCTGCCATCCGAAAAGTCCCTTTTGAGGCCTACTCAACGATTTTGATCCTACAAAATTGTTACTCATTCCTGAAAATTCTGCTCATGCGTTACCTGCGTTGCTTTCTTGCAAGATGACCCACACTTGAAGTTATTTACAGGCCAAGTAGTACAATAGGTCAATATAGAACAGACAAATGATGGAAGACAAAAATGGCACTAGAGGGTTCAAGTGAGTTGTATGAATTTCCAGAATATTGCTAGATGTATATTGCAAAGAATTTACCTTCTAGTTTAGTGTTGCCATCCAATGGATGGCAGTACAGCACACAATTTGCTTATGGTCAATTCTTTTTTTAGGGATTTTATTCTTATATGCAGTGGCCCTCCATAAGGTTTTGGGTTTATGTGGAAGCACATATTTATCAGAGAGAATTAGAAACTTACTGGACTGGCAGTTGGGTTGTCCTCAAATAAATGCTGGCCTCAGAAAATAGGGGTAGGAAATGTCAATTGCTTTCTCTTAATTCCTGTAAAAGTGCTGGTGGAGATAACTATGGTTGGAGTAGCCAATAAATAAATAGAGCTGTGAATTTATTCATATTTGTTACTAACACCCACTTCTATGAAAGTGGTATCGGAAGATCTCATTGAAGGGCTTAACCAAAGAAGTTACAAATCAACAGGCAGAATCAATGTTAATAAATACCCAAGATCAGATACTAATGACTGAGGAGGTTTTAAGTAACTCGGAGATGTGATGTGAAGCTTCTCATTTAAAGCTTTCTATATCTGTTTCTGATACCAGGACTCCAGAGGAGAGCTGGAAACCACCACTCATTAAGTCTGATGACTGTATGGGACAAATGAGGAGAAACCGTAGCAAGCAGCAAATGAGGAAACACAGGGCTAAATATAATACACCAGGGAAGAATCTTTTTAAAACTCATTCATGCCTGACAAACCTGATTTGATCTGTTTGATGCAGCTTGCTGTATTTCCAGGAAGCATTAAACAGTTCCCCTTAATCCAAGTCTTTTACGGAAACGGGGTGGCCATGAGAAGGAAGATCCTTGCAGGTGTCACTAGTGGCTGAAAGATCATGGCCCTGTCCTTTGTATTAAAAGTACTAAAACTAATTAGAGGAAAAGAGTATGTAAGGTAGATAAAATATGTTCAGGAGATTTGTAAGGGGTGATGGTGCATTGTGTCAAGGGATGTTGTCCGTTGCTTTCTGTCTGCTGAAGTAAGGCTCAGATTTTCTGAAATTATTTCAGCAACTGGCCAGAGACGCTAATGAGCATTCAGCTGTGTTGCTCTAATCTACCTCTGAACTGATAGTGAACAGATTTAAATATTTTGCCCCTCTCCAGGTCTGTATCACCCTTTCCCAGTTCACTTAAAAAAAATCAGGGAACCTGTCAGAGTCCCTTCCCCTGACTTGTTAGTGAGATGCCCAAGACAAACCCCACCCCAGAAACCTGAAACTTGCTAAACCCCTGGAAATGTGAGTTCTTGGTGAGTACAGTTTCCTGGCTTCAGGAAAGTTCATTTTGTCCATGTTTTCTGCTTTGCTGCTGGGTAACTAGCCAACTGACCAGAAAAGCTTGCCGCGTCACTTTAGAGCTATAAATTCCATAAGATTCACTCAAATAGTTGTGTAGTTTTGACAAACTGAAACCAAATGGAAGGAAAATCTTTGAGACAGATAATATATGTCCAAGGGATTATCTGAAAGGGAGATTAAGGGAGACATAAAATGCAGCATTAAACATTCAGATCAGAGCAAGGAAGGAACAGGAGAAAAGCTGCTTCAGATCAGCCTGGTGAGAGGAAGGAAATAAACTAAAATTATTTGAAGGGTTTTTTTAAAATTGAATATGGTTTTAAATAGATATTTTGAGAGATACTTTCCAAACTCTAGTGTGTTCTTAAGTGTTTTCAATTTGCTTATTTTGAAAATTCTTCGGAATATACCTTTGCATCTTAACCTGTAAAGTTGCTTTTATTTGGTTTTAATGTTTCTCTAACAGATGAAACATTTGAGCTTTTCAGTCAAAAGCCAATTTGAGAAAACTGATTTTCTGTATTCCTGAATGACATTTCTGAAAAATACAGCAAATGTTTTTACAATGTCTACAAGTAGAACTGGAAAAGTCTGTATAGACGTTTAAATTACACTATAGGCGTTTGTCCTCTTACTGTTCTATAAGTTTGTCCTCTTACTGTTCTATAAGTTCTATACTTTAGAAATTCAAGAGTCAAAGTTCAGGTACAGAACCGGTCTTCTGACCACTTTGTGATGGTATACTTAGAAGTAGGGCTATTTTTTGGATTGTTACATTTTTAGCAGTCAATTTTATTAGAGCCGTCCTGTGCTAGCCCTGTGAAAAAGCTGGTAACTTGTGTCTCAAATTTCATTATGCTTTCAATCAAAGTAGACACTACTGAACGCTTTACTATGATGGGGAAATATCTCATCTTTGTGATTTCAGAGTATTTTTTTTAGTAGTGAAGCTGGCCTTAGTTTTAGCCAGTGTTCCTTCTCCATATTTGACTGCTACATCCAAAAATAACACAATCTATTGTTTTTTTCAGTATGCTTTATCATTCATTCAGCCAATTACTTTGTATACCACTTAGCAAAAGTATCCTGTTCGTTTTGGTCAAGGCTTTTGGTTTTGCTTTGAGGTTATTTCTTTGTTGGCTTCAGTGGTTTTATTTTGTCCTGTTTTTCCAAATACCAGAGTCTCTCTAATCCTTGTGCCACTTCTGAGTTGCTTAGAAAGGTTCTGGCTAACAGAATGAAATCGTGTGTAGGGTTACTTCTCAATGTGTTTAGCAGTGGCCTTGGTAATGGTTTCATCTTTATTAGCAAAATAATACAGTAATATGTAACTCAAGATTAACATCATGTTTAAGATTAATTTCAATAGAATTTTAGGCTTTTTTTAGCTTGTTTCAGTGCCACAGACTATTCTAAATACCTTTTCAAGATTGTGCAGTTACAGTTTGGAATTGTGTTTTATTAAGTAATGTTCTGACCAGTTATAAACCAAGGCATCAGAAACATTTGCATTAACTTGTGCCAAGGAAAGGAAAAAAGCTAATGTAAGTTGTTATATGAATTTCTTATTAGCATTTTATTCCTAGTTAGGACTTTTTCTTTAAAATCAATTACTACATTATTTATGTCTCGTTTCAAAAATTCAAAGTAAAGATGTTATATAATTATGTGAGATGAAAAGACAAATACTCTTGGAATGTTGGTGATATCCTGCCTTCAAGATTTTCTCAGATATTAGTGCTGAGAGCTTGCATTTATTTTGAAGTTCCCTTAATATTTTGCTTCACACTTTGAGGAATTTTGATAATTGGGGACTGCATAAGGTCCCTCAAATCACATTCATGTTCAAAATCATTCTCGTGCAGAGAGAGTTTGCACGAGAATGATTTTGAACATGAATTAAAACAAACAGTTGTGCAAATTCCAACGCATGAAAGGAACACACGTTTTTGGTAGTAGTTATATGTAGCTGCATGTATCTAGGAAGACTTGTATTATCTGATAATTTTCTCAGTGTGTTAAATGCTTGTTTAAATACAGATAAAGAGATGGAAAATCAGGTTCAGTGTTGGAGATGCCCTGCTGTGACAGAACAAGCTTCCTTAGTCATTAAATCAAAGGACTTTTCTGGGTTTATATGGATGCATCTAAAGGAAAACATTGACATGTCTAAGATTCACTTTTAAGTAACTTGAGAAAGGTGAATCACATTGAGAAATAAATTCTAACTCCATGATGTCTGACTTCTAAGGAAATCACAAATTCTTAGTCTTGTGCCAAAATCAGGGCCAAATTACCATCACTTAGTTCTATGAGGGCTTTTATGGTTTTGGATCCATTGAGTCCCTGAAGTCTGCAAGTAGCATTTGTTTGCAGAGGAGGCTGTTGTAATTCTGGATGGAAGATGCTGGGCTGGCTGGTGCAATGCAGGGCTTGTGTGAACATGGGGCAGCCAAATAATGCCCTTTTTTGGGCAGAGCAGGACCGATGGCCCCCAGCACCCTAGGATTGAAAGCTTGTGCTGGTATTCATCTCTTTGGTGGGATATAAGCCTTAGCTGATCTCTGTGTGTTCTCGTCTTCCTTCTGCACAAGAGGGCAGTGGGAGGGAGTAGGTCGAGTGGAGTGGTTGTCTTGACCCGTGAGGTATGTTTATTTTAATGCTGCTGTACAAATGAAAATGATGAAAGCATAACATAAACTGGGCAGGCAATACCTGCTGTGCTTTTGCTCGGCTTTGGAGAAGTGCATCATGACTTAGGTGCAGCTGGTTGTAAAGGACTAATCCAATCTGAGCTATTACCGCCAAGGAATCTGAGGGAGAAAAATGGAATCCTGGTTTGAAGGTGAGTGGATGCACCACTTGAGTCACCATTTGAGTCAATGGGAGCTATAAAGAGCTAGCTAGACCGAGACGAGGAGAGTCACTTCAGAGTAAAAGGAATCGGTTGATGACCAGCACTTGGCATAGAGGAGCTCCCACGCTGGAGGCTTTGCGTGCCATCCACTAGATGGGATTTCTTCTTGGGGACAGGAAGAGCTTTCAGAATTATTTTTGGCAGGGGAAATAACTGCGGAATTGGTCATGAAAGGATGGTAGTAAAAGAAAAATGCATGAAAAAAGAACCCTAAAGGGGTAACTATTCCTGAAACCATAGCAAAATCTTCTACCTTTTTGTTTGTCTTAAAAATGCAACAACCTAATTCATATCTATGAAAAAGCTAGGAATGTGTAGGTTCCCACAAAGGCACAGGACATATTTCATTCCTTTCGAATTGCCTTTCTGAGAATGTGTTAATTTATTTTATTTTGTCTAGAGGCAAACAAAGGTACTGTCTGTAGCAGGTAATCCTGCAGAAATATGATCATCAAAGTATTGCTTATGTTGATTCCTGCTGAGAAATTACAGGGCGAAATAGGCTTAGAACTTGCCTAAGTGAGTTTTGTTACTGAAACACATTTACATGGAAGTGTGGATCTCATAAGATGTAATCAGTTTGCCTTCTGGTGCCATGGTTATGTTTGCAGCAGGATTATAGCTTTGCGACTGCTGTATCTGTTAGGGAACAGATATAAAAAGCATTTGAATGTAATTTGAAGAAACACTTAAGACTCCTGGGGTAAAAATCTGTTTTCAGTTGCTAAGTCAAATTTTTAGTAGTAGAGTTGAGTAAATTTTGTTTAAATTTTGATTCCTCATTTAAGAGAAATTAAAATAATAAATCCTCCTACAAAGTATGGTAAGAACACTGGAATAAGATTCTAAAAATAATAAAGCATTGTACGTTTCCAAGTCTACGTTATATTTGTTAAATTTTGAAAGTGGTCCAAATTTGGGCTTTCTCCAACAGGATGAGAGGGAGACCGCATAATTTTCAGCTGAGTTTAACAATAACGTAGCACAGATGATACTGGTATACATGCTAGAAAGTTAGCTTAAGATTTTTCCACTATAAACGGTAATCTCTGAATTTCACAAATATAAGATATTCAGGGCTAAGGAGAATGAAAAAGGCATAAATTATATGAACCTCCAGCACAAATGTGAGAGCCAGGATAATGTTGTGATCTGGAGGGGAAAAAAATATACTGCTGTAAAGGGAAATATTTCCAACATTGTAGAGTAAAATAGTCAAAAAACTCACACTACTTTAATAGTATTTATTTGGGTTTGTATATTCAGAAGTAAATTTTGCAAAGATTTATTATTTAAATTTTTGCATAAAACAGTCTTTTTGGTTTAGTTTGCACTAGCTATATTGTCTATGGGTGAAATAAGGTCTATTTCTATACTTTGTAATTTAAAATAATTATTCAGACTTATGTTAAGGAGGCTGGTATTTCATAGAAAGCATGAGTCTTGTGAGTGTGCTGGTATAATTACCTGGCTAAAAGTCTATATCCTGCCATTAGTTTAGGAATGGATTTATGAATGTCAGGTTTAGGATTTGGCAGTTGTGAACGCCTTGGATAGGAGAGGGGTTATCTTTACTTTCCTGATCCCAGGCAACAACTTTAGGATCTTATATTTGCCAGAAGTGAGTGGGCCAAAACCATATCCAGAGTTACTTGAAACCTTTGATTCTGGAATGCTCTTATCTGAGATGTGAAAATTAATTTCAGACCCCAGCCAAACACAGCTCCTGTTGTTGGATGATGCCAGCAGTCTTCCAATTGTTTTTTGATTCATCAGGTTTTGCTGTAGGACATTCCTTTATGTTCTGTTAAACTCCTGTAAACTTTATCTTACAGGGCTGGGTTTTATATTTAGGCATCCCATGATCTCCTTGATGATTACTCACATTTGAGCACCTGTATAATGAGGACATTTGTTAAACTTGGTCCTACTGGAAGTGACAGGTTTGTGATGCCATTGTATATATAGCCCTCACTGGGCAAGGTAGCTCACTGCCTTCCCTGGTGATGCAAGATTTTTTGGCTGGGTGGCAGGGCTATCAACTTCGTCCAGCTGTGGGGCTGAGGGTGTGGATCTAACAGGAATCAAATTACTTCTTTGCATCTGATGCTCCCTGCTAATCAATTCTTTGGCTTGGTAATTATACCAAGAGGTCAGCAGCAGATGTGCCATGTACTACCTGTTGTGGCACTCACGTCGTTGGGGCTCTACGCCATAGATCATTCTGATCCTTATCTGCCACCAATTCACCATCATCATTATCATTCCAGATGTCTCCATCCCATGTCTCAGGGTCTGCATAGCATATTAATTTGTGGACTTGTTTAGCTGAGATGGAGAATGTTTGATTTAGTGAGAAACTTAGTAACCTCTCCTGCAGCTGTTTTTCTTGCCTTTCAAATGAGGCTATTAGCAATTAAGTTTCCTCATTTCTGTATTTAAGTTATGGTTATCCATCATGAGATAATCTACTGGTTTTCCCATTTTCTCATTGTTCTCTTTCTAAAGGCAAAGGTGTTTTCAGTACGTCACTACTTCCTTTCCCAAAGTCAGTGATGTTTTCAATGCTCAGTTTTTGTCTATAAAGGGATGTATTCTACATCTGCAATTCACTGGGGAGAAGGGGGTGTTTTGACTTCTTTTTGTGCGCAGGATAAGCCCCCAACGCTGCACAAACAATTCCTTTGCCTTTACCTTCTTGGACTTTTGCTCAATTCTGCACAGTTCTGTCTGCTTTACCCCTTTGCCCTCATCTTTCCAATACTATTGGGCCCATTCTATTCCTGCATGAGATGGTGCACTCTTGTATTCGTGCAGCAGTTTACCCATGGAGATCCTGCTGACTGTGCTCGTCTTCTGTCACGTAGAGGGTGTGAGTCTGACATGTGGCTGAGGGAGGCCCTCTTGTTGAGTCATGAGGTTCAGAAAGGGCCCTCTTGCTTTCTGAACCCCTTCTCAGAGAAAAGCCTAGGTGCTAGGGCCAGTCTTAGTCCCAGACTTGGTCAACAATTCTTGTCTGAAGGATCCGAGTCAATGTTTGCCTGTCCGAGCCCCCAAAGGGCTTTTACTGTGATGGTTTTGTAAAGTTGAAACTAATGGATAGTTTATTAAAGTGACAGACATAAAGAGGTCAGAGTCGCCATTGATGAATGTGCTTACTGTGATAGTGCTAATATATGATTTATAATTATAAAGCTAGCAAAAATAAATAGTAGTTAAATAATACTACTTATGATTTATTAACACCCGAGTTTTTAAACTACACAGTGTCCTTCTCTCACTTTGAAGATCAATAAATTCACACTGAAACATGAAAAATTACCAAGTTAAAGCTTGAGGAAGAGTTCCAGGCATGGTCTTAGTCAGCAAGACTAATCAATGAAGTGGATTACTGCTCCTATGTCATCTGCTTTCTATTCATGCAGTTGTTTTAGTTTTGTGGGTTTTTTGTTTGTACTTTTGAGATTTTTAACATGTTAGTGCTTTTAAATATATTATTTTTGCTAGGAAATGCGTATTAAAAAACCCCTTAAAAACAGCTGGTTGGTTATGGTAAAATGCAATTTCATAAAGGTGGGAGCATGTCTGATCACCAAAGCACTCAAATATCAAAATAAAGACTGCAAATCTTAGAAGGAGCTATCATTAATCAGTCTTGAAGCTTTTCTGTTATATTTTTGTTTGTTTGTTTTCTCTGAATACAATACTTCCGGCGACGATTTTTTTTCCTGCTAATCTCAATTAGACTTTGCCCATGGCAAATGAGTTATATATGTCATGTTTCAGTAAATTTGCACTCTGGCTTCAGAACCCATCAGTTTTTGGTGCATTTATGATGCAGTTTGTGGGAGAGGTTTTGTTTTTTTTTAAATGGGAATAAACTTTAGTCCTTGGAATGACAGGCTAATAAACATTCATTATTATGCGATTAACAGTTCAATGAAATGAAGAGGTGTCTGATGTTTTCTCTTAGAAGTGAACGGTCATTACCTCTTGCTTTCTGAGTGCCACAACAATGAAACAGTAATTGATTCCTGGGCATTTTCTGGGAATCATTTCTTTATTGAAATGGGTGAATCCTAATTCCCAGAGGACTTTGTGTAAAGAAGTTACCTTTTGGCTTCTTTCAGTAAACTGACACTGATTTCTTCTGTTGAGTAATTTACTAATGACTAAGTACCTGATTTTCTTCTCAGCTGTGATCTTTTATTAGTTTGGATTATTTTATTTTTCTAAATTAATCTTGTGTTTAATCTTAGTCCAGTTCTGAGTTTGATTTGTTGCAATGTTTTGGGCATGGTCCTTGCCTCTAGTTCTTTACCATGGGTAGACTTGGAGGTGGGTATGTGCATTTATAAAAACAGGGCTCTGCAACCACAGAAGGAGATCTTATGATGGTTCTTCATATGGCAGGGCCACAATAATTGGCCCATGGTTGCACCACATAAGAGAAACTACAAAAAGGGACTAGCCCAGGCCTATTCCCCCTCTTTTTAATATTCCTGCACTGCTATGACTGATTAGAGACTATTGCTTTTCGGATAGCTGGATCAGAAGCAGCACAACATGGTATTATTCTCTTCGAGGCTTTTTCTCTGTCTCTTCCTGTCTAAAATCACCAAGACCTGAGAGATGAGAAAGTACATTTCATATGTTGGCCACTCTGGGATGTAGAAATGAAAGCGTATTACTCATTCTCTCATTGCATTATGAATATTAAAATATAATAAAATTGTTATTATTTCATGTTCTTCCCTTGAAGATTTGCACACAACCATATTACATTTCTGCCCTTAAAACAAGAGCAAAAATTGTGTATCTCTTTACCTTAGAGAATTTTTTTCCCTGATTTCAGTTTCAAAATGAAACTCTTGATAATATGGGAAGTCAGAAAACCTCTGAAGGAAAACCCGCTCTTTGTTTAAGCCAGTGGCAAAACCTCCTTTTCATTGTGACTAGTCAGGGCACTGAGACGCGTCTCAGGGTGTGTTGGTTTAGCCCTGGCTGGAGGCCAGATGCCCACCAAAGTCAGTCTATTACTCCCCTTCTTAGTTGGACAGGGGAGAAAATATATATTAAGAGGCTCAGGAGTCAAACTAAGGACAGGGAGAGATCATTCTGTCATCAACGATGTGGGCAAAACAGACTCAACACAGAGTGAAGAAGAGAGAAATTACCTAATTTATTACACCACACTATAACTACAAAGAACAGTGAAAACCGGAGTCAGAAGCATGACGAGATCTTAAAACAAATGTAACCAGATCTTAAAACACTTTCCCTCCACCACTCCCTTTTTAGCAGACTCCAGTCAGAACTTTGCTCTCTTCTTCCCCACCCCCGTTTGCAGCACAGGGTGGGCAGGGACTGGGGAAAATGGGGTTCTCGGTTACTTCTTCATGAGCTGTTTTCCTCTTTCAGATCTTAAAACACCCCTAAACTCCCCCACCCAGCTTCCTTCTTAGCAGACTTCACTCTAGTCATGATTTCACTCCCTTATTCCCCCCCAGTCGCAGCACAGGGGGGGCAGGGACTGGGAGATGGGGGCTTCAGTCAGTCCCTTGCAAGTTGGTTTCCTTCTCGGGCTGGGGAGTGGTGGCGGAAATAAACGTAGCCTTGACCTGTGTGGCATGTGATGCGCTAGTATCGGTAAGGAGGTAGCTGTGTGCACGGCGTCGTTCTCCCTGAGAATGTGCTCTTCTGGTGAGAAAGCAGGAAAGATGCAGGGTAAAGGTAAAAGTGACAAATGCTCAGTTGTCATTTATTGCAGAAATGCATTCAAAGATCTCCCAAGCAAAGGACTCGTTTTCTCATGATGTGCATCGCAACAGCCACAGGTTGGCTGTTTTCAAGGTATGACCAACAGCAGCAGTAATAACTCACCTGTACGGTCAGATCAGAATAGATGCAGATAGTAATCAGGGAAACAATCCCCTAAACACCCCTTACAGAGGACAGTTATTGACATAATACTACTTCATATGAAAAAAACCACATTTACCAACTGTGATGCTAGGATGCTGCATCAGGACTTGTAAATACTTCTAAGTTTAGTTTGTTGGGGATGACATTGAGATATTAGGAAGAATAACGTTTTAGGCATAACATTCCTAAATTGTTTCCCCCAATTTTGTTTTTCCTAGTAGTTGACTGTTTACTCTAGATATAGTAGTGGTTTGGTGTTTTTTTCCTCAATGTTTTAATTCCCATCAGTCAGACGTGATAAATAGAGGAAGAAATCTATAAATGTTACCAGTTCTGCCCGGTCAGTTGTTAGCTTACATTCTTTCCAGGTGGATGTCACTAAATGTAGGGAGATGGTGAAGTGCCTCAGGGATTGATCAACAGCAAGTGTTGCAAATGGTGATTGGTCTTGGTTACTAGCCAGAATTTTAATTTCTTGGTTGTTATCTATTATCTATAGTTTGTGGGAAATGCGGAATGGCACTTGAAGGAAGAAGCGTATGTTAATAATCTTATTAGGTAAAGCTTTTGTGGCTTGGAACTTATTTTTACTCTCCTCCCCTTTCTCTTCTAGATTTAAGTCCCCAGTCTTCTTTCAGGTACAGTAGCCTGGGAATTGGCTGATAACCTGATAATAGTTGTTAGCTGTTCACTCTAATTTGTATAGTCAAGGAGGCAGGAGGATGCTGACAGAGATCTTTGTAGACCCATCAGAATTTGTGCTTTTTTTCCTGAGGATTGTCACCTACGAGCAGAGCAACTGGAAACAAGGGAATTTGATGTCCTGAACTGCCAATGATCGTAGTCGATTAGGATCTTACTCTGCCCAGTGTTTCTTATGAACCATGGGAGGTTCTAGTTCAGTACTGAAGCTAAAGGCTCCAAAGGGTAAGAAGTATTTATCTATTTAAATATATGTGTATATAATTATTTGTAGTTGGTCTGCTCATAGAATCAGAATGGTTTGGATTGGAAGCAACCTTTAAAAATTACCTAGCTCAATTCCCCTGCAACAAGCTGTGACTTCTTCCACTAGATCTGGTTGCTCAGAGTCCCATCCAACCTGACCTTGAAGGTTTCCAGGGATCAGACATCAACCGGCTCTCTGGGAAATATGTGCTATGCTCACCACCCTTATCATAAAAATTTTCTTCCTTATATCTAGCCTGAATCTACCCTCTTTTAGTTTAAAACCTTTCCCTTTGTCATGTTGCTTCAGGCTCTAATCAGCTCCAGTTTAATAAACTGTCAGCTGCCAGTGCTAGGACATAATTGATGCTATTTACTAAATTTACTATAAATACAATTTAGACCTGGATTTTTTGTTTACCTGAATTAGAAATTTTCCTAGTACTTTGATTAGTTTTCTTGAATTTAAAACCAAAGTTATTCTAGGCACTGTCCAGCTTCTGTGTTTTGCTTTCTGAAAGCATTAAAGCAATCAAATTTTGGTCACATCAGTGCTTCTAGTAAACAAATTTTAACTTTTCACACTTGAGTATGCACACCGGGAGTGGAACTGTACATAGTGCCGTGGTATTAGTTGACACAGTGATAGAAGCAAGTTCCCAAAACCCCCAGCCAGAACCAGGCACAAAAGCAATTAAATATGCCTTTCTTAGCTAGGATAGTACAGGAAGATGCAATATCTCTCTGTGAATGTGATGAGAGAAAATTGCATTCAAACTCTGGTCCCAGCCAATAAATCTTACAGCAGCCCAACTTTTCTTGGAATGATGCCTCAGGCAAAGCACAAGTGACCCAGAAAGAGAAAAAAAAAAAAAAAAAGGAAAAGAAAACCTTAATGTTTTCATGATTCTCTTTATCTGTCGCTTCACCATAAATTGCAAGTCCTTTCACAGAGAGACTCTGAGCCTTAGGGCTTTTTGTAAAGTTCTCCTAGTGACTGTGTTACACATATCCCATAGGGTAAAGGAAACTAAATTGTCATATCTTCTCATTCACATCACAGGCTTCTTAAAGATCAAGTATTCCAACACTCACAGCAAATGACTCGCTGTCAATCCACAACGTGGTCAAAAATTAAGAGAACTTTTGATGTATTCATGTAATGAGTATATTCAGTTGAACAGTATTTTCCATGAAGGGATAAGCTGTGAACAAAATGAAGCTAATTCATTACAAACTGTTATTGGTTTGTAAGTCTTATTCTGCGTTTGGTTTAACTCAGGTTGTCTTGGCTGTTCTGCACCACCGAGGTGACTTTCTCACTCTGGTATAGTACACACAGGTAGATCTCAGCTGGAACACCTGTCTTTGGAGAAGACAATGCTGTAAATCTGTGCAGACATAAAGAGAACCTGCAGCTTTGTGCTTTAGTGTTCTACAATATGGCTGAAGGGTTGTTCTACGAACCTGTACGTGTGATTTAGGCCTCAGAGTATTTTGCAGTTCCTTTTTCTGCTGGAGATGGGGAAGAGACTTTTTGTGGCACTCTTTTTTTTTCTTTTTTTTTTTTTTTAAACTTGTAGCATGTTCCTCCCCCCCCCCCATATTTTGTGTCTGGAGTGGGTGCTGATTTAGGCTCCTGGCCAAAACAGTTCTTGGAAGTCAGAGCCGACTCCTGTTTCTAACAGAAGTGCTGATATGGCTGTTTCTTGCTGTTTTTCAAAAGACTTTTTTTGACTGATAACATGGTCCCATTTTGTCAGCCAGAGCAGAAGCAGAAGAATGATGCTCTTCCTCAAGTCTGTTGCATCAGGAAGTATTGACAGACATGGAGGCTGCTTCAGGAATATATTGATGGTAGCAACTGTAGTTACTCTAACAGTGCATATATTAATGTCAGACAGGGATAAACCAGAAATTGTTACTAAGCAGCTTTTTGCCTGCACCGGGGGTGTATCTTTGCTGGGCTTTTGTTGTTCCTGGTAAGGGAAGATGTGAGGGGGCCCTTCTGGGCAAGGGTTGTTAATACTCATCCATGGGAAAGGAGTGTGCACCACAGTTTAGAAACCTTATCTTTCTCTTCCACAGAGTTTCCTAATTCAATCTAAAATGTGTCCTAGTAATTACAAGGAGGGAAAAAAAAGTTTTGCATAGTGTTTAAAACTACAAAGCTATTGAAAAGCCATGAACTAGAATAAAAAGACATTACTGGTGAGTCCTCTGTTGTGTCTACCTCAACTATTCAAGCACAATGACAATGATAGCCTTGACATTCTGCACCAGATTGACAGCCGTTGAGTGTTAACTATTTGCTAAAGGACAGGGCTTGGGAAAGAGAGGAATTCCTGAGGATCTGAGCGAGAGGAGGGCACTGAAACTTCCCAGGCATCACTGCAGTTGCTGACATTTTGGACTGCATGAAGGAGGTTGGCTTCCGTATGCACAGCAAACGTTTCCTTATGCTGTCTCTTAATTGGCTTTCTGGGGTATCTTTTTACCTGTCTCTTTCTATAACTTTGTTATTTGGGCCAGATCTGGTAGCTGCAGGGATGCTGCATGTAGCAGCATCCACGTGTTTCACATTGGTCCTGTTAAACTGGGAGTTGATGCAGGTGTCTGTCCCTTTCACCAGAACTAGCTTTCTGTTTGTATTGACTGAAGTCATGGTTTCCCAGGAAATTTGCAAGATAATTATATATTTTGTGATAATGAGGTCATTAAGTTCTGCATTTTTTGCATAAAAAGGGTTGGTAATGTAAATCAGTGCAAATCAAGTAATGTAATACCAGCTTAGTAGAATGTGCCCTGAATTTTGAGTAGTGGTAAAAAGATATTAACTGCTTAGGCAACAAGTATTCCCACAATACTTTGTTTTTATATGCAATATCTGGTTTAAGAATTTGCCTTTTATAATTGTTTCAAAAAAAACATAGAGCTATGATACATACTCTGATATCACCAAAATCTCAGCTTTTGTGCTGATATGATACAAAATTGATTGCACACTGATATTATGCAAAATAATGTTAAAAATGAAGCCTGGCAAGCAAAGTGATCCTTGGCAGCTGCCACCTTGTTCACTGGTGCTATTCTGTGTCCCAGATAGGCTGGAAGTTTGACAAGATGCAAGAGAGAGGGTTTAATTAGGCCACAGTTTTACTAATTCAACTAATCTGGGAGTTGTGGATCAATCACCCACACAATGCAGAGTGTTACTTCTTCCTCCCTCATTCCCACCTATTTGGGAAGTGCTTATGGTCTCAGGCATGACTCCAGGCCACCACAGGCATGAGATTTGGAGGCCTGATGCTGGTGGGGGCGGGGATTGGGTGTCTCCAATTCCTGCCTTTGCATGGGAACTCTTTAAGGCTCAGGCCTTCCCCTAAATCTGCTTTCAGCTCTGGCTAAGTAAGAAAAGGTTCTTGCTGAAGTGCCTTCTAAATTACCGTCATATGCCCTTCTCACTAGGGCCTGCAGGGCAGCCCAAATAAATCACTGTGCCCTTGCCAGTCTGGGAATTCGGGGAAAAAAATAATTCACAGTATTGAGAAATAGGAAATACATGCTTCCTGTGGATGTGAACATAGGAGTAACAGCTTTGTGACTGAAGGAACAGTGGTGCCCAGCAGCTTGGACTGTGGCACGTACTTCGCTTACCTGGCTCCTGGGGTTTACAGGGAGCTTTGAGTTTGATGGGTTGTTTATTTTCATGACCTGCAAGGCAACATCCTCTCTTATTTTAGCCTGTCTTTGGAATGATTGGAGCTCTAGGTCTCAGATCTTTAGGTAAATTAAAAAGTCTGCCAGAAAAATATGGTTAATGTTACATTTATCAGCACCATGATCATTTAAAGGAGATAATGCATACCAAATGGGTTGTTCAGGTCCAGAGCACGGACAAGAGCTGTTCAGTATCTGTGAAACACTACTGAAGCAATGATATGGGCAAATTTGGTTCATCCAGTTAACTGAGGGAATGATAGTTCTCCTTGAACTTGAGCCCATCTAACTTGTTTCTTGTCAGAATTTTCTGCAGTGGAAGGATGTCAGGCTAAGACGTTTTGTGCAACTGTCATAAGATTATCATCTACCTTAGGGATTTTGAATGAATTTAGAAATGTTTTTATAACCTTAATGTGAACAAAGCCTAGGAGTCTGGATCTTTGGTCCAGTGTACTTCCACAGATTGAGAGAGATGCCCCCATGGGTGCCCCACCTGGATGCCAGGAGAGGAGCTTTCCCCAACCTGTGCTTAAGGTTGCTGGGGCAGAACCACCATGTAGCCATGAGACTGCATTTTTAAATGCTTTAGAGATCTGGATTCAAATCTTTCACATGAAACATGGTTGCAAACTTGAGAAGGCTACCAAGCACCACAAGTTATTGATGAACTCAACTTTTGCTGAAGATTTATGTTTTTATCTAAAATCCCATATTAACAAATATACAGAAACATCACACCATACCACCACCCCCCCAAAAAAAGAAAAAAAGCCAAAAACAGCCCCTACCCCAAAAACCATGAAATGCAATGACTATTTTGGGGGTATATATTTCCAGAGGAAACAAGTTGACTTGGTGTGTATATATGCTGTTATAAAATAGTAGACATCCATGTTAATGTGTAACATTAGAGCAGATTGTTCAGTGACAGGGATACAAAATGCAGAATGTTTTTTCTGCTGACAAAGGAGAGAGGACCAGTGGAAGATACTTTTCTCTGTGGCCTCCACTGTTAACTTGCATTGTGCAAGAGCCCTAGGTACTTTGAGGAGAGCTCATCTTCCTAAGGCAGTAAGTCTATTGCAATGTGCAAGGCGACTACCATGGATTTAATTTTGTTTCAATTTAGAATATGTATTAAAACATCTTCTAATGATGCTGTGTGGCTTTATTTCCTGTTATAGAAACAGTGAATGTAAAATCTTAAGGGATTTTAATATCCTGAAACCCTCATTGTTGTATTTATCTCAGGAAGAGGAGGAGGTGTTCACCTCCAAAAACTTGATTTCTACATATTACCACTGGACTGTCCAAGTGCACAGAAACCACAGAGGACGGGAACCACAGACTGCATGAGCAGGCTTGTTCAGGGAATATTAAGAAATTTAATTTCTGCCCCCTACATCAGTTTTTTTAACTGAAAAACAAACGGTGCTGGTTAAGGAGTCTCAGTTGCCATCTTTGGAGATTTGGGACTAGAGTTAGCAGTTACAGTATCATCAGAAACTTTAATCAGAAATCCATTTTAAATGGACTTTAATACCGCATCCCACAACACATAGGAATATATATGAAAACAATAACAAAGAAACAATGAAAAGATAAATTTGAGATACTGTAGGAATTTGTAATGTGGTAGAATTTGACATGTAGCTGTCATGAGCATGTTACCAAATAAATGGTTAATGATCCATTGGGCAATAAATGCAATGAATTTGAAATACCTCTAAACCAAAATATATCTGCAGTAGCAGTAAAAATTGCCACAGAAGACATTTAAAAGCATGGGATCTCCAAAACGTTTATTGACCAGCTGCCTTTTACCCAGTCACCCAATTTAGTTTCAGTGACAATCAGCTGCATTTGGTGAAAATGGAGAAAACATGAGGAACTCTGCCGGAGAGCTACAACAGGTGAGAGTGCTGGTGAGCCCCAAACCACAGTGAGCTCAGTACTGGCACATGGAGGGGCTGCACAGGAGGGCAGCCTGGGAGACAGGTGTCAAGTCTGGATTTTGCGGCGTTTTGTTGGGGTGATTGTTGTTGGTTTTAATTTTATTTTATTCCTGGTACATCTGTTATGCATCCTGTTATGCATGGACTGCAGCTGTAGAAAGAATGAACAAATTAAGATGCTTACGTCAGTAATTATTTCAAGCCTAGTACTGCTGAACAATGTCCTTTCCCAAAGAAGTAAAGGTACAAATGGAAGAAGTTAAAGCTGTGTAGCTCAAGTCAGTCAAATTTAAAAGGAGCTGAAAAGAACAAAATGCATGTTTTACGTAACTAGCATCTCAAAACTTCATGTAATTATTCAGTTTTGTGCTGACAGCACATACAAACTCACTTAAGTAGGGAGATTAACAGCATTTCCTGCAGAGTTGAAGGTCATTAATTCTCTGGGTGTTAAATAGGGAAATTCTGTATGGTTTTGCTTCCTGATGTGTGTCCAATATTTGGAGAACGAGTTCACTAGAATGTTTTCAGTTGCTAGAACCTAGTGTTTTAAACTCACTGTCACTGAAATAGATATGCCATGTGAGAACAAAATGCAGAATGTCTGGTGGCTTGCCTATAGACATAAGCAGAGGTTGCCACTGAAAACCCTCAACAGCTGCCGCATTTGAGAGATGCTATTATCCACGTTTGTAACGGTGTTCAGATGACTACCTCGCACAGCAATATTCAAAATTGATGTGGAGTATCCACTTTTTAGCGTGCTGTGCTCTGCCATTAGAGGTGCCCTCAGAGGACTATTTCTGTAACAACTTTTACGAATAATTTTTTATCCAAGCCCTGTAATATGAAATCCTGGGGTTGCTGAGGACATTACTGATTATAGTTGTATGCACCCCTATAATAAAACTTTGCAAAACTTTCTTACCATAAATGGAATCAATGTCACTTTGAAAGGCTGATGATGAGTCCTCTTCAGTTCATGCAAAATGCCTAAAATTAGGTGAATATCCTACATCTGATACTCAGTTAAAAGGGGAAAAAAAAAAGCCTAAAAATATTTTTATGAACTGTGGTGCAAATGAGCAAAAAGTTTCAAATGCCTAAAAGTTCCAGGCACTAGGATGTCAGGTTCCTGGATAATCTCAGACACCCATGTGTGAGGAGTCTTTCTGGGCAACACGCTTGTCCTGTTTGTGTGACCACCAGACCTTTGAATCTTTCCATTGGAGCACTGGGGCTTGTGAGTGACTGTGTGGAGGTAATGGCTGCATTGTGCTTTTAGTTTCTAGATACATGACTCGTAATTTATTGTTATTTTCAGTTGTTTATACGCTCCTCTGTAGAAAGTCAAGTCTAAATGTGCCATAATTGTCAGAAGACATCCTCTCAACTACTAAAATACTGTCATTAAAATGAAAGTACTGATATCCCAAACTCTGTTGGAAAGTGGTCTTTTACAGACGGCTTATTTTTGTAATCATGAAATCCTGTAATTGAGAAGAAGTTAATACAGAATGATTAACAGTAAGAAATAATTAATAATTTTTGTCTGTGTTGTCCAAACTAACTTTCAATTGGAGATGTTTATTAATCTACACATGCACAGTATATCATTAAGGTATTTTCTTGCATGATTGATTGAATTAGTTGTTTACTGAGGGAGGGATGAAATACCGAAGAATAATGGGAGACAGAGAATAAGGGAAGAGAAATTGACTTTCTTCGGGAGACATATTAGCAAAACAAATGAACAATTTTTGCTAGGTAAAATCAGCAGAGAGTACATTATGTAGAGCATCATGTAGGGCTGAAGGTCAAGGCCAATCTGCTTACTTCATTTTTTTTCAGTTATCCATTATCTACTCTGGCTTGGTTGGAGTCACTAGTACTTCCAGAGAGGAAAACAAAAAGGAAAAAAAACCAACCTAACTGTGGCAAGAAGAGATTCTACCTTGTAGCTTAGTAATGTGCACACACCACCATAATCAAATTCAGGCACACTGAATAAGCCAATTAGTTGCTTTAGTAGCAGTGAAGCAATTAAAGCGAATAGACATGTCTTTGCCATAAGCTGTAGATGGAATAGGAAGAAAGACGGGCTGCTTTCCTTTCTCATGCCGTTGTCCCCCAAATAGACTGGAGCTTCTTTGCCTGCACAGTTCCTTACTGTAAAAAGCAGAATACTACTTGATGAGTGCTTTTCCACTTGTCATTTATTTCTGCTCGTTGCAGACTGGGGACAGTTCTGCATAAGACAAAAAATTATGTATTTGTGTTACTGTAGAGTCTGGGAGCGCTACCCGTGGAGCTCTCTCTCTAAAGCAATTCATTCCATATGGGTGGGTTGCTATAATTATATCTATGCAGATGCTGAATCCAGTTACAATAAGCAGAAACCAAGGCTGTTGTTTTCTCAGAGAAATGCACAAAAACTAGAGACCAAAGCTAGCTATTAATCTGGCCTATTAGGATGCGGGCAGAATGTATGACACTGGTTTTTCCTCCCAGATTCTCCATTAATCTCTGGGCTGTACTGGTATACTACAGTTCCTTTCTCCTCCCCAAAAAAATAGTTTAAAAAAATTAGGGCTTTTTGCCCAGGGCAAATGTGACTGCTTCCCGTATCCCTGATATGAGGGGGAATGGTCTGTGTGGTGAAACTACATTGTGTCTGCTGTATGCTGAGCTGGAGGGCAGTAATACTGAAGGATAAACCCCAGTGGATCCTCCTTGTAATGCCATGCTTAATTCTCTCTTCCATAATTTCCTTTTTTGTTTTTTTCCCCCTTTTGACTGTTTCCCCCTTTTCATATTTCTTTCTGAGGTTTCAAGCTGGGTTAGGGTCCTGCTAAACTGTAATTATGCCATACTAGATGCCCCCATTCTCTTACAAGTATTATTTAGTTTTTTAACTTATGAAATGCTTATCTCCTCCTGGAATTTGCACAGCTCCAAACTCACTGAACTAGAAATCAAGCCTACACTGAGTTTTTGGGTGTTTTAGGTCTTCCCTGAAACTACAGTCTACGTGAGCTATGAACTCCAACCCATCTTTTGTGAAATGCCATGTAAATTCCTTGTTGCTCTGTCTGTGCTTTAAAAATCATAATGCAGCTAGAAGTGTGAAATATTAAGCATATCCTTTTATGTACTTGGGATTTACGGGGACTTCAAAGTCAGTCCTCATTTATTGTCTGGTTTGTTTCACTTCCAAAATGACTTGAACTGTGAACAAAAAGGAGCTGACAGTGTTTTCAGATAGGCACTTTATAGTTGTGCACTTTGCAACTATACGATAGGACTGCCTCTCTTGCCCTGAATGCAAAATTAGCTTGTTGATATGTGCTGCTACAGACAGAGAGGCAGATGTAGTAGTTCCACTTTATTTACATGAAATCTCTAAAAAGGCATTTTCTGGCAAGACACTAGGAATAAATACAGTATCAAATATAAACCGTGCCATGTTGTGTTAGCTCATTCAGGTGTCATCTGTGCCATTCTGGTGTGGGCGAGAACAGGGAGTGAGTCCCTCCCAAGCAGCACTAGGAGCTCTTCAGTGCACGGCACCCAGGCACCAGCCTGCTCCCACTGCTGCCCCTCAGCAGGAGCTTGCCAGGGGAAGCATGCCCATCATTCTGACTGGGGAGACCCTGGGGACCTTGGAACCCTCAGGGGGGCAAAGAGGAATGTGCCCTGTGGGAAGCCTAGAGGAGGGTATCAGATGCCCTGATTTTTTTTATTTCTGTTTTTTCAAAGTAAGAGATTCCCTTGCCTCTCTTAAGCTCATGTTTACAAACTTCTTTTTCATAGCCAAGAGGTTCAGGAGCTTGACCAAGAGGAGGAAAATGCGTGGGAGGAAGGGCCCCCTGAGGGGGGTGGGGGTGTCGCAAACCATGGAGAAGTTCAACACATCTTACCTGAATGAAGAATTGAGGCTTAAGTAAAACCCTGTGAGCCTTTTGAGCCAGGAATATGAGAACTAGGGTGAGTGATGCTGAGCTGGCTGCTGCCGCAAGGGAAAGCTCTTCCAGTGGGACTGTGCTCTTTCCCCTTCTCTCCTCCTTTGCCATCGCTCAAGGGCTGAGGAAGGAGGTGTTATTCCAGTGATAGTCCTCACTACTTCATTTAATTAACCAGTTTCAGGCAGTTGCACATGTTAAATGGTTCCTTTTTTCTCTCTCAGGTATTCAAACTTTCCAGTGTGGGGTTGGGGGTGTTTATTCAGATTACGAGCAAGCAGAGGCATTAAAGATGAAATGCCTTGACTCTGAACTGCAGGCAGAAGTGGTGGGAGGAGACGCAGCTAATTTAACTTGGAGGATGATTGATGTGTATGTGTCAATTTCTATTAATATTCTTTTGAAATCACTGACGCAAGCGTGTTTTTTTCCCCCTCCCCAACAGAAAGTATAAATAGAAACACAACAAAACAATCCTATCCCTTTAATTCACCACGCTCAGAAGGCAGTTAAACAAACTCTGTTGTTAGAGAGTGTCCTCGACAGGCTGGGAAAAACAGCTTGTGGTAGCGTTCTTGCCACTTTAAGAATATCAAGATGCTCTAACAGAGCTATCCACTTGCTGCTAAAATGTATAAAGCACAAAAGGCAAAAGTCACCTACAGGTAGACCTAGATAAATTGCTTAAAAACCTACCGTTCTCTCATTAGACAGCCATTCGTTGCGTGAGAAGGGCTAAATGTATTTGTCGAGGTGTAGCTGTAAAAGCCATGTTTAAAATGAAGCAGAGTTGAGAGCCTGAATGCACAGCACTGTTATTCAGAAGTAGCTTTCGAGCAGAGAGTTTCAACGGGAAGGTGCTGTTCGGTTGGACGCAAATCAGCAAACATTTAGCTGGAGTGTGAATAATTCAAGCGTGCATGAAGAGCCCTGCTTTCTGAAGAGACGAAATGCAAGGACAAAAAAAAAAAAGAAAAACAAAAAAAAAATTCTTCAAACACTTGCATCAGCCTTAGAGGACAGTGAGAGCAGCAGGATTTGAAACAGATTTGCAGATGCACTCTCTTTAGGCAGGGAGAATGCTCATTAAATGCAAGATGCTTCTGTGGCTCTGGTGCTTGCACGGAGGTAGAGGTTTGCAAGACTGACGTATCAGATAAAGTCAGAGTGGTTACCACACCGACGGTGTAGCAGCTGCATAATAAATGATGGAGAGAATCATGTTAGGCATGCCCACCTAACCTAACTTGAATCATGCGAAAGGGGAGCTGCTGGAATTCAAATAGACTTTCTGGTTCCCAGCAGTCGGCAGTAATAGAATGCTTTCAGGAAGATGACAGATGCAGGGGAAAGATGCTGTTTTGCACTATCTTGATTTGTTACGGCAGCCAACTTATTGGCATGATGGAGTGACAAGGAAAGCAGCTGGCATGGAAGGTAGGATTATCAAAGCTATTGCATCATTATGAATGTAATTAGAAACTGACCATGACAAAGCATATGCTAGAACGAGCTGCCGCCGATGGCAGAGGATTTGTTGCTGAGGTCTTGAAACTCTGGAAACAACGTTCCTCGTGCAAAATAGATTTTGCAGTTTCATTTATGCTTGTGTTACCCTTTCTTTCCTGCTTGCTTCTGAGCTCAGGGAATCGCTTGCTTGAAAGAGAGTGTTGTGTTAGGATGAGGCTGAAGAATAAAGTATTTTCTAAGTCTCTGAAGCCTCAGGTAGAGACAGACAAACGAATGTGAAACAAGACTGGGAAAGGCTCCTTCCGATTCACTAGCAAGCTCCGACTGATGTATTGGCAAATTCAGGAATCCCAAGGAGATGAAGATGCATGTACTGAATGTTTTTGGTATAATGAAAAGGTGCAATTGCAGGTCTCTGCTTTATACTTAGTTTTTCTGACAGGTTTTATTACCCATCAGTTTTTAGCTCTTGACATTTATTTGGTTGTTCGGTATTATATAAAGAAAATACATCAATATTTCCTGCAGGGTTTCTCAACAACTCCAGCATCTGTTTCAGCTATTGAACTGTATTCACATTTTGCCAACTTGATGCCTACCCAGCTGGTCTATCATTTCTCGCTTGATTACTGCTCTTAATTTCTCTGTATCAGCTTGTTTCAGATAGGATTTTGAAAGCTGTTAATGAGAAATGACAGTAACTGTTTAAATTATTGATAACTGGAGTATTCTCATTTTTTTGTAACGTCGGAGAGTATTTTTTGTGTGCACTTCATTAAATTCACATTCTGTGTCGCAGTTGGCTTTCCGTATGATCGTTGTATTTACCTGTGAATACTTCAGACCAGATGAGTCACGAGCAGAACTTTCAACTGACTGGTCTGGGAAAGTTTGAGGAAAAATTTAAAGCTGTATGTGTCATCTCCAGTGTACATGCCTCCTTTCTGTGCGTCTTCACCCCCACCTCTCCCCACCAGGCATACGCTCCCTGTCTGTCCTGGTGAGCGGCTGTGGCGCGAGGGCGATGTGCATTGAGATGTATGTGATGCCGCTCAGCAGCTCCGAACAGGTGACCTGAACAGCTCTGAAACAGAGGTCAGCTCCATCGGGCTGGGTGGGTCACCCTGGATCCGAGAAGTAAAAGCGGTGTTCTCCAAATGTAAGGCTGGGCTTCTCTTCCCTCCCCTCCAACTTCAGAGGTCCAACAGCTGTTCAAACACGGTTTGATAGCTTGAGATCAGCATGCTAAATTCTTTGGGTTGTTTTGCCTTACAAAATACTTTATTTCAGTGTAAGCTTCCTTCTTCACTAGGTCTATCATTTTTTTCCAAGGTGATAATCAAGAAATCTCTTATCTTGGATATTCACTTTTCTGACTCTATATTAAATGACTTTGCTAGCTATCCTCTATGTAGTCTTGTCAGAAGAGGACCAGGCTATTAAACACTAAATGTTGCTGACTAAAGCTGTAACAGTTTTGGAAAGATAGATGTTTCTAGATGCACAACAGTGAACCAGCCTTTAGAAAGTTTGAAGGTACAGATCAGTAAAACTGATATACTGTTAACCAGTTTGAGCATTTCCCAGCTGTGATCACCTTTGAGAGGTATTTGGAATTATTTTGTAACTGCTGGGAGGGGAGACGTGCTTATTGATGGAAAGCATCACTGTGAGGTTTTTGTAGCCAAAAATAGTTCTGTAGTTACAATATTCTTTTTTTTTTTAGTGTTATTTCTGAGAAGTTCTGTTAAACATAATTTGTCCTTGTTGATGACAATGACACCATAGGAAGAATAACCCTCATAAATAGCTTATGTACCATTCAACTTTTCAGGGTAGCAATAAAGCTGGCTTATATTGCATGTATTTTATTTATACTCCTGAAGCTGCTAGTCACTCCTTGTCTCAGGAGGACTGGCCAGCTATAGTCATACAGTAGTTACTTAAAAAGGTCATCTCCTTGTGATGCCAGTAATCGTAACTGCACGCTGTCAGTGGGCATCATACACCTGACAAATGATTTTATAGTTTGCTTCCGTTTTTATCTACAGTATTTCGTTTTAGCTTTCTGTTTCGCTGATGAATTAAAAGGACACTAGGTGGAGCTAGCTGTTGGTTATAAATAGAGCTACAGTAATATGGGCCTGTCTAATGAGCAAGTCCCTGTATGTAACGATTATTAATAAAAATAAAAATTTAGATTGTTAAACATTGAGTTGGCCCTTAGCCATGAAACTCTAGTTCTGACGGGGTTAAAGGAAACAATTTTTCCATTTTCCTTTCATTTTAGTATTTTACAAGCTTGTAATCAAAGATGAAAAATAATAGGGGGGGGGAAAGCATCTACATTCAACAAAGAGGGCTGGAAAGCAAAGGAACGGAAATAGAAGAAAAGAGGAGAGGAGCAGCAGTAAGAGCCAGCAGATGTTTCCACTGTAGATGCACGCAGATATCCAATTGTATATTTGTCTTACTTTAGCCTGATGCACATAGATTTTTCTCTCATTCTTACATATAAATACTCTTTCCATTCTCTCTTCCTGAATTAATTTATACAGCTGACATCTTTTGCTTTAGATATGGGACTGATGTTTTCAAATCCCTTCTTAGAGGGGTGATCTAAAAACTGTGCAAGGGCACAGGAAATCATCACTCACATGTTGGCTCGCTATAATTAAGAAAAACATAAAGGGTTATTTATCAAATGAGGTGGAAGCTGGTTGCATATGCTCCTTCATGTGATTCTGGTTATTAACTCTGGCCAAGGGTAAAAATCACTGAGTCCTCGACAGTGTGATAACACAGGAAAAACATACTTAATTCCAGACAGATTTACAGATAGGTACCGAAGATACATAGTAATTCAGCAAAGAGAGAAAAATCAGCATATGATGATACTTTGGTACATGAACCAAAGAGGAAAAAACAGGAAATAAGAAGTGTGAGATAACTGCAGGGAAAGGGACAGGCAAAATTAGAGATTAAGAATAGAAGCTTGAGCAGTCTGGCACAGTGGTGATAATTCCTATGAACATCTGTTCAGCGGAGCACTTGCAAGTTCAGTCAATGTCTTGTTCTTTCTGTAGTAAAATGGAATTGGGGTAGGGAGATGCTCAAGTCAGTGAGGAAAACGTACCCAGGAGGGAAATGACAGCTGCCTAGTGCTCCAGGAGTAAGGAGGTTTGGAAGGCTGGAGGTGGGGTGTTTTGAATGGTATCTATAGAAACATGAAATTTTTAGTACAGAAATTTTAGGACATGTGAGTTAGAATGATCTTGAAAAGGTGCTAGATAAAACCAGTTTTTGCTTGGACCTACTGCTTGTTGGAGGAGTCTTGCAAGAAAGGAATGCTGAAGAGACCTTTCTGGTTACGAGCTGCATAGTTGGTGCTTCTCCAGCACAAGAATGTGAGGAGATCAACTCTGGTGGAGATAAAGCTTATTAGTTTTCCAAGTTCATTCCATAAGTTATTAAGGCTAGGCTATGATTAACTATTTACTTAAAAAATGTTTTTTTAAATGAATAGTCTTCACCAAAAATGAGGCCTTTGAACTGGGTTAGGGTGCCATTACTTCCACTTCTGCTTCCTGTACAGTTTTGTCCACGGGCACCCCTGGATCTTTTGCTTTGAATAAGCTCATTCTGACGTGTCCTGCATGTTCCTTCTGACAGTAGGAAGGTGTATGTAGTGTGGCAGCTCTCTATCAGATGCTGGTCAGATGCAGCTTCACTCAGTTTGTGGTTTCTGCTGAACAAGGTGGAAATTCTGTTTTAGAAATACCACAGTGTATGGAAGTGTCTCATCAACTTAGGCAAGGGTCATGAGAAGATGAGCTAGGAGAAGGGGATGCAGTCCTCCTTCCTATCACTAAAATCTGTCCATTTTAAAATCCACTGGAAGGAGGAAGATGGCAGGAGGAGGGAAAATGTCACATAAGGCGAGGAATGGACGGGATTCAGGTGTTCAATGAGACAGTCATTTGACAAATGGATGGTAATCGCCTTGCAAAACATGCACAAGGAAAGGCACACGTGATAGTCAAGCTTGTCCAAGGGATATTACTGGGCACCTGATTATGCACTGCCAAAAAGCTTTCTACACAGAAATATTACATCTAATCCAACTGTATTAATAAATTAAGTCTATTAGGAAAGAAGGAAATATTTTTCTTCTTTGGGAACCAGAGTTCAAACTTTGTGGATTTTTCATTTATTTATTTTTACTGCATAAGAGAATTTAAAACTGCCAATAATTCTGTGGGTGTGTTATGATGTATTTGATAATAAATGCTAAAGGATCTCCTTTCTCATGCCATGCTACAGCTACTATTTTCCACAGAGCATTAAGCCACCTATCCCTGAAATAATATGGTTTTAATTTCCATGGAAAAAGCAGAGATTTCCGGAAGCTGCTGGTTGTTGCTAAGCACCACGTTATGTTTCTGCAGGATGACTGAAGGGCAGGGGAAAGACCTGTCTATCTGAACAGTTGCTAGACTTTGGTCAGTGAAGACATCCAGAGATAAGTGTGAGAATCTTCTGAAGGCTGACACTTTCTTGCTTCCTCTTCTCTTTTTGGTGAACTCAGACCAGAAGATTAATGTATTTGAACTGGAAATACCAAGAAAGCCTTCAGCTTGCTGCTTAGCTCTATGTCGTACCAGGTGGCTATAATCCTTCTTAAACTAGGAGGTCCAAACTGTCTTGCATCTTCTTTGCACCGTTAGGTCCAAAATGTCCAGGTGATACGCTGCAGAACCGAGGTTGTAACACAGTTGTTATGGAGCCCTTGCAGGAACGTCCTGGATTTGATAAAGCCAGTGGCACAGTCATGAAAGAGGGTGAGCGGAAATGGAGGGAAATCGAGGCTCTGCCAGAAATGGGAGAAACATCAAGTAGCAGTAGTTTTGTTGGCTTTTTTAAACTTTTCCTTTTTGATGTGAGCACGTGTGTGTCAGAGGAAGGATGGAAGGCATGCCGGTTTACAGAAATCAGGAACCTCTGTCTGACTGCAGTTTCTTTCATTTTTTGTGATCTTTAGTGTAGATCTTAATCTGAAAAACGGAAAATCAGAAGAGTAAATCAAGATTAGGCACACAGTGTTTTTCATTAGTATCCTCCAGTTACCCAGCTTAGTGTTTTACATTACAACGCTGTTCTCTACAAGATGTTTCTTTCATTTACATATCCCTAAAGATATTGCACAGAATGTAAGCAGTGCTCTGACTTGCTTGGTGATATAGAAACTCAAAACACTGAAATGATTGAAGAGAGACTTTTGGTTTTTGACTAGTGCTGACAAAGACTCTTCTTTTTTTCTTTCTTTGTTTTTTTTTTTCCCCTCCACTCCCTTCCCTCCCTCCTGCCCATGGCTTATTGTAACTGTGGAAAATCATAGACAGATCAGAAAAAGTTAAAGCAAAATTTGAACAAAAACTAAGCTACTTGAAACTTCGTGTTTTCTTAATCTCTATCTAGTTTTACCTTCTATTTCCATGTCCTTCTGATGCTTAGGAATAAAGAGCATGCAGAATTTCTTTTATGGGGTCAACTTCTTTTAGCATTCACTCCTGATCATTTATATTGATCTGTTTCCCTGAAACTTAAAAGCCACACTAAATAAAACCACCACATGCTGTTTTCTCTAGATTTTCTTTTCAGGAACAACCTGTTATTTTTATGTAGCTATTATGTGGGTCGCATATGCTTTTGCAACAAATAATGCAAAGATACGGTGAAAAGGTTCATCATCTTTGTCTTTTCTTTAAATGAAAACCTATATGTTCCCACAGGATGTTTATATTTAACACAACTTTATTTCCTCTTATTACGAAATACTATTTATAATGGGGATTCCTCTTTAATTTGATACTGATAGTTCCAAATCATATTTAATAAATATTCCCCAGGTAGAAACCTCGCT
Organism: Gallinula chloropus; assembly: GCF_964237585.1. Taxonomy (NCBI): domain Eukaryota; kingdom Metazoa; phylum Chordata; class Aves; order Gruiformes; family Rallidae; genus Gallinula; species Gallinula chloropus. The sequence continues at coordinate 124,206,544 of NC_140085.1, forward strand.
CTTTCAGAGGACAAGCTGGAATACTCACCTGTTTGTTTAAATGAAGGGTTTTGTCAAAGGCCAGACTTTTCACTTTCCAGTCCCAGGCTGCTTTTCATTCACTGTTGGTCCAGTATGAGATAAGGACTGCAAACAATGAAAAATGCAGCCTTTTCTCTTCAGCAATGACTGCAGGCCCTGAATTGTGACTTCCCTCAGAATGCAGAAGTGTGAATCTAGTGGAGGGTGTCCCTGCCCATGCCAGGGGGTTGGAACTAGATGATCTTTGAGGTCCCTTCAGACGCAAACCAGTTTGGGGTTCTGTGATTCTATGAATACAGTTTGCTTCCTTCAGTGAAGCTGCACTTTAATTTCTATTAAGTTCTTCTAGCAACTTAAAAATGCTTTAAGTAGTAATAACTCATTGTCTGTCACGACCCCTTCTTAGAGGCACTCTTTATTAAACAATATGGGCCTAAATGTGACTTTTATTCACCAGCATTAGCCAAAGTGTTAGTGCAGATGATAAAGGTCCCGTAACCATAAGGAAATGGTATGTTGCTGAAGGGTATCAATAAGGATTAATCCTCTGGCAATAAGCCAGAGCTTACTTGTTTGCACAAGCAAACACATTTTGTAGGAGTCCTTAGTGAAACTGGCATTTAGTATTGGGATTCTGCATGACCTAGATGACTCATGAATAAACAGCTGCCCAAGCAGCTCTGTCAGGCTACATGTATCATGCACTTTCTTTAATCGGCTGAAGCTTAGGAGAGCATGTATTTATTATTTTATTTAAAGTGAGTATTTTATTATTTGCTGTGTGACAACAGTGTATGCCACCCTTGACAAAATGTAGAGAAAAGTCACTACTTAGCTCTAGAGAACAATGTGTAATTAACATGAAGGGTCTGCTTTGCGTCCTCAAAACCAGACACAGAATGACAGCTGCAAACCCTGGCCAGCAGTGAAGCTGTAACACAGGCTAAGCAGAAATGGGATAACACTTCGTGGCCTTCATGTTACTGACACATAACTTGAGGATCTTACACTGAATGATAACTGCATCATGCAGAGACACGTTGTCCATTGATGATCCTGAGATGCCATGGAAACACAGAGATCCCCACATTAGTTGTTGCAGTTTCTGTGTGAGCCTGAGATAAGTATGTCATTTGGAATCCTTTGCAGCCCATATTTCAATAGAAACACTGAAACTGAAAAAAGGGATGGAAAAACATATGAAAAATAATAAAAAAAAATGAACTGGTCTATTAGACGTGGACAAGGCAGAGGCATCAGTTTAGAGGACCAACTTCGTTGTTGCTTCATGCAACATGTTGGCATCTGCTGGGTCAAGACTTTATTTTTATTTTTTCCCTCAGTGAACAAGCAGCTCAGAACAGTTGTGTGGATTATTGTAATTCAGGAGAGAAGCCCCAGGTATTTGGTTTGTTCTCTGGTTTAACGCCTTGCCCCAGGATTTGTAGAAATACAGAAAGCACAATAAAACTATTGAGGAGACATGTATCAGTGCTAAAATCATCAGTTTTATTTTGTTCTCTGGGATTTTATTTGGTCCCAGCTCTCTCAAGTGGGTTTAAAGGAAAAAGAAACTAGTATTCGTAATACTGGACAAATCTGCATTGACAGGACTGGGAAAAATTCCTTGCAGCCCCAGTGTAAGTACAGTGCTGGCAAGCAGATGCCTCATTCATGTAAGCGCTCCCCTGGAGATGGAGAGCAAGAGCAATGGGGAGAGGTTTTGGGGGTGCTGATGCCTGTCTATGAAGTCACTACTCTGCATAGGGTATATGTGGGCCCACTGCAGGGTATGTCTGAGCCCCTCAACCAAGATGGCAGCAACCTGGCAAAGCTTATTTATGAAAGGGTAAAGGGAAGCCCTCTTAGTGAGAGGGAAATAGCAGGAAACATCAAGGGAGCCAGCAATATGACCTCATAACCAAGGCAGCCAGTGGCATCCTGGGGTGTATTGGAAGGGGTGTGGTTAGGAGGTTAAGAGAGGATCTCCTCCCCCTCTACTCTGCCCTGGTGAGACTGCACCTGGAATACTGTGTCCAGTTCTGGGACCCTCAGTTCAAGGACAGGGAACTATCTGAGAGTTCAGCACAGGGCCGCCATGATGATTAAGGGAGTGGAACACCTTCCCTATGAAGAGAGGCTGAGGGAGCTGGGCCTCTAGCCTGGAGGAGACTGAGGGGTGACCTCATTGATATCTATAAACTTGTAAAGGGTGAGTGTCAGAAGGATGGAGCCAGGTTCTTCTCAGTGATGTCCAATGATAGTACAAGGGGCAATGTGTGCAAGCTGGAGCATAGGAAGTTCCATGTGAATATAAGGAGGAACTTTTTCACTGTGAGGGTGATGGAGCAATGGAACAGGCGCCCAGAGGGGCTGTGGGGACATTAAAAACCCACCTGGACGCATTACTGTGTAACCTACTCTAGGTGATCTTACTCTGGCAGTGGGATTGGCATGGATGACCTTTTAAGTTCCCTTCCAACCCCTAACATTCTGTGATTCTATGAAGGCCAAGGTCAGAGAAGGAGGGGGGAGGAGGTACTCCAGGTACTGGAGCAGAGATTCCTCTTCAACTCCTGGAGAAAACTGTGCTGGAGCAGATATCCACTTTGCAGCCCATGAAGAAGCCCATGTCAGAGCAGGTGGATATTTCCCCAAGGATCTGTGGCCTATGGGAAGTCCCCCTGGGAGCAGATATTTCCTGAAGGACTGCAGCCCCTGGGAAGATCCACACTGAAGCAGGGAAAAAGAGTGAGAAGGAAGGAACATCAGAGAGGAGATGTTATGGATGGACTGCAGCTCCTGTACCCTGTCTCTCTGAGCTGCTCAGGGCTGAGGTGACAGGCGAGAAGTTGGGAGTGAAGGAGTGAATTGGAGCCTGGGCAAAAATGGGGCATGGGTGGCAGGTATTATTTCAATTGTCTTGTGTTTGTTTCTCTCACAATCCCAATCTACTTTAATTGGCAACAAATTAAATCAATTTTCTCCAAGTTGAATCTGTTTTTCCCATGACAACTAGTAATGTGTGAACTCAAGAGCTTTTCATTGTACTTTCTTCCCTGTCATGTTGAGGAGAGGGAGTGAGAGAGCGGCTGGGTGGGTGTCTGGCTGCTGTCTTAGATCAACCCACCACAGTGAGGCTAGATAGGATTATTCCAACTGAGTTTCCCAAATTGTCAGGAGACAATGACTCAAGGTTGATAATTTTTAGGGATAACTGATACTAAAATGGATGGGTGTGGACTGCAGCTGATACTTGGTAAAAAAAGAAAGGTTGTAAAATGAAGCCTTTCTGTTTGAAGCAGTGAGTCACTTCAGAGGTACTTACCCTGAACTTGTCTTAAAAAGACAAATGAAAATACATCATGAAAAGGGCATTATTTACTTGCTTAAAGCCACTGTAGTTGTGTGCACCCAAACTAAAACCAGGATCATGAAAATTTATATTTGGGCAACATAAAGAGTGCCTTGACTTGGCTTTGTGTAGCATAGAGAGAGCGCACACATGAGATTTTTATTGCCTGTACTCATAAAACCTGATTGAAACTTGAGTTTTAACCAGTTCCAGGGGTGTCGTCTTGCTTTTAACTACTTAAAAGCGAAGGAGATTTGGTGCAAACATTGGTTACAGGCTATGTCTGTGAGAGATGGCCCATTGAAAAGGTTCAAAAGGAGAGAGGAAAAAGTTTGTTGACAAGACACGCCATACAAATAATCACAATGTACTACTCAAATGGGTGTTTGTGGCATTTCTGCACAACTTGGTGCTGCAGATGTTTTCTGTTGTCTCTAGTGGAGTTTGAAAAAGCAAGAAGCTATTACAGCATTTTTTTTGGTCCATCACTGTGAAATAATCAGTGAAGCAAAAATACATTGTGGCATCAGGTTGAGGTTTTATGAAATGTCTTACTGGGCTGCTAGTAGATGGGGAAGAGCAAGCTGTTGTTTGCAGGATTTTGAAAGCTACCTGCCATTACAGGTTGTATTTTTGTATTCTGGACACAGTATTCCTTTTCTACCATTGCTAACACGATCCAAGTTTGAAAGAGTCTAGTGCTTCAGCAAAGGTATTATCTGTAAAAGGAAGATTGTAAACACAAAGAGTGAATGGGAGTGGGGTGGGATCTGTTCAGAGGTTTGTTATGTCCAGGAGCTGCATTGGAGCACCTAACTGGAGCCTTGTGTGAATGATATCTCAGGACAAACCTGTTTAAACTTTTAAAAAAGATATATTTTGGGAGATGATTAAAAGGCTGCAAGATACTGTGTGCAGGGAACTTTTACCTTGGGACCATTCTGTCTTGTTTGTTACTGATTTCAAACCTGTGACTTGGAATTAAAAAGCTTTGTCTCCTACTGTTGGTTCTCTGAGCTTCAGACCTTGACTGGCAATACCAGGCTCCTAAACTACTGGATTTCATTGAAAAATGGGAAAAGCCTTGTTTTAATCATTGGGGTTTTAGACCTTAAAAAAGAAGTGCTACTTAGCAGATCGGGAATGTAAAGGGCTTTGGAAATGGAAAGACAGATGATTCCTCTATCACGGGCAAGTGTTATTTGTTTTTATGTGTTTGGATTGTACAGCAGGGCAGCAGTGATTTTTGACCTACTTCTCAGATTTGAGGTGGACGGTTGTCTTAGCTTACTTACATGTAAGCTAGGGAGCAGGGTTAGACATCAAGGGGGATGTCAGGGTTCAGTGGAGATGCTCATGGAAATCTTGCTTTTCTTGGTTCTCTCTCCTGCCTCCAGTGAAATGGAGTTCGGGAGGAGTCAGCAAGCTGGTTGGAGAGAACCAGGTTCACATCTTCATTTGTTACTTCTGGAGTCCAGTCAAAGATTATTTATGGAAGCCTGGCAGTACTTTCTCTCCTTGTAACCAAAGAAATTAAATTACCCCACCCCATTACTGGAATAAAATGTTAATCTTTGCTGCAGATGCATTTTCAGATAAGTTCTGTGATGTCTCTTTGTATGCTCTGGCATGATGCTTAGCACCTGTAAGTCATTTGTCTTGCTGATTATGCTTGCAAGTAGAGCAGAATAGTCCAACTCCTTGTGGTAAATAATGAGTTCCATTGCTCAAGAAGAGCATGAGATACGCAGTGAGTTGTTATGGAACTTGAAAATTCAGAAAGGGGAAGTTCCTCTAGACATGAAGCAGGATTAATTTAATCACATTCTTTTGCTAGTGTAGAATTCTGGCTTGTTCAGTAAGGGTTGTTTTAATATTGTATTGCTTAGTAGGTTGTGATATTGAACCCTTTCATTGTTAATATTAGAATAGAGTAGAGCTTTAAGAGCCTACTGAAGTCAGAACAACATGCCTGAAGCAGTGAGGGATTCCTTTTCCAGGCAGGAAGAGTAAAGGGTGGGGTAAGAACCACTTAAACTTATTTTCACTTATTTTTGTAATCATTGCTTAAAGAACACTGAGTCCCTTAAGAGTACAGAGGGAGAGAAAAGTTAAATGTGGAAAAGTTACTTGGGTCTAAAGAACACATCAAAGAGTGTCCATTTTTGTGTACATTTAGAAAAGGGCTGTCTGTCCCTGTACATTTCTAACGATTCTCAGCATGGTGCTCTCATGATGCATGCATTCAGCTCAGAGCAAGAAAATGAAGGTTGGAGCCCTCAAAGACTTGCTTCCTTGTAATCCTATTTAGAGCTGTTTAAGATCAAGTCTGAAGTTTAATATTAAAGTAAATGTTGTTAACCCTGGAAACTAAACAGCACGACAGTGACTGAGCTTTCTCCCCTCAGGAAAGTAGATAGGAAGAGAGAGAAAAACCTCAAATAAAATAATTAAGATAATAGTTTCCCTTTTACCTACTCAAGTATTTAATTCTGTGATTCTGAACACTGAACACTACGTTTCCACCAACAGACTATTCCTCGGAGTTCAGATTTTATATGGCTGGGAAATGCTTCATGTGTGTATTTGGGGAGGTGAACTGAGAAAGAGTATTGACAGGAATTGTCAATATTGTCACACACACACACACACGTGCACGTGGTTGCTGAAAAAATTACTGGTGTGTATATATGCAGCTGTCTCACATCTCATGCTTAGAGTCTGAACATCCCAAGGTAGGTCATTTGGAATCAGTGCTCTCTGTTCAGGTCCGTTTGCGAGGATAAGAGATTGGGGTTTATAGAGGAAGAGCCCCTGCCACCATCCTAAGTTTCATTCTAAGCTGTAGCATCTCAAAGTGGTAGAATAAATAAGGTCTCTTTTGCATCTTCTGTCTGGAAACATCCATAGGAATCAGTGGTGGAATACACACGCTTATCCTCTGAGAACCTGTGATGTATTGTTTGGTAGGGCAAGTATGTTTCTGTCCTTTATCACGTCTCCTAAAATACAAGAACAAGAAAATATCCAGGGAAATTGAAAAACAGCTCCTTGTAAAGGAGAACCATTCTTATGCTGTATGTTTCACCTTCGATGTCGTTGCCAGTAGACGTTGAGGCAAGACAGGAATCACAATTGCAAACATTCAGAAAGCACATTTAGGTCCCAGATTGATGTTTGGCTGACAAAATCAGTTTATTCAGCATTTATTTTAGTTTTTTTCATCATTCTGCCATCATCCAAAAAGTTGACATCTATCCTCTCTTGGATGGTGTTAAAATGGCTAATATGTTTGAAATTAGCCAACAAACTGAAAAGCTGGAAAATTTTCTTTTTAAGGCTTGTCCAACATAGCTGTTTAAGGCTCCCATGGCTTTTGTAAAATGTCTAAATGAAATCAGTTTTAGCTATTGTTGGATAATTATTTTATGATTTTATGTTACTAATCAATGTGTAACATTTCTAAATGGAACATTCATTTCTGGTTTTGTCTTCTATATTATATAACTTTTGCTTTTTAATGTTTTTTTTTTTTTTTTTTTTTTTTTTTTTGTGTTACATCTTCCTTGCATTTTGTTTCCTTTTTTTCTTTTCTTTCTGTGCTGTATCTTATGGTGCCTGTAGGTAATATTCAAGATCGAAGGTGCCAGTAGGTAATACTTAAGTTAAATTTAATGCACATCATTCTCCGGAGATGTAAAAGAAAGTGTTTGACTATTGAAGCTCTCAGATAAAAGCTGAAGTGACATACCTATTTCATGCATCACATCAACCTGTTTTTCATGCCACCGTCACCCTGACTGAAGTTGTGCAAGATTAGACTCAAGCCATGCAAAGCAAACAAACAGGACAGGTATGTTGCTGCCACTTTGAACTGTGTGTATCACATTGACTCTTCTGTCAGCTATGCTTAAACTGGAAAATAACCAGTGGACGTGAACTGCACTCACACGGACGGTCTTGATCCCCTCCCAGCCATACTGAATAGCTGTGGTAGCATTTACTGTTATGTAGCACTGACCAGCCTTTACAGCCTACCCACTGTTACTAATAAAATTGTTGAAAATGACTCATTCCTTAGATCTTGGACTGATTTCAGATTTGTGTCTTTTCTATTACATCCTGAACTACCACCACCTCCTCATCAGCCCTCACCACAATTGCTGACATCCTGGCTGGAATTACCCCTGCGGGAAGACTCTCTCCAGCAAAGACAGCTCTACCTGAACATATTATTTGGTCCTTTAGTCACACATAGCTTTATTTTGAGCTTTCAGGCATGTTCTCATGCATAGCAGTAGCTTTTTGATTATGAATTTTCAAGTGACCGAAAGATTTTAAAAAGAGAAAAAAGGTTTCTTTGGATTTAGATTCCTTAAGACCTTGGTGGGTTTTTTTCTACATTTGGAGGACACCTTGTCTACTGTGTAGTTATTTTTAGTACGGCTGGGGAACCCATGGGTCATTGTGGCATATTTTCTCAGCTTAATCTGCTGTTACTTATGCTAATGAAGCTTGTGGCTCTGGGTTTGCACTTCACTTTGGCATATAGCCATTTCTGCAGCAGAAGCCAAAGGTGACTTTATCCACTCCACCTGAGATGTTCTTTAAGCACATTTTGCTTTTCCAGTGACTTAGCCCCAGAACTCCTCAAGTGAGCTGATTATGGCTGTCTCGATCTCCTCATAGAAGCATGGATTTACATCCACAATTTTATTCTCCTCACTGTTTGGTGAAGTTCTAGAAAGCTTGTCTAAACTTGATGGAAGGGTAGAAATTTCTTTTTTTATAGGGAAGTTTTGGAAGTTTGGGGAAACTGAAATAAGGAAATATTGGTATATATGCACGTTATCCCTCTTCTAATGAAATAATTGTGTTTCACATCACAGTAGAATCTCATTGCTGAAGGGACTCCAGGTGAAACATGGGTGAATTTTGACCCTAACAATAAACATATGGGTAGGCACGTTATTATCCCTGTTACAGAAATGGAAATAGCACAGGGACGTTTACTGAGCCAGCCGCTGGTTGTAGAAGAAATACATCTCAGGAGCACCGTTTCTGTCTGACTTTCTATCTGCTTATTTCCTTCTGGAATACTGTGCTAAAGAGGGAGAGGAATAGGATTTGGAAACTGATACTTCTTGTGTCTACTTCATATGCCTTTGCTGACCATTTGAATACAAACTAGCCAAAGCCTGACTAAATATTTCAACTTCTGCCTGTGAATGGATTTAATTAACATCATAAGTGTAGCTCATATTTTTTGAAGTTTAGATGAAATCTGTGTTCCTCAGCTTAATTTTTCTGAAGTGATGGAGTGGGAGATGCCATGTTGCTACAAGCTAAAGGCAATCAAGAATATAGGCTCTTTTTGAGTCTGGCTTTTGCTCCAACTTCTGTATCCTTTGAACTAAGGTATACGCTTCACCTTTAGAACAAAATCTTTCATTTCAGTCTCCTGTTAGTTCCACGTGTCATACTCTGGCTTTTGACAAGTAATTCAAGGTTTTAATCTTGAATGGCCTTTGACAAGTAGACAGAAGCCTGCAGTGTCCCAAGGCATACTCATCTTCCTTTCCTGTTGGATTTTTTTTTTCTTTCTCCAGTTTACCTGTCTGTCCATTTCAGAATGGAATTCAGAAAGGGAAAGGCTGAGATTTTTAGTATCCCAAGGAAAGGATTCCTGATTCATGTATTTCTGAGCCTAGGGTTTGCATGGTTGTTGTCACAGAAAGCGGGGTCAAAGGTGCTGTTTGTCTTCTACTCAAAGTGGCAGGAAAGCAGGTGTTGGTAGAAATGGCACTAATAATCTGTAGTAGAAATGGGAGTGCATCTACCAGGAAAGATCCCTGGCTCACCATGTTCACGACTGCTTTAGGGCACAATTACAGTGTGCGGTGAAGAGAGCTGTGCCAACTCCAAACAAGCCAAATCCGGAACTGGAAGCTGTTTAGCTATGTTGCACAAGGGCATGGTGAAGTTTCCAAGCCTTGTAGACTCCTGAAACTTGCTATATGATGAGGATTTGTCAGATGGTCAAAGGAAACAAGGAGGAGGGGGATATTCCAAGAAAGTGCTGTGGAAAATTCATCAAATTGTGTGTGTGCACATATGTACACACGCATTCATTGCAAACAGACAGATATTTCTGACCAACTGTATTCATAGTGCTCTCTATCCATTTCCTGCCTGGAACACTTTAAATATGGTAATGATTTTAATTTAGTTTGAGGCTGAAAAATTGACTGAAAAGCTATCATGACAGGTCTAGTAATAAAAACAATAAGCAATGCGATGCACTTCTTAATTTCTGCTGTTGCCTTTAAGTTGAAAGTAAACAAAAGTGAGGAGGCCCTTTAAGCTCAGTTTCTCCCCGAACTGGCAACGTTCACAAATGCAGAACAGAATTGAATGTCTTTATGGCAGTCATGATAATTATGGAACACAAGATTAACCTAGCCAGGGAAGATAAATATCTTGGTATCCGCTGCAGTGATAAACTGACTTTGGAATGCAGCCTGACAGAGTGGCAGATGAAATTTGATTTTTCTAGCTATACATAGCTCAGAACAGGCCACTGTAGTATTTGCTGAATCTAAATGTCCCAAGAACCTCATGTTGTCTTTGTAGCACGGGTAGTTATTCGTTTATAATATTTCATGGGAAAAGTCTCTGGATTTAATGCTGAAAATAGGTAAAAGTCTTTGAAAGATGCTGAAAATAGCAGACCATCTTGAGCTGTAGAGCATGGTTTCTGCCTTAATTGTGAACTAGATCTTTCTCAAAGGCCATGCATTCCAAGTTGGTCTGTATAATTGAGTTTCATTGGTATTGTATAACATACTCAGTGAAAAATAAATAAAATTATTCTGGGGGTAAGATCAGATTTGTCTGAGCTGCATTTGACAGCCACAAAGCTAAGCTAAATGAATATAATTTGTGAAGAAAAATACTGTTATCTTTCCCTAAATTGTGAAGGAAAGAAAGATGATGTGATGGTGGTAAAATCAGAATAGCTACTAAATAATTGGTGATACATTTGTCTCTGTCACTGAAATACTGTTGAAAAATACCTTCTCCCTGCTAGTTTCCTATGATGTCCTCTATACATGTTTATTAACTTTATTAACTAAATTAGAAAAACCCCAAACCCTTGAATGGGTTCCCACTCAAGGGAAGTTTTCATGAATTTCAGTAAGTTGCTGAAGACCTGAAGCCAAGATTCCACATCGATTTACCAACATGTGCAGAGAGGCTCCGGTGCTGAATTTCTCTTCTGTGATGCCCCCTCCTTTTTTTCTTCCCCCTCCACCCCGAGTGAAGAGGCACACAGCTCTGCAGTATAACAGCAAGGAGGGGGATCATGGCAGCAGTCTTGTTTTTCTGAGCTCTGCCAGCCTCTTTCTGTGAGAGTCAGAGTTTAAGACCAGGGAGGACCATTAGATCGTGCAATATGACCTCCTGTGAAAAACAGACTATTACATTTCACATGGGTACCCCCTTGTTGATCCCGATAACTCCTGTTTGGCTAAAGCGTAGCTTTCAGAAAGGCACTCAGGAAGATGACAACACATGCAGTATGCATTACTGCTCTTGGCAATGTGGTTACACCAGCTAAATGCCCTTTCTAAACAAATATGCCTTCCGTAGCTGAAAGCTTGCCTCAGTCTTTCAGCTCAGTCAGCTGGCACACAGTGCTACTTGTCACTACAAAACTTCCCATTCTTAATTTTTAGCTTGACTTTGCTTGTCTTCATCCATTTGCTGATGCATTGGTTGAGGATTGTGATTTCTCCACGTCCCTGCCCAAGGCTTTTTGTGATGCCTCCAGAAGTACATTTCCCAAGTGTTTGTCTAGGCTTTACAAATGTGTATTTCCCTGGTTTCCATGCCTTTGGAGTGGATTACTTCTCCTCCCCTTGTATTCACTGTGTGTCAGTTACACAGTGAGTAGTGCCTGACACCTCCTCTTCAGCTGTGCATAAATACACTACTCTGCCACTCTTGAACTTGGTCCTGTGGTGGCATACCAACACTTCTAATTTTAACAATATTAAAGACCTGGTATTTGAGGCATGCTTTTCTAACTGGTACTTGAAAATAATTTTTCATCAAGAAACTCTGACCTGTTACTGATTGAAGTGATTAGAAACAACTCCTTTCAATGACTGTACTTTTTTTGAGGAGAGAAGGGAATTGAAGGGTTTATGATAACTGGAAAGCTGAATGATCCTATTTCTTAATGAAGCTTAAAAGTCAAAAAAAGACGAAGTGTTACTTTTTGGCAAGTCGTGCATCAGGTATTACTGTGGGATTAAGAGCTCTATTGTCTTCCTGGCCTCTTCCAGTGTCTGTCTGTCTGCACCTCAGCCTAAGGCTCCATCGACCTTCTGAGGTATAATCAAGTCATTATGCTTTTGAACTTCATCCATACACACAGAGACAAATCTGGCACATCTCTTATCTTGGTATTTGGCCTTTGTTCCATGTATTAAACACTTTTATTTATTTATCTTAAAAATTTCATACTGCTGCAACTCATAGAAGAGTTCTTTGGAAACAGGTTCCTTTAACTTCAGATGGTCCCTTTTGAAGCACTGTGTATATTTACTCACTGCTGGTGGCCAATACTCACACTGTGTCTTTGCTTCAGTTCATGGCTTCTCCTGCATCCCAGTGGACAGGGAAAGATGGAAGGTGTGTGGATGGTGTGTTTTGGACATAGCCTTAATTCATGAATCTTTAAGTTCATTTTAGCATTGTAGTGTACGTGCTCCAAGTAGGTAAATCCATTAGTGGTTATAGTTCTGTTAATAATTAACAAATATTTTATTAATAATTAAAAGCCCATATTACTGTTACTATAATATACAGCTTTGTTGACTAATACTTCTGCTAATGATTAGGGACTTAAAGAAAAAGACTGGCAAGTCATTTCACTGGTCTCCAAGAGCTTAAGGACTAAGAATTAATAGCACTGTTGCTTGCTTTCCTTCTCCTAGAATTTGTATTATGCCAGTTACTATCCTTAACAGAGTTTGGAGACCAAAGTTTACTTGCTGCTGCTCAGAGTTCATATTGACTCTTGATTCAGCAAAACTCCTGAGTATTTGAAAACTTGATGGATGCCCTGAGCTTTGACTTGAGTGCATATTTAGAGCTCAGAGGGAGGTGATCAGTGGATCAAAATCTTACTGGAAACTTGTGACTAGCGGTGTTCCCCAGGGCTCGGTGTTGGGTCCAGGCCTGTTTAATATCTTCATTGACAACCCTGATGAGGGAATAGTATCCACCCTCAGCAAGTGCCGATGATACAAAGCTGGGAGGAGTGGCTGACACGCAGGAACACTGCGCTGCCATCCAGCGAGACCTGGACAGGCTGGAGAGCTGGGCAGGGAGAAACCGGATGAGATTCAACAAAAGCAAGTGTGGAGTCTTGCACCTGGGGAGGAATAACCGCTTGTATCAGTACAGGCTGGGGGATGACCTGCTGGAGAAGGGCTCTGTGCGGAAGGACCTGGGGGTCCTGGTTGATGACAGGTTGGCCATGAGCCAGCAGTGTGCCCTGGTGGCTAAGAGAGCCAATGGGATCCTGGGGTGTATCAGGAGGAGTGTGGCCAGCAGGTCGATGGCCTCATAGATAGATATGATATGATAGATATGATAGCAGATAGATCTCCTCCTCTACTCTGCCCTGGTCAGGCCCCACCTGGAGTATTGTGTCCAGTTCTGGGCTCCCTGGTATAAAAAGGATAGGGATATCCTGGAGAGAATCCAGAGGAGGGCTACGAAGATGATTAAGGGCCTGGAGCATCTCCCCTATGAGGAAAGGCTGAGTGAGCTGGGACTGTTCAGCCTTGAGAAAAGAAGACTGAGGAGGGAGCTTATTAATGTTTATAAATATCTTACGTATGGGAGGCAGGGGGAAATGGCCAGCCCCTTTTCAGTGGTCTGTGGGGATAGGACAAGGGTCAATGGCTGCAAGTTGGAGCCCAGGAAGTTCCGCACCAACATGCGGAAGAACTGTTACACAGTGAGGGTGACAGAGCCCTGGCACAGGCTGCCTAGGGAGGTGGTGGAGTCTCCATCTCTGGAGATATTCAAGACCTGCCTGGACACCTATCTGTGCAATATGAGTTAGGGAGCTGCTTTGGCAGGGGGGTTGGACCTGATGATCTCTTGAGGTCCCTTCCAACTCCTATAGTTCTATGATTCTTTTTTTTAGGTGAAAATTTTTTGTGCTGAGGCAATTAGGCCCATGGAGTTTATAAACCCTGGAAGACAGAGGCTTTCTTCTCAGGAGCTATAAGCTGTACAGCATCCGATTCAGCAATCATATTTTTTATTCATGCTCTCAATTGTGCAAATAATTGTCAAGTTTCTTTCACATTTACTGTGTCACAATGCAGAATGTAACGTAGCTTTGATACAATGGTCAAAATGTGCTCGAAAATTATTTAAGCGTTCGAGGTGATTGGAAGTGTTAGCAGAGCACTTTGTGTGCCTCTTAAAGTTTGTGTGTGGGAAGTCCTTCTGTTTTAAAAAGTACTTGTCCAAATTATGTTCTTGGTAATGAAGGTGTCACCTCAGCAAGGTTTCAGCTGTGAAACTCAGTACAGAATTGGGCTACATTAACACAGAGGCCGCTCCTCAAATTTCTAGAAGTGATTTAAATCTTATTAGTGCAGGTATTGTGCAATATTGAAGCTGACAGGTTATTCACTTTGGGCAAGACTAATCGAGGGGGGTGTTTTGCCTCTTTTTTTTCCTCTTTTTTGTCTATCCCCCAAGAAAAGATAGAAGTGTGGTTATACAACAGCCTTCATTAAAGGTCAGAGATTTCTCTGGATGTAAGCCTCAGCTGCTGAAGACAAATATTGGGAGGGTGTGTGAGTATTTGAAAAAGACCTATTAATATGCCATCAGGCCTCTCATCTCCCTATAGCCTTTTGAGGCTCCTGTTGAGTTTCAGCATGGTTAATACCAATCACATCAACCTCTTCCTACATTGTCTCTTGCAGGCAGATACAAGCTCACTCTGTCAGTGCTCTGAGCGCAGATTTGTTTACACTGACCAAGCTCCAGATGCACTAAAAACTGGGCATGCTAACATTGTGATAAACCAATAGATCTTACTAGGCTTAGTAGCTTGGCTTTAACAGCTTTGCTTTTTTTTTTTTTTTAAGCCAGCTTTATAGTTTAATAGCTCAGTTACTCACCAGGGACATGCAAGTTGCATTTGGCTCAGGGCATTGGCAGAGCAAGTTTGCATGTGTCTAGAGAGCAGGCAGTGGAGGCTGGTGTTTGCCTTGGGAAGACCATGCTGACATACCTCAAGAAAAGCAAGTTTCATTGAGCTTTGCCTGTCAGTGCCAAAGAAAAAGTGGAGTAATTCAAAGACAGGCCCACTGACTGCAAAGACCAGTGGGGGTTATTCCTGAAAATTAGTTCTTGTCTGAGAACTGGAAATTTCTCCTAATGACAGGTGAAGTACAGGGAGGAAATGGCCCAAAGAAAACAGAAGATGGAGAGGTGAGGGTGAACAAAGCAAAGTTAAAAATATGGTTCAAAAGGAAAAAAGGAAAGGTGGTGAGACTAGAGGACAGATGGCCTCCGCCAGGGCTTACTTTTTCAGCCGTGGGCAGGATGTGCTTCTGTGAAGCCTGCATTGGGAATGTCATGATCCATGCAGAAGCCTACAACTTTGTAGTATCTGCGAATTTCAATCACTTGTAAGGCAGGGGTAAAAGTATCTTATTTCAGCTTATGCCAAAGTCCCAGCAGAGTAAAACTATTTTGTGAATATTTCAGGTAATAGGAGTATCTCAGAAGGCTTCTAACTACAAAATAGCCACCAAATCGAGACTTCCTCTTTAATAACTCATCTTCTTTTAACTGCAGCTGCTCCAGGGGCCAGATATAGAATGATTGCATTATAAATATCAGGTTTCCAGGATAGACCAACGGCAAGCTAAAATGTCAGCTTGCCTAGTGCAAACACTTGACATATGTTGAGCAGAATAGGGAGTAATGAGGTTGGAGACTGTCTATTTGCTCCTGGTCATCTCTGTTCAGAAATCTTTTTCTGGGTACACACTTGACCAGGAGTAGGTGGCTGGCACTATTTCATCTCCTCCCTTTAGAAAACATTCGTCGACTTAATGTGCAGGGAGCTGAACTGCTAATGCCCTGTGTGAACTTGTCTCATGGCTGGACTGTCAGAATGATTCTACTGTGGCTTTAATGAACTAGATGCAAGGCCAATTACACCCTATAAAAGCTTTAATGGTTAATTAAACTATAGCTCTTGCTTCAGTCGGTCAAACCTGAAGGCTACTGAAATACTAGGTGTATATTCAAAAGTAGAGCAAGACTGAAACACGCGAGGCTTCTTTCTCTTCCTAGATACTTTGCTTTAATGCCTCCAGATAAGATGAGCAACTGAATAAATTCAAGAACATTTCCTTTTTAAGAGAGAGGGAGCTTACTTAATGATTCCCAACCTGCCCCTTTTATTCCTGTTTCTAATGCGCCATCACTCCCACCCTTCTCACATCAAAGAAGAGATGAAAATGGCACCCTGCAGAGATCATGAACACTGCTCTAAAAGTGCTAGCAATGAGAGGTTGATTTTTAGTTTAATACAAAGCCAGCAAGCAGTGACTGCCTGATTTCTGCCTTCTCCTGCCATCTCATCTGTCTGGGGACACAGGCATCTATAGCAGCACTACAGCCCCATGTTTACCTGGTGGGTTCATCTCCCACACCTGCTGCAGTGGCTGCGGGGGGAGACAGACCGGAGGACTGTGGGTGGATGGGGACACAGGACTGTAATACCTTATTTTATTTGAACTTATTAGTATTTCAGTGTCTGAGATCCTATGAGGTGACCATGAGGGAGAACACGTGCTAAGGCTCTGTCTCTAGGTGTTTTGCAGTTCTCTCTGGTTCATGGCTGCTTCTTAGCCTAGTGGACAGGTGTTACAGAAGTGTCACATCTGGTCAAAAGGGGCCTGGGCCAAGAAGTGTTCTCCTCCAGCAAGTCTCAGAGTAGCTTCTGCCGGGGAAGGGGGAGTAATGCCATTGCAGCACAGAAAAGGCAGAGACACAAAGAGAAGACACCTGGGAATCCTGTCTGGCTTCAGGGACTTCCATCCGGCTGTGGTCAGGAGCAAGAGGTGCCAGTGGGACCACCTTGGGGAGCTCGCTCCCTCCCTCCTTCCCCTGGGCACAACAGCAGGACAGGACGAGTCTGGCCTGACTGTCAGGCTAAATGGCTTTCCCAGAGAAGCTTCTGTTTAGTTTCTAAACTTCGTAAAGTCATCTGCTGGGTTATTCCGTGTGTCTCAGTGCTGTGAGAAGAGGGGAAGAAAGAGGGGCAAAGAAAGAGGGAGTGGGCGGTGTGGGGGGGAAATGGGGCTGTGTGTTCACAGAATCACAGAATCATAGGGGTTTGAAGGGACCTCCAGAGATCATCAAGTCCAACCCCCCCGCCAAAGCACACATGCACTGTGAACGTGGGCAAAACATTCCTGTAGGTAATTACAAATTAAGCATTTAAAAGGCATATCTGTTTTCAAAGAACCAATTAGAAGCTCATGAGCAGAGTGATAGGTATTTAACTGTAATGAAAGTTGTTATAAGTGTGATGAGTAGCCAAAAAAACCCCGAAAACCAAACCTCACAAACCAGAATGAAAACAAATATTGAATCTACTAACAGCTGGTTGTTTTACAGGCATAATCCTTCAATAGTTGCTTGAGAGATGAGGGAAAAATCCAGCCCCAAAATGGCAAATCACAACTGTTGAGTATAACAGCCATGCATTACCAGCTAAGGCAGGCAGTTCTTGCTTTTAATTAATATAAATGCCCCTTCCTTGCAACAAGGAATAAGTGATAATGATTTATATACCAACCAGCATTAGTTTTAAAATGTGATAGCTGCTTGAAAGAGGTTTGTGGGTTTGTTTTTTTTTTCAAAAAAGAAACTTTCATTTTCTTTTTGCATATTCTATATTTAAGGAAATTGAAATGTTCAGTCAAAATGAATAAATAAAAGCTGGTAAGAAATGTTGTTTAGTAGGCTATCAAATGTTTTGATAGCACTATCATTTCTTGGCTTTATTTGTATTTTTTCTCTCTCTAGCAGCACCATTAATTTTCAATCCCTTCTGCTCTATGTGGGCTGTTGTCCAGTGACCTAAAAACTGACATGTGTTGCAGATTTTGGACCATTAGTGTTTATGCATGTTGAGGAGGATTGGGCACAAGGGGTTATTAATGGAGGAGCTGAGGTACTGTCATGCCTTCTTTTTTCTTATAGATTTATGTATAGCTTTTTTTCTGCAAATAATTAGAATCATAGAATCATTTTGGTTAGCAAAGACCTTTAAGATAATTCAAGTTAACCTAGGACTGCCAATTAGACATGTAGCTGGAATTTTTGAAAATTGTAGAGTCTGGTGAGTGACGCCAGGATCTGATGAGATCTGGGATTGTAAAATCTTGACTTTCTCTGTATCTTTCCTGTCTTTGTGAGGTGGGGTTGTCCTCTGCTGACAATGAGGTGGGGGTATCCTTTTCCTCTGGACATTTGGAGTTGCAAAGAAGGGGACTTGTGGTTCATTTGGCTGATGCAGTGTCCTGTGACTATGATCAAAGTAAATATTTTAAGATACTGGAGGTGTGAAGAAGTTTAAATGTTTTTGATGAGGATAGCTTGTGGCTGAAGAACAGAGGCTAATTGGGAACAGTTGGGGACTTAACCTCTGATACATCAAAAAACTAAGTCAGTCCTTCTTACTATTAGAATACACCCTCCATACCCCCAACCCCCACCCCAATCAGCCATGTAGTCAGCCACTGCCAACGAGAATGTGGCCAAGGATGTCTTTGAGCCCATGTCATTGCTGCTTATGGGAGGTCAGCCTTTGGGAAACCTGTAAACCCCAGAGCCTGCCCAGTGTATGGTTGGTTACAGAAGGGCCAAAATACCCAACAGACTATACAGCTTCACTTTAATTGTGTAAGAATTGTTAATATAATTAGAAAAAAAAACCTAAAATGTTTATCAAATTGTGAATTATGTAGATTCTGCAGATATTACTAATCAGCAGGTGCCAGAATAGTTATTTGTAAAAGAACGGATAAATATTAAAAAAGCTTACTTTGCTTTTCTGTGTGATTAGATGGGGCCTCATGATGAAGTATTGTTGTTTCTTTGTGCTCAAATTGTATTCTCCCTCCTTTAGCCGGAGTATGACAAAGATAAGCACTCTACATACATAATACCTGCTTTAATTTATTTGTGATTATTTGATTATTCGGACTTTTTTTGGCCTTTTTCCAGCTCTGTGCAGATGCTTAAGTATTAGCCAAGAGATTATTTTTTTCCCCAAGTTTTATTTTGTTGCCACATGAGTGTCATTTAAAAATAATACATTTTTGATTTCCATGTGTTGAAGATGTTTAGAAATAAACCTGGTTTTGCATTAGTACCTGAGACCTGAGAACATGTACATCTAGCTGCAACTTGTTTGGATGTTCTTTTCTCTGAAACCCCTGTGATTAGTCCTATTTAGAAGATGCTGGAGGCTCTGATAGTCTATGAACACCTCTCTGCTCTTTAATGAACACTTCTGTGTCCTCCAGCAACACAGAATCAAAGCCTTATTGTTTAAGCTGTTCCAGGGAGCATCAGTGGCACCTGGGCAGCAACACTGCTAGCAACGAAGCGGGGGGGGAAGGCAATGAAGGTACTGTACTGCTGTGCTATCACCACATGGCAAGAACATCCCTGGTACACATACGGTTGCTGTTTAGTTTTGGTGTGGACTTTGCTTCTAAGGTCGATAAACCCAGATGTTATTGCCCATAGCCCATATGTACGCAGAAGGCAATGCCTTGCATTGATGCATCTGACTCAATATTGAGAGCAGTTGATGAATTTGCCTACATACAGGCAAGGGGTGATGGGCAATTGGGTGTGATGATTAAGTAATTCTGTAACCTTGTTTTCCATTTTAAGCAGTGCAAAGGAAGTAGGTTGCACTAGAAAGTAGAATAGAAAGTGGTCTAGTGCAGAGAAGAGAGAATCTGAAAGCAGGGTGAAAAAATAGGCCCCTCTGACACCCTACCTCTATTGGGAAAATGGCTTGAAGAATTAACAGGATTTAAAACGTGTAATTCACAGGGACTGGGGAGGGCATATACAGCTAACAGGAACTTACAGAAGCCAAACAGAAAGATTTGTGCTACTTTTTCCCTTCCTATATCAGAGCTACCTGTCAGTACCAGCATCAGACAGGTCCATGCTTCGAGTTCTTTCCCACTACAGAAGGCAGTCAGGTAATAAATAAATTGGCTGATGTTGTTTAATTCTATAAGGGATAAATAATGACAGGAAAAGATTTACCTATGAGCTAATGAATGTAATATTTATATATGAGCCCTGCAGGGCAACACAGAGGAAACATGCTAGTTAACCAGCAGCTTTAATACCCTGGAAGTTCGAAATAGGCTGACACCATAGAAACCCTAGGATAAGTAGGGATAAATATAACTTTAATTCCTTATTTGGTTAATTCTGCAGTGCTTTATGAGATTAACCTGTTGCTGTGTGTTTGGGTGATTAACCTGTTACATATAGTGATTAACCTTTAGTTAGCGTGTCTGTAAATTATTTTTCACTGTGTGCTTGCTCTAGGCTTGTGGACAGCAAAAGCAAACTGTTCCTTTGTGCATATCTTCTGACTTGGCTCTCCTTGTAATTCTTCCTCTGTCCTCTGTTTCTGAAGCTGCTCTGAATTTTGGCTCAATTACCACCCCAGTCTTTTGTGCCTTTGTCATCCTCCCCTGTGACTCATGCAGCTCTTTGCTGGGATGTATAGATTATCTGAGATTTTCTATTCTTCTTTGGATTAATTATTTTTAATAGTGCTTTCAGGTTACATTGAGTGAAATTAGATAATAGTTTTCAATCTACTATTAAACTATTTTAATAAGATTTTGGATATTAAAGACATTAATTTAAACATTAGCTAGTCTAGACTCTTTCAATGAGACTTGACTTTTCTATTGTAAAAGCCAGGGTTTCATGTTACTCATGTTTTCTTTCCTCTGGATGTTTCTTTAGAAATTAGCCAGTGTTCTATGTTTTTTTTCATGTAACAGCTGTATCTGGGATACTTAGCAAGATATTATGTGCCATCCACAGGATTTTGTTATGTACTGAAGTCCTGTTGTAAAGCTGGCATTTCCATTAGACTAGATCACTGTGTTTTAGTCATCAGGTGCCTATTATAATTATTTTATCACTTTTTTTTCCAGAGGAGTAATCGCTTTCTCATTGATCTGGACATACAACTGATAGATGGATGTAGGGATGTAAGCAGCAGGCTCCAACTGCATTAGATTGATGCATCAGGCAGCTTCCAGCTGGGTGTGATGGGAAGATTACAGTGCTCCAACTGTATCTCTGTACAACTCAAAGTGAGCCCTGTAAAATCTATCCGAAAGGTTCAGCACTGAATCCTCCAGAACTTCCCATTGCAGCAGATGCAGGAAGCACTGGAAGGGGAGCTTCAGCTTGCCAGCACTAAGTAAGCTTCTGCGCTCCATCAATATAAGTACTGTGACTGTGTCTGTAGGTACAGATCTAAGGAACACAAAGAACAAATTGAATTACCCCATTCTGCTTGCAGATGTGTAAGTTATTTTCCTTAACAATAGTACTAGTAGATGATATTAATAGGCACAAAATGGCCTGAGGAAGCATGCACTACCACAGAAGGTTTCTGGGCAGAGGAGGACAACCATGCTGGGTATGGCCTGCAAGGGCAGGGTGCCTGTTGCATGCTGTCGCTGGGTAGGAGCTGGGCTGGGGTCAGAGGGCAGGAGGAAGGGCACTGGCCTTGAAGGCCAAGTAAGATGCAGCGGAACTGTCAGTCACTTTTTGCATTGTTTGCTCCATAATATAATGAAAAGTTTTGCAAAGGAAGCTACCTGCACTTTGCTCTGGCTGGAGTCCCCATTTTACTCTCCCCCTCTCTCACATGGTGGGTGGGGCCACCGGTGGGGTTTTGTTTGCTGCTCGCAGCCTCTGTCCAGATGTGATCCCAGTCACATGGATTTCCATGTGAAAAAAACCCAAACAGTGGAAATATGAATGTCATGTTGACTAACTAGAAAATGATTGGAACATCAAAAAGAAGTGTTAGGAAAGTCTGCTTGCTTCTTATCTATCCTTTATAAAATACTGTTTTCAGTGGCTATATTTAGTATAAACTGTACTCTCTGCGTGTGCTACATGTAAAAGTTACACCGAAAGGACACCACCAGCATATAAATTGACTTAATTCTCCTTCTGTACTTCTAGCCGAGTTTTAAAAATCACTTATATAACAAAATTTAATGTTTGTAGAGACAAAATTTGGTAATTGGATACCATTCAGTGAAGATTGATCAAAGAGAAACCAATAAAAATATCGACTAGTTTGTAAGTGTTAGAATGACTTAATGATTTGGCTTTTCTCCCTGGACAGCCTTGTATTTCATCCTGACTTTAGGGCCTAGCCTCACTAATGACTTTGGCACAGCCTCATATCATTAATTTTATATGAAATCAACTGGTCCAGGGCTCAGAATGAACCCACATGTCCACATCATTATACCAAAATAGCAGCCTTAGGATAACATTGGGGTTTTCTCTTTGCCCCCTTTTTTTTTTTTGTTTCCTCAGATCTGTCCTTTTGCACTCATTGCTTGAGACTGTGCTGTTTACTGAATGACCAAAACGTACAGACTCATGGTTTATTTGAGGCTCTGGGAAAGATGAAACAGTATCATACGTACCAAAGAAACACTTGGGTAGTGTAGCTAATCTATTTGAAAAAGGTTTCTTTTTTTATGATAAACAACACATTTGGTAACTCTAGTACTGTAGTACTTTAACATCAAGAATCTGTAAAATCCGGTAAAAAGTTAAAACTACTAGTAGAGCAGATTTCAGCCTGTCAGGATCCCATGGGAGACTGCCATGGAGGGCAGAAAGGCTTAGAAGCACAAGGACAGTCCTTTCCAGCCTGCAGGAAATCAAGCCAGCGTGGCAGGAGCATCACGGGCAGAGCTCAGACATAAATTCAAGCACACCGAAGGTGGTGGTAGTCATGTGCCACCCTAGAGGCATTGTCCAAGCTTGTATGGATGGAGAAGGGGTGCAGGAAAGCCAAAAATTACCTGGATTTTAAAAGGGAAAGGATGTGAAGGCCAAAAATAAAAGACTGTACATGCTTTCAGCAATAGGAAGGTGGAGAAAAGTGTGGGTCCACAGCTCAAAGGATCAGGAGATGTACTCACTTAGGTTACCTGGGGAGGTAACATTGGTCAGCTTTTTCTGTGTCATCCTGTCTTTTCCTGGTAAATTCTTCTCCTATCTCTCCTCAGTCCTGGATCGAGTGGTAGAGTTTGGGGGAGTGAAAAGTTTCCCACAGTAGAAGATGATCAAGTCTGATAGCTTTTAAGCCAAGTGAACATACACAAATCCAAGGGACCACATGGGCTGTGCCAAAGAGTAGGGAGTCTGACAGAAGTCACAATAAATCATTCTGTCATTTTCAAAGAGGTTCACAATGACAGGAAAGAGGTAAACACTGCTCCCAGCCTCAAGAAGAACCAGGAGGAGACTCCAGGGAAGGTTATGGAGGAAATCCTCCTGGCAACCATATCCAAACACATAAAGATCAAGGTGATTTAGAATGGCCAGCATGGAGTTACAATGAGCAACGTGTCTGTGACCTTACTGGCTTGCCTTTTCTGATGAATTGGCTGACTGTGTGGGTAAGGGGAAAGCAGCTGAGGTGCCTACCTTGGACTCCAGTAAGACCTCTGACTTTGTCTTCCATAGTATCTTTACAGAAAGACTGGTGAGATATGAGCTGGATTAGTGGATTGAAAGGTGGGTGGGAAATTGCTGTCTATACCTGCTGGGAAGGTGTAGAACAGACACAAGCTCCATTCAGAGGTATACAGAAGGAAGAGAGAGAGGCAAAGGACACAAGCTGCAATACAGGTGATTCAGATCAGGGTTGAGGAAGATGCTTTTCACTTTGAGGGTGGACCAACAGTGGAGCAGGGGCACAGAGCCGTTCTTCCCTTTTATTTTTGTACAATTTCTGCATGTTTACAGTGGTGTAAAATTAATGCAACAGGGTGAAGTATCGTTTTAAGAATCATTCATGAAGAACTAGTGCTATCAGTGTTGTAAGGCACCAAACCAACCCTGATTCCTAGAAGAAGCCAAACGTGCAGGCATTGCTTGACCTGCATATAAATCTGCCTGAGATAGTGAGATAGCAGTATCACTCCCTCTGTGTTTGCGAAGGTGAAGGAAAAACTGAGAAGGCAAGGATGAAGGCTGAGGGCTGCAGCAGCAGTATCGCCACCTTTCCTTCCAGTGGCATTCAGAGCAGAAGGACGGAAATTCAGAACAAATGAAGATTTACTGAATCATCTTCTATACATTTTTTTAAGTTGAAACCCGAAGCTTTAGTTCTATGAAATCTGAGCTACTACGGTGTTCTTTGAATAACTATCTGATAAGGCTGTTGTACCAGATTACAGGAATTGCAAAGAAAAAAGGAAAGACTTGTAAATGTGATAAAAATGAACTGACTTCCAACATATGCACATAATTTTTCTTATCCCTGGAATAGTGCCTCAAGCCTTCCCAGACATTATTTCTGAGGTTATTCCTAAATTGAAGGAATATTTTTACCAAGCAACTATTTTGAGCTACGTGGAAAAACAAACACCCTAAAAAAACCCCCAAAACAAACATGCAAAACCCAAAACCCCCACTAAGCAGTTGTTTTAAAGTATCTAAAATTGATTTTCAAACTTCTATCTGGGGGGTAACTAGGCATTTGGATGTCTTAAACAACCAGTGTATCTCAAAAGTGCAGTAGAGTGTTATTCACTTTTGTGTAAATGTGAAAAATTTACTGAGTGATAAAGGACTTGTAACCCAGTTTTGCTGTGTTTTATGAGTAAACTTCTCCAAAACTGGCTGGAGCTGAGCAGAGTCTCTTAAAGTGAACCCAGAAATGCGGAAGCTTTTGACTCTTCTGCTCTGTTAGCTTTTCTCTCAGCCTTCAATCGAGTACTTTATAAATGTTTTGAGAAAGACGTAATACTGTCTGGGGAGCAAGCAATAGAAATACTAACTAAAAGCAAAATGTTTAAAATAAAAGTCGATTTAGTGCAGATGCTTTAGAAGTGATATTTAAAATGAATGGGCCAACAATAAATATTTGAAAAGTACAGTTTGCAACAAAAACCCAGCAGTACCCATACTGAGCTCTCTCAAAAGAAATTTAATTACGGAGATTTATTTGTGCATGACTGACTGTTGGATACTCTTTTTATGGTATGTTAAGTTTATATGCTGTGGGTACTGTATTTGTTTCACTCTAATTTCTGACTAATTCCTAAACACAGGAGAATTCGCTTCAGTGGAACAGCAAGAATGAAGTATTAGTTTAAAGTTACATTGAGTTATCATGGGAGACTTAATTTGGCTCGCATTCCTGTCTAACACACTGCTCCTAGCTTTATTTATCCTTTTAGTTAGTTCCCCTAAGGCTGAATAGCATATTGCCTTTTTCTGTTAGTAATTTCTGCAGTGCTGATGTCCCACATCCCAAAAACAGATCTTGGAAACACCCCTTCTAGGTTGAGTGGTATTTTTCATATGCATTGTTATTTATGTGGGGAAGCAATCAAACATGCAACCCGAGTGTGTTCCAGGAAAATAACTCCTTATCATCACTTGTAACTGTTTAAGGTCTTTTAATTATGCTGAGATAAATTGAGTGAAAGAAAATAATTTGCTTTCAATCATAAAATCTGCCCTGTCTAGTAAGCAATAAGTTAGAGTTTATTAGGTTGAAGACATAGGTTTCTGCTTGTATTTATGGTCCTTAAAAGTTCAGATTATGAGGAAATGTCCTCAATCTGTCATTCAGTAATTCAGTACCATCTCTGGCAGAATTCCAGGCAAATTTATAGAGTGCTTTTAGATAAATATGTGAGTAAACTAAAGCTGTCATATTAGTTCATATTAGTGCTGAGTAAACTAGTTCAGACTCGATAAGGATCTGTATTACATCCATTCTGGACCTGAGCCAATTCCTTATTTTTAGAACTGAAATCATGTTCAAATCTTGAGGTCTTGAAATGTTTTTTTCACTTCTGGCAGACCTGGAATTCCAAGTGGTCAGCTACCACATAAGATTACACCTGTAGTATTTTTAACCATGGAGATACTAATGATTTGTAAAGGAAAGTTTTTGGTGGGGTGTGGTTTTCTTTCTGTTTGTTCTTGGGGGCGGAGGGTTGTGTGCTTTTCTTTTGTTTTGGGATTTTTTGGTGTTTTGTTTTCTTTCTTTCTGAAAGACATTTTTCATGTTGGTATTGAGAGCTAAAATGTCAGGTAGAATTTAGCCAGCAATCTGGATGAATGCACACATATGATATTGCTTCTGTGGCTGTCTGAGATCAGAATGGTCTGCACCTGTAAGATTATCTGGTGAAAATGTAAACAACGTTTACTTCCTCATCTAATTGGAGCATAGGAATGGGTTGTTTAAAACTTTCTGTGCAGATTCTACAAACCAGGGTAGTTACAGGTCACTGGGACAAATAATTGTTGCGTGTATTTTCCTCTACAAGTTGTACCTGAGAACCTCTCATGAACTTCCAAAACACTGGCCTCGAGAGGATGTTATAATTGTCTATGACAAGCATGTTTGAAATGGAATATAATTTCCGTACATTTTGAACCAAAATAGCATTTGACAGTTGAGCATTTGAGTTTGTCAGTGATTATTTGGTAGTTATGCATAGAGTACCTGCTGCATGTGTTTCAGCATAGAAATAAGAGGTCAGTTCAGACTTCATGTAATGAATGTGGTTCTCTTTGCTTTGCCGTTTTGAACACATCTCTTTAGTCCTCCCTGGGCTAAGCAAGTCTGTCTCCCCTGCCACCTCCTCACAGGGCTGCTGTTTCTACCCTGACCATCTGGAGGCTCCTGTGGACTCACCATAGTTTGACCTTGTCTCTCCTCTTCTGGAAGCCTGTACTGGGTTTGCATGGCAAGGTTTTGGTCACAGAAGGTTACAGGTGTGGCTTCTGTGAGAAGCTGCTAGAAACTTCCTCTGTGTCTGATAGAGCCAATATCAGCCAGCTCCAAGGTGGACCTATCACTGGCCAAGGCTGAGCCCTTCAGCTAGTGTGGTAGTGCCTTTGGGATAGCATACTTAAGAAGGAAGAAAACCCAAACCTGCTGTGCAACAGTGGCTGGGAGAGAGGAGGAAGAATATGTGAGAGGAGCAGCTCTGCAGACCCCAAGGTGGGTGAAGAAGGAGGGGCAAGAGGTGCCCTGAGACCTGTGACCCATGGGGAGAGGGGCCCAGGATGGAGCAGGATTCCTGGCAGGACTTGTGGTCCCATGGGGGACCAGGCTGGAGCAGTTTGGTCCTGAAGGCCTGCACCCTGTGGAAGGGACCCACACTGGATCAGCTTCACGGGAAGAAGGACTTTTCCAGGTGTCCCCTTGCCATACACACCAATGCATCAGTGCTGTCCCATGCAGCATGAAATTCTTCCAAAGGAAAAATGCCTTGAGCAGCCTTCATGTTTTCAGTAGTCATTTTCTGCAATTTCCACATTTCAGGCAGAATTGGTTTTTATCCCTTCTTGCCTTTCAGAGGTCCAGGATGTACTTTTAAGCTGAATCGTCAACAACCGTCCTGCAGAACACGATGCAGGGCTGAATGAAGACTTATAGTCTCTAATGTCCGACACAGCCTTTGCCTTAACAAAGCCGCTGCTGTCTGGTTTTCCAATTAGAGTGGCCCTGTCTGTTCTGACATCTCAGCAGGGGAAAACAGATTGATTCATCAGTAGTTGATTTCTGAGCCTGTAAATCTAGCAAGTCTGAGGAAACTGCTTTATTAAAAACTAATGGCATATCATACCCATCCTTCAGAGTGCAGTTATTTCATGTTCAAGTTTCTCAACAGTTAGAGGAACTTGGTTTCTTTCTGTTTTCATAAGGTAATGACCAAGACTGTGACAGACTGAAATACTAACTTCATTTGCCATTTGCTATTCAGTAGTAAATTGTTTTGGGGAGGGGAGACTACAACATACAGATTATTGCAATGCAAGTATATGGATTTGGAAGTCCTATACTTCAGTGATCAGATGACGAAGAAAAAGCGCTCCAGCAGCTCTTGATTTTTAAAGTTCTGCTTCTATTTATAAATGCTGTTAGGATGGCACAGCCTAAGCAGAAAGACAAATTCAAATCACACTTTTTATGTAATAGTGCTCATTTCTCTAAGGATCTGAAACGTCCCATTCATCAGTTCTGTTATCTCTTGGCTTGATGAGCACTTAAAGCTGAAACATGTAGCTATCTTAATCTACTCAGAGATAGAGCGCTTTTGGATACATAAATTAGAACCTGCACTAAGGCAACCACATAATTTCTTACGCTGCCACAAGGCAGTCCCAACAAGGCTAGGTCTTTTTCCTGCCTGTTAAGCTAATTAATTTTGAACCCCCCTCCGTGTTCCTGTTTTTGTTGGGTTTTTTCCCCTCCCTATGAAGTCTGAAGAGAAAAAAAAAATATACCCTGGAAGATTTTACCTGCTGAATTGGACATTATAATCAATTTTGTGTGCTTAGCAGGTGTTGCAAATGGATGAGAGAGAGATATTAATGGTAAGATAGTTGTGGAAATGAACAAATCACAAGTGCAATCAATCTCACTTGTGTCTTCAGGGAGAAGTGTACTGCAGGGTTCAGCATGAACATGACAGCTTGACAACTCAAGGTTACTTCACTTTGAGAAGTAAAGTCATGGGCAGTGTGCAGCAGGAAGATTGTCACATGAAGGGGTAATTGGGGTGGGCTAGGCCTTGGGGGGCTCTGTGGCTGTGCAGGGCTGCGTGCTCTGGGGGCTCATGCCCAGTGAGCCCATAACCTTGCAGGGCATCCCCCCCAGAGATGCTCCTCCTGAGATCCAGCTTGAGCTGTTTTCTTTATGACCTCTGTCCCTTTCCCTTCCACTGTGCATCACCAGTTCAACTTACTTGACTTTGATCTTAAGGACAGGAAGAGTAACAGATGGGGATACTTGGGAAGAAAGGTGGAAACATGCTGCTTGCTAACAAGAGGTAAAAAAATCCCCTTGGTTAATTCATCTTTGATAAAAGTAGTTACAGTTCGTGCTGCAGTTGTCGCTTTATTCTTGGTGGCTGTGCCTGTGTTAAGATGTATTTGTTTTCATCAAAGATGGTGAGACCCAACAGATGTAGGAGGAAGATTAAATAGCAACATAAAGCAAGTAATAAAAGTCTTGTCTTAAAGTACATTTTTACATATGAAACAACGATTTTGTTGGGAGAAAAAAACCTGGAGTTCTCAGCTACTACTTAAAAACATTTATTAGTGCTTTTTGTTTATAAGTGTCATGGAGTTTAAGCACCTGTTAAAGATGATGTAAATAAGATTTTCTGTCAAAGTGAAGCTGGGAGAAAGCTGACACCACTCCCAAGGTCCCCAAGAGATGTGGCTTGGGCATAGGAGGGTGTTGTGGTTTTACCCCAGCCAGCAGCTAAGCCCTACACAGCTGCTTGCTCACTCCTCCCCCATAGGGGAGAGAATTGGAAGAGTTAGAGTGAGAAAACTCATGGGTTGAGATAAAGACAGTTTAATAAGTAAATAAACAGTCATGTATGCAAGCAGCGCAAACCAAGGAATACATTCCCCACTCCCATGGTCAGGCCATCACCAGGAGAGCAGGTCTGCAGCTTGCCTGATGGACTTGGGAAGATAAACACCATCACTCAAGATGTCCCCCCATTCTGTCTTCCACCAGTCCCTCATATGTCAAGCACGATGCTATACGGTATGGGTTATCGTTTTGGTCTGCTGGAGTCAGCTCTTCCAGCTATGTCCCCTCCCAACTCCTTGTGCACCCCCAGCCTACTTGCTGGTGGAGGGGGATGAGAAGAAGAAAAGGCCTTGGGTCTGTGTAAGCTGGGCTCAGCAGTAACAAAACCAGCCCTGTTAGCAATACTGTTTCCAGCACAAATGCAAAACACAGCTCCTTACCACCTATGCAATGAAGAAATATTAACTGTGTCTCAGCTGAAACCAGGACAGAGGGTCAACCCCTTCCCTTCAAGGTCCTGCTGTCCATCCCAGCTAGGGGGACCCAGCTGACCCACAGCTCTCCCTGGCACTCTGGGAAAACATGGTTGCTGGTAGTCAGGGGCAAAGGTGACGTGGCACCTAGCAGGATGATTTTCAGGGGACTGAGTTGTTGGCTTAAAATGCTGAGCTGTGGAGATGGACAGAGTGACAGCCTGTTGTGAAATTGAGTGAAAATACCTTTGGATGGCCAAGGCAGTCACTGCTGAAAGGGTTTCACATCTGACAGCTCTGACTGAAGTTGTTTGGGTCCTGGTCTTGGCTGGATTTGTTGACGTGAATGTAAGCTTCCTGAAGTTCAGGCCCTGCGTTTATCAGGGGAAGAGCTTAGTCTGCTGTTGCTTGCTAAAGATTTACAGATCACAAGCTGTAGAGCTAGGCATGACACACTCTTTGCATGGCTGTGTGGTTTTTGGATTTTAAAACTCTTCTCTATGGCTTATAAATTTATTTCAAGAAGCAGTAACAGTAGTTTCCACTCTTCTTTTGTGGAAGATTAATACAAAGCCTGGTTTCCTGTCTCTAAGCTGACAAAAATTAAAGTCCAGCATAAACACAAGCCGATCTTGAACTCTGAAATTTTAAGAGCAGCAAGACAACCATTTCCAAAGTGTTAACTGCATCTGCCAGCAATTAACAACGAACACACTTCTTGTGGCTGTACTGCCTGCTTTGTGACAAATCGATTAAGTCAGTCTGTATTAATGAGGTCAGCCTGTGGCGGGATATTTCTAATTCTAGAACTAGTGAGGTCTGAAGGAGTTGAATTAGGAGCCACCATCTTCTGCTCAGAGGTTGTAAAAGCCTCATCGAGTCACCTGTAATTTGAAGGGCTGTAAGATTTTTAGTACAACACTTCAGCGTTTGACAGCATGGCACAACGGGCGCCCGTGAAGTGAGTGAAACGCGGTAGTAATCTGACTTTGGTTTCTGGCAGCAGTCAGAGGATTGCACTGGTTGCTGTTATTGAAGAAAGTTGTGGCGTTCTAAGGCTATTTTTATTTTACGAACCTGTTCTCTTTTGAAGCTTCTGTTGCTTCAAGCATGTGACCAGCCTGCGTGCAAAAGGGAAGGGTGAAAAAAGCTCTCCATCTACAAGAAGCTGCAAAATAGGGCGAACTAATAATATATTGTTTTATTTACTTGAACATTGAAAGATCTTTTTTCAGACGAACTCAGAATCTGAAGAAACCTGGTCAGGTTACAGAATTATTACTTTTGTCTCCCCCAGAGAGGAAACAAAGCCAGAAAATGTGTCTGCCACTAGTTTGCTAGTGGCTAAGAAGAAAGAGCTGTGTTCCTGTATAGCCTTCTGAATTTCCTTTTGCTCCTTTCACATGACCCAAATGAAATGTGAGGGTTCCACATCCCCAGGCTTTAGGAAGAGGAACTACTAATTTTAGGAGTGGTAAAATCTTTTTGACCTGTACCTTATATACTGTCTGAGAAAAGGCAAACTATAGGGATTTGTGTCATTTATACCCATCGGCCTGTTTTAATAATCTATTGATTTATTTACAGTCTCTTCCTAAAAGTTAAGCCTTGATTAAATTAGTCTGTTCCAAACTTCTGGTACATTGGGGGTGGGGCATTTTTGCATTTTATGTCCAAAAGAATCCAGTAACAAGCACACCAACCCCCAAACCTCTTGTGTGTGTGTGTGTTTTACCAGAAACTGATGCTGAGATAGACATCTATGATTATTTGACTGAAGGGAATTGTGTACATACTTGTAATTTAGACAGTATGGAGCTTTTACAGGCTTTGCAGTTTGCATGCAGGAATTTTGTGGGGGAAAAATGGAAGAAAAGGCATATGAACAAAGACGCGACTGTATTCTGTGTATGTGGATGTAACTTGTACCCATGTAAGCACTTCTATTAAAAAATACGTTCTAAATAGCTTGACTGTAAATAAATGCATCTTCAATGCCCATACCAATACTTCCTTGCCCTGAATCAGTTTGCTGACACAGCAGCAACCCCTTGATGCGTGTTTGGAGTTCTTTTTTTATAAATTATTTTTTATTTAAAAAAAAAAAAAAAAAGACTGAAGTCCTAATTCTTTGCTTTGATCTTTTATTTTGTGTTATGAATAAAAGGTGTGAAATGATGTGAGCATTGCTTTCACATCCACAGTGGCTAAAACAGAACCATTTTTCTTTAAAACACTGAATCTGGAGCTGCTGTACCAGGGGAAACGTTATAAAGCAGGGACGATGGAGCTGACATTTGAAGAACTGGGCCATTGTGTCACAAGTTAGGCCAATAGATGTCAATCTAAATCCTACGGAGAAAAACAAACTAATGAGTCAGAGAAACATACCAGTGCTGTGTGTTTGCCCTCCAGACCCGAAACATTTGTTGGTTTCAGGGAAAGCATAACTTCAAGAACCTCAACTTGGAATTGAATTTTAACTGTTTTCAAAGACTGTGATGTTTGAAGAGAAAATACGGCTTCAGTCATAAAGAAAACCACCGTTGCAAGTATTGTTGTGCCCTTAAGCAGCTCACTTTCCTCCTCCCACCCTCAGGAAAGCCCAAAGAATGCATGAAAAAAGCTAAATTACAGGGAACTATTTCATACAGTCTGGCCTAATAAATGACTGCTGTCACATTAGCTGGAGATACCTTTTGAGAAAGCACGTTCATGCGGTTTCTCTAATGATGCTTTCTGTCTCTTATACAAAAGACCGATAAATAAGGGGAGGGGATGGATGAGGCAGACAGTCCCTCCTGTCTGCCTGCTTCCAGAGCAGGGAGGTGGCCATGAGGAGAGGGGCCAGGACCAGCACCTCAGAAATCCAAAATGTGCTTGCTGGCTCCTCAATCATTGCCTTTCCCTGGCCATTACAGCCTCCTGTGGGCTGCCTCAGGTTGTCCACTGGAAGCCCTGGCCATGCATCCTCATTGAATGCATGTGGGCTTGCCTGGAAATCAGCCACCCTCTACAGACAAGATGAAACATGTGGGGAAAATACTGCAAAATTAAAAGGACCATAGTGCTGTTGATGTTCACTGTTGTATCCACTGTGTAAACTAGAAGAAAAGGGTTATATTCAAAACTTGCTATTTCAGGTAACCTGTTTTTTTTCTTTTTCTTTATTTTCTTTTTCTGGTACATTAAAAACGAGGCAATTACCTGCCAAATCACCTGTGGCTTTTTCCATATGGGATGGAATAAATATATTATTATTATGAAGGCTTTGTGTGTGTGTGTGTGTGCACCTTTGCTTTTATAAAGAAAAGATTAACTACAGGCACAGTTTCTGACCCAGCAGCCTTCCGCCTTGCTGAATCTCAGGGGGCTACAAAACTGGGAACATATACTTGAGGATTACTGCTATGAGCTTATTTTATTTCTAAGGCATCCCCCTCTGAGACACCCAGAGAGGCAGAGGGTGTTGGCAAGACAGGTGTGAGTTCCACAGGTTTTGTCAGAAAGCTTTGTCACTTGGTTCTTCGAAGTTAGTTGCAGTGATTTAGGTTGGTGCCAAGTAGCTTTTGCTAGGACTGGAGAAGATAGCAGGCCTTAAGCAGTTCCATTAGGATTCTAGGTCCACTTGCTTCCTTAATACTAGATGATGATGCAAAATAAAAGCCAGCAATTGTGTAGATACCAGAGACCCAGCTTGTATTCTGAAGGTCATCATGGCAAGCCTGGGAATTTTATTATAGCATTTTAATTTAGTGGGAAGGTCTGTCTCATACCTAAAGTGCATGCCATTTTATTTCTTCCTTAGGAGTGGCCAGAAGCAATCCAATAGGTTTTAAATCAGAAAATGTTTACTAAGTAGGAGACATGAATTTAATGCAATTTGCAGAGGCATTGAAAGCCTCTGGCATTTCCAGGTGTTTTTGAATGTGCTTTGAACGTGGACTTGTGCTTTCCTTACAGATTATGCTGGATCATTATAATACCTAACAGGTGTTTTCAAAGAACATTTTTAATAGAAGGCTATATCTGTGGTAAACCCCTAAAAATACGTGAACTTTTCTTAATCAAAGGGTGGGCACAGGAGGCAGCAGGGAAAAAAGCAATGCTGAAAGAGAAGTTCTAAGGTGCTCTAATAAGGTTCTTGGTAGGGTTTTGATGATAGCAGTTGTTTCAGAGCAGTGTTAGAAATGCTAGCAAACAGCACTGTCTGGAGTCAAGAAAAAAACCCATAGTTTTTTAAAGACTGTGTATAAGTATTGTGAGTAAACATATAAAATCTGCTACTGTTACTGAAAATAGAAATCCCACTAGATATGTCAGCCTTTTTGGCTCTAGTGTTCTCCACTTTTGACTTGATTTTCTTTAGTGTCTTTTGATTCTGCAGATCTGGTTTTGAGTGTACCTCGTTCTCCGGTGACTGGTGCAAAGCACTTATGATCTACTTCAGAAATTGAAGACTTTAGCCTGCTTATTTCTGTGAAATAAATGACATTGTGTAAAACATGATCACAGATCTTATAGAATTAGATGACAGGATGACAGTACGTTACTCACAGTTCAGATGACTGCAATAGAGAATGTAATGAGCCATAATGCTATTATTTTTCACGTTAGAATTTTAATATTGTGTTTTCTACAGCTCTTAAAATATCATGCATTAAACATGTTTCTGAAATCACAGTGAGTTATGTATTCATAGTGTCATTAGAGGAAAACAGTCTGACAACCACGTGGAATGATGAAAATCCATCCTACGGCCCCTCTTTATTCTCTTTCATTGAAGTTGTTAAAAGGAAACATAGCAGCCTGGAAGGACCTCACATTTAAAAGGTATAGTGGTCATACCTCAGAGGTAATAGCTCGATGTCTTTTGCTGCCAGCTGGGTTGCAGATGTAGCCCATAGTGTCTGGACTTCAGCGTAGGAGAAGATAGGTGGCTGTATTCAACCACTGTCCCTGACTTAAGGGACAATGATGGCAGGAGGCAGATGGGGTTTTTTGTGTGTGTGACTTTGAGTACTTTGTGGGAGGACCCTGGGCAGAAAAGGGTAATAACGTTTGCCCTCTGAGAGAAGATTAGAAATGGGATTTTTAGAATCCGGGAACCAATTTTTCTGGGGGAAGGGAGAGCATTTTTGAGCCAGTAACGTTCCTGACTGCATATCTTTATCACAGATACCTCAAAGCTGTCATGCTAGAGAGCAGAGTGAAAATAGTGTCCACAAAAAAAATATAAAACGAGAAATTACTCTTCCATCAACCCATCCCCTGAAGTCATAGATGGTGCCGATTGTGTCTTATCTTAGCAGTGTATACTATGGAGGTAAATTGCAGTAACAATAGGAGGCAACGTATCTGATTCAATTGAGATACACAGTTTAAAAAAACCCTACCGGATCGCATTTATTTGGATTAAGTTTTTGAAAACTCTAAGCGCTGAGGTGACCTTTTAGTTGATTAATCCCAAACTGGAGATTATTTTGTGTGAAAGAGAAGCAGCGGACTCAAAAAGATGAAAAATTTTCCAGTCTGTCTGAATACAGGGGTTTTCTAGGAGCTTGTCTTATTGGCCCCAGAGGAAGGGAAAATGACAACAGAAATTGCTGAGGCCCCACTTTTCTGCTCTTGCAGGGGCGAGTGCCACCCTGATGGCAAAAAATGTTGATGGGGCTGCATGGTGGGGCATTACTTGCCACAGTACCTGGCTGAGGCAAGGGAGAAACCCCTGCTTCCCAGCCAGTGCCCGTCAGCATCACTTCTCCTTGGACCCCCCTCCCTCTCTTGCGGGCCAAGCTTGTCACTGTGCAGCAACCTGACAGGGCTGCACCTGCTTATTAACGCAGTGCCATGGTAGAACAGTTTGTTCCCTCTGTCTGCTAAGAGGATTTTCCTGCTTTACAGTGTCAAAAATCCTGCATAATTTCTGCCTGATTTTCATGGAGGCATAACCAGACTTCTTACTCTGCTCCATCCCCGAAGACAGTTCTCCGCTGGTGTTCTCTTAAAATAAACCAGTTCTTTAATGAAACCTCCTGTAATGAACTACACTGTCACTGTAATTTTGTTTATGAAAAAATATGAAAGACATCAAGGGAACTACAGTATACGTGTAATGTTATTACAAGAGGGCCTTCTGCCAACACTGGAAACCACAGTTCAGCTCTTTGAGAAGAAGGAGTATGTTCTCGTGCAATGGAATTACGCTCCAGCTTATGTCTCTTGGAAACTTAGTACTTACATTTATTTTATGACATCTCAGTTCTCCTTAAATGTAAATTGAAATAGATCTGCGAGGCTGAGATAATGGAAGATGCTTTCGCTACCGCACGTTATTTTGGGTTTGGTTTCTTTATTGTCTTTTGACTCCTAGGGTTGTATTAACCATTAGTGCTTGTCTTATTTTACAGGCTGAGCATTAACTGGATTCTAAATAAGGGAATCTAAATAAGAGATATTTAGATTAGCAGCATTATGTTGTGATCTTAACAAAGTTCATAAGAACATTCTGGTGTTTATCGATGATAATAAAGCTGAGTAGTGCTTACACTGAGCTACCACAGAACTACAAATAAAGTAAAATGAAAATGAGGGATAAAAATTAAAGGAACGGCTTGACTTAAGAAAAAACAAATATATAGTTTATAGCCTCATTCTGCTGCCTTCTCTGGGGTAAAACTTAAGTTTGCTTTCCATAAACTTTTTCCTGAATAATGATCTGGGTAATAGGTTCTTTTTTTAGTGGTATCTTGAAGAAATTTCAGTGGGTTATAGATGAAAGATATCTTGCCAGAGTCTTAACCAAATGTCTGGGATGAGATTTGGAAAAAAAAAAAAAGTACTCAAATTTATATACTGCTTGTATCATGCAATTAAAAATGTAAATTTCAATTAAAAAAGTAAATTAAAAAAAGGTCAGGATTTTATATCGGACTTTTTTCTTTTCCTTCAAAAATCAGGCATCCTTTGAAGAGCTCCTTATGGAAAAGCTTTCCGATGATACGATTCATATAGGTTTGACGTAACATTTGGAAATTAAACACAAAGATGCTTTATTTAGAAAACATCAAAACAATCTCCTTTCAGGGGAAAAAAAGAAAAGCAGCTCCTGTGTTTGGGGACATGAATCATGAAATTCAGTGAAGTCCATGCATATTGACAAGCTCGATTAGGCTTTTTTGCTTTGTCTTCTGTTGTGTCTTTGAAGTTGCCAGCGTGTCCCGGCAACTGAGCGGTTTTATGCAGCTCTCACTAACCACACCTGAGCAGGAACCAGAAGGCACTTTGCCTGCCTTTTTATTTTCTTTGTCCTGGATGGTATATGCTGGAGACAGATCATGTCTGCTGAGGGCTGTGATCCCCGTCTGTTAAAAATCACTGGAAGTCTTTCCATCGATTTCAGTGTGTTTGAGCGAGTGCTTCAAGGAAGGATTAATACCGCTGACTCGGCTGCTCTCCTAGCCTTTGAGAACAGGGAGAAAAACAGATAGGCTTTGGGAAAGGAGCTGGGTGAAGAGGGGTTTGTTGTTTGTTGGGTGTTTTTTCCTCAGCAGTTGGGAGGTTACAGGAATGAGACCGCAAAAAAATCTGCAAATTCTGCTATTTTCTTCCATAGTTTTAGTGCCATACACTTGAGGGGATGACCCTGGACCCAGACTATAACCTTAGCTCTCCCTACTGCTGACACACAGTCATGTGTAACCTGTCCGTAATCCAGAACGGAACACTCTTCCTAGCATCAAGGTGCACCAGCCCCGAGGGTGAGACAATAAAACTGAAAGACAAAGGGCAGTAGGCTGTGTGCATTATTTTCAGAACTTGTACTAAAACCAGCATAGCCCACGGGCAGCTGAAAGGAGAGGAGACCACAAGGCACAGGTCCTCCTAGAAATGTCTGGGGAGAGGACAGCTGGGGCTGCTGCTGGGAACTACTCTAAATAGGGTGGGCAAGACCCTAGTTGAGGGTCAGAACTGGTGTAACCTCAACGTAAAGCTTGTGCTGGACCCCTTGGCAGTCACACCACTGATGTTTCTACAGCACAGTAGGACAAAAACCTTCTACAGTGTGTCTTTATAAGAGTCATAGCTGAGAAGCCAGTGAAACTTCTCACTGGAGTACTGATTGCTCACAGGAATAAAAGGTTACTAAATCAAGGCTGTAATTGTCATGAAGTGGTTTACAATATGGACAATGTTTTCCTCCTGGTTTTGGACACAATATTCTTAAGTAGTTTTTGGCAGAAACTTCAGTTTTAGAGCCAACACTGAGGCTCACTGAAGAATTGGATAAGCATCACCTGTTTATATTTGAAGGCACCTCTGCTCGTTTGCTCCACACACAAACATGCCTTGTGGTTTCCATAATACCTCCAGTGTTTGCACCAGGGGGTTTCTTTTTCGTGGTCAGCCATTAACACTTTTTATGGAGGAAAACAAACAGAATTTTTTTTAAGAACCCAGAAAGGTGCCAAGCAAAGAAGGGACAGAAGGTGGAATGCGATGCTTCATTCTGGCTGATAAGTATTTAAGAAGAATTGATTTTGTACAGTTAAATGAGATTCAGAGCATTTTATCGTGCACATAATCATATGTCAGAGGAAATTTGTTAACTTTCCATAGTTAAACCATTTGAAGTGTATGGAACTGCTAACGTCTGTGTGTAGAGAGTCACAGAGGAGTAATAGGAAGTGGGATTTTGAAATGAGGTGTCAAAAGTACATTTCTGCGCATGTAGTTAGTAACCTAGTACAATGCTAAAACAAGCACTTCAAAATTATTAATAAGGCAGCAACAGATATTAAAGCTAAAAATCACCAAAGATGACTTTTTAGTAATAAAAACACTGAGGAGAAAATTAAAATGAAATACAAGCACAATAAACTGGCACATTGTACTGTTAGTTTATTAATTTTGATCTCTGTAGCATATGGTAGCTTCATGCAGCTAGGGGCTATGGCCACCTGTTAATACTCCAGAGTACAAAAGAAGAAAGGATTTGGTTGTTCACTGATGAAAAACACAATGACTTCCAAATTCTGATTAAAAGCAGTTTATTTATTTTCTTTTTTTTTAATACCTAGCGTGTATCTCTTTCAAGTATAAGAAACTTTCTAAAACAAAAACAATGCTGCAGATTTTATGGTGGTTTATTTAGAGGAAATCTGAGTTGTTTTTTCCCAAAGCTCCCATCAAGGCTTTAGAGAATTTACATCGAGAAACTAGCTAGCAGCAACACTTTCCTATCAAAGGAAATCGTATTGGGATTTTTTTTTTTTGCTTCATTTTAATAAAAACAAATAAAATTCTGTGTTGTTCATGATAGGTTTGGTAATATAAGGTTCCAAGGTAGCGGCGCGTGTAACTGTACTGTTACTTCATGAGAAATGGTTCAGGGGTTCCAGGAAACATTCCTGGTGCTCGTCCAGAGACCGGCGCCGAGCCATTTCTCCCCAGCTGGCTTGTGGGTGGCTGGCGGGGAGGCAGCGCCTGGTCCACAGCAGCTGGGTCCTCGCCAGGGGCACGGGCTGGCTGGCACCACTCAGCGATGGAAACCATGGGCTGCTTCTCCACGGCTGGGAGTAAAGCTCCACGTGGCAGCAGCAGCTGCATCTCCCCGTGTGTCCTCCTTGGCTGCCCCGAATGGGAAAAGGTAAACCTAGTTTGCATCAGGTGGAGTACATAAGGTGTAATGGTATAGTAAAGCTGTGGCCAGCACACATATCATCCCCAGGATAGGAAGGAATTTCCTGCTTACTGTATTTCCTACCTTCTTGTGTCTTGGTGAAAATTTCAAAGACATATGGACGCACTGGAGCCAGTTGGTGTTTATCCACTGGTCATTCTCATATTTGGAAAGAAGCATGTTTTGGAAAATATGTGCACTTGGAACCAGTTGTACTCTCGGATGGTGTGCTGTTGCAACTGTGCACATAGAAAGCCCAGGAGTCTGGAAGGGTTGTGCTTGAGGTGGGTATCCCAAACTCCAGTGCAGAAGGTGACTGGGCAGTGCTGCAGGATGGAGTGTGGGGAGGGTGGGTGAGAGCAGGGGCTGCTCTCGCTGCCAAGCAGCCAGTGAGGCAACTGAGGGGGCAGCTTGCTCATCTCTCTTGGTGGAGGTGGCTCAGGGGGCAAGAGCCTTGGCCCACAGCTCAGCACTACCGGGGCTCACTGGTGACAGGTGGCACTCTAAAAGTTTGCTGCCTGTTTTGAGTTAAACTTTGCAGCTGGAACTCTTTCAGCTCAGAGCTTTGAGATGTTTATTTGTGGGGATCACAGGGCTGGCACTCAAACCAGACCAGAGTGTGAATCAGAAATGTTCTCCTGTAATCATTATACTTTTAAAACAGACTAGATAGCTTTATCTTTTATGGTGGCAGATGTGAAACATACTTTAATTTCAAGTGCTGAATTATTCAGATCACTGTGGACATGTCTGTGTATTATTCATCTTCAGTTGACACCCTCCTCTCACTTCCCTCTCCCTTTTTTGATATTGTTAGTTTTTTTTAAAGTAGGCTTTCTTGTGCATTATTTCCTGAGCCAGGGAGGTTTAGGGCATGTTACTTTTGATTTCTATTTAGCTTCCACTAATAAAAAGGAAAAATTAATGTTCCTTACTGTGTGGTCTCTTGTCCACTGTAAATTAAATGACATCCATCGGCTTATTTTGCACAGGCAACTGAACAGCCGTCCTGCATTATAGTATTAGCAGTAACAGTATTTTCATGATACATTTGAGCATAAATAATTAGATATTGCTCAATATGCACAGCTGGTTGATTGGAAAAGGGTTTGGCTTGTGCTTACAGAAATCTGAACTTTGACCGGTGCTAACTGGGATAACTGAAATTTTACTGAATTTATGGAGCATCTTAATAGGGTGCTGGTGTTAAAGCTTCATCTAAGCATTGAATTTTGGGGTGGACTTATCATAACAAATAATTAAAGGGATGGTAACCTGTTGATGGCAAGAGATGCTGCAGAGGTTTGAGAGACAGATGGCCCCAAGACCACAGCAGCAGAGACAGGATGGGCTACCTGTCCATGTGCCTGTCCCCTCAGACAAAAGGGCTTGTCCTCTAGACTGAGCTCATGGGAACAGAAGCAGCTTAGGCAGCTTTTCTTTCCTCTGATTGGTTCTATGCTTGGGGAGGGGGGGAGTGGTGGTGGTGTGTAGTTGCCATTTAAAAACAGAAAGGCATTTGTGCCTCTCACTTTTCGTTATATAATCTCATATGTGCTCTGCCTACAGTCTTGATTTTTAAAAGAGAATATGCCCAAGTGTGTTCATGCTTTTGTAAGAAACATTTCAATTTGCCATTAGGGGAAATCTGTTCTAAGACATCTTACAGTGTTTCCATTAGTTAGTTCAGAAATCAAAAAATGCTGCAAATGCAATATGTAATTTGTAAATATATAGCATAAAAATTGGAATTACCAAAGGCTGCAGACACTACTTCCCAAGTCAGACCAGAAGTTTTTTGTAGCACAGCATCACTTGTTTGACAATTGCCAATGGAAAATCTTTCACAAAAGCAGTGTCTGTGGGCAGTAGGCACTATGTGGTAGGTCCTCAACGTGTGTCCTGCCTGTGCTCAAAGTGGGATGATGTCCCAGAGCAGTCCTGGCTTGGGACTACACCAAGAAACAGGAGCACTCCCGAGCCTCTTGGTTACCAATGATGCCCAGCTAGAGATACTGTCTTGTGCCTTAAATGAAATCTTTGCTTTGATTTCTCAGGTAAATTAAGATGACAAAGAAACCAAGTAAAAAATTCCTTTTGATACAGATTGACTGGTCAATAATTCCCCATTTTCACTGTTTCAGCTGATAAACCCCATTCACTTCTCTGTGCTCTTCATTGATTCTTCCTGACATCTGTGGCTGAGCTTAAAGCTCTTTTGCTGGGTAGTGGGTGTTTGCCAGGCCCCCACAGTCCCGGTGGCCAAGTGCAGGGTGTGTGAGAACTCTGTGCATGCCGTTTTCTCCAAGGGCGGCTGCTGCAGCAGAGTGGTGTGGGCCACCAGCTTCCCTGGGGACTAGGGGGCCAGGGCTGCAGTGTGGCAGTCAGGACATGTCTCCCTCCCCTCAGCTCGGAGAGTCCTGCTTAGTTATTTTCAAACACTTTTTCTTTTTTTGCCTGCAACACACAGACTCCCAGTCTGTTTTTCCTCCTCCCCCAGGATGCAAATTGTTTCATACATGTAATCATCATTTCCTCTCATCTCTGTCCTCTTCTTACAGGGAGTCAGAGAATCCCAGACTGGTTTGGGCTGGAAGGGACCTCAAAGCCCATATAGTTCCAACACCCCTGCCATGGGCAGGGACACCTTCCACTAGCCCAGGTTGCCCAGAGCCCCATCCGACCTGGCTTTGAACACTTCCAAGGATCGGGCATCCATGATTTCCCCACTCTGAGACACTTTCTCTTCCTCTTGTCCAATCTAAACCTATCATCTTTTAATTTACTGAAAACTGTCACTACAGGCCTCGGTAAAAAGTCTTTCTTTGAGAAGAGAGTTTATTCCATAATCCAAAATGTCATCATCACTCAGATTTCTTCCCTCACCAACTGCTGGAGCTGAAGAGGGGCAGCTGTCATGGGGGGAGGACCACAACCACAGTCAGGTCTTTTCTCCTTCAGAGAAGCATGCTTTATTTATTTTGGTTGTGAGCCCCCAGGTGACTGACAAGTTGCTGTGAGAAGAGAGAAACAGGGGAGGAAAAGGAGAAATTTTTAAGGGAGGTGTTGGAAGCGTTTAAGGGCAGCACAAGGAGCAAGGCAGCGGGCTCTTGGTTTAAATACTGTGTGGGTGTCCCCATGCAGGAGTTGTACAGAATGGGCTGGGCTGTTAAACGCTGACTCAGCTTCATCAGCATCTTTACTGGTACTTTCAAGGTGAAGCATCCCCGTGTGACTTCTGTTCCTAATGGCAGGTATATTACTAAATATGTGCTCTGCTAACTTTCCAAAGCACAGCTTCACCCAGAGTCTTGGTATTCTAATTGGTGAATCATCCTTTGTTTTCCATTCATGACTTTTTGCCTGTATTTCCCTTCCCCTTACAAACCCTTGCATGGGTTTTGCCTCAGTTGTGTTTCTTTTCCAAAAGTACCTAGCGAACAAGTGGACCGATGACGATCAATTTATCCAACATTTGTTCAGTGTTCAGAGTATAAATCAGGAAAGTTAATGGAAAACCCAGTGCTGCAGATAATTGCCTGGACACTGTGATTCTGAGCCTTACACCTTGAACCGAGATCTACTCATATATTCAAAATTAATAAATCCATTTAGAACGCTCGTCCTCCTGGTGAATGAGCTGTAGACTAAATATTATTTTAATAATACAGTGAATTAAATGTGAATAATTATAAGAATAATTTGTGCTAATCATAGAAGGTTCATGAATAGAAAGAAGCAAAGTTGTCAACTTATTCACTGCAAGTTAGTTGCCTTGCTCTCCTGCTAATTAAGTTCAAGGCTTTGAATAAGTACTTCTGAGTTGCTTCATCATATGGCAAAGTGCAGCCCTGACCCGGCTGGGATGCCTGAGCCACAGCACTTGATGGAGGTTCATCATCTGATAGTGCAGGCTCCAGTGTGCTTCCTCCTCTCCAAATAAATCTCTGCCTGATTACTGTAATTCACAGCAGGTACTCCATAACAAACTCAGATAACCTTCCAATTATGTGATTGGAAGGAGAGGACTTTTACAATGCATGGTTCTCAGTGGTTTGAAAAAAAAAAAAGGCCCCTCACTTTTTTATTTCCCAGTTTAGACTTGGTTAGATAACAAAGATGAGATCTATCTTCATTTTTGTGTAATCGTGTTATTTTTTTCAGAGTCTTACCTCTTGTTTCTTTTAATGTTGTTTTGTATTTGCTTACTTGTTTTAAGGATGATCTTGCATATTCTTGACTAGAAGTAACTGGTTTAATTTTTGTTGTATGTCTGAGAAGCCTCTCCCATTCATGGGAAAGGAGCGTAGTGATCATAATATATACAGTTAATATCTATAAAACAACTTTCTAGTATCCACCCTTTTCTCTGGTGTGAGCTCACCTGTCTGCTGTCCCTCTGCATCTCAAGATGGAAGGTTTCAGCCTGGGGAGGGTGAGTTCAGTGAGTCATTGTGCCTGTTCAGGGAGTCATGGCGCCTTACAAGCCCTTTGCTGCAAGAGATGTGATGTTGCTGTTAATGGTTT
This sequence comes from Gallinula chloropus, assembly GCF_964237585.1. Lineage (NCBI taxonomy): Eukaryota > Metazoa > Chordata > Aves > Gruiformes > Rallidae > Gallinula > Gallinula chloropus. The sequence continues at coordinate 124,250,349 of NC_140085.1, forward strand.
CTGTCTCCTTATTCCAGGGTGCACATGGGGTCAGTTTGGCATGTGTGCTACCATGGTCTACACCTTGCTCTGTTAATCCTATGTCACACCTAAATTAGCTCTGGGTAGCGTACTTTTTCAAGTATTCTGGCTAGTGGCTCTTAACTGGTTTTGGCCAGGTTGTGCAGCTATGAAGATGGGGATACCACTCCTGAGTGGCTTATAACCTAGGGCTATGACGGTGACCCTGCATCCATGCTCTTGAGCCAACGGTGGTTCATTTTACACCCAATAGCACCTTGTGTTTACCATCTTCCAGTTACAGAAGTACATATATCAAGAAGCGCTCAGGTCCTGGGGAGCCCGTGGATGTGTGCTCCTTCTAAGGTCCAGGCTCCATCAGCCACTGCACAGCATTCAGTCCTCATCCTTCCCTCACAAAGCCTCCAAAGTCTTCTACAGCAGCAGTTACTTCTAAAAAGACAAGTCATAGGAGAGTAAGCCAGGACCTACCCGTGTAATGGCAGCTGGGCACACACTCCTCCACCTTCACTGCCATCAGTGATTAGACCTTACTGATCTAGGAGTGTTCCTGACAGCATAGCTGAGTGTGGCATCTCTTTTTATTCTCTCAACCCATGGCCAAGGTTTTCAATGTTTTTGGTTTGCTCCGTTGTCTCTTTACACGCTTTTTAAAGTTCTATTAATGCAGACTCCCCTGAGTTTCCCTGAGCATGTGAAAACCAGTATCCCAGGGCACTCTGTGTGTGTGTGTATATGTGTTCACAAGCATGTTATATGTGTTCAAATTGTGACCCAGAACACTTTTTTTTTTAAAAACATTTATTGCAGACTTTCATTTTGTCAGTGACATGTAATAAATTTCTAAGTTTTTTATTCCCTCTGCACTCTGGAGTAATTTTTAAATTCTCAGTTAATAAAAAAAACCCCAAAACTTGCTGAAATAGAGGCATCTCTCCAAAATTTGCCAAAAACATTTTTTTGCAGGGCTCTTGAATGTAGTCTCAAGGGTGCATCTTTTTCATAGAAGTTTTTATACTGCATTTGAATGGCTGCTATTTGTACATAAGAGGATGTATTTTTGGCAATGCTTTACTTTTTGAGGGAATTATCTTTATAAGATGCCTTTAAAACATCGAAGATTTACAGCTGTTTTCTAAGAAGTTTGTTATGAAAAGAAATTCTTAGAATAGACTTTCTGCAGAATGGATCAAGCAAGCAAAGCCAGGCTTAATGCATGACAACTTCAGCCTCTCTTGAACTTGAAACTTAGGATATTTTTGGTGGAGCCTATAAATCTTTACGTTACAATGGCAGGCTATTTATTTTTAAATAGCAGAGGTAAGGCTGAAGGAGAAAGCAGTTTAAGGACATAGAAAGAGAAGGAATCTATAAGGACATATCCACAAGTGAAGAAAGGTATACAAAATGTGTTTTTTACAGTGAGCTAATAGCTTATCCCTCATCTGACACCTTTTCTTGAGCCACAAAAGTGCTCCTCTGTAAGATAGCATCATTTTCTGAGTTAAGCCATAAAAGCTTCCTCACACTAGGGTGTCCATGAGGAGCAGGTCTGAATTAATTACTGAGCAGTAAATTCAAATGCAGCCTTACTTCCCAGAAGTCCCCTGTGTAGACAACCACCAAGATAACTAGAACGGACTGTGGGATGTTGGAAGATGAGTACGTAGCCGTTGTCTCAGGCTGCCACGAGAATAGTCTACTGATATCTGTGCATATGAGAGCAGCCTTGAAGGGATTTAATTTTGATATAGCTGCTGGCAAGAGTTTGGCACAAGAGTATACATTGCAATTAATATCCTGCAAGCAATTGTGTATGTTTATAACATATTCTGTCATCAAATCATGGGTAGTAATCTGGTAGTAAAGCCCTGGAGGGGCCCATCAGTGAAATTTTCTGAACTATATTGAGCTCTGAGGCTTAATAGTCTCGGAATAATGTAGGGGACAAGCAAAGTATTCCTGTAGTAATATCATCACGCCTTCTCAATGTTTTCTTCTGTAGCAAAAGATTAGCTGTTGTGCAATAATTGATAAAGTTGATTATGTCAGGAGAGATTTCCTGCGCAAGGATTAGGCACAGACAATTCAAAGATTGATAGATTAGCAGTTTCTCTAGAAAAGAAATTAAGAACTGTCACCACAAGGCGCACATACAATGGTTCATGACTCGCATTATCCATCACTAAATAGTGACTGGGCTGATGGCTGTGCATTAAGGAGCTCCAAGCTGGTATATGTGGTTTGTCAGCCAGAAAGGAGACATGCTTATCCCTTAGTGAATAAGCACTGGAGTAGCGCTGTGAACTTGTAGCTATGCAGTGGTTTTAAGCTTTTCTTTATTTCTAGATACATTCAAACTAAGGTTTAATGGCTTAAACTAATGGAAACCCATTCCAGCACCAGGTATAGCAATTACCCTATTTCTGTCAATCTCCATGTTTCAGTGAGTCCTGAGTGCTTACTGTTTCCTCCCACATTCCAAGTCTATATATCTACTCTCACGTAATACTGGAGGTGTGCATGTTTGCATGTGGCTATGTTTGTGTACGTGTAGATACGCCCATATAGATATATCGGGTTTTATGGTGCAGTGTAGGGTTTTTAATCAAACTGTAGGGATGGTTATTTCTAATGTGTGTTTATTTCTTCCTTGTTTCTCCCATTCTCTCTTCTTCTAATGAAGCTCTTGAGAGAAGGGAAAGGCATACAGTTTTAAATAAAATAAAATATCTTATAATTTCAGTTCCTCTGGTGATGGATGTTGGAAATGCAATTAACCTCTTATTCTCCCATGCCATGAATTACATTCCACAGAGATGTGTATGTAAGAGATGCATGTTTAAGGACTTCAGACAACTCAATTTCTCAGTATGCTTGCAGGTGGGGAGAAAAGAGAAGAAATTAAAATGTTAGGTTGATAAGCAATATATTTTCATAGAATCAGAGAATCTTTAAGGTTAAGAAAAGACCTCTAAGATCGTCAAGTCCAACTGTCAGTCCAATGCCAGCATGTCAACTAAACCATATCCTGAATTGCCACATCTGCATGTTGTTTTTTGAACAGCTTCAGCCATGGTGACTCCACCAGCTCTCTGGGCAGCCTGTTCACTCTTTCGGTGAATAATTTTTTCCTAATATCCAGTGTAAACCTCCCCTCAAGCAACTTGAGACCATTTCCTCTCACCCATTTTGATATTATGACATCATAATTAGGAAATATTGCAGAAATAGTATTAGTGGAAACCACTAATACAACTTGAGTATTGGGAAGCAAATGCTGGTATCCTCTTTTAACCCCTGAATGTTCTAAAGTGAGGAGGGGTCCTACACGAAAGTAGGAGAGGGACTGTTCACCAGGGGGTGCAGTGATAGCACAAGGGGCAATGGCTTCAAACTGAGAGGGCAGGTTTAGATTAGTTGTTAGGAAAATAATCTTTACTATGAGGGTGGTGAGGCCCTGGCACAGGCTGCCCAGAGAGGGTGTGGAAGGTCCACCTCTGAAAGTGTTTAAGGCCAGGTTGGATGGGGTTTTGGCAACTTGATTCAGTGAAGAGTGTCCCTGCCCGTGGCAGAGGGGTTGGATCTAGATGAACTTTTAAGGTCCCTTCCAACCCCTAACATTCTATGATTTGTTTCCTTGCAAGATTTTGGAAATGCTAAATTAAGGTCTTAACTCTGTCTCACATGTCTTCCTAATGTTAGTATCTGTTCTTAAAATCAGTGACAGTTTTGTCAACACTGCATCATGTACACTGTATTTTTATGCTTTATAGAATTCTATCTTTGTGTTTCTTGTAGAACTGCAGAATAAATAAACTAGTGTTGTAATATATATTTTTTTTTGCTTTTAATTAGGCAGATATCTTTTCTTGTTCATGCCATCATCAGCGCTTGTCACTTATTAATACATCCAGTTGCTTAACTTGAAACAGGGAAATCTCTCATGCCAGCAAAAACATCCAGAATGTAAAAACCCCACAGAAGCCTTCTATTGATAGTTATAAAGATGACATACTGTTTTCCCTCTCACAACCGAAATGAAATGCTGCCTCCACACTGAGACTTTGAATGCCGATCTTCAGCTGTGAGCATTTTCCCAGCTACATTATGAACCCCTGAAACCAGGAGAAATAATAAAAAGGCGGAAAGCTCTTTAATTTCTTGTCATGCAAACTTTGCTGTACTAAAACACACAGCGCTATTAAATTCAGAGGTGGCTGGAGCTGGGAAAGATAAGAATAATACCAGTGATTTAACCTGTGTTGCAATACTCCCCTCAAAGCTTACCAGCAGCATTTTGCTTGGGAGGCACTGGGGCAGAGGAAATGAATGACTGCATCCGTGGGGGTGAAAAGAGCTGGTATGACGTCTGCAGCGTGTTGCTTGGTGCTTGAAGTGGGGCACGGGTAGGAGAGGTGTTCAATCTTTTTTTCCTCTAGGAAGTGATGGAGTGTCTGAGGAGAATTGCTGTCTGTGCCAAGCCTCTGCTGGGGCCGGGGAGCAGGCTGGGGCGAAGGCTGAGCTACTGGGGAAGCTCACCAGCAACCAGGTGACGTGAACTTCTGCCAGCCACAACATCTAGTGACAGAGTCCCATAATTTAGCTACGTGTAGTGTTAAGAGGTACTTCTTGTCTTGAACCAGTCACCTGCTGATTTTCTTTCGGTTCTTGGGTTTTTTATCCAGCTCTTGACACTGAAAAACTTTTCATCTCCTCTAAAGACTCATGATTTAGTGCACCTCAGTTATGCTCAGCTGCAGTCTTTCTTTTTCTAGGTAACTGAAGTTCATACACAATATCCTGCTGGGTCAGACCAATGGTCCTTCCAGCACAGGATTATTTTTCCAGCAGATGGCAACAGGAGAAATTAGTCAGGGACAGCCCATGAGCCTGGTTACTTTCTGATGTCCATTTCCTCTTCCCACAGCACCTGCAATTACTCTATTAAAAAAAGCTGGAGTTTTTGTTCTGGCTCTTCTCCTTTTAGTATCTGTTTAATTACTCTATTAAATAAAGCTGGAGGTTTTGTTCTGGCTCTTCTCCTTTTAGTATCTGTTTATAGACCTGTTGTCCATGAATTTATCTTAACCTATTTTAAAACAGCTGATAAACATCTGCTTCCATAACCTGCTTGGGCAGCAGGATCCAGAAGCTGATAGCACCCTGGCTGATGAAATACTTCATTATTGTCTTTTAAAACAATTGGGCATTATATACCCTTAATTGTTTTCAAGCCTCAGTCTTATCTCTCCTATCTTCTCTGAGCCTTCTCCTTTAAGAACTGAAGCATCCCAGCTTTTCTAGTCTCTGCTTGTAAGGCAGCAGCTCCAGCCCCTTGGTTATTTCCATCAGCTGCTCTTTTAACACTGCTGCATCCTCCTGGAGACCAGAACTGCACACAGCTTATCAGGTATCAACGCACCACAGGCTTCTGTAGGAGCAAAGTGAGCCCCTCTGACTTGCTCCCAGCACACGTGGGTTGTCCTGCATTGGGCCTTTTTGTCCGCTCTGTTTGCTGAAAAGATTATTTTGGACAACTGTCAGTGATGATGCCAGGACCTCTCCCTGGGTTTGTATCTGCGTATTTGGGCCTCAGCCTTTCTCTGGCATGTTTAGATGTTTAGTCACTTGATACATCGTTTTATATAAGCTGTGTTCCTTGCTTGGTCTTGTGCATCTCGGGCAATATCTTGCCAGATTCAGAGGACCAGATTCACAGGCTCATTCACACTCTCCTCCACTTACCTTGAGGAGTCTTCTTTAGTCATTTTTTTATATGGAAGCCATTTCTCCCTAGCTTTCAATCATTTCTGTTGTACTTTCTTTTCCTGCTGTATCTTTTTAGTGATTTGGGAAATAGAACAGCCCACATTATTCAAAGTATGAACATCTGAAGCCTTTAAATAATACCATAATGATATTTTGTATGGTGCGCTCTATTTCTGTCATAGTAATGGCCAGCATTTGATTTGCTTTTTGACAGCTTCTAAGATGGAGTTGATATTTTCATAGACCTTTTATAACTCCAAGATCTCTTTCCTGAGTGGTAATAACTAGTTCAGAGCCCATGCTGAGTACGTAAAGTTGAGATTTCTTTTTCTCCACATATTCTCGATATTGAATTTCATCTGTCTTTTTTATCGCCTAGTTGACACTCTGAGACTCTTCTGCATCTCTCTGCAGCCAACTTTCATTTTTATTTCCCAGAATACCTTAGCACTGGTTGGAAACTTGAAAGTTGCCTTCTTTTTTTAGGTCCATGTAATGGTTTAAAGTACCTTATAAGCTGACCATCCCTGGCACTAACGTCTGTGAAAGGTGTCTAGTGACATGCATCTGAATGCTTTGGGCATTTTCTTCCCTTTTGTCTTTTAATGAATTGTTCCTGAAAGTGGATCTCTTATCCACTTAAGATCTCTTAAGAGATCTCATCTCGTAAGACTTTACTTTAAGGTCTTTAATAAGGAACAGTACTGAAAATTCTTTAAATTACATAAACTAGATTTCTCTTGACTGTATGCTCACTGACTCCTTCAAAGAACCCTGCCAGATATAGGAAGCATGGTTTACCTCTGTAAAATCCATTTCCCTACTACATACCTGTGTCTTTTTGATTCTATTCATATTATAATTTCTGAAAATTAGACCGGTACCGTGATCAGACACATTGCTTTTTAGTTCTAGAAAAAGTATTTTGAAAATGGGCATTGCATTTAGCACCTTTCATCCAGCTGATGTTGAAACAGTTTTACAGAGTAGCTAAAGTACTTGCTGTGGTTTTTGATGTATCTAGATTTGAAATATGTACCATAAAACAAGTCTATTTGAAAAATAATGGAAATAGGAGGTGATTGGTGACAGCCAACACAGCTTCTCTAAGGGGAAATCATGTCTGACAGGTTTGGTGACCTTATTTGGCAAGGTTACAGCATTGGTGGATAAGGGAAGAGCAACTGATATCATCTGGCCAGACTTGTGCAAAGCATCTGACATCTTGTGCAAAGTCCTGCATGATATTCCTGTCTCTAAATTGGAGAGACATGGATTTGATGGATGGACCACTCGGTAGATTAGGAATTGGTTTGTTGGATGCACTCAAAGAGTTGTGGTCAATGTCTCAATAACCAAGAGAAAGGGTTAAGCTTGTTCAGCCTGGAGAAGAGAAGGCTCCGTGGAGACCTTATTGCAGCCTGCCAACACCTAAAAGGGGGAGCATACAGGAAAGACAGAGAGGGGCTGTTTGCCAGGGAGTGTTTGTCAGGGAGTGTAGTGATAAGACAAGGGGTAATGGGTTTAAGATGAAGAAGGGTAGATGTAAATTAGATACGAGGAAGAAATTCTTCTCTGTGTGGGCGGTAAAGAGCCAGCACAGGCTGCCCAGAGAAGCTGAGTCTGCCCTGCCCCTGGCAGAGTTAAAGGCCAGGTGGGATGGGGCTTTGGGCAACAGGTATATTTATCAAACTTTTAAAAAAAAGTAAATGGAATGATTGCTGTATGGCAGAGCACTTTAATCTGAATTTTTTTTCTGGTTTTAGAAAGAGAAGAAAAATAATTTATTGTGATGCACTGATAAGGAATAAATCAGGCATTTAAACACAGGCCATGTAAAAATCTGTCTGCCAGTGGCTGGAACTATCGGCTGGGCAGGTGGTTTTCACTCAGGGTCTATAAAACATCCGAGCCTTTCAGGAGAAGTAGGCCAGGCTAATTACCACAGAGCACCTAAGATAGTATTAGACAAATTAAGTTCAGGCATCTGCAGCTCTCATAAAAAGTCTACAAAGGTTGTAACCAGTACTTTGCTCTTCAAATCCCTGTGCTGTTGCGGTCCTCCATATGGGACATGTTGATCTGTTTTCCATGGAATGATTAATTTTAGAGAATTTTAAATTTAGCCCACCTTCTCCAATGTTAGTATACCAGCCAGATTTCCTTATGTAACATGCGTAATCCATGATTTATTGCATAAAAATAGTTTGAGGTGCATATTGCTGATATGAAAGCAGGCACTCAAACAGTGCATAAGAGGATCTCTGACAGAAAAAACTGCCAAATATTTCTGGTTTCCATATTAATAATGAAGCTGCCCTAGTTCTGATCTAAATTACATTTTTAAATGTACATGAGACATTTTTAGAGGAAGCCGTTGATTACGCACACCACACAATCCCTTTGGACTTTTGTCAGCCCTCAGGTCTAATCACATAAGCATTTGTATACATATTGCATAAGCAAGTAACACGCTCAAAAACCCCCAACCAACCTTCAGTTTAAGGTGCACTAATGAAATTAAAACAATTAAGATTTTAAATAATTCCTTAGAGATTGAACTTTTTAGGTTTTTTAACTCTTCAGTTGGACCTTCTTTGTGGCATTATAACAATTAGGAGCTATTTGATTGCTGTGGTTTATAATTAACAATTAAAAAAATGAAATAAAATTGCTTAGTAAATTTTCCTGTAGTCTGTTTGGGTTTGGGTTTTTTTCTGTCTTACAGAACATCCTTGAATTAAGTGAATTTTAGACATCTTATCGCCATCAGAGTGTATGTCCTTACTAGAATGTATTTAGTAAGATTGAAACTGTTGGGCAGTGAAAAGGTGCACTGCATGGTTCTTCCTTTCAGTCTGTATTTTCTTTCCTATGTTCAGTTCTGGCTAACAAGTAACTCTGGTTAGCATTGGTTCACTGCAACTAGATGAATTAGTGAGAAGCTGGCTGTACTGATTTCCTAGTCTTTTCAAATGCACATACTTTCAAGTGGTATGTATGCATGTCTCCAGAAGAGCTACACCAGTAGTAATGTAATGTATGCAGCGATAGTGACTCTTACAAATTTCAGGCTGTAGGTGACTTGGAGTCCTGAACCCATCATTTTGATCTCATTTCCTGTACTCTGACTACTGATTTATTAGCCATGGAGATATTTTGAAAACCCCGAAAAAAGCACATGGCACTCTAAACTTACCTCTGATATAAGTTACCTATTTAAGATGATTTTTTTTTTTAGAGAGAATTTGCTCTTCTGTTGGTTTGCTGAATAATATGTCTATCTTGCCCAATAAAAGCTAATAAATTTGCAAGAAAAATACATTTTTCATTTTCTTGTCTATTAGATGGGAGAAAAATATGGATGCTTTCCATTTAAAGGTCAGGCATTACCTAAACTGTTTGACAAAGTTTGTTATTTAATCAAAACACTTTTAGTTCAGCAGTACAATTAATTAGGAATGGGATATCATGTATTTTGGGTGATAAGAGAGTAGAGTATGTACTCTATGTCAAACATTACAGACAGACAGATTTTCTTTTAGATAGATATGATGGTCTTTTGAAAGGACATAGAATACCTGCTGTTGCAAAACTGGAAGTAAAGCGTACCTCTTGTCTTTAGTAGTAGATAGAAAGCTGATGAGAGGGATTTTAAATACGGGGAAAAAGGAAAACTTTTTTTCAGGGTTTGAATTTTTTTTTCCTGGTATGATAAAATTACTAATTAAATATTGCACTGAGGAAATATACTAGCAGATCTTTGGTGTTAGTGATCTAATCACATTAAAATATTAAGAGCACACTACATTAAATATGTAATCTCCTTAATCTTATAATTCTGTGGATCCTATGTATTTGAATTTACCTGAGAGTGGACTAATTTATTTTGGGCCTAATTGGATAATTTAGTTTGTAGACACATGCTTCAAACCCTACCAGAAAACAAGAGAGGAAAACCATCAATATCACAGAATGGTAGGAGTTGGAAGGGACCTCCAGAGATCACAGAGTCCAACCCCCCCTGCCAAAGTAGGTTCCCTAGGACAGGTCACACAGGTAGGTACCCAGACGGGTCTTGAATATCTTCAGAGAAGGAGATGCCACCACCTCCCTGGGCAGCCTGTTCCAGGGCTCTGTCACCCTCACTGTGAAAAGTTTTTCTGCATATTGGTGTGGAACTTCCTGTGCTCCAACTTGAGGCCATTGCCCCTTGTCCTGTCTCCCCAGACAACTGAAGAGGCTGGCTATTTCTCTCTGTGTCCCACACTTCAGGTATTAATATGATTAAATTTAGGAAGGAATTTACCTATCAAACCAGATTCTGTCATAGGACAATAAACTTGAATCCCTTTTTCAAGATTTTTTTATATTTTTACAGAGCCAATTCCTTTTTTAGTGGAAAATATTTCCTAGTGATACTGTTAGTAAGAATTTATAGGCAGCTTCTTGTAAGGCAACCTCATCCTGGCTTTGTGCCCTCCTCATAAGCATTGGCCAGTTTGGCAAGAAATTTGCTTGCAGCACCAGTGGTCTCCAACATGTCTTTTCCTTTAAGTAAAATTTTCTTCATTTTTATTTTCTTTGGGTTTATTTGTACATTCCCTTAAAACATTTTTGTGCTTAGCATCCTATTTTTTTAATCGTAGTTCACTTGCAGCAGCATCATTTTGCAATCATCTTGACACTTGTAATGTCAGCTTTGCAGACTTGCATTAACCTCATTTTGCCATCATCTTGATGTACTAACCTGTATATAGACCTGCACAGAAATAATTTAACATTCATTCTAGTGTGTGCAGTAATGTCTCATTAGACTTGAGCTAACAGAATTTTGTCATCATAATTTGCTGTCATAATAACCCGGTCTTCACAGATTTAATGTGACAGTCTTTTGCCACTGTAACTAAGGTTTTGAGCAATTGTCATCCAGGGGGACTTAAGGTGAAATCCATGTAATTAAAACACAGACCCTTAATAGTCCTATACTTTAAGCAGTTTGTCACATATTTTAAACAATAATTAATCATACTGATGTTTAGCACTTGTTTAGCTTGTAAGCGATCGTTTTCTACGTCAGAAAGAAAAAAGCCCAGAAGTTGAAGGATGAGTGACTGGCAGAACTGCTAATAGAATTTGGGTCTCCAGCTTGTCAGTGTACTTCTGTATCCATAGGGCTGATATCCTTTCGCAGTGCAATTAATTTTGTTTATGAGATGAGCAAACTTGAACTTTATGTGACAGGTCATATTAACTAGTCTGGAATTCCATTTCAGAGAACTAAAGAAATAGAGGTGAAGGACATAGGTTTTCTTCTACTGCAAGGGTTGTGATAGATCAAATATACTTTGTTACCCCAAAATAATTTGCTAAACTTTTTCTTACATGCTTCCACTTACAAGGGTTTGACAACATCTACGTGTGTATCTTTTCATATATGAAGGTTGGTAGTCTCACAATTTTCTCCTAATATCAAATCTTAGTTGACTTTACCCAAATGATGTCCCTCTCCTTGGCATATATGAATGTTGTAATTAAACCTGGCAGGCAGCTACAACCACCACTCATTTGTTCGCTCACTCCTCCTGCCCGGGTGGGATGGGGGAGAGAACTAGGGGGAAAAAAGGTAAAACCTGGGTTGTTGAGATAGGAAGAAAAAGATAATCATCATCATCATCAACCAAAACAAAACAAGTGTTGCACAACATAATTGCCAATTGCTCACCACATTCTAACTGGTGCCCAGGATGTCCAGCTAGCATCCCCCAAGTTAAATACTGAGCATGATGTCATACAGTATGGAATATCATTTGGAGTCAGCTGTCCTGGTCGTGTCCCCTCACAACTTCTTGTCCACCCCCAGCCTGCTCACTGGCAGGGCAGTGCAAGAAGCTGAAACGTCCTTGACTTAACGTAAATATGGCCTAGCAACAACCAAAACATCAGTGTGTTTTCAACATTATTCTCATCCTAAAGCCAAACTACAGAACTATACTATACTTATATGTAAGAAATTTAACTTTATCCCAGATGAAGCCAGGACAGTGAAAAATAAAAGAGCTTTGTCATCTTTAGATGCTGAAAGGCAGCAACTCTGTACTCCTTTGCCTTTCCTTTCCAGACTAAACATATGACATCCCTTCAGTTTTACTTTACTAAGAAAACTTCCTGTGTGCATACTGGTGATGCTGATGCTCTCCAATTTATCTGTGGCTTTCATAGTGTTGTGTCAGAACTGGACACAGATGAAATGTTGATTGGAGCAGATTAAAGCTAAAGAAGTACGTGATGGGGTGACTAGGATACTGTGTAGATGCTTGAGTTGTGTTTCCCTAAAGAAATCTGTGTTTATGCTAGCAGCTAACACTTTTGGTATGTAAAATGACCTTGAGTCGTCTTTGGCAGAGCTGATACAGCTTGCCTGCAGACCGAGGTGAATTCTCTGTCTCGTATGTATGGATTGTTGACTCTGATTCACAATTACCTCTTAGTTCCTTATTGATATTCTTTGCAATCAGCTTGGCATTTTTCCTCTGCTCCTTATGTATTGTATTTGCTTTTGTTTTTTAAATACCTGCTTCTCTTCTAGACTAAGTTTCTGTTTTGTTTGCAGTTGTTTGTTTCAAACCAGAGGAACTTGTTTTCTTAGTAACAACAAGTAGGTATCTAAACAGTGTTTTCAAACACCTTCCAATTATCGTTCACATCTCTCTGTTTAACTTCTTTCTCCTTATTGATGACGGTGTATAATTGTGCTGTAAAATTGGGTCCTCTTAAAAGACGTATAGATATGCACATGCATATATTACCGTAGCCAGCACTTGGTCTCTCAGTGACATACACGGATGCAAAAGTACGTGTATGCATAAAAATTGGTTAGTCTTTCATTATTTGCATGTAATGCAAGTAACCAACTTGTTATTAGCTGCATCGAATTAACTGCTCATTGTGGAGTGCGGGATTGGTTCCTTTGTAATGCTGATGTTGAACAGACTTCCCTTGTGTGAGTTGCAATGGCTTTCAGAATTGGATAAATTTCACATGGGTTTTGGACCCACTCTGAGATCATCACTAGTCCACAGTGCTTTTTGTGGAACTGGGGGACCTCGCCTGATGTGTCATATCTGTCTTCTGGTCTGTCTGGCCGGATTTTCTTCCCGTGGATATCAAGAAGACTGGGAGAAGTCTGATCTCAGCTTTGCATCGTCTGGACACACAAACAAGTGTGGGCCAACAAATGAGGAAAACAGAGCTAGGTATGCCCTCCTCTCCCCACCTACCCCCAAGGGCAGTTTGGGGAAGGAGCTTATTTTAGATGTTCAGACGCTCTCTGGAGCAGGATCCTCTCTGTATGTTATGTGGGATGCTTACAGTGATTGGGCTGAGTTGCACACCTAAACCTGGAGAAACAAATATTACTTAATTAAGGTATTCTCCCTTCTGGTCGTCTGAGTCTCTCTGGAGAGATTAAGACGAGTTATTTTATAAGCATAAATGAGTAATTTTAATTCCTCTTTATTACATGGATTCCTACCATGCATATATTAATAATTAAAATATTTTCCTCTTCTTTGTACTGTTAATATTAGATTTTATATAATTTGCTATCCTTTCTTACACTTTCCCTTTGCTGGCTCCGTATATCTTCTGAGGAGTCTAGACCAACTGACTCCAGTTAAGATTGATTTCATTTCTGCTGAGGTGAAAGTTTCTGCAAGTTGGAGAATTGGCAGGGTTTGAGAATAAAGATCTGCGAAGCACAAACACTGTGCATATGGGAAATGTAGGCAGCAAATACTGCCCTGCTAAATCTGCTTTGAGACCTCTCCTAGAGACTTCTCCGAGAGACTTCTCCTAGGAAAAAAGGACTTCTTGTTCTTTAGCGGAAGCGTTCCAAAACCGGGAGTGTTTACTTGTTTTCTGAGTGTTACTTGCTATGCTGAACTCATAGGAAGTGAGCCCAGCCCTTCTTTGTGCTAGATGCTATCCAAATATGAGTAACCCCTCTTTCACAGCAACCGTGGATGAAGGAGAGAGCTTGCTGGGGAGGTCACACACACAGTCATGAACTACTAGGCTGTTTCATGTGTTAGAGCATATTTTCAAAGAGAAATCTTTCAAGATACAGGAATACACTGAATGGAAACCAGATTTATTTTTTAACAGCCCCTTGCACATGAGGACACTTCACCATAATCATTGTATTGACTGCTAATTTTCTGTCTATCAACATATATATCTTCCACTCTGGAAGCAAAACCCTACTACTTCCTACAGAATTTCGAGCAAGAGGTTTTTTTTCGTTTTTTTTGTCTTTTACTTTCTGGTCTGCAGAGCAAATAAGCATACAGATTAAAAAAAAAAAACAAACAAACCACAAAAACACCCCACCCTTTCAACCTGTACTAAAAACTTCCAGAATATATTCATTTCTGAAGTAAAAATATGCTAAGAAACAAAAGAAGTTCTTCAGTGTCTCATATTGGAAAGATTTTTTTTTTCTATTTTTTTTCCTTGCTGATTTCACGGGAAAAGCAGAAGCTGTCTCTTGACTTCTGTTGTGATAAAGCTGTCAAAGATTTGTTTTTCCTCTGTTGCTGACACACGAGTGGTTTGTGATTTTTTAATTTTTTTTTTCCCATAACAGGAAGTGAATAATAAAATGACTCAGAGCTGATATACCACTGGGGCAAAACCCCATGCTGCGCATTAGTGTTTAAAAGATCCCCATCCCAGTTCTCCCTCCACACCAGTCCCGTAGTCCCTAGAGCTCAGCACTTCTTCCCACACAGATAGATGTGATAGATTTGCAGATACTGGCAAGAGCACAGAGACATCTTGTTATGAGCCTAATGGCTGGACTGAGCGGCAGGCTTGGATTGCCTTTAGATTTTTTTTAGGTCAGCGTTGGCAGGGAGTTAAAGGCAGGGTGGAATAAAGGTTGAAATGTTTTCTGAAATTACAATCAAAATATCATCTGTCTTAGGTTTATGCTGTAAGCTCTCTGCCTGATGTTGAGTCGTATTGGCAAACAACATGTGCCACTGGGATGTTTAAAAAGTCAGAAGAGGTTTGCAAATCAGTTCTGCGCGGCATGCTACCTATTTGTTATTTTCTTGTTTTATCTGTTAACGGGAAAGGAGATGCCATCTCTGTTAGACGATATAAATGGCAATATGCTGTGCTTTCTTTTGTTGGGGGGTTGTTTGGTGCTTGTATCATAGTAAATTACAGTGAGATGGAAGATTTGTTACTCCACGGAGGTTGTTAACGTGAAGTTCTCATTTGATATATTTACGTTGAATTGGGGACCTCTCCTCCCATATAAATTATTCTGGGTACTATAATATTTCTTTCCTATGTCAAAACCATAATTTTCCAGTTGTGTCTTTTTTTTTTTTTTCTCCTGACAGAGAAGTCCTGAATTTCAATGTAGCCCTTTAGTATGGTGCAGGAGAGGAATGGTTAGAGACCAGAGATCTTGATTCTCAGGCCCAGTCTAAAGTTTGACCATTATCTTCAAGTCCCTCCCTCTGGTTTAGCTTGCTGAGACAATAAACTTGACTGTCGAATTTAGTAGTTGAAATCCCTTTCCTCTCTAAGGTCGCAGGTATGCCAAACCCAGTCTCCTAAATGGTCCCCTAACAGGGGGTTTACTGTTGGGCCTTGCTTTCAGATTGCTACCGGCCTCTTCGGCATTTTCTCCAGCCCTGCATTACTGTCAGGCTCATACCATTAGAAAGGGTGTGTTTTAAAATTTATCACTACTTGGATTTTGAAAGGACTCCTCAAACAGGAGAATAAACAGCCTCTGTATAAAGTGCTTGTTAATGGGTGGCTGCAAATCACCCTAATGGTTACTGTGAAGAAGACAATTTTCTTTCATTTAACCCATTACTGATTGTGAAAGGACACATGGATCTAGAGCTGCCACCAGCCATTTAAAAGGAAGAAAAAAAAAGATTGCTCCAGATTTTCTACATTTTCCAGCTTCTCCATGACCTTGAAGCCTGCCCCTTTCCCCTTGCGTAGCTCGTGCTCTGTAGGCTCAGAGCACCAAGCAGTGATGCGGCAGATAAAAAAAAAACAAACAAAAACCAACCACCCCCAAAAGTAAAAACAAGCAAACCTGGTGTGTCAAAACAATAAACCTCTTCCAGGTTATAGATGTGATGTAAGCATGCACCATGCTGGCCTGAAGGGGCTGAGAGATGCATATGAAGCCTCTTTTCAGTAGAGCTGATGTTTGTCAGTGTTAACCAATTACAGCATTCATAGCTGCTGAAAAAAAGTATTTAATTTTTAAGAGCCTCTCAAATATCTTTATACACACCCTTCCTCCAAACCCAACACTAAAACCCCCTAAAAATCCAAAACCGACCAAAAATCCTATTAGATTTGAACTCTCACTTTTGTTATTTCTTCCTATGGCCCAACTGATCCTAACTCTTTTCTCGTTGACTGGAGGAGCATCAATAGGAGGAAGGGAAAATGTTTCTAGGCCAAAGGTTTGTGTACTCCGGTGAATGGCTTGGGAACACTCTTGAGACACAGGAGTTTTGAACTCTCCCAGCAAGAAGAGGAGGAGCATATCTGAATTTCCTGTTTCTGGAGGATTGTTTCATGTGTAAGCTACTGTAAATATTACCACTAGACATTGCTTTGAGCCAGGTTTTAGAAGAAAGTATTGAGTAGTACTGTATTTCTTGCAGAGCCTGAGTATTCTCTGATGATCTCAAAGATACTGTCAGAGATGAGGAATAATCCACATGAATTTTGTGGACTCTGACTGGAGCTTGGTGTAAAACAGACAGCGGAGCTCTGTCGACAAGAAGGCCCTCTGGTTGTATTCAGAAGCAGAGATGAGATTTACACTCCAGGAAAGTTTTGAAGAAGAGGTTTGTCACCTTGAAACAAACAGGAGCCAGGAGGATCACAGTTCTAGCATTAGGCACCTACCTTCAAGATAACTTTCACTTGCAGCCTGTAAGTGCATTACTGGGGCTGGGTTATTGACAGCATGTGCTATCAAGGGTGACCTTAGATATTATAAAATGGAACTTTTGCACAATAAGCACTTCCTTTCCTGAGTTTGCTTAGTCTCCATCTCCCTCAAATAATCAAAATGCTGCTGCTGTCACAGTGTGCTCTGCTCTGCTTCAGATTATTTTCTACATCAGTTCATGACTTGCAGTTCCTGTGGGCTGCAAATTAATCCTTAGGAGTCTGTTGGCATGTACTGTATATCCAGGTTCTCCAGGGTATTAATTTGACTATCAGTGTAGAAAATGCCAGTGGCTGTAAGGGTAAATTATGCACTTCATTTTTGTGTTTATTTTTCTGTATAATCCAGGAATTTACTTATAAACTTGTAATCGCCATGACTAGACACTTTAACGTTTAACTAAAAAAAAGAACTTTTTTCAGGCTTGTAGGGGTATATTTCAAAAAATAACGACCAATGTAACAGGGTTTGTGGGTTTTTTTCAAATTACTTTTCAAATGAAGCCATGAATTAATAACATGTTTCTTTATGGACTATCTCCAAAGGCCACATATACTGTAAAAAGTATGTATATATATATATATATATAATATAGAAAGCAGCCTCATAAAAATCTGGGTTGGGGTGGGGGATGCCACAGTCCCATTCCCAAGTATTGCATGGATGCCTGCTTTTCCCTCCTGTGTAAGCTCTGGACCAAATGCAGGGGGAGAGCATAAACCCACGTCCCACCTGTTTGGGGCCAGCAGCTTTTGGGATTTGGGAGTGAAGGGATGTTTTCTCAATGAGGCAGAGGCAGGGGGAGGCAGCCTCAGTACAGTCCTGGCTCTGCTGCTGCTGTGGGGTGTTTCTGGGCTCTGTACAGCAGCAGTGCCTCCTGGCTTTGTCGGGCGTGGAAAGGTCAATTGTAAGTCAGCAAGTTCGGGGTGGGTTTGTTTTGTTTGTTTGCTTGGTTTGTTTTGGTTTTTAAGCAGATACTGACTTACCACAACAATGTGTGTTGGTATTTACACACTTATTTTGGTGACAGTCCTATTTTGGGGGTTGGGTTTTGGGTCTTTATTTCCCCTGCTTGGGAGAGAGCTCACAGTTCCAGGAGTCTAGGCTGGGAGGGAAGAGACGACTACAGGAGGATTACCCTTCAGCTCCCAAAAAAGGAGGGTCCTGTCTGGGGATGGGCTGGGGATCATTTGCTGGGGAGGGGACAAGTCTGTTTCGTAGAGTTCTCAGGGGAATGGCAGACGGGGAGCAGTAAATATCTTCACCCCACTCTGCAGCATTAAATGTTCCTTGGGAAGCCGTAACACATAATTTAAATCCATTGCACATGCCACCCTGGAAGCAGAACCTTATATGTCGAGTGCATGGGCTGTCCTATTATGGGAAATCAACTTTGTTTTGAGGCGAGCACGGAGCATTGCTTCTGCGCAGGTCCTGGAATTTGAAACATTTAGGGGCCTCCAAAGAGCACTGGCATTAGTTACCATGCCGGCTGGGTGGAAGTGAGTGAGGATCCCTGCCTCTCCCTGCCTGGGACACAGACCCTGCCGGCAGCCAGCCCGGAGCTGCATCCCACCGGGGCGCTTTGCCCACTCTCCTCCGCAGAGCTGCAGGGGCTCGTGGGGGGGACACATCTGTCGTTATGCAGGGACAAGTCTAATTCAGCAAAAGCTGTTGGAGCAGGAAAGTTGGAATATACTTTGCCAAGAAGTTATTTTGCTGTTCTTTTCTTTTGCCTCTGTTTTTTTTGTGGAGAGATTTCATGTCTGCTCACATGCTTTGGTATGAGGAAGTGGAAGATGATTGTAAGTATGAACAGACTGACATAATTTATCACAATATTCACTTTGACAGATCAGTGTAGTGCTGCGCAGCCCACTAACAGCATGCATTTTTAAATGTTTACTTTCCAAGTCTAAAGAAAGAGAGCACCGGGGGGGAAAATAAAGAGAATTTTTTTTTGCCTCTTTTAGATGGGGGGTAATATCCAGTACATTATATATAAAAGAAGTGCTCCAGAAACCTTACCCAGCTCTCCTTTGAATAAAAAGAATTGATTTCTTCCTGAGCTTCACCACTCATTAAAGCACGGGGTCAAAAAAGAAAGTATTGAGAAGACAGACCAATACATGGGGAAAAAAAAAATGGTGTCATTATTCTAATAATTTGGCATCACATCAAAGGATTAATCACTTGCTTTGAACTTTAATGGTATACGCAGATTCTCTACCTAATATTAACTTAGGGTGTAAGAGAGCTCTTCTCTGGCCACTGAACTGTCTGGTAGCAACTGAACGAGGGGGTGTCAGTTTTGCTCAAAGTGAGCAGCAGCTGAGCTCTCCTGTGCGCTTCCCAGAAAAGAACAGGCATGTTTTCCAGACTGGTGCTTGTTTGTTAGTTAAAGCTATCCTTTCTGTGCAAGGAGAAGAAAAACAGAGGCGGCCAAGTTTAAGGAACTGAAGAGAGATGAGAGTGAAAGCATGACAGTTTAAAAATCCATCTTCCTCCCTGACCCAGGCTCCCAAAACAGATTGTACCAGGGGGGTGGGGTGTGTGGAAGAGGTGTCAGTATTGTCCAGAATTAATCTGTAGTCCCCACCCCCTGTTTTATAATCTACTTTGACTCTTCCACTTTCAGCTCTGTCCTGTGTGTGGATAATAATAGAACTCCCGTTCTTCTCTGTTATTCTGATGATAGAAGCCATGGGAACACATACACACTGTCACTGTCCCCTGTAATGCAGGACAGTCTTGGATGGTCACTTCTGATGAAGCTACCTAAAAATGTTAGATTTTGTAAAGCTTGACAGAAAATTTCAGGGTGCAGGTGTGGGCTGATGCCATAGTTCGTCTTTTTTTCCCCCAATGAATTCAAATTGTGTTTTCCTGTGCAGTAAATAAGACATAAGTCAGCTGTAAATTTTCCAGAGAGTTTTGTACTGCTAGGAGAGGTACTGCAGTGATCGAACCCTTTACTTATTGAACACAGTGTGACAGTTCAAAAAGGGGGACAATGGTGAGATCATCATCATCATCATCACAAATTATTAGGAGACAGATCACTTCTGAAAATATTTAGGATGGGATTGAAAATAAGAAATCTTGTTGGTTTCTTTACTGGGGTTTTACTCCTGGTTGTCAAGAGGAAGGTAGCTTGCTCTAGAGCAAACCACGCAGTGCCCCACATTTTCTACCAGTCATCTTTGGAGAGAAATAAGGAGGATTTTTTTTTTCCTCCTTTTATCTATGGACTCCCTTTCCAAGAGAGTCACCGGATCAGCCCAGGCTGCTTGTCCCCAGCCTTGAGGAGGAGACGGTGCTGCAAGGGAAGTCAGGCAGGTGGTTGCTAAGTACAGGCGAAAGATCTTTGCTGCTTAGCTCAAAAGTTATAATTGCACTTGGAAGATTTAGTAGGTGAAAGAAAGAAAAAAAATAGCAGCGTTAGAGCTTTTGAAAAATATGAATAGAAAACCAGAGTTGCATCCAGCAGATGAATAGCATTCATGACAAGAACCATTAAATCACTTGCTAAATTATGTCACGTAACTATGTTCATATCTAAAATGAAAGGGAGCTGTCCTAGTGCTTCTTGGGAATTATTTAGCTGAATTGATTTCCTCACCTGTATCCTCACTCTTTTAAAGGGCATGGCATTCTTCTTGATATAATTTTGTATAATATTGTCAAGGTTTTTTATAGTCGTATTTCAATAAAACAGTAAAAACCCATATCTGCACTCTGTGACAAAGTGTGTCCAAAATAATGCTCTCAAATTTATCCCCAGCCTTCATTCAGGACATGTCACTTCTCAGCCTTGTTGCTTGTGCTTACTGTACTTCTTTCTCTATATACAATGAAACCTTTTTGCTCTCAGGCATGACAGCAGTTGCTTACACCTCTGCATTGTTTTTTTTCTAAAATCCATCCTTTCTTTTTTCTTAGAGACCCCTCTCTAGCTGTCCATCTGCCTATGCATTCACCCTTTTCTTTTCTGCTCTCTCCCGTGCCACAGCATTAAAGACAGATTCTCTGTGCTTTGCTTTCTCTCATTTCTGCTGAGAATGACCTTTGTGAAAACATAAAGGTATTTATTCATCGCCGAGGGCTTTACTTTCTTTCCTGAGTTTATTCAGTGTTTACTTCTGCCTGAGTTAGACTGGAAACTCCTTGGGGCGGCGACTGCCTCTGCCCAGATTTCTGCATAGGCTTTGACAGTGACACCTAAATAATAAAGTGGCAGGGAAATGAGATATCATAAATTTCATTTTGTTTTAATTAAGATGAGATTACTGCAAACTTTATCTCAGAAGCCACCCTCCCTAGGGGATTCAGTATCATATGCTGCATTACTTCTTCTAGCAGATATAATCCTCTTTCTGCATTCTTAGTCTGACATGGAACCAAATTCTGCTTGCAGTTGCATAGAGGCATCCTCTTTCTCTGCTCGGATTTGCACAAAGTAGAGACTAAAAATAGAATTAATCATTGAACCAGAGCCAGTGCAGAAAAGAAACGAATCTTGCTGGAAATTCAGTGGCCACAGGGGTTGTCTTACCAGTTGACATGGGCTTACTGTAGGGGAAGTCCATCTAGGTTTGTGCTTTAGCTCAGGTCAGATGTCCCTGCTTATGGCCATATATTCGTATGCATCCCAGAGCCCGCACCCTGCATCCCTTTTGGAGGAAGCTGACCTCAGAGATGCACCCTGGGTTTAGCTGATGGTTGTGTGGGCTCGCACTGAAGCTCCTCAAAAACGAGCCTGGGTGATGCATGCACACACTGGAGGTAGCAGTGGGTTTCGTGGCTCCAGCTCCTTTAGCTTACAAAGCTGCTGCTGTTAGGCCACACTACTCGGTGAGATAGGAAAAGGAGGAGACCAGCAAATTTCTTTGGATCTTGGATGTGAGGAAGGAACTGCTCACAAAGTCACTCCCCATCTGGAGCAGGAGGGTGCTTTGTCCTGTCCACTCCTAGCTCCGATCTGGCCTCTGCTCCTTCACTTCTGGTCCCCAGGCTGCCCATGGGTGTCACAGCTGGCTGTGGCTCATTCCTGCATGGTTACTGAGCAGGAGAAGGCATTCAAGGAGCAGTAGTCTGGCAGCATGCTATGTACAAAACTGGTGATCCTGTGAAAATTTAACCTTCTCATGTTTTCTTGCTTCTTTTCCAATGAAAACATCCAATTATTTACTGATCCGACAGAGTTATTTATAACTGAAAAGGTACAATATTCGTAGACAAAGGTTAACCCTTGATTAATACTGTGAAATTATTTGAGCCTCAAAATTGTCCAAGGGGTTAAGAATTTTTAAATGATTGCCAGAGGGAACAGGATTAAGCTCCTATATTTTTGTCATGGATTACTGTTAGACAAAATCACATTGAACGGGATTGTGAACCAAGCAGCCTTGATTCGAAAAGGCTGACTTGTTGATTTTCACAGTGCATTTTCAATTAAATGTTGCTCCAAAGCTTAATCATCATTTAGGAGGATAACCATTGTTCTGTGTGATAACTAACCACTGGAAAAAGACTCCTCAATAAATTTAGTGGAACTTTATAGTGTCACATTGCTGTTGAGGAGGATGCACTTGCGCTAATACTCTAACGCTGTCAGGGGGAGCAGAACAGTACTGGGAATTTTAAATAATCATGTCTCACCAAAGGCAGAAGTAATAGTTAGCTGAGTGTGGCCTTGCAGAACAGCTTGCCAGCTGGACCGCACCAGGGAACACACTCCTTCACTGTTCTAGAAAAAACACACATGGAGCAAAGCAGTTGTTTTGTTTGGGTTCGGAGTACCCGCTGCAGAGACCACGGAGACCTCTCTTCTAGGCTACCTGCCACGTGCAACAAGTTGGAACATTTTTAATGATGTCCTTTGAAGGATAGATAGGCTGGATTTAGGAAAGTCACCATCTTCCCTGGTTCTGGTCTCTAGTCAGTTTTAGGGTGTTTAATTTAGAGCACGAGGATGGTAGTATTTGGGAGGTTTTCTGGTACTTCCTGATTCTGTATTTTTAAAATAATCCATATCTATATGATTCATTTTTTATCAGTTGCGTACAGTCTTTTATTCCTAAAGGTGAAATATAGTTTGTAAATATTGCAAGCATACATAGAAGAAAGAAATAATATTATGCAGTATTATGATGCCTTGGAAATATTACATTTCATTGAATCAATTAAACATAAGTTCTTGCAATTTTGAATATGCTCCTACAAGATGACAGCTAAATTGGCACATTTGCACTTAATTTCTTTCTTAAAACTTTCTAAAGGATCATCATCTTCAGCAGAAACAAATCAGCATAATTCTAATCATAAAATAGACACGGCTGTAAAAGTTTCCTCATAGAAAACATTACAGAAGTATGTTAGTCCTAAGGGTGGTTTGGGTTTCTACAGTACTTTTCTATCAAGTATCCTAATAGTTTGGGAATTCCTTTTTTAATAAAAAAAAAAGCATCTGAAGAAGTTCTTCAGCTTGTAGAGATGACCTAAATGAGGACCCAAAATATCACATTTTGCTTACCTTGCCTTTGCTGAAATATTTTGACAGATCCCTGGGGACCTAGAGGGTTTATGAACACTACAGAACACGAGAGTGAGTTTCAGTCAGTCCCAGTAAAAACAGCAAATCCACTGCCTGAAATTCATAACACAAACTTAGAGAGAAGATAGGCGGAAATTTACTTGCGGTGTGGACTGGGCGAGGTGCGGGGCATCGTCCTGCTGGATGCCCGATCACCTGTGCTTGCTGTAAAGCGTGCACGCTGCTGTCCTGTGTGGGAAATCAGTTACGCTGGCGGCAGAAGCGTGCCCCTGAGCACGGGATGCCTGCAGGGGAGACTCCCTGTCTCGCCCCACCGGCGCTTGCCAGGTTCTAAAATTGGTGCCCGCCTGCGTGTCTGGGCGCCTGCGTGCGGGCGCGCTGGGTTTTACGGGAAATTATCCACGGGTGAAGCTTTTAATTCTGTGTGGCATGGGGAACTGAAGGAATTTAAAGGGTGATCGGAATTTGACATTTCTGCCTTTTTATTCTGAAAGATACATTGATTAAAGTGTTGGAAGGCTCAGCTAATGGAGGCGTTGCTGCTATTTCAGATATACGGGGTATGAGATTTGAAGGCAAGCCAAATCACAATGAGATGGAATAATGATGTCCTTGGTTTATTTTTCACTTGGTACATTCAGGTTTTGATTGGATTCTGAGCGAGGCAACAGTTTTCTCTCCCAGAAAGCAATGCTGGTCCTTGGAGGCTTGCAGCCTGTTATCGAAGCACAAGTGCTTTCTTGTGAAGGTCATGGATTGCAGTGACAGGAGAGGGGGAGAAAAACCAAAGGGGTGGGGGAAGAGCAGGGAAAAAGGAAAGAAAGAAAGATTTCCCTATTGCTTCTAACCAGGTACAAGCTTCTCATAAGAAACATTTCTGCAGGGAGACCTATTACTGCTTTGACCCAGCTCGCACTCTGCTGATGGTGCATATATCAAAAAATTTGTGGAGAACTCCGAGGTCTCTGTCCATCTGTCCTCTTCCCTCCTGACCCTCTTCCTGCTCTTGTCACACACAAATGCTTCAATAGTTCCCTTCACCTTGTAATCGCATTCTTCTTTTTCTCCCATCCCCCCACCCCACCCCCGGTATTTAAAGGGGGTTTTTGGAAAAGACTGTTCATGAATTATTTCTCTCTGAACAACGCTCAGAGTTTCCCAACTGTTGCCAAGGTGGTGAAAAATTAATGCAGGCACTGTATTTTCTAAAAGGTTAATAACATTATATAGTTAGTATTATTGGAGGTGTTAAAGAGCGCTTCATGAAGTTCCTGGATGATGGATGCTGTAAATAAGCAGAGAGGAGCTCATGACATACTCTGATGTAAATCACTGATGCTGGAGATGGGAATAACTTGGAAGACTTCTGCACTTTTCTTCAATGTGGGGAAAAATGTTGCTAGACATAAAGCCATCCTGCTGCATGTCTGGGCTTAGAAAGTACAAGCCAGCTCCCCAACCCTCCTTGGCTGTCTAACCCATCCCAAAGCTGATCAACTCATAAGAAAGGAAGAAGTGAGGATGTCTGTTTGGGGCTGGGGGGGACCAAGAAGGACAGAGGCACACCTTAGTGCAGAGAGATCCAAGTGGGACTACCATGGAGGCAGTGATCCTGCTTAGCTTAAAAAGGGCTCATTAAAACTTGACATGGAAACAGAGGGGAGGAGGAAATTCAGAAGGCACCGACCTGTGATGGACTGACGATGAATTTGTGGACGTGATGTGTGCAGCCTTATTAATTTGAACAAACTTGCTTTGCTATTTTTCGTGTTGCTTTTCATGGAGATTGTTAGCAGTCCAAAATGAATTATTGCTCTGTGCTCCATTTCAGAAAGACAACCTTATTTCTTTTTCTAATTTTACTTTATTTACTGTCAACCTCCTATCATGTGACTTAGTACATATTTTACACTTACTCCCTGCCCCACCCTTCCAAGCCCTGTGAACGATGCTGAAAATAGAAATCAGTAAGGCAGCATTTATAAATACTTGGTGGACTGATGGTTACTCACTCTCCAAAAATGTAGAAGATCCAGATTAAAGTGTTTTCTCTGCTTATACTTTCTGTTTACAGAGGAGAAAGCTTCAGTTGCATGGGATGTTGAGTGGAAACCAAAGGTGAAGCCAAGTGACTTTTCACAAAGAGGAATTCTTGTTTTCTCGCCAACATGAGAACAATTCCTTTTATAGTAGTCTGTAAAGGACAAGCGCGTTATAGGGTTGATTCTGTCCTTTCTGTTCCTCCTAATAATTAAATAAATCAGTTCTGAAAGCTCTAACAAGAGCAGGGAGGGAAACCTAAATCTGTGAAATAAGTAGTGAATTTCAGGACAAGTTATCTTAATGGTAGAACGTATAACACAATGGAGGGAAAAATAGCTTTATAAAAATCAGAAATCATCACAAATCTAATTATTCCCCCCCCACACACACCTTGGGAATTGTTTAAAGTTCCATGATATCTACATCCTTGCATACAGGGTGGCTTAGTGATACTAGAGTAGAATTAAAAGATGTTGCTTGAGTGCAGGTGCTTTTTGGAGAGCTGCTAAGTTGAATTTATACTTAATTATATCTAATTCCTCTATTCGAAGTAAAAGATACCTGCAGTTAAGTAGTATTTCTTACCTGTGTAAATGTAAATGATGTAAAGCTTTAAAGAAAGTAAATTTGGGCATGGTTTTGCCTCTAGAAATTATCTGTCGGATTATATTGTCCATCTCTATTTCCCTTTCAAAATAAGGAATGTCTATTCCGAATCACTTCAGAGTTACCGCCCTTTAGCACAGGTGCTAATTTAATAGTGGTTTTTCAACTGTTACATAAAAGGAAAAAACCCACCCATAATTGGAAATGTTTTATGTGTTGAAACAAACTGAATGGCAATGAACATTCACCTTTTCATCTTGCAAGGACAAAGATATTTTTCTTTAGGAATAGCGTCTGAATTGTGAAGCCCAAACTTTTTCTACTGATACTGTTGTCATCTCCCTTGTTTTCTTTTTAGTCCTTTTGCCACTTCTCTCCGAGTCACGCACATCCACTGCTGTACTGCTTTAGCTACTTTCAATAAGCCCATTCCTTCTCCAAGAAGGCTTGCTAATTTTTGCATATTATCTTAAGCTGATTTAACAGTGGTTTTGCCAAGTCTTCCCAGCTGCTGCTACTGCTGAATTGATTCATTTTGCTCTTGACATGTTGCAGGCGAATGTGAAGCAAAGTTTACTTGACCAGTAATCCTCCCCTTAACTGAAGAAAGGACGTGGTTTGAACAAGGACTTGTTCCAAATGTGGCAAGAGCTTTCTCCTTAAATCTGCCTACTGTAGACACAAAGGTTTTGCTTCTTATCTGGGAAATTATTATCTAGAAAGTGAAAAAAGTCACCCTAAATAATAACCAAAATTTTTTTTTCCCTGGTGCAATAAGTCTGTCTGTGGACATTTCTCTTGACAGACTATGAGTTCCTAAGAGGTGTTGTGTCTGTCTTGGAGTGCTTCCAGAAACTGTTGCTCAGCCTATAAACCGATGAAATTTCACAGACTTGCAGACCAGACGAAGCTGGAAGGTGCCTCTGGAGATCATCTCCTCTAATTCCCTGCTCAGAGCAGGGTCGGCAAAAGAGGGTTTCTCAGGGTAATGTTGACTTGAGTTTTAAGTATCTCCAAGGATATAGACTCCACAACTTCTCTGGGCAACCTGTTCCAGAATCTTACCATCCTCCCAGTAACAGGGTTTTTTTCCTTCTTCTTCTGTCCCTATGGAATTTTCTCCATTTCCGTTTACACCCATTGCTTCTCATCCTGTCGGTCAGCACCAGAGTCTGGTTCTGCCTTGCTCTACTCTCTCCCATGAAATATTATTAGTGACTGACAAGAACCCCTGAGCTTTCTCATCTCCATGCTGAGCAGTCCCAGCTCTTTCAACCTTTTGTCATCTGAAAGGTGGTCCAATTTTTATGGCCCTTTGATGGACTCGCTCTGGTATGTCTGTGGCTCTCCTGTACAGGTGAGCCAGTGCTGAACTCAGCACTCCAGGTTTGAGCAGAGAGAAAGGATCACTTCCCTTTACCTGATGGTGACAGTGACACTGACTAATGCAGCCCATGATACCATTAGCCTTCTGCAGCAACATTTCTGGCTCATGGCCAAATTGGTCTTCACCAGGAGCTTTTTTGCAAAGCTTCTTTCCAGCTAATAGGTCCCTGGAGTATACTGGTTTGTGGAGTGATTCCTCCCCATGAGCAGGACTTTGCACTTCACCTTGTTGAACTGCATGAGGCTCCTGTCAGATCTCCAGCTGTACTCTGTACAAGCAGTCCAACTCTTTGAGCCCAGCCATTCAGGCAGGTTTCTACACACCTCACTGGCCACTTACCTAGTTTGTTTGCAAGAATGTTATAGGGAACAGTGTGGAAAGTCTTGCTGAAGTCAGGGCAAACAACATCCACTGCTCTTCCCCTAATCACCGAGCCAGTTGTGAAAGTCTGTCAGGCATCATTTCCCCTTTAGACCCATACTCACTACTCCCAGTCACCTTCTTGTCCTTTGTATAGTGGGAAATGGTTTTAAGGATGATTTGCAGGTTTCTAAGAGGATTTGCTTCACCACCCTCTCATGCTAGCCAGATACTTCTCCTTAACTCTCTCGAAAATAAGTTCCATTTGCTTTCTTTTCAGCCATTTGGAAACTCCCACAATCACAAAGACCTTCTTTAAATAACCAATAGTCACCTCAGAGGGACATTTACCACCTCTCTCAGTGCCTTTTTTTTTTTTTTTCTTTTTTCCAGAAGCCTTTCTGACTAGTGTGGAAGGAGGCCAGAAAGAGAGATTTTGTTTTCTCATGTCTCTGTTGATGCCAGTTATTTGCATGGCAAGCACACAAACATTAAAGCTGTGTGACATATTATAAACTAGCTGCAAATAAATTTAGAGCTCGTCTGTAAGAATGTATTCATTTGAACTCTCCAGCTTCTCTGAGCATCCTTTTAATGTAAAGACCATCTACTTGAAGTAATATTTAGTATTGAATGTCCATTATTTCTTTAAAGTCTGCTCAAGTTCAAAATCCATTAAATACATAACACTGTACATGCAATACTGTCAGTGCATTTTTTGTCAGTTTAGAAGTTAGAAAAGTGTGTTAGGTGCTATTGTAAAGGATTTAATCCGTATTCTGTAAAAACACCATTATTATTTTGAAGACTTACTGCCAATTTACTGGGTGCAAAAATGCATTAAAAACCTGAAAGACCTTTGACATAAGTATGTTGAGATATTAGTTCTGATATCTTCAGTTAATACAAGAAATCAAAGTAAGCCCTTTAAAATGTTTGTCGCCTTCAAAATGATTGCTGTATCCCTCTCATAGAAGTGTGGTTACCTTTCCCACTTTAGTTCTTTAGATGTTGCATCTTTCTTACCTGTCTTACCTTTTGGTGATTTTCATTATTATCTTCTTGTATGATGATGTTTTCAGTATCCTTCCCAATTAAAATAACAGAGTAACAGCAAACTATAAAAAAGTAATATTTTTCTTTCAGAGCCTATTTGTTTATGCCACCTAAGTTATAAGCCCCATTTTATTGCAACAAAGAAAGATTTATCTGCTGCTTAAACTGTTAAATAGCATATCTTGTAATTACATGAATTTGTAGTGCAACTAAATGCTGCCTGCCTGATAACACAATCTTCTCAAAGTCAGTCTCTTTAGCATTATTTTCCTTGGAAATTTTTGAAATTTAGCATAAGATGTTTGAAGTGAGATATTTGAAATGTTGACTTATAATCAGAAGTCATTCAGTCCCATTCTAGTGGGAAGGGCTCCCAATTGGGAACGTATTGGAAACCTAAGGACTCTTGATTTGAAAACTTGTAAGATGTACTTCTGTGTAGCAGCTTTTCATTAAGACAGAGTATTTTTGAGCCAGAAAGAAAATGTACTGTGAGTGTCAAAGCTTCCAGGATTTCCTAAGTTAATCCTACTTTGAAATTTTTATTCTATTTCAGTTTTATAGCATATTAATTTGCATCCTATTTCATTTTATTGAAATGCTTTGTGTTCTAATTTGCATCCTCTGCAGTGATTTCTTGGTCTACAGCTATACCCATAGCTGTGGTCATTCATGGAAAATTTGTTTTAGAAATCCACTATTTCTTTCTTAAACAGCACGACAATTGCCTGAGGCCTTTTCCAGAGATTATTTTTTGTCTATAATGATGTAATTCTTTATTTTCTACATAATAAAAATCCCTAGATTTCATTCCTTTTCAAGTTTTTTTGGTGAGGTTACATTCCAGGGGAGTTGTTGTACTTGAGTTTAGAATATGCTAAGAGCTTTCAGTATGCTTCCTATTCCATGTAGTCTACAGCAGGCAGTTTGAAGTAAAAATGAATATGTCAACAGTTTTCTTTGTAGATATGTAATGCAGTCAATGGGTCTACAATCATTAATTGGATATTAATTGCCAATATGCTGTTCAAAATTCTGAGGCCCAGATGGGACTATGAATTTGTAATCATTGTAAACAAATGCCTGGTTATTTTTCACTCGATGAATACTGAAATTAGGTTGGTGGAAGAGAGCAAGAATGTATTTTCTGTGTGAAGGGAGAAGTTGTCATTGCTGTGGCCATGGCTGAGCTCATAACTGGAAACAATCAAGGATGTTGCTAGAAAGAGGAGAGTCCTAGAGGTGAGCTTATGAAGCTTCAAGCACCTTATAGTGACAGTACTGACAAATAATGGCTTTTACAGCAGTAAAAAACAAATAAATCTAGTATTCTGAAGGATATTGCAGGGTCCTTGATAACATGATAGGGAAGGGAATGAGAAGAAAATATTTTAATAATTCCAGCATTGACTCTCAAACAAGATGCTATTGGCTCTTGTGCCCATGTATCAGTTAGAGACAGTCTTTCTAAAAGTATGTATACAAGGGGGAGAAAAGATTAGTTTATGCCAGCAAACAGTTGATTCCACTATAATTCAAATGCATTCATAATCTCTAAATCTAAATTGAATGAATACAGAGATCATTATAATTATTATTGATACAGTATAACAACTGAAAGTACTATTTGTGGGAAATCGTATGCACACTTCAATTAAGCTATAATATAAATGCAATTTAAAAATGTGACTGTAGCTTAAGTGTAACACTCAAGCCTGACTTCATGCAGAGAAACCCTCTTATGGTGCCCTAACTATTAACAATATCATTATCATTTTTAACAGACAAAACCATCAGCATTGTAAGCTAGTCAGAATCACACCAGAAATTCAGTGAATCCCTTGTTTTAGGGACTATGGCAGTTAGAACACAGTTTCCTAATGCACAGAGCCTGAATGGTCAAGCATGTTCAAATTAGCATGTATGCTCCCTGAAGGGGGTGTGGAGGTCATTTGCATAGTCCTTGAATTGGGTGGGTGGTCACAATCTCCCCCTGCCACCTTTACCTTTCCCACAGTTTTTGTTGACTCCAGGCTTCTCTGGCAGTGTCCCAGCCCTGGCACTTGCTAGGGTGGGATGTATCCTGGTTATCAACCTTTCAGCTCTTCTCCAAGGATACTTTTCAGCAAAACATTCTTATCAGACCTTCAGCCCTTCTTCCAAAGCAGAGCTATTCACAAAGCAAGTTAGTACAGTTAACTCTAAAGTAAACAGTGCCTGGGCACTAGCCCAAACACATTTTTGTTCCTGTGCAACTTCTACTTTATGGATATCACCCCTGTCCAGAGGGCTTTTAGGAAAACATCAGGCTTTCAGCCACAAGGACTTCAACCCATTTGGGCTTTGGAAGCTAAAACCGAAGCTTTGCACTACACTTGGAATGGAACTGGGCATCTGTGCATTTGAAGACCATGCTTCTCTCCATGCAAAGGGCCCTACAAGGCAAATACATGTGGGAATGGCACACCCTGAAGTAATGCACCATAGCATAGTCCTGCAAATTGAGCTTCACCCCTTAGGAAGGATGTGAAAGTCTTTCAAAGCATCCCATGGAGGGCACGAGAGGTGGCGATGGGGCTGGCGGGAATTGTCAGGGTTGTCAGGGTGTGGAACAGGCTGCCCAGGGAGGTGTTTGAGTCACCATCCCTAGATGGGTTTAAAAAAAGGGTAGATAGGGTACTTAGGGATAGGAAAGGAATGGTTGGACTTGATGATCTTAAAGGTCTTTTCCAACTTTGTGATTCTGTGAAGATTTCTCTGCAGAGGCAGAGTTGCTCACAGGACAGGAGCTAGCTGGCAAGGCAGTCTAAAACACCAGCCGAACAACAGCATGCACCTAGGCCTCCACCTTGTATGATAATTTATTTGTTCAATCACATCTTCTCATGCTTACAATAAAAGAAACATAATTATATAGTTAAAAAACAATGACAAGAATTTGTTTTGATGATACAAATACTAAGGGAAATGGCTGATGCCTGAAGGGTAGGGAGCTGTTGGAGACAGTGGGGCCTGATGGAAAAACAGAAACAGGAAGCCTGTATGAAGCCACACAGGGATGTGGTGCAGAGGAAGGGAGCAATTAGCCAGAAAGCAGCCAGAGATGATTCAAGGAAGGATCTGAGACACATGTCACTTGCAGAGCTGTGCCACCATAACACACACACCTTTGAGGAGCTTGCACGAGAAGATAAGGGAGAGAAAACACCAAAGAAATATGAGTAAGAATAGCAGACATGGGGTTTATTTTAACAGTTTTTACTTCTAATCTGCATCTCCGTGTCACCATGTCTTCTTGTGCTGGTTGGCAGGAGGTTTTGCAAGACTTTGTTGCTGGAGTTACAGCTTTCAGAAAGTGAGTGTGATAACAAGGATGATCAACACACAGGTTTCTCAGTCAGAGTCCTTTCCAGTTTTCCTCCCCTCCACGAGAGGCCTGCTGTATGTCACTTCAGTATGTCTTCCTATAATCCAAATAATTTTGTTCTGTGCGTAGAATAAACCACATGATTGGTCAAAGCAGCATGACATAAATTACAGATTATGCAAAAATTGTGACAGGTGTAACTAATCACAGCCTAAGTTAAATTAGATCTGACTTGTAATATGCCTAGTTTCCATTTAGTTGTCCCACCTAATTGGAATACGTATATTGCACATCGTTGACTTCAGCTTGGTTTGTGGATAGGCATAGGCTGGACGTGGCATGAGTTTGTTTGTTCTCACTGAAGCTCAGAGGAGAGACCTTCACAGATACCAGCAACCAGGAGTCTCTGGGAAGCACCTGTGCTGTTCCAGGTGCTGCCTTCAGATCTCTCTGCTGGCCACAGCTGCGTATGGTGGGACATGTCCACCATCTGTACTGGAGACTGAAAGCCTCATAATCAAAGCTGCCATCCAGATTTGGAATGAGGTCACAGCCTGACAGGGCCATGTACTTTTGAAACAGAGACATATTCACCGGAGGCTTGAGGAGGGAAGAGAGGATTGATGCAGTATTGCAGGGCAGGGACAAGGCTGCAGGAGGTCCTCTGGGGATGCACCATTATCCATTGTTTGGGCAGTGATACCCCTGCCAAACTGCTCAGTCACCTGCATGGTGCTGGTCCCCTTTTGCCAATTTATTTGTCTTAGCTGTCCTTTTGCCCACATCCTCCCACCTCATCATAAAAAAAAAATACATTCAGATTTTATGTTGTCTGCATAAAATATACTTTTGGGGCCTGTGACAGGTTGGCACAAAAAGCTGGGCAAGTTGGACTGGGCTTGATTGCCTTTCTCAGCAGGTAAGGGGACTGCTGGCAAATGTTCTGCTCAGTATTTCTCTTCACTCTCTTTAGTGTCAGTAACTTGAAAGTTTGAAGTAGCAATATGGTTTTCTGCAGGCACTGATATTGCATCCTTCATTTCCTTTTTTCAGACAGCTTCCTCATTACCGTTAAGAACCGTCCCAGCAGTTACACTGCCAGGCTTGACCCCAAATCATCAGCAAGATACGCTAATCCTTTCCCCTTGTCTGAAAAGATCTTATTCCCTTAAAGCTTTAGAAAACTACATCACAACTGAACAAAACAAAACAAAAAAAAATCCTCTCTGGAGCCTTAGTCATCAAGCAACAAACAGGAGTTACCGTGGATTTTATTTCCATGGTATCGATAATATTGCCTCTTGATCTGTGAAAATGGCTGTTGTCACCTATAATTCTTCACTGTTTATTTCCAAGGAACTTAAGTCTCACTGCATGGTGAGTTTTTGAGCCAAGAATAATAAACTAAGTGCTCCCCATGACAGGGTGAGAAAGTCTGCCTGCTTCTCATCTTCTTCCTCGCTATTAGGTTTGCAGATTTTTCAGTGTCTTCAGATTTGAGGCAGTTTTGTTTTCTGGTAAATCTCTTCTCCCAGAGTCATTCCTACTAACTGACCATATATATTTAATCCCGTCTTGATCCTTGACAGAAACTCCTGTCTCTTTTCCTTAGGGATCTCCAATTTCTCTTGCTGTGTTTTCAGTCTTCCTTTTTGCTAGTTACTTGGATACTAAGGAAACAGGCGATAGAGAAAAACAGAAATTTCTCCTGGGAACCTAATTCACATTCTCAACTGGGAGAAAAAAAGTCTTTCAGTGATATCAGGAAAAACAATGCTTGCATTTTCCCGTTACTGAAAACATCATGTAGTGTATTTTCCTAAAGAGAGTGGGAAATTCAGTACTGCTTTCATATTTAATGTATACCCCATTTAGTGTTACAATACTATGAAATATTAATACACTTACAAATCTTTTCCCTTGGCCATTTACCATGAAACTTGACTGACTGCGGCTTTTGTGGTTTATTAATTCATATGCCTAAGTTGAGTGCAACAATGCTCTGTTCAAGGATTTATTTTCATAACAACTTTGATTTAAGTCATACAGCAGAAGGTATCAGTGATGATTTTATCTCTTAATGTGGTGTTTGCAGAGGGGATGACCTCTCTGCCTCTTTAAAATTAGTGCAATTTGCCTTCTGTTAGGGTCTTGCAACTCTACACTGCAGTTCTTTAAACTCTTGGGCACCCACAAGTCTGCTGGGCATATTTGCCAGTCCACCCTTGGTTATTAATTTTACCATTCAAAGATTTGTGTGCTTGGTATACATGTATGAAAATAAGTTTATTTTCTCCATAATGGTTCTTAGTTACAATGAGAAAGATACTGAAAGATGCTGAAACAGTGAGGATCTTTCTTCCCTCTTTCAGAGCAGTTAGAGCATGAGGCTTACTGGCCTTCCCAGCCCACTTCTGGGCTTGCCATGCCCTGAAGAAGTACTCCTAGTCAGATCTTCAAAGATGACTTCTGGAGGCATCTCTAGCCAACAGAGACATTCTTCCTTTTTGCTTTCTTCTTGTTCTGTGCAATTTTGCCCTAAGATACCAATGACTTATCATTCATTTTGTCTTTTTTCTATCACTAATTCATCTATGTTTCTATTATATACTTTTATAATACAGATCATCCTGTATCTAAGATAGAAGTGCTTTCCTCTTCTCTGTAGCTGCCATAGAAATGACCAAAAAGGTATCTGCACAATTAATAATTTCCCTGATTTGAACATTGAACTTGCAGGAGATTTGCACAGAGGTTGTGTGTAGCTCGATCAGCAACTGAATCAAAGATACACGTACTTAGTGTGGGTTCACCCTTATCCTGTTATTGCGGACATGCTTTGTTCAAAATTTGGGGAGTGGTTTCAAGGACTATGTCACAAATGTCTTGTAATTGCTTAAACACACTACATGATATAGTTTCTGTGGCTAAAGATTAACTTTGCCACTCATGGTTTCCTTGACCACTGTCTGATTTTGCTTCAGACATCTTTAGAGACCACAGGTAATTCTTCACAGGTTTAACAATATAATATACTGCAGACGTATATAGTTCTCTCTATATATGAGAGAAATTATGTGAATACAGGATATTCTCATCCTTTTACTTACAGATAGGTCCATAGTAAATTAAAAAAAAATTGAGAAAGAGCTAAAATCCTTGGACTACAAAATTGTAGGAGCTATACTGAGTGCAAAACTGCATTCTCCCTAGTGATGAAAGTTAAAACTACTGTACTAATTAGCCATGAAAAGGCTAAGAGGGAATCTAATTGCTGTCTTCAGCTACCTAATAGGTAGTTATGGAGAAAATTAACTCCGACTCTTCTCAGGGATGTACACAGAAAGGATGAAACGGGTTTCCAAAATGAAAATTCCTATATGAAAATGTAAGATACCAAGAATATAATTTTTTACCATGGGTGTAAGAATCCTTTACTGAGGATCTCATTACCTTAGAGGTGTTAAAAACTCAGTTGGACACAGTCCTGAGCTACTTGAGTTAACTCTGAAGGGGCACCAGCTTTGAGGACAGCATTGG
Source organism: Gallinula chloropus (assembly GCF_964237585.1). Lineage (NCBI taxonomy): Eukaryota > Metazoa > Chordata > Aves > Gruiformes > Rallidae > Gallinula > Gallinula chloropus. The sequence goes on from NC_140085.1 coordinate 124,286,062, forward strand.
ACTAAATGGCCTCCAATGCAACATATATTATTCTGTAATTCTATGTTTGCTTTGCAAAGAATGTCCTAAGCATATTAAATGTAGAAGAGAGATATAGCTCAATGGATTTTCTACTACTTAAAGTTTGTAACTTATCAGTTGACCCAGAAAGTATTCTTGGAAAATATTATTTATTTGATTTGATTTTTCTGTTTTCCACAACCTGTGGGGCTGCTTCCTCAACCCCGTTTCATGGGACTACTCTGCCTATCCTATCTTATGATTTTTTCTTTAAAGAGGTACCCCATGTTAGCTGAGTAATTTCTCAGTGTAAATGTTCCAGACAGTAGTCTCCTGTAACCATTAGAGCTGCTTCTCAGTGATACACAGAAATAACAATAATTTCTGTACCCAGTAATGCAGTCAAGAATGAGACTTGACACACTTAGATCTACCTTATCTAATGGCGGATAGGGCAGAAGGTAATTTGGGGTTTTTTCATTGCACAGTAATTGTGCTCAAAGCTCTGCATAGCTGTTTGTCTCAATCTTCGGGCCTTGCACAGGCCTTCTCAAAATAGTTTCCACTGCACAGAAGTAAAACAGATTTGACCTGGATTAACTGGAGTATCAACTCCTAATGAGCCAGATGGATGAACATTCTTGCTTGGCAGAAATTATAGTTACAGTGTTTGCCACAAAAATGTCAGTAGTTGCCTTGGTTTTCAATAGAGGAAATAATTTTAATCTTGGTCAAGAGTGGTTAAGTAATGATTGCTGTGAGGCATTTCCTTTGTAAAAATCTTACCTTACATCATTACAAGTTTCCCAAGGAGTATAACAAAGCTGGAATGCTGAATGTGGTTTCTGTGTGTGACTTTGTCCGGGGACAATATCTGCTGTCTAGCCTTGAGCTAGATAAAGCATCCAAAGAAGAACATGGTCATAGAAGTTTGGTTTAGGTAGGAGTATGGAGGGTTTTATTTCATTTGTATCCCTTGTGCGGAAAGCAGGGCAAGGTCAGAGAAACTGCTCTCAGGCACATATCAGGCAGTAATTTGTAGAATGCAACACTGAAGATCCCAATGGTTCAATGTCCAAGTGTAGAAAACCTTTCTTTGTGGATAGATCTGTTCTCTGGGCTGCTCTGCCCGGCCAGAAAGGGAGTGCAGCAGTGCTTGTCTGGCCAGCACAGTGAAACACTATCCCGATGCTGCTGTTCCTTGGACAAAATGTCAGCGTGGTGTGTGCAGTTTAAATAGATGACATTCTCGGTGCAACTCCTTCCTTGCCACCCCTTCTGCCATCTCATTCAACTTCAGAGAGCTTTCCCAGGGACTGACAGCTCTTTCAGAAAACACGAGAGATGGGACAGCTACTGCATACTAGTCAGCCACCCTAACCCAACTCTGCTGTGTGTTTCCACTTGGGCCATCTTCTGCCTTGCAAGAGGAATGGGGAAGTGCTCATGAAATGAGCTCTGTTCATTTTTTGGATAGGTATAGACACATACAAAAGCAAGGAAATACTTGAAAGACTGTTTTTTGGGGGGCAGGATTGTATATGAAAAGGGATGGGGTTCTACTTAAATACTAAAAGAGAACAATCCCTATGTCGCTTATCCAGCATAGAAATTCCGGCAAATTCACTGGGAAACAGTGAACGATACATAAAGATCGCGTAACTTAATAGCTGCTCTTCCAAATTCTGTTTTCACCTTTCAGCTATAAAAGGCAATTCCTTAGAGTTTCCAAAGGTACAGTTCATTGCTCTTTGGTTTAGTGTTACAGAGCAAGTATAGTAAGTAATAGGCCTTATTACAGTTGCTTTTTTCTCTTCGCAAAACCATTATACACCTCTTTGACCTTTACAATAAAAAGTGCAAATACGGTTCAGCAAATGTTTCCAGCATTAATTTCTGTTATTCAGAATTACAAATAAGTGAGTCTTAATCCATATGGACTGTATAAAGCCTGTTTTATCCTTTTCCTTTACTCTCATTTTGATAGTTTTTCTCAGTTCCCCTTCATCCAGTATTTCTTTGTCCTTTCCTAAGATTTTCCTCTGTTTGTGACAGACCAGAAGAGAATTTTTCATACACCGTGGCATTATTTGACAAAAACCCCAACCCTGTAAATCACAATAAGTCAACCATGTAAAATTGATAAGGTACTTTCACTTTCCTACTGCTCTGGGCAACCTATTATCCTTTCCTTCCCCTTACAAACTTAAAACCTGAAGGCTTTTTTGTTTAGTCTTTTTGTCTACTGTCTGAGCCTGTTTAAAGAGGAATTTATGCCTGTGCAGCACATGTATATGAAAACCAAAGCATTACCAAATTAACATTGGGAGCAGGAAGAATCAGCGAAATTTTTTATTGCTAGAAGAACAAAACAATTTACCCTTCAGGGATGTGACCTTAGTAGATGCATTGCTTAGCTCTTTTCCTTTGTTTAGGCTTAGAAAAAAAAATCCTTTTCCAAGATCATCAAATATCTTATCCCAAAACCATAGGAACTGCTAAACACGAATACTGAGTATTGTTATACTCTCACAGGTTTTATTTCAGCTTCAGGGTGAAGCTGCTTGTGAGAGTATATAGATTGGTTTTAAAGGCACAAGCAGGGTATCCATTGCTGTCATTATCTATTATTTTTTGCAGTTTCATTTTTCCTGAAGGCAAGAAGAGGTCGAATTTTGTAAGACGACACACGAAATCAACACTTCGTGGGTTGAATTTTATTACTTTGTACAACTGAGTTCTTGAATATTTTGGACAAGAAGAGTTAAATTGCAGTCACGCCAGTGGTGGCTTGTCACTTAACTCTTGCTCTGACACAATGTCTTTAGCACGCCATAAAATAGCCTCTGCTGATATATATGGATATAATTTGACTTTAATTGAGGCTCTGGCCCAGGCTTTGATCTCCTTTTAGAACTTGTCCAACTTTTCCCTTTATGGCTAACAATGTACTACCAGATTTCTGCTAGCTGAATACATGCACTATATATATAAAAAGTAACTAATGACCTTTAAATAGTTACCAGCAGGCAATTTTTAACTCCTTATAAAAGTTTGAAACTATTTGGATGCCCTGTCCTCGCTGCAGTATGCAGCACATTAACATTCCTGAGCCCACAAGGACATTTACAATGAATTGCGACAGTGTTTTCCTCAGTGGCAGCTTTCAAGCCTTTCACGTAGTAGCCGAGTCCCGGTCTGAGCGACTCTACAGCGCGGCGACAGTAAGGAGCACTGGCAAAGTGCTGCTGTGGGCAATCGACCAGGAAACAGACTTCAGCCAACGCCCCCCTCCAGAAATGAAAACACCCAAAACCAAAACCCACTCCAAAAAGCAGGCACCCTGGAATCTAAAGAGTTCCCACTATCAGCTGGTGAAATAACCCTGCGAACGATGTTAGCCGCCTTAAATTTCACCACACGTGCCGTACACAGCTCAATACAAAATAAAGGCTGCAGACCAGTATTTGGAGGAATGGGGGGGGGAAAGGCCTGTTTCCCAACGTAAGAGTGTTGAAGCCAGCATCATGTGGAATAGAACTTCCTGCTGGGAAATCATTTTTTGTACAAATACAAAGCTGTTAAGCCATCACTGGGAACTTGTTACGTGAGAGTCTGTAAAAAAACAGAGCTCCTGAAATGGAGCGTGGTGCATATAGCTCCATAAAGTGCACATTTTGCCAAGCCAGTGGACTGTCAGAATGGTGAATATGTTCCTTCTTTCCAGTTTTAATTATATCTTGTTTTTCTAGAACACATTGCGTGTACAAAGAGTAAATGGAGCCATTTTGGGAACATCTTGAATAAAGAATAAACAGAGAAATAGAAACTTCCTTCAAAATGTCCGATAACTGACCCAGACTTTGCATAGGGACTAAAATTGCTTGGATTTATTGAGGAAGAACATCAATAGAGGGCCATAAATCTGGAGTTAGATATTAAAAATAGCAACTTCTCTTTTTTTCTCTGTTAGCCCACTTTTAACAAGATTCACCAACGACCAAAGTGGTTTATTTTTTTTAAAGGGATTATTTTTTTCATTTGTTTCATTGTGCATTTAATTCTCAATTTGGATTTCAAATACGTAGGAGGCTTCATGACACTACTGGATTGATCAGTGAGCCAAGCTTTTAAATGGGAGTTTTTGCAGGTGTAAGGGTTAAGTTACTCCTGGTTGATTATGCCTAAATACTACTTTTTGGCTGGCTTTGGTATTTCAGAGATGTTTTTGATGAGAAGCGTGAAGCTCAGTAAAAGTGAAAGAGTTGACAGATTTCAGGGTGTCACTTTATTCTTGAGTCTGGACCCTCAGGGATCACTGAAGACCAGGAAATCTCCTGCCCCTTGTCAGGGGCAATCATTGCCTGGGAAAGGGTGCTGCCTGTGTTACAAAGTGCCATCATTTACCACCTCCTTGTGTACTCACACCACTGTGGTGACTGTACCTTTCGATGGCATTTGTGCTTGTTTACAGAAAACGTGTTGTGAAATAGTTGTAAACTGTAGCATGGCTTTTAAAATTAATCTCTAAAGTAGGAAGTGGTTTATTGTAGTTTTTTGATGCGAGTTGTGCAGGATGCAGGTGAAGCCAGTCTCAATACTGCTTAGTGCATATGCATTTCTTCATGTTCACAAGGACAGGGAGCTTTGTGAGCTCCAGTGCTAAGGTTCACATCACTCTTCTGTCCCTGAGAGGGACCGATCAGCAGTAGCCTCATAGCTGAAACTGCAGAGGGACTGTGGGCAGGAGAGCGTCCTCCATACAGGCACGACCTGAACAAATGAGGGAGCATTTTGAGGGTTAGTTTGAGCTTTTCTCCAGAAAAGCCCAAATTTAAATTAAAGCTGATGGCCAAGTCTGGTGAATTGTACCAAACTGTTATTGCTGTTTTGTGGTGTGTAAAAATAGACACAAAGATCAGAGATAATTTCCTAGTCCCCTGTGACCAACATGAGAGTCTGATTCCCTGTAGATGGAAGATTAGTGCAATAACAGAGTAATTTTGGCTCAGATAATCACAGTATTCCATGTGGCCCCATTGTGTTGCTTTCATATTAGAGTGACTTCTTCCTTAAAAGCTTTCTGTGCAACACTGGAAGAGAACAAAGTTGAGTAATTCTTCTGTATCCCTTTCTTGTCAAAAAGGGTGAGTGGAGATATGACCTTTTAACAGTGCAGAATCGAAAAATTGTATTTTGTATGAACTTTTGTTGTTGTTTAATAAAGCGGCCCTGTCCTGTAGGAGACACAATAAACCAGATGGCTGTGAAAAGCAGTGCAGCACAGCATAAAATTCCACCAAAACAATATTTGGATATAAAGCCTCAGAAATTGATTGAATTTTCAGTATGAAAGGTGGGTTGTGCCTCTTCAGACAATTAGTTAATAGACACGCTACTGTGAGTTTGTGCCTTTGACCTATGAGGGGGTTTATTAAGAGACTAGAGAACCTCAGGTTTGTGGAAAGATCTGTAATGCATGTTTTGGTTGGAACTATACAAAACTGGTATCAGGAAAAGCTTGGCAGTTTGCACTTAGGTCCAGGGAGTTTTTTCATATTTTACATGAGAATATTCATGTCCAACCCATATCCCACCTGGGCCCACACCCTGTCTCTGATGCTGGCTAATCATGAAGAAATGGAGGAACAGTGGAAAAAATCAAACTCATAGAGCTATCTCTGAAGTTTACTTTCCCAGTCTCCAAAATGTAAGGATTGCCTCCTTTGTTGTTTTGTTTATTTGTTTTTCTTTTATTTCCTTTCCAATTGCTTACAGTAGAGCTCAAGCTGCAAATGTAGTTATGTTTTGGTTTTATCCTATACATCTGGTTTAATATATGCAAAAATGATGAAAAATCTGTAAGACAATGTAATTGTATCATAGAATTGGCTTGAGCAATGACACTGCATCAGTGGCAACATGCTACTAAAACCTAATAGTTTAGTCTGTGTTACTCAGACTTTAGGCTTTTTAGAATTCAGATCAATATCACAACATTTAACTATTTTTATATAAAACTACTTAAGGTTGTTCACAAAGAAGTAATTAGTTTGTTAGTAATACTGTTATTTAAATTTCAACCTTCATTAGAAGAACTGTTTTCAGCAGTGTAGAAAAAATAAACCACATTGTGTTCGAAGTCACGTAAAAAAAAATAAATTAAAAAAACCCCAGGTTGATCAGTGTGACACTGCAAATCTGAAATACTCCCAAGGACAACAGGTCATAGTAAAGCCTTGATCTTCATTGTTCTCACCTTTTTTCATACTCACAAAATTAACTTTGAACAACTGGAGTGTTCCTATTCAGCATTGCTAGATCGCTTGAAAACTGGCTGAGGGATGAAAGAAAGAAATGAAAATGAGAACGGTTGTGTTCTGTCAGGAAGACAAGTGGGTGAGCAAAAAGGTGTTTTCCATCTGTATGGTCTGTCATTCATTTCTGCCTGTTGATGATAAGGGGAGCTGGGCCAAATGGTGTTGCCAGTTACATGAATGTAAATCCATGACTAGTGGGTGAATGAGAACAGAATCTGGCTGCTCTCCCCGTCTCTTTCTCCCTCACACTCAGTTTCTCTGACATGATTTTATTTATTTAGTTTCACCTTTCTTTCTTTCTTTGTTTCTCATCATTCCCTTTATCTTTATTTTGATTTGGTTTGCAAGGTAAGATATAGATTCTCTGCCTCATTACCAGCCTCCACATTACGCGGATCTGATGCTTTGTGTTCTGTTGTCCACTGAATCCTGAAAGTTAAACATACACAGTGAAGGCAGAATAATATCTTAATCTGTCAAAAATCCTTTCTCCTGTCATCCTTTGTGATCATCTCTGTGTACATGTACCTTCATTGTTCATAGTAATTTTTGACAGTTGTTCCTGATTGACAGTAATAGCAAGGACAATGTGCCAGGACTTTATCATGATAGTCAGTGGAAATCTGTCATGCTGTCGTCGTAGCTTTGACCTGTGGCAAGTCTTGGGAAATAAAGATTGATTTCCTTCCCTGAGCATCTTTTGTTTCTTATTTTTTCACCACTCTTTTTACATTTTAAAATTTTATTTTATTATTAATTCCTCAGTTCTTTTCAGTTTTTTCTTTCCTAAACTAGTTGCCTTAACTTGGTTTCCTCTATATACAGTGCTCTTGGGAAATTGTCCTGCTCTTACCAATGCCATTCACACTTTCCTTTCTCGTTCTTGGATGTCTTGAGACTATGGTTTTCTCTGCCTCCATAGTCACATTAGAGATAGGTGTTTTGGGAAGCCCTACACTGTGTCCTCATGACCTCTGTGCAGGAAAGCAGTGAAAACTTCTGTTTTCTCCTTCTTCTATTTCTGCAAGCTTATTTCTGAACCATCCCAAACAGGCATATGGGCATAATGCAGGGACCATGAGATGAGCAGGTGCTTGTGCCTACCATCCTGATGGATACCTGGGGCTCCCAGGTCAGTTCCCAGACTAGGCAAGCGCCAAAGGAAACTCAGGACCTCTGCCCCTGCTGGAGTCAAGATCTTAACACTAGTGCTCTTTGATGTGACTGAGTAAATGTTTCAGTATAAATCAGGAACTTCATTTAATAGCTTAACCAATCTTTTAGCTTTTTGTAAATAGGGTAAAGAATGAACATAAGCCCTTCAATGCAAGTGTCTTGCACACTAATGAGATCTGCAAGGCGACAAGAGACAGTACAATAGTTCCTCAGTCCTTTGTAAAATGCCCAAAGGTTCTACCCAAGCAATAAATTAAATTTATCTGTTAAATCAATTTCTTTTTAAAAATTAAGTGCAAAGGACATTTTTAGTATCTTTTTTATTATCACAGAGATACTTTTATAGTGCTCCGTGAGTTTTTTCTTCAATGTCACTGAATCTTCATTTGAATCAAATCAGATTTTGTAAAAATTAATTCTTTTTCAGGATGACATACTGTACACTGAGATCTAGCCTAAATATATTTCAAAGTAGCTATTTTTTATCAGTACTGCTAGATCGATTTCACCAAATTTTGCCTACCTAAAAATTAATCTACATTTTCACTGTAGTCAGAGAACAAAGAATGGCAGGTCTGAAGGGTAATCTTTTTCACCTATATCTTAAAAACCAAGGGTGAGATAAATCCTCCTCTAAAGGCACCTTTCCTTCTTCCATGAATATAGAGGTATGGGGGGTTGGCCCTGGCTGGAAGTCAGATGCCCACCAAAGCCGCTCTATCACTCCCTTTTTCAGTTGGACAGGGGAGAAAATATATATTGAGAGGCTTAGGAGTCGAGATAAGGACAGGGAGAGATCATTTTGCTATCAGTTGATTAATTCACCCTAAATGTTTGTTATTCGTGTATTCTGTAAGGTGTGAAGAGAAGGGCAAGGTCCATGATAGACAGGGGAGCAGTAGAAGGACTTACCCAAAGTGACAAAGTTGTACCAAAGCCCTGGATCAGACTCAATGGCTTCCCCTGTGCTGACATTTCCTGTCTTGTCAGGCCATTCCTGTTACACAGTTTTAAGTGATTACTAGGAACAATGTGCTGCCAGGTACTGCAAGCCACAGGTGACTGGTTTCTCCCTCTTCCAAAGTTTTTTCCATGCTTTTATCTTGTTTGGCTTCCATAATGTGTGTGTGAAAAAAAAAGACATTTTATTATTAATGCAGAGAGTATGAGATTTTTTTTATGAGAGGCAGTTAGTCTCCATTACACATAATTGACCAATTACTGTGTCAACACACAAAGTAAAAACATGACCCATTTTGATATTTTCTATTGGTATTACACACATTTATTAAACGTGGTAAAGGAATTACTTATTCTCCATTAAGGCAGGAGACTAGAGAAGATGAAATATTCTCTTTTATTTTAGTAAATCATGTGTATACATTTGTTTATAGATGTGAAATGCAGACACTTCAGTATATTTTTAGGAAATCTAAAATTCTAATATTTTAGGGATGTATTTCTTAACCTCAGACTGCTAGGTTTTTTTCCACTGGTTTTAAATTATCCAAAAGTGTATGTGGGAGGAGAGTTTAACGTGAAGCATTTGTTTTTGTCATATTCTCATGAAAAATCTAACGAAAATATCAACCTGTTACACTTTGCTGGGAGAAATTCCACCCTACCTGATGCGTATCTAGGGATATGTATCTAGTGTATCTAGGGACAATTTTGACTTAGTGGACAGTTTCAAACTAAGATACCACCTTAGGGCATTGTTTCTCTGTAATTAGCATCATTTTTCATCTTTTATTTTAAAAATCAGTAGATTTGTAGAAGCAGGAATTCAGAGCAGAAGCAAGGATTTGATTTTTTGATTGAAATTGCAAATATGAGTACTAACATCTTATTATTTGAGATAACATCTCCTAATTATTAGATTTATAAGAACATTTCTAGTACTTTAGTGGGATGATTTTTATTAGGATAAAATATAAGTAAATATAACAAAAAAAAAAGTGAGCTCGTACATTTCAGGACACCATATTTTACAGACAGAATATAATGTGTAAAATGTGTAATTCTTTTACATAACACTGGATTGTAGAGGATTTTTTCTGTGTTTATAAATGAGAAGAGACTGAAGAATCAGTATCCAAGATTTTTAGGTAATGATTCAGGTCCTGTTTGTTATTGTTCTGTGGATCCAAAATGTGAGTACAAGTTTCACTCATAAAAACAACCTATCATGCCAGCTGCAGTGACATATATCTTGTTTTAAGTTTGGGCAGATTTATCCCTCTCTGGTATGTTTGTTGGCTTCAGACAATTTCATGATGTAACAAAGTTTTGGTTGGACCATACATTGGATTAGAGTTGGTGCTCAGTCTAAGGTGTACAAGAAATATGAATAAAATTTTTTAAAACCTCAATATTAGTGGAAAGAGAATTTTTGGATACATTTTCTTATTTGAATGGGAAATTGTAGCTTTTCCTGTTCTCCTGTGTGGGGTCTAAAGAACTGGTGACATATGGCAAGAGAGACAGGAAGTGTGCTGACAATATTTAACACCAACTTTTTATTTAAAAAATATTTTAGTGGTGTAAAATGCTTTTGAAGTCTGTAAGACATACATACAATGGAACCCATTGTGTCTGGGCTATGAATAGACACAAATAAAGAACTTGACTTTGCTTTCACCTTGTAAAGTCCAAAAGCCAGAGAGAACAAAGTTAGTCCTGAGAGTCCTGCAAGGATGACTCTGGTATCCAAGTACATATGCAACATCCAGTGGCTGTCCCAGTTTCCTTCATCAGGTCAGTGTAGGTAGCAGCATTCAGACCATGCTTCCCAGGAACATCAACAGCACTCTACAATCAGTATCTAGAGATTACTATGAAGTGCAGAAATGCACTTTATGCCATTATGGTGAGTAAACCATAAGCAGCAGATTTCGTGATGCCCTGTATATAGTGCTCTACTGAATATATATGCCCTACTAGAGCAGAGAAGGTTTAGATTGCACACTAGGAAGAAATTCTTTACTATGAGGCTGATGAGACACTGGAACAGGTTACCCAGAGAGGTGGTGGAGGCCCCATCCCTGGATACATTCAGGGTCAGGCTTGATGGAACTCTGAGCAACCTGATCTAATTAAAGGTGTCTCTGATTACTGCAGGGGAGTTTGGACTAGATGACTTTTAAAGGTCCGTTCCAACCTAACACCTTCTGTGATTCTATGTTAGTGATGGAGCACCATGCAGTGCTTTCTACTTTGTTTCCTAAGCCTCTTATTAGCTTTACCTCCACCCAGCACTGGATCAGGTCATCTGGGTTAAACACGGGTTTGGACACTTTCTGGAAGAGTTTGTTGTCTCTATCCTTTGGTTTATGTCTTAGTCTTTTATAAACATTGTTGATGCTGAGTGGCCATATAACTCAGTCTCCCCTGATAGGACCACATGTATTTTGGAGGTGGTTTTCCTACATTAAACAAAACACAGTGTACCTAGTACTGTAAGTACCCACTGTGCTTCTATACAACCCTTTTTTTTCCTTGAGTTGAGAGTTATAAGTACTAAAAAATCTCTATTTCCCAATAAGCAAGTTCATGTAACTAGACTTCTGTTTTCTACTGGCATTAACCAGGATGCTTTCTGAGAGAAAAAGACAGAGACAAGGAGTAGAATAAGTCAGAGCTTTCGCTGCTCTGGCAGATAACCTCACAGGTTTGAAACAAATTAGCATAGTAATATAGGGGACTCACATGGCCTCCATGTTTGTTTGCTGCGATCACCCTGCAGTTTCTTATAAAGACTAAATTTTACCTAGACAAGGCATTGTCATCCTTTCTGATGATGCTGTGGAATATTCAATTTGCTAGAAGTTGTGCTCACAGCTTTCTTTTGGAATCTGACTCGGGTTGCATGTAGTTAGTATTTCCTGTATCAGAGAGAGGATATCAGCACTGAACCTGTAAAATACCAACACAGAACTGACAGAAAAAGGCTTCTCTTGAAGTTAGTGAGAAATGTCAGCAGCAGGACAGTTGCTAATGTAATTTCTGTTAATTTTTAAATAAAACAAGCCATCCAACCAAAAAAAAAAAACACAAACCTATAGACCCATTTCTGTGTAAATTCTGTTCTTCAAATCAGGGTAAATGCTACCAAAAGCTCCAAGTATGTCGAACTTCTCCCTCCTTTCTACACTGTCTTGTGTGCCCAAGGCATTTGCTAAATGAAAAGTGTGTCTCCAGAAAATACAACCCAAAATGTGACAACCTGTTGGACTTTTTATCCTAAAATATCTTACATGAAATTTGTTTTGTTCTGAAGACAAATTAATTGTTTGTGAACTTGTGGCCATGAAAGGAAACATTAATTCAAATTCCTTTTATTATTTTTATTACTCCAATAACAATGCAAAACTTTAATCAAAATTAATCACTTGCCTATCCTGAAATGGCAAAATAGAGGAAATGTATGTACCAGAATAATCTTCTTTTCCTTTAACTGAACAGCTTCCTAAACTGGATATTATTTATAGTCAGTTCAGTGGTTTTAATTTCACTTTTCACATTAACAAAAAGTGTGCAGGATTAAAGAGCTTTCTTAAGAAAATATTTTAGAAACACTCAGTAAATATTTTAAATATCATTTTAAAACAAAGCCAGATCTGTCTACAACTTATAAATGTCGTGCTAAACTCATGCTTGAGACATTGGGAAGCATAATTTTCCATTGCTAGACAATGCAAATTGTATAGGTTTTACCAATTAAAACTGTATGGTATGTCAGTTGACACTCTATGATAAATATTTAAATAGAGAATTTTGATAATGCATGTCTTTTTTTTTTTATTATTTTGACTATTAATATGCAGTTTAGGTAGCTGGAGGTCATAAGAAGGACAAAGAAACCTTTAAGCATTGTCTTCATCTGACCTAGCATTGCCTTCTGCTCCCTGCAGTAATAATGGCAAACAGATATTCTTTTCATTCTAAATAAAGCAAACCATACCAGTTAATAAATTTTTCATGCACAGACAGCTGGGTCATATGGGAACTCCCTCTTGAGAGAATTAGGGGAAAAGATTTGAACTTTCATATAGTGTATTTTTTTCAATAAAAGTGGAAAGAAAATCAGTTCCTTTTTGTTAGGACTATTTAGGTGGTGACTGGGTAGGACTTTTCTTTTTTTGCCTTTACAATTTTTTAGCATTAGTTAATTTCTGTTAATTATTGTGTGAAAAGTTACTTTCTATACACAGATCCAGAGACCTGAACACAAATTTAAATACATGGGAAATTATTATTTTTTTAATAAGCTCTGCTGGTGACTGGTCACTGAGCCGGTGTCCAATAATGGTGCTGTGTGTGAGAAATAACCTAAAAAACCTTAACAGAAGTTAACCCAAGATTAAGCCCTGCCTTTGCTCGTGTACATGATTTTTGAACACAGATCTCTGTGGATGAGAATGTCTGTGCAGGATTCAGTGTGGTATCTCCTGTGGTCTCGGTTATAGTTTTGTATGCAGGTGCTGTGGTTGGTGAGGCTGATGAACAATAACTGCATATGCAAGTATTCAGGGAAGTGCGGAATTTCTAGGCAATTTAAACTCTCATGCTCTCTGTTCGGAAACTTGGCTTTCAAATTACAGCTAATGAGCAACAATGGGTGCATTTTGGGGTATGAATAAAGGGATCAGAGAAGAATTGACATCATCCAGCTTCAGATATTATTTAAATGCCTAGACTGGGATACTGGGCTCCTTGTGCAGCTAATGGAGGGGAAGACTTTCCATCCTGAGACTGCATCTAAAAGGTGCAACAGGTTTGCGAGATGGCACGACACAGCATGATGCGTTCTTCTGACTCCCTGGCTGCATAGACTGGGAATCCAGCTGCCTTGTGGGCATGGTGGTCCCCACAAGGCCAGGCTTCCTGGATCCTTCCTCTTGGAAAGGTGGGTGTGTTTCTGGGAAGCGGGAGGAGATACTCTCTTGAGCTTTACTCTCAGGAGATCTACTCGGGATGCTCAGATGGATGACAGGCTTGGGAAATATTTCTTAGTCCCCACAGCCCCTTTGCACCCCCTATTTAATGTGAAGATGAGTTGGGCTTCCAATTTATGTATCCAGGCTGAACGACACGGTTATTCTCAGAAAAGTCATATGCAGGAATCATTAACTAAAATTAAATAAAAATATATCATAATATATCACAGCGTGATATATTTTTCAATATGATTTTGGATAATTAATTGTCCAAGCAGACTGTATGACAAAGGCCGGATGCCATATAGACTGGCAATACGACTGGTACTTAATGTCTGTTAATGTCAGTGGGATGGGCAACTAAGGGATTATATTTACAGCTATTTTAAACTATACATGTAGTTGTATGATTGATCATTATTTAATTATAAAACCAGTCACTGTATGATTATAAAGCAAATTGTCCTGCAATCAGTTTCTGCCCATCTTCTTCTCTCAAGCAGAAGTTTCTGTAAAATCATGTGAAAAACATAAGATAAAAAATTACTTATGGAAGATTTGTTGGTGGTCAGGAAGTGAATACTGTGTCTTAAACTTAAATTTATTTCCATTATATTTTACAGTGGTTTTATTGGTTGGTTTCCTGTTAGTTTTTAGTCATTTAGTCAAATATTAGAAACACAGATTCATTGAATGATTTAGATTGGAAGAGGCCTCTTGAAGTTATCTGATCTAAAATGTCTTTCTAGAATGGCTTCTGAGATGGGGCTTCAGGGCCTTGCCCACTCAACTTCTGTGAATCTTCAGGGATGGAGATCCTTGTACCAGTGTTTGACTATACTTGTACTGAACACTGCTTTTTTTCTTTTTTTTTTTTTTTTGTAACATCTAACTGGAATCTCCTGGGTTCCATCTGTGCCTGCTGGCTTTCAATTTTTGATTTTTTTGATAAACAACTCCTTTCTCCTTCATTCAGCCAAGTAAAACCTGTTGATCTGCCATACAGGATACTTTTAAAACAGAACAGTTGCTGGGATTGAAGGGGAAGGGGCAGTTGGGAAAATCAAATTTGTCATGGAGAAACTAGTGTGTTTCAGCAGCACATCTCATAACAGCCTCCAGGCCCACAGGCTTCACACTGTTGCCTTTCAAGAAACGTTAACCACAAATTTTGAATAATGCCTATATTTTAAATCACAGAGACACAAGTTTAACTTCCACACCCCAATGGCAATGTGTCTCTAGGCTTATGGAGAGCTAAGACAGCATATGTGTGGTCATCTATCTGCATTATGCTATTCCTTATGGAAAGGTCCTCCTGAGTGGGACAGATCCCAGCCATCACACAGAAAGGGTGCTAGATGAAGAGAGGGGATCTCTCATCATCAGCAGTCCACCTGCTGAGGCTGGGTTACCCGCACTGGAAAGTGAAACCACAGAGAGAAAATGGGAAATGCTGTTTTGGCATATGCTGAAGTGCCCGTAAGGTCCTCTAGTTGACGCAGCTAACAACAGGAATTAAGATGTGCTAGCATATGCTAGCAGCTTGGGTTCAGGCTCTCTGGACACATGGCAGATGCAGAAAGAGTCACAATTTTAATTGGATTATGGTCTTCTATGCTGGCTTGGTGCAGAGATACTAGGATTTTTTCTGAAATCTGCAGAAGGAAGGAAACTGATACAGAAGCAAAAGGAAAACGGGAATTTGGTTACTACAGAGTAACTTATGTGCTTCTTTACAAGCAAGTTGGATTGCCATATTTTGTGTCTTCAAGTTGCCAGAGGCATCAGGATTTGAGGGGAATCTATAGCATGTTCTTTTATTCTATCTGGTTAGCTGTAAAATATCTCCTATGCAGCAGATGAAATTATCTTGAACAGTTTTAGACAAGAAACAGGTACGTGTGTAAGACAAAAAAAAAAAAACAAAATTCCCCAAAAAGCTCTCTTGGAAATTCATAGGAATAATTACATATTCTCTCCTATCTCCAGACAAAATCTGCTCAGTTAGTAGTTTGGTTCATTTTAAGGGTTTGACATATGTTGTACTTACGCTAGAATATTTCCAAGCATTAAAATGTCTCCAAGGAGATCAAAACAAGGCAATCTACCTGTGAAGCTTAGCTTTTGTACTGGGTTACATGCTCAGGAACCGGAGAAGCCAGGAGTGTTTTAGGGAGGCAAGTGGGAGGCGAATCACTCAGGGTGGAGACCCTGACAAATGCTGTACACTGGGCAGTTTCAATATTTTATGCGTTCAACCCCACCTGTCTCAGTGCTCCCTCTGGACTGAAAAGGCAGTGTACAACCTGTGAGGCTCACAGCAAAGGTTATTGACTTTGGGCTTTACATCCACCTGCCAGGAATGTATTTTTGCATGTTGGTATTTCTCATTAAGACACCTTGAAATTTATCTGAGCTTTGATTGCGTCACTGTACAACAGAAAACCGAATTTGTACTTGAACTCTTACTGTGAGGAGCAAACATCCAAGTGCTGTAACAGAGTTATTTTCCTGATAAAAGAGTTGCTACCACACTTGTGAAAAATATGTCACTCAAAGTGCATACCAGGGGAGCGGACGGGGGAGTAAAGGTAGGGAGATACTGGAAGCTGAAGGAACAGGAGTGGGTATGGTTTAGGTTGTTTTTTATATCTAACCAGGCAATCACCTTGAGGTCCATTCTAGTATATGCTAGAGCCAGGGAGCATTCATTTCCATGAACATTTAAGGTTTTTTTCATAGCCAGTCTCCTTCTCCGGGCTTTTCCTCCTTTTGATGTTAAAACAGGTATGTGTCTTCTAGAAATGGGTTTACAGTGTGCCTTGGTGGGATGGAGGTGAGTGCGTGCATTTCTCCGGCAGATTCAGTGTGCTTATGTCACTGCCTTTGGCAGGAGCACACCTGGATACCTCATTGTTCTCAGATCACCTGCCTCCTGTGTGCTTCAGCAGCCATGAATTATTTACATGCTCTTGGAATATTCCTCTGGATTTCTTGTGTGAGGCCCTCAACATTGTGGCTTTTAAAGTTTTAAATGTAATTTTAGGGATTTTATCACGTCACTTCCACAGATATTTTCTTGCCGTGCAGTTTAACCCTTTACATGCATTAACTGATTTTTTGTTTTTCCACGAACCTCCCTTTGCTTACTACCATTTCCACTGCATTTATTTGAAGGATGATGATTGATAACAACGGGATCATTTAGAATTTAGATTACCAAAAAAACCCCAACACCTGCTTATCATTTGTGTAGCATCTGTGCCGTATGAGGGTAATGGATTTTTATGATGATTAAGAATTTTTCACTTTTTATCTGCGCTTTGCCATTTCTCCACTACTCTCATACATTTCCCAGTAAGTCCATTTTTAGTTTTCCTGTGTGATACGATCTCTGTATTATTAAGTCTCTCTGAAGGATAGCCCTTAATCCTCATGCTCCTTTATTCCAAAGCTATATGTATTACTGTAACTCAGCAGTAAGTACAATTCGGCTGGCCTAGTGTCCAGCAACTGAACTCGGTCTCAAATCCCCTGCTGCGTGCTTCACATGACACTAAGCTGTCATTTTAATCCCTGTTGTAATGAATCCCACACATACAGAGTGAATTGCATTATGTTGTAAAAATGGTTTAAAATGGTCTGGCAGAACGGTTTTCCACTGGAGAAAGGTTGGGTTTTGTGAAGCAGGAAAGTTTCACAGGATCTTTTCAGTCTTTAATGAAGGACTTGCTTGCGACAATTTCTGTCAGGAAGGAGCTGACCCGGGGTTCATTGCTGGATATTATATTAGACTGTAGACCTTCTGTCCATCCAAACAATGCAAAAAGGGTGAATTTCATCTGACCACACAAACTTGGACGGGGGGAGAGAAAGCTAAAACAAATGAACTGTGTACTGAGAAACATTCCTATGAAGCGGGATTATTGTCAGTGGCTGGCAGAGCTGAAGGGGTACACACACGCACACACACACTCAGAGTAGGCTCGCCCAGTTGACTGAATTGTGGGGACATGATTGGAATGCACACTTAATGAAGTGTGAGTAATGGAGGTAATTAAAAAAATTTAGCAGGGGAAATTCTGCCTGGTTTAGGCTGACTTTCATACTATTTATTTCTATCTTTCACATTTCAGTCAATTTTATAAGCTTTCAGGTGCTGCTGCCTTCAGGACGTAGTGACTCAATACTACAAATTAGCTGTTTAACAAGAGAACCTAATTATACAGTGTAGAGCAGCATTTAATGGAGAATTCCCAAATTAAATTTTATTATCATTCTGCACAGAGCCCTGGTGAAGTGTTTCTACCTCTGGGAATGGAAAGCAGCAATGCCTCCATGCACCGAAGAAGCAGGGAGAAGTCTTCCCTGCCTTCAGTGCTCAAGGATTTCTAGAGTCTGCTTTTCCCTATTCCACCAGAAAGGAAAGACTCTTAAAAACAATAATTAAGCAACAGGTTTAGAACAGAGGGAGATGAATTTTCTTTTTCAGTCCCCTCTTTCTCCATATATTACTAAAAAGTGGAATTTATTGCCACGGAATGCTTTGAAAGCCAAATTATAGATGGAATTAAAATGCAACTGGGAGTCACATAAACAACACAAGGGTGGTTGATGCACAGTGCCTGGAGCGCAGGAAGTCCTTTTGCTGTAGCCATCTGGAATCATTTGGATGGCAGAGGGAGGTTATCTAGACATACCCTGCTCTTAAATCCTTTGGATAATCTCTATCCCTGTCCAATAAATGAGCATGAGGTGGGATGGTCCTTATATTACTGTTGATGTCTATCATATACAGCCATACCTCCAAGGTAGTCACCTCAGAGTCCCTTCAGAGAGAAATAAGACCTTCAAAGACACTTCAAAGAAATGATTCATTTGACATTAGAAGCCTCTTGTAGGCTGAGATTACGAAGGCTTGTTTACAAAGGCAGCCCAGGTGACTACTTCAGATGTAGATTTACAAAGTGCGGTTGGTCCTGAAGCATTTGTGTTTCTTCTTCACCAGCTAAAATGCAGCTTTGACTGATTAGTCAGAGGTGGATGCTGGTCAAGTCATTCCCAATGTTTGTGTGGTGCTGCATTTGTAAGAGTTTGATTAGACCATGTTTTCCCATTAAAAAAAACCCAAACCAAGTAAAAACACCACAAAACCCGAACCACAACAAAGTCTTTGATCAAAAGACATCTGAGACTGAAGAACCAGGATTAATATAGATTACAATAAGGAAAAAAAGAACCTGCTTAGCATTTGCTCTCGTGAATGAGGACTAAAATTTGAAGTTTAAAAGAAAAAAAAAAGTAATCCCAGCATGTGTGTTCATGTTGTAAACTCATTTCTTGTAGAAGAAGTTACTTAGCTCCCATGTTTTAGTTGAAAAAAACTAAAAGAGTATGCGACAGACTCTCAAGGTCCAAAATGGATGAACTAATATAAGACTGTGTATTATTTTATGCTTATTTCAACTCTTTTAAAAGTTTAAATGCAATATCAAAAGACTCAAGAACACAATTTTTTTTTTTTGGTGATAATTTCTGCGAGGTTATTCTGTTCATAAAGCAATAAATGGTTTGCATTCACATATACATAATCCAGGCTTTTTTGACTCCTTCATATAACGTATCTAAATATTGCAGGGAGGCTACCGAACATAAACAATTCTTCTAGCAGAACTGTGCATCCAAAATAGGTTAAGAATCTTAAAAATATTGTCTGCAAGGGAAAGGACTGTAATGAATAGAAATGATTTTGGAAGATTCAGTTCCAGCAACATGTTAGGAAACCTAGCATTCAAATTAAAATAGAACTGCAGATTAATTAAACAAGTGAGATAGGACAGTAAAAGCAAATATTGTTAGCAGTTTATGCAGCAGTGAAGACAAACTCCATAAACTTCACCATTATTGTTACCTGATTGCAGTAAAGTAGAAAACAAGTATTTAAGAACTTCCTAAAATGTGTTGGAAGAACTGAAGCACTATGTTATTAATTTTATCTTTGAATTTAATACAGCAATATTTGGCAAAAATAGTAGGAAAAAATAATTTATGGAAACAAAAGGCATATACTGAAATACTGAAAACAGTATGGAATTCATACTGAAGGTAAAACATACTATACAGAACAACAAGCTAACATACTCATTCCCAACTGTTATTGAGGTAGATGGCAGAAGATCACTGTCAACCTCAGGCAACAAAGTTCATTCTTTTTCCAGGTCTCATGTCACTTCTCCCTAATGTAATCTTAGACCAGGGAAAAGTAAATTACTAAGTCCTAAAATTTCCAGTATACATTTGACCCAGCATAGGAAATTTTAGGTCAACATCATTATTTTTTGATTTTTCTTAACCTAAATTCCTAAGCCAGCTGACTCCAGCAGTTGTTTTATGTATTTCTGCTAGGTGAAAAGCATATAATGGAAAATGGACAGACATTCAATGGCAATCTAGCCATTGAATAACATAATTAGTCTTGGAAGAAATATACAATTAAACAAATCGAGACAAGTCAATTTGCAGAAGACTAATGGGAAAAACATACAGTGTTTTTTGATATAAATCCAGTTTTATGGTATGTGCTACTTGGGGAAGTACTGCACTCTGCAGTGATAAAAAATTAATTAGGAGTAACCCTTTCAGTTATCTGTGAGGTATATCATGACCTTTAGCACTGGCTGAAACTGATCTGCATTCAAGTTTGGTTAAGACAAAGCAGAGTTTCCCTGACCTGAATCAGCTCTGGGTCCCACCCCCGCTTCTTCTGTATGGAGAAACTCCATGTGCCATGAGTGGAGACAAACACCAAAAGCTTAGCTGTTGATGGGATTTTCTGTAGCTGAACCCTTGACTGAATCCCTTCAACTTCATTTACGGATTTTGATTTCTGAATCACAGCTGAAGCTGCAGAACTCAGTTTTTCATTTTGCAAAGAGAATGCAGAAGAAGAGTTGCCAAAAATTAACTTGATTGTGGAGTGTTAAGTTTTACAGCTGGATTGGACGACTGACTGAACAGGGAGTTGAAGGAACTTCACAGTTTATTAATAGTTATTTAGTTCTTTCTAGCTTTTTATCAAATAGTATTCCTCCAGATTTGGAACTTAGGGATGGAATCCTAACGTGGAAATTCTTCATACTTTATTTTTGGTTTAAAATAAACCTTTATTTTAGAAGTGTATGTTGACTGTCTCAAGGCGGAGTTACTTCAGCAGTGTGGAGATGTCACTCTGGTTAGCACTCCGACTTGCAGCACTGTTTGCTGCATTTCATTCTTGTTACCATCCTGCAATCCTTAACTAATGAATATTTTTGTTACTCTAACAACTAAAATACTGGGTTTTGCTTTGAGTGGTAAATAAATTATTAGGGTATCAAAGGAAATTTAAACCTTGCCATATTTTAAAATTATAATGTAATAAATTAATTGATTGTGTATTTATTTGTATTTTGTAGTGGAAAGAAATTGCTACATATATTTTTATCAGTCAGGAACAAATTAAATGAAAATAGGTAGAGTATCAAGGAAAAGAATGAGAGAAAAGGAAAAACCCCTTGTGATTAATTATAGGCTGTACATGGAAGAGAAAGCAGAAGTTGTAGCTTTATAAATTGTGGTGGTAAAGAACAAGTTGTAACAGATTTTCTTGCACCAGTAAGGGTTTGACAGCACTCCGCAGACAGCCTTTCTTATTTTTGTTCTGCATGGAGCTGATCATGCAGCCTTTGTAAATCGTTTGCCATGACATCAAGGGGAGTTGTGCCTGGATAAAGATGGAATGATCAGGCATTGTACAGGGAGATAAGTGGTATATTTTAAAATGAATTCAGCCTCAACGTTTTCTCAAATACAAAGTTTAAATTCTTTTGTGCTCAAGGGGTAAAATAACCCGTGTAAGAAGTTGGTCTGAATAGCTGTCCCTCAAAGAGAACCAGACAATTTTATTTGTGAATATTTTATGGAAATTTACTTTTCATTTCATTACAAGGTAATAAAAATGCATTGTGTGGATTCTTTTCCAGGTGGAGCTGAAGGGACTGGGTGAACTTACCTTACCACACACAAAAAAAAGTCTAATTATTGAAAGATGGTCTTCGTTTGGCTTCTTGTTAAATACATTTCTGGTGGAACACAGCTGTCCTGTGTACCTTGTGAAGAGGATGGTCAAAGTGAAAAATTGGAGGGGAAAAAAAAAATCTAAGCTAAATTTTTAGTGATCTCCTTATTCTCCCAATGTGTCTTTTTGGCCGTAATTGATACTTTTGTGTCTCATTTCTGGGGGGGTTCAGCCTGGTGGGTGAAGGTTTTACTTAAAAATAATGGACATGGGAACAGAGGGAAAGAATTAACTTTTGCTTTCCCAAAACCTCTAGAAAACCAGTTATTTACTTAATAAAGCACACTTAAATAAAATTCAATCTGGCTTTTTACCAACTTTTTAATCTTTTATAAAATCAATTGGAATAATTGGACTAAGTAATAATGACACATTTAATTTAAAATATTTTTAGATTGCCCATAATTGATTTCAAGACATTGATGGATTGCTGTAAAAAGCTTGGTTTTATGGAGCTGACAAGCTGATGACAAGCATTAATGGATTTTGCAAGGAAGAATTTGAATTGGAGAAGGAATTTTGTCAGAAGAAAATGCGTGTATCTGTCCTAAGAATCCATGACAGCAAAGGTGGACGCTACATCGCTGAAAACAGGCAGAAAACTAAGCTTGCAGCTTTCTCATTAGAAAGTAGAGTGGTGTATAAACACACTCATGTTCAGAACCAAGTGATTTGGAGTTTAGTTACCCCACACTAACCTACAACTATGAATTCACCTAAAGCATATAGACCATTGAAAACTAAAATAGGGTGAAGGGAGCAAGAACACTGAGGAAGATGCATTAAGCACCCAGGGAAACCGAAGTCAGCTCTCAGGTGCAGGCCAGTCCTTCTGCTGTAGCTGCCCAGTACATCACCAGCCGTGTTTGAAGGCTTGATCAGGGGTTAAGGGCTTGGGCTTGCAAGGTGGTGTGTCCTGGTTTTATGAAGCTTCTCCTCTCTTGAACTGACACATGAGCAAGGCACTTCCCAAGCATCTCTGAAGGTGGAAGTGAGTCTCGTCTAATTCTAAAAGTTGTAGGAATGTATACTTGTATTGTACTAATGTTTCAGCTCTGCCAGGAGAGCAAAAGAGAGAGCTCAAAGCTGGTTTAGAAATAAAACGGAGTTGTATAACAACCTTTGATAGGGTCATGATAAAACTGTTTGATCTATGGTAAAGGCAAAAGGGTTCTATATTTTTTAATAGGTTTATTGGACAGGAGAGAGAAGGCCTGACCCTAACTATATAGGAATACAGTAGCAAACTAAAATCCTTTTCAGTTTCCTAAAATTAAAAAGTAACCAAACAAAACCCTGAAAATAGCTATTTGACAGTGGGATTGACTGTGATGTATGTGCACAAGGCTGACTACTATGTGGTCAGTGTAGCTTCTTGCCAGGGAAAATTACAGCAGGGGAAAATTAAGGGAAATTACTTTAGGGATGAGAGATACTGTCAAACATTTCTCAGTTTGCTATGGCCATTAAAATCCTGAATTGATGCAGTTTAGAACAGCCATCCAGCCATCAGATGAACTGAATCTTGAAATTCAATTTCTTAATTTTTTTTTTTTTACATCTGGAAAGTAGACAATTGCATATTTTTAAATTAATATGGTCTAGCTGCTAATGTATTCAGAAAGCAGAGGATGATTTTGGATCCACCAATTCGCTGTTGCAGCTGTACCTCAGCTGTATTTCCCATGCTGGCATTTACTGTAAGCAGCATATCACGAAGTAATCTGTGCTGTAAGAATGTGTGGCAGCACATATCTTGGAGAACTTTCTGTGTTCCGCAGTATCAGTTAGCTGGGTGGTATTGACAGCCAAGGTTTTCACTTTTCCTTATACGAACGTACTCCGGGGATCTCTGCATTTCTGTGCTGCTCTGCATTTATGTAAATATACCTCTACACCATGATTGCTGGAGTGGTGACCTTTGGTCTAGATATAGAATTAGAGATTAATCACGGGAAGATAGTGATGTCCAGTGTTAAAGCAGTAATGATGTCCTGGGAGGAATGGAGATTGCTGTTCAAGCTTCCCACTGCTGTTTCATTGGAGTCTAGCCCAGTTGTTAATGACACTAATAATGCTCTATCTGAAATGAAAATATTTTAAATCATGCACTTAATTTTTTTTATAACCACCTTCTTCTGGTAAGTCTGGGTCTGCCCTTAAGGCACTCCAGTAATTCTTGATTCTGTAGCATATAGCACAAATTTCTTATTCTTCGAGTCTTCATTTTCCGCTACTGAATTTCAGTTCATTTCTATTAACATGGTCCTGAACATTGCCCAGCTCCTTCTGTGGGATATTTCTGTCTTAACAGGGATTCTCAATTTTTTTGGTCATCATTTCACTTCTTTGGCATAAACTGCTTATGCAAAGGTCATTAATGCTTCCTGTCCCAGGACAATTTAAAAAAAAAAACCAAACCACTACTCAAGTAACTTGACTATCAGCAAGTAATTCCCTTTCATCACACTAATTGACATTTCCCCTTGTTCTCACTAGTCTTGTGATTCTTTAATGAATTCCTATTTTTCTCAAGCTTGACTTCCATTAAACTTGCCTTTTTTGTAGCTGTCTTCCACTGGTGAATTCTAGTTAGCTGGAGCTTAAGTACCTGAGGCACTGTCAAATGCTGACATTCAGAGCTACTAAATCAATTCCATTTCTTTGTCTAGAAGTTCAGTTATCTTCTCAGAGGAGGATATCAGGTTAATCTAGTGCAATCTTCTTTTTGCAAACTCATGATTCATTTTGTTCTGTTTTCCATTTGCCTCTGTATTTGAAAGCCTAAATCTGAGGTTATAGAAAAAATAATTTCAATAAGAAAAAAAAAGTGGAGAAATAACTTCAGATAGTGCTGTATCTGCAACCAAAATGTAACACTCTAGATATTGTAAATTCATGATTCTTCTAAATGTATGTCACATCCCATATGCACTATAATGTAACAGTTACAACTAAGACGTAACTTTAATCTCTCATTCTCTTTGATTCCTATGATGTACGGACCAGATAGAGAAGCCAAGTAAATGCTGTTCTCTTTCCCTTTTTTGTAGGTAGGATGTGGGGGCTTTTTAGATTTTGCAATTAGTTTGCGTCTCAAACAGGTAAACCTGCTGTATGGTCACTTATCTCTCTTTATTTCTATCACTCATACAATGCTGATAAGCATTGTCTTATCAGGAAGGGTATATTTGCCATGTCAGTGATCAGTATGTCACTCCGATCAAGTGGATACCAAGCAAATATAACATGAAATATTTAAAATGTTGACAAAAATACAAATTAAGCAATCAAAATGCTTCACAAATTTTTTAACTATGTTGCAAATATCAGCAAAGCTCTGCATCAGTGTTTTTACAGAGATATTTTGTTTCTGTTTCCATTGCCTGGTACTGTGCTTTATTATAATGGGGGAGGGGGAAATAAGTAGACAGTATGGTAGCATTAGTCCAAGGCTAAGTGACTTTATGAAAAAAAGAAAAAATAAAGCAAGCTTGTTAGAAAAAGAAAATCATCAATATGAAAACAGGTGTGGTTTTTTTTCCCTGGCTGTTAAAACAACATTTTTTTGCAGTGGTGCAACTGTTTCAACACAGTCTGAGAGATAGGAAAGCTTCCAAGTTCCAAGGTGCTCTGGTCTCCACTGGCAAGGAGAAAGCAGATGCTGATTGAACTAAACGAACGCTTTCTGAATAGTTCTATTTTGCAAAAATCAATTAGGAAGATATTGGTTCAATTTAAATGAAAATGTAAATATATAAGTTAGCCACTGCCCATCACTTCTCTTCAGCACTAAGGGGTCGGACGCTACAGGGAGGAGCAGCAGGTTTTCCCTGCTCTTGTGCCACAAAGCAAGTACTGAATGTCTGCTAATGCTGATAATATTCTGAAGGTACTTAAAGCCCTATTTAAGATATGCCCTAGTTTGAAGAAGACAGTTGTCAGTGCCTGCTATCTTTTATTTTTTATATATCCCTCCCTGGTCAATATATGATAACTCTAATATGAGGGACCCTGTAGATGCTAATATTCTTTAATGCCTGGTATATTTACTCAGGTAAATCTGGTCCAGAAATGGGTGGGATTTTTGACAGCTACAGTATGCTAAGCATTGATTTACTCAAAAGGGCATCATTTGGTATTCTTGGGGATCTATGAGGAGGTTTGTTTCTTCTTAAGAACACATTCTCCTTTCCATCTGCTGTTCGAGGTAAGCGTAGCACTGAGAAGTGTGTACACAGTACAAGGACACTGCTGAATGTTTTATGGAGAGTGATCACCTGCAGTTCATGTAGCAACTGGAAGGCAAAGGGTATGCTGAAATGGGGAAGAAGGACCAAAAAAGAAACTTGTTTCTTTCCTGAGAGGAGCTGTGCAATTATGCAATTTGTTAGTCTGCCTGAGCGCTCTGACCCTGTGCTAATTTAGGTAAGAGGACAAGCAGCACGTCTAGTGAGTACATGAATGATCAATTCCTGTTCCCACCAAATTAGAGCGTTTCCCAAGGGTCACCATCTCTATGCTGTCTGTGCCAAGGCAGGTAGGAAATAAAGAACCCTGAGGGTCCTCAGAGCCGGCAGGAGCAGAGCACAGCCTTGCCCCTCTCCTCAGCACCCACTCCCTGGATGGGCCAGGGGTGCCCTGCTGCAGTGATGGGCCCGGCCTCCCTCCACCGCCCCTCCCCAGCCAGTGAAGAAAGAGGAAAATAGCTGCTCATGGGTGGAATGGTGGAATAGGGAGCGAAGAGACAGAAGAGGAGAGCAAATACTCCTTTATTTTAGGAGTTGTCGGTACAGTTTTCAAGCAGAAAGTTAGAACTGGGGAGTTGGTTTGAGCAGTATGTCAGCACTGCAGCAGTGGTGATTGGAAACTTTCCTTACGCCTTTTGACCTACTTAGTAGTGAAGATTTATGTGTCCATTCGCAGCTAGAATCTCATCTTGCTTTTAAAGAATAAAATGTAAGATTGCTCTCTTTACTCTTAGATATTCTTGTTATGTTAGATCAATGAAAAGGCAAAAAAAAAAAAAGCCCTTTGAAACGTTTGTGTATGATTAACAATTTATCAAGTTGTCGTATAGCTACCTCTGCTTGGTTTCTACTTGTTTAAAGGTTTGCAAAACTACCTGTAGAGCTGGAGAGATAAGTAAACAGTTCATGCTCATAAAAAAAACAAGTAAAAACAAAGCAAAAGCCAAACAATTGTAGGTATGTCTTAATTCCTAACTGTACAATTATTTGCACATATATTTATCCTTAATCTCAAAATGACCATGTAACTGAAGTACCTTCTGTTGGTTGTTTATTTTCTGTATCTTAATTGTACTCTATTTGGGGTGACATTTTAGGAACCACATTTGGTGAGTCACTACCATGGTTCATAAAGGATTCATAGAGATACATCTAAGAGTAAACAATATTTGACAAGAATGATATTATTAGAAATTGTCCATAAATAAGGTAGCTTTATAGTAAAGTTTTATATGCATGATGTTTGGATATCTGTATATCTATTTTGAAATATGCCTATGCCATTTAATCTTCCCCAGAACGTGGGTTCTGAATCTAGCCCCAGGAACATATCTCAAAAAAAGTGAGTTTTTTTAAAATTAGAGCCAAACTCAACCTGAAGAGTAAATGGACCTCTATGAATCTTAAGTATTTAGGAACTATATGATTACTATTTTGTTAATTCATTGTGGTGGATTGACCCTAGCTGAACACCAGGTGACTAGCAAATTGCTCTCTCACTCCAATCCTCAGCAGGACAGGGGGAAGAGAAATTAAGATAGAAAAAACATCATGGAGCGTGATAACGGTAGTCCAATAAAGCAAAGGGCCATGTCTGGAAGCAAAGCAAAGGAAAACCAAAATATTTATTCTCTACCTCCCATCAGCAGGTGATGTCCACCCACTTCCTTGGAAGGTGGGCTTCAGTATGTATAGCAGTTACTCTGGAAGACAAATGATGCAAATAATGAATTCCCCCTCTTCCTCGTCCTTTCTCCTGCCTTTTATTGTTAAGCATGACATCATGTGGTATGTAATATCCCTTTGGTCAGTTTGAGTCAGCTGTCCTGGCTGTGTCCCCTCCCGAGACCTTGTCCAGCCTGAGCTTACTGGTGAAGTGGAGGAAATGCTGGGGAGACTGCCTTGGTGCTGTGCCAGCACTGCTCAGTAGCAGCCAAAACCCTGGTGTGCTAAGCAGTGATAACTGGTGTGTTATCAACACTTTGCTGCCAATACACTATGGGGCAGCTATGGTGAAATGAAGTCCACCTCAGCCAGACCCAATACAGTGTTATATGCAGAGAGGTAAAAACACAAACAAGGTCAAGTGAAAACTGTAATGGAGCTGGTTCCTTAGGGTTAAAAGGACCTGGTAACATTAGACTGACTTCTCTCTAGTGCTTCTTGCAGCTTTTGTACCACAGCTGTGGTTTTAAGCTAGACTTAGAAGGGTTTTTTTTAGAAATCTGTCAAATCATGGAGAGAACATGGGAACCAGAAGTATTTGTTTGGCATTGTTTACACTTAAAAATTCGCAGTTGCTCCTAGGAACTTGTGCGGCTTCATCTTTCTATCGTTACGTATTTTCTTTTGCTGGATTGAGAGCTGCCTGCTATTACAGGTTTCTTTCAACATAGGTATTTTCAGACAGTAATTTCTTCTTAACCTTCTCTTAACAGCCTAGGTAAGATAGCAAGCAATCAAAAACGGTCAAGCTAAGACAGGTTTCCAACTTTGCTTTTTGCCATGAATGCATTTCCACTAGGGCAGGGGTGCCTAGCTTGTCATTTGAAAGATGACTTTCACTCTTTAGAGTAATTAATATATTCCAGTTGCTGCTTGATACTTTTTCCCCATTGTGCGATGAAAAATTCATTCAGTCTTTTTCATGGGAGTGTACATCCAGTCATATGATCAAAGTGCACATTTGTTCAGGCGTGGGGATGATTGCATGATTCCTTAGGTGATGCCTCCTCCATGTGAATGGAAGTTGAATCCCCATGTCACTTCAGATGCGCCTCTCTTCAAAAGCGATGATTGCTGAAGTTCAACGTGGGAGATGGCATTACTGTGCCACTGCATGGTGGGGAAGGAAATAATAGAATTTTTAGAACCATAGAATGCTCTATGTTGGAAGGGAACTCAAAGATCATCTAGTTCCAAACCCCCTGCCATGGAAAAAAAAGGAAAATATGAGTTTTTTCTTAGTCTTGTAATCAGGTAATCTGAAAATGGAGAGACAATGCAAAAACCCTGCATGAGACAACCATTGAGTCTATCTGTGTGTCAGTCTGCTTTAAATCAATACCAATCCCTGTATTCCAAACAAGTCTCTGAAGGGAGACTGCATATAGAAGAAAGTTTGGTCAAGTTCATGCTGATTTTATTAGTAAAACTCTTTATTGGCTTCCACAGCACAGGAATATGAAAATCGTTGAATCCATTACTATTTGTGTTTTTCCTTCATTTATTTACTATTTAATGAATTGGGAGTAATCATCCTTCTAAAACTCTTAAGTATAACCATTCTTTTTGAGAATACTTAAGGTTTTTCGAAGCTTCAGTTTGATATTTCCACAAACCTATTTATTTAGCATAAAAATAACTGTACCCATTCCCTGGGTAGGTTAAAAAAAATACAATGGGAAAAGCAAGAAGAAATAACCTACTTTTATCACTGTATTATTACTTTAAATAAAAAGATAAATCCTGAATAACACAGATTAGCTTCTGGCTGTGTTCTTTCATTAACCTTTTCTGAGTTTGGGTTCAGGTCCCATATCCGCATTACTTTTTGGGTAATTGCAACTGAAATGATTACTAATTTTAGTGAATTTTACATTCTATACCAGGGATGTCATTTTGTGTTGTCAGACTGAACTTTTGCAACTTGCTTTCTGCATGCAGGGCTGTTTAACTGGGACCAAACCAGCAAATCTCTGAGCACCTTTCTAGAGAGAATGATTAAGACGTTTCAGAGATGAGGAGTGGGGAATTGCAGGGGGAGGAGGGGAACAGGACACAGTTTTCAGTTAAGCATCATAAGTCATTATGTTTGGAAGCCCCGTGTTTATTGGTCTGTCAAGTGATTATCCACAAGTCTGAGAGAGCAACTCAATTTACTGTAATCTTAATGATCAGTTTAATTGAATTAAGCCTTATCGGTGAGATGTATGCTGAGAACGGTTTATTTTCCTGCAGACTGGAGCTATTGCTGTAAATGTGATCATGTGGGATTTCACAAGCCAGGTCACACAGGGCTTCGTACCTGAAGGAGACAATGTGGGGGCTGAGGGAGGTCATGGGGAATTGTTAAGGCAAGTTGTGATGCTGGAGGTATGCTACTTGCTCCTCTTTGGATTTTTATATTTGGGTGTTTGTTTTTTTTTTTTTCCTTTTTGGTTTTTGGTGGTGATCTTTTTTAACTTTCTTGGTACAGTATATAGTTGTAGCATCAGACTAACAGTGCTGGTCAATAAAAAGCAGAATATATTCTGAAGCAGAGACACATTTCCTGAAGGTAAACAGATGTGTGTTGTTGGTACAATAGTATCTTTTTTTCTTCTTCAATAAATAAATTTGACTGGATAAACTTTGTTAAAACCAGAGTATAAACATGAGCTTGTCTTCAAGGAAATCAGAGCTAATTTTTATTTAGGCAAAGACAGACTGTGCAATGGGAATATAAAATGAACAGGACTTTAAAGCAAATGACTAAAGTCAGAAAAAAAGGAGGAAAAACAAAGGCCAAAAATAAACAGGAAAGGAATTAAGGGCTCTGTATTTCTAATGAAATACACAAAAAAGTTATACACTGAAGGTTAGGAAAAATCTCATGTACTTCCCTTGATTAAAGTGCACTGGATTTGCAGCTCACTTGTTTTTCCTGAGCATATGAGGAGAAGCTCTGGTAATGAGGTTCAGCCTTCAAGGCTTCCCAAGGATGTATGCAGCACAAGCCCATCTTCATGAGGGGTCTGGTTAAAAACTTGTCTTGCCAAGACAGTTCAGTTGAAAGCGAACACTGATATAGTCTGAGAGTGCCCAAATACCTTAGTTCTTGTCCTAGCTGTGATAAGAAACTGGACAAAGGGTGGGTGGCATGTGGAGGATGGATCAGCACTGATTTTTGAGGAGTGAGGGGGATGAGGTGGTGGTTTCACTTAGCTGCCCCAGATGCTTCCCTATAGCACTGAAAGGGGAAAATAAATGCAACTGTATTTGCTTCGTTATTCTGTGATCCAGTGCAAGAGAGGAGGGCAGCAGTAAGGACTGTCCTATAGAAGTCTGGGGAACTCTGCTAGAGACCTCTGCCACTGCCTGAAGAGAAATGTGGCAAGAGAAAAGCCTCATAAGAGAAAACAGAGGCTGCAATATCTTGTAGTAATTCTTACTATAGAGCTTGTATAATGACGAGGCTATCCGAATTCTACGCTAGTGTTAATTTACACCAAATTGAGATTATAAAACCTGGCTAAACAGCAGTTTACAAAATTGCCAGAAATCATTCCATCCAAATGGCAATATTTGTATCTTGCGGTTTTCTGACATTTGTCTGTAGATAAGGTTGTCTCTTGTGGTATTTCTGTACCCTGGGAAGTCCCACTTCCTTTGAGTGGCCTTGGAGTGTGAGTTTGTATGGACGTGAGGATTTAATAACACTTCTTTTACTTTCTCAGAAATGCAACTGACAATTGGACAAGTTTCAATACATTATGCTATATCTGATAACACGTTTAGTTCCTATGTATACAGTTTATAGAATTGTAGAATTGTTTTGTTTGGAAAGGACCATGAAGAACATCAAGTCCAACCACAAACCTAGCACTGCCATGTCAACCACGTCCCTAAACCATCTACACATCTTTTAAATGCCTCCAGGGACAGTGGCTCAAGCACGTTCCCGAGCAGCCTGGTCCAATGATTAATAACCCTTTCTGGGTTTGTTTTTGGGTTTTGTTTTTTGTCTTTTAATATCCAATCTAAACTCCCTGGGGCAACTTGAGGCTATTTCCTCTTGTCCTATAATTTCTGACTTGGAAGAGAGACCGACCCCCATCTGGCTACAACCTCCTTTCAGGTAGTTGTAGAGAGTGTTAAGGTCTCCCCTCAGCATCCTTTTCTCCAGGCTATACCATCCCTGGAGGTATTTGAAAGCTGCTTAGATGTGGTGCTTAGAGACATGGTTTAGTGGCTGATTTGCCAGTGTTGGCCTTGTGGTTGGACTTGATCTTAAAGGTCTTTACTGACCTAAACCATTCGATGAGTCACATGGTGTACTAACACTAGCACTTGCCATCCTCCAACTTGGAATGGATAAAACCCTTCACAACAAAGAGGTAATTTTGCCACACAATTATGATGTATCATTACAAAAAACCCCTTATACATTTTGATTTCCTGACCAAAGGAGGCAGTCTTTTCCTAGCACAAACAAGACATTACTTTGAATAGACATGTTTGGGTTAGTCTTACATACAGTCTCATTGGGTACTCCAAACCGTGAATGTATAAAAGAATTGAAAAGGGAAAAATTACAGCCACATCATGTAAGGAGATACATTTTTTGGGTCATTTGAGATGTTTACAAGGACTGCAAGTATGATACAGCAGTAATGATCTTCTATTTTCCTTTTATATCTTCCTTTTTTGAAGGAAAAAACATTCAAAATCTTGTTACAGCTTAGAACTAAGAAAACATTGGTTTAAGAGCCGCGTACTTCCTTCATAGGCTGTTAACACTTGGTAAGACTGGCAAGAAAAAGCATAAGACAGGAGTATAAAAACAGGGGAGCAGGTAGATGAAAACAGAGTTTTGTGGTTCAAAAATGTATACACCTACCCTGGAACACAGGATATATTAGAATTCTGTGTATCTACACACACACACACATATATATATGTACTTATACAGATAAATGCGCACGCATACACACACACGTAAAACATACAAAATTGTGAAAAAAATTATATGGAAAATATGGAGTAGCTTTATATGTGTACATTTGTAGGAAAGTATGCAGATATGCTCTCAGTGTTCAGCAAGGCTTCTCGAGCACAGCACAAACGAACAGCGATCCTCCACCATAATATGACGCTAAATAGAGCAGATGTTGACTTTTGACCTTGAAGCAAAATCAATTTGCAGTGGAGTTTTGCCTTTGACCTCAGTGGAATCGGGATTTTGCCTGTGATTTTTATCAATTTATTCTTTCTGAAAGCATTTGCAGTCTCTGCTATAGCTATTCTTTTTATAATCCCAGATTATCAAGAAATCACTTCAACCTGAGGAAAATGGGAATTTCTCTGTATAAAGCTCATTCAGTAGTAACAGCTCTCAATTACAGAAGAATATAGCAGGCTCCCTTGTGGAAGACTGCTTCTCACAAGCAGTTTGTAAGGACTACTTATAACCCTTGTATAGACTCTGATTTTTCTTGCAAAAACGTGCAAGTCTCTTTCCTGTGTTCCAGATTACTGAGGGAGATAAACAAGATCTCTCTCCTGATATCATACCACCTTTGTGGATTTTATTTTTCAATTGCTGAGTTCCCCATAACTGCACCTGGTTCCTCAGCAGATACACAGCAGAGGTACTCCAAATAATGCCCTCCTTGCCCGAGCCAAGCCCGGGCTGGTGAGCAGTGGGCAGAGAGGCTTCGGCCATGTGAGAAGGAAGGACTGTGGAAGGCACAGCAAGGTGAGAAGCTGGTGAAGGCACTTGAGAAGGGTGGGAGAGATGGGCCTTGTGTACTCTGGGAGGCTCTTCCAGCCCACAAGGTGGACGGAGGTCAGAAAACAAGAGCTGGTGTCCTTAAGGTATTGCTCTCCAAAGCTAGGAGTCCATATGGGAGAAGAGTCAAAAGCTGAGCTGTGGTGAATGATTTTAGATTTGCTTTTGTCATCAGGTGATTTGCATCTGTATTTCACATGTGACCCCTAGGTTTGTAGTGACAGAGGATTCTTTTGGATGTGACAAAAAACTGTTGTGTGTACTCTTACCATTAGTCCAGTTTGGTTACAGAGCATAACACTTCTTTCAAAAATAGATTTCCTCCCTCCTTTAGAAAAACAAAACCCACTTATTTTTTCAATGGTAAAAACTTTGCCTAGGTGTCAGGGAACCTAAGAAACGGTGCTTAAACACTTAGGGTTTCTTTTGCTTACATCAGCTAATGAACCCAGTCGTGACTGCACCTACAAGCAAATGAACCCAACCTGTGGAGCTTAGGGAAAAAAAGAACAGAGAAGCTTTTGATAAAGGCCAAGCAAATATAAATTATAACTAACTGTTTCTGTGAAATAAGAATTTTACCAAACAATTTGCTAGTTGAGGCCCGTCCTTATGTTCCTGTGGTGCAGACATACTGGGTAGAGATGGAAGGCACTGCCCTTTCCAGTGCGCATCTGCCCTTTTGCAGAATGACAGAAAACAGTTTCTGTAAGGAGTAGACTGCGTTGAAAATCGGTTTTTCTTCTTCCACAATCAAGCGACATGCTCATGTTAGGTTCCTCTGTTCTCTTTAGTCATTCTTTTATCATGAATTATTAATTTGTGTAACTGAGTAGCTTTACTCTTTTTTATTTCTTCCTTGCTTCTCAAGCTTATGTCAAACTTGTCAAAGTTTTGGAAGTCTTAGGAAGAGACCTTGTCTAGTCCTGTGTTTCTACAGTACCTTTTTCTCCAAGACATGGATGACAGAGGTTTGTCTCCATGTTAACAAGATTTTCAAAGCATAAATAGCTAAATGATATAGAGATGATAATAGCATCCATATTTGTAATTACTTACTAACCTTATTCTGAGTTAGCTACTGCTGGAATGAGCTTGTAATCACGTACATGTTCAGTCACACACAGTTTCTGCGGAATTTTATTTGGGAAACAGGTGAAAGAAAACACACAACCTGTCCTTCTCATGAAAGAATCTTGAAATTACATCTCTGAGCCTTCCAGAAGTGTGGCAACATGCGATTCTGCCATGAGATGTGCTCAGCTTTGTGGCAGGCACTGAGGCACTCCTCCTGCTGTAAATGGCAGGGAGAATGTGCCTAGATGCTCTGTTATCTTGTGTATTCAATTAAAAAAAAGGTTTAGCTGCCATCTTTCTTTCCATGACTGACTGAGAAGTTCATCTTACAGTTTAAGTGAAAGGTTACTCTTGAGTAACCTTCTAGGCTGTTGTCCTCAAAGATGGTAAGTCTTGATTCAGAGTACGTCCCTGAGTGGGACATGAAATGACCTTTAGTTTTGGCTGAATGTTACGGCGAATGAAGGGATGCTGTTTCTTTGGATGACAAAAGCAAAGCAGAGCAAAATTAAGTTCTTGCTAGTGCTTACTTGAGCTATAATATTTTTATTTGCTTACAGCTGAAGTGGAAAAAAGTTTAGTAAATTTAACGGAGACATTTACAAATGACTAGTATATATGCCACAGACTTTCAGCTCTGTGTGGCAGTTCCACTGTGGAAAGCAGACTGTGCTATAAAAGATATACACTGCTCCATAGGAGAAGAATGTATTTTT
The DNA here is from genome assembly GCF_964237585.1 of Gallinula chloropus. Taxonomy (NCBI): domain Eukaryota; kingdom Metazoa; phylum Chordata; class Aves; order Gruiformes; family Rallidae; genus Gallinula; species Gallinula chloropus. Next base: position 124,321,151 of record NC_140085.1, read on the forward strand.
CTCAACATTCTGTCTCCTGGGGTGGCACAAAAGGGGACTTATCTGACATGCTAACATCCCCCTCACGTGAAATCTGTGCCTGTGTGGGTTTGAGGTTTTGCTTTTTTTTTTTTTAAATTATATCATGGTGTCTACATATTTATTTGTTTTACTATTAGTCTTCAGCTTTTAATTTTGTTCTCTAAACAAGTACATAACTACTAAATTTGGGGGTTTCACAGATTCACAGAATCATAGAATCGTAGGGGTTGGAAGAGACCTCCAGAAATCATTGGGTCCAACCCCTCTGCCAAAGCAGCTCCCTAGGACAGGTCGCACAGATAGGCATCCAGACGGGTCTTGAATGTCTCCAGAGATAGAGACTCCACAACCTCCCTGGGGAACCTGTCCCAGTGCTCCTGCATTTAACACTAACAGCTAGTCAGCTAGTCAACAGGGTGGATAACCTTTATATTTACCATTTTAATTGTTTTGGGTTTTTTTTTTTTTTTTTGGTGGGGGAAAAGTAAATCTTGAGAAAGAAACAAATTCTTACTAACAAGGTCTACTGAGGGGTTAGCAAGACCATGGAGCTGGACCTTTCCCATAACAATGGTGCTACTCAGTGCAGGTTGCATGGAGAGGGAAGAGTTGTATTTGACCACAGTAAATGTGGGAGAAACCACTTTAAGTTCAGAACATACAATAATAGTCAAGCTGTGTCTGTCCCCTTGGAACAATCTCTGGCTTCCATGCAAAACAATTTGCTTTTGTTAGGAAGCTTCTATATAGTTTCTGATTTACTTTTTATTTTTAATTTTTTTTTTTTTGAGTTTGCTTTTTTTTTTAATTGGATTGGGTCTGCTGTTAAGTGAATGCTGATTAATACAAATTTTTTATCTACATAGATTTCAAGGTTTATGGTAACTCCCAGTTTTATACTGCCTGCAAAAGCCAGTTTTGCTTAGTTAATAAAATCGCCAGACTTCAGAGCTCTTCATAGTGCTTAAATACAGCACCACACTAACCTGGAATGGAATGGTCCTAAGTATTTACTGTCTCCACACCTCCTGCCTCTTTGCTGTCATGGTTTTATGCTGCACAGCGCCTGACAGACCCGTATGCTCTACAGCCCAGTTGAAATACTAGTGTAAATCTTTCCTCGATCAATACCTTGCCCTCTGCTTTCTCTCCACAAATGTTTTTAAAACTAACCTGTTAGCTATTAAAGGAGCTTTTTGAATTAATTCTGATACAGCCTCTAGACTTGGATTAGGAGAGTTCTATGGGAGAAGAGTTAAGGATGTAACAATCGGGTTAACCACAATAACGAGGACAAAAATATAGAGAACATAGGAAAATTATTATGTCTGTACCATCCCAAAGTTATCTAAAAAAAACCCCCAACAAACCCAAAAACCAAACAAAAAACCCAAACCAAACAACCCTTTCAGGCTTAGAGCACGCATATTTAAGACAGCAGATAGCGTTGAAGTTACATACAGCACATTACCGTAACCATCCTCCCTCTAATTATTTCAGTTTACAAAAAAACCTCAAAAAACCCCAAACCAAAACAAGCCCAACACCACCCCCCCGAAAAAAAAAAAAAAAAAAAAAAAAAAGAGGGGAAGGGAATCGTTCCTCTTCTATTTTATTTGCTGAATAATTGAATTCCTAGAATTAGGGAGAATATACTGCAGAGGGAAATGTGGTGTCAGACGTGAGGGAGATGCAAGCTGGTTTTAGGGAAGGGATACTCAAAGCAGACGCGTTGCAAGGCAGTTACTGTCTGATGAAGCAGGTAGCTAGTTTGTTTGTTTGGGTTTTTCTTAGGGACTTTAAGCCTCTTTGAACAGGATTGTAAAAGCAGGAAGAATAATCTCTTTGGCACACAGCCGTTCTCCGGCGTTCAACGCACGAAAAGCAGGCAGAAAAAAGAGTGTTTCCAAAATGTTCCTCCTTTGCCCTGCTTCCCCAGATCATCGCCGCTCTGCCGCCGCATCCCGCCCTCCAGAAACCTCGGGCGAAAGAGGAGGGCTGCCACTGCTGGGGAAACCAGGATTACTGATTAGGAGAGAACATAATCAGGTAGATTGAGCCTGTGGAGGGAGAAACCATTTCGACGAGGAGGGAGGGAGAGAGGCAGGGAGCGAGCGCGGCACACGCCGGCCGCCCACCTTGGGAAGAGTACTTGGCTGCGGGTTAAGGGAACGAAACTGGCCGTGGTTCTCCCGCCGGCCTCCGAGAAGAGGGTCCTGCCCCCGTGCCCGGGAAGCTGGAGGGAGACCCTGCGCCTGCGGTACCGGCACCTGGCAATGAGTCTCCCTCCAGGTTTCTCCTACTCCGGAGAATGTGTCTGAGACAAGTACCCACGGGGAGACCCGCGGACCGCTTCCCCGGGAAGGCAGCAGGACGCCGCGGTGCCAGCGATGCCCGGCGATGCCTCGGGTGAGTACCGGCGGGAAAGGAATAGAAGGAGCGTTCAGAAGAGCTACATTTAGGTCAGCCGGCTGCCTCCTGGGGTGCCTGTGGCTGGTGGGGAGCTGCCTCGAGGGGAACTTCCCCAGAAAGGGCTCCGGAGTTCAGGGCAAATGCGGCTCCTGTGAGGGAAGAGGCTGGCCATGTGGCACTGCCAGCTCCAGTTCTGCCAGAGAGCCGTGCTTCTCTTAACTTTGGGTTTAATCTGATCCCAAACCGGTTGGAGCCTATCAGCAGGGTGCTATTACAGAGGGGGAAACAAACTAACTTTTGCCTGTAGTAAGTCTTTGATTAGGTTAAACAGATTTTATCCCGCCTCCCTCCCTCCCCCACTGACGAGAGGCGATGCAGTGTGGTCAGTGTTTGCAGGGTCGTAGGTAATAGATGCTGGCTGGTCAAAGAGAGGGTTTAGCTGCCTTACGAATTGAGCTCCTCACAGAGGCAGCAGAGAGATGTAAAGTTTGCCTCGAACAAATTTGGACAGGGCCTACTGAATTACTCAACTTGATGGTGTAGAAATAGCTTGGAAACTGGGCCACTGGTGAAAGCAATCTTGCGTTCGGCCTGGGGTAGCTGCATGGACTTGTCTGTGGAGGATTGATTCTGAAAAACGGCTGAAGTAACTTCTTATCTTTCAAGCCATTTGGAGATAAATCTCCAAATGAGAGTATTTGACTCTCTCATAAGACATATACATAACACAGCTCCACTGGGGGCGAAAAAATGAACGCTAGCTTCTGTTATAAATTGGTACCTTGATACATTGCAACAAGTTATACTCTGTTCTTCCTCCTAAAAATGGAAGGAGGAATGTGTGTTGCTCCCAAAGAAGCAATTTTTTATTTTATTTTTATGTCTCTGGAGGGAACAAAACCCCCAATATTTTTGCAGGGTTCGAAACTAAAGTATCTTCAGGGTTATTTCAAAATTAATTTTATTTTCTCTTTCTATTTTTTGCATCCTTTTCTAACTTGGAGGTATAAAATAATGGTTGCTCCTTCATAAGGATGTGCAGAATTGTCATGTTGGCTGGTTTTATAAATCAGTCTTTATTGAAGTGATTAAAATACAATTTCCTGTTATTAAATGGCTTTTATTAATCTTTTATCATTAAAAAAAAGGTTTTTGTTTTTATTTCTATTTCAGCACTTGTGCTTTATTCATATGACACATTTCTCTGGAAGCTACAGAGGGCAGTTAATGGTTTATGAGTTCAAGCTGAGCTGAATATAGCTAAGCTCTGTCTTGCTTGACATTTCATCAAAAGCTGTGTTGATTTGCAATGTTTACGGACCTATTTATTGAACCTTCACAGCTTGAACTATGCCACTGAGCTTGTTGACATTGCTGAGTTTATCTCTTGGTGCTTGTGCAATCTCAGAAGAAAAGTTTAGAGCAAATGAGTTATAACAAACTTGTCACAGTTCATAAAATATGCAGTTAGGACAATGAAGTTGATCTTCTTGTTCATTGACCAGGATACATTAGAGAAATCTGAGTAGGCTAACACAATCTCATCTGGGTAGGTGAGTGTGTGTCCTTCTCTATGGTATTAACTTTCAGATTTGGCTGTAGCATCTTATGGGCTTTAAAAAGCATCTCCTAAACAAAACAAATATGTTGAGTTCATAAGACTATTTATATTTGAAAACAAAATAAGCCTGTTTTGTGGCATGGAATAACATGATTATCTTACTTCCGAATAGGTCTCTGTTTGTGAGAAGTGATATATCAAATGAGCAAACAGCAAATTGAATCAGAGGCTCAGAAATACCATAAAAAAACCCCAACAACAACAAAAAACCCCAAAGAACAAACCATTCAGCTTTTAACAGAGAGCACATCCCATGCTCTGTACTGCTCTCCAGAACATCCTGTCTGTATAACCCCTATTTTTAGCCAATAAAATAAGATATATCTTGCTATATAATCAACTACTATTACTAGATCAATAGTACACATTATCGTGGTTTCAGACACTTCTCTATGTAACTTGAACAGAAATAGATCAAAGGTAGTGCAACTGCCTGGCATCTCTGCAAAAGCAACAGAAAACTATGTGCTATTTATTCAACACCAGTAAAATGGGTAGTTGAAGTAGTCATGGATTCTTTTTCTTTTTGAGTTGCAGGGGAAGATGTTTTCCCATGTGAATGTTTTCATAGCTGCCATTAACTGGGTTAACGTAGTTGTTCATTCTCCTTTTAGAACTGTGGGTACGCAGCCAGTGATAAACATCCAAAAGGGAAACTGGATATTTTTTTTTTAAAAAAAAAAAGGAGAATTTTTCCATGTAGTTGAATGGTCTTTGATTGGGCTCTTGGTTCCTTTTCAACAATGAACAAATAAAGAGTTTATGCTTTTCAAATAAAAAGTAATTGCTTATTGATTGTTGAATGCAAATTGTGTTCTAAGGGTACAATAAGAAAAAAAAATCAAAGGAATATGCTGGGGGGGGATATTTGCTTAACTATTGCTATGTAATGTAGGCTGTTGAATTGTCTGGATAGACTTACTAGGCTCAAATATCTAGACAATAGAAAGCAATAAGCTCTTTCAGCAAGCAAATCCAAGCAACAAATTAACATTGGTGTTGTGTTTCCTCAAAAGCCTGTGTATTAATAGATTAGATTAAATGCCTGAATTTGGATAGTGAGGAAGTCCCCATCTATTTATTATAACCTTTGAATGACTAACTTCATGGTGTTGCTGATGAAAGCACGCTTATGTAACTAGATATAGAAAACATCCATTGGCTCTCATAGTTACCTACACTTTCTTAACTCCAGGGAAAATCAAACATACTTTGGAGAGAGCATTTACATTAGCAAGAATTTATCATCATAAATTCTAAATTTAGTGATGATCTGTGTCCATGGGAGGGTCATCTGAAGTCAGTCTGGGGAATCTATAGAAGCCCAGAGCTTCTTGAAATGTCTTACAGTCTTGTGAAGCATTCAAGTATTTTATCTTTCATAATGATATTTCTTACTTTATTTTCCTCTCATCTCTGATGTTTCTCTCCTTGCCGTGGGACAACTTGGCTTGTCAATTTTTTTCTCTTGCAGTAGCAACATCCCCTGGTCTATTTTTCTTTTTGCATGATAATTCACTAAGAAGAGAAACAGACACGTGGGCTTTCAGTGGCTTCAGTCTGAGCTGACTCTTATACAGTACAGTGGTCTGTGTCGTATGGGTAAAATGTTCTTTACACTGTCTTTAGACTTGTTAGACAGTAGGACCAGTTTTTCCTGTCTGGAGTTGTGTTGTGAACATACTGTAAAACATTGGGATTAAGGGCAGTATTATAGTTGGAGTATAACATTGAGCAAGATAAGTGTTAAATATAGATAGCCCTGAGAGGTAGTAATCATAATAAAAAAAAGTTATATGGATTTTTTTTCTTCTTACTGTATTCTGAACAGAATGAGGAATTTAAGAAAATTTCTACCTTACTTAAGTTTTAAGCCCATCTTAAGCATTCATTATTTAAATTATCACAGACGTATACTCACATGGGTACTCAGATGGAAAGTATCCCCTTCAATGTTCATCACAGGCATAACTGTGCATACCAAACTAAAGACAATTTGCTGCACACATGCAATACGTGTTTCTGTAACAGTTAAGTGTAGTGGTGGTAGATGCAAGCAGAGTTTTTAGGGGAAAATATTGTGGGGTTTGCAGTCTAATTCCCATCCACCAGAGTAGGACGTGCATTGCATGAAACTGAATTTTAAGGTAAATATTACATTGCATGTTACAAAGCATCAATTTACACAGTCGGGTCATAAATATGAGTGCAGTCAGTGTAAATCTTGGATGTTGCTGCTGAACTTGCTTTTTAAACTGTAAAATGAGAAGGTAAGGTTATCATTTTATCATTAAAAAGTAAGAGAGATATCCAAAGATGTTCCTCAGTACTTTTTTTTCCTCCGTCAAAGCAAATTTTCTGCGTGAACAGAAGTATATTTAAGGAATTCACTTCCATTTAAAAAGCTAAGTGTACTTTTATGGACCTATTTAACAGAATAAAGACTAATGCTAATAATGGATTGTTTTTAGGACTTTATGCTTGTTCAAGGGAAAGAAAGAAGATTTCTGCAATATTTTATTTCTTGCAGATAAAACTTAATGAGCCCAGCAGAATGAGGGGAGTATCGTTGTCTGCCTGTTTCAGATGAAGTTATGGGATAAGGGGAAGTAAGCAAGTTTCTTGAGGCAAATGTACAATAAAATCACCAAAATAAATAATTGGCAATACATTTCTCTAACTAGCTCTGTGTTACAGAAAGAAGAGAAAGGACAAGAAAATTCAAAACCAAAACAAAAGTTTCTCTAAGTTTTGACAGATAGAACATGCAAGTTGCCATCATGCCAGGTGTATACCATTGTAGTGAATAAAGGCTTAAGTTGTGTTCTGTACAGTGTTAAAAATATATATGCTTCAGACACTGGCTATTCTTTCTGCTTGTTTTGTGCTGTTAAGATAAGCAGACACCAAACCCCCTAAGTGCTTTTAGGAAGTGAAATATAATATAAATATAAAACATACAATATAAAATTTTAAAAGGAATAGTTGTCTCAAAATCCTGGTTTGGATAAATAGGATATGAAAACTTGGCTATAATGTCTAAAATATGACTTTCTAGGATGGTAAGAGGGCACAATGGTTGTGACAAGCTCAAGCATATAAGAATCATTTATTTGTTTGATGAGATTTTTTTTTTTTTTATGAAGCTTTCTTTTCCAAGTTTAGTCATTAATTTTGGCTGATCTCTAGCTAAATCTTCCTGAGAAACAAAACCAGCATAACAAGATAAGGTCATGTGAGAGAACTGAGTGGCCATGTATGCCCTTAAAAGGAAGACATGCTTCTCTATGTTTGTGATTTATATAGATTTTTTTAATGGTCTGCTTGAAGGCTTTATGTAATTGTGCTGTAGCAATGTCACAGTTTGGAGATACTTGTTTTCTTTCATTGCTGAGAGACGCAGCTAGTGGAAGATCTCTTGATCAAGTACTTCTGGATAGAGTCTAAAAGTATGTCATCCTTCACTTAACAAACCCTCAGTCTCACTGTTTTCCACTTGTTTAGCAAAACCTGTTGATTTTAAGAACACAAAGGTAAAGCCTCTTTGTTCATTCAGGATTTTGTTCTGAGAAGGTAGTGCTAGGTCACAGGGTGCTATTTTTAGGAGCAGGTTTCTGGGTTAATCTCTACATTGATAATATCAGCTAATTGCATTTATATATATTTTTATATATACTACCTGACTGGAAGAAAGTAACAAGAAAAGATGTGTATATTAACAAAGAGATAAACCCCCATGTCTGCTGGGTGTTTTTTTTCCCAAACCCATTTAATTATTTATTAATTTTAAATCTAAGGATGTCTCAAGTCATTTAGAAATTATGAGGATTAAGCAAAATTTCCTTGGTAGAATTAACTGTGGCCTGGAAAAAAATGAAGGCACACACACCAGTAGGGAAGAGGGTATGAATTTGTTTGCATGATTAATGAAGTATCACTTGGAGACAGGAGTATTGGTAATTGCTGCAGTTACAATACAGCCCTTTAGCCCTGATCACTGGTGACTTGCAGCACGTCCAGGGGTAGATTTCCTGTCTTTCTAAATGATTCAGCTAATTCAGACACTGAGCTTCTACCATTTACATATGCACTACATATTATGTAGTCAATTGCTCTTCTAGATTCAAAGCTTTAAGAAGAATTATTAATCTGATTAATTCCTTGCTAAAATAGTCTTTGCATAGTGCCACTGATTTGACTGTGATCCCCACTGGGTTTTTCTTCAGCCTGGTACTCAAGCAGGTTCCATGCAGCTGCTCTGAAAAGCTGAAAATTGGATCACCATGCTGGTGGTGATCCTCTCTCCACCTGTGCTCCCCTGCATGGGCCGGCACTTGTCTGGACAGTGGTGTCTGAGGATGCTCCTCAGTTGCCAGCAAAGTCCAGCTCCCTGTGGCCAAATGACTGGTCCATGGTTTGGGATGGGTCTTTGCCACCTGGCACAGTTGAATGGGGGTGGGTGTGGGGGTGTGTGTGAACGTGGCTGCTGCAAACCAAGAACTGCTCAAAAATTGCCTGGAGTCATTTGAATCCTCCCAGCTTTTCCACAGCTGGCCACAATACTTATTGCTCCTCTGATATTGGGACTTCTCCAGCAACAAAATTAATTTTTTTGTTAGTGATGAGAAGCAAATAAATTACTTTTGCCTTCGTCTTTGCAGAGGGTGGACTAAATCCTGGTTGTACCTCTGAGAACCTTTTCAGTCAGCTTGCTCAGCTCTCATAGAGAATTGAAGACTTGGCAGCCATATCAAGTTACTTTAGTTTTTGAGGCTTTTCACAGAATCACAGAATTGTTTCTGTTGGAAAAGAGCTTCAAAATCATTGAGTCCAACCATCTATCCAGCCCTGCTAGGTTCAACACTAGACTATGTAATCAAGTACAACATCTACTCTTCTTTTAAACACCTTCAGGGATGGTGACTCAACAACCTCCCTGGGCAGCCTGTTCCAGTATCTAACAGCCCTTTGCCTAGAAGGCTGTTTTTTCTGAGCAGTGAGTGAAATTTCCACGATCTCAGAGAGCATCACTTGAGAACAAATTCAAACCTTATTAGTGTACTGCATTGCATTTAGCTGTAGGTGCTCCAGCAGAGGTCTGTGATAAAAGAAGATCCAAGAAATAATGTCTTCAAAGGTGTCATCAAGATCCCTATGGGGTATGTTTACAAAGTGGGACAGTACAGTTCTTGGACCATTGATATTTGAATTTTTAACTATTTATGAAGTGCAGCTAAAATTTTTTGTAACATTTTGTAGTGAAGTGATGTAACTTGAAATTTAATTCTGGAAAATTCCAAGCAAGCTTTTCAAACAACTCAATTTTTCTAGATTTCTAGCTTGTTTTCTGCTTCAGTTGGATTTATGAATTTGCTTCCTGGTTTTGGTTTTGGGTTTTTTTTTGCCATAAAGCAAAAGGAATCAGGGAGAGAAATACCATTTAAGGTAAACCTCCTGTTGTGATAATTTGATTTATTAAAATATTTGTGAATGATTGATAGTGACAAGTTCCTTCTCCACTTAACAGCACAGTAGATGTTCTGGTGATTTGCAGTAAGATTTGTCAAGTTACCTGATGTATTTTACAGAAACAGTAGGAGTATTTTAAAAAAAGCTAAAACATTTCTTGTTTTTAAGAGGGATTTTCCACCATTCTTTAGGAATGAAGAAAAAGTGGATTTTTTGATGGATTTAAGAAGAAAAAAAGAACACAAGTTCCAGTAGCATGGCAAAACTGTCATGACCGCAGATTAACAGCACACCATTGGAAAGCAATGCTTCTTCTCAAGTCAGCTCTCCTGAGGCCTACCTGGAGTGCAGTCCTAATTAGAAGTACTGGAGCAAGTCCAGAGCAGGGCTGCCAGCATGGTTGGGGGCTGAGCACCCGACATGGAGGAGCTGGGTTTATTCACCTTTCAGAATAAGGCTGGGTAAGGGCCGTGGCCATCTATAACTACTTGGCTGTAGGTTTGTAGTAAGGAAGGAGCAAGACGTTTCTTAGAGGTTCACAGCAATAGGACAAGAGGCAAAGCAAGGGATGTGTGTTGGAAGAAGGGGAAATTCAGGTCAAGTACAAGGAAAACTTGTTCTCAGTTGTTGGTCACTGGAACAGTTTGTACAAAGACAGTGGGGTCTCCACTGTTGGAGACTGTCAACACCCACTTGAACATGGCACTGAACAATTTGCTCTTGCTAACCCTCCTCTGGCTATAGGACAAGCGTCCCTCAGGAGGTCCCTTCCAACCACAACTGTTCTGCAGTTCTAGGTACAGTGTTTGTATCAAGGCTTTAAAATTACACAGCACTTTTTGTTGAAATATCACTTGGGTTTGGGGTTTTTGGGCTTATTTTTTTGATACGAATGCAGATTCTTAGAGCATGAAATATGACTTTTTAGGAATTAGATGTATCTCTGAACTAATTGAAGAAAATTGTGATAGAAAAATCAGTCTGTAAATCAAATTGCTCTTGACTAAATCCTCTTATGATGCTGTCATGCTTATTAATTGTTATTTTTATTTAAAGAAGTTTGAGTCACAGAGAAACTTTGAAGCAAAATTTTCCAGAGATGGGCAAGAAAGGCTGAGTATTTTTTCAAATTCTGTGGTCGCCTACTATTGCTGCTTTGCACAGGAAGCAAAAGTGGTTTAAATTCCACCAGAGTGTAAAGAACAGCAGGCTGAGTGTGTGTCAGTGGGCAGTAAATCTTTATATACAAGGGCACACATCATTGATCGGTATTACATTGAACCTTAGAAGCTTAACCCAGATCAGTTTCCTGAATAGAGCAAAATGCAAACATTCTGTAAGAGAAAGGTTGTGAAAGAAATTTGTTACCAAAGTCTTCATCTTTTAATTTTAGTTTCTTAGCAGCTGGTCCTTAGTCTACCTAATTGCATTATAATGGCTTTATGCTGTACCAGATGCTAAAGGGATAACATTTTTATTTCCTGGATAACAGTGTGGTCTGTATGTTTGGAATTCGGTTTTGCTGTTGTCCCAGTGTTAAGCTATGCTACAAGCAGACTGCAGGTACTGGATTCAGATTTTATATTAAGTAAAACTAAATCCTTTTGAACCTCTTTGAGAAACAGAAGAGCAGCTCTTTAACTGACTGAATTTTGTTGGTAACTTAGTAAGTATTTCAACCTTTTTTCTAAGAGGAAAAATAATGATTTACATCCTGCTTTTACTAGTGTTTGCTATAACACACTAGCTTGTTTCCTTTACTATTTATCAGTCTTTATTAAGTTTTTATTTCTATCTGCATGGCTAGACCTAAGCAGTGGTCTAATTTGTTATGTTGCATGGAATAAAGTTTTATGAGAAGGAAGCAATCTGTCTTTATGGCTAATTGGAGGGACAATCGTAACTCATAGAGACTATGATCAGATTATGAGTTTCCTCAGCCATCCTTGCTAGGATCTTATTTAACAGGGTGGGGGGGGAAGGAGGAAAAAGATTTAAGAGTGTGGTTCCACTTTCAGTCAGTGCAGACTTACCATTATTAAAGAAGACTTCTTCCTTTCATATGTGATTGTTCTGTATTTCCTATTTGGGAACAAAGCAGTGTCGAAGCAGCTCACTGAAAAAAGCTTGAAAGGAGTCTCTAAATTTGAAAATGCAAAACTAATTTTTACTAAATGGAATACTTAAATTAATAATCAGCTCCTATTAAGGTAATATCAGTAGATAGTATCTCAGCCATCTTAATTATTTTATAACTTATTACATATATAATACAAAGTGTAATTTATTAATATTTGTATTGCTTTCTTTTGTGCAGAGGTAGTGCACTAGAAAAAATTATAATTACATATTATAATTGCATCTGACCTTATTAAAAGGAAAAGGAGTAATAAATCTTACTGAAATATTTTTTCCTCTTCACTAGTTTGGGGGTATCAACCTCAAATTACATAACTAGGGTTATAGGAAGGATTTAAAATTTTGTAAAACCTATCGAAGGGCACAAAGTATTTCTGGTAAATGTTTTGGATATTTTTCTTTTAAAATAACTGCTGATTGAGGAGAGTGTTTTGCTTCTGAGACTAGTGGGCATTAAGGCTATCTTGAACATTTACAGAAAAATTGCCTGTTAGTGTCTGAACCCCTTAGCAAGCACCAGAGCTGATGAGAGTGGAAGGAAGAGTCTTGAGATTTTCTGCTTGAGCTGGATGAGTGCAGCTTCAGATTAAGACACAGAAACGGAAGGATTTTCTCTTCCACTACTGTCAGTGGAGACCTTGGACCAGATCCAGTTATACACACCTTGGTACTAAATGTTTTAAGTACAGTGGCTCTCCTTGGCCCCAGCTGCTGTTTCAGGAGGATAAGACTCTTGTGTCCCATGTCCCAGCTGTGAACTCACATAGGTGTCATTGGTCACCACCAGGCACCAGCTGTCTGCATGTAGGCAATGGAATACCACTGTGAGCTATTGCACACACAGTCTGAAGCCTGGAGAGCAGCCTTAAAACAGGCACTTAGTGGCTGTTAAGCTCCCTTTGGACTCAGCAGATGCTGCTGCTGGGATCTTGGTTCAGTTGCCAATGCTGACAGTGATTTCATGCTATTTGAGATGTTGTAAGTTCCCCTGTTTGGTCTCTTAAATGCTCATACAGAAAAGCATGTCATGGCTGGGTCCTCTGTGAGTCTTTCTGAGGCATGTCCCATGCATTAAGTGCTTGTGTAGGAAAAAACACTATGGCCTTATCATCTTCACCTGTAATGAGATTTTAGATTATTTTTTCTAGGGTGGACACCTAAATTAAGATTCTAATTTCAAACTCAAATCTCACTCCCCAAGGAATTTTTCTTCAGTTTTGAAAACTGTATTGCACATTTTCAGTCATAATTTGGAGTAGGGTTTTCTATTTCTCACTTTGCAAGTAAAAGAAAAAAAAAAGAGAGAATGAGAGAAGAGGAAAGGAGAATAAGTGCAAGGAGAGGGCAAGTGAAGAAGAGAAACCACATGAACCTTTTAATGAATTTCAAAGTGGGGGAGGGAATCGCTGAATAGGTATAAACTTCTCATTATCTGTAAAGGACAAATCATTTCAATCTGCCTTTATTTCACCTTTTCTTATGATCAGTGAAACAGTTTAATTATCATTTCTCCCCATGAAGTGACTAGCCTACAGTTAAATGCTGTGAATAGCCTTCATCCCTCATGAATGAGAATTCCCTCCTGCTATTAGTAACTGTCAACATACATGATTGTTTCTGCACTAAAAGTCTTGGTAGAGTTCCTCATTAATTAGTTTGTGTACAAACATGACTACCTCTGCCAGTGGGAATATTGTGATGCCATTACAGGTAAAGCCAGAGAAGATCTGACTAAAGTAGATGAATCTTCATTACAGTTTCACCATATGACCTTTATCAGTATCTCAGACTTCATTACACATACAGGGTTGTTGCCCCGGGTTTGTAATGATAGCTTCAGATGCTTATTTTTAGTTATGCAGATATGCAGTTCATTATCTTCCACTTGGATTCTACTTTTCGCCAGACTTTTTCTGTATGTTTCAAAAGTTGCCTTTGGTAGCCAAGGGGTGAGAAGTCACACCGGTATATAAATATACATGATAGTGTGCAGCCAGTCTTTCTAAACTTAAAGTGGCCAAATAATGTAATAAGCTTGAATCTTCATAACTGAATTTTAAATCTAATTACATCTAAAATCTAATGCCTTTGTTTATGTTGACTCCAGTAGTCATTCTCCTTGATGAATGAAGGAGCTGACAGAAAATTATTTCCTTCAGAAAGAGTAGACAGTTTGGCTGAGACAAGTGTCAATACGTTATCATGGTTCTTATGTCAGTATTTCCTCCAAATAATGAGTGTCCATGATCACTATTTAAAGGGTTACCTTGATAACCCAAAGGTGAAGTTGGCTGGAAGGTTTTGGCACAGCTCTATTAAATCATAGAATCTCCCGAGTTTGAAGGGACTCATAAGGATTATCAGGTCTAACTCCTGGCTCCACACAGGGCCAGTTGTACGTTACCAAGAAATGGGATCCTTCTTAGAACTCAAGAGTGCTTGTTGCTATGGGATTTTTTTCCCCAGTCACTTTCTACTCAGACTGCAGACTGATGACATCCCTACCTTGTCACCTGAGAAGCTTTTGGTCTCTGGATGGTTTTAGGCTAGCAGGATACCACATGTTCTTCCTCTGATGATAGTTTTTCCTGCATCTGAGATGGGGGATGGACTGATTGTGTCAACCTGACTCTTAATTTGACCTTTCTTTGGATCTGGACCTATGGTGCCTATGAGGTCCACTTTTTTGTCTGTAGATAAATTGGGAGTAAACCAGTTGGTGCCTTTTTGACCCAGAGCAGTTGGTCAGCAAGAATTACTTTTCCACTTCCCTGTCTTTGAATAGTAGGTGTCTACAGCACAATGCATGTGGCTTCCACTAGCCTGCCTACACATGGTGTGTTGATTCTTTTGTTTATCTCCATCAGAATAACAATTGCATTAGGCAGGAATACACATAGATGCTTGTCCTAACTACTTAAAATGTTAGAATAACAAAGTAGCCCAGAAAAAAATCCCAAACAGATTTAAGCAGATGAATTGTGTATGGGAATCTCCAGTTTGCTCTGAATTCCCAGTCATACAGATTTAACCTCTGTAGATCTAGCTCAGCAGGGGGTAGCTATTCACACCCAAGAGAAGGCAGATGAGACATATTGTTAACAAGAAAAGGTCCAGGATCACAAACATTTTCTTCATTTTGAATTCCACAGCAAGAGTTTGAAATCTGCTCATCATTCCTAGGAAAGGCTAACAGGCAATATTTAGTGGAAAGGCTCTTCTCTTACGCTCTCTAGCTGAAAATGTTTCTTTTAGTGATTTTCCTCCTGAGAGTTTTTCTTAATTCCAGCATTAGCCAAGCTGGCATGGCAAGATTGGTCCTTGGTCAAGACTCCATGTAGGAATTGTGTATTTTGGACTATGTATTGATGTTCAAACATGCCATGAGATACTCAGTAAAATCTCTTCTCAGTGCAGTTTTTGCATCAGGCTCTTGCCATGCTTTCAAAATCAGTTTCAAATCAGTAACAAGAAAGAACATGTACTTCAATTTTATTCTCTTGTTAGCCTTTTTTTTTTTTTTTTTTTTTTTATTCTGTGGGCACTGTAAAGAAGAGCTATGAAAAGTTATGGTCTTTTGCTGGTCTGGTTATTTCATTTATTGAAGGCTTAGTTGCGAAGTTTAAAAATTTATAATTCCATTAATAACAAGCCATTTTATTTTAACATCTCAAATTCTCATTGCTTAGCTGTTGAATTTGATGGATTTACATGTAGATGCATTTTCATTCTAGAGCTGTATTCATCTGCATTATATTAGAAGCTTTAGTCTGTCAAGTAACCCTTTTAGTGTTTGAAGAAACATCAAAATGGGTTAGCAACTTTGCAGCTACATTTTGGGGAAAAGTGTACTCATCAATTCTTCTCCTCAAATTGTTATTCCATTATGGGAAGCTTTCTATCTTAGGAAAACCTGTAAAGGTGTTCTGTTTTATTGTTTTTCAAAACACCATATTTGTTCCCCTTCAGGTTGTGGAATTGTTATAAATTTGAGACATACTCCAGTTGATAAAGCCAAACAACAATTTATTAATTAAGCAAGCCCGCAAGATATAGGCAAATATCAGCGCTGGGCGTCCGGAGGAGACCCTTGCTCCTGCAAACGGCACGCGCCTCACCCTTCTGGAGTCCCCTTTTTATAGTCCTGTAGTTCCGGGTACACGTGGCATATTCCAGTGTTTTTCTGTGGCTGTGTAAGCTGGTAGTGGGGGTCGTCCTGGTCCCCCGTAGTCCTCCTCTACGTTGTGTTCAGTTGCTTATTTGGTTAACTCCTTTAATCCTATCAGGATGTTGCTAATGATAAAACAATGGTTCCCCTTTTGACCTGGTTACCCATTCACAGCCATAGTCTACCACAGGCACCAACTCAGCAAGATCTGAAGTTCTTTCAGGGTGTTACTAATGATGGAACAATGGTTCCCCTTTGCCCTAGTTGCTTATTTACAGTCAGAAGGTTTGAAAACAATTCCTAGTTAGTTTCCTTATCACAGACCCCTCTTCCATAGTTGGTCTTCTTCTCTTTTTTTTTAGCAGGCATTGTATTTATTGGTTGATTTTACTACTTAAGGTAAGCTCCATTAATGCTTCATCAGCAACTTACAATATCATTCGTTCCTTGTTTCAATGAACAAAATATTAACCCATTCATCACAATCCCCCCTTTTTCTTTTTCTTTATTTTTGTTCATTGAACCTTTTTAATTCCTGCTTGGCCCATTCTAATTCCTCGCCGCCCGATTCTTCAGGTGACGATTCATATTGTGTTCTAATAAGCATTAAATGTGCTGCTTCTAAGCGTCCTTTTACAATGGTAATTAGTTTATTAAAGATACATGGTCCAAAGGTTAAACCCAATATTAGCAGGATTAGTGGGCCTGCTATGGTTGATAAAAGGGTAGTTAACCAAGGAGAATAGTTGAACCAGGATTCGTACC
This sequence comes from Gallinula chloropus, assembly GCF_964237585.1. Lineage (NCBI taxonomy): Eukaryota > Metazoa > Chordata > Aves > Gruiformes > Rallidae > Gallinula > Gallinula chloropus. The sequence goes on from NC_140085.1 coordinate 124,337,746, forward strand.
AGCTTTGATTAGTCTCTCTCTCTCTCTTTCGTTTTTCGAGCCCTTCCCTTAACTTAGTCATGGAATCTCGTACCACACCCGTGTGATCCGCATAGAAGCAGCATTCTTCTCCCAGAGCGGCACAAAGCCCACCTTGTTGTAGAAAAAGGATATCCATCCCTCTTCTATTTTGTAAAACTACCTCTGACAACGAGGTCAAGGATTTTTCCAAGGCTGTAATGGAATTCTCTATTCGTTTCAGGTCCTCATCTATGGCTACTTGTAGAGAATTAAACCCCTGTTGTTGTTGGGCGAGAGAAGCTATTCCCGTCCCTGCTCCCACTGCTCCAAGACCTAATAGTGTGGCTATTGTGATAGCTGTTATGGGTTCTCTTTTTACGATATGAGGAGTGTCTGTATTCCAATGGTTATATACTTCCTCCTCAGAATGGTATAATATCTTTGGAATTAGAACAACCTGGATACAATATTCCTTAGAAGCGCTAATCACTTTGAGGGATACACAAGGAGTGAGGCCTGTTTTTGAACATATCCATCGGGCCCCTTTCGAAGGAATGATCCACTTCCCTCCGGGATTTTCTAATATGGAACTGCATAGTTTTTCAGTTGATTCTTGCATTTTACCAATACAGGCTCCTTTCCCAGAAACATATTGCATTGTTATTCCCTTTGTCCTTTCCCCCCCAGGAGCACTGGGAAGGTGCATTTTCCGAGCTAGAATTATATGTATCATTCACTCCTATTGCTTCATAAAAAGGAGGTTCTATATTATAACATAACCAACACTTATCAGTTAATGCAGGGTTGGTTTTGTTCAGGGAATTATATGTAGCTTGCATTATTTTCCACAGAGGAGAGTCCTTTTTCCTATTGGTAGGGGGGTTTATAATGGAGTTGTCTACTTCTGGTGCTGTGAAGTTTGTCGTACTCGGAATTGTAGTGCTCTCGCCGAATCCTGTAAGAATTTGATTGGGCCCAACTGGTTGGGATATTGTTATTGGGAGCCTAGTGATCTCTATATTTACCCAAATGTCTCTGGGGGCACGGACAAACACTGTCCACACTTTCCCAGTAGCCCAACTTTTATGAGTTGGCTGGAGAATGGTCATATTGTATCCTTTACAAGTGTGTTTTTGTCCGTTTTGGGGTGTGTATATCTGTTTGTCAGTTCCAAATTTTGGCTCGCGACAGTGAAGAGGCGTGTACTTGATTTGCAAGAATTTATCAGGTTGTTGTGGTTGCCATCTATTACTTGTCACAATAGTTTCACAACCCCAATATCCACAATATCCATACCCCGGGTAGTTACAGTAACCTTTACCCGGATTGGAAGCAGGACACCAATAAGTTTGATACAATGATTGATCACCAAATTTGGGAAATCCTAGTTGTGAAGGAAATATGTCCTTTAGTTTAAATTCAAAAAATGGACTACCCGGTGTGGTAGTTTCGTGGAGTGCCTTGTCACTGGAAAGGTGACGCAGGACCCACTTAAATGGTTGATGAGGAATGTATTCTCCTGTTCCTACTTCAAATAACAAAGAATATATTATGATAGTTTGCAGAGTCAAGAGGTAACCACCGCTGTAACAAATGGGGAAACTTTCAAAGTTTCTTTTTGGTTGCACTTTGTTCCCTTTCCCAAAATAATTGTTTCTAGTTCCACCCCTGAGGTAGTTCCAGGAATACCTTTTCTGCGTCCCAGTCTGGGGGTTCGTTTCTCCACAGCTTTTGATCCCTCTGCCTCGCTCGTCGACTCGGTTGCTTCGAGCCACGAGGGGTACCATCTTCTCGGCAGCAAGGATCTTCTTCAGGAGTCCCCTGAGACAGACTTCGTTGTCTTTCAAATTTTTATGTTTGACCGGGGGGTGAATGACACAAAACTCTTTTAAGAGAAGTCCGACAAGTGCAATCAACAATATCTATTACAAAGGGACTTGGTTTTGGTTCAACTCCGAATACAAAAATGTCCCACCATTCCCTTGACAACCAGATTAGTCCCTCATATTTCACCCTATATCTTAAAGTCCAACTGGTAATTTTATGCTGTAATTTCCAACAGGGGTCACAAACTGCCCTGGGAGGAATTCCCCAGTTGCAATGTTCCCACTACTTGTCTCTGCAAACCTTACAGATACAACAAACAAAAGGATAACAATTACATCTAGAATTTAAATTTTTTTTTTTTTTTTTTACACTTTACCCTTATTCCGAATTACAAATTATTCCTTCTTTGGTATAACCAGCATCTGAGGTATATTCAATGCAATATTTGTCCATCAGTCAATTTCCTTTCCTTTGTATTTTTAACCTAAGATCCCCTGGTTTTCCAATTACTTGCCACTCCGAGGTTGGTTTTGGTTCGGGGGTTGGTCCTTCCACGGGTCCTTTGATTCTACTGGCGTGAGTCCATCCCTTTTCTGCTGTCCGGACCGCAGTTTCTGTAGTCAGTAACACAAGATAAGGTCCTTCCCATCGTGGGGTTAATGTTGTTTCCTTCCACGTTCTAATCATTATCCAGTCCCCTGGCTGGACACGATGTAGCTTCAGGTCTAATGGGGGCCTTTGTGCTAATATCCCTTTTTTCCATAAATTTTCCCTATACTTCATTAAGTTTGCTATATACATATTCATATCCTGATCCCTCAGAATTGGGTGATCCTGGGGCCTTTCCATATTGTAGGGCATTCCATACAGCATTTCAAATGGGGAAATTCCCATGTCAGTTCTGGGTTGTGTTCTTATATTTAACAAGGCTAGGGGCAAGCACTTTACCCATGATAATTTGGTCTCAACCGTGAGTTTTGTTAATTGTTTTTTTATTTCCCCATTCATCCTTTCTACTCGCCCTGAACTCTGGGGATGCCAAGGGGTATGGTGATCCCACCGAATCCCTAGTGCTGTCATAATCTCTGTTATAATTTTAGATATAAAATGAGGGCCTCTGTCTGAATCAATGGTCTCTGTCACACCATACCGGGGAATAATTTGTTCCAAAAGAGTTTTGACCACTACTTGGGCAGTGGCTTTTACTGTAGGGAAGGCCTCCACATAATGGGTCAAATGGTCTACCATTACTAATAAATATTTATATCTTCCAATCTTTGGTAGCTCTGTAAAATCTAACTGGATGTTGGCAAACGGCCTTCGTGCTGCCGGTCGTCCTCCCCTCAAGGGTTGCCTTAAGTTGGTCCTGTTTACCCTTAAACAGGTGACACAGCCACGCACTACCTGTTTAGCCAGGTCGTCTGCCCCAAAACACATGTGATTTATGGTGAATTGATCTACCAGTGCCTGTGCTCCCCAATGCGTTTTGTTGTGTATTTTTCTCATTATTTCGAGGGCCACTGACTTAGGTAGAACTGTTCTGTTATCCTCTGGGAGTCTCCATTCCCCACTGGAGTCTTCTTTTAGTCCCATTTTTCTCATTTTCTCCTTCTCTCGGATGGTAAAGCTATATATCCTTTGTGCCCTATTTACCTCAAAAGGGCAGTTTTTACTTAGCTTCCCCTTATACCATTGAGCATCACATCTTGTCTCTTGGGGTAACAAAGCCGCCTTTCTGGCTTCCTGATCTGCTGCATTGTTTCCCCTGCTTTTAAAATTCATCCCCCTTTGGTGTCCTCTCAAATGCACCACAGCAATTCTTTTAGGTTCTCTTAAAGCTTTTAACACCTCCCTTATTAACTCCTGATGTATTAGGCCTTTTCCTTGTGAATTTATTAATCCTCTTTCTTCCCAGATTTTCCCAAATGTATGTACAACCCCATATGCATATCTTGAGTCTGTATAGATAGTACCAGATTTGTTACGTAACAATTGTAGTGCCCGTAGCACAGCATAAAGTTCACAGGCTTGTGCTGACCAGGATTTGCTCAATGGCCCTGATTCTATAACAGTTAAATCTTCTCCTCCGATTATTGCATAGCCCGATACCCTTTTTCCATCCACCACCCGAGATGAGCCATCTACAAATAGTCTTTCTCCTTCCTCCAACTCCTCCTCGTCCAAATCTGGTCTAATTTTCGTTTGGTCCTCTATAACTGACAAACATTCATGCGTCAAGTTGTCCCCATCGGGTTTTCCGTACAAAAATTGGGCTAAGTTCTGTAAATTGGTTACTTCCAAGGATAACTTGGGAGAATTAAGCAAAATCCCTTCATACTTCAAAAGTCGAGCATCTGTAATCCACTTTTCGGCTTTTTGTTGCAATATTCCCCGAATATTATGGGGAGATAGTACCCGCAATTCCCCATTAAGGGTGATCTTATTGGCTTCCTCTATAAGTAATGCGCATGCTACTATGGCCTGTAAGCAAGTAGGCCATCCTTGACTCACTGGGTCTAACAATTTAGACAAGTACCCTACAGGTTTCTTTTTCCCTGCCCATTCCTGAGTCAATACTCCATAGGCCGTGCCACCGTCTGTGTTCACAAACAAATAAAAAGGTCTTTTAACATCTGGGAGGCTCAATACCGGGGCGTTAACTAAATCATGTCGTAGTTCATTTAAACGCTCATCATCCTCCCTGGTCCATTTTAATAACCCCTCATGACTTAGTTTTTCATATAAAAATTTTACTTTCGCACTAAAATTTTCTATCCACTGTCGGCAATAACCGACAAGTCCTAACAGCTGTCGTACTTGCCTTTTGTTTTTAGGAGGTGGCATAGCTAAAATTCCTTTTACCCTTTCTGGGTCTATTTTCTTTTCCCCTTTCCGGAGATAATGTCCCAAATATTTTACTTCTTCCTCAACAAATTGGAGTTTCGTTTTAGACACCTTCAATCCCTTCGAGCTTAAAAAGTTTAATAATCTGATACTCTCCTCCCGGACCTCCTCCTCCGTTTCTCCGGCAATAAGGAGGTCATCCACATACTGAATGAGAGTAACCCTTTCTCCCGTCTGGTATTCCTGTAACATTTGCTCTAAAGCTTGTCCGAATAGGTTTGGGGATTCAGTAAACCCCTGAGGAAGTACTGTCCATCTCAACTGCTGCCTTCTGTGTGTGTCCGGGTTCTCCCATTCAAATGCAAAGTAATCTCTACTCCCTTTATCCAGGGGACATGCCCAAAATGCATCTTTGAGATCTATCACACTATAATATTGTTTTTCAGGACCCAGTCTACTTAACAAGGTATAGGGGTTTGCTACTACTGGAAAACGAGCCACCGTCCTTTTATTAATTTCTCTGAGATCATGCACTAGCCGATACGACCCGTCTGCTTTCTTTATGGGCAAAATGGGGGTGTTGAAGGGGGACATACAAGGTTCAAGAAGGCCTTTATCCAGTAATCTTTGTATCTCCGGCTGTAGCCCCATTTTACCCTCAGGGGAGATGGGGTACTGCTTAATCCTTATTGGCACTTCTGGGTCCTTAATAGTAACCGAAAAAGGTGCTATATCTAGTCTTCCTATACTATCAGGAGTGTACCAAACTTCTGGATCGATTTTCGCTTCATCCTCTACTCTTAAGGAACAAAGTTTAATCCTCATTTCCTTGTTCACTACTTCTATGTTAATGCCTAGATCAATAATTAAATCTCTCCCCAATAGATTAAAATCCGCCTCCGGGATCAATAAAAAATTTCCTAGTCCAATTTTAAATTTTGTTTCTATTAACACGTCTTTAATTACTGGGACTTCAAAAGGTTCCCCTTTAGCCCCTACCACTTGAGCAGTTTCTTTAGATAATTTGCATCCCCCAGGTAATTTTTGAACAGTTGACCTCTCCGCCCCTGTATCTACCAAAAATTCCATCTCTTGTTGCTGGGGACCTACTTTTAACTTTATCAAGGGCTCTTGATATTTCTGTGTCCCCAGCAAGTAGAGCCCCTGACCCCTCTAGTCTTCCTTAAAAGCTTTCTCATCTTTTAATTTTTTTCTACATTCCCTTCTAAAGTGCCCTTTATTTCCACAGTAAAAACATACACCTACTTCTTTCCTTTCCACCCGGGGAGTCTTTTCCCCATTTCTCTGGGTCATTGACCTTGTTTCAGAGAAGGTTTCGGGTTTCCTAACTTCCTTAACAGCCGCTACCATCATCTTTACCTGTCTTCGATAGCTTTCTTCATCTCTCCTTACATACACTTTCTGTGCTTCCCTTAATAACTCATCTAAACCTCGATCTTGCCAATTATCTATCTTTTCTAGTTTTCTTCGAATATCCTCCCATGATTTGGCCACAAATTGTGTTTTTAACAAGGCCTGCCCCAGCAGAGTGTCAGGATCCAATCCTGAATACATTTGCAAATTTTTTCTTAATCGTTCCAACCACTCAGTGGGTGACTCGTCCTTCTTTTGGCTATCATTAAATGCCTTGTTAATGTTTTGTCCCCTAGGTACTGCCTCTCTAATCCCTTGCACTATTATTCCCCTAAGGTCCTGCATATTAGTCCGATGGTCTGGTTGTTGATGGTTCCAATTAGGGTTTTGTAATGGCCATTTAGTATCTGCCAAGGGCCCTTGAGCATGCTGTGCATCCCAAATTCGCATCCCTGCTTTCCTAATCATATTTCGCTCCTCAGCTGTAAACAGAATATTCAATATGGATTGTAATTCTTCCCAAGTATAAATGCTAGGCCCCAGAAATTGATCTAATTTTTCTGAGACTCCTAGTGGGTCTTCTAAAAGGTTCCCCATGTCCTTCTTAAATTCCCGTACATCCCCCGAGCTTAGAGGAACCGATACAAATCCTATAATTGGATTTGGGCCCTGGCCACCAATGGGCAATTCTCGGAGTGGGTATAAATTTTGTTGTCGGGCCCGTCTCCGAGTCATGGGACCCTGGGTGTCATTCACTAATTCAGGGTGGCCCTCTACTGGGGGTGGTGCATTAGAGAGTGGATTGTCTTGAGGTGATACGTATGGGGGTGGAATTAATGGGATTTCTTCCTCTTCCCTATTTCTCCCTCTTTTTTCCTTCAGAGGAAATAATAATGTATTAGTACCTGGTCTAGTTACCCATACTCTAGCATACTCACTCTCCTCTTGGCTCAAAGGGGTCTTACTGTTTACCCACAGATTTAATTTCTGCCTAACCCAATCCTCCAGTGACCCAAACATTGGCCAAAAAACATTTTGGGAAATCTCCTTCCCTCCCCATATTGCTACACAATAATAGATCATCCTCGCCTTTTTCTTATCCCCTGTGGTGGGATAAAGTTCCCAATTGTCTAACATAAAGCCCAGTGGACTATCCCTGGGTACCGGTGGAAATTTTATGGGATTTGGGGGCTTGCTTTTCCCTTGTCCCATCGTCTGGAGCGCACTCAGTCAACAATATATTCACTCGCTTCCCCTGGTTCGTGGCTCACGCCCTCGCGGGCAATGAGAACCGCACTACTGAGGGTCCGCACTCGCTTGGGGAATCCGAGCTGCCGGTCCCCCTCTCATGCACACACACACTCGCCGCGCTTCCAGGATCCCCGACCCAGACCGAACGGATTTCCCCCACAGATACTCACGCGTCCTGCGTCTTCGTCCGGACCTTTGTGCACAAAGTTTATAGGGTCTGCCGGCCTCCTTTGCCTAATATCTTGGAATTTGGGTTCGTCGGTGCAATCGAGATGGGATATGGGCTACCAAGGCCGCCAAAAAAAAAACAGGCGGGGCGCCTCCCTGATAAGACCAAGAGTCCCGTCTCGTGAGTTGCATCCGAGTCACGGCACCAAATTGTTATAAATTTGAGACATACTCCAGTTGATAAAGCCAAACAACAATTTATTAATTAAGCAAGCCCGCAAGATATAGGCAAATATCAGCGCTGGGCGTCCGGAGGAGACCCTTGCTCCTGCAAACGGCACGCGCCTCACCCTTCTGGAGTCCCCTTTTTATAGTCCTGTAGTTCCGGGTACACGTGGCATATTCCAGTGTTTTTCTGTGGCTGTGTAAGCTGGTAGTGGGGGTCGTCCTGGTCCCCCGTAGTCCTCCTCTACGTTGTGTTCAGTTGCTTATTTGGTTAACTCCTTTAATCCTATCAGGATGTTGCTAATGATAAAACAATGGTTCCCCTTTTGACCTGGTTACCCATTCACAGCCATAGTCTACCACAGGCACCAACTCAGCAAGATCTGAAGTTCTTTCAGGGTGTTACTAATGATGGAACAATGGTTCCCCTTTGCCCTAGTTGCTTATTTACAGTCAGAAGGTTTGAAAACAATTCCTAGTTAGTTTCCTTATCACAGACCCCTCTTCCATAGTTGGTCTTCTTCTCTTTTTTTTTAGCAGGCATTGTATTTATTGGTTGATTTTACTACTTAAGGTAAGCTCCATTAATGCTTCATCAGCAACTTACAATATCATTCGTTCCTTGTTTCAATGAACAAAATATTAACCCATTCATCACAATGAATCATCTCAGTAAATATTTCCATACACCTGGAAATCTAAAGAAATGCTATTTTTCTTTATTAAATTTTTCAAATATGCTCTATTTAGGGAAGAAAAAAAGGGCTCTTAGAAATTATATAGTAGATTCTCTTTCCTTTCTAACTGATATTAATTTGTGTGTGTTCCTGTCTTGTTTCCAGTTACATATAAACATTGTCTCTTTTTCTATCACATCTTACTTTTCTGTCGTCAGTTATTAGTGCTTTTTTTGGTTTGTTTAGAAATGACCCTACTCTAATAGTGTGACTCCTCATGAGATTTTCTGATAAAGTACAACATCTAGTGAAAATGTGTGCTATTTGCCACTTGTGCATTAGATTCCACGAGTTGCATCTTGATAATATGAGGAATTAGATGCACTGTCAAGCTTCTCGCTTGACCATAAGGAGTTAAGAATGTGAAGCGCTTTTACGCAGATTGTAAATTGGCTGTTGCTAATTCTCCTGTCTTCACCAGTTGATGTAGTATCAATTAGCAAATATAGGTTTTAATGCTGCCTTTAATATTCATGATTCTTAATTGCCTTTGTTAATTGAGAAGAAACACTCTGGTGCGCAATGTTTGACAGGTAAGAATTATTATCCGCTGCTTGTGTTGGCGGCTGTCCAGAGAAAAGTAGGTTACTGATACACAAGTATGTGCAAAAATCTTACAGGTCTGAGTTTCCCTGCTCTCGTTAGACCATCAGAGTCAGGGAATGGCTGATGGGTTGGGTAGAATACCTGAAAAACACTTTTTGAGGAATCGGGTGCGCAGGTTTGTTTACAACAGGGAGCAGACACAAAGGAGAGTTATTTTTAGAAACTGCAAACATATAGTTATTGTAAGTCATTATGAGTCAAAGAAACGACTGAGATGAAAAACAAAGGAGACAGCGTATATGCCGAAACTTACCTGATCAAATTTTATTAATATTTTTTTCCAAATATGTCAAGTTTGAGTTGTATATGTTCGCCTTTGGACTGTATGTTTCAATCCCTGAAATATTTCATATCACAGAATCACAGAATCTTAGGGGTTGGAAGGGACCTCCAGAGATCATTGGGTCCAACCCACCTGCTAAAGCCGGTTGCTTAGGACAAATCACACAGGTAGACATCTAGATGGGTCTTGAATGTCTCCAGAGAAGGAGACTCCACAACCCCCCTGGGGCAGCCTGTCCCAGGGCTCGGTCACCCTCACTGTGAAAAAGTTCTTCTGCATGTTGGTGCAGAAATTCCTGTGCTCCAACTTGAGGCCATTGCCCCTTGTCCTGTCTCCCCAGACAACTGAAGAGGCTGGCTATTTCCCTCTGTATCCCATACTTCAGGTATTAATATGATTAACTTTAGGAAGGAATTTACCTATCAAACCAGATTCTGTCGTAGGACAATAAACTTGAATCCCTTTTTCAAGCCTTTCCTTGTAGGGGAGATGATCCAGGCCCTTAGTCATCTTTGTAGCCCTTTGCTGTACTCTTTCTAGGAGATCCCTGTCTTTTTTATACCAGGGAGCCCAAAACTGGACACAATGCTCCAGGTGCCCCTGACCAGGACAGAGTAGAGGGGGAGGATCACTTCCTTTGACCTGCTGGCAATGCTTCTTTTAATGCACCCCAGATATGTTCAGGCGTTAAATTTTCTTTCTTTATTTATTTAATACTGTCCGTACAGCTCGGTTATATTACACTTTATTTACGATGCTAGAAAATTGGTCTGTATTGTTTAAAATATTGTACTGAACTGTTTTCGTTCAGTCATTTTCAAAGACCATTTTTATTTTCAATCAGCTTCAATTATTGCTTTCATACAGCTTTAAATAAGTAAATATAGATGCATTTAAAGACTATGAAAGAATGAACAGCCTTTAAAAAAGAACAACAAACAACACATCCCTCAATGAAGAAAAAAAAACCCAAAACTCAGAAAGACTTGATTTTCAGCTGCAGAAGTGATTTAGAAGGAGGTGCTCACTAAAGCTAATTGGATTTCAGTTTGTGTTTGCTCCTCAGAGACACTTAAGATCTTGGTTTATTTAAATGTTTTTAAGTTTTGGCTTAGTTCAGTAATGCTAAGAACTAAGGAAAAAATTATATAGCGTGTTTAGTAAGCTGTAATTAATGCTTTTAATGAAAAATACTTATAAGTGAGACTTCTGGTCATTATTTATATTCAAAGGATAGGTTTTTAACTGGAAAAGGTGATCATTCTGCTTTCAGAGCAAAAATGGCTTGGTTTGGATTTTTTTTAATGTTAATTAAAATTAAAATGTTAATTTTTCATGAAAGCTGTAAAATAAATGAAACTGGAAGTGACTTACACAGGAAATGAGATGTATCAGTTAATTTTATTGTCTAAGGTTTTGGCATCTTCTCCGATAAAAGTGAGTCTCACTTATAATTTCCATTTTACTTTTCTCAGGGTTAGCCTGTAGAAATTAGACCAGCATCATGTGGCATGAGCCACAAAGGGCTGCTCTGCACCAGATGGACATCACAGAGATAATGGAAGCAATATTGTCCCCAGCTTGGCGGCTGTTGCATGGGCTAAGCTGACCAGCTGTACACCGTGGACTTCTGTGGAGGATATTGAGGCAGTAATCTCACGCTTTGTAGGGTTCATGGGCTGTTGTTGTGAGAGATGGAGAAAAGCTTCCTGCCCTCTCTTGCACAGCAACTTTCCATAAGGTCTGGATAACTGCAGTGCTGGTTGGGACTGCCCCTTCAGCTGATGTTTGGTTGTTGTTGTTATGGCACAACTCTTTCTTGGTTGCTCAGTAGTTCTACCATATTTTCAAACTGGAACAGTTTAAAGCATTCAGAAATGGGGATTTTTTTGAAAAAAAAAAAAGTATAAAATAAGGGAGTCTGATTAATAGAAAGTTGAATAGCAGCAGGAATGTATGCTTTCCCATGGGCTCTCCAAATGTAACTGTGATCAGATTGCTGGTAGCAGTACCCAATTATGAAAGGGCTATCTGTCCATCAGCACTGGAAGAACGTTTGGAAAGAGCAGAGGTCATAGCTGCTCCTTCTGACATAGTGATGGTTGCATTTGCATAATAACTCAGTCAGTCTGGAGATCCTGTATTAGGATTTCCTAATTTCTTTCTTGGGGTGGGGTGGGGGGTGGGGGGTGGAGTGGGGAGGGGCCAGGGGGAAGATACGATTTTAGGCATAGCATTATGTTTCCAGCAGTGACAAAATACAGGAAGGTTGGAGGGTAGAACAATGCTTATGAGTCTGAAGGTGTGTATCCTCTTATGGTTAGAATATTTTTTATTGGAATTGTTTTGGTTTTTTGATGCACAACCATGTACTATTCCTTGTTGAAGCTCGCCTGTTGTGCTAGTGATCATCTAGTGTGAAGTGATGTCTCTGCCTAGGGAGATGCCGGTTGTACTTCTAGTGGAAGATTGCCGTGCGTGTGTAGGAATATCAGACCGCCGGCTCTGCACTGTGTGCATTCACAGCTGGCTGCAGTGTTTTGGATCATCACTAACTGGAAATTTCTGACAGCTACACAAATAGGATATCAAGGGCATCACAGTATCAGGCTTACCTGGAAACACTTCAACCTTTGAAAATACATCTGTCTTCATCACCTTGAGAATTTCTATATGTCCTAAGGTCTTACAAAATTAGTGTTGGTTTGTCCAATTTCCACTATCACAATCTAATAAATACATAAAAATTTAATCCCAGCATCCTTCAAAGAATTATTGTCTGAAATCTGCCAAACTTTTTCTCTTTATTTATGGAGGAGAGAAATTACTGTTTGATTTATGTACTGAGGATTCAGATGTTCTGGTTCATGGATACAACCTGATTGAGTTTATTAGAGGGTTGTGTTGTTGTGGGTTGTTTGGTTTTCTGGTTGATTGGTTTTGGGTTTGTTGGTTTGTGGTGTTTTTTTGTTGTGGTTTTTTTTTTTTTTGTGGTTGGTTTGTTTGGGTTTTTTTGGTATTGTAGAGGTTTTTGTATTATCACTGGTTTCTAACACAATACAAATCAGAGACAATTTTCTTTCCTTTACACCATACAGTCATGCTCAGAATACCAAGCTGTTAAAAACAGACACCTGTGCAGTTCCAAGTTGCTAACAGTGATTGTGGGAGACCATGACTGGTTCATCTAAACTTTTCCTTTAGGGTACACACTTTTAACGATACTTGTCTGTTTGTTGTGTAATGATGTACTGCATGTGTAACAATACTTGGTAAACTTGGAATTCTCTTATTAGAGATACTAATTCACCTGATACTTATTTTAGCTGAAAGTCACTGATACCTGAAGGGACATATTTTTATATGTTAGTGGACATATAGTTAAAATGGTAGAAGATGAGTTTTTACGGTACCTTTCAAAATTTGTGAGGAGTTCTGTGAATCCCCTTAAGACCTTCACTAAGTTCAACTTTTCATATTGTTGATCATACAATTAGAATGAAGTTATTATGGCTCTTGTAATGCTTGTTGCTCCGGAGAGCTTTGAATTGAAGTGACCACATTAGAATTATTTTATCTGTAAAATATATGTAAAGTCACAAGGTACCTTAGCAGAACTCAAGAGCTGACGTTTCTTCTAAATTCTGAAAGTAAAGTCTAGTCACTGGTTTCTTGTCACTTTCATCCTTGCAACTTCGTGTCTCCACAATATGTGATGACTCATGGTTGTTATAGTTGTCAGTTCAGTATTAGAGCAGAACAGCTTCACAAATGTCCTATTAACCTATCTAATAACCCAGTGCCAAAACACTTTCATCATCTACTCTATTCCAAAAAGTTAATATAGCTAAAGATTTATTGTTTTATTACTCGGTGCACAAAAGTCGAATTAATTCCTCGGCGTCAAAATTAATTTCCCAGAAACTGTTACCCAAATCACCTCTTCCCATTTCTGTTCCTCCTGCCAGTAAGAGTTTCTAACCAGCTAAAGTTTGGAAGGGCCCTGTTCCTTTTTTTGGACACAGGGACAATGCCATTAGCCTTTCTTTAGTCAATTATATATGTTTCAATCTAATGGCATATTAAAATTTTAATTGTTTCCTGTGGTTGTTTTTTTTTTAAAAAAATTATTCTATGTGACTGTACTATTTCTATAATATTATAATCTTGAAGAGAGGTGTAGCTAGTCTTTCTTCTTCCCATAGGCAAATACATATAAATGTTAGAGAAGTGATTCATATGTTCAGTGTAATACTCGGTTTTCAAAAAAAATTAAATAAACCATATGGTGAGGCATAAAGATATTCCTGTTTGTGACTGCTAACTGCAATTTCATAGAATCCCAGACTAGTTTGGGTTGCGAGGGTCTTCAAGGCCCATCTAGTTCCAACCCCCTGCCATGGGCAGGGTCACCCTCCGCTAGCCCAGGTTGCCCAAAGCCCCATCCAACCTGGCCTTGGACACTGCCAGGGAGGGGGCAGCCACAGCTTCTCTGGGCAGCCTGTGCCAGGGCCTGACCGCCCTCACAGGGAAGAATTTCTTCCTAATACCTAATCTAAACTTAACCTCTTAGTTTAAAGTCATCATTTCATATGGAATAAAGACAGATCAGTTCACACTAGAGCTGCTAAGTGGAAAATAGTCATGAATGTATAACAGAGATAAGTAATAAGATGTCCTAGAAGCTGATTAGATTTAAAGGTGACTTTAAATGGTCAGGTAGGATAGGCAGATATAATTTGCTTTCATCTTCTCACCCTATCCCCAAACACTGAGTAATTAATAGCATGTATATAGAAGAAATTTCAATGATGATTTAAATAATTTAGCATTGCTTATAAGCCACTGTGCCTCTTCAGTATGAGACTGAATAGCATATCTAGAATAACATAACATGCACTGATACTATGAGAACAGTATCTATTATTTCTATTCACAATGCAGTTGCAAAGTAAAACTTACTCTATTTTCTAAAAGCAGAAATAGTTAATTATGCATACTGTATAATGGTTCATTGTTTTACAAACCTATCAAGTAGAACACTGACATTTAAGTAGAATAGTTTCTGAATACTTGTATCTTTTTTTAAGGTAGTTGAGTCATGTTAGAAAGCATACATTAATATAAATATGCATTCTTTATGGTATAGAGAATGAAATATGTATCACATGAAAGGGCATGAATTCATAAATTCAGACTGGGAAAATCTCTCAAAAGAGAACTGAGATAAGAATTTGGGTACAGGGATGGTCAGAATGTAGTTTATTTATCTTACAAAAAAAAAAAAAAAAAAAAAGACAGTTTATATTTTGTTGCTCATTAGAACAGAGGTAAGGATTTCCAGAACTTCATTTAAAAGCAGAGGGGGGGGGGGGTCCACTTTGTGCAGACTTTTCAGGAGCTCAGCCAGCTTGACTTCTTGGTTTTCTCCATCTGAGCCTTGGTCTTGTGCCTTAGCCTTGTCTAGCCAATTGAGACTGTTATTTCTTAGGAAAAAAACAATTATTTACTTGGGCAGGGTGAGAGACAGGCAGGTTCTATTGCCCAAAGCTGAGAGACCTCCCAATGGACAGGGATGGAGAGGTTCAGGTGCCTGCTCAGAAGCACTTGAGTACAGTCTTGAAGGCCTTACCCTCAAGTACAGAATTAACTCCTCTTAATAGAAATGCTGTCAAAACCAGCTCACCCTAGAGCATTTCTGTGAGCGAATAAATTGTCATGTTCTGACATGCAAACATCAGAACTGTGGACATAAGTTTCTAATTGGCTCTAGATGGGGATCATGGTGAATCGGCAATTAGACACAAGCTGTCAGCGCGGTCCTGTTGGTTGAAAGTGTTATCCCCGTGTGTACAGATGGGGAGATTGTCAGAGGAGGCCGGGCGATGCCTGCCGCTGCGAATAACAAGGCTGAGAGAAATCACCCATCATCTGGTCTGCCAGCACATCTCGTCCAGGTCGCCGGTGAGACTGGCACCGGAGCACACGCTGCCTGTCAGGTTTCCAAGGGACGTTACAGAAGGCAAGCGTCAAAAAAAAACAACCGAAGAATGGACTTCAGACAAGGTCCCTGGTTACTTTTGTATCAGTGTAGGAAGAGGCCTACATAGTTCGTACAACACTGAGGGAGAAAGTTCTGGACAATGATTAGGTTTCACCCATTAGAAAAAGATACATACAGGAGGAAGGAAGGAAATGAATTTTAGACATTGCATCAGTAAATAGAGCTTTTTTTAAAAAGAAGGTTAAATATAAAGATGATTATCTGCTGAAACAAATGACAAGGTGATGGTTTTTTTTTATTTTTCACTTTCCATTGTTTTCAAATCGATAACAATACCTTTCTGAATGTTATGTTTTAGCCAAAAATTAATTATTTGGCTCACTTTATGCATAAGTAGGTGAAACTTAATGATCTGTGTGCAGGTAGTATTAAATGATCGAATGGTCCCATCTGGCTTTAAGCTCTAAATCTACTTAATGAGTGAATTACATTAATATCCACAGGCCTTTATCAAGTTGAATGTTGGTTCTCTTCAAAAGAGCTATGAAAGTTTCTGTCGGGGAAGGAGAAACCCCATCTTGTCACCCCTGTTTTACCCCTCTCTGAGGTGACTTCCATTTCTGCTATTAACCTTAACAGAGCTCCTTGTGCATTTGGTTGGTGAATATTACCAGACCAGTGCCATATTCTAATTCCTTTTCTTGTGTTGATAATTACACTTATTCCTAAGTTAATTACATGGTACTTCCCACTTTTAAGGTGTTACTTACAAAACAATGCCAAACAAGCCAATGCTTCCAAGGCTGTCTGGCTACTTCAGGCTCATTACTTTTGCTTGCTTGTTTTGAAGCTTCATCTAAAACATCTGTGCCCTTTTCCAGAATAAGATGATGAAGAAAGCTTTATTTCTTTCTCCCCCGCCCCCTTTTCCCCCTGTGACAAAAAAGTCTTCCTGATGAAGTGACAGTGCTCCCTGAGAAAAAGCAGCACTGGAGAAAAGGGTTTCAAGTTGAAAGTCTGCATCTACTCAGTGGAGATTTGTTAGTATTTGTCAGTGATCTTAGCTGTGGTTTGCGGCTGACCCAAACGTGCTTTAGTCTGGGGCTGCAGAGATCAGGCTGTGATTTTCTTGCTGATTTTCTGTAACAGCAGGAGCTGCTGTGGCATTGCAGCTCAATAGATAATGCGAGTTTCTCCCCAAAACTCCCTCAGCAGCAGTCTTTGCAATGAGCAGGGCCATTTTGATGAAAAAGTGACTTGTAAAGATGTGAGGTGGGATGAAAACAGGAGTTGGTGTTTAGGGGGGAAAGAAAAGGAACAATGGAGGTGATGATCCCCAAAACACAGACCTTTCCTTTCAGTCAAGAGGTATCCTGCAGAGTAAAGATATTAATCTCAGTCGTGCAGTCCACTTCACTTTTGATCCACTTTAACTTTTTCATGTCTTCATGCTAAATGCCACTTCAGCCTTTACAACTAGTACCTAGCAGTGGTATCTGATGTGCGTTCTGCATGTTCTAGCAGGAGGTAGCAGGAGTTGGTAGTGCCAGCGGGGGGTAGAGCAGTAGGTTCTGCCAGGTCACTGAAAGAAGAAGGTGGTTGCTACCTCTGACCCACAGCAAGGGAAAAGGGAAAAATGGGATGAATGATGCACGCCACAGGAGAAGTCTTTGCATAGGAAGAAAGGATAGGAAGCTTGAGCTTCTTTTCATATTATCTTGTTATTAATTTCTTTGTCAGGAAACCCAGCAGGCAGTCAGAGGAGCGAGGTCTGTGCGCTGCCTGGCTGTACATTACCTCCTTAGGGAAAATCATTTATGTGCTAAAAAATGGACTTTAAATTAAACAGAAATCGAGTGGCTGTGCTTATTGGCTCTTTGAGAAGAAATGACGACACTCTTTCAGCAACATGTACCAAAAATAATGAGATACTTATGCAAAAATATTTCCTCTTATTTTGGGAAGTTTTGTCCTTGTAATTCCCTGCAAAGGAATCAGACAGTGTGACAGGGATTAAGTCTGTTGCGTTTGTCTGGTTTATACCTAGTGCTGGATTTGACAGCTTTCACTTCCCAAATACTCAGCACCAGCTGTCTCATGGAAATCAAACTTGCCTCTTTACTTGTCAGTGCTACACTGCCACCTCTGCTGTCCTGAGTTAGCTTAAGTAGTAGGTTTGATGTTTTTCTAAATATATATCGATTATTTGCTTGTATGGCAGCTCTGTGTGCAATATCATATCTGTGACATTTGTAATCAAGTACATTGTGTGGGTGTGTTCAGATCAGTGAGGTTTTGTGGGTTTTCTGTGTGCGTTTCTTGTGGTGGGTTGCTTTTTTTGTTGTTGGTGGTGGTGTTTATTGGGTTTTATTTGGTTAGGGGTTTTTTTAAATTTGAACAAACTTACGTATAGGTATGGACTTTTGCAGTTTCTTGTCCCTTCGCTATTGACATACTTTTCTTCGAAAGTAAGGGGGTATGTTAACTGGAGTTGTTTCATGATTTCTGAGACTGAGGGTGAAAAAGATGGAGAAGAAATTAATCAGTATTATATGCTGGCATACAAGGGTCATGCTGAAGTCCACCTAGCTTGTAAAAAGCTTAAGTCTGTATGTAACATTCACTAGTCTCTTCCTCTTTCCATCCTGATTTGCTCTCTTAAATTATAAAGGAAAAATATTGCAGCACTACTTCCTCGATAAATTTTGCCTACGCTTCATATGAATTAGATGTAGGTTAATGATTTGGCTGTAAACATAATCCATCTACAAAGTTCCTCAGCTTTATCTCTTTACATTTCTGATAAAGCTGTAGTGGGGAATAAAAGAGATTGTTTTAATGGCTGGTGAGTCATTTACATGAGGCGCTGCCATCAAATTCTATCATTTATATTATTCAAATTGTCTGTGCTCTTTTATCCTTGGTAACAAAACAGATTAAATGGACTTTATGGATTTATTTTTAAAATGGAAGCAGATGTAAAGTCAGTGGACGTGTGCGTACATGCAAATATTAATACTGTATAAAGTCAGCAGATCATACTTTTCAATGTTAGATGCATGCTGAATATCGTATGTTAAATTTTATTACATCATTTATAGTGTGAAATTGCTAGGATATAACTGAGATGACTTCCTGCCATTAAATGTTCTATGGCTTTTTGGCAGGAGCTAGGGGTATTAACCTCAATCGCCTGGCAAAAAAAAAAAAAAAATCCTTCTGTGATAACTGTACTGTCTATTTGAATTGTCCCTGTAAGATTTTACCCAAGTTTCACATTTCTCTGTAAAATTATTGGCCCAGAACAAAGTTCAGCCCCAACGGAGTATGCATTGTAGTGGTGGGCGAGAGATCTCTTCATCAGATTGCTTTGAAGAATTTCTGATTGAGAGTGCTGTATAAATATAAGCTGTTGGTACCAAAAATAAATCAGTAATTAGAACTGATGGGAGTGAGGCAAAGCCATGTAAAATTCAAAATTTAATTTGATACATGAATATTTTAAAGCAAATATGAACATGTGCTTACTTTGGACTGCATTAGTTCTGGGCAGCAATTTGTTGTTGTGGTAGAGGAAATGAAAGGTTTCTAAGGAACTGCCAAGACCATTTTTGCTTAAAATATCCTGCATTTTCTACTGTACATCAGTGAAGAGCATGATGTATTATTTTGTTTATGTAGTGTTCCATATTGAAGTCGACCCAATAATTTTCTTGGAAAAAGATTAAGGAGAGTTTTATTTTACCTATGTTTAAAAACACATGTAACAATTTTATAGGAAAAATTTCAGTCCTCTGTGCTGTAGATTTCAAGCCGACAGAGATGCAGGGAGAGAACTGAGGCAGCCCCATGGTAGCTCCAAAGGAGGCTTTGTAGGCTGCCGTTGGTGCAAAGGCTTCTCA
This sequence comes from Gallinula chloropus, assembly GCF_964237585.1. NCBI lineage: Eukaryota > Metazoa > Chordata > Aves > Gruiformes > Rallidae > Gallinula > Gallinula chloropus. The sequence continues at coordinate 124,356,967 of NC_140085.1, forward strand.
GCCCTTCCCCTAAATGCATCGACTGCTTCTGTGCCAGCCAGGCAGAATGGTACTTATTCATCTAATTTACTGGGCTGTATTTCACTTACGTTATCTAAAAAGGCATTTAGCATGTGCCAAACCTCCATTGACTGCATTAGAGTGTGTTCTGTGGGCGGGGCAGTGATTTAACAACCAGACCCACTTACCTTTTTCCTTTAAATTCCATTATCTGTTCAAATTGGGTGCTTTGGTTTTATTCTTAGCAGGGAGTTGTGAATGGCAGCTGTTTGCTGTGAGACCATCAGGGTTTTTCAGAAACCTTTAAAGAAAAATACTGATTTGTTTAGTCATATTTCATTTTGTTTGCTGCCAGTAGTTGTTTGTTTGCTGGATGCACAGGTTTATGTGGGGACAGCTAGGGAAGCTAAACTGTTGGTTGTGGTTTTTTTGAGTAGTTGGGTTTTTTTCCTGGAATGAATTTCTTGAAACATAAGTGGGTGCATTTTGTGTGTAATTGGCAAGCTGTTCATTATGAGATTTTTAAAAAATTACATAATTCTCCACATCTGTGATGGGTTTCATTAATGGCATGGATTTTAGTAGGCAAAATTATGCATGCCTAATAATTGTATTTCAATTTTATGTGATCAAAACTTCTTCCAGCAATTGGCTCCTAACCCATGCTAAAGAGCAACACTGTAGATACCTACTGCAGATCATTAACCTGCGCCCTGCTAGCATGTCTTGCAGTGGGTCTGTAGTACTTGCAGAGGTCTGGATTTGTCATCAAAAGTGAGGTTAAAGATGAAAAAATTACTGTCTTTTTACACAGATTATATTTCTGAGTTGGGGTGGAACATTTAACGTGTTTGTGCCTCAGTCCTCTAACCAAATTTGCATCTCTTCAATCTGCTTCTCGTTTCTGTGATAGCTACAGGAACACCATAAACCGTATCCAGCTCTGTGTGTCTCTGTGTGTGTGTGTGTGTGTGTGTGTGTGTGTCTGCATGCCTACCAACATGGGAGGTGCACCTGATCAGTTTGACACACTGTAGTAGCAAGCATATAAAATCTAGAATTTAAGAGTTGGGAGACACATTAGAAGTTATGCCCAATGCTGTGCTTCTGTTAAAACAACAGCAACTAGCAATGCATCCTGTGAGCTATAGGTGGGAAGAACTCACTGAAAAAAGAACAAGACTATCGTGCTTAGACTAAGGAGAGCAAGGAGAAGGTGGTAGCTTTGATTCGTTTGTTATTGCAGTCCTTTAGTATTTTTGAAGAGGAGAGGAAGGTCATAGCCATTCTGACAGCGTGACGGTAGGAATGGTTGTACAAGATGTGTTACAATGCAACATACCGTATAGGAACTCCTGAAAACTGAAAAGCTGGACTACAGGACAGCATGAAGAAATTAATCAGGGGAATACAAATATGCTTAAAAAGCACCTTAGGCCCTCTATTTGGGGTTTTAGGAAAGGCAGATCTCTGTATTGCCCAGATTTTGAAATGACTGATTGCCTCCTTTGAAGTGACAGTTTCTTCAGAGGGTTTTATTTCTCTCATTGCCACTTATGCAGGATTTTTTCCATGCTGGCAAGAAACACCCACGTCCCGCATGTCCCTGGGAAGTTGCATGGAAGACCACAGCGTAACTCTTGCTTTGGAAAATAGTGATTCTCCAGCTGCTGCAAACCTTTTGCGCAGCTGACTGACGCAGGGGCTCCTCGCAAGGTCCTCAGCAGGTCCACAGGAACAACCATGGGCAGGCAGGGGACTAAAGGGACTTGATACCCGCACCAGGTCTGCTGGGAAACCAGCTGGACTTGCAGACTGTGTAGTGAGGAAATCAAGATGTCATAAGAACAATCCATCTTGGAAGGGGTTGTCACTGCCTCCCATGAAATTGCTGTGTGTGCAGCTGCCCGCGACATGTTTTGCTGTGCAAGGGCTATCAGAGCGATCCCTCACTTATGTGCTGACATGACAGTATTTGGCAGTCTGCAACATCTCAACTGAGCTGGATTTAAAACATTGTAGGGTTGTCTGGCTTGAAACAACTTGTAATTGTTTCACTTGATTCGTCTATCTTTGCCCTCCCTTTACTTTATGGGGTTTTTTTTTTAGTGGAAATGCTTGTAAGGCCAAGGATATTACGCTTGAAAATAATGCAAACGACCATTCTGAGCACTGGCCTGTTATTTTAACTAACCTTTTAATTATAGCTGAGCTAGTGTGGAGACCGTTAGAGTATTTCCACTACTTACTGTGAGATTTCTAGGCAACACCTCTGTAAAGTTAATTAAAATAAACCCAAACAAAACCCCAAACCTGCATAGTAAACTAAAACCAAATGGAACCTAAACACGCAAATATGTAATGGTGGGAAAAAACTCCATCATTTCAATCCAGTGAAAGAAATGGCAACTTCCCACCAGCTGCAATGACCTTTTCTTTTGGAAATACTCTGCTTGTTAGCAGGACTAATTTGTACTCTCCAAAAAAGATGGTTAAATCAAAAGTCTTAATTCCGAAGAAGGAAAATCCGAGGGTTCAGACACTGCTGCTTAGTCTTGAAAACAGGCTTGACTTTGTATGGCTGGCTTTAATGAAAGTCACTCAGCGGGCGTCCTACCAGCGTAGCTTAAAAGCTAAGCGAACGTGTGTCACCTTTGCCGCCGCAATCTTTCATTTGTCATGGAAACCAACAGCTAGTGTAATGCAAGATAAGTAACTGTTTCATGAATGTTTTATTTTTACATGCTGTCTGCATATTGTTTACAAAATGTGATTTTTTTCCAAAGGAGAACTTTATTATATGGCTGTTGGCACAGCATATACGATTCGCCCTAGTCCCCTGATACAAGCAAGCACACCTTTTGATCTGTCTTTCCACGTGTGGATTAATAAAGGTTCTTTGCGATCTGGTGAAAGTCAACACTTTCATTGTGAAACCTGATGGAAAAAAAAAATTGGTCTTGTTCCCTCTTTACATTCAAATGTGAAGTATGGAACTTGAAGCAGAACCGTCTCCAGAAGCTGTCACCGTTTCTGTTTTCTTTTGCAGTGGAAGCCAAAATGACAAGTCTTGTCATTTTGCTGTGCAAATCTTGATCACTGATTTTTTTTTTCGAACTGAATTAAGCTGCTTTTCTGCAGCACTCCTTGTCAGTATCTTTGCAGCTGGCAGTGCTAGTTAGACTTAAAGAAAAAAATAATGATACTGTCACTGGAAGGTGATTGGCGTTCTTAAAAGGTAAACACTTAAGGGCCTTTTGAAATCCAAAAGCTGCTGTTGCTGTGTGCAGGTAGAAGTTTTTTTCTACAGAGAATGATGGCTTGGTTCAAGAAGAGAAGGCTACTGCACCGTGGAAGTGCAGATTGATTTGTGGAGAAAAGGTTTGCAAAATCATGGCCAGTGGTTTACTGGGTTTTTTTCTGAATGAAAGAAACTGGAACATAGTAATGTTATACCTTAATTTACCCTAGTAAATTCAGGGCCTCTCAATCTTTGACATTGGTGTTCCTTGAAAATCCTCCAGTAAATTAATACTAAGCAACTGACACACTTCAAGTAAAGTACCGAGACTTCTGCTTATAAATCAAAGACTTTCTGTCTGGAAATTAACGTGAATATTGAAAAATCAAAGGAAATTAGATTTCTAGGCTGCAATGGATATTGCTGAAAACCCCTTACGAAGCTGATGTCATAATCATATTTCCCACAGGTATATTTGCATCAACATGAATAAATTTTTCAATAAGCGCGCTGCTAGAAGGCTTTCTTGATCCATACCTGACCCTATGAAATAAAACTGAGGGTTTAAAAATATTTATTCATCATGTAGAAGCTTTTAAATTTTGACCTTTCCAACTAACAAGTCCATAATGCTACTGAGAGCTTCATTGTGCCTAATTGCAAGAGATAGGATAGTACTGGTGCTAGAGACAATCAATTATTCAGTACAGTTTAGTACTGCTTATGCTTTTAATGAGTTTCCTCAGCTGGACCCCTGCAGTACTTAAAGACTATATTCATTATAAGTGAGGTCTCTGCAATGTCTCTTTCATGAATGTATTTTCCTGGGGGTTTTGGTTGGATTCTAGCCTTCTTTCTTTCCCTTCTGTCTAAAGCAAGCACAATACTGAAAAATAAAACCTGTTGTTCCTTGAAAAGAACCAGGTGGAAGGTGCAAATGGAAGTTACTTTGAGACAGCGTCCTTTCTCTTTCCAGCCTGTCACATATAAGAGTTTAGGTGCCTGATATCTATGATGTAAATGACATAGTTGGTTTGGCAGATAGTCTTCAGCTTTTCTAGAGGACTTATTTGAAGCATGTGATAAAGTAAAAATATTATAGGCCATAATTTTATGGAATAATTTTTTGCTCACTGTTGAACCTTCTTTTTTTCTGTGTTTTTAAAACCACAGTTAGACTAGACTACCTAGTAGAGCTGATAAAATGATGGGGAGGGTATTCAAATAGTGGTTGTGCATTAACCAAGTCTCTCTTTCAGCCTGGCAGGTTTTTTTCAGGTGTCCTTGCTCACAGCAGCTTTCACTTTTGGGGGTCATCTCACTTCACAAATTCTTGTTGCTTATACATAAGATTTGTGCTTTATTTGCCCCCTTTTTTGTTTGGTTAAAGATTTGCCAATGGAATTCTAAACCTGTATTAGATGTCTACATAGTTTCCTTTAAAATATTTTCATATTCAAGGGAGCAGTTTGAAGTGATTTGGGGAAGACGCCGAGCACCAGGATTTATGTGGGAATGTCACAAGTGACAAGCCTTCCCTAATGAATTGCTTCAAAAGAAAAGTACCACCTGTCTGACATTATTCCAGACTTAGTTAATTACCCTGTATCGGTTTTGACAACCGCAGAAAAAATCAGACTGATGTTTCTGACCTCTAATCTGAAGAGATCTTTCCATCTTGATGTTGTTTTAATCAAATAGCACAAGGTCTCAGTATTACCGAGTCACAGCTGACAGTCAAGGGGATTGCATTCTGCATCACCGCTCCAGATTCTCTTTGTCAGTATTGTGTTGCTTTCACTCCCATTAAAAAGTGTGACATTTCTAGTCTTTATTTTGATATTATCTCTTTAAAGATAAGAGTCATCTAACTTTTCAATGAGCATACCTACAAAACATCACAGGTGGGGTTTTTTTGGGTTTTTTTTTCTTCTTGTAGGCTTGTAAATTAAATGCAAAACATGTCTTGCTCCCAAAACTTATGCATAAATGAAAGTGATCAGGAAACACAGCATTACCTAGAATACAAGCCAAACTGCTTGATATTTTACCTAATTAGTGAACAAAATTCTTTCTGATCACAATTTTAACCTTTTCTTTCTCCTGGGATCATTTGCTACTATTGGAAGCTCTTTTTTTATATACTTGAAAAATATCTCTCACCCTGGAATATTTCCTATAAAAGTATAAATGGTTCTGTGATGAACTGAATAATTAATTGAGGCTAACTATATTTGAAATGATTGGAAAGGAGTGTATGTGTCTCTATGGCAACTTTCTCATCTGTAACATTTCTTCTTAATGTGAAAATTCAATGAGAGTCTATACTTAACAAGTTGAGGTTAAATTAGAAAGATACCCCAAATGTGAAGTCTATTAGGTCTTGTGTGGCATCTGGTATTTCTTGTAGAAATGAACACAAAGTAGTCTTGAACTTGTGATGCCAACAACTACGAAATGGTGCATTTGATGATACTTGTACAATTGTTCATTTTTCTCATTGCTGCTGTGCGTTTTCATAGAGCTTTTAAGTACACAATGACAGAGCAGTGTTCCTTCCTGTATCATCTCAAGGATTCACAGAAAAGGTGATGTGGCATAAATGTCTCTGACAAATAAGAATCCACAGTACAGCACTATTGAAGTTACAAGGATGTGTGAAATTTGGGACTCATCTCAGATGCAGCTGTAATCAGTTTTTCAGAGCAATTAATGCTGAAGCTTAGAATGGTTTCAGAACATAATTTTATAGTAGATGTGGTGTGCGGCTATGTCCTTCTGTGTTGTCATCAGCTGTGCTTGTGGTCTCTGGGGTTAAAGGTGTAGGAATTTGACAATCAACAGATTACCATTGGAATCGGCAAAAAATCTACTTGAAGGTGGTATTTTTCCCACAGATGGTTGACAGTGCAGGAGCAGTGTGGTTTGGGGCATTGGGAGATCTGGGGATGACCTTGTTCCTCTGATTTTGCAGTTCTCGCCACTTCCACCTTCAAAAGCCTCTTCTGGTGGTCAACATCCAGTCCGGGCTCTGGTCTCCAAGTTCTTCCTCTAACAGATGTAGTTTCTCCACTGGCTTTTTCCCAAAGATAGATTCAATTAATTTTCATTAAAACTTACGTGGTTTTATTGTTTGGACGGGTGGTTATTTTAAGGGTTTGGGGGTGTGAGAGGGAGAATGACCTAAACTGTGTGGCAAACCATTTGTTCCTCAGTTCCTCACTGGTTCTCATGGTATTTCTTTTATTTTTAGCTCACCTTCCAGGACCATTCTAACCTTTTGTTCTGCAATATTCTGTGTTTGAAGGAGTGCTGGGAGAGGGAAATAGCAAAGGACAGAGGCTCTGCTTCCTGTGTTTGCTGCAACAGGAGCTAGTAAAAGTTGTGAAAAAGTGGAAAGTTATTTTCTGACCACTGTCTGGTGCACTGCCACCTTTCTAGTACCGAAATACAGTTTGCTTCTTTTGATGACTTAATTTTCTCCCTGTTTAGGTATTTTCTTGCTCTCCTCTCACAGGGACTAGGCACACGGAACTTCCCTGCAATTCCAAGGACACATTCCCGCCTCTCAAGGAAATAGCCTTTTGTTTGTTTGTTTTTTTTTAAACATGAGAAAATATTTTCCCTAGTCTGACTCTCAAAAATATCTAAACTATTGTTAATTACAATTTTTAAAAATAAAAGTAAAAACACAAGTATAGAAATTTCATCCTGACTAGGCTGTTTTTGATAAGAGTGAGAATGGAAATCTCATGATAGTGTCAATGACTTCTAAATAGTTCTTACAAAATCAGCCATGTTCATATCCTTCATACTTTTGAGGCATTTATAGCATTTGATCCTTATAGCAAAGGAGAATCTTAATCTTTTTATTAATGACTAATAAATCAAGAGTAAGACTATTGGCTTAGAGTGGACCACAGCTGCTGAATCACAATTTAAATGGTTTAACTTGTACTCTGTACTGTGGCAGACAGAATTTGCACAGTATGATTTTATTTTTTTTAACTGAAAAAAATCTATCTCATATAATAAAGTTATTCTGTTACAATTACTCAAAGTTCTGCATCAGGAAGCTAAATTTTTGGAAGCCATCCCATGTACTGCCTCTGGATGCAAATTGCCATCAATGCTTCTGGTGCTTCAAATGAGCTTCTATCACTTCTGTGGTCATTTCAAGCATAGAAAGTGCACTGTCATGCAGCATCTTGAAGAGGTTGGGTGCAAAACAAAAATTTGGATCGCAAAGGTCTGTTATATCTCATGCAGTGGGATATTAGTTATCTAACTAATATTTGCTAGTGTCTTCCATAGTCAAGTTTGTTGATAGATGTCACAACATTAGCTGTAAACAGCTGTTGCATAAGAAGTATTTGAAGTGTTTTCAAGCCTACCTCTATACTTAATTTGATAAAAATATTTGTATGTGATTCAGATAGGGGAACATACCTTCTTATTTATACAATTAATATGACTGGATGGGGTTGGTAATGCATCATGTTTGTTGTTATGTTGGTGATGTTATAGACTTTCCAATATTATGGTACTTGCCACGTATCTCTTCTTCATGCTCTTTAGTTTGTGTTTTCAAGAGATCAGTTTTATTCAGTCTGTTAGTATAGCTAGTGTTACTTTATAGTGGGAGGAACTTAGTTGAAATAGAAGTTCATTAATTCTGTATTCTAGGATAAGACTATTTAGGTTAATTTTGTTGTCTTTTTTTTTTCTAAATATGCTATTAGCATGCAGTGAAAGACAATTTTGAGAGAGCGTTTTTACAATGGATGTATTCTGAACAGCCAGAGGGAAGAGATTCTGGAGCTGCTATGCCTGTGTTCTTGTCAAAACTATGCAAATTTGCATTTCAAGTTTTTCCTCAGATGGCAAACCAATCATTTATATTTGCCTGACTTCTGTGGGCAGTCTTGGAGAAGGCTTCCTATGGGTTAGCTGGCATGGTGAAGAGGCTACACTTTTACAAAAAAAAAATTCAAGAGTCTGATCTTCAAACTAGGTATCAACAAGGATCTCCCAACAGCAGGTGCTGAGCTATAATTGGCCATTACAATGTCTCGTGTTTTGCTTGGAGACTTTGAGAGGATAACCAGGCTATTTTCTATGAGTATAGGTTGGCTTTTATTACGGGTAAGAGAGAACTCCAAACCAGGTCAGGGTGGCCACAGAGGTAGTGGCTTACTTTCCCGGGTGAAAGCAATTAACTTTCTTGATTTCAGAGCTTGTATTTTGTGTAAAATACTCAGCTGTATAAAGGCATTGAGACATTTGATTAACAGAAATAACTGTATTTTGTCCCTTAAAAGAAAAAAATCCCAAACCCAAAATCCATGTCCCCCAAGAAACCTCTGGAGACTTATTCTGTGTTTTAGTAATTTAAAACCAAATCAATAAAAACTTGTTTGTCCATCATGAGTAATTTGGTCTTAAAGTGCCGTTTTGGGCTGTAATGAGTAACCCTGAAATTCTACTCTATTAATTTCCTAATGCCACTTAGGATATGGTCCCTGCAGCCTCAGATATAAGGACAGTGCAGTAAGTGTATGAAATGAAAATACTCAAGAAGCTGCTCTCGATAAGGAGCAGACTATAAACACGTATGTCTTTGTTTATATAATTCAGAGAAAGTCTAGTAGTGACTTGCATTAAAACAGTGTTTTCCTTCCTTCCACATATCCAGTGAGGAGGCTTTTTCATTTGTACCTCTGAGCATTACTTTCTAAGTATCTTTTTGTCTAAAGAAGTACAAGAATCTGCAGTGAGTAGCTGTCCCAAATTGAGTTCAAATAAGGAATTTTCTTTTAAAAAGTGTGAGTGTGATCACATTGTTACTGAGGCAGGTGGAAACGAGCCACTGTGGTCCTGGCTGAGCCTGTAGATGGTTGGGTCCGGGTCTGTGAGTTCTGTGGCTTGCTTTGGTTGAAGGGTTCCACACGTACTTCTGAAACTTGGTGGCTACATTAACAATGGGATGAGAGCTTACTTTCTCACTGCTCCTATCATAGAATCCAGAATAACAATATTGTACTGAATATCTAGGATAGGTGACAGCAAAATCTAGTTAATAAGGTTGGGTGGTTTCTTTCCCGGATCCGGGATTCAATTCTGAAAGAGGAAGGAGGAAGGTGAACAAAACCAGACTGAGTACCAGTAACTGCTTGGGACACAGGCTGAGATTTAAGAGACAGTTGCAGAACCCTACTGTGCTTTAAGACCATAGGCTTGCCCATTCCCGAATGAGCTGCATCTTCTGCCCAGTCTTCCTCAGCATTTCCCATGAGAACGGTCATCCTGGTAGAGCCCAAAGGCACACAAGGCCTTCACTGGTGCCACAGAGAGACGTGGGAGTTTGGGTACATAACCGACACTGAATGGCAGAAGATGATGGATGTTGTGGCTTGAAGGCAGAATGAAAAGACAGTAATTAGTTACCTTTCTAAAAGAAGAAAGGGGAAGAGTCTAAGGGGGTTCCAGTAGCTGAAACGTGCTGTGGCATGGTCCCTGTTGTGTGGCAGAGCATAACAAGAGGTGATTACTGTTCATCCAACCGTTCATGTACTAATTTGGTATCATAATAATGCAGAATGAACCCCTAAAAATGAGGCTACAGAAATATAAATCTGTAAATGGCTTTTTCTCTGGACCCAAGGTATTCTGAACAATGTCTTTAGTGTTCCAATAATCCTTTGATGATACTAGTGAGAAAGATAATTCAGTAAATAAAACTGGTTTTGTACAACCTGCTGTAGGACTGTACTAGCACTCCTTTGCTTGGAGAATATGAATGTCTAATTAAATATATTCAGTGGATGAAGCAAAAATTACTAGTCTCATTAATACATTTTAAAATTTCCAAATTTGGTATGCATCTGTGTTGTTCAGTGCACCTGCATATTTAGATAGCTTTTAGTCAGCCAAGACATTCCTAGAAGAAAATTAATGGACCTTTCGTCCCAGCACAAATAAGATTTAAGTGTTTTTTTCTTGTTAGTGACAAAAATATATTTTCAAATCTGAAATAACTTGTTAGAAGTAATGGTAGTATGAGAGAAGGAAAAATAGAAAGCAGTGCATGAAAATATAATCTAGATGAAAACAGTAAAATTACTGAAAAGCAATTAAGAATGTTAGCATGCTTAATACAAAGTCAAACATATTTATTTCTTATAGATGATGAAGACATAATTTGATATTTGTGAATTTTGATGGCATAAGGCTTTATATAATCATAGAATGAGATAGGTTGGAATCGACATTTAGAGGCCATCTAGTTCCCAGGGTCCTCCTTCCTATCGTTTTTAACAATGTGTGTATTGAAGCTTGCTTCTACAAGAAATTTGGTTATATGTGGTTAATAGAATATGAATGTATAGATCTTGAGGTTCATGGAAATTAGTGTTTACAGGGTAATCATTAATATCACAGATATAATTCCTTGGAAAAGCCAACACTTGTGTCTAAAACTTTATAAAAATGTTTCAAAAGATGGTTTCAAGAGGCATTTCAGTTCACTCATCAAAGATTAGGACTAAGTCACATGAAAAAATGCTTCTATAATGGTCTCATAACTGACATTTTACTTTTTCTCTATGTAAAGTTGAATCTTATTGGCCTTATCATGGATAGCCATGTTGGTGGTTTCTCTTCTTTCCAATAGAGTTAAAGCAGATTGAATTTTCCAGCTGTTTAGTTAATTTAATTTTATTTTTTAATTGTGTAGAGATATCTTTGGTCAAGCTGCAAATTTATTTTGGTATTTAACCGTTGGTAATTTTTTTCCATGATATAAGCCTATGAGAAGCTGCAGATCAACCTTTTTTTTCATAGAAAATTTCTAAATTCAACTAATTACATTGAATATCAGCTCTAATTAGGCCTGGAAAAGGAAGCACTTTGGGAACAGGGTAAAAAGAAACTAATTATTTAGCATACTCTGATACAGCTCTGCAAAAGGAAGCTAAGAACCAGAGAGATGCTGCTATGGTAATACACATGCTAAACACGCATAATTTTAGCAAGTATGGTCATGAATTGCTGGAAGCAGGAGGTTACAGACAGCAAAGGCAATCTGATTCTTTATGTCTGCTTTTCACTCCTTTTTAATATTTTAGTTTACTCGACTTTTAGTGTTATGAGCGGCACAGGACATCAGTGAAATCTACCTGCTTTATTTGCTCTTCGTTTTCAGTGGTTCACTTTGTGCTTCATAGTTTGATGGCATTAAGGTACACAGCGCACCGCTGTTCACTAGACCCTTACTCCTGGAGGTCTGATGTGCCAGGTCATCCCGCTATAAAGGGGCAGAACCCATCAGCATTTCTGGAGTGACAGGGGAATCCCAAAAGTTAACTGCACTGGAGGCTCAAGTGAGTCTAATTGGGAATGAGTGGTGAAAGCACCCCATTGTATCGTTGAATTATCCCAGAGGCTAGTGAGCAATGGGAGATGTGATAAACACATAGCATCAGTTGCATGGTGTGTAGAAGGGACCCTCCCTTGGCCCTAGTGGACATCTAGTTGCTCCATATGTTGGTTAGTCCCACATGTAACCCAAGAGTTTTGAAAGATAGTGTTTCCTCGTCAGAAAGAGTTTAAAAAAAAAAATGATGAGAGCATACAAAAATAATCTTGCAGAAATATGGACTTCATGTATTGACCTTAGTTTTTTTAGTAAAAAGTAGTTGCTTAAAAAATGGACCTTTGCATTCAGCAGACAACTGATTTGGGTGTGTGTGTGTGTGTGTGTGCTACTTCTGGACTTGGAGTGAGGTGTGTTTGTAGTTTCTTAAGGTAAGCAGATCTGTAGGTATTTGGGTCCTAGTTAAGCTCCACACGTCTCTGACTTCCTCCAGTTTCCTCCTGTTACTGGAATGCTATTGATTTGAAGCCAAAAGGTGACTATTGCAGGCTTTTCTAATGATCATATGATCTGAAGATCTTACAGTTATTTGTATAGAAGAAGTAGCATCAATATGAGGTGACAGTAAGTCTGGACCTTTTTTGCTATTGAATAGTTTATTTCTATGCCTGGATTCCTCAAGGCACCCAGAGCTCTTGGGTGAGAGTTTTCTGAACAGTGTGCTCTCTAGATATTTGCTAAGGGGCCCCTAAAGGCCATAGAAAAATGTTTTTTGGATCATTTCAAACACTTCTAGATGCTTGAATACAAATTGTTCTCATGTGAATGTCTGTTGAGTTCTCTGAAGTACAATTGTTAAGTGGGAAGACATTTTTTTAGGAATTTAAACTTTGAGACTCCAAGAAGACTATGGTTTTCAAAGATACATCAATGATACAGAAAAAAATATTTTATTTTAATGGTTTATATTTTAAAAGATTTTAAAGAATTCGTTAATTATCTAAACACTTGAATTCTGTTAAAGCTGTGCATTAATATCTGTTGCAAATATACAGACAGTTGAACTCCAGTTTTTACCTTTTTACGCTGATAATGATCTCAGGAAAGACAGGAGACTGAATAGGCATGGAAATTTAACTAGCTTCAGTCCCGTGAAGCTGAAAGGCGTCATTTTGAGCAAAGTAATAGATGTTGCTGGAAAAAATAAATCTGCTTAACAGATAAGGAGTTTCCAAAGATGCCAAAATGGAGATTTTATTCTAAGTGCTTTCCTTTTCAAAGTTGGCCTGATACATAAACTTAGATTACTTTCTGAAAGATGGCTGGTTTCTTGTACATGAAATTTGGTAGAATAGTTGCAGTTTCTACCCATGTAAAAACTTCTGTAATGAAATAACAACCTCTAGTAAAGAAAAAAAAGCCAACAACCAACCAAACAAAAATCCAAAAGTTTTAATTATATATCAGGAATGTGTATTAGCTAGTCTGTCTTAAATAATACTGAAAGCTTGCAGTCCTAACAGCACAGATGGCTGAGTAGCTTCATAATTCTCAATCTTTTCTGTTTTTTTTTTTTTTAATAAAGATGTCATATATTTATTGATGATACAGTACCTAAGTTATACTGGTGCATCCTATCTACGTATTTGTTGTTGTAAATCAGTGCAGCAAATTAATTGCTGTAATAGTTCTTAATTTTTGATGCTATTGCATGACAGGTTTTAACACAAGCAGCCAAATTCTGTTGTCTTTCTGTACTGACATGAAGTGAAATTATTCACTTAGTTTCATTAAGAGGGTTTCAGATGTACTGGAAAAAAAATAAAATTAAAGCCACAATGAATTCTGCATACATATAAAAATGCGTTTTATAAAGGCTGAATTAATGGGGATGTTTTATGTTTAGGAAAAAACAGTTATTTAGTAAGTGATTAGTTAAAAGGTTACTATTTTTAGCACTGTTAAATTGTATACATCTGCTTAAAATACTGTACTTAGCTTTTGGAGGTCTTATGAACAGACTACAAAATTTCTCAACACATTCATCATCAACAATTACTCAAATTTCAGTGAATAATTATTAAGACATTGAGGATTTGCAAATATTTGTAGTTCTCAATTCATATTTTGAAATTACCAGTACTAATTCCTCATCTCAAAGTCAATTTTGAATTAGCCAGCATAATAAGTGTTTCCAGGTTTTTTTTTCAGAGATGCATTTTAAGATGTAGAATTCAGTTGGAGCTTTGGACACAGAGAAAATTAGAAATTTACTTCTTTTTTACCTTATACCATCAGGAAGACTTGCAACAGTAAAGTTTAAGTGCCTCAGTATTAGATGCACAAATGTTTTATCAAACTTAAGTCTCAAATTGGAGTGAGTATTTACTGTACTTGTCTCAGTATGACTGATACCTTAGCAATTAGTGTTCATCTTTTGATTGATATGCTACCTGGCAGCACCTCTGAGTGATACTAAGCCGCTTGGCAGAACTTGGACAATTTTCTGTTTGTTGCTTGATTGCATGACAGCCCCCAGCTTTTATTTTTCACCGAAGATGTAAGTGAAACAAACTGCTGTGAACCAAGGAGGATGTAAGTCCTGCCTGCTGGGAGAATGGTGTCTTCCCTTCTAGCCACCTCAAGTAAAAAGCCTTCCAGAGCAAAGCAACAGCGCAGTCCCTGTTCTCATCCCCCCGTTCCCCATGCTTTCTCCTTGGCTACACTGCAGGAAAATCCTCCCATGAGCAGTGTGGTGTCTTCCTAGTGCCCGTAATACCTGTTGGGATTAACTCAGCTAATTTAGCCTGAATTTAAGTCTAGCACACATAGTTTAGAAAAGGTTTAGTTGGTGATCTGGATGTGGCAAATTGGTCCTGATCAGTAGCTCTTCATTCCATTGTCCTGATATATATATATATGTGTGTGTGTGTCTTTATCTATATTTACATATAGATAGATATTTATAAGTGGAGATACATAAAATCCCTGTTTGCTTTCTTGCACATGTCACTTCTCAGTGTGTAACTAAGCCTATTTTAAGTAAGTAGGTTTTTGGTGCCATTTCTTGGGATTTCAGAAAGGGGCCTTTTTTCGTGCTTAGTACTATGTAAAGTTGTGCACTAATGTGCGCATATGCTGAACAGAAGCTATTTTCCTTCTGCTAGGCAGCCACCCTTGTATCTCATCAGCTTCTTAGCCTTTTTGTGAAGGACACAAGAGCAGTCATGCCTCATGAAAACTCATGCTGTCTTACATTGTTATTTGCAGAGACCAGTAGTGTAAGGGTAGTTGTGTTTATTTTGATGCGATCAATAAGTTATAAGTATGTTCGTTGACTATTACATATAAAGTGTATTGGAATTCACTGTGTTGCTCCTCTGCTAGTTAGGAAGTAGATTATTTCAGAAAATAAAGTATGGCTAAAAATACCACCTTACAATATCAAGAAATGCCATTACATTTTAATTTTCTTTTGAAGTTTTGTAAGGAGCTTAGCATACTCATTTAACTCTTCATTCTATCTATTAAGCAACTAATAGAATAGACTGTGCAATTTCATTGTATTAATTAAATGCAACAGTGGTACTCTTTATTCAAATGAGAGATAATATTTGAATCAATAGATGGTTTTCTTACTTGCTATAAATGAACAACTTATATTTCCAGCAGTTCCTCTCCTTAACACCAATTCTATAGATGGATTCACTTTTTGACTAGGAGTGTTTCTGTGCATTTAATTAATGACCTAGCACAGCCTTACAGTCTTTTTTACAACTCTCTGTTAATAACTGTTCATGTAAATTGAGAACAAAATGTCTTCTCCTCGTCTAATTCTAGGTAAGAAAAAAAATCCAAACAAAAAAAGCAAAATAATTTTTTTTACATCTCTCCCATTAATGCAAAAGTATATTTTCACTTTTTCAGTCTAGAACAGCTAAATGGTGCTTGCTGCTGTAGCAGGCACTTCATCAGCAGCAATGCAAGGAAAAGACCTTTTTAATCTAGGATTAAGGGTCGCATATCCAATCTAGACTCTAGAGTTGAAGACAGAGAAGGATTTTTTTTTTTAATTTGTTTTTTATTTTCGATAGTTGAATTGCTTACCGGGGGATGGAAAAAAAGTAAAGAACCTAGATTCTTCCATGTGCTTCTTTGGCTTATTCTCTTGGTTTGTCATGCTTCTGTTCATCTAATGACTTGCTTGTAAATGTCAGTGATGAAATTGGTGTGGTTTTTGAGCACTCTGGATTCTTTTGGTATCTATGTGTAGGTTTTAGGAGAAGGGCAGCAGAAATGTCAGCACACCAGCCCACCTTGTAGAAAATGATAGTGGGTGGACTTGTTTTGGGTTCTTGTAAGTTAGCTGTGGTTGAGTGTACATCTGGAATGCCTTTTGGGTGGTGAGACATCTTGCAACACTGTGCATGATGGTTTAGACTGCAGAGCTGGCATGGCTCCTCACTTACAAGAGCAGCAGCTCTTTTAAAATATAAAGCAGTGCAAAATTTAAAGCAAGATACACTGTTTTGAACTGTTAAAGGTGGTGCAGTGTTAACACTTAAAATGTGTTTATACAATGCATGCATAAAAGTGTTCATGTCAGGCCTTTTCAATGAGTTTCTGCTGGGATTACGTTTGCAAGGTCACCCAATAGTCCTGTCTGGTGGGGCTCGTTACTTGAAATATTCGTGGATAGTTGGCTACTTTATTCTGGGTGTCCTATACCATGTATATAGGTTTTGCAGAAAAATGTAGAGACACTGACTAATCTCAGTGGCTGAGGATAGTAGTTTGCCAAAAAACAGTCAGTGATAGGAAAGGTAGACGAGACAGACAATCTGTGGCCTTTGTTACATCTAGCAGCTCTCAGAAATGGAGTTCATGCATTTTAACCATCGAGCCTGATTGCAGTTTGTAAAGTGAAGATGATGGCTAGCAATAACATTGGGAAAAGGCAGCTGCAATCAAATGTACTAAGAACTGCTTACACATATAGGCTAAAGTTTATGTTCTTAGATTAAATCATGGATTAAGGGACAAGAACTATATTAGATGCTGACTTCAGTGTCATTAGAATTGAAAACGAGATTCATAAATACTTGGAAGTGAGGAGAACATTTCTTGCTTGAAGAGTTTAATGAAAGTCATCAAACATCATTGGATTTATGTGCCATCTTTCAGAAATATGTGGAAAGCTATGTTAGCGTATCAGTAATACAGAGACGTGGCTGCTTAAACACTTGCACAAAGGAAGATCACACGCATGATTATTCTGCTTCTGTCACAGCTAACCAGTCACATCTGAAGGTCAGAACTCATGGCAAAAAGCTTGCAGCTTTAAGCATGTATATCTGTGCATATCTGTGTGTGCGTTGCAGTTCTTCATAGCTGGGTACTGTTATAGAACAGGGGTTGCAAAGATGGCTGCTGTGAGAAGCGGCTAGAATCTGCAGGCCCCAGAAACTAAACATCAGCTGATTCAAGGCCAGAGTTGCTGCTGAGCAAGGCCAGGGCTAAACCACCACAGTGTGTGTTTGAATTGGCTCCTTGGGTAGTCGCTTAAGATAAATTTGACTTGATACAAATACCGCATATCTGAATATGGATGGATTTGAAAATTAGCTCATGATGTTGGGTTTTTTTTTTTTATTATTGTTTGCAATTTGCTTCCGAATCACTTTGTTAATATCTCTGGTTTTATAGACTTTTGAATGTGCACAGGAACTCTGTGTTAATTAACAATCAGTTTGTCTAGCTGAATTCCAATTTTCTAGAATTAAAATGAATTCTTTAGTTTTTCATCTCTGTATCATTGTACAGTGTAAGCAATTGCACAAAATGTTAATACCTGGATTGTTGTTTGCAGTAGCAATTCATTCGTTAAAGCAGCATCTAATCTCAGTAATAATCCACTCTGTAAAGTAATATCTAATCTCAACTCTTAAAATTGTAAACCGCTTTCATTTCTGACAAGGCTTGCAGTGAAAATCAAAGCCAATTTTTGAGTGTTTTTCTCTGGAATTCTCACCGTAATCCCAGTAACTCTTTGTTGCTTAAAGTATAGAAACAGTTTCAAAGATGTAAAGTTCTGCTGAAAAAGAATAGTTTGGGAACACTATTAAGCTTTACAAACTGATAACAGGCAATATTTCACCATTTGCTTAATTCTTAGCATTATCATTATTCTTGCTTCACTATCTCAAACTATGTCACTTATCCTGCCAAGACTACAAATATCAGTAATGATGTGTAGTAACTCAGCAACATGCTTCCTTTCCTTCAACGGCACTGCTTTTTCCCTTCCTTCCAACCAGGAGGGTGACTTCTGATATCTGTGCGATTGGAAACTACCTTTTCCTTTATTTTTTCTTTCTTCTGTCCATGCAGTTTTTGTGGGGGTTTTAGTTTGTTGGTTGGTGTTTTTACTAAGTTGAAATATACAGCAGGTTCCTGTGTGAGAGTATGTTCTAGTAAAGCTTTGAACTCTGGGAATACTGTGGGGAATGTCTTCACATTGCAGTAGGTTGAAAAGCAACTGTGTATCTGTTCCATTAAAAAAAGCAAAACCAAATGCCAACCCTTAAAAGCTCGCCTTAAATGAAATGCATTTAACTCAAGGGAAGATGGATTAAGTTAATTCTGCTGTTTCTGAGACCATAAACTTTTTCGACTTTCAAAATACTTAAGTTCTGATGACAAGCTCACATAGAGGTTGGTTGGATGTTGTTTCATTGAAGTAATTCCCTTATTTTGTGTGAGGCTTATGTGGTACAAGCCAGTGATGACAGTGAAAAATATTACAGAAATACAGCAAAGAGCATTAAGCTAATAAAAATAAGAACAGCTGGTATGTATTTCTCTGAGCAATTATTCGCTATCCAGAGTAAATCTGGAAATTTCAACTATCCATCTAATTATCTGTAAAGATTTTAAGAACTTTGTGAATGAAAACAGATGTCTCATACCTTAATCTTATCTTACAGCATAATGCACTTCTATAGAGACATAATTGAAACATTAAGTCATATTTCCATTTACTGTAATGACTTTTTTTTTTTACTAAGAGTGTAATTCCCTACTTTTTCTCTTGAAGATAATGTAACACACGTTAAAGTATAATCACACTTCTGAAAATTTGCATTCATATCGCTTCTGTATCCTGCTTCTTCCCCTGCCCCAGTGAACAGTTCTGTCAAAATATTTGCTGTTAGCACTGGAAATTATTTTCTCACGACCACACTTAGCTTCATGGGGAAATGGGAAATTATGACTAAATGTTTCTGTGTTTAAGTTAGCAGTCCAGCTAACTTTGATTAATCCAGAAGTTCAGTCTGTGTCCGGGTAGCTCCTTGCAATGTATAGAACCTACCAGGAGGTACATATCTTAATTTTATCCTTTTACATAATATCTGCATGACCAATTACGTGAACAAACACAATTTAGAAGCTATCCTAAGCTTTTTTCATATCTTTAAGTGTTACATTTGAGTACAGCTTGAACAGAAATAAATGAAAAAAGGATGAGATTTTATGCACAGTGGTCTCCTTAAGTGTATAGACAATTTAATATGGAGAACTGTGCATTCCCAAAGTTATTTCTCTGTTCAAGACTGAACTGTGAATGGAGGAAAAATGTCCAAGACTTAAAACCTACTCCCATTTCCTTTTTACTAGGAAAATAAAACAAATGAAGACAATTTTAAGAGTTTCATTTGCATTGACTGAAATGTGACAGTCATGTCAATTTGACCTTTGTAGGTTGTTTTGTATTCATCAGGAATCCTTTCCATGTTACTTTTATTACTCTAGCTGCCTGGTGTGTGATTTTCTACTTGCTCCATTATAGGAATGACAGTATCTTTAATTTCCAAAACTAGTACTTGGTTACAAAATTTGGGTTCTGCTGTGATTTTAGGTGGAGTCTGAATGTCATAGAAGCATTGTTTCGGATGACTAATTAGATATCCAAGTGATTTAACCTCTCTGTGTCATTGTCATCAAGCTGATGATCCTGACAAGAATGCCTGACAATTAGTGATGTAGAAATCCAAAATAACATAGACATTATTTATGTGGTTGCTAAATTAGTTGTTAGGCATTGCAAATATTAGAGGAGTAGCCAGCTCATTCCTCACTTCTCAAAGTTATCCAAAATACATTTTCTTTTGGGGTTTTGTGTTAGCCAAAGAATGCATCTTTTGTGAGTTGAGTAAAAGGACCAAATCACAGAAGTCACTAATTTTCTTCATCCTGATCTGCACTGAATTAGCGGTAAAGTCCATCTAGAAATGTGAAACGAGAATTATCCACATGGTAAATAATACCTCATGGATTCTGGGTATCAGTAATGAGTCGGTACTGAAGCTAAGGGCTCCCTCGGGATACTTGCATATAGATCCATCTAAATACCTTTCCACCATTATGTTTTTATAAATCCTCTTTAATCCTTTCACATATTTGGCCCAAGGATTCTGTATGTTCAGGAGTTCCACAGTGCAAGTGTAAACCATTTGCAGAACAGATAACTAGATTCAAGTTTTTGTGCATGAAAACGAAAAAGAAATTGAAGAGTGTGCAAAGGAGGTGCATTATTAATCAATTAAAAGAGAAATTTTAAGAAAATTGGAATTACATTTGGAAATATCTTCTCTAAAGGGGGACACATTGAACTATTTTGTATAGTGCTATCTAAACTCCCTGATAAAGAACGGGCAAAGTACGTTCTTTGATCTGTTCTAAACCAACACATTCTTATTTCTGTGAGTTCCCCTTGGTGCATGTACAGTAAGATTTTAAAAGAAATTCCACCCCTTTCATGATTCTGTGATTTTCATGTCCTTGTCTTCTGTCCCCCAAACCTACTTGCCAATATGAGAGTCTTAGGTCTTTGAGCAACTGCTTATGAAGCAGCAGCTCCATGTCCTTGTTGTTTCCCCCTTGCTTTTCTTTAACTCTGATGCATCCTCCTGGAGATGCGGAGACCAGAACTGCATGAAGCCCTTCAGATATACCAGACATTGATAGGAACAAAATGGCCCCTTCTGTCTTGTTCACAGCACATCTGGGGATGCCCCATGATGAGTGGCTTTTTATATGCTTTGCACACTGACAGTTCTCTGAAATAATCATCTCGATGATGGATTCAGGTCCTCTTTTATAGTTGCCTGTTGTGGGCTCAACCTCATGTTGGCATTGTTTAGAAAACTCTTCTCTGAATGCACCACTTCATCTTCAATGTCAATGACCATCTCCTTGGTATCTTACTCAGTTTTGTGCGTCAAATACCTTTGGCTTTGACTCATCACTAGCTTCAACAAGCATTAGTCTAATGTTTTCGTTATGCTCTTGCTATTAGCATACATTAAAAAAGCTCTTGTTATCTGAATCAACCCTGGCTGGTTTCAGCTCTAACTGAGCTTTGGCCTTTCATTTCTTCTCTCTGCATAAACAAATCACAGATCTCTGCTCTCCCTGTGAAGTCTGACCTCACTTCTAGAGATGAGATAGTTTCTTTTTCTTCTTGAGCTCCACAAGATGTTCTCTGTTCAGTCAAGATGGTCTTCTGCCCTGCTTGCTTGAATTATGACACAGTGGAACTGCCTGTTCCTGTGCTTCTAAAGGGTAGTTCTTAAAGACTGACCAGTACTCTTGGACTCCTAAGCCCTCAGAAGCAGATTCCCAGGGTAGTCTGCTGAATAGCGTTCCAAAAGGTGGCTCTTCTTAAGTCCATTTTTTTCTCATTACACTGAAAAATTTAAACTCAACCATTTCATGATCACTGTGGCCAAGACAGCCACGTACTGACACATCTCCCCTTCTCTATTCACAAATAGCAAGTTTGGGAAGAGAGCATCTTTCTTAGTTGTCTCAATGAGTACCTGTGACAAGAAGTTGTCTCATACAACATTAAAGAACTTCTATGACCTACTTGTCACAAGAGTATGATATTCCCAGATGATGGCTGGGAAGTTGAAGTCTTGCATAAAGACAAGGGCTACTGGTCCAGAAATTTTTCCTAATTGTCTATGAAATAACCCATTGTGCCTGGGTATCAGTACTAGATACCCATTACATTGTCTCCTTTGTTTTCCATCCCCTTAATCTTTACCCAGAGGTTCTCAACCACGTCATTAATAACTATAAGGGCTGTGCAATCAAACCTCTCCCTTACATCTAGTCCTACTCCACCTCACCTCCTTTTTTGCCATTGTTCAATGAAGTGTTTGTTCTAAACTTATCAAAGGTATGAAAAATCACTAGTAAAATGCATATGCTTTCTCCCTGTAATTTTTTAAGTATGCTGCCTTATGCATGTTATAAATTGACGAAATAAAATTGTCTTGGAAAGCATCCATTAAATCTTAATCATAGAATCATAGGATCTTAGAATGTGTAAAGTTGGAAGGGACCTTAGATGTCATCTAATCTAGCCCCGATGCAGTAAGCAGGGAGATCTTCACTAGATCAGGTTGCTCAGTGGCCCATCAAGCCTGACCTTAAATATCTCCAGGGATGGGGCCTCCACTACCTCTCTGTGAAACCTATTCCAGTGATCTACCACTATCATATCAAAGAACTTTTTCCTAGTATTCAACCTAAAATCTCCACGTTTCTAGTCTAAAACCATTACCCCTCGTCCTATTGCTACGTGCTCTCATGAACAGTTCTTCCCCAGCTTTCTTACAGGCACCTTTCAGGTACTGAAAGCACACTATAAGGTTCTCCTGGAGCCTTCTCTTCTCCAGGCTGAAAAAGCCCAATTCTCTCAGCCTGTCCTCATAGGAGAGGTGCTCCAGCCCTTTGATCATTTTTGTGTCACTCCTCTGGACATTGCCCAACAGGTCCATGTCCTTCTTGTATTGAAGGCTCCAAAGCTGGACACAGTTCTCCAGGTGAGGTCTCACCAGGGCAGAGTAGAGGGGCAGAATCACCTTTCTCGATCTGCTGCCCACACTTATTTTCATGTAGCCCAGGATGCAGTTGGCCTTGTTGGCCTTCTGGGCTGCAGATGTACATTGGTGACTCACGTCTATTTTCACATCCACGAGTACTCCCAAGTCCTTTTCCTCAGGGCTGCTTTCAAGCACATGTGTATAACAGGGGTTGTCCCAACCTAGGTGCAGGACCCTGTACTTGGATTTGTTGAAGCTCATGAGGTTCACCATTATCACTCGTCAGGGGCACTACTCTTTCTTTAACCTTGCTTTTCTGGTTCATGTATCCAAGTTTGATTTCAAATGTTTAAAACACCTCACCATTCTCATCTTACTCCAGTAGCATTTGTGCATGTTTAGATCTTTTAAATTATAACTTATGTCCCTTTTTTTATATTTCTATTATTACTTTATTAAAGATACCTATAGATTTCAATACAGGTACATGCAAACAAACCAGTAGAACAACAACCACTTCCTAGTGGAACTGAGGCCTGTTTCCAGAACTGAAATTCTGTGGGATGAAGTGATATTGTGAAATAAACATAATGCATGGGGAGACTCTGGGATACCTAAAGAGCAGTTGCCCAGAACATTGCCCCACTCTATGAAAAGGGACATTTTACTGGTGTCTGGTAGGAGAGCTTTGGGTTCCTGGGACAGGGAGAGTGGAGGGGGAGTCTCTCTTGGTGATGGGTTTGTCTTTCCTCCTTTGGCGTGTATGTGGGTTTTTTAGCCTGTGCAGACCTGAATGTTTTAATTTGGTCTTTCACACAATCCTCTGAGGTGGAACCTAAAATATAGCTATTTGTTTCTGTTTCTCTATTAGGATGGATGTGATCAAAGTATCTGTGAGGTTTGAGGTGCTTCTAGAAGGCATTAGGCTACAAAGAAAATCACTCTTTACTATTGCAAAAATATTGGAATAGAATAACGGTATGTTTCTTGAATGTAGTGATGTTGTGAAATGTCACACTTGCCTCGAGTTTTCTAGACTGGAAAAGAACAGCTGCAAAAAGAATGACAAATAGATGTTTTCTTATTTTTCTGTACTGAATCTATATTAAGGAGATGATGCTCCTTGCAGTAAACCTGATGAGTTGGCACTGAATTGAAATAAAAATCAATGTTTATAATAGGTAACTGTCCCAAAATCAATACTAATATTTCTTAATCTTCACTTAATGTTATAGATGTGAAATCATTCACTGCAAGCAGTTCTGAATGATGTATGAAATGAAAAATGCCTGATGAATCCACAGAATATATATAGGCAGCATGTGTGTTAACATTATCTCAAATGTTCACATCTGATGCAGCCAGAAAAATCCCAGTTTCAGTTGGGTGGTCATGACATTATGAATTAAATAAGTAAATAAATAAGCTATCTTGCTATTGCAAATATTTTGGTAACTTTCTCACACAATGCCCACTTGGTGAGAAGATGAGCAGTATTGCTCTGAAATCAGATTTTCAAGTATTTCACTAATGCTTCAAACGTTATAATGTGGAGTAATAATTCAAAGGAGATGTTAAAAAAATCTAGTGATATTAACTTTCAAAAAATTGCTCTCTCCTTTACTTTCCACCCTCCCACAGCATGGAAAATTGTCTCAGTATATGGATAAGGGAATTATGCGTCTCCTCTTTCTTCTTCACTATCCCTGTGTCCCTATTGCTTTTTTAATTTTTTTTTCCTTCTCAATTGTTCCTACTCTACCCTCTCTGAAGATAATGTTAAGGTGTTGTGCTTTATCCCCATGTATGGATGAACTCTGTGTCCATGTATTTAATAACACGTAACCAAGTACATTGTTCCCGTGTTACTATAGACATGAAAATACTCTTAAGGGGGACCTATGCCTGACTGCTTAAAGAGAAATGCATCCTGTACCTCCCCTGTGTAATGTAGGCTGCATACTTCTCACAGCAGTACCTGACAGACAGAAATTGGACCAGAAACAAAAGCTATTCAGAGTATAACTTGATAGACAAAGATGGTACAGCACCTCAGGAGCTTCTCTTGTGTTCAGTGACATAATTTTTACAGCTTATAATGCCTGTTTCTTATATTTTTCCCTTGCTGGTTTCTAGGAAAAAAAAAACCAAACCAAAAAACACAAACGTTTGGAATTTTTGGTGGCTTTGGGCACATTGCTGAATTCTAACTTTAATACATTTCATCATAAAAGTACTAAAAAGCGCATTTTCTTTCTAATGGTGGTCACTATACTCAGGATGAAAAGTAAAACTGATTCCTGTTGTGTTCACCATTTTCAGTATTTTAAATAATGAGTTGATCCTCCCTCCCCAAACATCCTTCCACTTTCTATCATTTTTCAGTCATTTCCCAGCTAAATACATTATATGAAAATTAGAAACTTCAAAAAGAAGCTGAAGGAAGAACTACATAACAGTCTACAAGAAACATTATAGCTTTTGCAGTGTTGCTTATGAACTGTCTGGAAACTCAATGACTTTTTCCTTTCAAGAACACTTTATGTGATAGGTGGTGGGGGACGTGCATTTAACATGTTATTTAACCCAAGTTGTCTGTCAAGTGTTGGTATTTAGGGTTTATAATTTGTATTATCCTTCACCTGTATGCAACGGTAGCAGTTTTCCCTAATGTGGGAAATAGCATATCTAGTATACCGATCAATTAAATGCTCAAGCCCTATCATGTATTTCTGAAAATTTAAGATTCTTCAGTCACTTGTACAATTGAGCTGCTACAAAAAGCATTAAAGTAGCCATGAAATTGAAAGGGGTTTAGATGAATTAAATTCCATTCTATTAGCTTCCCTCCTCCTCGTCCTACGGATTGATCAGTATCAACAGGGGCTTTTTAAATGCTTTACCTTACTCTTTTACTGTCCTTTCTTTTCTCCTCTCAAGTGACTAGGATGCTTGGGGATGGTGAAAGGAAGACAACATGCAATCTGTAACAGTTGTATGCAAATTAAATATGTCACAACTTTGATTTAGACAGATTCAACATTACTTTGGCTGCTTCAAATAAGGTTGAAACAGGAGTGGAAAGAACTGATCACTTACCTTTAATTTATACAGCTATTCTTAGAACCTTGTTTTCTTTTCTTTAAAAGATTTGCAAATGGTGTATAATATGGTGAAGTCTAGCTGGGGGCCAGTAAATGCTATCGGCTTTGCTATGGTAGTAGGTAAAAACAGGGCGCATGTATTATAAACAATTGCATATTAACACCTTGGTCTCATTAATTGCAAACTTCTCTGATACATGTCTCAGTGACAGCCTCTACTAATTAACTCAGACACTAATTGGGTCAGATGAAATGAAGTAGACAGCAGTCACTCAAGCAGACTGGAACAGCCTGTTCTCTAATTGCTTTTGACAGAGGAACAAAAAAGGAACTTGAAATATTACAGACTAGTGCTAGCCACCACTGTGTACTTAGCGTGGTTATTTGTAATGAATATTTTAATACAAACTGAAACAAATGTTGGTCCTCCACATATGGTTAGCCCATCCTCCTCTGTGTTGTGCATGTGTATGACAGGAATTTTGACAGTCTATGACCATATACAGCATTTGTCTAATTTTTTTTATAGAAGCAAATCAGAAAGTGGGAGAAAATACATAAAAATCAAAGCACTTCCAAGCTTTACAGCTGCGTATCACTAGGTGGCATTTGCTGAAAATGATAAAGTAATTTCATTTTTACATCAGAAGCTTGTGTGAAATACTAGGTACTAGTGTCATATTTTAGACTCTGATTACCTGTTTTAAATCCTGATGCTTCTTTCAGCTTCATTTGTTATTAGTCGACAGTCTATCATTCAGAAAGTTTGTGGGCTCTTATTTTCCCTTTTTGATGTATGCTGCTCTGACTAGCTCATGAAAAGACCTTACTGTCCTTGGTTCCTTGTCCTTTTTTGTATTTAAACATAAATAGAACCTAGATGGTGAAAATCACTTAAGGAAAGACACAGTCAGTCTAACAGTAAGTGGTTATTATCAGTTTTTTGAACAAAACAAAAGTACTTGTGTACTTTTCATAAAAGTTATGAATACAAAAACTTTGGGCAACTTTATCTAGTTACGTAACCTTGATTTTTTCCTTTTTTATTTTTAATTATTATCCTCTGTTATAAAAATACTCTCACACAGTGCCTCTGTCACAGTTTAAGGTGGCCCACTGACCAACAAAATGCTGATCTGCCCTCCAAAGTTTAAAAACCACAAACAAAAAACAAACGAAACCCCAAGAACCCTACAGCCTTGTGTGTCCTGGTGGGCAAAGTTCACTGTTGGCCACAGCTCCTTTATCAGAGTTTTCCTTCTCACAGTGGGTTCAACAACTTTCTTGGTTGAAACCATAAAGGCTAGAACCGTTTAAAGCTTTTCAAAAGCAAGTTTTTTTTTTATTTTGTGGGGAGCTATTTATTTATTTATTTATCTGGTGACATTGCTGAAATAAAAGATCTGCCAGCGCTGCTGGTTTCTGGTGTGTAACTTTTCCCACAACAGTGACAGGAACATTTATAACGCTGGGGTTCGCTTTGAGCTGGCTTGGGAACAGCTGCTGAGGTGAGAGCACTTGCTTTCGTTTTGAATTAGTTTCAGCAATTCTCGGATCATTGGTACAGAGGAGTAACAACGCTTATTATGGGTTGTCACTAAACGCGCTGTGTACACAAACCAATTTTATTAGTCTTTAACTGATGAGGGTTTTCCTGGTGCTGGCTGTATGTTAGGCCTCGCAGAGGGACTGCTGCTGCCACGCTGCCTGCCTGGGCCTATCAATCTGCCCCGGCGCTGCAGTCCTTCCTCCACAAAGAGCAGCCTATGGAAATAGGCATGTGCTGTGTGATCTGGGAGGGAGTGTATGGGCGGGGGGGAAGCTGGTACTGATTCCCTCCTTCTGCCAACAATTTGGTTTTCTTCTGGCTGGGAAGGGACAAAAATGGTTTAAAAGTAAGAACATCTGGATCTGGAATTAATACATTCAAGACATATTTAATCTGATTATCTCTTCTAGTCACTCCTTCAAACAAATTAAACCATTTTTTAATGACAGTTAGGTTGCACCCTTTTGTCCCAGCCAGACCAGCAATGAGATGGTGCTGAGCAGCAACTGTTGCTTTGCTGCTTCCTCAGTCCTAGCAGAGTGTGATCTCAGCTAACCAGCCTTTAAAGTCCTTCCTTGTGTTTGGGAGACGAAAGGATCAAAGTACCTTTCAGCAGCAGTGGTGAAAATGGCAGCTTTGAGCTGTGGAGTTACAGTATGTTTTGGGTGTAATGATAATAGTAGTAAATCTGTGTGGCAAAAGGCAGACCTGTTGATTTTATGTAAGATTGCGAGATGTAAGATTTAACTTGAGCTCCTTGAATCTGTAAACAAGAACATAAATACAGATTTCTGTTCAAAATAATTCATCATGAAATAGGTATTCTCACCACACATACTCATTTGACAAAATGAAGTTAATATCCATGAACTCCTCCTAGTTTTCTTTCACATTTAAATAGTATCAGTAAGCCTCCTTAAATTTTCTCTAAATTTTTAATGAATTTAGTATAGTTTATAGCACTAAGCAGACTTATCCTGAAAATGCATTTTTTTTTGCTTTTATCAAAAAACCTCCCAAAATCAAAACCCAAACTTTTCAATCATTTTTATTAGTATTTTTTCAAGGTACTTGGATGTAGTAGCATCATAATTTCATTGGTGCATGACTACCAAAAAGTTGCTAATCTAGTTAAATCATACAATATTTTGCAATTTCTAGCAATTTGAAGTGGTTTCAACTGGTATAGCACTTCTAACCACCATGGGGGTTTAAGTGATGGCAAACACGTTACTTCATTTTAAGATGCAATATATCAGAAAACACTATTGTAATGATGGTATGATGCTAAAATAGCTTCTATTAATAGGTTTTTAAGCCTTTTGCAAAAATTTGTATGATAATGACAAATAGATAACAAAGGGGACAGTGATCATACACAGCTAGTTATCTGTGAATAATTACATATATTCATGTAAAGATAACAAGTCCCTACCTGAAATCCTTCCCTTTTGTGCAGCAGCTTTTATGGCAGAGATAGCTTTGTTCTTTAATTTTGAGTAATTAGTTTTGGCAGAGAAATCTGATGTATTGAAACATCAGGGCTTTTTAGGTTATCTTTTAGGAGTAATTTCCCTTTGGGACAAACTTCCTGGATCCAAAATAATTTCTGGTTAGAAAAGAATAAAAGAAAGTCAACAGAGAAAACATGTAAAGCTTGTGTTTGCAAAGCTGTTAATAACTAGGAGACCAAGATATTTGTGGCATCATACAAAACTGATGTAAATCCTTATTTGTGAACACCTATGGCAAGGGCTCTTCACTACCATTTGGGGTGGGTGTCCTGACAGTCAATGTGGTGTTACATGAGATGGGAAAGCACTGTCTTTCCATGTCTTTGCCTGCTGATGGCAAGTGACACTAAATCAGGGTCCTCTTCCAAAGGTTACTTACTGCCTGTACAAAATCAGAAAGAAAGAGGTATTAGGAAGCTTTACAGGGCAAATAAATAAGTGTTCTTTGGGCTTTTTTTTTTTCTGTTCATTGATGCTTTCTCTACCTTTTTTGCAACCTCTGCAGCTGCAATCATTAGCTACTCCATTTTATAGCCAGCCAGTAAGAAGACTGTGACCAGCCCATGGGGCCCATCAGGAATGTTATAATCTATTAGTAGTTCTGCTCCTTTCGCCTGGGTCAAATGCATAGACATGGGGAAGTACCATGACTTCCTGAAGTGTGTGGTAGATCAGAGGAGGACTTTGCCAACAGTTGAGAATGCCATTTTGTTTTAAACAGACATGATGAAATTTCCTTTAATTTGTTCAAAACCTAGATCTGTATGTTAGCATTTCATAGCTGCCTATTGCTGTTTCAGAGATCATCTGTAGCTTTTTTGTATTACCCTTGTATTTGGATTGCTAGTTTTGGGGGTTTTTTTCGGGTTTTTTTTCCTTTTTCTTTCCCCTTGGAAGTGGTTAATGGCCTGGGGAGATAGACCACACTGTGCTGGTTTGCTGTACATGCCCCAGTGGTCCTTTTGTTCCAATCCACTACTTTCCTACATATCATCTTGTAGCTAATGGGTATCACAAATAATGCCTCATCCTTTTTTCTTTCCAGAAAGTGTTTGTCTCTGCCTCTTCTCATCCCACTTCTACTTCCTGATTGTTTTTTTTCACTTTTCCTCCCAAACCAGGAAAAAGTGTTTCCCTCTTCTTTTGCCTTCTACCCAACCCCACCCTGCCCATTCCTTCCCCATCTTTTCTTATTGTTTTCTTCTCTTTCCTTCTGTGCCAGGCTGGCACTTCATTGTGTTCTCTGTCTTTTGTGCTGCTCCTATGCCTTTTCTAACCCGTGACTTCCACACCTGTCTTCAAAGGCACTCTATAGATTTCCACTGTATAACTAATTAGATAAAGTTAGGTCAGAAGAATGAGACCTTATATAAATACTTGTGGTGTTCTAAAGTTATAAAGCAGAAAAGGCAGGAAGTAGTTTGCCTTAAACAGTTATAATAAGATAACTTTTCCAGCTAACATAATGAAATGAGAAAAATAAAAGGCTTTCTCAGCCTGGGGTTCAATCTAGGTCTATGATGTCATTAGAAATCCTGTACATTAGGTCTCACTACTGTTCTTTCTTCTGTCCCCTGAGCAGCAAATGGAACACTCTTTCTTGAGATCCTGTATTTGAAGGAGTAGATGGAGGGGAGCAGAGTTGAGAATAAGTCTTTTTGATATAGTAATACTCCTGCCCCTGTCCTATATTTATCTTGAATCTTATCAAATGTCTTCAGACAATGTTGATATAGTATTTCTCAGATTGAGTTGTACTTTTTTTTTCCTTAATATTAATCAGGGTTTTTTAAATGCTGAAGTCTCCCATTTTCTGCTGAGCTTTTGAGCAGGTTCATCAGCGTTTTGAAAAGCCTGAGATGGTCAGATTATGGTGATTTGACTCAAGTTCCACAGTCAAGTCTCAGGGGATAGCATAGAGAATAGAGTCTTAAAAGTATTCAGATAAAGTCAACATGCTGCTCATCAGTATATTTATAGAAGACGGACAAAGAATCGTATGTTACATATTGCCTTACATCAGTAATAGACTTAAAATCATTGGCTGTCTGTCAAAGCAGTCTATTGTATTTTCTGTCAGCTTGTGAATGTCTTGGATGACCTCAACGACTAAAAATCAAAGTTAGTCCACTCAAATATCATTCAGTCACTGTGTTGCATTGATTTCTTCTTCCCCCCTCAGATAAGCAAGAATGGGAAGGGAACATTTCTCAGCAGTTGTAGGTACTGACAGAGTTGTGTAACAATGTGCTGGAAATCTCTAAGAATAGTGAGTCGATGGAGCCAGAGTATCAATAATGTGACTATCTGTGGCCTCTTTTGTTCCTAGTGCTCCCACCATTGCTGGTACTCACTCCCACTCACTGAAGCAAATCCTGGCCTTTACTGAATCTGCATTGTTTGACTGCTAGAAAATCAAATAGCAATTTTGATGGTTTTATTCTCTAAAGTGCAGTGTTTTGATGGACCTGCTGTTGCAATGAATGAAGGAATTGACACCTGCCTTAACACCATTGTTTCAAAGTTTCCAGCTAGTATAGCAGATTTTTTTTTTCTTCTTTTTTTCCTTTCTTTCTTTCTTTTTTTTCCCGGTTGCCCTTGATATACAAAACCCAGGGATTCAATTATTGTTTAACCCAGCTCAAGGCAACATTGTAACAGAGTCAGACAAGTCTCCTTCTTTCTGGGTTGTGTGCGGACCTGTGATATAATTCCTTGCCAAAGACAACATAAAATCTTCTGTCACATAACTGAGCCTCCTGTCACTCTCTGTCTCTGCAGTGATTCAAATACTTTACACGTATTATGTAGTGTCTTTATGGAAACCTTAAAGACAATGATTTCTTTGTTTCAAATTAAAGCTTATAACTTTAAGGTTATGGCTCATTTCCCATACTCCAGAAGTGCCAGTGAACCTCTGTCGAATGTCTTCTAATTTTCAAAAATGGGCTGTACTTACTGTTCAGGAGAGTTTTCTAAGCTACTTGCATAAGAAACCACCATCTGCATCTGTGGAACATAGAATGCAGATGATAGGAATGACGTCATCTTAAGTGGAAAGGTTGTGGAGTATCCATCCTTGGACACACTCAAAAACAGATGTGACATGATCCTGGTCAACTTGCTGGTGACCCTGCTTAACCAGGGAGTTTGGACCAGGTGACCTCCCAGGAGCCCCTTCCAACCTCAACCGTTCCGTGCAAGCAATATTTCTTCAGGTGTGTCAAGAATAAGAGAGGCTGAAGATCCACTAGAAAAAATAAGGAACAATGCACCAAAGTGTGGATGCTTCCTTCCCTCAACTCCCACATTTTCTGTGGGAGAGTGGCTTATATCATACAAGCCAAAAGATGTAGTGACATATGTACTGTAAGTTGGTGAACGTTGGTTTATTTAAGACCTACTTGGTATTTGTCAGCTCAAGTTGTTTCTAAGTATCTGGTTTGTATGACTTAATACTGCTGTACGATTTCTGAATAGTATTAAGCGTATACCAGACATGCTAAAATAACTTTTCCCTGTTGCCATTTTTTATTTAATAAATTTGATGGTATTCAGGGTTGGGGGTATTGGAAAAATAAGTGTATTAAGTGTAGTCTACTAAGAGATTACAATTTATGACTGTTGTTTTGAGGGGGGATGTTTGTGGAAAATAGGAGGGAACATTGTTTGAGTAGTAGGTTGCAAACATGAATTATTTTATTAAGTATCTAGGAAAGTTTTCTGGTTACCATTTGCCATTAATAATAGTATCCTTCTTCTGTTAAAACCTGATTGCACATTCCTAAGCATTCATCGGTCTACCTCTTGTCTCTATTAGTCTTGTCACCTGATTAAACCTTAGAACTGTCCTTTGTCAGATTATCAGCTCCATTAATACTGCAGTTTCTTTCCTGGCCATAATTTCTTATGAGCTCTAGCCTGGAATAATACTTTTAAAGTCAAATGTAGAGTTAGATAATTTGAGAGGTTTGTATTCACAGTTGCAAAGCTGAATGCTCATCCTACTAGAAATATATCAGAACTGTAAGATGAATTTGTGTATTTGAAGCTGTATTCGGTGGTACTAGAGGCTCTAGTGCATGAAAATGAGATAAATCTCACAGGTCAGTGTTTTTTTTTTCTTTCTTTCTTTTTTTTTTTTTCCTGGAATGTTTTCTATAGACTTCATTGTATTCATTTTCTATGCTGATATACCCCAGAAAGGAGGTGAAGCCTGTTCTGCCCCAGCATTTTGGGAAAAGCGTACTTTTGCTGTGGGAAGTGATCCCATTATTATTGCAGTAAAGGAATTCAAGACTTGTGCAGTGTTACACGTTTAGATTTAACCTGAAGAGAGACAGTATGTTATTCTGCAATTCTTCTAGCATGAGAGAAAAGAAGTAAACATACTATATCACTCTTGAACAGCCAAAGGAATTACCTGCCTGGCCATTTGATTATTCTTATTGGCCCTGCAGTAAAAACACCTGCAAGGGCATCCATCGGCTCACTGCTGAAGGATCTGTTATAAACACAGCATCATGAAAGTGGCAGCTGAGTGTTCTTGGCACGTTTCTACAGCACCCAGACAAATGTCATTCAGTGTCCACATCGAGCATTCAATCCGTAAATCTGGGTTACGAGAACATCTTGTTTTTAAAAAAAACCCTAAGGCTTACTGTGGGGAAATCAGGCCACACATAACCCAAAGATTGATTCTTTTTTAAGTTAGGAGACTGTCACTAACAAATTGCTGTGTTATAAACTTGTCAGAGCAAGCATCTACAGATAAAAGTACTTGAAATGATCTCTGGATTAAGATAACAGAATAGTGGAAGAGATTTGTGTTTGCAAATGTAGCAGAGCATTGCCTGAACTCTGAGTAAGTTTCAAACATTCAAATTGTGGGTTTAACTCTCATTTTCCTCAGGGCACTGTGCTTTTCATTAGCTCAATGGACATGAATTAATTGGTGACTAGCAGTTAAATATATCTTTGTGCAAACCTCCACACATGAGAACTGTTACTGAATATGCTATTACAGTAGCCTGGGGAGGAAAGGTGGAAGTTTGGATAGTTTGAAAGCGGCAGTCCTTTTCCCTCTTCCCTGGGAAGAATATTCCTGGATATTCTCCTTCTGCCCCATTTTAAGGTTTCATTTAACAATTTTATCAGAGGTGAATAAACAGAAATACTTATTCATTCATAGTATTTTATACGAAGCTGCTGCAGAAGTTTGCGATACATCATCAGACTGACTACGTATCCTCCACCAAATGCATCTTCCTTGATTTTCCCATCTTCTGTGCATTGCACATAACTGGAATGAGTAAAAACTCTTATAATAAACAGCATGCTAACAGGCAACAAAGAGGATAGTGATGATAGTCGTGGAAAAAAGATATTTATAACAGCTTTTTAGCATCATTTATTACCAAAAGCATGCATCTCCTCTACTTGCTGTTGTTTCTTAATGAATCTCTATCTGTTTGAATATCACTTTCAGTTAAGGGATGTGGCAGGAAGTGTTATTTGGGACAGATAGCAGTAGAACTCTAGAAAGTTTATTGTATCAAATACTCATAAATGAGTGGCAGAATATGTATAATGCTTGACTTCTCTATTGTGTTTCCAGCAGTACTGTTGCATTGTCAGTCTTTTCGGTTATGATCATCTGAAAGCAATGAGAATACACTCCTTCCTGCATGCAGATTTTTATAATGGAAGAGTAGATTTCCAAACTCTAGTATTATTTTTTCCTGGGTGTGTTGTATTGTATCGTTGAGAATCAAAAATACTCTTGTGAAAGGCACTTTTCACAAGTGCTATTGAGGTGAGGTTTTGAGAACAAAAGATATATTTCTATCAAAAAGATTTGCCTTCTCTCCTTTGGAGGTGTGGAGGGAGGGAAAGCAAAGTACATTATTAATGCTGTGCATTTCTCATATAGCTCATCCATACCTCTGTTTCAAATTCAGCTGAATCTATTAACATTATTAATTGCTGAACATTTCAGGTGGGAATTTAGTATCCCTTTTTATTTAAGAAATGTAGAGAATTTTACTGCAACCCAAAAGACAGTACTGAGTGAGCTTTATTTTTGTATAAGCATTCTGCAACCTTTTCCACACATGCCCTTTAATTCTAGTTTTCATTGAATTTCTCATATGAAGAGGTTTGCCCTTCTGTATTATTTCAGGGATGATGCCTGCCTAATAGAGCTTTTTTTTTGAGAAAATGATTATTAGGATCTAATTTCAAGGCATATTTCTCTTCCCATCTACATAAAATACATCAGAATTGTACCTCTGTGAGTCAAGTTCCACTCAGCATCAAAACTGTACTTCTTAGATACAGAAATCAAGGCCTAAGATAATCATCTCCCTCAGCAATATTTTTTGTATTAAGGACTCGAGAAGGAATTTCATGTATGGCTGAACAAATCTGTGGGTTTTTTTTTTTGCTTTGTTTTGTTTTTTAAAATTTTTTCCACTGGAGGAAAAAGATATTACAAATTGTGACAGGTAAATATCTGCAAGGCAGAAGAAACAAAAGGTATAGCATAGGCTGCCAATGGAGAACTATCATTGTGGTGCACACGTCTTCGCTTCTTGAAGGAATTTGACGGCATGCATATAAACTTGTTATTTCAAGTGGTATCGTAGAAGTGTTGCAGGAGAGTTTCCCGCTGCCATTGTGGGTTTTTATACTGATATGAAATTAAAATTTGAATGAGATATTTCAGATTGTATTGAAACATGTTTCCTTCCAGAAGAAAGGATGGGTGAGATGACCTAGGGATATAGGTCATAGCCATGAAGGGAACCTATAGGCTTTCAAAAATATGTTGATGTAATTTTCAAAAGCAGAATACATCCAAATACGTGTTCTGAAAGTGTTTGAATTACTATTATTAGCTTTACTACAAACCAAGACTGAAACTTTAATTGATAATATTGTACTATTCTGTTGAATAATTCTAATGAAGTGTTTTACTTTCCTCTGGCAGATGAACGGGAAGATGTTCAAAAGAAAACATTCACAAAATGGATAAATGCACAGTTTGCTAAGGTAATTAAATATTTTGTTTATTTATAAACCAAAATATGTCAAAAACCCTGATATTCTTTCACTGAGGCTTCATTGTCAAGGTAACGGTTACAAGTATTGCTGAATACAGTTGACTGATTTATTAGAAAAAATCTTCAAGTTTTATTGCCTTGATTACAGTAGGGATTACACTGTAAAAAGCCATCCTCTTCTCAAAATGTTCTTTGCCTCAATATGATTTTCTTGTTTTCAAACTAGTGATGCAGATGTTTTACTGTTTGTTGGATTCCTTTATTCTGTTCCTGTTATAGAGAGGAGCTTCCTCTTTTGGGCTTGTATTTTCTTGTTTCCAATTGTAATCACAAATTTAACAAAACCAGGTGAATTGGAATGCACTGGAGTGGAACAGTGTCAAAGATAAGATGCATGAACTATTACAGTATGTTTTTAATTACATAATTACAGTATGTTTTGAAATAGTAAAGTTTGAGAATGTTAAAGATCTCAAATGTAGTGCAAAAAAGAGCAAATAACTACCTTTTAGTTAAAGGACGCACACACACTTCCCCAGTAGCATATAATGATTTTTATCTTTAATACACAGGAAAAAATGAGCTCAAACTATTAATTTGATTAAAACTTTTCTTGTTTTTTAAATTCCTGGAATATAATTTCTTAACTGTTGTTGTAATAAACTAAATCGGTGTCATAATCTTTCCTTTTTATCTGCTAGGGAATATTTGGCAATAGAGATCGATGAAATAGTGATGTATTTTCTCTTAAGTCTGCCCTTTGATTGTGTTTCATCTGACTCTCGTTAAAAAAAAGGAGTAAGATAATTTGAATACAACCACCATAATGTTGAAAAATGTGTTTAGCAGTGGTTCAGGCTGTTCCAGTTGCACAGGACTTCTCCATGGTCTGGAGCATTTTCTAATAGCGATTCAAGTGATTTAGACAGCACACATTTGCGCTCAGCATCCCGACAGCCGACATGTTCAGCAGTTTGGAGGACTGGAGCAGGGTGAAATACAATCTTGAGCAAATGGTCTCAAACTGATTGATGAATTACAAGACAAAGCTGAAGTATTATATTTAGGACAAAAGTAAAAGGTATGCGTATACATAAGTGGGCATAACTGGTGGCAATAATAAAGCAAAGAAAAGCTCTGGGTGGTGCTGTGAATCACAAACAAAATGGCACTATTAAAAAAAAGGCACATTTATTATGTCTGTGATTATGGAAGTGCTTCACAGAGGGTGAAAGATGCAATTATTCTATTTTACTAGGGAATAGTGAGATTTTAGCTTGAGTAATTTACTGTCTTGGTGTTCCATATACAAAGAAGTAGCCCTAGCAGAAGTTATATGGTACAGCTTGAAATGGATTAGGCCTTGTTATCACCTGAGAAATAGTTATGGAAAACTAAGAGTAACTGTTGCTTCTAAATCTAAGGAAAATGCCATGTTCCGAGAACATTGCTTTCTCAGCTCAGAAATGGTTGTTTTATGGAATAGCAAAGCTTGCAATTACTGAGAAAACTTGGAGCAAGACTGTAGAAGAACTGCAAGAATTATGAAGGGTTTAGAAAATATGACCTGTCAGCAGATGCCGTTACCGGTGGGTTTGCCTCAGTCACCTGAATGATCTAGATGTTTTTCCTCCAATTCTAGTGTGGTGGAGTGTATTTTAACTACTGTTTACTTCAGTTCTATAAATAGTTGAATGTGAATAGGCATTCTTAAACATACTAGAGAAGTACTAATCTCCCTCTGCCTCATTTGGACTCGGAGTAAGACCTCCTAAACACTATAGTTCTGGTTTTTCTTTAACTCATGCCTCAGCTGTATTTTGGACATGGTCTTTTTATTTCAACAATCTATAAAAAACCCCATGATCTTTAAATCTTGGCCAAATTACTCTTGTTCTATAAAATTTTTATGTGCAACAGCAGAATAGTTGGTCTGAAATTGGAAATCACATATGTCTGGTAAGCTCAGTAATACCTGCTGGCTGCCTGTGAGGTACAGGCGCCGGAAGCGTGGTTTGCTCTTCAGTGCAGTCTCATACCATGTAACCTTTATTACTCTATAGGCTTTTCAGGACAGAAACACAGGAGGTCCTGCTTTTATTCCACTGTAAAATGAGTGGTCATGGTTAATAGCTGTGTGCTGTCCTGGGACTATTTCTCCTTCTTCTAAAGACCAAGATGTTTTGGGTGAGGTGATCTTAAAACATGAAAATGGATCTCCCTGTGAAATCTAGAGCTTATCCCCCTTCTCCTCCTGACTTGTTTTTAGTGGTTCAAATCCATTTCTGTTTCTAGCTGTGGAACTGATTTCAGTTAACAGGCTACTTCTGGTTAGCGATATTTCATCAATATTATTATCATTGTAAAAGTGCTAAATAAATTACTTTGCAGAATTAGTTTGTATTCACTTCTGTGGGGCTCTAGAGGTGCTGTCTTGACCAGATTAGCCTACACAGTAGGAATTAAGGGAGAGGAAAATATTACTCATTTCTCTTCTTGGAGAATAGCAGAATCCAGGTAATTAATTAACCGTAAAATATTTAGGTTTGAATGAACTTATTTTATACAATACCCACCCATTCACCACCATCCATGGCTAAAAACCTCCCATACTTTTGTAGTCAAAGTAAAAAAGTAGTTCTCAGTGTTCTAAATCTTCATTTGTTTTGGGTCTATAGTGCATTTCCCCCCAAATAGCTGTATTCCTTTCCTGAACATTCAGTGTCGAGAGTACCTATGGCTCAGCACACTTAGACTAAGCTTGCAAAACACATTTGCAAGTTGCTTTCACGTGACTAGTGATGAAAATAGAAATAAAGCTATTAATGTCATTGAAAAATATTTTTTTTTTAATTTATGTGTCATCGGTGTAATTTATGAACCAACCTAAAATTATTATTTGTGGGAAAAACAGTAAACCTATTGTTTGAATCAAAAGCCTGCAGGGAGTAATAGTTGCTCTTCTGGCCATGTCTGTAGTGACATTTTAGTTGGATCATGTGTGGGTACTTTGGGTTCAGATGCCTTGAGTTCAGCAGTGAACTCCACTACCTCTTAGCTAAGGAGTCATGAAATCCATACATGAAATCCGTAACAAAGTCAACTGCACTATCTGGACAGTTTTACATCTGGGATGCACATAACCTAGAAATTTCTAGAGCGCTACCGAGATGTCTGTGAAGGGGTAGCTAGGGAAAGCCAGGAGAACTGGCAGCAAGATTACAATTGGTATGGGTGAGGCCATGTATCTCTATCCTGGGTTTTTTTGGCAGGTTGAATGGGATCCTCTAAATAGAAAAAATGGGGAAAATACATTTGTAGGTGTCTCTTACAGCATCTCAAGAGAGCCAGTTTCTCTCTTAATTCCTACTCCTTTTACTTGTTAGAAAGTTGATCATGCAAAAAATCTGTGCTTTAAAGATTGCAGTATGTGACTCATCTATGAGCAATTCATCATTGTTTCAGTAAGATAGGCCAAAAAATGGGGTTTAATGTTTGTGAGATAAAACACTTAACAAATTAAAAGTATAGAAGAAACAGGAGAATGTAATCTAAGAGACCTTTGTGTTTTCCTCCTCATCATAGACGTTGTGTTTGATTTTCTTCAGAGATATCTTCTTGGTTTACCATCTAAATGGCATGCTAAGCAACTTTAAAAATGTGAAGCATACCACTTCAATATCATTTTACTCAGAAAGAGCTTTCCTTTGTCCTCAGAAGGCTTTTATTTATAAAATAATGGAGTTCTCCAGAGCGTACGTAATGATAGCAAAGGAACATATTATAACCTAGTTTTCAGTAATAGAACTATAATTAGGGCTCTCACAAGAGATATATCTAGTCCTGGGTATGATAACTTTTGCTCACATCTCAACCTTTTAAATTTGAAACAACTGAAAGCTTTGTTTATAAATGAAACCCAGAATCTTAACTATGCATTTTGGGAGAATGCAAATGTATCACAAGCCCTCAAGTGTAGCAGCTCTCCAGGGAATTTTGAAACAGCCAGAACAATGACGTTAACAATGCTTGTACTCCAGGCTTATGAGCTTATGTTGCCTCACTGCTTAAATATTTTTAGTTGTTCATTGCATAATACGCTTCACAATAGAAAGCATCGCTGAAGATGGAAATGTTCTTGACTTAGATGTAGCAAAGACCTTGTAAATGGCAATTAATTAAAAAAAAAACCAAACCC
The DNA here is from genome assembly GCF_964237585.1 of Gallinula chloropus. Taxonomy (NCBI): domain Eukaryota; kingdom Metazoa; phylum Chordata; class Aves; order Gruiformes; family Rallidae; genus Gallinula; species Gallinula chloropus. The sequence continues at coordinate 124,396,906 of NC_140085.1, forward strand.
TGAAAATTCCAGCACTGAAAATCCCTACCCCACCCTCAAAAGGAAAAAGCTATGGCGAAAGAAATATTGGCGATTTATTTTATTGGACAAACTAGTGACAATTTCAATTTCAGTAATAAAATTACCTGATGTGAGTACAAAGAAGGCGAGAAACTAATCGTTCTAAGTTTTGGTAACTTGAATTTTAGGTTATGCCCTTATGACTAACTTGAGGTCAACAGCTTAAAACCCATAAGCGAGTTTCGTAAAAGAATGGTAACATGTGAATGAGTTTTCAATGTGTTGATCTTCAATATTTTCATGGTTTATCCACAGCTATCAGCTAAGCACCATGCAGCCACCCCCCCAAACAATATTTTTCTTTTGTTTGGAAAAATTTTGGGATTTTGTATGTGATAAAACCTTGACCAAATCTTTAATCCCTGCATATTAAAAGTTAATATGGTAGATGGCAGCTCAATTAATTATCTAAACATTTATGGTACCTTTGGACCAACCTCAGATATTTTTCCCCCAAAAATAATTATTTTTAATATTAAACAGATATAAATGATATCATTTTTGATAATTCTGGGGGAAAAAAAAGAAAAGTTGGTATTATTTACTGTTAGTAAGACACCACGATTGATATTAATCCATCCTAAATACCTAATTAATCTGTTCTGTGTGTCTCTTGCCAGCCTTTTTAAGTGCACCGGTGAAAATTATGAGAAAGAGCAGTTTACTGAAGTGGGAGCCAAATGACTTTTCTCTGCTACAGTGTGGCAAATAACCAGAACTCTCATTGAAGATTAATAGCGCTTAACTTTGCTTTCCTGCTCTGTGTGATCAACACTACCCTTGGGATACATACTGTTTTAAAATATGAGGCTTTCTTATGCCAGTAACTTTTTTATAATACGTCTTACAAGAGGACACCAAAGGCCCATCACATCTATTCTTTATTATTAAAGCAAAAGCTTTTCACCTTTATTTGAAGCCAAATTATGTTTAAACCGGATAGGGGAAACACATTTGCATTGTTAAGTGTTAAGTAATTTTCTTTCTTTGGATATCTCCAGAATACGTAAGGAAATACCAAGCAAAACACAAGCTCAGAATTATTCGCATTGATATATATTAATTTACTTATTATGTCTCCATATTCTACATCTGTATTTATGATGCAGTAAAATAGGATATATGCTGTGCCAATATTTATGATGTTTCAAATAAATTTCACTTGCAATGAAAAAGTACTTTAAATTATTTTTACTGTACTTTTTAAATCAACACCAATGGCAATATTGGCATTTATTTTACTAGATAATTTTATTCTAGAACTTCTACTGTCTATTAATGTATTTTTATTCTTTTTTTTTTTCATGACCAAGAAAGTTCCCATGAACAGAAAGCTACTATGAACAGAAACAGGCACAGTTTAAAGGCACAAATACCTTCATGCTTTGAATTTTGCGTGTAACGTCAATTCTGTGCAAGCTCTCAAATTTATGAACTTGATAGCTTTTTGTATTTTGCTTCCAAAGGAATTCTTCAGCTTTCTTTTGGCAAAATACCTAGGGCAAGCCTGCCTTATCAGTTTAATATTTATCAATATTTAACTCTGCCCAGTGTAGAGGCCTGGTTGCTGGCAGGGATTAGAATAGAGGATTAATCCGTGTCGCGCTTACTGTAAAAGCAAGGAGCACCAGAAGCTGAGTGGTGTCTCAGTGCAGCATGACAAAAACAAAGTACTGTTTAAGGGGGAGATCCTCTCTATTTTCTCTGTTCTTGCTAACATCAGAAGCGCAAGCTGCGTGACCCACTGTGGCAGTCACACAGCTGGAGATGCCTTGAAAACTGTCAGTACAGAAAAGAACCCTTTCACTGAAAACCTAGGAAGGACAAAAATGGATTTGGTTATGCTTCAAAGACTTGAAGACAGACGTTTGAGGTTAACGGAAAGCTAATGGGACTATGTATTGTTCTTAGTTGTTGGGTCTTTTTAATTTGTTAAGTTGATGTTCAAACAGTGAATCCTTTATTATGTGCGTGTGAGGGGATGGAATTCTCTAATGTTTTTCCTCCATATCATTCTTCCATGGCCAGGAGACTTTACAACTTCGCCTGTTGTGTCGGGGGTTTGTTTTTTTCCTCCTCAAAATGTCTAAATGACTGCAATTAAAGAAGACAGCTCTTGGAGAGCAGATTCATTTTCATCTTGATGAAAAGTGAAACTTTTCCTTCCACTTAATTATCTGCACATCTTTTGGTAGAGCTGTGGTTACTGGCTGCGTCTCTCAGAAGACCTTTTCCTTTCAAGTGAGACTTGCTTCTGTCTGCTCCCTTAACTGCACAAGCAGTGACATGTTTTCTCTGCTTTGCCTTAGTCGGCATAAATTTAAAACTGGCTACAGTTCAGGAGCAGCTTTTCCTTGGGGACGCAGTGGGGTCTGCTTTGACTGGAACTTTATGCCCATCTCCAAGCCTGATCCCCTTCCCAGGCTAAGGTGCCCATTAGACCTCCAGATCTGGTGCCTCAACCATCCTGTCTACATGCACAGCAGCCCTTGGGGAGGGTGAAATCCTCACTGGTCAGAAAGCATTATAGCTGTTGCTGCTGCAGTCTAGTTACTGAAGATTATGTCATATTCTCAGTATCTTTTGTTTGCACATGGAAAGGTTATGCTCCTTTTCCAAATCAAATTTTAAGGCTTAAAATGTTTTCCCTTAAAAGTGAATTCCCTTCCAAAAACTGTACAAGCATGTTATCTTAAACAGCAAGCATCTGCATGACAAAACACTTTCACCATTAGAAATGTCTGAGTGAATATAGACAACATTTTAATTGCTCCTCAGATAATGTGGTATCCCCAATCTTTAATTTAATTTTCAGAGAGGATTAGTAAAATTGGGAAGCTAGACTAAAATATATGCATTTTTATTATGTGAAAATCACTTGTCTTTGCATTCTTGTTTTTATAGCTGCTTCTTGCAGAGTAACAAGGGCTTCCCTCAGACGCATTAGGCATGCCAAGCAAGCAAGGCAATGACTACTGTTGACAATAGAGGGCACTGGACTTGCATTTCTAATACGTTAATGAAGAAAGAACGAGCCAAGTGAGGTCCAATGAGCTCTTTTACCTTTTCCTTCTCACACTTGCACCTCCTGGACTTTAATTTAAACTCTCATACTTTTTTTTTTTGTTGTTGTTTTTGTTGTTGCACTTACTTTAAGTAAAAAAGATCAATCTGAAGAAAATTGAATACATGCTGTACTCTTGAAGTTATTATTGTGTACATATCTTGAGGGGGGGAACAGGAATAAGCTAAATATAGCACTACAATATTGGTCTCAGTGGTGCGTATGTCTAGCTTGCAAATTTGTAAACATTTACAAATTTGCATGATTGTTGCTGGCAGTAGACATCATCATTTCCGTGCTCAGAATTCATTACCGTTACATCTAATCATCTTCACAATCTCCAAAGCAAAACTCTTCATACAGGCAAATAAGGCTTTATTGGATTTAAGTTATACTTACACTGAAAGTTCAAAAATAACAACAGGAGAAAAAAAAAAAAGAAAATCAAGCTACTGTCCCCATGTCCTGGTTTCAGTCAGGATGGAGTTAACTTCTTTTGTAGCAGCGGATGGAATGCTGTGTTTTAGAGTTAAAATGGGAGCAGTGCTGATAACAACCTGATGGTTTTAGTTGCTGTCAGACAGTCAAGGACTTTTTCAGTTTTTCATATTTCTCTATTAATGAGAAAGGAGGGGTGAAGCCAGGGCAGGTGACCCAGACTGGCCAAAGAGAGTATTCCCTGCCAGTTACGTCCTGCTCAGTATAAAGGGGGGCTGGTGAGAGGAGGAGCAGGGGCGGCTCCAGGACACTCAGTTTCTGGGGGACGGTTGGGTTCCAGGAAGGCTCTGGGTGGCACAGCCTGAGTTGTGGGTTCGGTGAGAAACTGCATTGTGTATCAACAGCTTCATAGATTTTTTGCTCTAAAGTCCTGTTATCGTTGTTACATTGTATCTTTCTGCTATTCTAGTAAACTATCCTTATCCCAACCCACGGGTTTTTGGTTTCTTGGTTTTGGGGTTGTTATTTACCCCTTCCTTTTCCCTTCCCTCCCCCCCCCCCCCCCCCCCCACTTCTCCCCCCGCCTCTTTTCCTTTGAAGAGCAGGCAGCTGTGTGGGTCTTGGCTCTCAGCTGGGGTAAAACCACACCACCTCACTTATCGAAATGCCCTCCTATGCAAACATACTGAAGCTCAAGCAAATCATACAGACCATTCCCCCCATCTGCAGAAGTATCACATGTGTAAGGTTGGATGGACAGAAGAAACAGACAGGAGCAGTGGACCTCTCTCTCTTGAGCTTTCTAAATCTCTTAAACAGATTCAGTGTATCTGCTTTGAGATATCTGTATTGTGTACAAAGCCCTTCTGTTGCTTCAGAGGGTGTGCTGATGGACATCCAGGGGTAAAATCTGAATCAAATGCAACTTTTATTTGGGTTAATTTATTTAAATCATGTGCCTGTGTTTTAGGTCCTACATTGCCATGAAGACACAAAAATAACATTCTGAAAGATGTTCCTAGGGTGGAAGGGCATCGTTAGAAAGAATAACCTTATTTGTACAAGGTTGCATATAGCTATATTTGCAGAAGACCTTGCATATCTGCCTTTTAAATATAAAGGGGCTTAGTCAGATCTTGGGGGTGGTTTTGGACTGACACTTCAAGAACGTCTTATGATTTTTACAGATGCTTACCTCTGTTTGGGCTGTTTCAAAGCATCAAACTGTCACCTTGCCCATGATATCTGCAGTTACTTCCAACAGCAGCAGCAAAATTAACATAGACACCCTATTAAGTCTTTGCATGGAGAATTAGTTATTTAAAACATCCTGATTTTTCCTGCTCTGGAAAGGCTACCTAACTTGTATATCTTTTTTTCTTTAGCTTTAGTATCACAGTTCAATTAAATATTGATATTCATGTCACTGACTTTGCTAATACTTTCACTTTTTTCAGATCTACATGACAGGTGTTATTACACAAAATAGCCATTTTTCTTTTCTATCTGCTGTTCATAGTGTGTTTGATTGATTTGCCCGTTGAAACCCATCACATTTATTTCCTAGTAATATTAGTGCGAGCGTATATATTGCTGACTTAAAAATAGGATGCTTTTAGTGTGCTCAAGTACTCCATACTGGTTCAATTGAAATTAAGATTTCAGGAAGAAGGGAAAACAAATGATGTCTTCTTTTCAGTCTGGTGCAGTTTTAAAAAAAAATTATATAAGGTTACTGAAAATCCTAAGCTATTAGTAAGAATAAAATCCTTTCCATTAAAAATACAAAAGCAACCAAACAAAACCCCATGACACTACTCCTTGAGAATAATAACAGTAAATTGTAATTGCAGTTGGTTAATCTGTTGAAATGTATAAGAATTTAGCAGACACAGGTAAGCACACTTATCAAAAACATATTAAATGAAACTGTTTATCTTTTTTTTTTTTTTTGCCAAGTCTGAGGTCTCAGAAGAAATCAGTCTGTGAGGCTTTGTCTGTGTTTAATATAATCTTAGAACAGAATGACTCTGTGATGGATTAAAAAAACCACCAACAAAGTATGATGGCAATTTACAAACCTGCGAGTGTATTCTTTTTCTTTTCTCTAAAGTCCACAATGATATAACAAAATCACAGAAACGTTAGGAGTTGGAAGGGACCTCTGGAGATAATCCAGTCCAACCCCAGACTGATGGGGTCCAACCCCAAACCCTGCCAGAGTAGGATCACCTAGAGCAGGTTGTACAGGATCGCATCCAGGTGGGTTTTCAGTATCTGCAGAGGAGACTGCACCCCACAGACTGCACCCCAGGAGACTGCACCGCCTTCTTAGCCAGAGGGGCACATATAAAATTTTGTGCTTTAATTTGAGGGCTAGTTTTCTTTGTGGAAAATTCATATAAGAGGCACGCCTGGCATTTGGTACAAGGAAGCCGGACATGGGACACAAGCAGCAGTCAGGTATAATCTACGTAGTATGTTACACTGGTAGAAACATGGTTCTGTTATAGGATTGTATTCATCTAATGTGTCAGATATTAAAAGTCCATGACCAAAATGAGGCAGTTTTATCTTGCACCTTTCTAGCAATGATTCTAACACACTAAGAAAGCTCAGATGGATTGCACTGAAAAATCTCAATCCCTGTCTCACAGATTTTGTAAATGCCATGTATGCATGTGATTAAACCCCTTATTTTGGGGGCATGATAAGGGAGCCATTCTTAAAAAACTAATCAGAGCTCACGGCCATCAGGAAAGCAAGTCTTGATTCCATCCTGAGCAATTTGTAAACCTGTTGCATCCAAACCACATGGTAAGATTTAACTTCAAAAACAGGAGGTGTGTGAAAAAGAGATGAAAATGAACACAAGAGAAGAATCAAAATGTTCGGTACTAAAAGCCGGCTTGGAAGGGACATATTGGAGTTCTGAAGTGAATACACCATTCAAGGTGCATGACCTATCAGAATCAGAAACCTGTCCCTGCTCAAGAAATAAAAGCAGATAAAAACAGCTGTTATTTAATTTAAGTTCAGAAGAAAACAATCAGGATATGTGTCAAATTCATGTGCATATATGAAATATATGGATATGCTGATTATATAGCTATAAAATGAAACCAGAGAGAGAAAGATGCAAACACAAAATCAAGAATAAAGGCTGTCTCACAGAAACATTAACAGAGAAATGAATTGCGCAGTCAAAAACTTATCTAAGTTCATGACTCAAGTTTCAAGGAAGAGACTTCTAAACAGGACTTGTTGAAGTACAATTGTATACAGTTGGTGCAAGAAAGTGCTTTTCTTAAAATAATCACAGAATCACAAGGTTGGAAGAGACCTTTGAAGATCATCAAGTCCAACCATTCCCATCCTAAGCTAAACCAAATCTTAACAATATAGTATCTCTTAATATAAGGTTACCGGATCGGATGTTTTACTGTTTCATTTATTGTGCCTTTTAATACTGATGCAGCATTCAAGCAGTTACTTCTGGTATTATTGCCTATGGTAAAGACCCAGTACAGCTTCCTTTTGACATTTTGTAATCTTTGAACTTCCACTTGGGACAGCATAGAACTGGGTTGATCTACGCTCTCTGTGTTAATTATTCACACAGGGTAAGTTAGTTTTTATATTCATACTTATCTCTATCTTTAAGAAAAGTTATATATTAGTTTTATATACTAAATTAAGAGCACTAGTTAAGTCTATTAAAGAGCTAGGATTGACGCACCTCCTGGAGTAGGAATTAGATAAAAATAAGGAAAATGGAAAAAACTGACAGTTGCAATTGAAGCAATAATCAGGGAGTTCAAAAAACTGGGGTTTGGTTTTGGTGGGTTTTTGAGGGGGAGATGTGGGTGAAAGTTTATATGCTAAGAGCTTAACAATAAAGGAAGCATTTATGTTTTAATGGAGAATGGTCAATACACTTTTCTAAAGAAACCATACCTCACAGTTCCAATAATTCTTCATGTACGAACACAGATGTATTTCTGACACAGAATAAGTGGATATCTGAAAATATTTTGGCAATTTTTTCTTTCGAAAAGATGAAATATGAAAGACCTCATGTTTCAGAAAGCTGCTATCCAGCAAACAAAGGATAGAAATTAAGTTAGGCAACACAATGGAGGGAGGTGAGCAGTGGAGTGGCAAAAATCTTCTGCTGAGATGATGATTATCTAGGAAAGTGCTGTGGCAAAACCAGTGATGGTGCAGAATCATTCTGGTCAGGTAAAAACCATGAAAAGCTTGCAGAGGGATTGCATGATACTGAATAACTGGGTGATTAAATGTCATGTGTTACTCAGCATTTGTTTACAAAAACACATAACACTTCGATAAAGCTTCTGTTACTCTTTCCTTTGTGCATTCTGTATGTCATAAATGAGATGTTATCATTCAGAGCTAAATCACATCTTTTTTGATAAGTTAAAAAGATGCATTTAATTATTATATTTTTAATTGAAAGATTTCAAATCACACCAATATAAAATGTAAGTCCTCCTTGAATATTCTGAAAGTTAGGGAATAGAACCTTGTGTTGGGGAAATCCCTAACCATAATTTCACATCATTTAAGGCATTATCTTGGAGCACTATGTGATTTTACGCTTGTCCTATCCCTATATTATCTTCTTAAGGATTCTGTGCAGGCCACTGTCAGAGTTGGGTGAACTTAGAAGAGCCCTTGGTTTTCCCAAAATAGCGATTCTTATTTTACTCTCCTATAATAATTTCATGCTAATTATGCATTAGAATATTCAAGATTTTTTTTCCAGGAAATGAGAATCACTTCCCATAGTGAGATATTAATGACACTATATTTAGCATGACATAAAAATGGCCCTCATAGGCACAGAAAGAATAATCCAAAAGCTGTAGGCAAGGCTGAGCCTCCATCTGCAACAGAGTAATGAAGGCATCCCAACTCTCTCTTTGCTATCCAAATCAAATGTACATGAAACTGATCATCTCCTTCACATAAATTTAAGGAGAGATTTTGTAATGTGAGACTGTTTTGACTCTGGCTCAAAATGCAGGCATTGGGACCAGGGATGCAGAATTCGAGTTGACTGTGCCTGATGAAGCAGTCTCTCCAAATTAAGTTCTAGATGGGAAAGCCTGGCAATATCTAGCGAAATCCTGAAGGTATGGTAGTCTGGGTAGAGTATGTTGTTAGGGAAATGCTAGAAATGATACAGTATTAAAAACCTGTTTTATGGAACATAGACAGTGAAACAAACATTGTTGCTGTTGTAACTCTTATCATGTAAGAACAATGAACAAATCTTATTATGATAGAAATCTGAAAATAAAGATTGTTGAGTTTCATGTTAGAGAAAACAAAAGAATAAAACCAACTCTGATATGTCCAATTCCATAAATTCATTTAATATTCTCACTCAAAAGGCAATGCCAGAATGCTATTAAATTGGTTTGGAGACCTGTTGTGGAAACTGAGTAAGTATCTTGAAATACTGAATTCCTGCATAAACTCATAAGAGAAAGAAAAGGGAGATGAGGAGCTAAACAGTCAAAGCAGGAAGTCCTTTCTTCATAAAATGCACCTAACTGTCCTCCCTGAGAATCCAGGATGGTGAGGTGAGCTTTTTGGAATTAATTTTCTCATTTGCATTTAAAAATCCTATGTTGAATGTGACATCTATTAAAAAAAAATGTTGTTTGAATATGAGACACTTTGACTATTATGTTCTGTTTGTTGTTGCAGTAGATGCTTTTTATTAACTTCTCAGGATATAATGGAAGTACACTTGAAAACCTCTACATTTCAGAGCCCAAAGCTATAGTCAGTGACCTTCTGCACCAAACTAAGCTATTCAGTTAGATTACCCCATTAGCCAAAGGGAGGAAACTAGTGTTAAACAAGCTTTATTTTTTCCCTTGTGTTTTTCTAGTTGATTGAAGGTGTACTCAGTTTGTAGGTTGACAGGAAAGGTATGTGAAGAAGGTCGAACAGGTTACAAGTATCTTTTAAATCTTTTGTTTCCCAGTTCTGTAAGACTATTGGCAAAGTGTCTTAATAGCAAAAATGCACACTCTCTATGTTATTCCTTTAACTCTAAAGAAGAAAACCACATTTAATAGCTTTCTATCCCCTTTCATTTAGCTGCAATACCCGCTTCAAATTATTTAGGTCACTGAGGCCCATAGGCCTCCCCACGGGAGAGGGGAGGTTCACTAGGGAGTGTAATGACAGAACAAGGGGAAATGGCTTCAAGCTGAAAGAGGGCAGGTTTAGATTAGATGTTAGGAAGAAATTCTTTGCTATGAGAGTGGTGAGACCCTGGCACAGGCTGCCCAGAGAAGCTGTTGCTGCCCCCTTCTTGGCAGTGTCCAAGACCAGGCTGGATGGTGCTTTGGGCAACCTGGTCTGGTGGAGGGTGTCCCTGCCCATGGCAGGCGAGTTGGAACTAGATATTCTTTGAGGTGTTTTCCAACCCAAAGCATTCTATGATATACCAGTTAGGTATTTTTTAGCTTGCTTCTAGTTATCTTCTTCTGGAGAATTGTTGTTTTTGCAATTAAGCATCCTGTTACAATTGTTTGGGGGTGGTGGTGGTGGTGGTGGTGTTTTGTTGGTTGTGTTTTTTCTGTATAGACTGTGCAAATTTAGTGTGTACAGAGTTTCTTAGGTCACTGAAAGATCCATGTTTATAATAATCTAAAATCTGTGTTGTGGGTTTGTGGTTTTTTTGTTTGTTCTTGTTCTTCTGGAAGGAAAAAGATTAGGAACTGCATCTGATTGGAAATACGCTTGTCTTGGTATGCAATGCAGGCATTCCTTGGTGTACAGTGAGACAAACGATGATGGATCTGTGTGCGTGCATTTTCCTTTCTAGCAATATGTCTGCTTTCTTCCCTAGTTGCCAAGGCAGCCTACAGACATGGCTCTGCCATCTCAGAGTATGGACTTTGATTAAATGATCAGTGGGGCACCGCACAGAGATCTCTGAGCTGGAGTTGATTATTCTAGGGGTGGATATCAGAACTTCATAACTACTTCATGTGCAACCAAGCTAGTTGTGAGGCAGGGTATGGCACAATCGCAGCTGCGTGCACACCCTCTCCGGGAATGGAGCACAACATAGGCTGGTTGTAATGCATGTTGTAGATGTGCAGAGAGGGCCAAACACAACAGGCCCTTAGCTTAATGTGATTATTGCGTATAGCTTCCATGCACTGGATGTGTTACATTACTTAATTAGGGCAGAAATTAGCCAGCCTCCTAACATCCTTGTGTAGCAGAACAGCGGTGAATGTATCACTTCAGAGGGAATTGTGAAAGCTAATGATAACCACAGCAATATAAAGAAATAGAAGTAGGAATCTTTTTGCTATGAACTGCCAGTGAAGAATGCATTATTTTGTGAGTAATAATCTTGTTGTTTGTACTACTAATGAATATACTGGTGGCAGAATATGATCTTGCGCATTCATAAATTTGCGTTTAATTATAAACAGAATGGATAAGTAATGTAAAATTACACTGTTTGCTCTATACAAATATTTCATTAAATGTTAATATTTTAATTCAAGATGATATCACATGCTTCATCTAAACTGAAAGCTGTAATTCATTGTTACATATCTTATCTACTAAAGATAGTCATCCAATTTGTGAAAGTAATTGCAATTTTAACAATGTGTGCATATGCAATTTTATTCTGTTTAAAAATCTTACGCCATAGTCTGAAATTATACTATGAAAATATCTGTGGGAATTGCACATAAGGGGTTAAAAACACCACTATCTGCTTATCTCTTATACAAACATTGCAGAGGGAGATCTGCAAGGTTGATATGAGGAGCAGCAAGAGGAGGGAGTCTTATGGCAACAGGACAGCCCTGTTTTGGCTAGAGACTGGAGTAAACAGACAGTGTCTACACAGAATTTTGAAAGCCAGGGTGCCTGGACTGAGGCCTTTTGCTTCATTAATGGTGAAATTAACATTAAACTTGACACCTCTAAAAGCAGTACACGCTAAGCATATGTGACTATAGTACTTTACTCCTGACCCAAATCATGTTAAACATAACCCCTGGGAGGGAAACAGCTAAGATTGGGGTATAAAGGGTATTGAGGAAGTTGCCCTGGGGGCAGAGATAAGAAATCAAAGACCCCAAAGAGGCAGTTGAAGGGCTGTGCTCCTTCTCCTTCACCCAACATGTGGGACGCCTTCTTGGTAAGCAGTTGTGATTTCATCTTTGTGGTGAGAATACCCGGGATAGAATTTTGCTAGCATTAAAATGATATAAATCATAGTCATGTATTAGTGCTATTGCAGTAAGTTCGTTTTTCAATGGTGATTCTGACCTCTTTATATCTGTTGCTTTAATAAACCTTCTATGAGATTGAACTTTGTGAAGCTGTCTCAGTGAAAGTCTTTCGAGAGATCTGACTGGCAAACACTGACTCTGATATGGGGTTACATACATATCCTTTAGACAAAAATCCTTTAGACATAAACCTTTGGCCAAGTCTAGGATTAACATTGGCCCTAGCTGCACCTAGGCTCCTCTCTGAGAAGGGGTTTAGAAAGCAAGGGGATCAAGCAAAGGGGTTCTGAACCTCGTGACTCAAAGAAAGGGCCTCCCTCAGCATGTCTCAGACTCTTACCCCTTATCCGACAATATCAGAGAAGAAAGGATGTATTGCACATTTGGTCAGCTCTGCAGTGGATACACTGGATAGTATACATGAACTATATATGAAAGTCTCAAACTAGTGAGAAAATTGTGGAAGATGATTGAGTAATTATTAATTTCTCCCATAATAAAGTTAAATAGCTTTTTTATACCTATGTTAAATCAGTAAGTTCAGGTGATCATAGCACAGTTCACATTTTGGAAAGGGAAAGAGGCGAGGTTTAACATTTCATGATGTTCTGGTTTACTTTTAGACTGATGTCTTCTAGTCTGTGTCAAAAAATTTAAGATGCTCGACATATTTCAAAGTACCAAATATCTTCTAATGAATGTTGCAACATGTTAGGTCACTGTTTCAAAGGGTCCAGTTTTGTTCAACATCTTTATCAATGACCTCAATGACGGGATTTCATGTTCCCTTGGTAAGCTTGCAGGTGACACTAAACTGGGAGGAGGTGTTGATCTAGTTAAGGGTAGGGAGGCTCTTCAGAGGGATCTCAACAGACTGGACTGATGGGCGGAGGCCAAATGGGTTAAGGTTTTATAACCCCAAGTGTAGAGTGCTGCACATGGGACATAACAACCCCATGCAGCACTACAGGCTTGGGGGAGACTGGCTGGAGAGCTGCCAGGCAGAGAAGGACCTGGGGTGTTGGTTCAGACTGCAGATTGAATATGAGTCAGCAGTGTGCCCAGGTGGCCAGGAAAGCCAATGGCATCCTGGCTTGTATCAAAAATAGTGTGGCCAGTAGGTCTAGAGAAGTGATTGTACCTCTGTACTTAGCAATGGTGAAGCCGCACCTCGAGTACTGGTCCAGTTCTGGGCTCCCCACCATAAGAAGGACATGGAAGTTCTCCAGCAAGTCCAGAGAAGGGCAACAAGGGTGGTGAAGGGGCTGGAGGGCAAATCGTATGAGGAATGGCTGAGGGAGCTGGGGATGTTTAGCCTGGAGAAGAGGAGGCTGAGGGGAGACCTTATCACCAACTACAACTACCTGACAGGAGGGTGCAGAGAGGTGGGCAATGGTCTCTTCAGCCAGATAACAGGAGATGGGACAAGGGGAAATGGCACAAAGCTGCTCCAGGGCAGGTTCAGATTAGATATGAGAAAAAAAAAATTCAATGAAAGAGCTGTCAGGACCTGGAAGAGGCTGCCCAGGGAGGCGGTTGAGTCACCTTCCCTGGACGCGTCCAAAAAAAAGCGTAGATGAGGTACTTAGGGATATGAGGTACTTAGGGATATGGTTTAGCATAGGACAGATACGGTTGGACTTCATGATCTTAAAGGTCTTTTCCAACCTTGTAATTCTATGATTCTGTGATTCATATATCTTTATAATGTGAATTGTAATATCTTGTAGATAAATATGGAACTTGTTACCTGAGGAAAAGTAAATGCTTCTTTAAATAAAAAATACAATTCCAGCATTGAAAAGGTCACATTTTGTTATCTTATTTTAAATGAAATGTTAATAAATCATGAATTAAATGTTCATTAAATGTTCGATTTTTCAAGGAATTTCCAAAATTCAGTTATTTTACCTACCGAAAGAAGGAAATCCAAAATGTCTGAATAACTGAATTGGTAACATTGGTACCATTGCAGATTTTTGGTCCCACAAGCATACATTCTCTGTCAAAATTCTTTGCATGTAGTAAAAGGCAGAATATATATGTATTAGTGGATTAGGATTTTAAAGTGTGTTAAAATCTTTTATATGGAATTTTCACTTGGATTCCATTAGTTAGGTCTCTCAGGTTATGTTCTTTGTCAAAACCAAGTACCTCTTGATTATTTTCATAGGGACTTTTGCCTACATGAAACCATATTTTTAGACCTGTAGTTCATCATTGGGCTTATTTACTAGGGATTTTGAAATTCCTTATGGTTGCTGAACTTTGTTTTTCTTCAGACTACAAGACAAATTTAGATGCTCATCAAAAAGATGTGAAGATCTTTAGTTGAACATGTTCAGGCAATGACATGAAAATGAAATGTATAATTGGTCTTGAAAGCACAGAAGAAGTATCTACTAAAATAAAAAAATGAATCATTACAGAGTGAAAATTGCTTGACGTGAAAAGGCTACATTTAAAATTAAAACATATGCATGTCCTTAAAACCCTGGATGAAATACTGGAGAAGCTGAGTCTTGGCATTAAACAAAATCTAAAACCTGTGTTTTAATATTGCATGAGACTTTTGTAAGTCTGTTTCCATTTTATAATAGATCTCAAATGAACTTAACCCTTGTTTGTCAAGAATGAATCTTGTTTTCGTTTTTAGTCTGCCTGGAGTTTAAAATGAGTCTGAGTGAATCTGAAAAGCAGAAGGATAATTACTTCCACGAGAGTGGTGAATCAAAATTAATTGGTGTAGCATGGAAATCTTTTACAAAATCAGTCATCTGAGATATGTTTGGTGACCCCAAATTTAGTATATTTTTTACCTGGAGCTTCAAGTGCCTGACTGCTAGCATTGTATATTGCTCATCAGATTAAAAAAAAGGAAGAGAATCCCGTGGTCATTGTTACACAGTATTGCTACCCTTCTACCAGAGGGTGCCTAAAATGTGTCCAGGTAACCTGTAATGCAGGAATAATACAGTTTCCCCTATCTACTTTCAGTTAAGCATGTTCCCTATGGTTCCCCCTTGTATCTGCGTTATTCTCTGAAATTATATGTCTCTGTTATGTTTGTTTCATTTTCTTTTGATATCTAGAGCCGAGTCAGTCATTTCCTAGTGTGTATATACACACACAAACTGTATAACGTGCATATATAATTGTCTCAACATTCCCTTGTTATGCTACATGAGTCCAAAAGACATTGGATAACTCAAAACTTTTTTTCAGAAATGAAAATATATTCACACAGTGTCATTAGTGAAGAAAGACATCATATTCATAAAGCTGTGGGAACTTTCATGCTCCTCTGCCTTCAGTTCATAAACAGACTCACAGTGTTCAGAGGGCTGGCAGCTGGGTTGGAGAACTTGGTAATCCTAGCAATTGTAAGGCGAATGTTCTTCTGAATGTGTGTGTATCTTTGTGCAAAGAATGGATGAACTAAACCAGTATCAATTAGTAGAAGGTCTTGTGAGAAAACCTTTCAGTCTTGGAGTTATCATTTTTTTAAAAAAACCCAACCAGTTATTACCAGAGCAATGACGAAAATTGCCTCATCCGTATTACTAAATAATGTAAAACTGTTTGCATGCAAAAGTGTTGACTCTCAACAAGTTGTTAAATACAAAGTTATAAAACCTCTCCACATATAAAGAGATTGACTTTCAAATCATGCTTCTCAAATTCATGGTATACATGAATAGTGTTCAGTAAATGAATTGAATAGAGTTAAAATATAAGTATATGGGGACCCACATAACACCACATCAGTTTGTTGTTGATTACATGGTTTGCAGTTAATGATTATCAAGGAAAATGGTGTGTAATTGATACTAAGAACAATCATAGATTGAATTAAAACCGAAAAACATGAGCTTTCACCACCAACAATATCAGGGTGGTCATTGTTTCAGTGCTGAGGGGTTTCTCCAAGATGGCTTGAAAATAGGCAATGCAATACATACATACCAATATGAATCCAAGCAGAGTTTTAGAAGACCTTAAGGACAACTTAGCCTCTCTCTCCAAATAATTGATTCCTAATTTAATCCCCTATACTTTGAGATCCTTTGTCTTCCATTAAAAATGGATTTTTCTTGCCTTATCTAATTTATTAATGTGCAATCACACACCTATGAGGGGACACATCTAAGCAATGTTCTACACTGAAACCAAGGAACAGTGATACAGCTGGAAACATCCATAGACACTTGCAATGTAACTTCATCTGAGTCCTAGGAGCTGGAAGAGAGAAAAATAATGCTGTGCTGTGGAAGTATTTTCTTAACTACAGCCCAGCATCTCTGAGTGCAGATTGGTATCCTGATATTTTGATGCAGGAAAAAATGTCATTGATTGCATTAAATTTCAGCTTGGCAAGCAGCATTCAGTTTTGTGTTCTTAAAAGCTTATTGTAATTCTCTTCGTGGTTACAACAAAAAGTGGGGTGCCATCGTGCTTAATGCTGTACATTTTTCTATCTCCATGAACCTCAAATATGAAGGCAGCCCTACATGTTTTATTCTGTCTTCATATACCACAGGTATTTAAATATGACCTTTATGGATCTAAATACGATAGATAAAACACTTTTTTGTTTATAAGAGGCAGAAAATGGAGGTGACTGAGTCACCACTTATGCCTGTATCCCTTGCAATGGCAAGGCAGCAATGAGATCTGAGACTCCTAGTGAGTCCTAGCAGGAGATTTGGCTTGCCTTTTTTTTTAGGTGGGACAGGGTATCAGAAGGCAGAATTATTATTACTGTTGCTTCAGTAAGACTACAAAATCGAAAAAAACATCTAGTCTTTTGCAACACTAGATGTTTCCTAAATATTTGAAGGCTCTGTGTATAATTTAGTGGATCCTCTTCCTGGTTGGTATATAGTTTATATATATATATGTATATATTTATATTTATATATATATATATATATATAAACTGCAGGTATTTACTTCAAAAGCTCTTTGAAGCTTCACTCTGCCCTGACTGCCCTCTAAATAACAAGATATTGAAGTCCTGCCTGTAACCAACCCATCCTGCCAGATTTTACTAGCCACTTGTTAAATTTCTGGTTTCTATTTTTTCTGTCTGTTAGATTAGAAAAGCTCCACATACGTACATCTACAAGTCTACTTGATTATCATTCCTTAAATCCTATCTTAAGAACATCTTCTAGTGTTTAGGCATTCAGTATTTGTTTTTTTCTTTTGGCATAATTCTTTTCAGATATTCATGCTATAGCTTTTGGGTATGTTTTGCTCATCTTATTTTCACCTTTTGCTCTGTTATATCTTGTACACCATTGCATCTTTATTAATACTCAGGTGGTGAGCTCTATAGGTCAGCAGCTCCCTGGTGTTTTTCTCTTCTTTATGTTTATCCAGTGCCTAGCTCAGTGGGCTTCTGGTCCAAGATTGATTCTTAAGTACTATGGTAATGCCAATTATAATTTCAAATTGGGAATCAGTGCTGTTATATGACTTGTAGTAGAAGTTATAAATATTGACCTTCGTACTTTACTTGACTTTGTCTCAATACTCTCTTCAGCAAGCTAGGAAAGCATGGGCTAGACAAAACCATGATAAGCATGCAAAACATTTTCTTGCCCAGTTGTGTGGCACAGCTGGGCTAGAAAGGATATACTGAATGAGGCTTGGATGTTTGGTGGGGCTTTTTGTTATTTTCATCAACATGTTGAGCAGTGGCAACAGAGAATACCAATATTAAATGACACTGAATTTTTTGAGATTGTGGCAGCTAGCAATTCAGAAGGCAAGATAAGATTTGGAAGGAAACATTTTTGTCAGTTAAAGCAGTGGCTAGAAATAAATAGGCTGAATAGAAACTGGTGGAAAATACTATGCTTGCCAAGAATAGACAAGCATAGGTTGTGGAATGACTCAGGATTCACCATGTAGCTTGTATCACAAACCAAACACAAGGAAATATTGCTGCAGAGATACAGATGAGGCTGTCAGTGGGCCCCGTATTGAGAGGTCTGTCTAAAAATGTGTAGGCATTCACTGAAAACGTGTTCTCTGCTCTCTGTTAAACACCTTGATGTCTGTTCTGTGGGAGGGCTGCAGGGTGGCCGGTGCAGCAGTCAGTCATGGCCACTCACAGCCACTTCCTGAGGTGTGACCACGGGCCTGCTGCCCTCTCCTGAGGTACGAGGGGGTGATGGAAAACACCCGCTCCAGATTGGCTGGTGTGACCATAGCTGGTGCCTCATGGTAGGCTGTGGCTGTTGGTGGGTCTCTCAGCCTGCCCGGGGGAGGGCACAGGGTGCCTGGGATGGGGGATGCAGGCTTCACCTCATTTCTGGTGGAAGGGGAGCTGTGGCAGACACACAGCAAGAGGAGGTGCGGTGCCAGTATGGGAATGGGGAGCCGCATTTTGTGTCAGTGTCAGTGGTATCACTATTAAGCCTTAACAGACAGGATTATAGACACCATTTAATTTTATATATATTTATAGATACCATTTGGTCACTGTAAATAAAAACAGGCAGCAAATATGTGCCCTGACACTTCCCTCCTACTTTTTAATCTCTGGCAATCAATTCCCCCTTGTAATGTCCTTCTAGTCTTGAAGGTTCTGTGAAAAATAGTCTGTAAAGCTATGTTTTGTCTCTGTTCCAACATGCTGCATGCCTTGCTGTACATACTCAGTGAAAAGCAGATTTCCATGTCTTTCTGCACATACTCAGTGAAAAGGAGATCACAAAAGCCCCCAAAAGTTTACCAAAGTTTCCAGAGACATGCACGCAGATACAGTGTGGAAATCATACTTTCTGCAGTGGCCTGGGAGTTACAGATGAGATGCCATGTTTCAGATAAAACATAGATGTGTTAGGCATAAATAAGATTCTGTCTGGAAAGCCAGTTACAGTTGCAGCATGGTTAAAGCAGATCAGCTGCTGTAAGTGAAGCCCTGAAGTGCTATGCCGGTGCTCGAGCACTGGACTTTTTTTGTGTGGCTGGAGGGGTGCGTGGCTGGTGGCTTTACCACGTGGCGGGAGCATCTTGTCCACTCAGCGTGCATTAGGGTTCCTCAAACATGGAATTAATGGGTGGTATCCCCTTGGTCTTCCCTGGAGAGTTCTTTGGTACATGTGAGAAATGATGTGTGCATGTGTCAAGTGTCAGAAATTTGTTATTTGGAAATCAAATTCTTACACATTTGCTTCAGGGAATTGTTCTAAGTGAGCAGACTACATGCTAAATAAGTCTTCTCTAAGCCAACTGTTTTGTTCAGCTGTTCTAAGGGGAAAAGACAGATATATCTAACAGTGGCTTGGAAACCTGAAAATAAAACTTTCTTGTGCAAAAACTTACCAACTTCCTGCATCAAAAGACAAAGTAAGTAAAAGGATTGATTATCAGTCTGTTTTAACTCCCTACAGGAGCAGTCCATTAAGAGGAACATTTGTTTTTAATAAAGTTCTTTTTTCGAATTGAATACTGTAATATTTTGCAGCAGATATTAGTTTCACTGTTCTGCTGCAGAAACTGAAGTGTTTGGTATTCAGCATTCAGGTGTTCTGACAGGGAAGAGTCAAAAATAGGTATTGGTATCTGTTCAAAATTCTGGTTATCTTCTAGACTGTGTATTTTTCTTGTCAGTAGTGAAAGGTATGGGCTGGCCCTGGGGTTTCCAGTCTTTTGGTCAGTCTTTCTGTTTATATATAAAGGAGTAAATTTATAGTGTGTTATTTTTAAAAGTTCCTCATTCTCTGGAACTATTTATTGGGAGATCAGAAGGATTAATGCCGTCTTTATTCTCTTGCTCCTAAACTGCAGTTGCTCAGCAGTTTCTGCATTTTCAGAGACCTTCCTGGTGTTTACATTAGAATAAAAGAAAAAGAAAATGGCAGGAGGCTAGATGGGAAGGAGAGGCTTTGCATCCCAATGCACTTCAAATCCCACTTCCCTCCATTTATCTATTTCACACGAATGGGGACCTGAATAGAGGTATAACATTGGTTTCTACTAGAGACTGAAGAAACTAGAAAAGAAGCAATGGAGGAATTGTAGTTGTGCAGTTGCTTACAGTAAAAATCAGATTCTTCCTGGATGTAACGGCTCATCTATGTTGGAGCTTTGACAAAAAATCTTTCCTGGCTTTACTCATAAACCTCATGATGTTTACTTTGTTATGAATGAATGAAACGTGTGGATAGAAGTATCAGTAATATAACATTTTACAACTATTTTACTATATTGGTTTCCAGTGACAAGCACAACTATTTTGCCTTTAGCACAGCCATCTGTCTGGCAGGCTAATCCCTTGGAGTTGTAAGACCGTATCCCCACAGTGTGTGTATCCTCCAGTAACCTGGGTGGTGGCAAACAGCCATTGTTTTTTTCCCTGGGGATAGAACTCTCACTGCGTCGTCCAACGGGACTTCTGTGAAAGCTCTGACAGGCACATCTCCCTCTGCTTCAGCCCCATGGGGCTGGACAGCTGGACACGTTGTCCAGAATGGCAATGATGAGCATCTTTGCTAGATTTCTTTTTCAGCATCCTTACTTTAGCATAGGATCTTGCATAAGTTTGACTGCCATGCTATACTGTGGGATCTCGAGATGACTCCTGGGAGTGGAAGTGGGGAGGGTATGCTTTGGATTGGTCTCCATGGAGGGATTCTGTTTGGGATGAGGTCCTTCTATGCAGAAGACAGCGTGCAGTGGCCACAATCTCTGGTTGGTTCAGGCATCTTCTGCCAGGTGCAGAGAGGCTCTGCAAAGCAGGATGCATATGGTTTTAATGCATAAAGCAACTGTGCATGCAAGATGATAGGATTTATTCACCTAGTCGGAAGCACCACCAAGTCCCAAAAAAGTCTGTCCTGGCAGACACCAGTTAGGTAGGGAAGTCAGCCCCTGTAGTTCCCAGATGCTGCTCCTTGATGTGGATAGGTAGCTGCTTTTCCCTGGCACCCTTTTTGTTGGAGACCATTCCTGTCCAGTGCCAGCCCACCTCCAATGTGTTTTCTTCTGTTGGAAAACCAATCTGTTTGCCTTTTTGACTCCTTCAGCTACTAAATCCCCTCTGAATAGTCTGAAAACTGCCTATACTTTTTACCTCTGCTATTTTTTGACAGAAGTTTTCTTTGTTGGGTTTTCTTTTTTTCCCTCAGCACTCTGTGTTGCACAGCTGTGCTGCACTGGGACTGTCCTGTGGGGGCTTGGTGCCCAGGTATCTAAATCTGCGGTGGGGCTGGGGAGAGCCTTATGGTGGAGGTTGCACAGAGAGGGGTGTACAGGAGGCAGTTTCTTCACTACTTTTCAGTTTGGTGTTGAGCAATTTCCAGAATGGGTCCTTGTGAAACATGAATACTTAGGTATGTCCAGAGACATTGCTTATAGAACTGCTCTGCCTCCCATTCCTATCTATAAGTTTCTGAGTCTTAAGGTAAATTTGAAGAACATGGTGCACATGAAAGTTCATTTCTCTTGGCTATCCCAATAAAAACATCTTCTAAATGTGTTGCATAAAATGCTCAGGTCAGAGTTTGTCCCTGATTTTGATGAAAGAATAGTTGCTGGTGCCTCAAAACGTGTTCTTGTCCCAGAGGGACCCTGAATCCCATTCTTGTACTTTTTGCTTTGCTATTTTAACTCAGAACTCTAGCTGGAGGTGTAAGGGTAGGAATTTCAGTAAAGTTTATGTCTTTGTACAAAGCCTTCTATTATCTTTGTATTTTATTTGTTTTTATATATTGCTGGCTGTTACTCAGAAAGTTGATACTCTGATTTCTAATGATTGTTTGGGATATTTTCCACTTTCAGAAAAACAAGTGTAGTGACATAGAAGAAATAATGTATTTCTTTTAATTTGATGGGAATCAAAATCAATGTGAAACATATCCCACCATTTTCTCTGTTGTACAAGATATTCTAAAGGAAACTTAGTGTGGGTCTTTGTGATGGAAATGAGTCAGAAGTGGGAGGAAAAAAGTGTTTTCTAAATACGATATTATTGAGGGTTAATTTCATATATCACTGCAACACAGAGTTGCAAAAAAGGTGACAGCAGACTTTCCCAAGTGGTGTTTTGTTGTCTTCTGGCAATGGTATCTCATATTGCAGAAATTACAAGGTAAATGAGTAGGCCAATGCCGCTTTACAAGATTTATTCTTGACCTTCCTTTGTAATATCTAGTTTTACTGACTGTCTTTTTCATTCCAGCTTAGATCACTTTCTCACTATAATATTTACATTAAAAAAATGTTTCCCTTTCATTTTCTCTTTCATCACAGGTAGCTTTGCTATAACGTTTAAACTGTGACTAACACCTCTCGTTAACACTTAATCCTTTAAACGATACTTTGAAATTGTTTAAATCAGTATTTTAAATTGAAGGAGGCCTTAGAGCCACTCAGTAGGGCTGTATCATTAACCTATAATTGTATATTGAATAAAGTACTTTGTTTTCATTACTTTGTAAAAGAAAAAAAAAAAAAAAGTAATGACCTTCCAGTTGACTCCCCTATTTAACATTTTCATCTCAGCTTTAGCACCATTAGAAGTAACTGCTTGTGTTGACCACGGAAGGAGCCGAAGAAGCGATGTATTGCAGTCAATCTCATTCGGTTTCAGGCTAACAGAGTTAATATTAATTGGTTCTTCGCCAAGTCCAAGTCCTGAGTTGAGACCGTGAAACTCCTTTTTCTTTTCACCGATTGCCAGCCCAGGGTTTTAAAATCTACTGTGCTGAATTTTGATTTTCATATCAGGAGACCTAACTCTCGAATAGCCAGTAGGTCTGTGCTGCCTTAAATATTAATCTAATCTGTTTAAAGTGGGATGGGAAGTTCTTGTTAGGTAGAAAGCCCCATTTCATGCTGAAGTTATTTGGGAAATATTCAAAAAAATATTTTTCTTCCTCATTTGCCTAGAGCATATTTGTCTTCAAAGCCTGTCAGTACTAAATAATCATCAGGCCCCACAGTCTTTACTCACATTGATAGGCAGCTCCAACAGCCGGGTGTGCCTCCCATTCATCTGTTCCCAGTATCATCAGACACAAGGAAGGCAGAGCAGACTGTCCAAGCTGGCTGTCATTTCAAGAAGACTGGGACACATGAAAGCAATAAGTAATAACGACTTAGCTGGGGGACTGAGCATTCTGTACCGCATGAAAAATGTGCTCTGCTTAAAACCATGAAACTTGGCAGATAGGCTTAGGATTTGCTAAGGCACAGAACAAAAGCAAATCTGGTGCTTTCCGATTGCCTGCTGAAGAAAACTGAGCTCTTTGGAGGAAACTGTTTTGATACCAGTTTTCCACAGGATCTTAAAAATGGAAGGCAGAAAGTTTTAGCAATGTTATACAGATGGCAAAAGTCAGATTTTTTTTTCTCTTCTACAAAGTAAACCAGGATCTATTTGTCCTAAGATATTTTTTTTTTAAAGTTTGCATGCTGAAGGGGAAAAAAAAATTGTGGTGATGAAGGAGAAATAGTTCAGAGCCAATTTTTTTAACACCTTCAAGGTACATTAACCTTTGAAAATTTGTCTGCTAATATGTCATCCAGGGAGAACAGCATCTGTAAAATCAACAGATTTTCTTTATTTTTCTGTAATTTTAATCAAAATCATCAGGCTATGGTGTAGAAGTAACTCCCAACATAAACTATCTGCATTGGCCACATTTGTTGATCATAAAGCATAAGATCAGCAACCACTTACTCTTACAGTGATAACCTTTGTGGACACTGGGTTGCATTATTGAAGTAAAGGATAACTTTTAGATCTTGACTTGAGAAGTCTAAGCCATGTTGTTTTCCTTTGAGTGGGCTTGTGGCACCATTTGCTTTACCAGGCCAGATCTAGCATTTCTCAGTCATTTCACGAAACTTCAGAAAGGGAAAGCTGTCAGCTGGGCTCCAGCAGGCTCAGGAGGGTAAGAACAAGTAGCAGTGCCTGCTTTCTGAAGTGGTTTGAGAGGGAAAGTAAAATCCCTTTGTATCCTTTCAATAATTTGAAATAGGCTTGTGCCTGTCTTTTGTGTGGTGAGCTAGAGCAAATTTGGGTCATCAATATTCCAGGTACAAGGAAAGGATGCTTTCATTTTGCACATCTTTAAAACCAGCATGTTATCTTGCTCCCTGTTGTTCATATTTTTAACTGTTAATTAAATCCACTGACAGTGCAGCTGTTTGGATTATTAATAGTATCCCTGATATTTGAAAATAATTAGATTGGTAATTTTTTTATGATATCACAAAATAGTTTTCACGCTGGACTAAAATGTGGTCTGTTTAAAAGGCAAGATAGCATGTTCAAGACATTAATGTTTTTTGTAATTAAATCGTGTCTTTTCTTGTCAAAGCTTTGTTTTGAATTTTCATATAATGAAAAAAACCCAAAGTATTTCAGAGTCAGGGGGTTTTGTCACTGTCCCACATAGTTTCATCGTGACACGTTCATAGAGATTTGTGAATGTCATTAAGAGCCTGAAGGCAGCAGGCTCCCTGAAAGTTTGCTTAGCTCAGTGATTGCACACAAATACATCACCATGTAATTGAATGGAGGATGTATTGGGGAAATGTTGGCTGGCTTGAACATTAAAAGCCAACCATACACTTATGCAATGTTTAGGAATTTCTGTCTTAATCTGACAGAGGATTAAACTGTTATTTTGAGAAGTCTTTTTGGAAACACGTGTAATGGTGCTTGCAATTGTGAAGTTTCTTTGAAGGGAAGGGTTGTTTGTTTAATGTATTGCTTCTGATAAATCTTTCTTTGTATATAAGCAGCTTTCTTCTCCAGCACTGTCATTTCCTAATGAGCTGCTTCTGTGATGCCACAGCCTAATATTTATGTTGTTCCTTTTCAATAGCCAAGAAATCTGGTATTGTCATAAGCATTATGCATTAAGCAAATGGATGATACTGACATAGCTGCTATGTGTACACAATTTTCTTTCCTGTCTCATCATGTCTTTGCTGATAACAAATGTAGAAATGCTGTTTGAAATGAAAATTGATTTGTGTTAAAGCTGCTAGTAGTGTGCTAATGTATCACAGAATACTTATACAAAGGCTTAAAGAATAATTTAGTAATTTAATGCACTTATTCAAGGTTGTAAAATGGGGTTTTGCAGTTCCGAATATATTATAATACTTGGAAAGGACCAAGTATTGGAATCAGTTAATATGTTTTACATCTCTTTCTGGGAGAGGTAATAGATAATTGTCTTTGAATTACAGAGATGATGGGCACTTCATAACTATTTCCCTTCTTAAAGGCTTACTCTTGTGATTCCTACAATACTTCAAAGAAGGTTGTATCAGTCTGATCAGCAAGATACTTTCAGAGAAAGACTTTGCCAGGATGCTGAGACTATTTTTAAGGAGGGTGTTCAGTTTTGATCCAGTCAGCTATTACAGTGAGGCAACATGTGGAGTACTCTCAGTTGTTATGGTGTTGTGTTTGTTATCTCTAAGTGTTTCGTACAGTACTTTATGAGGAACTGACCCAAGTGTAAGTCCCTGTGCAGACTCCCAGCTCTAAAAAAAAATAAAAAGGGTTGTGGCAACAGCTAAAGATCTGTACTCTTTGTGCTGGGAAACAGGACAACAGTGTTTTATCATACCATTATTTTTTGTTGTTGTTTTGCACAGCACTCCACCTCAGCACTGAAGAAATGCTCTTAAGATTAAATTGAGAAAAGTTAGACTGGATCTAATAGTGGAGCAAAATAGGCAGCTTGAGAGGGGAAACCTGACATGTTATTCTAAGGTGTTCATTTCTTTGACTAAGTTTATGTGAGTACTATTAGTTTTGGATTAGTATGTATTCAAATACAGATGTTTTAATTGCAAGTGCTATTAGGAAAGACCTTAAGGAACCAAACACAATGCAGAAAAATAATCGTCTTAGGCTTCAGGAGCTGCCCATAATGACTGTAGACAACTCAATGTAATGAATAGCATACATTTTCTGTGTATAAAACTGCTAGAGTTGTACAAATGAGGATCATCTGGTAGAAAGTCCATAAACTCTAAAGAACAAGCTATAGAGTAACTTCCTAAATAATTTAATGAACCTTTTCTAAACAATCTGCATTGAGCAAGGTCCTGACAGCTCCGCAAATACGAGGTTTTCTTTGAATTAAAATCTACTGAACCTGAGAGTAGATTAATGTGGAGATTTACAGAGGTGTCTGCATTTTTTATCTGAAACTTTAGATAATACTGTATTTCACTCACTTTATATAGAAACTTGCTATGTTTCTATAAAAAGCTGTTATATAAAAGAATTATAAAAAGTATACTTAATTTGGCTTATGCCATAAAAAAACCCAAAAAAAACCCCAACCACAGCAATTTACAATACCTCCAGAACTGTATAAACTACATTTTTCACAAAAATAAGCAATTAATATTAATCTCTCTATTTAGCCTATTTATATAATTCTTTTTTTTTTGTCTATACAGCAACTCCAAAAGTCCTGAGAGCAACAAAAATCTCTGCAAACTCATACCAGTCTTCCCTAAATAATCATCATGATTTTAAACAGGCAGTTAGAGAAATAGACTAGATATTCCTCTAATTTAATATCCTTGCTCCTATGCATCTGGTTCAAGCAAATTGTAGTTCACTACAGAGAGTAACAGCAGTTGTGATGCTGAAAATCCATTTTCCTATTCTTTGCTTAGGAAAGTCAAATAGTCACAAACAAATGAACAAAAAAGACACTCATCTTTCCCCATCTCCTTCATTTCAGTGCTATGATACCACTTTATCACTTGTATTGGATCATTATAAAATGTGAGAAATTTAGGGGGTTTAGATTGGACATTTGTGCAAGCTGTGTCATGGAATTAAAACATGCTTTTTATTTCTGCCTTTTTCTTTTTGCCTGCTGTATTCTTGGAGCTGTTTTCATGTGTGTGTTTCTAAATTGCTTCTGAAAAGCTTTATTACGAGTTCTGTTAAAGTAGCGAAATTAAGCGCTTAAAAGTTGTGAAATTCAAGAAGTAAAGCTGCTTGTGTAATCTTAAATTTGGCCTCCCTATGCTTATGCACAATGGCACAGTCTTTAATTAGAGAAACACATACTGCTTTTTTCCCCCCCAGGAGTTGCACTTCATTCAGTGCACAGGAAGGATAATGCTTACTTGGTGATTGCTGCCTTCATTGTTTTGTTTCATTCTCACTGTTCTGTGTGTGGCTATTTACTGCAGCCTAATCAAAGCATGCTCTAATGGCAAAATTAATAATTTCTCTTGGGCTTTTCTGTAGTTCTTATCCCTTTCAGTCTGAGCTGTTCACGAGCGTTATTACTAGTCTTTACAGTACCCAGTTTTCAGTGTGGAGACAGTATGTCAGCCAAGCAGCTAAAGTACTAAAAAGCAAACATAAAAAGTATTTGCTCATTTCAGGTGGTAGGGTTGTGGTGAGTTGTGCCTGATAGTTCAGAAGATTTTTTATTACATATCACATTATCTGTTCCAGGAGGAGATCCTCTCTGAATCCAACAGAAGTGATGAGTTTTCAACACTTCTTCAAATTCAGTACCCAAAAAGATCAAGAGCACGTAATAGTCACCCTTAGGGGGCTGGTTTAAATGATATAATGTGCAGAAAGAGGAGAGAGAGAAGCCAGTTCCTCAGGGCAGCACTATCTGTAGGATTATTGTTTCATTTCACATTTGCCACATGGCTTTCACTCTCAGCAACAGTTCAGAAAAGGGCACTCTGGAAAACAGCTTTACTGTGTAACCTGGGCTTTGTGTCCAACTGGATGCCAAAACTATATGCATTCTGTTCACTGACTGGGGAGATGATGTGAGGTACAAAATAAATTCAGTTTAGGGTTGTATGATGCTGCACAACTGGTCTGGCAATGTGCAATAGCAAATGTTCTGCTTTGGATGCAGAGCAGGGAAAAATCAGATGGGAAAGACAAAGATGAAGTGGGACAAGTCTTACTAGAGTTTCCTTACTTGTAAGAGGGGGGAAGAAAATGGGACTCTGTGTGTGAGGGAGGGCAGGCTTGGGGTATTTAAACTGAAGAGGGTTATGTGAGAGTCTGTAGGTATTAGGGAGGGTGCTGATTATGTTTACCTGTCAGACAGTTCAGTCCCATCTTCCAGAGACCTCCTATGGACTTGGTCTACTGACACTTTTTTGTTCTTTCTTAAATAGTAGTCAGCTCTTTCCTGTCTTCCCAGATTTTCTGACTTACAATATTCCTCGACCACATCTTTTCTGTCTTTTTCTACTCAGGCAGTAAAGAGACAACCCTCTTCTCAGTTCATCATGGGTGTTGGAAGATAGATGGAAGGCAGGCTTTCTGCCCACATTTTCCTGCCTGGTTGTGGTCTGGCTCAGAGCTACTGGGAGGGACTGGGAAATACCAGGAAAAGCCTTGCTAAGCAACTGGGGCAATAAGTGTTTCATTTCTTTGTGTTGTTGGCAAGTAGGGTGTTAATGAGTTTTTGAGTTTAGCTCTTTGTCTTGACTGTGTGTTTCAAAAATGTGATAAGCCTTTAAAATTCTAATTGTGAACCTCTGTTTGGCAAGTGTGGACAGATTTCCATGGGCATGTGAAAAACCATGTCTGCTATACAAAAGTCTGTAACTCCCTCCTGCCTAATCTCCCTGCTCCAGATCAGTGAAATAGCAGAGCTGTTCACCAGCCATTTTTTAATTTATGCCAGATACTTCTCAAGACCAGCAAAGCTGTTTGGCAGAAAAATTCCCCTTACATTTTTTCCTTTTTGCACTTCCTTTACTGTAAAACAACAAATAAACAAACCAAACAACCAAAAACCAACAACAACAACAACAACAACAAAACCCCAAACAGAAAACCCACAATAGTTGCCACCTTGGATGTCAAAGATAGGGGAAAAAATATTAGCTGGAGCAGTTAAAACCAGGTTAATAAAAAATGAAATATCACGTAATCTTACCGTAACCACTTCTCTCCATATCCCTCTAGTGTGGCTGAAGGTTTTTTTTGAGATTGTGTTATCCATAAATGGAATAATAATACATGGGATAATGAAGTATGTAAAAGACGTGAAAGTCAGATGAGTCTATGGGATTTCCCAATATACAAGCTTTTAAAATAACACTTTTATTTGTATTATTTAAAAACTCACTTTTCCCCCTTGAAGAAAAGATGGCTCCTTTGAGTGCAGTTCATGCGGCTTCACAGAAGTATTTCCTCTTGATATGCTTCGTTCTTCAAATAGATGCACCATATCATGGTACCTGGAGTTGATAAAGGCTGAAGAAAGGAAAAGTGTGTCTTTACATGCCAACTCCAAGGAATACAGAAAAGCCAAGTAGAAAATATGCCATTCTGTTATTTGGTCTATTGATACTCTTTGAATGTTGCATTGAACATAGTGCAATACGAGCAGTATGGGTTTTGGGTTTTGGTTAGGGTTTGGTTTTGGGTTTGGGGTTTTTTTTGTAGAGTGCTCCAAATAAAATTGTACAATCCATGTTGGGGCTTCCTCTTTCCATTATACACTGTAGTTAAAGTGAGACATAGCCAATATAGCAGAATGGGAAAGCAGAGCTGCTTTTTTTTCATGTTTGTTTGGGTTTTTGGGGTTATTTTTGTTTGGTGTAAGCTTAAAAATTAATGTGGAC
The DNA here is from genome assembly GCF_964237585.1 of Gallinula chloropus. NCBI lineage: Eukaryota > Metazoa > Chordata > Aves > Gruiformes > Rallidae > Gallinula > Gallinula chloropus. The sequence continues at coordinate 124,426,402 of NC_140085.1, forward strand.
TGTTTTTATAATAGTTTAGTACCTATGAAACACATCTTGAATTTTTTAAAAAAATATTTAAGTATATTTTGAAATGCCACAAAATTTAAAAGATTAAGTTGACATTAACCAAAGAACATTTGGTTTTATATTTGCCAGGGATTCTGTAAACTCACAGTTTTGCTTTGAATATATCATTTGTAGGTGTTGAATACCTTGGAACTAGAACAAAGAGTAGCAAATTTCACCAGAAACCCTAAGAGATCAACTGACCTGACTGACCTGTGGGTTTCAGTGTTGCGAAATGTTGGTGTTATGAAACTTGAACTTCATCTGAGTTAGCTGAACTTTTAACTGCAGCTCTGAGACTTGGTCTGATTTGAATCCTTATCCCATAGCTAAGGGATCTATGAGCCAATCAGTGAAAGCTTATCTCTGAAAGTGGTAATATACTCCCCAGTTAAGAGGAGAAAAAAAAGATGAAAACAGTTAAGTCACCTGTAACAGCTAGGCTTCCTCATGCTCTGGCCAAAACATAATCTAACTAATGATCTGAGGACAACAATTTTCTTTTTTTTTTTTTTTTTTTTTTTTTTGCCATATAGCTCATTGGCAAACTTCCTGCAGTAGCTGCTTTGACAGATCTGCCTTTGTCTATATCACATCATCTAGTTGCTGCCAAATTCCCTGGCCTTTCTTGTTCCAGTGAACATCATAGTGCTTTGCTGAAGTCTGCAGAAGTAAAATTCACTGAAGTGGACATACCTTATGTTAAGCACAAATTTTACCTAGGCAAATTTACTTAGGCACAAATTTTACCTTACCAAATTTACTAGGCAGTGTGATCAATAAAATTCTCATCTTTCCAATTTATTCCTTTTAAATAATTTGTATTTCTACTATCTGTCTATTTCTTATGGTTAGCAAGGAGTGATCGCTACATGTCCTTTGCATGGCATGCTTTGCCATGATGGGTAATGGGTGCAAGTTATTCCTGCGAAGGTTCCAGCTTGACACTAGAGGAATAATAAGTACAGTCAGCCATTGGTATAATCTCCCAAAGGAAATGGTGGATTCCTCAACATTGGACACACTTAAGATTTGGGTGGACGGGGTGCTGGGCCATCTTGTTTGCATGGTGCTTTTATCTAGATGGAGCTTTTGCTGGGAACGGTTAGGCCCACTGACTCTTGAGGTCCCTTCCACCCTGGTATTCTATGATTGTGTGATACATAAGCACTGAACCTGAAATAGGATGCAGGAAATTGCAAAGCTTTTGCTGTGGTTCTCTATCAAAAGTGCAAGTTGTATTGAGGTTCATAGAAAAAGAAGAACAGATTACCAGCTAAAAACTACAACCATTGTACCTCTGCAGTATGCACATAAGACAGCAGGAGGTCTTGGTCAGGTGCCTTTAAAAGATGTGAATGCATCTAGTTTTTGTATGGGGGGGAAAGTAACCGTAGGGGAGAGTAAAGAGCTCAGCTAATTAGGTGGCAACCTGACACTGGTTATTAACTGTAACCATCATTAAGATGCTTGCACCTAGAGTCATCTGGGTTGATTTTTTCACTTAGCTAATTAACAACTTGTCTATGAGGCAGAAAAAAGATAAGAATGGAATATTGGCCAAAATGAAAAAAAAAGCAAGAAAGTTGATCTCTGTAGTGCAATGTCCAGAGTCTGGACAAAATGACTCCATGCCCAGAAAAACTAACCCACATATTTTTATGGCATTGATAATTATGGAAAACTAAGAACAGGCTGTTTTTCTAGATAGTTTAGAGGACTCCCATTACCGGTTCTATATCTGAAATATCAGAGAACAGCTTTGCAAAAACTCCAGGTGCAAGCACAATTATTTTATTTTTTTTCCTCCAAACCAAAAATGACCCTTTTTTTTAGATGAACTTTTTTTTTTTTTTTATAAGTTGTTTCCTAGTAATAGCAGCTCTCTCCTGCTGCAAACTGGGACAGTGTGAGTGTGTATCTTTTCTGTACTTATGGTGAAACCAAACATCATCTTAAAAAAATAGAATATCTTTGTTACTGAACAAACAAAAGATGGACCAAGAGATACAGTAAGAAAGGGAATGGAAGGGATTGTCATACCAACTGAAATAATTTTGTGTTAGATGAGGACTGGGATTTGGGGAGGAAAAACCTGAAATTTATTGCTTCAGATAACATAAGACTGAGCAGATTGCTCAAAAGATTGTGACTCAAAGATGAAGAAGGCTCTTAACATCTTAATCAATGAAGAGATTGGCAGGGTGGCTCAGGAAAAGTAGTTCAGAGAAGATATATTGTACAAAAATTGATATGCAGAGGGGAAATTAACACTGTAACCCAGTGCCACAGAGCCCGGAGTGACACCTATTTAAGTCTGATGGGCAGTCTGTGAAAGTAGACTTTTCAATGTGAGACTGAATGCAGATGGAGAAATGATGTGGAATATTTTGATGAGACCTAGAGAATATACTGACATGTTGTTCCATGGTCAACAGAATGAGTACCTAAAATTCAGATCCTCTGCTTGTGCATCTTCTCCTAGAGGAGCTTCCTTTTCTTCTCCTCTCTCCCAGTGCTGAAGTCAACTTTGGGGGATCTCTTTTTTTGTTGTCCGTGGCCTGACTTAGAGTGTGTTCTAAAACCAGCTGGTGCATGGATTGTTTCCCAGATAACTTACTTTTCTCCGAATTACTGGTTTTCAGTGTGGATGCTCAGTATTGTTATTTGATTCATACAGGTTTTACAGTTTCTCCCTGTTACTATATTTTATTTATGTTTTAAAATCATTTTGGCATCCATGATTCAGGAGGGTTATGTTGGAATTCATTGGTCATTCAGTTGGAATTCCTGAGTTCCTTGCTCAGCCAAGCCAAGCTCCTGATACATCTGCTCATTAGCCTGCCACAGGGATTGATTGATCTCGTGCATGGAGGAGTTTGTCTTTAAAGTTGCCACTCCTTAAGTTTAGTTGCCTCTGCTACTTGCTTTCCTCACACCTGTAATGTCTTGATCTCTACTAGTTCTTTGATAGTCTATTTTATACCAACTTACTCATAAACTATTATTTATCATTTTTTATTCAGTTATTCTCTCCAGTGCACTAGAATTAAAAAAGATAACTTTTAAATATTAGTTTTGTTTATTTAATTTCAGTTTTCAATAATAAAATAATTTTAGCCTTCAAATTTTCTGTCTGTTTCTATGAAATCACTTTAGGTTTTTGTTACTAGATTATGTAGTGTTTTGTGATTTATATTATCTGAAAGTTCATGGCAATAGGATATATTTTGATAACACAATGAACAATATAACTTTGCCTATCACTCTTTTTGATGCTTTTCAATTAAGCATTAATTAATATTTCCTGAATTTTATTTCCCTGTTTTGAAAATATAGTAGTAGTAGTAGTAGTAGTAGTAGTAGTAGTAGTAGTAGTAGTAGTAGTAGTAGTATCTATTCAATAGCATACAGAATTTTCAGTATCATTTCTATTACACAGAGATCAAAAAACTTTGTAATGTGGTTTGCCCAGACAGAACAGTAAGAACACAGATTTGGGTAGTTTTCATGGGAAGAATGTAATTTCCTGACAATCACAGTATTTTATTCCCTGGAAGTCTTTATTCCCTATTGTCTTTATGCATACTAGTCTTGAGTCAAGATGTGCTTGCAAATAGTAATTTGTTTAATATATCTGTGCCTTCTGTTACTATTTTAGCTTTCTTGTTTCACATTTTCACAGCACAAAACACCATCAATCAACAGTGCTAAGACTATCAGAGTTATTACATCATTGCAGGAATTAGAATTCTAAGAAAAATAGAAAAATAAGTGGCAATACTCACAGTAATTCTGAACTGTGAGAACTTGCAAAACTTGCAGGGGATCTGAGGCTGTAATAGATTTTAGAGAGTGCACTGTAATCCTGAGATTGCAGAGTTGCTTTCTTGTGCAAAAACATTCTGCACCCTTGACATGTACGGGAAATTTTTTGAGAACAACACGTTTATTTAAGCTGTTTTTAGGAATCATTATATATCCTTAAGCTTAAATGTTATCCTATTGATTTATTACATTAGTTTTTCTCTTAAACAAAAAATCAAACAGAAATAAATCAAGGGTGTGTATTTTGTTCATCCTTTTTTAGCAATAGAAAACTATTTTTCTAATCTCTATTTGACTCTTTAAACTGTGGGATTTGTAAATGTAGCTTTTCTGGAGGTTATAATATTTAACACTGCATAAACCTTTGTGATGCAAGAGGGTTTTTTTGTGTATGGAAATTAAATATTAATGACAGAGTAAAATATTTAGACTGATGTCACTGGAAGACATTAATTTTATTTTACAGATTTTTGTGACTGCTTAATTTCCAGACATTTAAAATCACACTGTTTAAAACATTTCATATAAAATAAATCTATGGCATAGTTGGACAAGTAATATAGTTTCATAGTAACAAAGGTTCATAAATTACATGTATAAAATAAGTCATCTGCAAAGTGAAGGCTTAGTTGAAGTTCCAGTGAAGGCGGTATGGTCATCTTGTACAACTAGAGATGTTAGCTGTGTTTTCTCTTCCAGACCTATGTCGTGCAGCAGAGTCTGCAGATGAATATCAAGTTTAGGAAGATGTGAGTTAGACTGAGGTCACTGAGTGACCCAGTAGACACCTGGAAAACAGAGCACCCCTGTCACAGAATCACAAGGTTGGAAGAGACCTTTGAAGATCATCGAGTCCAACCATTCCCATCCTATGCTAAACCATATCCCTAAGTGCCTCATCAACCCTTTTTTTGAACACATCCAGGGATGGTGACTCAACTCCCTCCCTGGGCAGCCTCTTCCAGGCCCTGACAACCCTTTCAGTAAAAAATTATTTTCTAATATCCAATCTAAACCTGCCCTGGCACAGCTTTGTGCCATTTCCCCTTGTTCTATCACCTGTCACCTGGCTGAAGAGACCATCGCCCACCTCTCTACAACCTCCCTTCAGGTAGTTGTAGGTGGTGATAAGGTCTCCCCTCAGCCTTCTCTTCTCCAAGCTAAACAGCCCCAGCTCCCTCAGCCGCTCCTCATAGGATTTGCCCTCCAGCCCCTTCACCAGCCTGGTTGCCCTTCTCTGCACTTGCTCAAGGACCTCAATGTCCTTCTTATGGTGGGGAGCCCAGAACTGGACACAGTACTAAAGGTGTGGCCTCACCAATGCCGAGTACAGGGGCACAATCACCTCCCCAGACCTCCTGGCCACACTGCTTTTGATACAAGCCAGGATGCCATTGGCCTTCTTGGCTGCCTGGGCACACTGCTGGCTCATATTCAGCCTGCAGTCAACGAACACCCCCAGGTCCTTCTCTTCCTGACAGCTCTCCAGCCAGTCTCCCCCAAGCCTGTAGCACTGCATGGGGTTGTTATGCCCCAAGTGCAGGTCTCTACACTTGGCCATGTTAAACTTCATCCTGTTGGTCTCAGTCCATCGGTCCAGTCTGTTCAGATCCCTCTGAAGAGCCTCCCTACCCTCAGGCAGATCAACACTTCCTCCCAGCTTAGTGTCATCTGCAAACTTACTGAGGGAGCACTCAATCCCTTCATCAAGGTCATTGATAAAGAGGTTGATGTCTGTCCTAACAGAGTCATAGGGTTCTGAAAAACACCTACCATATTCTGCTTGTGAACACTTGTCAGAGCTCCCTTGTTCTTTTCTTCTTATGGTAAAAAGTTATTTTTAGTAGCTCTAGGTCATGTGAGCATTTTGATGTGCTCATCAAAGAGCTACAAAAGCTGATGACAGTAACATTAAAATGATGTATCTCCAAATGTTGTGGCTGAGATCTGAAAAACCCTCTGGCATCACACATATGAAGAGTTTAACTAAGCCACTGCTATTCTTGATACTGTTATCAAGGACAATAGAGATATATGTTCAGGGATGGTGTTTCCCCAAAATACTTTTGGTAGGATGCTGTATGAGATACGAATGCTTGAAGAGGCAGCAGCACCACCTTCAGAAAAGAAAAAAAAAATTGCTATTCAGAACACAAACTCTCATATTCTATAGTCAGAGTGACTGTGAGATTACATGTGTTGCTACTTTGACCTAGAATGAGTACTGAGACTGTGACAATACCATTTAACAACATGGCTTAATATATGTCTCAAAATGTAATAATAGCAATAAATGTGACAGATTTATTATTATTTATTATACAGTGGTTTTCCCACTTTCATCTTACTATAGAAGATAGAGTAGATGCATATTTCACTTTTAAGTACTGAAAGGTATCCACCTCAAAGAAAGCAGAAATTATTTATCTGTGTGTCAAAGTAATATTCACTACATTTAAAAGCGTGAGAGGCTAATAAACAATATTTTACAACTGTTTCATGGATATAACAGCAATTTCTTACTCTTCTCCTATATACAGGGCACGTGTTTGAGATACGTTGCCATTGAAAAATCCTCTGACAGCAGTAGAGCAGTATACTTGGGGTTTTTTCATGTGCATCTTTTTAGGAATGATTTTTTAGTAGTTTGAACTAACTTTATTAAAACTTCTGGAATGCCCTATTTGTCTGTGAGACAGAGTTCAGTGTTTTTTATTCCAAAGGGATACTAAATTCAATTCCCACAGAAAATTTTGATTTTTTCAGATGAAACTGAGCAAATGGGTACACTAATAGGAATCTTAATGGCAAAAATGTGTATGTTTAACAAGAAAGAGATGATAGTGCTTCAGGCCTAGCTTGAACATATTCACAATCTTTATGCAGAAGAGAGGACTTCATAATTTGGGATATGAAATATCCCATAATTGACATAAAGAAATTTATTTGTAAGAGATTTTTTAATTTTTTTTTCTTCCCATAACTGAGTGGCAAGGAGGAGGAATAAGAAACTGCAAAAGTAGAAGAAGGTATAGAAACCAAAGTAACATATCTAAAGAGACGTACCTGAAGGGGGCCTACAAGAAAGCTAGGGAGGGACCTCTTAGAAGGGCATGTAGTGATAGGACGAGGGGGAAGATTTAGCTTAGATATTAGGTAGAAATTCTTTCCTGTGAGGGTGGTGAGGCCCTGGCACAGGCTGCCCAGAGAACCTGTGGCTGCCCCCTCCCTGGAAGTGTTCAGGGCCAGTTTGGATGTGGCCTTGGGCAGACAGGTCTAGTGAGAGGTGTCCATGCCCATGGCAGCACTGTTGGAACTTGATGATCTTTAAGGTCCCTTCCAGCCCTAACCATTCTATGATTCTATGATTCTATAAATATAACAAGTCAATCCACATGTTCAACCAGATTTTATGAATAATAAAATGTAATATTCTTAAATGAGAAGAGGGACAAATGCCCCTACTTTCCCAAATTATTGACTTAGATCCAAAATAGGAAGTCTGAAAGTGCATCTACGAACTCTTTAGACTACTACAAAGAAGCAAAATCAAACAGCGTATAGCAATCTATATAATAATTTTAAGAGAACACTTACCACTGAATTAAACTGTTTTTTCCAGACCCTTTCATAGTAAGAAGAGAAATTGAGGTGGTTTAAATAATTTCAGTACAACCCATCTGTAATACCTGAGGTTATGTCACCAAAGTTTATCAGGTTGCGAGGAAAACACAGCAGGGTGGTAATCACTGTGTAATGACAGCTAAAACAATAAAAAGGGTACTCTCACCATATGTTATGATTTGATGAACTGGAATAGGAAGCATTATCTTTTAGTATTCTATATTATCCTTAGTAATCCTGTTTATATAAAAGACATCAATTATAATAGTTAAAAATGCTGACTAGCATTGTTTCAGGGGGGAGAACACATGGTGGAAAGCAAACAAGCCATTTATATTCCTACAAAGATGTTTGCATTAATATTATGGAATACAAACAAATATGGCTTTCTTGACGGCCCCTTTTAGTAGCTAAATAAGAGTATTCTAAGGAATTGGTTCAGTTCAAAACAGATTTAAAATAATCCATAGATACAGTTCATATGGACTTCTATGGAATATGAGATGCTTTGTGGTGGTAAGGAAAGTACTGTTAAATTCACTGCTGGTTATTTTTTGCTGTTAGTTCAGTAGTATTTGGAAAAGTACAGTGGCTTACATGATTCTGGAGCCAAAAAAACCCTGTTCTGTGCCAAAGCAGCTGCACATTTTGAACAACACTCTTTACAGAGAAGTTACGATAGAAAGCAACTCTTCTTAAATATTTCAGTTTTCAATGATTTTTTACAATGCAAGTGGTGTTGGTGGCGTGTTGTCAGCTCTGCGAACTGTGCTTGAAGTGAATAAAAATTAAATGAGTCAATATTCCGTCTGGATGCAATGCCATGCAACGTGCTTTAGGTAATCCTGCTCTAGCAGGGGAGGTGCACCAGATAATCTCCAGAGGTCACTTCCAACTCCTACAAATCTGTGAATCTGTGAATATTATGACTCTTCGTAACACACTAGAGTAGCCTGAACATCCAGTCATTATGTTGTGGCAGTTAATATTTTTCTCCACAGATAAAATAGCATAATTTCTATTGTAACCAATATAGATGCAGCTGCATTCCAAAAGTTAATTACTTAATAATAATAGTTTTCCCATTTAAAAATAGTAATATTTTATGCAATATATTAGACATTACTGCAGGGTTGGAAGTATTTCTTACAGGTTTTGGGTGTATTTTTCTTACATTTGCTGCAGGATGTATAATTTTAAAACATTCTTTTTGAAATATAAATTTCAAGTTTTCAATGAATTTTTTATTGTGTTTTTATTGTATCTCAGTGCAGAATCATAGAATCTCCTGAGTTGGAAGGGTCCCATAAGGATCATCAGGTCCAACACCTGGCTCCACACAGGGCCAGACAAGTCAGAGCATGTAACTGAGTGCATTGTCCAGGTGCTTCTTGAACTCAGTCAAGATCAGTGCTGTGACCCCCTGGTGACCGTGTTCCAGTGCCCAACCACCCTCTCAGTAAAGAACCTCTTCCTAATATCCAACCTAAACCTTCTCTGTTACAGCTTCATGCTGTTCCCTTGGGTTCTATCATTGGTCACCAAAGAGACATCGGTGCCTGCCCCTTTGTTCCCCCTCATCAGGAAGCCATAGACCACAATGAGGTCTGCCCTCAGCCTCCTCTTCTACAGGCTGAACAACCGAACAGACTTCAGGCTCTCCTCATAAGGTTTCCCCTTCAGACCCTTCACCATCCTCATTGCCCTTCTCTGGATAATCTCAAGTAGTTTTGTGTCTGTCTTCTACTGTGGTGCCCAAAACTGCACCCTGTACTCAAGGTGAAGCTGCATCAGTGCAGTGTAGCAGTACAGAGAAGGCCCCTTTCTGGGCAGGCTGGCAATGATGTGCTTGTTGCACCCCAGGGTATAGTTGGCCCTCCTTGCTGCCTCTGCACACTGGTGGCTCATGTTTAACTTAGTGTCAGCCAAGATCCCCAAATTCCTCTCAGCACAGCTGACCTCCAGCATCTCATCCCCCAGTCTGTATGTGTAGCCAGGGTTGCCCTTTCCCAGGTGCAGGATCTGACACTTGCCCTTGTACAATTCATGCTGTTGGTGATTGCCCAGCTCTCTGATCTGTTCAGGTCTCTCTTTGAGGCTTCTCGACCCTCAATGGAGTCAGCAGCTCCTCCCAATTTTATGTCATTTGCAGATTTACTTAAGATACCCTCTCGTCCTGTGTCCAGCTCATTTATGAAAATGCTGAAAAAAACTGACCTAAAATGGAGCCCTGGGGAATCCCACTAGTGACTGTCCACCAGTCTGATGTCACAGTACACTCCTTAAGCCAGTTAAAAATGGAATTGACTGGATGTTTGCAGTTTCAGCAGTTTTCTGTGTTTACATGATGTCAGAGTGGTTTCCAGTTCACAGGACTTTAATTCCTTCTCCACATGTGAAAATTTTAAATCAATCATTTTGATGGAAATGCTGTAGCTACAAGTAATAATGAAAAGGTGTCCAGGGCAAGGACGCATGACCCAGAGATCTTTATATAGCTTGGCTAACTGACTTTTTGTCAGTTGTATATTTCTGAAAAGAACTTTATAATGGACAGCAATAAACTTTATGGTAAGAAATCCATATTGTATGGAAAATACTGTTGAATTAATTTCTAATATCAATCTATAATCACACAGTATAAATGATCTTCTTTCCTATTTCCAGAAATTCTTACAAATTGATGGTATGTTCTGGTTCAAAGCTTAATAAGGATATTGCTTTCTTTCCTAATTTAGTTCATAAATCTTTTTTTTTTCTTCCTTTCCCCCCCCCCCCCCCCCCGTGTACTATTTCCCAAGCCTAGAATAAGAATAATTTAGTTTAGAAGGTTCCTCTGGAGGTCAGCCTGTCTAACCTCCAGCTCATAGCAGGGCTAACCTCAAAGTTGGATCTAGCTTCAAAGTTATATCCTGCTGCTCATGGTCATACCCAGCAAAGTTGTATATATATAAAGAATTTTTACTAGACTTTTGTTCTATGCTTTCAAAAGGTCATTTTTGCTGTAACGCATACTTTTTACTGCTTATTATGTTTTTTTTTCTGAAAATTCTTGTGGGTTTTTTAGGTATTTCTCATGACAACCAAGCCTGCATGGATGTATAATTTTTTTTATTTTATTGCTTATAGTGAAATCTCCTTAGAAGAAGGCTTCATTAGATTTCCTTTGCTGACTACAAGTCAAATGAAAAATACAGAAGTAATAAGTTCCAGTTACTGCAATTGTGGTCATTTATTACATAAAAGGTAGAAGTTAGAATTATCTCCTTGCTTCAGAATGTGTGACGGACTCATTTTGCAGGCATCTGAAAGAGCAGCAAAATGCCTTAACTTGGTGTTAATAATTTCATAGAAAATACAGCTATCAATGTGTATAGTGTTTCCTGCCATTTACATCTAATAACCTGTTGTGACATAGTAACAGGTTAGAAAACAAGATTAAGGGGGGACCTTATTAATGTTTAAAAATATCTCAAGTATGGGTTGCAGGGGGAAATAGCCAGCCCCTTTTCAGTGGTCTGTGGAGACAGGACAAGGGGCAATGGCTGCAAGTTGGAGCACAGGAAGTTCCGCACCAACATACAGAAAAACTTTTTCACAGTGAGGGTGACAGAGCCCTGGGACAGGCTGCCCAGGGTGGTGTGGAGTCTCCTTCTCTGGAGATATTCAAGACCTGTCTGGACGCCCATCCGTGCAATATGAGCTAAGGAGCTGCTTTGGCAGGGGGGTTGGATCCGATGATCTCTCGAGGTCCCTTCCAACTCTTATGATTCTGTGATTCTGTGATTCTATGAATCTGCTGAATATCAGCTGTGTTTTAAAGCAGCAGATATGCTAATTTAGTATCAAAGTCAGTAATGAAAATAGTTTAGTTTTGCCTTTTTTTTTTTGAAAGCATATACATTGATCAGCAGGTAGTTTCATTATAGGTACCTATTTAGTGGAGAAGGTACAAACATTTCAATAGTTTTATTTTAATTCCCAATAAGTATCACTGACCTCTTAAAATATGATCTGCTTTTCTCTAATTATTTTTTTGAAATTTGTATTTCTAATTACAGTGATACATATTGTCTCCTGCACTCAGATTTATCAGTTAGAAAAAACTACCAGAAAGACGTGTTACTCATCAAAAAGGACAAAGGATTTAAAACTGCATATTCATGTCTTTGCTTTTTATTATATGATTAGGTTGCTTTAATACTTGGGTTTCTGAGATTCTACCATATTTTGCTGCTAAGATTTCCTTTATTCAAAGTACAGATAGCTCATGGTCTTGCACTTTCACTGAGGTGTCTGAACATGCTACATTTCCATAAAAACCCAAGACTATATGGAAAAAAACTGAAACTTGTGATTTGAAATTAAAGACAGTTTAATAGGCCAGGAAAGAAAGGAGATGAAGAGAAAGATGATGACAACAATAACAACAACAATACTACTACTACTACTACTACTAATAATAATAATAAATAGTGATAAACAGCACAATTGCTTACAACACAAAGCCAATACTGAGCTAGTTTCCAAGCTGTCCTTCTTCCCAGCCAATCCCAATTGTATCCTGAGCATGATATCATATGATACGGAATATTCCTTTGGCCATCTTGGGTCAGCTGTCCTGGCCGTGTCCCCTCCCAGCTTCCTGGGCGTTCACCACCTTCTCATTGGCAGGTCTGTGTGAGAAGCTGAAAAGTCCCTGACTGCTTAGCAGAACTAAAACCAACATTGTGTTATCGACATTATTTTCATCCCAAATACAAAACACCAACCAGCTGCTATACCAACACTAACCAGCTGCTATAAAGAAAATTAACTCTGTCGCTGCATAAACCAGGGCAGAATACACTTGCAACTATTGTAATTTTGTTGTTACTCATTTATGTGTCTGGGAAAAATTATACTGTCTGAAATGTTGGATGGTCTTATGAGTTGGTTTAGGAATTCTTCTTTCTGGCAAGATTTTATTACCTTTTTATGTGGGGTTTTTTTCGGGGTTTTATTGTTCATGTTGAAGTCACAATAAGATTATTGAGTTCTACCTGTTGGCAGATGAATCCATGTGAAAGTGGCAAAATGAGAGGTGGATAAAGTTTACTTTGATTTTTAGCAAGGTTTTTTACACATATTCCTTGGTCAATACAACCACACTGGAGACACAGGGGCTTTAATAGTTTACTGCAAAATGATTGGGAAACTCCTATGACTTAGCAGGCTGATAGTGGGCACCGTTTCAAAAGCCAACTGGTGGCAGGTTTTCAGTGGAGTCTCTCGGAGATCAATATTGAGGCCAGTGCTGCTTAAAATCTTCATAAATGTTCTAGTGGACTGGAGTATATGCTCAATAAGTTTGTGATGACACCAAATTTCTGGGGGCAGTTGGAGCATTGGAGACCAGAACTACTATTCAAAGGGATCTTTATGGATGGGGAAATTGTCTCACAGGAACATCATGGGAGATCAGCAAAGGCGAAAAATGAGTCCTCCACAAGTGGTGGAGTGGTAGAAAAACTCCATATAGCAGGCTAGTGGTAGGAGAGTAGGAATCATCTTTGTAGAAGAGCGTGTGGGAGCCCTCATGGTTGAGTGGAACATGAGCCCTTGCAACAATGAAACATAGTCATACAGTCTGTTAATACACTGTATCAGGCAGGTTGAGAGAAGTGATCATTCCACACTCTGCAGCACCTATGAGACCACATCTAGAGTAATAGGTCTAGTTTAGTCTCACTGGAATAGGAGGACATGGACATACTGAAGCAAATCCAGTGGAGAACTACCAAAGTGATTCAGAAAATGAAACATGACACAAGAAGCTGAGAAATGTGTTCTTGTTAATCCTTCAGAAGAGAAGGTGAAGAGCTTACTGTTGTCAACAGCTACCTAATTTGAGCTTAACGGAAGTGTCTCAGAAGTGTCCAGTGCAATACATGTCAAAAAAGTCAAGTTGGAACATAGGGGATTATATTTAGACATAAGGAAAAATGTTCTCAATGAAGTTGGTCAAATATCAAAACAGGTGCCTAGAAAGGCTGTGAGATCTTTGTCTTTGGTGATGCTGAAAATTTGACTGGGACCCCATTATGTTTCATTTTAAGCCTGTTGCTTCACAGCTTCTTATGATGCCTGGAGTTCTTGTGTTAGGAGAAGCAGTAAACATTAATAATTATCTTCTTTCTCCATATTGCACATTTTTCTGTGCCTTGTTCATACCCTACTGGCACGTTTCTCTCTCCAGTTATGAAGAATATTAGCACAAAGGTATAGTTCCTATACCTTTGATCATCCATACTGTCCTTTTCTCATTCTAACATATCCTCTTTGACACAAAGGGGATATAAAGTCCACTTGACATTTGATAGTCAGTTCACACTATGGAGCTAAAAAGTAAGATAATGTTCTTTGGGTTGTTCTGTCTCCCTTGTTCTAAAACAGTGATCTGCCTTTGTGATCACTAGTCAGCATTCAGCTGAAATAGCATTTTGTATTGTAACTGCTGGATCTTCTTCCTGGGCAGTAATGGTCGGGTCAGATATAAATATTTTTACATTTGAAAGTAGGACTGGTTGTTTTTTGGTTTTATTTGTTTTTTTTCTTTTCTCATATGCATCATACTGAAGGACAAAATTGTGTAATGATGTGAATAAAGGCCAAGATCTGAGTTACACAAAGACAGATGGAGGAATTTGAAAACTAACTGAAAGCTATTATGTTGATGAAAAAGAAGCGAAGCCAAATAAAGCTTTGCCTGTGGATCTTGGGAAAGTTTAATGTTAAATAGTTACTACTTTTTCAGTTTCTCCATGTTTCTGAGAGTAAATTCTCAGGTTAAAAACTTTGTTTTGCTTTCCAACTTCCTGATTTTAAATACAACTTGAACTGGTTTCTGTGCAATCTCTGCAATAGCTGTTTTTTTTTAAAGGCTTTGAGGTTTTGTTAGAAAGTAATATATTCTGTTTGAATACCACTTTTTCTTCATGAAGCTTTTTTCTATTAACATCTGACATTTTGTAAGTCCTATTTCTGTTCTAATATAGTGTGTATATAGTCCTCTGACAGAAACAGAAAAGTTTCTAATACAATTTTCAGACCTATTTTCACTACTTTCTATTTATCAGTTATGAATTGTATTATGAGATTTACATTTGGAAGTATAAACCCATTGTTCTTGCTGTTTGTCAGCTGGGATTGAAAAATATTTTTTATAAATTATGGTATTGGGAACAATGGTCTGTTACAGTATGTAAGTGATAAGCAATAAAATGAATCATAGTATTAAATTGAGTGGCAAAAAAAAAATTAGATTCATAGATCTGATGAGGTACATGCAATACATTAAAACGGAGTTAAAATCATGTTACTTTTTAAAATCTCTTGTGAACGTTAAAAATTAAAAGGAAGACTGAAGCTAAAAGTACTAAGACAGTATTTGTAACACAAAAATAAAATGTTTTTACTGAGCCAGTTGCATAGAAATACAATACAAGCAAGTTGAAATTATAAACTAAAAGATGATTCTATCAGTAAAAATAAATTGCTAAATTACAGAGGTGCATTTCAGACTCCTTCAAAATTCACTAAGGGGAAAAATTATGAGCTTGTAACTTCTAGAATCATAAAATCATAGAATGCGTTAGGTTGGAACAGACCTTTAAAGATCATCTTTAAAGTCCAACCTCCCTGCAGTAAGCAGGGACAGCCTCACTAGATCAGGTCACTCAGAGCCCCATCATCCCTGACCTTGAATATCACCAGAGATGGGGCCTCCACTACCTCTCTGCGCAACCTGTTCCAGTGATTTATCACAGTCACACTGAAGAACTTTTTCCTAGTATCCAACCTAAAATCTCCCCTTTTCTAGTTTAAAACTAAAACCATTGCCCCTCATCCTTATGCCCTTGTGAACAGTTCTTCTCTTCAGCTTTCTTATAAGCAACTTTCAGGTACTTCTCCAGGCTGAACAAGCCCAACTCTCTCAGCCTGTCTTCACTGGAGAGGTGTTTCAGCTCATTGATCATTTTTGTGTCCCTCCTCTGGACACACTCCAACAGCTCCATGTCCTTGTGTATAAAGCTCCAAAGCTGGACACAGTATTCGGGTGAGGTCTCACTCGAGTAGAGTAGAGTAGAGTAGAGTAGAGTAGAGTAGAGTAGAGTAGAGTAGAGTAGAGTAGAGTAGAGTAGAGTAGAGGGGCAGAATCATCTCCCTCGTTCTGCTGTCCACACTAATTTTGACGCAGCCAGGATGCAGTTGGCCTTCTAGTTTAGTTGGACTTCTGATTTTGTTAGTGTCAAATGCTTCTTTATCTTGTATATTCTGTGAAGGAAAAAAAATATGTCTTGTTAAATTTTACACTAAACTTCCATCGTTTTCTAGGAAGAAAAATAATGATATTCTATATATTCTATGCTAGTTCTTAAGCTTCAATTCTGAAACGCTTTCATCAGTTTGTGAGATATAAAACAGAAAAAGAAATTTTAAGATTTGACACCTAAAGGAAATTTCTAAGTTTCTCTTCCAGAGACAGATTGAAGTGTAAAACTTCCCACTTTTAAAACTTATGTTAATATATGTTCTGAAAGAGGGATATTTTGGTATATTTTTTGACCCAGTGCTTATTTCTCTTTCTAATCTAAAATACAGAAGGGAAATCCCTGCCCTTATACAAGTGGTATATGACAATTTAACTAAGCATGAATATTGAGAATGATAAAAACTAACAAGAAAGTCCCTTTGCATCAAAGATAAATGAGAAAAATAACTTCATTTCAAACTTCAATCCTTACCATTTCATCATTCCTGATGAAAAGTATGAAAAGATGTCCAAGCCCATCTTGCTGTTGAATGTGCAGCGATCACAGCAAATTTCCCCAAAATTGTTTGGGAAGAAATATTCGCAGTCAAAGGAAAGTTTTTGGGGGGGGGAATTTGTTCACCAAAAAAAAAAAAAAAAATTGGCTTTGCTTAGTAAATATGTGTGTGATTATGTAATAATTCTAATGGTGTCCAGTATGCTTTTATTGCTGCAATTTCTGGAGAAGTGAAATTTTTATCTTTTGTTTTAGCACTTCTCATCACAAATGACTCAGAACTTTAACTATGTAACAATAGCCTGAAAATCAAATCCCACTGGTTATTGAGAAAAAATTTCAGCACTTGTTTTCCTGTAATCATGTTTAAAAATTTTCTTGGAAAGTGTAACACCTATATTTGAAAATTCAGAAGAAATGATATTTTTTTCCTGGTTTCTCCTTCATTGATTCATCATCTACAGTTTTCTAAAGAGATGTTTGAAAGTAAATCTGAGAAAAATGTTTGTCATTTCTGTTAGTTTTCAAAAATTTCAGTCATTGAAAAGTTGAGAAGATTTTCCAAGCCATAATTTTGTCTCTATTAAGTACAAAATATTCAGTTTTCAGTGTAACCTTATTACATTCTTAAACCTTTTTTCATGTGAAAAGTTCAGTATTATTTTGAGTAGGATTGTTGGATACTGACATGTACTTTGTAATACAAGCAACTGTGGTGACAATGTGGTTATATGCTTCATGATTTGTGCTTTTGTTCTCTGAAATTTGGTAAGGAGCAGGGGGTTTTGTGTGGATGAAAAGTTTCTGTAGCTTAATTAGAAGGAAATGCTCATAGAAAGCATAAATATTTTTTTGCTACGTGAATGTTATATGTCTGTTTTCTGCCTGAAATCAAAGTATTTCCAGTATTTTAATACTTTCTGATAAAATTCAGAAGACATTTTGAGTCAAGGTTCAGATGCCTTGAGTTCCAGATGAAAAGACCATTAGATACATGAATACAGTGGTATATTTTATTAACATTGAAAGAAGTAATTTAGATGTTTACAGTGAATCATTCTTAAATTTAAGTATAATTTTACTGGAAACCCTTGTTGGTTGCTGGGAAATGCGAAACAGTTGGGAAAAGAGATGTCAGTATTTGAAACAAGAGAAAAGCATCGGCAATTGGCCTACATTTGGAGATGTAAAATGTTCCAAGCAGCAAAATATGCATGTATAAAAGCAGGTACGAATGTACAAGGTTAGTTGACAATTTTCATGTGACTGAAAGTCTGGTCAGAGGTAACATCCAATTAGTGCTTTATAAAAGGAATGCATCTTCAGTTATGTTTGTAATAAGCAATGCCTTGAAGTGTAGTCACAGGAACAGATTTTATTATAGTGAATGCTAATACATCAAAGAGTATAAACAAGTAGGTCACCTTGACATTTATATATTTTTTTCCCAAATGAAGCTTGGGATTTTATGCCAAATGACTATAACTGTATAAACACAGGTAATTTAGAACAAGTTAGGGAGGGCATGATTACCAGGGACTACGCAGTATTCAGAGCATCAGAGAATATGAATATCCAAAATAAAAGTAGTGATTTTTACTAAATATTAACTCAAGAACAACTGTATGTACATATTAGCTTTGAACCACCTTTATGGTGAAACAGTTTCCGTGGCATTCTCTTAAAACATTGTCTGGTATGTGGGCAGCAATGCATCTTGTAAATATTTTTTTATAAAAGAATTGGTATCTCTGGTATGACTGCTTACTAAACAGACAGACTAGATCTTTTTCCATTTGTTTTGTTTTCAAATTAAATTTGAGATAGAAAAAATGTAGAGCAATTCACTGTCAGGAATCACGAAAACAGCACAAACTAGCATTCATGATACGACTGAATCAAGCATAGACAGTTGAAATCTATATGGGATCTCTGTTTCAGTCAGTTTGGCTTCTGATAGTTTTCTTACCGTCTACAGTTCCTTTTGGAGACTTTTAAAGGGTATTTTCAACAGGAATATCTGAAATCATAAGTAATACGGAGTTCAAAGGAACACTGTGTCAGTTAGGGCTAAGTCTCCAGAAGCAAGACTTTGTTATCCAACATCACTGCACATCACCAATACTGGAATGCCTTACGTGCAAGTATTTGTGAAGTTTACAATTCTTTTGGTTTTGTTTGAGTTATGGACATGTTGCATTTCAGTCAAAAGAAGGCCAGCTTCTCTAAGGCTACTGTAAGAAGACGACAATCGATTTGTGAGGATGATAGAAGAACACTCTTTGACCAAATATGTCAAAGTGTGCATGATAACTTCTCTGACTCATACTATTGATAGGTAACGACTTATAGGAAATCCATATGATTTTTGTAATTTATCAGAAAATATTTTTTTTGCCTCTGTACAATGAATTTGAACTTTGTCTAAGACACAGTTTTTGGTGTGAGAATCACAGAATCACAGAATTGTAGGGGTTGGAAGGGACCTCATGAGATCATCGAGTCTAACCCGAATGGATGTGGGCCATTTGTGGTGAAAACAAGGGATAGATCACAGAATCACAGAATCACTAGCTTGAAAAAGCCCTTTGAGATCGTCGAATCCAGCCATACTTGTCCTCTGTTAAACCATATCCCTGAGCACCTTATCTATGCATCTTTTAAACACATCCAGGGTTGGTGACTCAGCTGCCGCCCCGGGCAGCCTGTTCCAGTGCCCCACAACCCTTTTGGTGAAGAATTTTTTCCTAATGTCTAATCTGAACCAGCCCTGATGCAGCTTGAGGCCATTCCCCCTCGTCCTATCTCCTGTCACTTGGGTGGAGAGGCCAACACCCATCTCTCTACAACCTCCTTTCTGGCAATTGTGATAAGGTCTCCCCTCAGCCCCCTCTTCTACAGGCTAAACATCCTCAGCTCCCTCAGCCGTTCCTCATACGATTTGCCCTCCAGCCCCTTCACCAGCCTGGTTGCCCTTCTCTGGACACGCTCCAGGACCTCAATGTCTTTCTTGTAGTGAGGGGCCAAAAACTGAACACAGTATTTGAGGTGTGGTTTCACCAATGCCAAACCTTTTATCTCATCTTACTTTTCTATTTGTAGAATCAAAATTTCTTTCCATGTGCTTCCCAGGAGTAGTTGCTAGAGAGTTGTTAAGCAGAACGCAGACTCTGGAATAACAGGGATTTAGGAAGTCAACATTTCATAGGAAGTTACAATAAGGTAATATGTGATTATGCTGACAAAAATGAGGATAAATAGCATCAAAATTGTTTGGAGGGATTTTTTTAATGCAATTTACCTAAGTAGAATTAACAGTTAAGCAGAAGCTTAGAACTTGTGATATTTTACTGGTAGATGAGAAGAATCAGGCTAACAATCTATGTCTGAGCTTCAAAAGGAAGTCAGAGAATACATATTTGCATGTTTTATTGTTTAACTGAAAAAGCATGAAGATGGTTTCTTTCCAATTTATCCATTTCTTTAATAGTATTCTCTCAAGGTGTGGTCATGAGTAACCCTGCCTGATTAACTAAATAAATAAATAGAAATTCCTTTACAGAAATTAGCACATTATTAGCACAGTACAGGGTAAAAAGAAAGCAAAAACACAACAACAAAAAAACCCCCACAAAAATCAACCACAAAAAGACTTACCTGTACTGAATTTGAAAGAGAATCTCTAGTTTACCACAGTTTATTACAATAAAATAGTCTTTCTATGAATTGTTGCAGAAAGACTCAATAAAAATAATACCCCTGTTTTAGTTTTCTCTCCATTAAGGGAAAATTGAAGTGAGATTTTCTTCTTACATGAACTCTAGATAGGTTCTTTTAGAAGTAGTAGTATTAAGTAATGATAGCAAGCATGACATTGTGATTTGGAGCAAAGACAGCTTTCTGCTGTCAGCTCCTAGAAATTCTTAATATTAATCTTATGGATTAACTGCATCAAAGTAGAAAATAATGGTAAAGAAACTGAATGTAAAATTGCACAGGAACTGTCAGAAAAAGCTCCATGTATTCTACCTAGCCACTTTTATCACCTTTCACTACGCTAAAAATGGACATTGCAGTCTTTTACAAGTCTCAAAATGCCAGTTTACAGGAGTGATTGTGTCTTTTCTAACCTATAGGTTACAGGTGTTACAGAGACAATGGCTTTTCTGCTTTTCTTTACAGACAGTACACAGCTGATGTACCCTGCTTCACTGCAGCAGGGTACAGGGAACTTCTTTTCAGAGTTTTCCAAATTTATCAGTAATAGCTTTAAACAGTCGTTCTGGCTAATAGAATTTTCATGCAGTTTTTACTGCAGTTGTTATGAAAAGCCAAAGACAACAGCATTTAAAGTAAAATTTCAAGCAGACAACTTTTTGTTTGTTTTTCTTTCAATGTTGTAATAAATATGAAACTCTGACACCATCGTCATTTTCATGCCAATGCTGAATGAGGTATTACAACAGAAGTCCCTGTGCTAGAGGACCAAGATTTATAGGCATAGAGGCAAAAGACATTGTAAAAAATTAATAATTGTAAGACTATAAAGATGTAGCAAGTACAGTAAACTTTTGGTTGTTTGATAACTTTTGTTAGCATTTAGTAACCTGGTTTGCCAGATCAGCTGTCAGGATTCATTGCTGGCAAGGAGCTGTCTTATCAATGAGATTGTGATAGTCAGTCATCCCTATTTCCTAGTGGATACTTATATAGTTTGGATGCCTTTGTCTTTACAGAGATTTTTATGGTCTAGAGGTATATATGATTATTTCTTCCCTTCTTGGGTCCTTCACTTTTCACAGCAATTAAGTGTAGCCTTTGTGTTTTTGAAAGCGAGGAGGGGCTATATATGTGTATATACAAACCACCATTGTACATGTTATTTTGAATACATGTGATAAAGTACTAAAATGTTTGCAGTAACACTACATCTGGCAGTGTTGGGTGTCACACTGAAATCCTTCTGTGAAGCAATGGAATCATCTGCTTCCTCCTCATAACTTCTATCGTTACATGATACTGATTCACACATGCTCCTGTATATATACGCACATGAATTGATCACAATTGTTGTTTTATTTGCTTTTTAACTTTTACACTTAATGTGGGTATAATCAGCATGGATCTTTTGTGTACTGGTTCAACTCAGAGTAATAACCACAGGACTTGAGGTCAGAGGTCATAAAGCTAGTTCTCTCACCTTACTGTTTGGTTATCCAAAGATAATCTGACATAGTGCTGTAGTATCCATTTCTATTTCACTTACTTTCACTTACTTTTATTTTCCTTACTGCAGTGATAGAGTAAAATGTACTTTAACAGGTGATTGCTGAGCAACAGGGTTTTTTGTATTTTTTAAATTATCTTTTAACCTGATTCTTGGAAATATTTCCATTTGCTCTGAGATCAGTGAGCTTCAAGAAAGGAGCAGAAAACTCCTGACGTGCCATAAGCTGCCAGGATACAGCCTTAGTAGTCGTCAGTATTTGCAACATTTAATTGTAATACTGTTTACGAAGGCAAGTAGCTTGTAACTAATTTCTGTTTACATTTCTAAATGAAGCAACTGATGAGTTACATTTGTTCTTAGTCTTTCAGCACTATTCCAAGACAGTCTTCAGATTTTATACCGAGGTCCCTTTAAATACTAAGCTTAACTATCATCTGTATGATTTTTTCTCTGCATCTAAGCTGAACCTTCACTGTGCTGGCCTTTTTTGTGAGACTAAAGCAAGCCTTGCTTTCTCTTCTTTCTTGACCATGCAGGAAGAGTCCCTACATTTAATTTGTATGAAATTGCTGAAAAAGCCTTAAGGTGTTTCATTTGTATGAATGTATTTCAGCAAGTTATGCATTTACTGTCTCTCTCTTACTGTTCATAACTTGAGTCGTAGGAATATTTTTATTATCAGCCTTGTGCAGACTGTCCTGTTACAAATTCACTAATGGTATATTTTGGATGAACAATCTCCAGGCATGTAACAGCAATGATTTTGATCGACTGTTTCTTACTGCAGTTTATGATTACTTGCATAAGAGTCACTCTCAATAGAATTAGATACTTCATCTACTCATTCTTCCTCAGTTGTTCCCTGAGTTGCAATAACACCACAGCTGACAGCAAAATTAATATCTTTCTTTGTCAACAGAAATGCGTCTTTCCTCTTGCTTTCTCTTCCAGAGTTCACACAACCTGCTTTCCATTTTAAGTTGTTTTTTATTTGTGCAATTTACTTTGTCATCACCTCAGAGCTCTCAAGATCCTCTTTTCTGGCACAAGGAGAACAGTTATTACTTTGTCCTTTAAGCATGAATTCTCTCCATTTATTGTCAAACAAGTTGTACCATTGGATTCTGGAAAGCATACTATTAATTAGCTCCACAATTTCCCTTTGCTGATATCAGATTAGACCAAATGGAGAGTAATACGATAAATGTTATTTTCTAGGAAATACATATATATATATTTAATACTTACTATCAGTTGGAATTGCTAGCAGGTCTCTAGTGATAATAGAGTGTTGCCATGCTTTAATAGCAGTCCTAAGATGACATCTCAAGCATTTTCCACCTCTTCTTCAGTATTTGCTAAATTAAGTTTTCCCTCCCAAGAACTTTGGCATTTACTTAGAAATAAATGCAAGACCTTGGCAGACTTATTGCCTTCCTGCTTGACATGACTTTTGTGTACAGGGTTCATGAATTATGTGATTTGATGGAATGAACCAATATTCTATTGATTTTATGAAAAAGGATGAGAAAGTAAATTTGCCATTATTCAGGCATATACCTTAGCAAAGTTACTATAAGTGCTGAAAACTAATAAAAATACAACAGGATATAACAAGCAGATAGAGCAATACATCAGATAAAGGTTGCGATTATTAATAAAGCAATATTTTAATTCAAATTATCTAACAGTCTTATTAATAAACCACATAATCTTAATGTATTTAAAAGATTGCCCTTTGGGGGAGGGGAGAAAAAAGGGAAAAAAAAAGTGGCGACTTCCTGTTGACAACATTCAAGGGGAAGGTAGCTTTCAGTTTAAGCCCCCTGCCATTGTTTTAATCCGACAAGTTTAAAGCCCTTTCTGATGAAGCATGTAGTTAATCCACAGGATGTAACTGCTCCTACAGTGTCCTGGTTTTGGTCAGGATGGAGTTAATTTCATTTGTAACAGCAGATGAATGCTGTGTTTGAGACTAAAATGGGAGTAGTGCTGATAACACCATGATGTTTCTAGTTGCTGTCAGACAGTCAAGGACTTTCTCAGCTCTTCATGAGAAAGGAGGGGCGAAGCCAGGACAGGTGGCCCAACTGACCAAAGAGAGTATTCCACGCCAGTTACGTCCTGCCCAGGATATCGGGGGCTGACAGGAGGAAGGCCTGGGGCGGCCCCAGGACGCGCGGTTCTTGGGGGGATGGTCGGGTTCTGGGACGGCTCTGGGTGGCACGGCCTGAGTTGTGTGGTTTGGTGAGAAACTGCATTGTGTATCAACAGCTTCATATATTTTGCTTTGAAGTCCTGTTAGTATTGTTACATTGTATCTTTCTGTTATCTTAGTAAACTATCCTTATCCCAACCCACGGGCCTCTTAATTTCTTGATTTTGGGGTTATTTGCCCCTTTCTCTTCCTTTTTTCCCTTCCCTTACTTCTCACCCCCCTTCCCTCTTCCCTTTAACCTGCTCTTTTCCTTAAAGGAGCAGGCAGCTGCGTGGATCTTGGCCCTCAGCCGGGGTGAAACCACGACATACAGCGTGTCCATTATTCCTTAGATACATCTTGAAGGAGGCAGCTCAAAGTGTGGCTGTTCTGTAGGAGTATTGCTATAGAAGTTCTCAAGTCACTCCTGTTTAGTTTTACCTTTGACAATATTTACTCATATCAGTCTTTCCTTTGTCCTTGTGCACACAATAGTGGAGAAATTTTTCAGTATTTGAATATCATACTAACTTCAGACATGCACAACAGAAAGTTTTAAATGAAACAATCTTTCATCTTGAACAGTCTATCAACTAGATCAATGAATCCCTGATTAAGTCAATGTTGTTTATAATTAAAAAAAACGTGAAAGGATTCTCACTCACAGGCACATGAACATCTCTACGAACATACTTATGGCAAATCAGGTAGGACGTTTCCTCCATAAACCTAAAGTAGCAATTAAAGGGCTACATGTATACAAAGACATTTAAATCATGGAGCTGCTGGTATCTGGAACCAGGGAAACCCACCAAGAAGCGTCAACAAAAGAAGTCTGTATACTGAAGGGGGATGGGGAGTGGCTTCAAAGGGTATAGGGCTTTGGGTTGCAGGTAAAAGAGAGAGAATTTTTGGATCATGACAGATGTTTTAAGGGTAAGAATGTGTGAGAATTATTATGGGATGATTTAGGAAAGGACCAAATTCAAGGAAAGAATCAAGGAAAGTGGAAGAAGGGGTTGATAGAGTGTGAACAAGTTGCTGACCAGAACACTTACCTGACTGAGCCTTATGCTTAATCACAGTAGTCTATTATGCAGTATTATTAAGTGCAATTTCTACCTTTTTTGTGAGTGTCTATTCTGTGTGTATATGTGAATGATAGTGAAATTCAAGTCTGACTACTTTGTGTGTAGGATATCAGCTTCAGGATTGTGACTGCAAACCTCAACGACTCCTAAATCCAGATCCCAGAAACTGGAAGGAGCTGGGGTCTGAGGGCTGGTCACTGTATAAACTGGTCCAAGAACCAGCTACATGGAAAACCTATGTTGTGTGTACATTTACTCTACTAATGGCCTTCATTCTTGATCAGACAAAGGATTGCACCATCTGTGCTTCATGTTTGCATGTGTTGGATGTATGTGTGCTGGAAAAGGCTGTGCTCTCTCTTTAGGTCCGTGTGGCCAGTCACATGTGTATGTATGTGCTTGTATATGTCCATTACCATGCCAACTGGGAATGTAACTGTCACTGCTGGCAGGAGATGGAGATGGGAAAACACCATTCATGGGATTTGGCTACCACTGGCAGTATTGAGTCTTTCTAGCCTTCCTAGGAGGGAAGGGAAAGTGACTTTCAGTGGTGCTAATACAAGTGACTTAAAAGAACTGTTTTTCTTCTGTATGCACTTCTATTGTAATGGATTGTTTCTTAAAAGAAAGCTTGTCTGACTTTGAAGCCCATTACATGGACCCAAAATGCCTGTGTAGTTAGTGTCCTTAATCCCATGGCAGTGGACAGTGTTTACCCCTGAAACTACTGTAAAAAAAGTACCTTTAATGATCTACTGTTCTAAAAAACATCAAAGCAGTAAACCACACTCCGATGGTTTTCCAGAAGTACAAGACAGATGATGAGTGTAGGCTGGTATAAATTAAAATTTTGACCAAGTTAATGATATAAAAACATCAAAATGTTTTCTAAAACCATCTAATTAGTTTTTCAGTATATCCTGTCCACACACTCGTTCATTCTTTCAGTAGCAATTATTTGTTTTCAGTCTTAAACTCTGTTATAATACCAGAATATAGAC
Organism: Gallinula chloropus; assembly: GCF_964237585.1. Lineage (NCBI taxonomy): Eukaryota > Metazoa > Chordata > Aves > Gruiformes > Rallidae > Gallinula > Gallinula chloropus. The sequence goes on from NC_140085.1 coordinate 124,452,234, forward strand.
TCTCAGATTCATATAAGAAGTATCACAGTTGTTAATGAGAGTATACTGTTGTAGAAGACATAAAGAAAGAAAACTAATAAATAAATGCAGTTTCAATATACTAATTTTCTTTTAAGCTATGAACTGATCACTGACGTGAATCATCCTATTTAATATTTAGCCAGTGGCTTAAGACCATCTTTACATAAGTGTATAACAAAAGCAGTTCAGCCTAGAGGAACAAAAAAATTGAATACAAACATATTGCAAATTTTCTATACTGATGATAAAACTAGACCAGGATATGTTGCCGTGAAAGAGGCATAAAGCACTCTGGGAGGCAGATGACTGGTCAATATCCAAAAGAGAGAAGGAAACAAAAAAAAGGAAAAAAAAAAACCAAAAACAAAAACCAAAAACCAAACAACCCCAAAACCAACCAACTACTCCCCAAAAAAGCACCTTCACATCCCTGCCCTGTAAAACACACAGTTTTAAACCTATGGCAAGTGACCCCTAAATAACTATTTTTTTGTGTCTTTGTTTTAGTCTTTAGTCATACAATGAAAACCTCTTGGGTGTAAAATTACTCGTTACCTTCTCTTCCATTTTTCAGGGAATTCTAGAACTAGATTACTCCCAGGGTGTAACAGAGGGTTAACTCATCCCTGTCCAAAGTATTTTATGACAAATTTATCTTTGTAAAAATATATATTTCTATACTGTGCAAAAATATAAATGAAATATAAAAATATTATTCTCAGTAACTGAAAAAAAATCCTGACAGTGGAACATATAACTAGAAGCTGCTGGCAAAATTTACAGGAAAACATTTCTGTGGAACATTTCTGTGGAAGAAGTAATTATTTTCTTCTGTCAGTATCTTTTATTCAGTGTGGTAAACAACGTTCTGTTGATGTAACTGGCCATAGTAACATGTATTTGTACGTTTTAATTCAGTGATTGATAAGGATCAGTATTTTCCACAGAAGAGAAGGTGCCTTTTAAAATATATTTACGCACAAATTTATTTTTTCTTTGTCTCATCTTTTCATATTGTGAGCAAATGTTTAAAGCCCCACTGTATTTCTCTTGTACATAGAGCAGCTAGAGGAAGATTTGAAAAATTTTCTGTGTTTTTATCAAAACCAGTGAAAAATGAATCTGGACATGTATCAATAGCATTTTCCCTTGCTGAAATGATAGGTAACATGGAAATTCTGCTTTCCTTTTCTTCTGGGTTACTCTTCAGTAACAACAGATTGCTCATAGAAAAGACATAAACCCAGAATATAATTCTTCAATTCATTATCAACAACTTCTTGTGATTAGTTCTTCTGATGCATTGCCTTAACATTGTACTGCATTGGCTTTGCCACTCCTGATCACTAAACTTTGATTCCATTGACTTTACACATCTCAAATTCATAGAATCACAGAATCACAGAATGTTAGGTGTTGGAAGGGACCTCGCAAGATCATCTAGTCCAACCCCCCTGCCAGAGCAGGGTCACCTAGGGTATGACCTAGGTCACACAGAAGGAGGGTTTGGAATGTCTCCAGAGAAGGAGACTCTACAATCTCTCTGGGAAGCCTGTTCCAGCACTCTGTCACCCTCACAGTGAAAAAGTTTCTCCTTATTATATTCACATGGAACTTTCTATGTTCCAGTTTACACACATTCCCCCTTGTCCTATTGTTGGACATCACTGAGAAGAGACCATCTCTGTCCTCCTAACACTCACCCTTCATATATTTATAGACACTGATGAGGTCACCCCTCAGTCTCCTCTTCAGGCTATAGACCCAGCTCCCTCAGCTTTTCCTCATAAGGAAGATGTTCCACTTCCTTAATTATCTTGGTGGCCCTGAGCTGGACTCTTTCAAGTAGTTCTCCATTCACAATTTGTGTTGTAGAATCTACAAGGATGTAACAGTTGTTTGTATGTGTCTCCTTGCTTATGTATATATTTACCTCACTGCACTAAGAAGTCTTCCAAGTTTGCACCATTTTTGTTCACCAGTAGAGAAGAGCTGGTTGGGAATGATTATATATGCCCCACCCCACCATCCAGTGTACTGCCCTGACTAGGGCAACCTCTAATACCTAGAAAATGTGATCCAGGCAGATAAATAATATAATAAAATGAAAGCCAGTCCCTTCTATTTTGCTAAAAAAGAATACTTAGTTATTTACATCTGGTGGGGAGGTAGGGGTGGAAGGGAAGAGTATAAAAATCTTACTGTATTCAGAGCATTTCTGAAGCCCGGTGGCAAGAGATCTGTATATGGTTGTGTGGAGACTTTTCAGTCCATGAATGTGGTGACAACAAAAATGAAATCCTACCCTTCTGTGTTCTTGAGGAGAATTTTTAAAAGGGATGACTAGAATGCGAAGATAAAAGGACAAACTTCCAATTGGTGTCTTACTGTTCTTTAGGCTGAGATTTGTCCCCAAAGCTTGTTTAAAGTCTTTGTCTTTGCTGTTTTTTTTTTTTTAATGGTCAATATCATTTTTAAGACTTTGAGTGATCATGATTACATAGCCTCTTCTGTAGAAAAAAAACTGTTAGAATGCTTATTTAAATATTTAGCTTATGAAATAATTTGAATAAATTGTAGTAAGTGGAGGTACAAAAACTTGGGTGTTTTCTCTTTCTTTAGAAAGTGCATGTTTTATTCCTTTTTATCAGGAATTTTTTTAGTTCTTATGCATACAGCTCTGTTTTCTTGGAAGCAGAGCAAGAAGAGAAGCAAGCTCTACAAAAGGTAAAAGTCTAATTCACACTGGATATCCCAGAGCGGTTGAGGTTCGAAGGAACCTCTGGAGGTCACCTTGTCCAGCTACTTGCTGCATGTTCAGTACTGTTAGTTTAGGGATGTGTGTCCTTGTGAAAGATAATGACTGACTGGTTGACTTCACTGGCTGCCAAAAAAGATTTTACTGTTAAAAACTGTTTTACCTTGACACATATTTCACTTAGTGCAATAAGGAAAGAGCAATGATGGGAAGTTAAGGAGCTTGAAAGGGTGTTTTCTGTGTCTTTATCTTTGTTTTGTGCATCTATCATCTGAAACATCTGTTTGTAGTGTAATTTGATGAGAGCTATAAAGAAATGTGGGTGGACACTCTTAGACTCCATGGATGTTTCTTCCTTTGGTGTTTTGTTTTTTTTTTTTTTTCTCAGCAGTTGATCCATTTCTTACTGTCATTGTTATTAAAACCATTATTGCTTCATACTGGTACATCTCAAAGGCCAAATTAACTGCAATTAACTGTAGATGTAAAGTGATTTTTTACTTGCTAAAAATAGTTATAATGTAACATCGAGTTTGACCTTGGAGGCTAATTGCATCATTTTAGAAATTACAAATCACAGAACTTTACTACATTAGCTGTAATTTACTCCCCTAACATATACAAATTGAAATCTTTTAAAGTGTATTTAAATGGACTTTTAATTTTTTTAATGCTTTATTGGAAAGCATTAAGGGATCTCGAGGCCAACGTTGCTCTGAAGTATGTCAACAGAAACACAAGGTTAATTTGAAAAGATTTTATTATATTTCCTATCAGACGTTGAACTATTTACTATTTATAAAACCCTTTGATTCACTTGTAATGAAGCTCTGTACTATTTCTGTGTAACACCTCTTGCAGTTTGCTACTGAACTGCTTTGTTGTTTGGGGTTTTTTTGTCTCTTTTTTACTTGCTACCTGCAGATCTGGGAAAGGTTGCTTTTCATTACATGTTTATAGAAGTGGGAGAACTTTCATCCTGACTGGAGGCTTTGAGTATCATTGTACAGTAACTCCAAAAAAATTACTGGGCACTAAAAGGGGAGAAAAGGAGGTGGGCAGGTGTCAGCAAGCAGGGGTGTAGTGGCATGCTGTTGGGTTAAAGTAGTGAGACTGAAAAAATGGGGGAAAATAGAGAATGATCAAATACAGAGAGTTTTTACAGAGACGAGACACATTTCTTGTACAGCTGGAACTGGTAGAATATCTTGTTTATTCATGTAACTTGCAGTAAAACAAGCAATGATATACTATGTATTAATATTCATAACCAGGTGAATTGTAGAAGCATATATTTTATTGTAGCTTAGCCAGTTTCATTAACTCCTTTGAGAGTACAGTTCTCTGGATCAGACCTAGATGAAAAGTCAGTTTTGAGGTAAGAAAGACAGAATTCTTGTGTCTCCTGCCCTGGGCAGATGTGCTCATCTGGCCCTCACTGTGATCTCCTGCACTCTGGAGCCATTGTCCCTCAGAAGGTGGCACTACATGGTGTCTCTTCACCCCCAAAAAACCATGACTCTTACACAATCACTTTGTATGAATAAGAGTATGAGTATTCTTATTAATCAGCTGTCAGATTTTTCATGCCTTTCTTTTCAGCTGGTGACTCACCAATACTCATCAGTGTTGTCACTAACAGGAGCTGACTCCTTTATGACACATTGTGAAAGAGTAAGAACTGATATTTATTCAACAGCAACTATAAATTCTTAAGGTTTCCTTTTCTGATGTTTCTAACTGTAATATTAATGTTTGATCACAAAATTTTATTATTTTGGGACTTTAATTTCTAGCACGCTTTTAATTCTCCTAATCCTTCTGTGCAGATATAATCCACTTAAAAATATGATAGAAGGTCTTTGATGTTATAAGAAATTAAGACTTCATACATTGCCAATTTGTTATGTAATAATGGGCGTGTATACTAGCAATATTTGGACCAGTTCTCTGCGTCTCTGTCAGAACATGAATGGAATCTCTATAATTGTCTTTGTGCTATCTATAAGTTAGCCCAGTGAAAATCTGATATTCGTATTCAGCAATGCTTTAGAAAGCAGCAAAGGAAAGCCTGAGAGGAGAAGCTAAGCATACAGGGCTGGCCTGAGAAAGTGATTGTCCCCATTGTGTTTGAATCTTGAAAACTGATTATGTTTAATGAACCATTCTGAATTCTCTGTGAAAAGCTTAGGAGTGCTTTTCTCTATAGGGTACAAGTCTGAGGACTTCTCTAATAGGAAAATGCCAAGACATTTTATAACAGAATCGATAAAATTAATAATAATAAATCAGCAATGGTACATCTAGTCTTCCTAGTCCAAATAGTTGGTATTCATCCCAAATTCTAAAGGAACTCAAATATGAAATTACTGACTGCTAGATGTGCTTTGTAATATGCAAATTAAATTGACCATGGGTAGTAAATGAGATGCTAACTGTTGGTTTCATTTTTTTCTTAAATTGCTCCAGGTGTGAACCAAAAAGTCATATAGTACTTTTTTGACTCCTAGAGAACCAAAAGAAACTATAATGAAAACATGAGTTGGTAAATGAATGGAAATATATGATTATAGGAGAGGCAATACAGTTTTAGCAGAAGGAAGCCATGCCTCATTACTCTGTTCAAATTCTTTGAAGGACTCATTGAGCGTTTAGATAGCAGGATTCCAACCAGGTGTGTCTACGTCTTCATTAGTGTCTTGCTTTGGAGCAGCAGTACTGTTTTAAAGCATTCCTTGGTGCTGCTCATTTACTGCTCTTGGTTGATCGCAGAGTGATTCTAGGGAGTTTAAATTAGATTTCGTTGTGGAGCATATGGGAAGCTCCACTCCAGGTACCAGCAAAGACACTTGCACCACAGATGGTGAGATAGACCTTTAAAGTCCAAAGCCATCGTTTGGTCTCACAGGGTTTTGTCTGGGGGAGAGAGTTTGGTGTCAGATTCACATGCCTCAAATGCTTAATCTTACTAAGCTAAAATTACACATTGTTCAATATTAGTTTCTTAAAATGCTACTGGAATCTTATTCAGGAAGATTGTTACTTTGAAACACTTTAGAGCAAACGCTTATAATCATGTTTCAAATACTGTCATGGGAGGTTACACTCTGCATTCTCAGTAAATAGGCCTACGTTGTTATTGGTTTTTTTTCAGAATATTGTTTTTTCAGGACTCAAATTTTGAAAAAGTATAGGCAGAAATGTTGTTAGCATCTTTTTAAAGTTTTCACCACTGTTTTTTGCATGACAGGCTTTGCATTGCTTGCTGCTGCATGGTATGTTTTTTCCCATGCGGTTTGTGTTGTTCTCTGTGTTTATGTAGCTCTAATGCTTCCATTACATAAGGGGCTATGAATATGTCACTATTTATGGTCTCAGATAATGTGAGGCTGTTCATGTAATAAAGGCACAGTATACAGTGTCTACGTATTGGCCATGATCTTTTTTGCAGAAAGAAGAAAAGTTGACAGAAATTGGTGTCACTGCATCCCATTACAGTTCTCTACTGCAAAATGCATGGCTCTTGGTCTTTCTGTTGCCGTTATTCCATTTTCTTGGCTATTAGACTTGTCCTTTTCCTAGAAAAAATAAACTAGTTGATATAAGAGGGAAAAAAAAGGGACTAACATGTTCTCCTAGCTGAATTTTGTATTAATCATCTACTTTCTGCTCCCTTTCCTCCCTCACAGGAATAATCTGTAGGAAATGAAATGTGATGGCCCCAAAATTGATACATAGCATCATCTAATGGATAAGGTGGCTATTTATTGGACAAATGTCTACAGTGCCAGAAAGTCTTCCACTTTCTGTACTCAGTTCTCATGTTATTACTGATTCTTACTTCTTTCCATGTTCAAGAGACCTCACTGAGGTAACACTGGTTTAAAGTGTTCCAAAATATGGAAGATATTGACATGTGGAATGTATTTTTTTTTATTATTATTATTTCTCTGTTACATATATTTTGTCTCCTAACTGAGAGATGATAGAAGTCTCTTTCAAAATGGATATCAAGGTTCTGATCTCAAGAATAGTGCAGATGCAACATTCATATGGGGTAAAGAAAGCTCATGGAAGAGAGGGAGATAATTTTTAAATTCTTATAATCGCAAGATTAAGTGTGGCAGAGAATAAGAGGAAGAACCTTGAAGCAAAAATTTTCATGATGGTAAAGTAGTGAGATCACTGACACCTGTAGAGTTCCTAAATCACATACTTTCTGTAACCGAACATACGTATGTTTTGCCCTTGAGCCTTTGTGCTGAATACAAGCAAAAGAAAATTAAAGGGTATTTACCATAAATACTTCATTTTCAGACCAGTGGAGATACCTCATGTATTGAGATATACAGCTGTGCAAGTACAGCTGAACATGTTTATCCACCCTCAAAAAGCTTAAAAAAATTCTCTAGTGCTTTATACACTTGAGGACAGTATTCTGTTGCTTTTTGATATTGCAGGCTTTGAATACAGAAAGTAATGCAAACAGCAGAATCAAGAAATATTTGGGTTGTACTGAATGAACTAAAGAGATTTATTATTTACATCTGTCATTGTCAGATGTTTTTTCAAGGTGTATCTTTGTCATAGGACTTCCCTGAGGTTTTTTTTTCCATGTTGATAGTGTAATTTTTCCAAAAAAGATACTGAATTTGGAGCCTTAAAGATGGATGCAGCTGCAGTCCGTATGTGGCATTTAAAAAGTCTCTCTTCAGCTACACATCTAGGAGCGTATAACTGAAATGAAGGAGAGAAGACAATAGGTCCCTTAGTACTTCTGATAAATCTGCCTTTTGTGGTCCCATAATAGTCTTAATAATAACAAAAGCAAATTCTTTATTCCTTGATACTATCCCATGTATAAAGTCAGGGATCATATTCACTGTCTTAGCTACAGCTCCACGTGGGAACCATATGTATGCTGTGAATCCTAAATACTTTTATAATGTCTCTGCATTTGTCAGTTCTGTCTTCCATTATGTAAATATAAAAAATCAATTTCCTTTAGGCATATAACCTTGATAGCTATATCAAAATACACATTTGTCAAATGAGTCTGTGATAATGGGAAACTAGATTGGGAGAATACCTGGAGGCTAAAATTAAGACTCAAATTTAATAGATTATTGTAATTTAATTTTATGTTGGATTTAATATTAGATTACTGTTTTGCACTATGTAAATTATTTGATTGTGAATTTAATCTGCAGTGATTTTATATCCTACTCAAAGGAAAATCAATTCATATGCTAAGCCATAAATAACTTTCCAAAGGATCTTGTCTTTATGGGCTTGGTAAAATCGAATAGTCTAATTTTCCATTTGTTCATAATTTACTGTAAGAAAATTCTTGGAAAAATATCAATGAAATTTCTAGTTCAGCTATGCTTTACTTAAGGGTCTAGCATGTTGAGTAGAAATTGCTCTACCTTTGTAAGTAGACATTCTCAATGCTGTTGGGGAGTTTAGTGACCCCAAAGAAGCCTCTTGCTACTTTGTGTGTGAGTAATAAGGTGATGCAGCCACTGTATACAGAGCTGCAAACATTTTTAGAAACTCCTCATACACAGAGCAATTCACAGAGGCTACTGTCTCATAGGTTTACAAGAAAAAAATCCCTCTTGACTAAGAGGAATTTGATCTGGCCAGAAAAATTTGTAAGATTAATATAATTAGTATGTTTTGTTTGGAGACTTATTCACAAACATTATTTTAATGTGTGAATACACAAAAAGGTCGTCCTATATGGCTGTTGTTAGATACTGCATTTTTTTTACCAACTTCTGCCCCTGTGCAAAATAAAGAAGGGTAATTTGCTGCAGATCTGAGAGCCAAACCCACAGGACATGCTGATGATACACCAGAGGTCATCACTGATGATTATAGTTTCACTGTACTTCTTGATGGATGTTGGGTAAAGCATTTGAACGTACTTACACTATCTATTGTACTGGAAAGAAGTCATCACAGAATGATCTGTAGTTTATGGTTCCGCACTTGCTTATTGGGAAATAGACAAATAACATTGCATCTCTATTGTGTTCATTAGGCTCTGACAGAGGCACAAAGTTTTTTTGAAATAGTTTCACAATTAATAACCTTTTCAGAAAATCTAAAGTAGAAGCTTAATGTTTTATAATTTGGCAAGCCTAAATGCTGGCATTTTCTCTAATATGCTGTCACCTCTGCAACCCTTTGGATCTCTTGCTTGAATTATTAAAAATGAATAGTTTTGATTGTCTTTCAGAGTGTTTTGTTGTTTTCCTTCCAGTGCTTTTCAGTTTAAATGAAGGATATGAAGTAAGTGTATTATCCTGCATACACTACAGCTTGTCATACCCAAGTTAAAATACACAGTCAGTGTTCCTGAACACAGTCTGATCTTTAGTATTGCACTCAGGAAAAAAAAAAAACAAACCATGATAGTCACGGTAGCTAGTAGACCAAAATAATTAACTCCTTGAAAGTCAGGCCTCTTTCACCTTCACTGAACTTTGAAATAGAATGTGTGTCTTAAATGTCAAAGAATAAGTAAAAAACCCTAAATATTAAACACTATCAAAGTGTTTGGGCTTTTTTTTCTTTACCTGGAAATGCAAGTTAAATACTTGGGTCCATGGGATCTGCATGGTAATTTGTTTACATAAAGTTTTACAATATTAAATTCAAAGGCTTTTCTTTTTTCTAATTCTGCATAAAGGTGAAATCACTGAGATCACATCTAGGGTTTTAATATTCTTCTGGTACAGCTACCTCTGGCAAAGGTCTGGTTTGTGTTAGCGTAGAAAACTCTTCTTCCTGCGCGAGCCTAAAGGCTCTTGAGTAGTTACTCATCAATCAAGAGGCTGCAGCCTCTTAACTAGTTTCTCAATGATGAGTATGTATTTTGTGTATTTTCTCTGTTAGCAGCAGCACCAAGTATTTGGATGTATAAAGTAGAGTTCATATTATAGATATAATAATAAAGAAACATATTATTTTATACTATATATAATTATACATGTGTAATTCAATAATATAAACCAATAAATACTATACATATATATAATATAAATACAATATATACAGACACACAGAGTTGTCTGGTTTGTATTATTGATTACCAAGGCTTGAGTCATCCCTAAGGTGCTTTAGGTAGCTTAATGTTTGAGAAAGCTTGCATATTGACAGCTCTTCTACTATATGGTATTCTGTCACAGTATTTTTTTCCAGAGAGTTTTAATTATAATCCAGACAATTCCATTGCTGTGAGTAGAAACATGGCAGGTAGAATATTATTGCAGGACCAAATTACTGTTCCAATTTTTGAAAATATTGTTTTAGATGTGTTTGTTAAATTTTGAAAACATGAATTTAGTTGGATCTGGTTTATATCATGTTATTAAAGACTATAAAGTTAAGAGACAGAACATAGCATGTCTTCTGTATGACTGAATGTTATGCAGAGTAGTCAGGAAGTGGAGAGAATTGACTCTGTATGGAGTGGGGGTGTCCACTAAAAGCTAACTTTTCTCTAAGCCTCTAGAAAGGATAGTACAGAGATTTATTTCCCTGAGTTGACCAAGTAGCTGGTTAAGATTAGTTTGTCATTCTTACAACTTGGGGCATTCAGTGCTCTGAGATAAAGAAGATTGTTACCAGGAAAGGGTTTTTTTCCTAGTCGTCTGGGTCAGTTGTCATTGTCCTAGTGAAATAACCAGTGGTGAATTGTCTGTGGCACAGGATTATATATATAGAGAGAGGGTTTATCATCTTGGACAATAAGAGGTAATTTCATAAGACCAATAAAGCTTATTCATTGTATAACTGTAGTGCATATGCAAGGATAAGTAATTTGCATACTATCATGGCAAAACAGAGCATTTGGAACTAACCTTTCTGTGGCAAAAAATTGAGAAAATAATTTGGAAAAACAAATCCAAACTTTACTAATTTCTAGGCAAATAGTTTAGTTTCCTAATGAACAGTATTTAAGTATGCCCACAAATAATTCAGATGCAAAAATAGAAGAAAGAAATTTCTTCTTGGCAAGTATATATCAACAGTTATCCTTACTCAGAACAGCCTGGATCATCTACTCCAGCTTTTAAATTCCAGCTTGAGCTCGTGACTCCTGTGCTGAACTTCCAGTGTTACGGGAAGTTAGTGGCAGTTCCACTCTCGTTTGTATTTTCATGAGTCTTTCTGCATGTTCTTTAGAAAAGATTCCTGGGTCAAGCATAACCATTTTATTTTCATGGACTTCTCCAACATGGTGAAATCGAATTTCCTGGGATCTTTTAGGGGAAGGGCCTTCACATCTCTGTCATGAAAAAGTGCAAATTCTGTCCTTTTGCTGATGGATCTTCTATGGGCTTCCCAGAACTCTTAATATAAATTATCTTATTCTAAACCCATTTTCAGTATCACTGTGCCTTCAGTGAGGATTTTGCCTGAGGCTCCAATGTTCTTCTAGCAAGATTTTTTTGAGTTATTCCATTACTGCAATCCCTGAAAATAGTGTCAGTGGTATGCTCGCTTGCTGATTATCTGTGACCTCTACCAATACCAATGATGTGTCTTATTAAAATAAATCTTTTTGATTCCATTCTTTTGGAAATGTTTCCACTGAGGTTTGCCCATTAAAATATGAAAGAACTCTAACATTTGAATTAACAAAATTGAGCCCTTTTATCCAGACTACATAGTTTTGCAAAAGCAGCTTCCAAAGTCTTTGCTTCATTAGGACCTCTAAAATATTAAGCACTGACACAGTCCAGTCTGAATGCCTCAGAGGCACATAGATTTCTTTTAAGACTAAGCTTAAACACTTCAAACAGCTTTTCCTACTTCCCTGTAAAAAGAAATCCGTCACAGAAGGCCAGATTTAAACCTAGGATACAAAAGACCAAAATAAAATGTTTTCACCATACTTCAGCTAAATTTTTTTGTAACTTAGATTGCATCATAAGTAGGGGACAATTGATATACAGCTGTATTATACTGATTGACTTGGCCTTTGAAACATGTGAAGTTTCCTTCAGAGTGTCATGGTGGGTTTCAAATAAGTGAGTTTAATTTTTTGTATGCAAAAAAAAAACCCTAACCCTTAAAAAACTACCTGATGTGTTTGTGTGTACCATACTGTAGTGTTTTTCATTAAATATTAAAGGGCTTTAACTAAAAAAAAAAGCCGAGTACTCCTGAAGCCTTCTTTTCTCACATCTCTTGTGTTTATTCACTAGGCCAAAATGTACTGAGTAACCAGATAGAACTGGTTTTATTTCCATTCTCATAAATAGTGTAGTTATTCAGACTTGTTTAGTGGGGGAAGAAGTGATAACAGTGCAAGTTAAGGGGAAAAAAACCCCACCCTTCAAACTGAAACAAATGTTCTGTACCTACTGCACACTCTGTCCTACTTATCAGCACCACCACTACAACCTTGTACTTAGAAAGAACAGGCTGTTGTGTTCTGTATCATTTCTTGATCAACTGAACTTTATCATTTCATTGTGTTTTTCATACAGATAAGTCTAAAAATTGTCTTGGTAGATGTTTACTGCTCAGTTACCCTTTCAGGTTAAGATGTTTGAAACAGGCCAATCTGACAACATCTGCAATGTATGAGAGGGCTGAGGGACATTATTAAGATATTTTCCTAAGAAGTTGTTAGCATCATGAGCAGTATTTCATTCAGCCACTCACCTAGTAAAAAATACTCAGTTTGCTGCATATTTTAAGGCCTGAATTTAAAGGTCTAGAGGTTTTGCATGGGAGGGATTTTAAAGCTTTTTGAATTACTGGGAACCAGAGTACTCATATAACGAATATGTGCTTCATAAACTGCTGTCATGAATGAGAACAGAGGAAGAAACACTATGCAGAGCATTAACGTCTTTTTTCTCAAAATTTTTAACTGATATTGGAAGGAAATGTTGCAGAGATACTCTTTTAATTTTAAAAGCCCTTTAAGGAATCAGTTTCCAAAGATTTTAAAAAACTGTAGCATTAAAACATTTTGTTTATTTTCACACAACTCTTTCCCTTCCCAATTTTTATGGTAACCACAAAATGTTTTCTTTTATTTGAAAATCCACTGGTTTTTTTTTTTTTTTTTTCATTCTGTGTTCTGCTGTCTAGAACAGGGCTGCCAGGTTATGAGTTTGAGCTGCCGAAGTGCTTAGGCTGCTGAAGCCTGGCCCCAGGGACTAGGCTACAGCAGGTGTCAGTGGAAGAAGCCATTAGTGGGACTTCTGAATCATTTGTGTCCCTGGCAGGTGGGGTTGCCACAACTCAGCTGCACTGACATTTTATCCTCATAGTCCTCTTTCAGGGAACCACACACATAGCTTTTAGGCTCTCAGCTCTATTAGGTACCTAGATATACTATTAAGATTCCCAGCTATATAACCAGAGTTTGGTACATAATTCACAGGATAAGGTTATATGGCCATCATGATCTTGAGGTAAAAATTGAGAGAATGAATTTGGTGTTAACTTCAGAAGAAGGCTACATAGGGAGAGGGGTAGTTTTCACTTTGTATTTTTAAAATAATCATTGATCTGAAAAGATAATATGGTAGTATAAGAATTGGCTTTAACTATAGGAGTGTAGCTTTTTGTGTTTAACCTACTTTCCCTGTAAGTAGATATATTTTAGTGCTATTAGGACTGTATGGGATGTGTTTTAGTAGTCCTTTAATGCATACTGCAAATGTTGACGATCCAAGAAGGTTTTCAGAGCATCTGAGGTATAGATATATTCTTCCAAAATACACCCTGGTGGGTCTTAATGCTGTGGTATAAGACATAAACAGGTATTATCTGCATTTTAATGTCTAACCATAAAATGTGAATTTAAGAGAAAGAAACATCTGTGTCTTTCTTGGGCATTTTGAACTTCCATTTAATCCATCATTGCTTTTGAATCTACTCACAGTAAACTGATGTATGAGACAATACTACCCTTTCTTAGAAGCATTACTGAGAAGTTACAAAAGATTTGGAGGAAAGGATAATCAGAATAAAAATAACATTTCAGGCTGTGGTTTGTGTCGCTGTTAATCATTTGTATCCCATAACAATGGTATGGACAATCTTTTCATTCAAAAACCAAGCATAAAGACTGAGAAAACAAAATGCTGAAGCAAAAAAGCAGGAAAGTGAGCCACATCTAATACAACTGTGCAGTGAACCCAATTTCTATTACAATGTTAGGGCATGACGTAGTTGCTGTGGGATACAGAATATATCAGAGAGGACTTTAGACAGGAGCAATGTAGAGACAAAATGGAAGCTTATGGTAAGCCCTTACTACCCAAACTAGTATAAAATCTTGACATTATTTTGCCAACCAAGCAGGAAAATAACATTCATTAGGGTGTCTAATTCTAAAGGCAGGTACAGCCTCTACAGGAAGTTGTGTGGTTAACCAAATGCAATGTTTTCATGTTGAAATTTTTCACATGTTGTGGGAGTTCCCATAGAAAGCATGAGAGGAACATCAGTGAGACTGTATCATTGCATTAAGATTTGAATGAAATACTTGAAATTCATTGTTACAGACTGACTTTAAAAGTGACTCATATAAAGCTTGGGAATTAAAATGGGAGTTCCTATTGAAGATAAAACATACAGATTTCCTGCAGTTATTAACACAGGATCCTTGATGCAGCTGGTTTGCAGTCATTGTCATCATCACAGTGTGCCTTGTAGCTGCAAACAGAATTCTCAGTGCCAACAGGTGGATAAAGCCAAAACTTGGCTTTCAGGAACATATGATATCATCAAAGCAAATGAGTTGGTAGGAAACCAACGTGTTATTTGAAATTAAATTTTGGGTTCTTCAGGACAAGGTATGCTGAAGGTTCTGAGCATAGTAAAATATGGCTGTATTATTTGGCTGATATATATTCCTTTTCCACTGATTGATGAGACCTGTGATATGTAGGTCATTTCATGAGGATCAGAGTGCTTTTGTGTAAAAGTTGTGGGTTTGCTTTCTTCAGAAGTACTTTGATATTGCCAATTAGTAGCTGTGAGGAAGTTTGTCTTCAAGAGTCATTAGCACAAACAGTTGGAATTTATAATTATATTCTTCAATGCTTCATAATAGGTAATACTAATTTGTTAGAATTCATACAGTGAATGAAACAAACCTCTTTCATAGCCTCCTGTCTGAATGATTACTGAATAGAACAGATATTCAAATACCGTATTTGAGGCAATTTCATAGGCAACTTAGGTTTTCTCTGTTTATGATTTTGAGCCTCTTAATACTTGAAGTTTTAAGATCCTTCTGACAAGAAGGAGGTTGGCACAGTAATTTCCAGGGTAGTAAAATATTTTCAAATTATGATGCAAATATGCATGTTCATAATTTCTGAGAGTTTGGCATTGCAGATTTGGGAATACTCAGATTCCAAGATGTAATTTTCTTGTTTCACAGTTTCCTATTTAGTAAAATAAGCATATAATTATAATTTTTTTTTTTTTTTTTTTTTTAAACAGACCATGCTCTTAAATTGTCTACATTAGAAATCTTGGCTCCATTAAGCAGAATAACTGTAGAATGTAAAAACGAGATACTGTGGTATGTTATTGGAGATGTAGCAGTGAATATTTATTTTCAATTGGTTGCTTATTTAGAAACTACTGAAGTCTAAAATCCTTAAAATAAGATTTTTTTTTCAACTTAATTTGCTTGAAAGAGCTGTTGATAAATTAGGAAAAAAAGTTATGTTAGATGTTCTGACAGAGTAGATATTTCTCCAAGTGAATGCAGGAGTCCTGGCTTTTGCTGGGCTCCTGTAATACACGTCAAAAAAACTTCATATGGTCCCTAAATGCAAAGTCCTCTGTCGTGGTTTTAGCCTGGCTGAGAGCCGAGATCCATGCAGCTGCCTGCTCTTTAAAGGAAAAGAGGAGGGGAAGTGTGTTTGGGGGGTGTGAGGGAAGGGGAGGGAAAAGGAGGGGCAAATAACAATCCCAAAACCAAGAAACCAAAAACCCGTGGGTTGGGATAAGGATAGTTTACTAAAATAGCAGAAAGGTAAAATATAACAATGCTAACAGGACTTTAGAGCAAAAAATCTGTGAAGCTGTTGATACACAATGCAGTTTCTCACCGAACCCACAACTCAGGCCGTGCCACCCAGAGCCGTCCAGGAACCCGACCGTCCCCCAAAAACCGCGCGTCCCGGAGCTGCCCCCTACTCCTCCTACCATCAGCTCCCCTTTATACTGGACATGACGTAACTGGCATGGAATACTCTCTTTGGCCAGTTTGGGTCACCTATCCTGGCTTTGCCCCTCCTTTCTCATTAATAGAGAAATATGAAGAACTGAAAATGCCCTTGACTGCTTGACCACAACTAAAACCATCAGCGTGTTATCAGCACCGCTTTCGGTTTAACTCTCAAACACAGCATTCCATCTGCTGCTACAAAAGAAGCTAACTCCATCCTGACTGAAACCAGGACATCCTTGAGGGTAATTTGAAGAACATGGAAGCAAAGAATGTCATGCTAAAACCAGGTCAGGGCTCCCTTGCTAAAAGCTAAGACCAGAAACTGGTGTAGTTTACAAATATAGAAAAGTCCTATGCTGAAAGCAAAGGTGATTGTGCTGAAGATCCTGTCTCTAGCATTGTCCATAAGCAGAAGAATAAGGAAAAATATATCACCAGAACAAATATATCATAATTTATTTTTTCCCGTAACCTTAAATTCTCCAACAGTTGCAACTCAGGAACTTTATGATCCACTAATGGCTTTTGTGGTTTAATAATTTCTAATCTGTAAATTTACCTGGTAAATCCTTAAATTCAGGTTAACTTTAGAATCCGCCTTATGTTGGCAAAGTGTTCCACAGCTTTGCTAAATACTGGTTGAAGAAATGCTTCCTTCTACTTACGTTGCTTGTGCCTTCTGCTAGCTTCATCCCAGGCCTCCCCTTTAGTAGATAATTCAATGTGAAATTAAGCACCGTTCACCCATGACAGCATTTATGACTTTACAGATCTTTTGAAAACACTACAGCCTTGAACTACTTACTTTTTCTCTTGTAGGAGCATGACAGGCCAGATCCTTATTCTGCTGATTGATCTTTTGTATTTCACTTTGAAGTCCATAATCTGGTAGAGCAATTTTTGCATCTGTCCTTGCCGGCTGCCATTCTGTGTGGGATTCTGTTGTCATTAGAGGAAATGTGGTGCACAGTGTGGTCTGTCCGCAAAAGAGTGATTTGATTTATGACAAAATAGACAGTTGTTTTAATTATACATTAGTTTAGTTCACTGGTTTTTAGCTTGGAGGCAAATTAATGCTACACATATATGAAGGTTTTGAAAATAGTTCTGATAATAAATACGACTTGTATTTTGAGTTTGTTGGAATAATTCTAAACAAAATATAAAACCAGAGGGTTTCGGTACACATTTTTTTACATTTAAAATTGTCTTAGGACAATGGATCAGGCAGGCATGTTTATTCCCCCTTCTTAGCCCCACTTTTTTAAATACTTATTTGAAAACGGCAGCCATAGACTGATTATTTTCTTCTGCAAACTTACTCAAGTATGTCTATATCAATTATTTATCCATGTGAAATTATGAAGATTTTTTTCTAGACTGACATTTAGCATGTAGGAAGACATTTCATATATCTGAAATAGGCCAGCCCCAATATCCAGACTTGTAGCAATTATTCAGGTGAAACTAGAACTTTAGTAACATAAAAACAAAAACTTTGCTCTATAATGCATTATCTCTCTTACTCAAAAAAATTTGTATCCACTAAGTGGGAGTTAGGAATCTGAAATATAGGCAACAAGCAACATTTAAATTAATTCTATCAAAAAGGATGATAGAATCATGGAATAGTTGCAGTTAGAAGGGACCTCTGGAGCTTAATTAGAGGTCAAATTAGATCAGGTTGCTTAGTTTCTTGTCTTCTTGAGTTTTGAATAACTTCAGAAATCCCTGGACAAGAATAAATTTGCATTCCTCAAGACCAGCACAGTAGTTCTTTTATTTGTCCTGTTCACTTTTCTCAGGATCTTATAGCCACTTTTGGAGTAACCACAACTGACCTTCTCATTCCGGAAACACACCTTATTCCCCAAGACTGGTTTAAACACAGTTACTATCTTAACATGTGGCATGAGGTCTACAGAATGGCAATTCTGCTCTGTTACTGTTCCTGTTCTTTAAGCTATCAACTTCCCACTTTCAGTGAAATGAGCCTTAGCATGTTTTCTGCATGGATGAGAAACGACATGGACATTAAAGAGGACTTCAGATTATGTTTAGTTGTGTAGAGAAAGCTACTCTAAGAGGTTGGAGCAAAATACACTGTCATAGTCATCCAGCCAAAGTATACTCACCATTATTTTTTAGCCAAGGAGGCACACACAGATCATTCCATCTTAAAAGTTGTGAGATATGATCATGAACATTATAGCCCTTTCAAGGAAGTCTATATCAACCTAAAGTAGATTATTGCAAAAATTTGATTCCTAGAAATGTAGCATAGAGCAGCTGTTGGAATGAGTAGCAAGCTATTAGTCAAAACACCTCTTAAACTTTAAAATGCACAGTTGATTAGTAATAGCTTTTCAATTTATTGTATGTTCATTTGAGCTAATTAGAAGCACATAAACACAATTTTAAAATAGGTAAGTCATGTTTCTTTTGAAACGTCTGTTTTATCATCTCATTTTTGTCTTTTATAATTGCATTTGAGATTTTTTTATGTATTCTGGAAATAATTTCTGATTTATTGTTACACAAATTTATATTGTTTTGAGTACAACTGAAAACTACTCAGTATGAAGTCTATTTCAAATATTTCTGTTCAAGTTTTCACAAAACACATGAATATTCAATTAAATGAGGATGTTTGAGGCTAAATGAGATTTGTCCTGATTTCTCCAGTTTTTCAATTGTTAGGATAACAAGGAAATTTGTGGGATTTCAAGCTATTATCAGTCCATGTAGCTTGCTGGCAGTTTAATCTTGGACAGTTGTAGCAGAACTTCCTCTAGGATGAGACTTGCCTTCAGAATCATGGAATGGTTTGGATTGGATTAAACCTGGCAATTAGCAAGGACATCCTCAGCTGTACTGGGTTGCTCAGAACCCTGTCCAATTTGACCTTGAATGTTTCCAGGGGTGAGGCATCTACTATTCCTTTGGTCAACCTTTTCTAGTTGTTTTCCACTATCATTGTAAATGATTTCTTCCTCATCTAGTCTACATCTACCCTCTTTTACTTTAAAACCATTACCCCTTGTCCTATCGCTACAGGCCCTGTTAAAAAGTCTGTTCCCCATTTAGGATCATAGAATGGTTTTGGTTGAGAAAGACCTTCAAGGTCACTGAGTCTGACCATATAGATAAGCTTTAAAATGGAAGACTCATAGAACTATTAAAACTGCTGTAAATATGGTAGAATCTACACAAAATTTGTCTCCATTCCAGGAAAAATGAAAATCTGAAGATTGTATTTGTCCCCAGATCACAATGTCTATTTTTCTTTGGGATTTAAATCATTTAGTAGGAGCAAAGGACCCTAACTTCCTATACCTTGCATGAAAGTTTTCCTAACTTTGAGAGTAACAGCAGATTTGGGAAACAATAATGAACTCTAGCATAACAGTTGTTTATTTTGTAAGTATCATTGAATAAAAGTTCATTATAGTCCTCATTGATTTAACATTGTGTGACACTAAACAAAACTGTCATTACTCATGCATATTTTACATTTTTTGGTTAAATTCCAGCATTCAAAGAATAATTAATGTCAGGCAGTTGCCTGAGCAAGCCTACACTGCAATAAACAACACTTTCCAATTAGTATGGATATGGATTGGACACAGAATATCTGATTAGCATGCATAGCAGCAGTTGAGGTTAAACTTCATGAGCTGTACAAACTCATGCATTGAGTGACCTGTGTTCTTTCAATATTACATACAACACTTCCATGCATGGTCCATATATTGTGCTGACATTTGCATAGGTACTTTCCAAAGGCCCTATAGTGATACTGCTAAGAGTGTGCAGAATGCAGTTGTTCCCTAGCAGAAATTGGTGGATGACAGGAAGTCCATGAGCCAGTAGTGTGCCCTGATGGCCAAGAAGGCCAAATGGGATCCTGGGGTGCATTAAAGGAAGTGTGACCAGTAGGTCAAAGGAGATGATCCTCCCCCTCTACTCTGCCCCGGTCAGGCTTCACCTAGAGTATTGTGTCCACTTCTGGGCTCTCTGGTATAAAAAATCTTTTACTAATGACTTCTGTACTTTCTTCAGCTGTAACTGGTTTTTCCTATTCATTGGGAAATCCATGACACAAATGCGTTGCAATTGTTGAATTTGTGGACCCCTGTAAGAGGAGTATTCTGAGGGACCAAGACACCTGGCAAATTCAAAATTTCAGAAAACATTTATTTGTTCTCAACTACTAGACAACCAATATGGTAATAATTAAGAATCAATCAGTGATCAACTGTGTTAATCAAGACTTAGGTATATGATATGAATTTAATACTGTATCTGATGGCCACAGATTTCATTCTCTGAGACTGAGTCAACTGAGCTCACCAGCACTTCATGTCAGGAAGCCAAGGTATTTTTCCCCAAGCTACATTTCATATCTATGGTGGTTATGTATGTTTTTCCATGGGTCTGGTCCAAAGGATCATTTCCTCTTTTCATATGTGAGAACCAGGCTGTTGTAGCTTGTTCTTCTTATAAGAGGTTAAGCAAGGGAGGCAAGAAACCAGTATGGCTGAGTCAACACCTGCTGGTCAAACTGAAAGGCAAGATGAAACTACAAAGGCGGTGGAAGCGGGGACAGGTACCCTGGGAAAAGTACGGGCATGTTGCACAGCTATGTAGGGATGACGTCAGGAAGGCCAAGGTGCTGTTTGAGCTAAACTTGGCAAGGGTTGCCAAGAAGACCGAGATGGACTTCTACAGGTATATGAACCAGAAAAGGAAGGCTAAAGTTATTGCAGTCAGGTGTAGTCCCTAGTTACTGGAAGAGAGGAAACCTCATGCCCATTTTAAAAAAGGGTATGAAGGAGGACCCTGGGAACTCCTTACCTGCCAGTCTCACCTCTGTGCCTGGGAAGATCATGGAACATACCCTCCTAGGAGCTAAGCTGAGGCACAAGGAGGAAAGAGGACAGGGAAGTGACTTGTGACAGCCAGCATGGCTTTACTAGGGGCAAATCCTGCCTGACCCATCCAGTGGCTTTCTGCAATGGAGTGACTGCATCAGTGAACACAGGAAGAGCTACGGATGTCATCTGGATTTCTCCAAGGTCTTTGACATAGTCTCCCACAACATCCTTCTCTCTAAGTTAGAGAGAGATGGATTTGATGGGTGAACTGTTCAGAGGATAAGGAATTGGCTGAATGTTCACTTCCAGATGGAAGACGGTGACAAGTGGAGTTCCTCAAGGGTCTGTGCTGGGACCAGTGCTGTTTAATATCTGAAGATACCAAGCTGAGTGGTGAAGTTAATGTGCCAGAGGGATGGGATGACATCCAAAGGGACCTGGACAGGCTGGAGAAGTGGGCCTAGGTGAACCTCATGAGGTTCAACAGAGCCAAGTGCAGGGTCTTAAACCTCGGTCAGGACAATCCTTGTTATCCATACAGGTTAGGAGATGGTGTGCTTGAGAGTAGCCCAGAGGAAAAGAACTTGGGAGTACTCATGGATGAGAAGCTGGACATGAGCCACCAATGTACATCTGCAATTCAGAAGGCCAACTGCATCCTGTGGTGCATCAAAAGAAGTGTGGCCAGCAGATCCAGAGAGGTGATTCTGCCCCTCTGCTCTGCTCTGCTGAGACCTCACCTGGAGTACTGTGTCCAGCTTTGGAGCCCTCAATACAAGAAGGACATGGACTTGTTAGACCACGTCTGTAGGAGGGCCACAAAAATGATCACAGGGTTAGAGCACCTCTCCTATGAAGACAGGTTGAGAGAGTTGGGGTTGTTCAGCCTGGAGAAGAGAAGGCTCCGAGGGGACCTTATAGCAACCTTCTAGTACCTAAAAGGTACCTATAAGAAAGCTGGGTAAGAACTGTTCACAAGGGCATGTAGCAATAGGATGAGGGGTAGTGGTTTTAATTTTAAACTAGAAAAATTCAACTACACTGAAAACCAAAGTCTGTTATTATTTCTTTCTTATTCCCTGTACTACAGTCAATGATTTAATGATTGTTTTTAAAGACAGATTCAGCTCATATTTTAATTTTATTAACTATAAATAGGAATCCAAATTACAAAATGCAAGTACATAAATTACTTTGTAATCTGGATCATTTATTGGCAGACATTATAAAAAGAGCATATCCAACCATTTTTGCTAAATTACTTATTACTAATTACAATTACAATTGCGGTGATTTGAGGTACATATGCATGGTATATCCTGGTAGACAAAATACTATTTTTTATGGTAAATATAATAAATATGTTAAATACTTTTGCACATAATAGTGTGCAGAAATAGAATATTGATAAAAAATATCAATTCATTATCTAGTAAAAAATGTCCTCTAATATTGTGAGCAGTTATCATTGCATGCATTTACAATGTGTAGTTTGATGAGTTGTGGACAATGAGAAGGAAGGACGGACATACTTTCCAATGTATGAAAACTATAAAATATGTTACCTGTATAAATTACATTATTTACAGTAAGAGTACTCCAGAGGAGAAAAAAATGAATAGAAAAAAAAGATAAAACTTCTTATTAAATTATTTTTGTTTGACTGGTTTTTTTTGATTTCTTCTTCCCCACCTCTTCAGTATACTGAAACACAGTTTTGGTACCAATATTGGGGACAAAAATTGATGTTTTAAAAAGTACTTGACCTGGGAACAGATCATCTGGTAATGTGAAGCTCTACTATAGCACACTTCTGGTCATTCATAAAATCTGTAAAATTGACCTCATCACTGATGTAGGGTAAAAAGTAGAACAGTTGTGATGTGAGAAGGAGGTTTGTCCTGCAATAAGAGAATGTCACTCACCCTGTGGAGCCTATTTTGATGGGCTACTGGGCTGCCATACACATAAATTTGAAAATATCCATAGAAATAGACATACTCAAAGAAATAGACATAGTCTAAAGAAATAGACATTTTCAAATTTGGTGAGGCACTGGGACAGATTGCCCAGAGAGGTTGTGGAAGTCCCATCCCTGGAGGCATTTAAGGCCAGGTTGGATGGGGCTTTGGGCAACCTGGTCTAGTAGAGGATGTCCCTGCCCATGGCAGGGGGGTTGGAACTAGTGATCTTTGAGGTCCCTTCCAACCCAAATCGTTCTATGATTCTATGAAATAGAAGTTGTCTTCGAATGTCCTCATTTCTTGCTGTTTTATGTATTCTGCTGTTCCCTTTCAAATACTGTCCTCTTGCTACTTTCTCTTTCCAAGATTTCCTTCTGAATGTCTTGAGACGGTACGTTTAGACAAAGTCCCTGTACAGTAGACTACTAATTTTCAGTAGTAGTTCAAGTGGAAATCATGCTTTCAAGGTTTTGGTTGTTTGGTTTTAGGGTTTTTTTTTAATACAAACCAGTTATTCACTTTTATATAATGAAATATGTATCTTCAATAGTATTTTAAAGCCAAAAAGTGGACCGTATTGGAAAATTGTATCCTTTTAGTTAGCCATGCAGTTTCTATAGGTGGATTTTCAGTCTATGTAAAATTATGCTTGAATTCTCCAGATGGGAAAAAAGTGGAAGAATCCATTTCAAACTCCTACCTGAGTTCAAGCAGAAAGTGTGAACTTGCTCTTTAAAGCATGTAATGTAAATTAATATACCACTTACTGCAAACAAGCTTGTTTGGAATAAGTACAGTGGGTGTAGGAGGACTCCCAGAACAGTTCTTGGTAGTAATAGGTGTTCAGCAGAGCCTCCTGCTCAGCTGTGCTTCACACAGAACAGCAAGAACAAGTATAGTACCTCTGGCACTTAAGTTAATGGAGTAACCTCCATTGTGAATAAACAAATACCAGCCGTACCTTCCAGCTGCTGAAAATGATCACCAGCCAGCTCAGATGAGTTTGCATGGATTTTATGATTGCTGCAGCTTTAAATGGCAATATTGAAAGCAAATATACACTTGATTTAACCATTCTTTGTGGCAAGATGACAGGTAGTGACTATGTGTGTGTGCTGGAAAATGCATGAGTTAGATTAAATGTTTTTGACCCGTTAAAAAGGAGAATGAGTCATCCACTTGTATGTCAGTCCTAAAGGTTCAGTTGAGTTGACAAAAATATGATTCAAAAAAATATGTTTGAAAGCAGTGCTACCTCAAATGCACTAAGAGTTTGTTTGGGAATCAACTACCAAAACATTTTTTGTTTGCAGGTTGACTTCTTACTGGTGAAGACTGAATACATAATTTCGTTACTTCTTTTCTGTATGATAACCCTCTTGCCTTTAAGCATGCCTTTGTCTTTTTTGTTAAAATTAAAATAGTGGCCAGGTGTTTTCTAATCAAGAAACATTAATGAAAGCCAAAAAACCAAAACAAAACAATCCGAACAAAAAAAAAAAAAAACCACCAAAAAACACCAAAACAAAACAAAAGGTAAGAGTTAGTGGGGGTAGAAGCATGACAAGAAATGCCAGAACTCTTGCCTTTCACTCTTGCTTCATAGAAAAAGTCAGATCAGGCAAACTGGATGACTTGCTACAGTAACTTAGGTCCAACCTGGTGTCCAAATTAGGATGCAGGAGAGTAATTTTTCTGAGGCATGTGAAATTGTTGTGTTGATCCTGATAACATTGTACATTTTCCATTCATTAGAAATGTGTCTGTAGTAGTACGAGCTGAAAGTTAGGCTGGGGTAGTAGGAAAGTTAGCTTTTTAATCCCCCATGTAGTCAGTGCTGACAGAGCCAGTTCTCTGGGAATTCATGTGTGAACTTCATTGCCATGTTGTTGCCCTGAAGGGAGACCTAGCTTTACTGTGGACTGAGAAGATTCCCATCCTTGGTGGCTCATCACACGCTAACCCATACTTCAGTGCATCAGGGCAGCTGACTTCCCCAGGGAAGTCGAAATCAGTGGATGTGTAGCACCGTCTCTTTGTAAACGTAAAAATGGAGCTGCCGCGTTATGTAAGCAATTGTGTAGAGTCAGATTGAGTTTTGTTCTAAAGCTTTTGTCCAAATTATGTATCACATCTACTTTTTTCACACCTTGGCCATTGAAGTACTGATCTACAGTAAGTCTCTTGTTTATGTGGTTTTCATAATACAAGTAATAACAACAGTTGATACTTAGGGAGGTTTTTTTTTTCCTTACTGATGAAAATTGCTCTATTTTTTTTCTCTTTTAATTACCGTTGCACCTATTTAGAAGCTTGACTATTTGACTGTTACAAGTAAAGAGAGTAGCAGAAGTTTGTCTGGTTTCTTTATTTTCAAAGATGAGACTGTGTACCTGAAGAGATCCCAAAGTAAAATATTTGAAATTTGGCTTATCCTTTATACCCCAAAGATTTTCTTTGCAGTCAGGATTTAACCTCAAACTGATGAAAAATAAGTTGCTGAAGCCTGTCCCTCAATATAGAGAGAATCCAAACTCAATCATCTGTGATTGTGAGGAAAGCAGTATTCTGTGCCTCATTGTGTAAATATTCATCTGTTATCTAAGTTTCAGAACATCAGTAGGCCAGAAGACAAAAAAATTTGGACTCTTTCTCTGCTGTACAAGATTTTGCACTAATAACTGATTTTAATCAGGGCTGAAGTAATTCCATTTTTTTTCTGTTTTCTAATAACCACATATGGAAAAATAAATTACTTGAATGACAAATGTTAATGGAAACAATCTTCTGTGGAACTAGTGCTCCCTTAAATGAGAATTTTAACCAGAAATGTTGCATTTGTCATCTGCTAGATACAATTTGTACTTCTCCACTGGAATGTGGGCGCTTCATGTCAAAACCCCTCCTTTTTCATATTTGACTCCCACTGTTTAAAAAGGCTGTTATAAAACTCTACCCACCATAAACTCAAAAAATATCTACACATTAGAAATTAAAAAATGCAAGTATTCTGCAACATGTAATTAACATTCCATCTTTTATTGAAAATTACATCTCAGATAATGCTATAAATAAAATTAGTTGTTAGTTGGTATTTTTCTTCCTTGTATGTTTCTTTGAAGAGGTGGGAAGCATAATTATATGCATACTTGCAAAAAAGAAACTCATTGCAGTCAATTACTGGATTGCATGAAGCTAACTGCACTGTCAAAAGAGGTGTCCCTATCCTTGACTCTGAATTCATGACTCATTCTTCAAACCTTGTATGAACTTGCTGAGTGTTGGGTTCATATCCACTTCTAAAAGATTTCTTTTTATCCCGTTGCCAGTTATACAGTCCTTAATAACCTTGACCAGCAATATACTGCAAAATAAGAAATGCTTCAGTGACATTTCCTGTCTAGATTAAACTGATGAAAAAAAAGATAGCTGTTAGATTTATTTTGTGTATCCCTGTAAGCTTTGTATTGTTTAAAGGAAACACAGTAGGCATTATATATTCACTGAATGCAAAATAGAAACTTTGTGCAATAATTACTGGGCAAATTAGCACAGATGTATTTAGTGAGCATCAGCTGAATATTTTTTGAAACCGGTTAGTTTTTGTCTAAGCATTGACAATTCTCTCATCACTTTCTTTTTTCTTCCTTTTTTTTTGGGTTTTTTTTTTTTTTTTTATCCCTAATGGGAAAATGAGAAATTCAAGAGAGAAATGTTTCTTAATGCACAAGTTGACATGTTGAATAGTTATGTTACTAAAACAAATTCCAGCTCAGGTTGGTAGTAGAAATCAAAATCTATCATAAAACACTTTGAAATCCTAAATCCAAAAAACAGGAGTGTGAATTATTTGGGTGGACAATGTAATTTTCATGGTTCAAGTGAAGGGTGGAATAATCCCCAAATCTTTGTTCCCATCATCTGTGAGAATCTTTGGCTTTTTTTTTTTTTTCCCACCTGATTTGTATCTCAGATAGAGCTGTGTTGAAATTGCAATAAAGGTAAGCTTTCATTAAAAAACTATTTCTTTTTTTCCATTGATCCTATCACAGGCAATAATCTAACTTGTTTCAGATTTTAAAGGGGACATAGGTGCTTATATTAGAAATACATGCACCATAAATGAAATAGCAAGCTCTTGTTTATTTCTTAGTTAACAGATACCTGACTACACTAAAACCCTCCATGGTCAGGTGCGAGTATTGAGAGCTGGCTATACCATCTCTGCCAGCTCAGAAACAGCCTATCAAATTTTGCCTAAAAAATTATTCAAGCTTTGATTTGTGTGTTTACAGTCTACACACAGTGAGAAATACAAAATGTGTATAAGGTATTTGTTTCTATGGGAATAGTTAACTTTTTAAAAATAAATATTAAAATTACTGAAATTGTATATTTTTATTTTAACAACTAAACTAATGAATTATATGCCCTTTTGTAATATCATTTTAGTGCTATTAAAAAAAAAATGTTGATTTATTTTTCTTCTCTAATTGGAGGCTGTATCGTTAGGTGTCATTTTGTTGTTCCAAACAGATTTTCAGGTTTTTAATACCATCATGCTATTACAGTTAATATCTGTAATTAATCTAATTTCATTCTTATGAAAAATATAATGCACTAAATCTAGAAAAAATAATCTGGTTAGTGATGTGATTCATTTAAAAACCATAATTTTTTGAACAGCATTAATAGAAAAGATAGAATGTCTCATGAATGTGAGTTCAAGTTGTATTGAATGAATCTCATAAGGAAATTTTATATAAAAATAGAATAGGTAATAACTCTCTTGGCTTTGACTTTCCAAATGCCATATGTCTATTTCATAAATAATGGATTCTTTTTGTTTTCAGAGCAAAGAAAAGTATTTCACTTCATGAATTTTAGTGATCCCAAGGATGGGAAATATTTCAACATAACTTCAGGAAGTTCCATTATGCATGATGAAACTTCCAATATTTTAATTGTAATAAATTAATCTTACAGCAGAATTCATCAAATGAAAGGTAAATTAGAAGATTCTCTAAAGAAAATATTTTTGCATATTGGTTCTCAGAATGTTTTACATACTAGCTTCAGTAGCATAGGAGAAACAGTACTTAGGAACCAATATAGATGATCTCCAGGCCATGGTGAGACTGTTTCCCCTGGTGATTAGCTCTACTCTTTCTTTGATGTCAGAACTTTTGTCATCTCTTTCTTGGTGGATAAGCTTCACATGAGGGTACACCAAAGATATGGTATGCTCTATTATGACAAATTTATTTGCTTATCCTTTGATTTACGTTTAATTTAGAGACAAATTTCTGAGAACTAAGAAAGCAACTGATTGCTATTCTACCATAACTGTGTCTGTCCATGTTCTGAGGAGAAAATACCTATTTACAAGAATGGAACAGAAATACCAGGAGGGTTTGGTGTCAATACACGAACATCAGGGTCTGTGAGTATGTGTCCTGTCCACAAACATGAACTGCCTTCAGACAACTGTTAAGACTTGCCCATAGATGCCTCTGTAAGGTTGGAGTTGGGTGTTCTGGGCCTGCTACAGGCATTGTTACAGCTGCCTTGTTGAAATGCAAAATAATACTCGGTTTGTTGCAAGTGAGAAGAGGGTGGCATCTTTGGAGAAGGGTTTTACACCTTCTTCTCAGTTGGTCAGTAATATGTATTTTGAAAATACCAGTGTTCATCAGTTACTTCTTTGTGTAATTCCCTGAAAGCTGCACGAAGAAAAGGTGTCTGCCACAAAGGCTGGGAAACAGATTGGAACTCTGACAGTGGAGAGGCAAACCACTTGGGCAGTGATTGGCTTCCAACTGGCCAACGTAGAGTTTCACCTGCAGCAGTATGGATGCCTCCATGTTCTCACAGGAGAAAAGGATGAAGGGAGAAAGGACAGCTTACACAGCTCAACTTATTGCTCAGTGCTTCCCATGAGTCAATAAAATGTGGCCTAATTAAACGATACCCAGTGCATCTTTTTTCCCTCTTGACTGGGACAATATCTTTCGCTGCTGTAATAGTAATCCTCCACCAATGAAAGAAAATGTCAGTCACTTCCATGGAACTTCCCAGCAGAACTGAACAAACTGTAAATGAGAATGTTGGAGAGAGAAATTCAAACTTTAATATATTTAGCTGAGCAAGAGCAAGTATTAATAATCCCTCTTTTATTAAAACTGACTTAAAAGATCTGTTGAGATTAGCCCAATGGCTTTTCTTTATTGTTTCACAAGAGTGAGGCGTTAAATATTTTGACTGCAAGAAAAAGCTGATTCTTGAAAGTCTTACTAAGGGTAACATCTTTAAGGCACCCAAGTTTTTATTTCTTTCTTACTGACGTCGGTTCAGCAAACTTTAGACTTATAAACTGAACTTTAGACAATTACCTGAAAGCTATGTGAAGACTTATGGCTTATGTCCTTCTGCCTTTCTGGCTTGTGTCTTGCCTTTTCATTTTTTTAGCAATCAGTCATCAGCCTGAAATCCCAGCCAAACTTCAGGGCACCTCTGGCTCTTCATTCTGCAGCCCTCCATGCTTGGGGCACAGCTGGAGTGCACTACAACTCCCTTCCAGGCTCTGCAGTCCAGGTTTCCTGCCCCTCCCGTAGGCACAGGTCTGGTCCCAAGCTCAGGTCTCGGTATTTACCTGTCCCAGGAATCTGAAGGACTTATTTCAAGCTGATTTTCCGTATTTATGCCTAGTATAACCTTAAATCTGCTGTCTAATGTCATGCCTAACCTTGAATTCTCTGCCTTTACAGTGCCTTTTCTCTTTTAATTTATTGTGCCTCTTTCCATCTGTTGATAGCTTCAATTGCTAGATTTCCCAGATGAACTGATAATAATAAGCCAGTAATACTGTAAAATGCATAAGAAATAGCATCCAACTTGTCTTACTGTAATAGTCTTCTTAAAGTCTGGTCTGCCCTCAAGTGAAACGTGTAATCTAAATGCATACTTGTATGAAGATGAAAATGAGAAGTCTGAGATCTCTTCTTCAGCCAAGTTTTTACCCTCTCTAATTTAAAAAAAAGAAAATGGGAAAAGTACCTCTCATATGTCATTTTTATAAACCAGAAAGAAATATATGCGTGTTAAAGAAACTCAAATAATAGCTGTATTACAGTCTTTTGTTATCATGCATTTTGTTGGACTCGTTGCTTGAAATTTTGAGTGGCTGAGAATCCTAGGAAATAGAAGCACTTTTTGGCCTTCATGCTTGTGCAAGAACATTTAAGTTATGACCTGTTTTGAGTCATCCTCCCTCCCCTCCTTTCCTCTTCCTTCCCAACTCCTTCCCCTTCCTATTTCCTTTTTCATTCGCTCTGTTTTCCCCAGGTATAGGATTTGCCTATACTATGTTATTCTAAAACTTAATAACTGCTAACAGCTTTTAAGCTATTCAGAACTTTTGGAGCTTTGACTCATAATTTTTGAACACTGGGCAATAGAAGAGGCAATGTTTATGAATTCATGTTTTTGTATCTTCTTTGGACAAGAAATATTTCAATTATTTAGTGTTCTGTATCACTTTCACAATTACTAATTTGTGTGTAGCTCTGAACAGAGCTTTTCATGTAATACTGGCTTTTCATGTCATACTTCTAAAATATTAACTTCTTTCATAATGTATATGATAAATGAGCTGTTGAAACAATTTGTTTGATAAAATGTATCGCTGTGTTATCAACATTATTCTCATACTAAACGCAAAATATGACAGTACACCAGCTACTGGGAAGAAAACTAACTCTATCCCAGCTAAAACCAGGACAGATATTTTAAGATTTGTAATGATATTCACAACAAAATAATTGGAACTTCATTTATCTATCGATCTTTTTTCTTCTGTTTCCTGATTTTTCTTTCTATTCCATCAGATTTTGTCTTTTTAGCTAACATTCTTTGGCATAAGATTGGCTTGGTTGCTATCTGAGTTTGGAAAATAAATTAATGCTCTTTAGATATTATTTCTGTCCTATTAATACTGAGACCGTTCTAGAATATTTAACTGTATATACATATGGACATGCAGTTGAGTCAGGACATGAAATAATCTAAGTCTGTTTCCATCCACCTGAGGGAGGCTCTACTGCAAGACTCCGTGTTTTCCTGAGATGTTAATTCTACATTTCTCTGTAATTCTGAGACTGTGGCTTGTGTAGTTGACCATGGTAGTGCAGGGGTTTTATTACTCATGAGATGCAACACGCGTTGTGGGAATTTTAGTCAGAACTCTCCTCAGTCCCTGCTGGAAGTTGGAAGTTGGAGGTTTAATTTTGTTCCTGATAAAACAGGAATTATATCCTCCCTAGTGTATCGTTTCTCTCTCTCTTTTTTTTTTTTTTTCGGTGTGTGTATGATTTTCTTTTAAAATAAATCCCTTAGATTTCCTTCAGGTCACTTTATGTTATGTAAAGATCAGCAGTTGCAGGCAACAGCCATATCAGCTACACCAAGAAAATTGTCTGTGTTTTGACCTTTATATAACATGAAGACAATAGGTTAAAATAATACATAAAATTGATGCATGCTCAAGTCCCTAGAGTATTTGTAGTCACGAAGTTTCTAATAAAGTCCTAAAAAGATTTTTTCTTTTGTTAGTACTAGTACTAGAAAGTAATTTGTGCTTTTTTTTTTTTTTAGATCAGTTTTACTGTTATTCCCTCTTTTCTTTATTTTCTCTATAATTTTTTCACATTGTCCTTTTCATCCCTCCTTCCAGTCCCCCAGATACCTAGGTTATTTGTTCATCTCCCTGAAAAAAGCAAGTAAGGGAGAGATGATAAACACTTGCTGTTCTGCTTGACTAATATTATAAATAGCTTATATATTGGTTAAGATCATACAAGTATCTCTAGTTTCATGTTGCTGCCAGTCAAACTACTGGTTGGGAAATTAGTACCATACAGATGAAAATTATTAATGGGCAGTATGTGCAGTCTTTCCTCTGTCCCACACTCATTTTCTTCATCTCTTCCATTTTTGTGTTTATCAAGAATAAAATCTAAATGTGAACCTCAATCCTGTATGCCACTGATTGGATTTTTTTTTTTTTTTAAATTAGGGTTTAGATAAATTTGTAATATAGGGAGAATTAGAAATCAACATGCATACAAATGGCACAGGAGGTTCTTCTTTGCATTTTCATTCCTCTTTAGGTAAAGGGCTGTGGTTATATATCACAACCTAAAAAAAGTTTGTAACAAAGTTATTTTCAACAAGAATAGGTATCTGTTTGGGCAAGCCATTGACTAGTCATGGAAGAGATTTTTCCCTGTTCTCAAAGCTTCATACAACTTAACAGACAAATTTCAGTGACACAGTGAATTTATTTGATGCATCGTTGAGCCCTTTGTTTCTGAAGACTTACTGCAATGTTGATCCAATGAAGACAGTCAGTCTGTTTGTTTGAGAAAGAAGACTTAATTACCCTGTTAACAAAAAAATAGCAACCTTTGTCAGGTTAAGGGTGATATGTATGGCAGCAGCATAGGGTGTCTTAAGGTATTCTTAGTTTCTGATTAATGAAAGGTGTACTTCAAAGACCTTAAAAAAATCAATAGTAACTTTTGGTTTATGTTTTACTTGTAATACATTTGTAATTAATATGTCCTGCTGGGGATGGTACCATGCTGTGTCTTTATTTAGTTTCTGAAAGATTTGCAAAAAAACCCTCCATACTATTTTGTCAAGCAGAATTTTCTGCTATTCTAGATGGACTTGAACATAAACTTTCTGGATAGCTTCAACGCTACCAAAAATAGGAAGAAAGATAAACACAGTGGCATATATGAAGGCTAGTTCTATTTTTCCCTTATGATACAAAGCAATATAATTACATTCTATTACAAAAATGTCATTGTGCTCATATTTCCAGAGTGATTCAGTAACATTATGGGCACAGCTTATCCAGACTGTTACAGAAGGATCTATTGATCATTTCAACTTCCTAAAGAACATTAAAAAGTTCCCTTAGAAATGCGTAGGTCTGGTGTTTCCTTGCAGACGTTTGTTCCACAAGATTAGGGAACAAAATAAAGTTCCTCTGATTTAGTTATTTGTTTTACAAGTAATCAACAACTTCAGGAAAACTATGCTTGACTTGACTTGCACAATAGCATGTGGTTGTTCATCATTTAAAACATTTTATCAAAACTGTTTCTCATACTAAATGTAAGGTGGGAAATAGTGTTGCTCAGTTTTAAACAGATAATACAAGAGGTTGAGCAGGGTAAGTAAATAATATCTGAATCTATTCAGTACTGGTTTAAAGATATTTTAGATAGTCAAGTGGCAGCATGTTTGTTAACTAGAAATCGGCTCTTCATTGGAATGTATGTGCAGGGTGTGAAAGCTGGACAGAAAACAAGTGTTCCCTCAGCTGTAGAAAAATGTTGATGTTTTGGATTTGTCTGTTCCATGAAACAGACATGAGACCTTACTAAAAAAATGTAGGGATTGAAAAGAGCTAGTGCCTCTGAAGAGCAGTCAGAGAGGAAGGAAGAGGGAAAGAATCATGCCAGAGTAGCCAATAGGACTAAAATTTGGGCTGTACGCATAAATATTCATTGATCAAGGGAAGGAAAAAAAACTCCAAACAACCTAGCACTGGAAACTGTCCTTAATTCTGTCCTCAGTTTGAGAAAGCTTCCAAAGGAATTAATGTTTTCTAACAAAATAAGTTTTTCATAAAATTCCCAGCTATCTCTAATGAGTATTGCAATGAGTACCAGAACAACACTGCTGACAGGAAAGCAAATATTTTCTGTGTACTATGGATTCCCAATTCTTCATTGCTCTGTGGTAAAAGTGGAAGATGTGCGATGTAGGTCAGCATGGTGTCAATTCTAGCAAATTAAAGTATAGCTGCTTCCTTTCAAATCAATTAAAGCATCTGTGAAGCTTCACAAATTAGGAATAACATGGACATGTGAATCTGCTTGATGCTGCACAAAATGCTTATTGTTTTTTATTCTGGTTCTCAGTAACTCTCATAGATACAAAAATATGTAAAAATGTAGAGGTTCACATAACGATTGCACAATGACTAAACTATACAAAATTATACTTCTATATTGTTGAAATTTAATTTACTGGTCTAAGTGTCAGAACAGAAACTTGGCTTCAGTTCTAAAGAGTAAATCATGTGTTACCATTGTAATATGGGAGAAAGTCTGTAGTATTTTATCTTCCTGTGATGCGAGTACAAAGTGTGAATTATGTTTTAGGCACCTATGCTAATGAGGCCCTGATTCAGTACAATCCCATGTCCTCTTAACATTAGATAAATTTCTTAGGTCAACACTAGAATAAAACTCAGACTTACCTCTCTGTGTAATTCCAAGTTTATTTCTGCCCCATGAAAGAGTGCCTCCTAGCCACTTAAACTTGATATCTATTTCAGGGTGTTTGTTTTTTTAGTGGTTTTTGAGAGTTGTGTGTTTGGTTGGGGGGGTTTATATTTATTTAGCATATTAATTTTCCTATTTTTCCTCTTGAATTGTACCTTAATTGCCAAGTCCAGTTTGTGTTCTGTCTTCATTACTTAGCTATGGCATAATAGTTGGAATTAATATTATATGCACAAATTATAAGTTATTTAATCTGCAGCAGTTTCTCAGAAATTTTATCAAGTTTTATTTTAAGAGGAATTAAAGGATGAACATTTCTTACTGTAAGAAAAGTACTTGAAATAAGGTAGGTACCAATGTCTCCCATGTGGTAGAACGCTGTTAAAAACATATGTGTGTGAAAGAACCCTGTTAGATTAGTTGTAAGGTATTTTCCTTCTTTATGTCATAGCTTTCATATTTTTTATTTAATTTGCATGGTGTATTTGCACAGGTGGAATACAGCACTTTGCAAAATAGGTTTTTTGCAGCTTTCATGTCTTATTTCTGCAATTTGATTCTTCAGGGTTTATGTGTGCGCTTGAACTAACTAAAGTTATTCTTTCATTTCAGTTTGGAAGACGTTATATTGAGGATCTTTTTAATGATTTTCGAGATGGACGAAGACTTCTGGAGCTCCTGGAACTCCTTACAGGCCAAAAACTTGTATGTGTATATTAACCCATCTACTCTATACTGAAGTCTTGATACTGGGATAATTGTAGTAGGTGGTATACATTCATTTCTGCCATTGATGAGGGACTGTGGAAACAGTTTTTAGGGATCTGAATATTTGTGACTTTCATTTGAAATTGAGGAATCATGACAACTGAGAGCTATATTAGGTAGTAATCCTTTGCTAGGCATTTATTTGAAGTTAAAATTTTCTACTTCGTTGTGTGTGTTCATCAAAGAAGTATGGCAAAGAGAAATAAGGCTAAGTCAGGGTTGATTTAGATATTTAGATTTTAGCTTTAATTCAGAAATTATTTATTACTAGATGTTCATACTAAATAGAAGGAACAGAATCTAGTGTGTAGAATTAGAATATTTTGCTAATAAATTTCATAATTACAGTCCAAGTATTGAAGTTTTACAAGTCTGAAAAGAGAGAACAGCTTGTTCTTATTAACCTGAAAATTCCAATGCGACACACTACACATATTTTTGAATGTCCTCTCTTGTGTTCCTGCTTGGACTTTGTAAGCTTGCGATCTTTGAAAATTCCTTATAAAACAGTAATGAAGGCTGGAATTTTGAGAATCAGAATCTGGAGAGAATGTAAGTAAATGTTCAAGAAACTGATGCTTATCTGTTTGATTGTCATAGTAATGTTCCTAAATTGTGCATGGAAAATTAATCATAGTAAAAAAAATCTGGATTGATCTGATTTTATACACATTTTAATGATTTATTCACTGAGAAATGTCAGGGTATAACTGACAACTGTGGTCCAGTTTGTTTCTCAATCGCCTTTATTTCATATCAGGAAGCTGTGTACAAACTGTATAGTGATATTCTCACAAAATTTGGGTTGCATATAGAGTGTTCTAGTTTATGATTTTGAGAAGTCAAATTTCTTTTATTTTCATTGTAGGCAAAAGAAAAGGGCTCCACAAGAGTTCATGCTCTGAACAATGTCAACAAAGCACTGCAGGTTTTGCAGAGAAATAACGTAAGTAATCAGAACAGCCTATATAGATAGCATACTTAATGCTCTCTAAGGGTTGGATCCAACTCTGGCCTATAGTATACAATTACTGTAGTCAAGACAGTTTTATTAATGTGACTTGCATACTTTGTCATTCAGCACCAGGATGGAATGTATTTCAAAGAGTTTAACTGCAACCAACAAATTTTTCAATGTTGCATTTATAATGGATGCTCTCTGAAAACTTCAACACACACAATTTCATGGTAATCCCGGTGTTCAAAATACATTTTAAAAGGTTAATTACAAGAAGTCATCTGTAGCTCGTTAGAAGGTGATACCTATGAAAATATCTACTCACAAGCTCTGATGCAGTATGAAAAAGTCAGACTTTTCCTACCAGAAATCTTTTGGGTAGATTTTCATTGATGTCTGTTCCTTATGGTTCATAACATTAAGGAAATGAATCACATCAGAAACACTTTCCATTCTACTTTGTCAAGATTGACTTTTCAAGCTAGCATCTTGTGCATTATTTTTGAGTAAATATTCTCATCTGTTCCTTATGCAGGAATTCTAATGGACCAATAACTTTAGCAGACATTTTCAGTGGCCAACTAATTATATCATATCTCCTCCTCCAGAATAAATTCAAATAAACTATAACATTTGCTTAAACTTTACAGTAAGATGTGATGGAACAGTGATAATGTATTCTGTGCTGCATATTATATTGGATTTCTTGATAGCTGCAGTAGGTCACTAAACATGCTTGAGTTCAGCTGCTGAATAAAGTTATCGATTTTATAAATCTAAGGTAATGCTTATCCATCTGAAGATTTGTGCATAAATGAGAGTGACCTTATAATACTGGCATAAAGACCTCCAGCTTGATTCTTCTTTTTTAAAGTGGAATTTAAAGTAAAGAAATAGAAAAAAAATCTAATTCTTCAAAATCTGCAATATTTGACATTGCTAAGAAAAATCAGTCATACATTATTTCACAGTATGCAAGAAGGTTTTCATTGCATACCTGGAATGTGGTTACAAATTTTCATAGTAAATGCTTTTAAAAGTATTTATTCACACCATATCAGCTAAACCCTTTAATGTGCTGTTAATTCAATTTTCAGAACACAACAATTGTCCTTTTCAAAGGTAGAAACAAAGAGTATTCCAAATGAAGAATACAGAAGAATAAACATTCTTTTAGAATGTTTTTTATGTGGCTGCCCTATTCATATAAAGAACACCTTACAAGCTATATGCAATATAAAAATTAGTATACTGTGAAAATACTATATCAGATTAGCATAAAGCCAAAAGATCTGCCTCTGAAAATGTTTCTTCAACCTTCAAAATCACCTCAAGAGCAATTTCTATAGGACTTAAGGAATTCAAAATCAAAGATTCTAAAGCCTATAACTAATCTAGGTTTTTCTGCTGGTATGCGCAATCCTTTATCTGAGATTCTGCAATCAGTTGGATGATAACACTGCTGCTTCCAAGCAATCCATTTTGCAGATGTATTTATTTTTTTTCCTATGGAAAGGTGATAGTGTTGGTGTGAGGGATTGTCCAAATATAACCTCAGGCAGTGCTGAGGTGATCTGGGAAGAGATCCTATTTCAGTAAAACTGATGTAAGCTCTGTGTACTCAGGCTTCCATTTCCAAATCCAGGTGGAGAATGTGTCCTGTAGAGAACATGTAGGTAAGATCTTAATAAGCTTTGTAGTGGGTCACTTACCACTCGAGCCCCATTTGAAATACAGGATGCAAAGTCCAGGTTCCGCTTAGGAAAAGTTCCAAGACACCGTTGGTTAGAATGAATTTCCTGTCCCATATTCTTTAGTAAAAAAATGATGATTTCTTAAAGAAAAGAATTCTTGGAGAGTTTTAGAGTCCTTGACAAAATACTTTCTTTGTATTTGATTAGTGATAATGACCTATACAGAGGTGATTTTTTTTTTTAAAGAAGAGGCTTGTTTTGAATGTGCAGAACCTTCATTGATTCTACAGAAGTAACTTCAAATAGCTTTAGAAGTGCAGTAGAGATACACAGACAGTAATTTGTGAAGGAATGGAATAATTTGCCATGTAAATATCAGTTCTCGTAATGGAAAATTGCATCTGTGAAAAATTGAGGATGCCAATTTTTAGTCTCATATGTTTCATCCAGAAGTGCAGATGTTATCTCTTTCACTCACATCCCTGGCTTTAACTTTCTTATTCAGATAGCATAAAAAGTAGAGGAAAGAGAAGGATCATTTCACATGTGGACGAAAGAATATTCCAGGTTGACAAATGCCGATGCATTATGAAGTTACAAATGCATAATAAAGCTGTGGAAAACAGCATTACTAGGCAAACTAATATGGAAAAGAATTGCTTACATCACAGCCATTGGTTTCTTTGCGTTCCAGAACACACTGCTTTGCCTTATACCTTGTAGAATTAAGGCAAAATAAGTTCTACTTTAATCTCAATATGTAGAATGGTATTTTTGAGTTTGTGAGTTCTTACAGTCTCTAGATGTGTGTGAAGCTTTCAGCAAAGTGTATTATGTGAGGCAGCATGGAGCATAATACAGGAGTCTTCCTGTGTCACGCATCAGTTTTGTGATTTGTAGTTGTCGAGGCTTAATATAGAAGACTTTTGAGTTATTATTACTTTTAACTTGTATGTTTTCACACCGTGCTATAACTGAAATAATTGGAACTCTACATCACTGTTTGCTTTTTGCCAGCACATTAATTGTGTCATTTATAAAACATGAGTTGGATGTTTACTAAACAACAGAAACCCAATTAGAGATTTACCCTAGGCCATCCCTTCCTCTCCCTCACCACATAGTTTAACATCAAATGTATGAAAATAGTACCAACCTCTTATGCTTGCTATTAATCTTATACTAAGGTGGCTATTTTTTGTTTCTGTAATAGGTTGATTTGGTAAATATTGGGAGCTCAGACATTGTGGATGGAAATCATAAACTGACCCTTGGTTTGATCTGGAATATAATTCTCCACTGGCAGGTGAGTGACACTGCTGCTTTATTATTATTTACCTTTATTCCACTGATCTTTTTCCCAATATTATCTAGCCACAACCTACAAAGTTAGCAGAGACACCGTAAACAGTGCCCTAAATCAGCAAGGTTTATGGCAGTCTATTTAAACATTATCTAGAACATTAGGAATTTTATGAAAATAAAAATAAGTTTTAGAGCATTAGCAGCAGCTCCTTTGGATTTAATTTCATAGGCAAAAACTGCAAGTAAGAAAAATGAATAGACAAACCCAATTTGGATATATAGTTTTTATGGTCACTTTTCAGTTACTTAGAAAGAGTGACTTCTATATTTTAATTAAATGGTCACATGCATTGCTTTTCACTACTGACCAGTCTGGAGAAGAATTATTTTTAGAACACTAAAAACTTTAACAATTTATTGAAGCAGATAGTGTTCATTTAGCCTCCTTTCTCTTTAGAGAGAAATGGGGGATTATATAGATTTCATAAAAAACAACATAGTAGGTGAGGTCATTTAAGTAAATAAATTCTGAGACAGCAGTAAAATAAAAATTCAAAAATAACTAGATTCTGTGTGTTTATATGACTCTGGGCTATAAGACTCTGTGGGCTCTATTCCTCAAGCAATAACATTATAATATACAAGGTTTTTTGTAACATTAAAAGCAAAGATGGTGGAAAACAAATCTTAAAAGACTTTATAATATGAAGTGAACACTCCTATCAAACATCACAAATGCATCATTCATGGAAGTACAGAACATTTTTTTTCCAATTTTACAGGACACGCTGTAGTGAAGACAACAGGGAAAAGCCTCAAATAGTTAAATAAATGTCCTCTGTGTCCCATTCCAGTATTTCTAGTTTATTTTCATAACATTGCTCTAAATTACTTATTAAGAGCACACGAAGTATGAAACTTAGCTGTGCACCTTCTACTGTTAATCTTTGAATCACTGTGTTTTAATTTATATGAATTATGAACTGAGATGACTATTCCTGTTCAAATTCACATTTTGATTTGTTCATATTTAATCCTGAAGCAGAGTATTAAAGATGTGCTTTAGTATTAACTGTGTGCTTGCTAGTTTTCTTTCAGTTTTTCCCACCATTCCTCTTAAGGCATACTTGCACACACATAGAAGAGACTCACGTTCCCTGACATAGTCTGGTGAGGTTTTTGACCCACATGCTCATTGGCTTGCTGTACACAGGTGATTCATTTCAAGCTTCATCTTGAGCCTATTTGTAACTGTGACAGCAGCTATAGTGGTACCCATGACTTCAGCTGAAGTACCCATGTTTGAAAAGTCCACAGACCATATTTACAAAGTAGTGGTTAAAGGTGTGATACTTTCTTTGTACAGTCAGTAATGACTCAGTCCATGTTTAACCTATACTTTGAGTTTGTGTTTCAGTTTGTTCTATTCATGGATTAGTGAAAGGAGATGACCTGCATGTTATGGGCTTCTATTTTTATTCAGAATTTTGTAAATAAATTTATAATTTAGCTAGAATTCAATTTCAGTTTCTTTTCTGAAGAGTAGCTAAAGCCTGGTTGGCAAGAAGCAGCCATTATTACATAATGAACCAGTTGCTATTGCATAATGAAAAATAATTATCCAACAATTATAATAAAGCCAGATTTTTAATTGGGCATTCCCCTTTTTAAACAGAAGTCAAGAGAGGTTGGTCTGCTGCCTGTTTACCTCAAAGGTCTGGAAACGTCCAAAATGAATTTGCTTATTTACAGCTCTGTGGAGAAAATCCTTGTTCTTTTCCAGCTTTCCTTTCAAACTTTGAAGTAATTTGCTTGATCTAGAATATGTCCATGATTGTTCTGCCCTGTTTATAGGGTGGTACTAATTTACAGCACTTCTGGTGAAACAAGGATATAAGTTTCTTAAGAAAGGGTACTTCTTTCTGTTGGTACCATTTTGCCTATCACAGGCTGTTCTTGGCAATAAGCAATTAGAAGCACAACAAGCTCCTGTTAAAGACTAAATTATGGACTCAGGGCCACCATACTTATCTCCCAGTTGTCTACATTTGGGTAAAACACCTTGTTACCTATGATAACATGTCAAGATTACTATCTTTAATTTGTAGTTGGGGGAGGGTGGGGCCAAAAATATGAATAATAATGCACAATCTAGTTGATTTAGTGCATGTTACTGGTGTGGTCTGTGCTTGATGGTGTGATACTGCTTTTGCAAATT
This sequence comes from Gallinula chloropus, assembly GCF_964237585.1. Lineage (NCBI taxonomy): Eukaryota > Metazoa > Chordata > Aves > Gruiformes > Rallidae > Gallinula > Gallinula chloropus. Next base: position 124,493,388 of record NC_140085.1, read on the forward strand.
TTTGCGACTTACTGATTCCCAGAACTTGCATTTCTGAGAAGAGTCACCTAGAGGAAGTGTACCTGCCTGCATGTAAAAAAGATAGGAGTTGTGTGGACAGTTGGAATTTTCTTTCAGATGAAAGGGCATTCTTTGTGTGAAATGTAAAATTAAAAAAAAAAAAAAAGAGGAAAAGAAAGAGCTGATAGAGGAAAGGTGCAAGCAAGTAACAATGACGCAGTACCAGTTTGAGTGAGTATCAGCAATCCCATTGAGAAGTGACAGTGGTGGAGTCATTGCAGCAGACAAGATTTGTCTCACTCTTGCCGTTCTCATTTCTGTGCAGAAGAAATCTTGTGGCTTTCTGTATCCCCTGTGGTGATTGTGTCCTTTCTTATTTAGCCTGTTTTTCAGATTATTATTAAATGTTTCACTGAAACTGAACCACCGTTCTGAGTTGAGCACCTTCTGGCAAAGCTCTTTACAGTACTGAAATCTATCAGAGTTTCTATTTCCTTGAAGCTGCTGACCTCTTTCTCACCATTCTGTGATCCCAGACTCACAGCATCGTTAACATTTAAGTAAAACCAAAACAATTAATTTCTGATCTGTTATGTTTGGCAAAGAGTCTTAAGAATGGAAAACATTCTATATTACAGTTGACAAGTTGTTTTTAAGAGCAAAACTATTTTCATGTAGAGCATAGAACAAAGAAATCCCTAGCAAAAACCTCTGTTAAGACTCACAGACAAACCCCTAAATTTCTTCAGGAAAATTAAAAAGCAAAATAATAAGCACATACATGAGGTAAATATTTCAGACATATGCATTTCAACAGTCAGTCAGCTGTATTTGGAGATCTATTAAAAGCATCAGTCCTGTTGTGCACTTGTTGCAAAACCACTATTTTATTGATATTACCATTTTACTTTATTTTGAATAATAATGGTTGGAAATTAACTGCTAACAATTCTGTCAATCCACTTTGAATCAATGAGCAAAGAACATGCTATAATTTGATAAGTGTCTTGAACACCTATGAAATTGCTCTTAAATGAGTTCTTTAAAAAGTGCTTTGAAAGACTTTAGTGGATTCTAGCTATAAAAAAAATAATAATCTATGCGGTGAGAATACCTGAAACATAGCAAGTAAAAAGTACTCTCCTAGGGGCTGGCATCCTGAAGCCCATTGCTAGTCTTACAAAATGTGAGTTTTCTGAGGGTTGATTTTAAGTGAAGAAGCTGTAGTACAAGCCTGAGGTTGTTCTGTGTTCCTAGTCCCCTTACACACAGCACAGCTACACCAGGACATGGTCCTAAAGTGGGGTGGTCACAGGTCTGCTTCTGCCATGGGCCAGGCCTGTGCGAGCTACTTTTGGCTGTTTCTCAGAGTGGTGATGAGAATAACAATGGTCTCATTCTGTTCACAGCTTTCTGTTTGACTGCTTGACATTTTGGAAGTCATCTAGGTAGCATCTGTGTTGCCCTTTCTCCCCCTTCTATTTAAAATTGAATCTTATTGCTGTAGTATATATAGGTCCGTTACCCAAGAAGAGCGAGTATTTCAATTCTCTGGAAGCCAGAGCTTCCTAAGCCTTTGTTTCCTGCCAAGATATACCGCATTAAAAAGGAGAGGTAACAAAGAAATGAGAATCAGAGGTCAAGTCATCATTTGCAGCAAGATGCAGAGCCTACTAGGCACTTTGAAGTGGCTGTAGTTTTTGAGTCTGGATGCTGGTGGAGCTTATCCATCCAAAAGCTCTTTGGGCTGATGTGAACACATGTCAACGTACGACTGTTTCTGAACAGTACATCTTAACCAAGAAGCATTCAGAAAGCTTCCCTCTAACCTCAATGTCAGTCAGGACTTTTCTGCTCAGAAGCACATCTTGCTTTAGGGCCCAGCCATCCCATGAGCAGCGTGCTGCTGTGCCCACAGCGGCGCAGCGTGATAGGGCATGGTGCGGCACGGTGCTGCATAGTGCACGGTGCTGAGGTGCTGAGTGGGGTGAGAGGCATGGCAGCACCCCTCAGGGCACCCAGGAGAACAGTGTGCTTCCAGTTCTAGAACTGGGGTTCTAGAATTCCATCACTTCTCGCTGCATAAGAAGCCACCTCAGCCACTTTTACTGCTGTTCCCTATGAGACAACAAAACTTCCAGTGCTGCAGAGAAATGCAGGGAAATGAAAGTAAATCTCTATCCATTGTCATCCTACTAAACTCAACAAGATGTGTTTGAAACTGTTCTGTATTCATTTACTCAGATTTAGAAGTAAATGCAAAGTTTTAGGCCTTGTCTCTTTAAAAGAAAAACTATCACTGGATTCACTGAGTTCTTGCGAAGAATCACCTTCATGTCAGACTGGTGTTTTTTAATTAGGCTTTTGCCTAATTTCCTCTGTTCATACTTACTGCTCTTTTATGTTACTGTCAGCTCAAACACTTGATCTTTCTTATATGTAATGAAGCTTTATATTTCTAAATCTTGGTTTTCTGCATTCATTCAGCTTTCCTTTTATAAGAATGTATTTTGTATTTTTCAAATATTACAGTTTGCTTATAATATTCATATAATTCTGCATTTGTAAATACAAGAATATGATAGAAATCCAAAATGAACAATGAAATCCTGGCTTGGATAATTCTCCATTAAGATTATATTATTATTATTACTATTATATATAATATAATATAATATAATATAATATAATATAATATAATATAATATAATATAATATAATATAATATAATATAATATAATATATAATATGATATGATATGATATGATATGATATGATATAATATTATAAAAATTATATATATAATGATGATAATGATATTTTTTTAATATAATTTAGTTTTGGTGCAATAGAAGCTGGTCTCAAAAATTTTCTTATTTTTAACACTCGGATTCATGAAAGCAAAAAAATTATATTTTTACACTAGTGAAGGTTTTTTGCCTGAAAATACAAGAGCAAAATCTCTTACCTTCTTCCTGAATTATGTAAATCTACTTTGGCAGTTGTCAATAATGAAGACACTGAACATATTAATGAGAAACTCAAACATATGAAGCAAAACTAAATGTCATATTTCCTAATTTTCTAAACTCTTTACTGTCTGTATTGTAATGTCTTCCTGGTATAGAAATGGAGGCAGCTGTAAAATGTTGCTAATGTTGTCTGACAGAATTTTACATTAATTTTTATTGGTGCAATTTACAATCTTAGTCTAAGTCAAAAATGTTCTCCATGAGATTCAGATAGGAACAATCTCATCCCATCTCAGAAAATAATAATAACAACATGTAAAGTTAACTTTATAAGTAAATCTCAAAAGGAAAATTGAAGGCACTGCTACTCCTTGAGCATTATGCAGCTGATATGTCAAAACAAAACATTCTCTTAGTAATTCATATCTTCACTTATTCAAATATTTGAATTAGTGAACAATGAAATGGTATCTGGTTTGTTGGTTTTTTTCTAGAGTATCACAGTAATTTTTTTGATGTTGTTGATTATTCCATAACATGTCACCTGCATGTTATCTTATGGTTCTTAGTTTCAAAATACTCCATTCTTTATCATAAACCAGCTTCTGCACTGAATGTTGCCCTTTGACTGATATTGCCTGCCAAGAAATTCAAGTGGAAAATTACAATGAATTATATGCTTCATAAGTGAATAAGCAACAATAAGCAACTTTATAGTTGAGTTATATCTTAGGGAGAATTTTAAAAGAGCTCCTAATCTTTGCAAGATATATGGAGAAAGCAATGATTTAAAAGAGATTACTTTACAGGAAAATAAATTATAGGCTTCATAATGGAAGTTTGGGGCACTCTTTCATTAGTAAAGAAGTTGCTAAGTCAACTCCATTATGTCAAAATGCAGGCTAATATTTTTAGAAGCCCTCAGAATTAATGGCCTTTTGTAAAAAAAAAAAAAAAAGTATGTTGATGAGCTTACTCTAATGAAAGAGGAATATTAACTATTCATTAAAAAAATTAAAAATTAAACATACACAATAGTCCTTTACTGCATTCACTAAAATTCACTTTTCATCCAAGTGCATATATACAAATATAGTCAGCACATTTAAGTCAAAACCCCTATCTGCTGTACACTAGCACATTTATTTAAGTTGGTATTTATTTCAACTCTGTCAAAGAAAGAAGAATGCTTTTCATTGTTTTATTAACTTTTTCTACAGTGCATCACATTAACTAAGATATATTTCCAGAGCAAAGAAAGCCACAAGAAGTACTCATATTGAGTGAACTCCATTCCCGCAAGTGTTGCAAATAAATATGACATATTTGCTCATGCATCAGTTTTACATGGCACAGGGATGAATGTATGTACTAGATGCATCAGCAATGGTGACCACCAAGTCAATATCAGTTGTAAATAAGCATGTGTCTGCTGTTATTATATCATGACACCAAGTATGTTCTGTAATTACTTAGAAGGTCTTTAAGGCTTACAACAAGACAGTGGAAGTTTTTTGGGTTAAAAAAAAAAAAAGGTTTTTAATGAGTAGATGCAATCATTGATGAAACTCTTTTTCTTATTGCAGGTCAAAGATGTAATGAAAAACATCATGGCTGGACTGCAGCAGACAAACAGTGAAAAGATTCTGCTAAGCTGGGTCCGCCAATCGACTCGTAATTACCCACAGGTCAATGTTATCAATTTCACCAGTAGCTGGTCTGATGGATTGGCTTTCAATGCACTCCTCCACAGTCACAGGTAGGAAGATTTAACTTTTCATTGTTTCAGTGATCTTGAAACAGACGGCTGTAACGGGGCTTGAGGATGGTGCATCTATTATGTAAGGTTTTTAGCTGCTTCCCATGTGGTTTTTTCATCTGTGTCTGGTGTTGGACTGAATCCTCTTGTGGAGGGAGAGGGTCTGAGCTTTCCACAGGGCAATTGAATATGCTCAGTTCAGATCCTTTTCTGGAATTTCAGTGTATTGACCAAGTCGAGAGGCTCAAGGAATATAGGCTTGGAAACTTCTGAGAAGAGCGAGGAAATAATCTAAGCCTTTGACGTTGTCCTAAGAGGGAGAAGGAGATTTTCTTGTGGGAACTTAGAGGGGGGAAATGTAGTCTGTTTATTGAAAGCCTCTGACAGTTGCTGGATTGAAAGTATGGATTTGCCTTGAAAGAACACAGCTGGAGAGGGTAGCTTTTGTTTTCTGAACCTTTCATGTCATTCTCCCAGCTGATTTTTTTTACCCTCCCTCAGAAGTTCTCTTGTTCTAGTATATGTTGTATAAAACTCTACCTTTAGAGATTCAGAGTTCTCTAGTGGTTCTGTGTACTTGGCTTAAGGAAGACATGCAAGTCTATCTATCTTAAAGGTTTAGTTCTTGCCAGTACTGATTTTAAAGCTGTACTTCTATACCTCTTCCCTGAAGGGTGCTGTTCTGCAAGGTAGCTGACTGCTCCAATTTATCAGTGAGAGTTGAGTTTTTGAGCAGCTAAAATGGGTATGTTCTGTTTAGTAAAACAATGGAATTTGCAAGATATTAGTACAAGTCAGACCTTTTTTTTCAGTTGTGTTAAAGGCTTCAAAATAAGATCTGACCAACATGACAGCCATTTCCAGTGGCTATGCCATACACCACCATCCCACAGTAGGCATCTCTTGCCTCCATTTCTTCAGTAGATCTGACTGAGTGTGTGTTGTGGTTTTATACGGCAGGGTTCTGGTGGAGAATGGGGGGCTGCAGGGGTGACTTCTGCAAGAAGCAGCTAGAAGCTTTCCCTAGGCCCGACAGAGTAAACACCAGCTGGGCTTAAGGTCGGACCCACCAGTGACCAAGGCCAGGACCATCAGTGATGGTCATCGTGCCTCTGGGAATCACATGTAGGAGAAAAAAACCTGCAAGCAGCTGCTTTTTGCCACCAGAGAAGGGAGTGAGAAGATGTAAGGAACTCTGCAGACACCAAAGGCAGTGAAGAAGGGGGAGAGGAGGTGCTGCAGGCACCAGAGGGAAATATACCCCTGCAGCCTGTGGATAAGGCCATGGTGGAGCAGGTGTCCCCCCACAGCCCATAAAAGATGACAGGGAGCAGAGATCCCACCTGTGGTCTGTGGAGAGACACCACGCTGGAGCAGGTGGAGACATATGGAAAACGTTGTGACCGGCATTAGAGGAAGGTCCTGGCACGACCTGCAGCCTGTGGAGACAGAGACCCACGCTGGAGCAGGTTTGCTGGGGGGGAACTTGCAACTCTGGCGGGTCCAGGCTGGAGCAGTCTGGACCCAAGAGAGAGAAATTCTATGATTTATGACTGCACCCCATAGAAGTGACCCACGCTGGGGCAGCTGGTGATGAGCTGAAGCCCCGTGAAAAAGGACTCAGGTTGGAGAAGTTTGTGGAGGACTGTCTCCCATGTGTGGGACCCCAACGTGCAGCAGCAAAAGTTGTGAGGAATTGCCCTCCATCCCCATCAAGAAGGAAAACAACTTTTGAGTAACTGACCGAAAACCCCATTCCCCATCATCCCCTGTGCCATCTGGGGGAGGAGGAAAGAGAGAAATCATGACCAAAGTGGTCTGCTAAGAAGGGAGGGGTGGGGGAGGTGCTTTAAGATCCTGTTGGACTTCTCATTACCCAACTCTGGTGTCACTGGGTGTGCAGTGCAGTGTCATCAGAGAGTTTCTTTACTTTCTCCTGTGTTGAGTCTGTTTTGCCCATGATGCTGATTGCAGAATGCTCTCTTCCTGTCCTTATCTCGCCTCCTAAGTCTCTCCATATATATTTTCTCCCCTGTCCAGCTGAAAAGAGGAATGATAGAGCAGCTTTGGTGGGCATGTGGCCCACAGCCAGGTTCAAACCTCCACAGTACTGTAGATTAAAATGCTAAAACCAGTAGTTCTCTATGGCATTGTAGCTACCTTCATTTCATTTTCAGCAAATCAGTGCAATAGAAGGCCAAAGCGGTGGCTTGTCTTTTCACTTAGACATAATATGCACCTGCTTGTTTCCTTGATAGATCATCTGATACTCAAATGTTTGGATTGTTTTCTCTGCAGGACCATGTAATATCATTTGGTGTCTGAAAGCAGTAATACTCTGATATTCCGTTTTGTCTCCATCTGCAAGATGAGCTCCAGAAGTCTGAACCAAGGCTCTTATTCAGAGGCAGTTCCTGGTTGGGGAAGGCAGTTGCCTGCCTAAGCCACATTGGGACTGTCTAGACAAATCTCTAAGTGTCTGTATGTCATACTTTATGCACTGCTGTGTTCAGTTCAGTGCAAAGTTCGCCAGTCATGAACATTTATTTCCTGCTTACTACAATTTATGCACTTTATTCAGTTTTGTTTTGTTTTTTTTTAAACAGGGCTGCAAAACTTAAGCTTGCTTTTACTCTTCTTGTGTCTGTTGCCATAAATCTTGAATAGCTTTCTGCACAGTGAGCCTATCTTCAATAGAAGTGAAAAAGAATTACTCCATGGAAGTCTTGTCTCTTGCCCAGTAGTTACTGCACTCATTTGGGAAACGGCAAGTGTGGATTCAGTTTCCCTGAGGCAAGTCTCCAAGACTCCAAGACATACCAGTTGCTGGACTTTAATCACTAAGTTATTCTGAAAAAGTCCCAGAGGAAGACCTAATGTTCTCTGAAGCCCTGAGTCAGTAATTTTAAGATGAACCTTTGTGCTTAAATGTGTCGTCAATATTGATTTTTGGTGACTTTGCACTTCATGCTCAGTATGCGAGAGCACTGAATTGTCCTTCAAAATTCAGGATGAAGTCAATAAAACAGGTACATGAAGACACACTGAGTGTTCAGAAACACCTATCTTAGTCCTATAACAATAAAAAACCTGCTCTAAGAATGGTTGGTGCCTAATTTAGTCACTTTAAAATGCAGGTACCTGCTTGTTGGGTGTCAGTTTTTTGGCTTCGTGCCTAAAGAAGTTTGAATTTGCACTCAAGAATAAGTCAATCAACACTGGTTTACATAAAATCTCAGAGAAATCTGGTGTCTCATGTATCCTATGCTTTATTAAAAATTTGTTTACATATATAGAATGAAAAGCCCTCTGAAGACAAACGCTTTTGAATTGTTTCTGTTTCCCCTGTTTAATTTTCTGTTTCTCCAGTTCTCCTTTTCTACTTCTTTCTCTTCCACTCTTCCTTGTTCTCCATAAAGTTTGGTCCAAATGGTTTCTTTTTCCTGTCTTCCTCTTCATTAATTCACTTTCCTGTTGTCTTTTTTCATCCCTCATTATTGTCCATTTCTACAGTACCTTTCAGTACCACTCTTTCTCCCAATTTTTATATCGAAATAGATTTTTGAAGGAAAACAAGTATTTGTTACTCTAATTGTCAGAACAGCTTCAGTTGTCTTTATGGTTATGTAGGAAATAACCTAAAATACAATGGTGGAAAATATATACATTTAATGATTTAAAGCTTATGTTCATCTTTCCTGAAACTTAAAAGTCTTTCATGATTTAATCATGAAAAATAGTCTACTCCAAAGAGTAGTTTCCCCTTTTGACACTGAATTCTTTAAGCTTAGCCCTTCCTTCAGGTGTATTTCAGAGGCAAGCAATAAGCATTCTGCATTGACCCTCAGGCTGTAATTTGTGTCCACGGTCTTCTCATGAATGGAAGAAGAATTAGAAAGAAAAAAAGGTTAGCCATAGATTCTAAATCTAGTATAATGATGAACTCATACAGTGGACCTGCTGTCTGGTGTGTGTATCTTTTGCCAATTTTAGCACTATTCTTAGACTGTCTGCTGTCAAAAAAACCCCAAACCAAACCACCCAATAAACCAAACAAAAATCTCTCCAACACTTAAAGAATGATGCTACCCATTTTTTTCCACAGGCTCTCTGAAAATGAGGGAAGATTTTCTGTTAACATTAAAATAATTCCTTTTTACATCTATGTGAATCAGTCTCTGACAATATGCAAACATTAAGTTTTATTTTCTAAACACAGTCATATTTAATTTGCTTTTTAAAAAAGTGTATTATAATACCTTTAGGGTATAATATTAAGAATAGTATTTTGGCATAAAGCAGTAAGGTATTAGGATGTTAGTACATGCTGTGGTTTGTCCTACTGTTCATCTAAAACACACCAGTATTTTTATAACTAGATTTTTCTTTTAAAATGGTTCAAGCTTTTTTAATAAGTGTGCCAAAATATACACTGCACCATAGTGTTTATATTGCCTCATCTGAAACGTGATAGAGAGAGATGTGATAGAGAGCAGCCCAACAGAGAAGGACGTGGTAGTACTGATGAACAAAAAGCTGAACATTAGCCAACAACATGCACTTGCAGCCCAGAAGGCCAACCACTTCCTGGGCTGCATCAAAAGAAGTGTGTCCAGTAGGTCAAGAGAGGTGATTCTTCACCTCTACTCTGCTGAGACCCCACCTGGAGTACTGTGTCCAAATCTGGAGCCCTCAACACAAGAAGGAGATGGACCACTTGGAGCGGATCCAGAGGAGGACCATGAGAAGGATCAGAAGGCTGGAACACCTCTCATGTGAAGACAGGCTGAGGGAGCTGGGCTTGTTCAGCTAGGAGAAGGCTCAGGGGAACCTTTATAGTGGCCTTCCAGTACCTGAAGGGGACTTAAAGGAAAGGACTGTTTAAGGGTCTGTAGCAACAGGGCAAGGGACAATGGTTTTAAACTAGAGCAGGGCAGGTTTAGATTAGATGCTACGAAGATGTTTACTATGAGGGTGGTGAGACACTGGAACAGGTTGTCCAGAGAGGTGGTGGAGGCCCCATGCCTGGTGACACTGGTCAGGTTTGATGAAGCTCTGAGCTACCTTATCGAGTAAAAAAAAGTGTATCATTCAATTTTATTGCTAAATAGTAGTTACATGTTTCACCATAAGTATCCAGGTGGAATGACTGTGTGAAACATTTAAGGACAAACACTGCATAATAGAAAATATCTTTATATTCATCATAGTCATAGTCAAGGTCCTCAATGTCAATGAATAGACACATTGGAAAGTTGCTATACCTTGGTCTTTCTTTTGTTTATTACATTGCTATATTTAAGGTATCTGTCCTCCAAAACCATCCTTGATAATACTAAATCAATTTCATTCATGGTTCACGTGCAAAAATCTTAAGAATGAAGGAAAAAACCTTAAGGCAGCCTTGTTGAATTCCCACAACAACATACTCACAATATGCACTCTACTCCAGAATTCCTTAAACTTCTGAGACATGGAAGGCTTGAATACTGGATTTAAATGAATCACCAAGATCTGATATGGTTACTTGTACTTCAGTGGCTGACAATAATGAAATAACTGCTTGTCTTAAATAATAATAAGAAGAAATCCTATCTTTTATGTGGTCATATTTTAATTTCTCTTATGTTTTTAGTGATACGTAGGTGGCTTTTTTTTTTCTCTTTTATTTTTTTTAAAGATTCAGACAGTAGTGTGGAATATGTAACTGGATTAATATCCTCAGCATCTCCTTGAAAGGATGAAAAGAAAGAGACTAGAAAACTATGTAGCCATAATACACCAAGAGTGGAAAGCTTTATCTTTCATAGTCTTTTAACCCACCATTCCCTTGCTGACTGTTTTGTTTTGATCAGATATTTCTAATGGCTTTTCTCTGTTATTTTACAAAGCGATTACTTTGAGTAGATACTCCCATTTGTATAACCAACATCTCTCTGTGGATATTTAGGCTCTTCAGCAATTGCTTTTCACACTGAGTGTGAGGAATACCAGAACACAGGTTACTTGGCACAGATACAAGGGCACATCTGTGAGTCCAAGGTGCAAATTTTCAGAATATAAACTTAGGATGTGTTTCCTTGAATGGTATATTCTACATTGAACTGAATAAACAAGGCAGCAGCTGTAGAGTAGCACCATTACCCTAGGAATATATGAAAATGAAAATACTTTGCTAAGGAAGAGAGGTCAGTCCTACTACAGTTGAAAGTCTCCCTTCTTCAGGGTCTGGATTACAAAGAGCTTTCCCCATTTACTTTTTGTAACATTTTTTCCTCTGGATGGGCATCAGAGAGAGCTTTGTCACCTTCCTCTACCTTTGTTGAAGCATACTTTTTTGATTGTTTTTTTGTTGTTTGTTGTGGAGATTCAGGGGTCTTGGTCAATGGCAAGTTAAACACAAGCCAAGCAGTGTGCTGTGAGCAGCCAGGAGCACCAACCATGTCCTGGGAGGCATCAAGGGAGGTGATTGTCCCAATCTACACTGTGCTGATATGGCCTCACCTTGAGGACAGGGTGCAGTTTTGGGTGCCACAGTACAAGAGGGACACAAAAATATTGGAGAGTGCCCGGAGGAGGGTCACGAGGATGGTGAAGGGTCTGGAGGGGAAGTCTTATGAGGAGAGGCTGAAGTGATGATTACCTTCTTTCTTGCTTCTTTAAAATGCTTTAACTTAGGCCAGGTGTCTGCCTTAGAAATGAGCACTTCAGTGCAGCTGTTTCTGCCTCAGGATGGTAGGGTGGAGAGGGGTGAAGGGAAAGGGCATTAAAAGGGGTCCTGGATCAGCAAAGTGAAAGTTTGTCTTCAGCAAGTTAAAGGAAAAGCAGAAGTAAAATCAATGGTATGGAAATACTTTTATTGTATCAACCCTCCCTTGTTTTAATTATGAGAGTACTGGAGACAGATGCAAGCTTGTATTGTATAACTAAAGCTAGAGGTACAGTAAAGCCACAACATTTTCTCTTGAAAAGGGGCTGGTAACTTTTATGATCTAAATGTGGCTTCTTTCTATGTACGCTGATGGGAAGGTTGTGTGAATTAGAGCTATACATTGCTTTCTAAATTGTTGGCGTTTTTTTATTACATGCCAATTAATAGGGTTATAACCTTAGCTAGATGTTAATACAGCTTAAGGAAATGCTATATGAAAACATTCATAGTGTTTTTTTGTGATGCTCATGTTTACTATTGTGTAGTTATTTTTTACCAAAAGTTATGGTAGTTGTAAAGGTCACTTTTTAAAATTGTAGTACTTTAGAAATTACTCACTTCAGAAACACCAAAGAAATTATACATTGTGTGATGCAAAATTATTTTCAAAATGTTTCGCTACCTTCCTTCATAATTCTCCCTGTGGGGTGCATGTTCTGTTTATCTTACTTTTCTTGAATCTACACCTTTGCAGAAAATGCTACAATTTCAGATTTCACTGCCATATGCAACTTAGATGGAAAACTTATTTGAATAAATAAGCATATTATTTTGTAAGTAAAGAACCCAACCTTCACAAATACTATTTATTTTTTCTTCACTGCTTATGTGAAGGGGCTATTGTAGGGGTTGTTTGGTCATAATATTTATAGTTGCACTTGTGAAAATTAGCTTTCCACTTCTGATAAATATTTAGCAGGTGGTATCCGAGAAAAACTGAGTAAGCTTTGAAGATATGTCTTGAAGTTGATAGGGGCTGTGGCTGGGAACAGAGCCCTGTGGTGGGATGGAATTCCTGGGCATAGTTGTCTGTAGCCTCTGAGTTTTGTGTTGTTTATTGTTTTAAGTAGGCTGGTAACCTCTTGGGTTTTTTGGTGGTAATTGTGTTTTGTCCTATTCATGGCTTTAATTTCTGCATAGACATATGTCTGGATGTGTTTGGTCTAGTATACTCCAGATTGAATTTTCTTCCCCTGCCTGATCTATTTCTACCATAAGTTATGCAATTGTCTGAGAGTGGGGAGGAAAGAAAAAAAAAAGAAGTCCCTTTTATATTTTATGACCAAGTATTTCCCTTGCAAGTATATTATGAAAAAACTTCAGGTTTGTTTTCCCCTTTTTTCTTTTTTTTTTTCCCTTCTGCTAGTTATAGGAAAGTACTGCAGGTGCAGAAAATAACCTTAATATAATTTTTGATTTTTTACAATAAAAACTTCTTCACTGAAGCATTTCATCCTTTCAATTTTGGTACTTTGTGATCTTGTTACAAATTTCTACAAGATCGATGCTGTTTTAGCCCATCAGTGAGCAGCTACCTGGACGTGTTCTAGCTAATTCTAATGTCTTTGAATGTGCACATGCTTGTACGTGTTCAGGGAGAGGGGTGAAGACTGCTGGTTTCGTCTCTTTGCTTTACTCACTGTCAGATGTGAACCAAGGTGCAGATGTCATAACAAATTTCCTCTCCCTTTATACCATTTGTATGACACAGAGAAAGCAGATCAAGGCAGAGAATCAGTATTCCATTTTATTTCCTTGCCTGCTATTTCACACCTGCTCACCCCTCTATTAACAACTAGTTCTAATTTTAATTTGAAAATTTATTTCATCATTGTTTCAAAGATTTTTTAAAAGCTGTTTGCCCTTTAACACAATTAATCCCCGTCTGTAGTATTTGTTCAACACATCCTTGCAGAGCTCTTTAAGAAAGTCATAATAGTTGTGGTGACTACAGTCTTTTCTCTGCTAAATTTGCTGTGTGAGTTTATGCATCTTATGCTACATCCCAGCAAAAACCTGATAAATTTGGAGAGAGTAAAGAATTCAAGAATCTAAAGTAAGGTTTAGGAGTGTGGTGGTTCGACACCAGTCAGCAGCTGAGCACCCACACAGCCACTGTTTGAAACAGAAGTAAGAAAATTCATGAGTAAACACTAAAAAAATGATTGAAGCAAGTAACTCAGCATCTCCCACAAGCAGACTGATGCCCTGCTGGTCTCTAAGTAACAGCTGCCTTGGAAGACAATAACCCCCACCCCCATCTCCCATTATTACCCTAGTATTTATTGCTGTGCAAGTTTTGTGCTATGGAGTATCCCTTTGGCATATTTGGTTCACCCATCCTGGCTGTATCCCCTTCCAGCTGCTTTCCCACTCCCAGTCTACTGACCTGGGGGAGGCAGAAGTGGGGGTGGGGGGGGAAGAGAGGGTCTTGACTCTGTGCGAGTATGATTCGGCAAAAGCCAAACAATGGGCTTCTCATTTACACTGTTAGCACAAACCACAGCATCGGGTAGAGTGCTGAGTTGGACTGCAAAGGTGCATGACTGGAAAATTACAATGTGAATGACAATTTTTCCTTTGTTTCCTTGAATTACAGTATGATGTAGTGAATGCTTTTGCCATCGATTGTAACAATAGAGACTGTTTAAAACCAACTTTTTAAATTAATGAAAAGATAACTAAATCTATCATAACTAACTGCAACATTTAAATTTGTATAAATACCATGCTTGATTTATATCTATGTAAAATTATAGTTTTTTTCTTTTTTAGAACAGTGTATCAATGTCACAGTAGTGTAGTTTGTTTTCTTCATATTATATGTACATTATTTACAGAATACCTGATTAAACTTTTTTTTTCCAGAGAGCCTGGTAACAAATTCTAACCTCTTAATGGATAACTTTCAGATGAAATGCCAAAGATTGGTGTATTATCCTTACCTATATTGCGAACACACAATCTGAGCCTTCATATTAGCAGTTGTACTACCTGAGCTATAATTGAGTTTTGGTCATTCTGTCTTTTTCCTGTGAGAGCATACAAATTGTGCTTTTGCTTCTCTCAGCAAAAAAAACATCTGATAGGACAACAGTTTTATACTGATCTGAAAAGTATGTATTGTTCTTTACACTTTGGTAAGAAAAGTGGCACATGCAGCTATGCTGCCTACGTTCGCAGGTCGTGAGATTTTGAACCTGTTGACCCATTCCAATTGGATATAGCAGTGAGCTGGTAATCTCAGAAGCTATTACATTCTCAGAGATAGTAAGTGAAGTGAAAGACTGGTGGCTGGAGACAGGAAGGAGGCTAGGCTGCAAAATGGCCTCAACAGTTATCTGTCCTACTTGGCCTGCCATGAGCCTGTCCCAGTGCGCCCAGCCACAGTGTATGATCCTTCTTACTCAGGCACTCTTGTGGACTGAGAGGGGAGCAAGCTCTCTGGGTGTGTTGGACAGTGACAGGAGCAGAACACTATGGGTTAAAACAGACAGTTTGGGGGAGTGGGGTTACAGGCTGTTGGGGTTAATGAAGAGTGAGAAGTGTGGTTAATGTGATGGTGATGGACATGCGTGAATATAGGATGCAAATCCATTAGGAACCAAGCATCATTAGTTCCAGCACTGATTTAACAAGTTCTTTCATTAAGAAAATTAAACAGTAGTAGCTGATGATAACAGAGGGCTGTAGAAATATGCAATTAAATTTGATGCTAGAAAGAAGAAACTTACTGTTCCTCTTACTTTTGCTTTAGACCAGACCTATTTGATTGGAATGCTGTTTCTCAGCAGTCACCTGTACAACGATTAGACCATGCATTCAACATAGCCAGGAAACACCTGGGCATAGAGAAACTCCTTGATCCTGAAGGTTAGTAGAAGTTATGTATGTTCTTTTTCTCTGTGGAAGGTCAATTTTTCCATGTGTTTGATTGTAAATTAATTTTAATTTTTTGCACAAGAATTTAACCTTTTGTAATGAGTGGAAGCAAAAATCTAGGTTTATTTATATTTTAATGTTAACTCTGTGGTCTGTTGAAATAGCGCAAGAAATGTCTGCACATGTGTAATAGACTTGCCTCTTTTATCTTAACTCTGTCTTTCACACTTCTTTATGCAGTCAAGTTTGAAAAAGTTTCCTTGTTTTTCACATGATCTGTTTAATTTTGTCCATATCTATATATTCCGTGCCCTACTTTCTGCATTGCTGAGAGCCTAAGCAATTTTCCCTCAGAGAATGGTTCTAAAGCAGTCTTTACTACAAGGTGATGTTGAACAGCTGTTATTTCCTTTTTTATGTTGCATTTGTGTGTATATATACATGCTGTCTTTTTCCACACCATGATCCATATGGTATGTTTTCATGCAATTTTCTACAATTTGCCTAATATAGCAGTAACGAATAGAGTTTTCTGTGTGTTTATGCTGTTTGTAGTCTCACCTCATGGTAAGTTTCTGGATGGGAAGAACCAGAATTTAACAAGATGTAAAAATTAGTCTAAAACATAACATTGGGTCTCAGTGTGTAAATATACTAGGCATGTCTCAAGACTGAACTAATATCCTTGTATCCCTTGTATTTACTTAGGCAAAATACGTGAAAAAAACTGTAAGCTTATGCTGTAGTTCAACGTCATAAAGTGCTCTGGTTCTGTAAGCTCACTGCTTTATGGATTGCATTGCTGTTAGAGGAGATGGTTTTAATCAAGATGGTGATGAGTGTCTCCTGAGTGTCCATCTTGTGTGCTGTCAAATAGCTCCCTTTTGTACCAACAACATATAGGGTGTCTGAAAAGGAACTTGTGAAAGAAATGCACAGTAAAATCAGTACAGCATTGCTTAACAGTCCTCTCTAGAACTGGATTTGTGTGAACCACTGGAGGAGAAACAGGCTTGCTTCATGCTAAAGCATGAGATGCAGCTTGTAAACTCTGAATAATGTTGGAATCGAAAACTGGGTTGCACAACTGAATAGATACAGTCACGGGCTTTGCTATAATTGGTTGAATGTTCTTAAAATAGATTAGTGAATAAGTTATTTTCTGTATGCAGAAGTCACTTTTGATTAGACATTTTATTCTGGTTTTGGCAATGATACTTGCAGTTGTTTAGCCAACAACTGAAAATCTCTTAAACATTGGTGGTTTTCCAAATGTCTGCTGTAATTATTTGCTATTCAGTGTTGTAAATTGTGGTGCTTGGCACCTCTTTTTTTTTTCTTTTTTTCTTTTTTTTCCCTCTGCAAGTAAAAAACCTGCAAACTTTTCCAGAGGAAAAGTAAATTCTATACCTATTTGAAAACATGTGGATTTTTTAAACTATATAGCTTTGGTTCGTTATAATAGACCTGTTCCTAGACTGCAAAGCAGAATTACTGCTATATTTAGTAAGTGAGGAATCTTGTTTGAAGTTTCCAGCATACTACTTCCGTAACTTTACTTTGTATATGTAGTCAAATATCTCTTAATAGCATATTTTGTAACAGTACTGTTCTCCGGCTGTTAAGAAAATCTTCGAATTGCTACTTTATTAGGATAAAAAGGGAGTATGCATTCAGCAGGAAAATGTTATTTTGATGTAGCTTAATATTTTTCAAAATGGCACAGATGTAATTTGCAAACACTTTAAAATTTGTTAATTAGAATTGTTAATTAAATATTTGCTGTCTCAACGTTTTGAAGATATTATGTAGAAAGGAAGCCACTATTAAATAAAGTCCTGCTCCTCTGCAACCATATATGGTAGTCAAAAAAAGAAAGGACTTGGTGTTCTGAAGTTACTCATGGCTGATAACATCTTGAAACATATGACTAGGGAGTCATCTTAGCAACTACATTTTGAAAAGCAATTATTTTTATTCAGACAAACATTGGTTTTCTACGTTATATATGAAGTTTCTTTCTGAGGTTGTTGAAGTATTAAGTCTGTCCCATATGCAGCTTTTTTAACATAATTTCAGAATTTGATGTTCATTTCAGTCACCAAAGAAGTTAAGATAGACTATGTTTAAGTATTTCTTGTGAACCCTGTGTTGTGTAAGTGAAAACTTTTGTATTTTTTTGTTATTTTCCTCACTTCTGTTGACTAACAGGAATGCTTTTTTACATCGTAAGTGTGTCTCAAAGCAGTCACATTGCTTTGTTTCTAAGCAAGTGAACTTCTGTGTCCTTGTATCTTCTGAAGAAATTCTCATATTATAATCAAGTCCTAAAGTACTTTCAGAAAACTTGTCTTGTTCCTGTTGTGATACATTGTCTTTATATCACGTCTATAAAGCTCAATAATGTCTTCACAGAGCATGTAACCTTTCTAACGTCCTCTTAAAAATAGCAGGCTCTATGTCTTCTGCTTATAGCTTGCCTTTAAACAAAATTAGCTAAGATGATTAACCAGGTCTTATTTGAAGATGATGTGTTTTGATAGAAATTCCCAAAATAGGCTGTAATATGCAGCATAGAGTAAGTTCTACAGAAACTATTCTGAAATTGGAATGTTCATAATGGGGGGGAGGGGACAATCAAACTTGTATGCAAGAATAAGATACATGATAGGAGCTGTATTCCAGCACTTTCCCTTTCCTGTTCAGACAGAGGAGAGAAATCTGACCCCCTTCCTTAGAAAAAAATTAAAGTATCTTTTTAGCTGCTGGTTTTTTTTGGATTTTTGCTATTTGTTTCTTAGGCTGTTTTTTTTACCTGTGATATTGAAGAGGTGTATAGAAAAACATAAGGGGAGGGTTTCTTTCTTTTCTTCTGTTGTTAAAAAGCAGTGGAAGATTCAGATTTAGTCTGAATGCAGTTGAATGCACATTAAGTTTGTCGATGACACTAAACTAGGAGGAGCCGTGGACTCCCGTGATGGTAGAGAGGCCTTACAGAGAGTTCTGGACTGACCAGGTAGCTGGGCAACTGCCAAGCATTATGAAATATAAGAGCAAGTGCCGGATTCTCTGCTTGGGACAGGGTAATCCTGTTTATATATACAAATTGGAGTACAAGAAGCTGGACAGCAGCCCCACAGAAAGAGGTCTGTGGGGTTGGGTTAATGGCAAGTTGAATATAAGTCAATAATGTGCCCTGGAAGCAAAAAGGACCAACCATGTCCTGGGGTGCATCAGTCTACGTTTTCCTCAAGGAGGGGAAACAGAGGCGGAGCCGCTTATCTCTTCTCTCTGATCACCAATAGGGGGTGGGGAGGGGGAACGAAGCTGTGTCAGGGGAAGTTCAGACCAAACATTAGGTAAAGGCTCTTCATGGAGAGGACGGTCAGTAACTGGAGCTGATGGGCACAGTGAAGTGGTCACAGCACCAAGTGTGTCAGAGTTGGAGTGTCTGGATGACACTTCTAGTGATATGGTTTAGTTTTAGGTAGTCCTGCAAGGAGCAGGGAGTTGACTTGATGATCCTTATGGGTCCCCTCCAAGTCAAGATTTACTGTGATCTTTTTTGAATCAATCTTGCTGGTGAGTGGAACATACTCAGGAATATATGTCTACCTGATAATCACTACTGTAGTAGTTTATAGATTATAGGTAACAAAAAAAAATAAGGGGGAGGGGTAATTGATGTATGGTAGAAAGTGTTATGTAGAAGACAGTAAATATAGATCTAGAGGATAGTGGGTAGGCTTGAAAAAGAAAAACATGTTTGTAAATTGAATTCTTTAGGCCAAAGTCTGGCTAAGTAACTCACAGTGAATTTTTGTTCTAAAATATTTATGATTATACAGCTATGATATTTTAAATCTTGATAATGTTCTCTGTGATCCTTTCAAAGAAAAAAAAATTGAACAACAAAAGGAAAATAACTAGTATTTGATAATAAATTAAAATTCCTGTCACATCTCATTCAACTAAAAATGCCACGCAATGAACATTGCCAAACTCAAGTAATTTTAGTAGTGATTTTTTTGTTCAGATTTGAATGACCAAGCTAGTATGTGGAGAAATTTTACTGCAGTAATGTGTATTTTTTGAATATTGGTTGGTTTGTTTGTTGTGGGTTTGTGTTTTTTATTTTTTAAGGACCATTACTCTTGATACAACCCCTGAAATTACTAACGTGGCATTCTGGATGTAAATTTGAGTTTCTAACTTCTGATAAGACTTTTGGTTGAATGTTTTCAATGCAGATAACTCAGGTTGTTAATCTCTCATTGATCTGTGGAATTTAGAGACAAATAATACAACACACCGATAATTTTTCTTTTAAAAACTATAAATTTAGTCTTTATCTCCTTATATTCCTCACTTATGATAAGTATTGTTAAGCACAGGGAATGAGTAGGGATGGAGATATTTGCTGTCACTGTTGGTATGGGTTCACTTCAGCTAATTTCCGCAAAATACACAAAACATCATAAGTGAATCAAGCAAAGCACGATGACATTAGTAACTATAACACATGTGCAAGTTTGAACCTAACTTGTTAAGATTGGTCTGGTTTTTAAAATAATGCCTAATTACCATTGTCTGCAGTAATAGGTGGCATTGCTATACCTACAGATGAAACAGATGTGCTATATAGCTAAATAAAAACACAGAATCATAGGGGTTGGAAGGGACCTCGAGAGATCATCAGGTCCAACCCCCCTGCCAAAGCAGCTCCCTAGCTCATATTGGACAGATAACATAAAAACTACATAAAACACATGTGCAGAAGGATCTTTTGAGGAACAGTAGGGAATACTCTCTTACACTGAATCTGGGAATACATCTGAGCTTTGTCCTCTTTCCCCTTACAACAACCGAGTGCGAGCATGGATGCAGTGGCACCAGCAGCGGGAGATGCAGTGTCATGCTCCCTTCTAGCAATAAACATCTGATTCTTGGTTTAATGAACTTGTGCCTGCTGTCATTTTTCTGGGTCTTGTGCTTGTTTGTGCTAGCCCGATGATAAATAGCCTGTGAAGTAATAGAATGGCATTTCTCTGTCCTTTTTAGGTGAAGTAATTATCCAGCTTCTTATACTTTACTATGTAGCCTGATAAAAACCTCATTTAATCCACCCCAATCACATTCTCCATATTTTCCCTTAATTTGCACTGGTGACATGAGTTTTTGGCACCATTATTAAGTGATAATGATACTCACGGTTTTCCATTTGATAACTTTTTTTGTTTGATCTTGACTTTGCATACTTCTGTATCTTGACAGTAATGGGCTCTACCCTACCTGTAGCACAGAGAAGAGGTGAAAAAGCTGTCACTGTTGTAGTTCATGCAGTTGTTAACCCTGTCAGTACCCTGTAGTTGTATACAGTAGTATGAATATTTTTTCAGTTCATTTTATTGCCCTTGGTATGAGACGATATTTATTTTCTACCATGCCCTAAAGTTTAGATGTTTTTGCCAAGTACAGTGTCAGTGTGGGGGATTTTTTTTTAATTTTTTGATAATGGGGGAGACAAGTTACAAGAGCTGTGTTTCATATTGTACCACTAAGAATAGCCAAATAAAATGTTGGATCAAGCTTAGAAATTATTACTTCATCTGCACAAAAACATAACTGTTAGAAAATAAGATAAAACATGATTGCTTTTTTCAGGATTCTTAAATCCTGGAATATTTTTGTTTAAATAAGAGGGAAGTGTACAGGAAGTGCAGTGTCATCCACAGTAACTTTTTTATTTTTTTTTTTTTTAGCCAGGAAATTAATACCTGGCTCAGAACATGGTGTGAGAAACAGAACTTTGGGTTCTTTGACAATGGGCTAGCTCGAACCTCATGAGCCTTGCTTTCTAGGGATGGGGAGCACTTATCCCCAAGGGGCAGATGGATACTGTCAAAGAAGCTAGTGGGGCTCATTAATAGAGCTTTAAACTAGATAAGAAGGGGGAGGGAGACAGGGCCAGGCTAGATGGAAAAAACCCTGGTTGTGGTGATCAAGTTATTGAGGGATGGTGTGCTGGCAGTGACTTCCGGTCAGCCACCCTAGTTAATCAGGGGGGTAGTGTGATAATTCAGAGTAGAAATGTAACTACTATTAGTGGGCTAGGTAACTTAATCAGATGTCACTTGGGAAGCATATCAAGATCAATAGACCATATGAAGTGCATCTACACCAATGCACACAGCATGGGAAATAAACAGGAGGAATTAGTAGTCCTTGTTACCAAAGGACACTATGATGTGATTGCCATCACTGAAATGTGGTGGGATAATTCACATGATTGGAGTACTGCAATTGCTGGTTACAAACTATACAGGCGTGACAGGCTGGATTGGATAGGAGAGGAGGTGGGGTAGCCCTGTATGTCAGAGAATGTTTTGACTGCCTGGAGCTGGTGTATGGTGATGACAGGGTTGAGTGGATAAAAATCAGAGGAGAATGAAATCAGGGAGATATAGTGATGGGAGTCTACTATAGACCACCTGACCAGGAGGAGGAAGCTGATGAATTGTTTTTTAAACAACTGGGCAAAGTCTCACGATCACTAGCCCTCGTTCTTATTGGGGACTTCAATTTGCTGGATGTCTCCTGGAGGTACAATACAGCAGGGAGGAAGCAGTCTAACAGGTTCCTGGAGTGTTTGGAAGACAACGCCCTGACCCAGCTGGTGAATGAACCCAACAGGAAAGGTGCCCTGCTGGACTTGTTGTTTGTAAACAGAGAAGTTCTAGTGGGTGATGTGAAGGTTGGAGGACGCCTGGGGCATAGTGATCATGAGTAGATAGAATTCTTAGTACTGGGAGAAGTAAGAAAGGGAAACACCAGAACAAGCGCCTTAGACTTCCATAGGGCTGACTTTGGTCTGTTCAGAAAGCTGCTCAATAAGATTCCATGGGAGGCAGCCTTTGAGGGCAAAGAAGCCCAAGAGCGTTGGTTGCTCCTCAAGAAGAAAATCTTGGCGGCACAAGAACAGGCTGTCCTAGTCTGTCGGAAGAGGAGTCGGCGAGGGGGCTGACTATAGGAATGTAGTGAGATCATGTAGGGAGAAAGTCAGAAGGGCCAAAGCTGAACTGGAACTCAGACTGACCAGTTCTGTAAAAGATAATAAAAAGTCCTTCTATAGGTACATTAACAGTAAGAGGAGGATCAAGGAGAATCTCCAGCCCCTGTTTGATACTGAGGAAACATTAGTGACAAGGGATGAGGACAAGGCTGAGATCCTTAATTCCTTCTTTACCTCAGTCTATAATAGTAAAGATGGATATTCCCTGAGTATTCATCCTCAGGAACTGGCTGACAGAGAGGGCAAGAATAGCAAAATTCCCATGGTTAAGGTGGAAATGATTAGTGATCTACTTAGCCAGTTAGATACTAACAAGTCAATGGGGCCAGATGGGATTCACCCAAGGGTCCTGAGACAACTGTCAGATGTGCTACCCAGACCCCTTTCCATCATCTATCAGCAATCCTGGCAGAGCGGGGAAGTTACACTCGACTGGAGGCTGGCAGATATTACCCCCATATATAAGAACAGCTGGAAGGAGGATGTGGGGAACTACGGGCCTGTCAGTCTGACGTCAGTCCCAGGGAAGATCATGGAGAGGGTCATCTTGGGAGCTATCATGCAGCCCATGCATGATGGCCAGGGGATCAGGCCTACTCAACATGGGTTTACAAAAAGTAAATGCTGTCAAACTAACCTCATCACCTTCTATGACAAGGTGACCCACTTAATGGACAAGGGGAAGGCTGTGCATGTGGTCTCCCTGGAATTCAGTAAAGCTTTTGACATGGTTTCTCACAGCATTCTGATTGAGAAACTGGCTGCCACTGGCCTTGACAGGTGGACCCTCAGCTGGATTAAAAACTGGCTGGATGGACGGGCCCAAAGGATGGTGGTGAACGGAACCAAATCCAGCTGGAGGCCGGTCACAAGTGGCGTCCCCCAGGGCTCAGTCCTGGGTCCAGTCTTGTTCAACATCTTCACCATTGACCTGGATGAAGGGATTGAGTGCTCCCTCAGTAAGTTTGCAGGTGACACTAAACTAGGAGGAAGTGTTGACCTGCCTGAGGGTAGGGAGGCTCTTCAGAAGGATCTGAACAGACTGGACTGATGGGCTGAGACCAACGGGATGAAGTTTAACATGGCCAAGTGTAGAAACCTGCACTTGGGGCATAACAACCCCATGCAGGGCTACAGGCTTGGGGGAGACTGGCTGGAGAGCTGTCAGGCAGAGAAGGACCTGGGGGTGTTGGTTGACTGCAGGATGAATATGAGCCAGCAGTGTGCCCAGGCAGCCAAGAAGGCCAATGGCATCCTGGCTTGTATCAGACATAGTGTGGCCAGTAGGTCTAGGGAGATAATTTTGACCCTGTACTCTGCATTGGTGAGTCTGCACCTCTAGTACTGTGTGCAGTTCTGGGCTCCCCACCATAAGAAGGACATTGAGGTCCTTGAGCAAGTGCAGAGAAGGGCAACCAGGCTGGTGAAGGGGCTGGAGGGCAAATCCTATGAGGAGCGGCTGAGGGAGCTGGGGAAGTTTAGCTTGGAGAAGAGGAGGCTGAGGGGAGACCTTATCACCACCTACAACTACCTGAAGGGAGGTTGTAGAGAGGTGGGTGATGGTCTCTTCAGACAGGTGACAGGAGTCAGGACAAGGGGAAATGGCATGAAGCTGTGCCAGGGCAGGTTCAGATTGGATATAAGAAAAAAAAAAATTACTGAAAGAGTTATCGGGGCCTGGAACAGGCTGCCCAGGGAGGGGGTTGAGTCACCTTCCCTGGATGTGTTCAAAAAAAGGATTGATGAGGTACTTAGGGATATGGTTTAGCTTAGGATGGGAATGGTTGGGCTTGATGATCTTCAGAGGTCTCTTCCAACCTTGTGATTCTGTGTGTGATTCTGTGTGTGGAATTCATAATGATTAAGAAGTTATATAGGTTCTAGGAAGAGAATTAGCTGGCATCATCCATAGGACTTTAAACTAGTTTCAAAGGAAGATGGGGTTGTTGCTGGGTTCCCACCAGTGGAGTAGTGTTCTGGTAATAATGATAACCAGAAGACCTCACACTCTCCTAAGGCAAAAATGGTGTGCTCAGCTTGCTCCCCAAAATACCTGCACACCAATGCACACAATATGGGGAATACATAGGAGAAATCTGCCTGTGATCAAGGGGTTGCGAGAGGTGGTGGGACAACTCACATGACTGGCATGTGACCATGGATGGCTATGTCCTTTTCAGGAAAGACAGGCCAACAAGGAAAGGAGGTAGAACAACTAGAATGTGTAGAGTTCTTTCCAGGGGTGGACGAGAAAGGAGTTGAAAGTTTGTGGGTGAGAATTAAAGGACAGGCTAGCATGGGTGATACTATTGTATGTGTGTATTACACACTGCCTGATCGAGAGGAGGCAGATAATAAGGCCTTCTACAGGCAGCTGATAGTAGCCTCACAATCGAAAGCACTGGTTCTTTTGGGGGATTTTAACTACCCAGATATTTGCTGGAAGGCTGGCACAGCCAGCTGCTTGCAAGTCCAGAAGTTTCCTCCAGTGCATTGATGATAACTTCCTAATGCACATGGTGGATGAGGCTACTAGGAGAGGAGCACTGCTGGATCCTGTACCTACTAATAACCAGGGACTGGCTGAAGATGTGAAGGTTGAGGGTAGACTGGGCTTCAGTGACCATGAGATTGTGGAGTTCAGCATCATCTGTGGTGGGATAGATGGTGGTAGGACAATACATCTGGTCTATCTTTTCCTCAGTAAAGTATTTGACACTAGCTGCAAGGATGCTGTGGGAGACAAACTAAGGAAGTGTAGTCTGGAAGGCTGAGTAGTGAGGTGGATTGAGAGCTGGTTGAAGGGAAGAAGCCAGCAAGTTTTGATCAGTGGGACACAGTTTAGCTGGAGGCCTGTGTCTAGTGGAATCCCTCAGGGGTTAGTACTGAGACCCATACTATTCAATATACTTGTTGATGACCTGGATGAGGGAACAGAGTATACAGTCAGCAATTTTGCTGATGACACGAATCTGGGAGGGGTAACTGACACACCAGAGGGCTGTGTTGCCATTCAGCAAGACTCAGACAGTCTGGAGAGCTGGGTGGGGAGAAGCTTAATGATATTTGACAAGGGCAAGTGTAGGGTCTTGCGTCTAGGGAAGAACAACCCCAGGTACCAGTATAGGTTGAGGACTGGCCTGTTGGAAAGCAGTGTGTTAGGTGAGAGGGACCTGGGGGTCCTGGTGGGCAGCAGGATGACCACGAGCCAGCAACGTACCCTCATGGCTAAGAAGGCTGATGGCATCCTGGGGTGTATTAGAAGGGGTGTGGTTAGTAGGTCAAGAGTGGTCCTTCTCCTCATCTACTGTGCCCTGGTGAGGCTGCACCTGGAATATCATGTCCAGTTCTGGGCTCCTCAGTTCAAGGAGGACATAGAGTTCCTTGAAAGAATCCATAACAGGGCCACCAAGATGATTAAGGGAGTGGAACACCTTCCTTATAACAAAAGGCTAAGGGAGCTGGGCCTCTTTAGCTTGGAGGAGACTGAGGGGTGACCTTATTAATGTTTATAAATATGTAGAGGGTGAGATGGGTGAGGGGAAGGAGCCAGGCTCTTCTCGGTGATGGCCAGTGACAGGACAAGGGGCAACGGGTGCAAGCTGGAGCAGAGGAAGTTCCATGTGAACATAATAAGAAACTTTTTTGCTGTGAGGGTGGTGGAGCACTGGAACAGGCTGCTCAGAGAAGTTGTGGACTCTCTCTGGACACATTCCGAACCTGTCTGCATGCATTCCTGTGTGACTTAATCTAGATCATCCAGCTCTGGAGGTAGGGTTGGACTAGATGATCTTCTGAGGTCCCTTCCAGCTCCTAATGTTCTGTGATTTGTTACAATATGTTATTAATAGAATCACAGAACAGTTTGGGTTAGAAGGGACCTCAAAGCCCATTGACTTCCCCCTCCCTGCCATGGACAGGGACATCCTCCACTAGAACAGGGTGCCCAAAGCCCCATCCAGCCTGGCCTTGGACACTGCCAGGGAGGGCGTAGCCACAGCTTCTCTGGGCAGCCTGTGCCAGGGCCTCACCACCCTCACAGGGAAGAATTTCTTCCCAATATCTAATCTAAATCTTACAAAATGTGTAATTAGTGGATGGCTTTGATTCAGACACTGACCTCTAAAATTATGTCCTGTATTGAGCTAGTTAGGGACCAGTGGTTGGCTCTTAACAGTAGTGTTCAAAACAAGAAAAAGATCAATCCTTTAAAAGGAAGAACTTGCAACCATGTCCCCTCTCCCTGCTGTTTTCATTTGAATCTGAAGTCTCCTTTAAAAAAAAAAAACAAAACAAAAAACCCAAACAAACAAACCAAAACACTACAGGAAAAATGTGTTGAATTAGTCTTTTCAAGTCCTGTTTTGGCATGTGAATTCTACTTATGTCTAAGCATTCCTGCTACTGAAACTACATGTAGCTGGAGTGGACTTGGCAGTGGCCTTGTTACAGCATTGAAGTACAGCAGTAAAAACCAGCCCTGTAACTGTTGCTTTACTGTTTGTCAGTACAAATTGCAGCTCCAAGTGTTGGATATGTCATGATGCTGTATCACGTACTTCATCTTTAGTTCATAGCACAGCTATAAAATGCAGAGCAAGCAAAGCGTTGTGGAAATACCTCCCAAAATAATAGTAGAAGTAAACAATTTATTTGCTATACAGTACAATAGGTAAACTTTTATCTGAATGAATTTGTAATACAAATAAGTTTTTTCAAGAGGTTGCTAGATTGATCTATATTCTTGTAGTAATACTTTATATTTTCCTTTTGAGAAAAATTTCCCCCAGAATTAAACTGCATTTCTTACTTTCCTACTGATGAGATCCAAGTCCTGCTGCTTGTTTGCAGTCTCAAGCAAATAGAAATAGCCACCAAAAATAGTAAATGCACTAGTCTCCACCTAAAACCACTTTCTCATCCATATTTATGAATAGCTTTATTACTACTTCATTGACCCTTGAGCAATTTCATTATCAAGAGACTACTGGACAATCAGGAACTTTTACAGGTTTTCATGAAATAAATGACGGGAAGGGTGCTGCATTAAGAGGATCAAGGAGAAAACAGGCCTTTCTTGGGAAAGAAAGAAAGAAAAGTGGGAAAATGTGAAATAACTGGGAACATGCATTATGAAAGAAATGGTATTTTTCTATTTCAATGGATTTGGATATTATAATATTTGAAATACTGATTTTGGATTATAAAAAAACTCTCTAGTAACTTTGCATTGTAGGTAGTTCAGCAACTGTTAGATATAAGAATATACAGAAGGTCTAAAAGTGTTTGGGATGTGTAACAGATGATGTGGTATTTCTCAACTGCTTATTCAAGCAAAAAAAGAATGGAATGGATTTCCTTTTTTTTAGTCTGTGAATCTGACTCAGCCTCTCTTTGAACACATAAAAAAAGCACTTCAGTAATAACCATGTAGGCAAGATGTAAAAATAAACAATTCCATGTTGTCCAAAGCATTGCTTATTTTATTTCAATAGTGAAGACCATTACTTTTCACCCCAAGAGTGAAAACCTAAATATCATATGTCCAATATGTAATCCGGCATGGAAGACCATTGCAGAGAAAGTAGAATTCAGAGGTTGTCTGGTATCTACTTGGGAAGAAATTGTGTATGGTTGTTGTTCTGCATCCCACATTGTTCGGATGTGGAACAGGCTGCCCAGGGAGGTGGTTGAGTCACCATCCCTGGATGTGTTTAAAAGAGGGGTAGATGAGCCTTGGTACTTAGAGATATGGTTCAGTATGGGACAGGTACAGTTGGACTTGATGTTCTTAAAGGTCTTTTCAAGCTTAGTCATTCTGTGATTCTGTGATAGTTGGTGACACCAGTAACAGTTAAACTTTCTAAAAATAACATCCATTACTTCTGCTATCAAGTCAGGGAGACTTCTGAAGTCTTATATCTGAAATAATTACATCAGAACATATTTTTCATTAAGAAATAAAAAAAGTAAAGAAAAAGGAGAAAGATGATTTGGGAAATCATATTTCCTTGTATTTCTTTACAAACATTTATTCTTAAAGATGGTGTTAGGGAATATCAGCTTGATCTTAAAGCAATCAGAAGGCCTTGTATATGAAATGAGAATGAAGACTGTAAGAGTACACATCTGCGTATGTTCTTTGACTGGGTAAGCAGCTCTGCATATGTCCTAAGACACATGCTACAGACCTTTGTTACCTTGTCACTGGTAATGTTATCTTCTTTTTTTAATGAAGCCCAGAGCACATGGTAAATGGAAAATGCATTGGAGCTGGCAATACACTACTGAGTAATCTTGACATTGTGAAATGTCCTTGGCTGAATGTGTTTCTCAGCTGAAACGGGTCAAGGAATCTTTAGCACTGTGCCCGTTTTCTCTCTATGTTCTGTTGTTGCTTTGCTTCAAGTGTGTTCTGTGAGTAAGAATGTTTTATCTATGACCTCGGTGTATGTGTCACATAAAAGCGTATATGCTATTTTTGGACTTTCTCCAGGCTTTTCTGTTGAAAACAAGGGAAAGACTGCTGCAAAGAGACACATTGTAGGAAAATGCATGCAAATAAAACTTGTTACCCAGAACTTAAAATTTATTTTTTTTTTCCTCTATACGGTTTTACAGCACTGAAGGTAATGTAGACCAATAGTTGTTAAATAAAAAGATCTTAAAATTTAGGTATTCTTCCTTTTGTTTCTTTTTTTTTTCTTTTCTGTTAAGACAGAAACTGATTTTTGTGATTGCAGGAAATTATAGGGAGTTAAGACTAAAGAGATCCACAAGAGTTTTTGAGGTCGTGTAGTTTGTATGAACAATGTTAGGAGGAAGAAAATTTAAACCTTTCATCTAGTTCATAATGGTTTTCTCCAGGATGTAACGTAAAATTTTGTCCACCTTTGCACATATGTATGATACATATATATATGTATGAGATATAGATATATATATGTATATCCTACTAAATGCATGAATTCAGAAAGCAAGCTCATGTTATAACAAGAATTTGGATGCTAAACGTATGCCTTATTGCCTTGTTAAGAACTGACTGAATACTTCTATAGGATCATACTAAAAGAAATGTAAAATCTGAATAAAGTGTCTATATTTTTCCACTCACGTCTTAAGTCTAACTGCGTAAGGCCAAAGAGATGTGAACTGCATTAAAACAAATGAAGACTATAACAGCAGTGATAACTATAAAATTATTTACATTTTAGAAATAAAAGTGGGGGTAGTATTAGTATAATAAATGGAGAATACATATCATCGTGTTTACAGGTGATCATCACATTCACCTTAGATTTTTAGTGGTGCTGTAATTCAGGCACTGCAACTTTTTTCTGTAAAACTGTGAGGTCCCTTGTAGCAGTGTTACTCTTGTCAGTAAGTTCCAGTGACCATAGTTACCATTCTTCACATGATGCTGGGAACAATGCAAATGGGGTGTTTTAAAGATTTCCTTCATTTTGTATCTAATTTTTCTGTCCAACTCCTTCCAAAGAGTCAATCCGTTCTGTTGAGCTACATCAGGAATTGGGGCAGGAGGGAGAGGTGGGCAGCAGTATCAGACTGCAGACTAGAACCTGGTGGTGAAACTGGGTGTTGCAAGTACTCTAAAGATCACACAGGTGTTTGCATTGTGGGTTTTGACATTTTTGCTTCTTTTAAAATTTTGGGGATTTAACACACTTTACCACCTCATAGCTCCTGAGTATGCACACACACCTTGGAAACAGTGGTATTAGAAATACTTTTTTTTACTTCAAAATGCTGTTTCTGAAGGTAGCCTTCTGGTCCTACTTAAGTAGGCCATATTACTCCCTAGTGTATGGTCCTTCATCTACCTGTGTATTTATGTTTTTCCATCTTATTTTGCTGAGGGTTCTTTTAATTATTATTATTTATTAATTTTCCTGGCTTCTTTCTAAATATTTGGGTCTGTATTAGTATTCTGCAGTCATAATGCCCCAGATCTGTCTGTTAGATTATAATGATTAATCTGTTCTGACAAATAATCACACAGGTTTCTTTGCCGCTATATCACATTATGTGCAATTTACTGTTCATCATTACTAATGCTGTGGTTTAGCATTGTTTTTTCTCCAAATAAATAATATATGTGTGTAAAATATTCATCCAGGTTCTATCTTGTGTTACTGCCTTCCCAAACTTCTTGTGTGTTTTAATTGATTATATACCGTGTCTTCCACTGTG
The DNA here is from genome assembly GCF_964237585.1 of Gallinula chloropus. Lineage (NCBI taxonomy): Eukaryota > Metazoa > Chordata > Aves > Gruiformes > Rallidae > Gallinula > Gallinula chloropus. Next base: position 124,523,996 of record NC_140085.1, read on the forward strand.
ACTTGCTGTGCCCCTAATCCATGCTGTAAACTAAAATTAATGTTTGTTTACAGCATGCTTTTTCTAACTCTGTAATTTAATGAATGAAGCTTTTTGAATGTAGTTCTTGGTTGCTCAAAATATCACTGGTGTGAGACAATTAGATCAATTAGAACAGAAGAATTACGTTGTCTGATGCATCAAGACAGAGAACAAAATAAACATATACTCGTCTTAAAATTACGAAGGAAAAAGGGGGATTATTTAGGTAGATGCTCAATATATATTCTGATGTGTTTCTGTTGATACATAGTGATGCGTATGCCTTTACTGGGTCTTTTGTTGCACAACACGTTATGGTTGCTCAACCAACAAAAAGTCTATATTAGATTTTTAAGAAGATAACACTTGGTTTAAGGAAATTTTTCTGTTAGAATAGGTTTTAATCTACTTATTTCAAGTTCTTGTAGTTCTTCCAGCTAAGAATAGGCCCAGATCAAAGTATTCTGCTTTGGTCTTACAATCCTGGTTCCTACAATAATATTCCACAGCATGTATCTTCAGCACTGAGATACATGTACAAATACATGCATAATTTTAAAAAGGCTTTCTGAAAATAGAGATATTTCTATATAACGAGTTGTAGACTATGGTAGATAACAGTTAGAGGTTAATACTCGATATCTAATGAATCAAAACTATTAGATTTCTTTGTGTCCTTCTCGGTTTTGATAACTGAACTAGTTTGTTAAAAAAAAAACAAACCAAAAACTAGAATAAATTTGAAATATTCCCCTGCAAAGACACCACTATCTGCCTGTCTGTTAATGCTCATTTGAAAAGGTGGTAAAGAGATTACTTAAGAGAAAAACTCATACAGGTATCTTGAGACTTCTGCATTCTTAATTTGATCACAAATAGAATGATGATTAAGATGTTTAATTGCTAGGAATGAGTAACATCAACTGGTGATATGTTTGATTAAAATACCTGGAATTAAAATAGAATTGTTAATAACTTGGTCTCTGAGGCACACTATTCCCACTAACTCTCCAGATACAAGAGAGGAAAGTTACAGCCACAGAAGGAAATATAAAGGAAAGTTTAACCACTTCGTAAAGCCTGGTAGTAGGTGAGAAGTGGGTCAAGTTAACTGGTATGCTGAGCCGGGGACAAAACATTGACTTATGCACAGAAATAGATTATTTTGCTGCAAGATGAATTCCGGGTTGTAACTGGAAGTTCTGAGTACCTTTTCTTTTGCTACATCATTTAAAAAAATTAAGTAAAAAACCAAACTAAAACAAACAAAACTCAAAAAAACCTGGAGACATAATTTTCCTAGTGTAGCAACAGATTCATGGCAATATCTGCTATATCCTTTTAGAAATACATACAAATATGCAGACACAGGAGTCCTTTTTCAAAAATTCCCGTGAAATTGGAAGGCAATCACCAGAAGGTGATTTCTATCTGGTACCCCAGATTTTTCTCTGGTGCTTACTTTCCTTACTTTCTTGTCTGTATAAAAGTTAACTGCCTGAATGTAGGGATTGTGTTAGACTGCATAAGGTAGAGTCCAGGCTCTAAGGTTAAATTCCAAGTTTGTACATTGAAGGAAATAATAAGTTTTAAGAACTTGAGTAAGGTATTTTAATCCTGCTTCTTAAGCTTACTTTTAGGTTGTTTCACTGATGAATTCTTGGTAGCTTCTGTTAGGCTATTTCTCTTGCTAAAAAAAATGTTTGATAAGAGGATGAGAATGGATTGATGGTAGACTGTGAAATATTTCCATGAGAAATAAGGTTTTACCATGGCAGAGATTGAGAGAGACCAAAATGCTGACAATTACTGAAAATTAACTTTAGGAGCAAGAAGAATCTGGTTAAAATGTATTACTGAGGAAAATATGAATAATAGCATCTAATTTTTTTTTTAAATCAAATCCTTCTGTGGTGAAAATAGACTTCAGCCTGTTTAAAAGTGCTATCAGTAATTGGTAATGAAGTGCTGTAATTCGAAAGTCCCCTTCAGCTGAAAAACTTTCTATACTGTGGAAATTTAATTCTTCTTTTCTAGATTACAGACTGTATCAACATGCTACAAAAGGAGAAAGACTAGCAAAGAATTTTTTTTAGTGTAGAATATGAAAGATTGTATCCAATGAAAGAAACCCGAATATTTGCATGCTTCTTTCTTTCTTCTGTCTCTCTTTTATGGACAAGATCTGAGAACATTATTATTTGAAGAAAGTGAGTTTTCAAACAGACAAAAATAGTTTTCTCCATTTCAGTAGAGAAGAGATGGCAAAGGTTATCTTGAATTTTAAATTCTCCAAAGGGTTGAGAATAAAACCATATTTCTTAAATTTACTTAGGGCATGAATACTGTGACAATTGCCAGGGCTGTCAGTTGGAATAATAACACAGTAAAAGTGGCTTTTGTTATTAAAAAACTTTAGGAGTTAAGCATCACCTAAAAGGTGTAGTGGTCCTTGGGCTTGAACTTTCATGCAATATATTTTTGTTAAACTACAGCAATTATGGTAGTTTTATGAAATGGGACCAATACTGTCTGACTACATAGGCTTATAAAAATAATAAAACTGTTACTTAATATGGAACTTTCTCTTTTGAAAGTAATAAAAAATTGTAATGAAATAATGAGCTAGACCTGATAATTTCAATAGCTTGTTCCTCATTGAAACTTTTTTTTAGTTTTAATAAGGCAGTTACTTTGGAGACTGTGTCAGCCAGGGAAATAATTTCTGTGTGGGATGCGTGTGATCGTTTGGTTCAGCTACTGTTTTTTAGCCAGATCTATTCCTGGAGGAGAAGTTGGTCTGATCTGCAACAGCCTGGCTGCTATGTGCAATTAAAAAACAAACAAACAAACAAACAACAAAAAACCCCCCAGCAAAACTAAAATATGTGCATAAAGTTCACAAAACCTGTAAACCATAGACTGCAATTAAAAAGAGAGAGGCTTTCAGTACAAAATACAAATGTCGGTTCTTCTGTTTTGGTTTTTTTGGAGAAGAGGAAAAGGAGAGCTTTCTTCCAATTTCCAAGTTGTTATTTACTTCCCATACAGAGAGGGAATGCAACTCTTTTGTGTAAAGAAACTTTGTTTGACTAGGCCATCCTTCAATGAAGGGTATGTCTGAGTACAGACATGATACTATTATAGTCTGTTTGCCATGCAAAGTCCACTGGGAAAAAATAAGATTTTGTTCCTTCATTGGCATGTAATTACGCTAATTTCTCTTTAGAGTCAAGCTACCTGTGTATTTTTCAATTATGAAAATGCTGATAAAATTCACAGCCAGAGAAAGTTTCCTGTGTGTTAAGGGAGCTATTCTATAAAATCTTAGTAAATCATTTTACCCCAAGAAGAAATGTTAGCTCTTTCATCCTGGTGCTTGTTACCAGGTCATCTGAAATACATTTATACACCAGGTGGCGGAAGAAACGAATCTGAATTGAAGCCTCCGGAAAAGAAACGGAAAGGAGAAATTAATATGAATCTTTTGATTAGAATTAATGTAATTGATCTTTAATCTCTAGACTAGAATTTGAGATCTGAGCTTGTTTCTTAGAGACTATAGTCTGAGAAAATCCAAATTATTGAGTCGTCTATGGTGGCTGTATTCTTTAGGATCAGATGAATAATTTCTTTAAGGTAGATAACTTCTTTGAATGGAGTTGTGGTTTTGGCCCTGACTCTGTGTTAATCTAAACACGTTCAAGTGCATAAGTCTAACTTTGTGATATGTATCTCAACCTTTAAACATGGTTGTCTCAAGATAAAAATTTCTAAAAAGACCGTAAGAGTTATAATTGCCTCTGTCGTGATTTTCATCTTCAGTTGACATTATTCCATAAGAAGGGAATGTATATAAAGCCTTAGCATCTCAGTGTGTGTTTGTTAATCCTGAAGGTGAGACTTTCTGGGGATTTTAGTGGCTTTCCTGTACAGAAATCAGGTGAGGGGAAAAAAAAAAGCGGGGGCGGGATTTTTTTCAACACAATGAGTGTTATTTTTTACTCATTCCAAAGGCAGCACATGATAATGATTGAAATGACTGAATCTAGTATGAGAAAAAAGAATCACCTATCCTCGGGCAGTTCTTGCATTTTTAAGATATTATACTGAAAGTTTATGGAAGGTGGCACTGCAGGAGAAACTTGCTTCGGTCTTTTCTAAATTTTTCTAGCTTTGAGGGTTTCTGTTAAAACAGGAAAAATCTGTATTATCATATCTTCATAGAAAATGGTTTGTTTATTCATTTTCTGATATCTCTGGGGATCACTTGCATTGTGAATAATGCAAAAGGTGTATCTAAAACTACTGTAAAACTCAAGCCTATTGCTGTGGATAATTTTCAGTGGCTTAATTTAAACAATGTAATTTGAAAAACCTTGGTTCAGTCAGAAAGCAAAGTTCAGATAGGATTTATTGAAAGTTTGGAAACATCTGAATGACAAATGACAGTCATTGGTGGAGGCACCTGCATAAAACAAATATGTTTTAAAAATACAGGAACAAGAATTTGGGAGATCATACTCTCTCTTTTTCTCTAGTCTTTTATTCCATTTCATCTATTAGTTTTTAAACTGATGGCTTAATGAGCAGTGGCTTTCATAGTGGTTACTTTCAGGAAGGTAGGTGGGAGGAAACATCCCCAAATTAATGCTTTCTCTTGACAGAAAAACTTTAACATGTATTTACTTTTTGGTAGAATACCATGAATACAGGATAATTTCTATCACAGCTTTCAACTGAAATCCAACTGGGAGACACATTTGTTGTTAGCATGGTCATTAAATTACTTCCAAATAAGGGGTTTGGGGTTTTTTGAACTGAAGTTTTCCTGGTTTTCTTATAGTTTGCTTCGATTTGTCAGAAGAGTTGTTTCCTTTTATATACTGTCTTGCAGTAAGACGGTTGCAGGTTATCTTTTCATAGTTTTAATGCCTCTCCTTATCATAAAATTTACTGTTAGATTATTTAGTTCCACACTATAGGGAGATAGTCAGGAAGATTGTTGTGAGTCAGTGAAGAGGTTTATGTTGCTGATGTGTGTATAGCCCTCTGTGTGCCAGGATGGCACAGCAGACCTTCATCATGACTTTCCCAGCTTACATGTGCTACTTCTTCTAGCACTACTTTTTTGTCTTTGCTTATTCTTTGAATACACATAAATGCATGTTATACCTTTCCTGTGTTTAATATACAGTGTTGTGATTATTTTATCCTATACATTTTCTGTTTCTGGAAATTAAGTGTTAGTAATTGAGAAAATATAAGGAATATTCCAAATGTTGTACATATTGCGTGTTCTAATATGATTGGCTTTAGTATTGCACATTACTATATAAAAAGTTTAAAAATAAGTATCTGGCATACATGGCTTGTGAAATTCAGTAATTCTCATCTCTTTTGACCTTCGGTGTTATGTGAACTGTATATTTGTATAGGTGAAGCACTTGTTGAATAATCGTTTTAGTTCAATGAGCTGAGACAAGTATATCTACTGTGTTAGGAATGCACAATTTACCTTTACCTTTTAACTTCAGGCAACATGAGTCTTTCAAATAGTACGAAGAACACTGCCAGAGCTGTTTGCCTGAGTATCCTTTTATATCTCTCTCTTGCACATGACGTAGTGAAATGCAAAGAGGTACTGTTCTACTTTGCGAATCACCAGCTAAGAAATTCCTATTTTGAGATTGGCAAGTGTGAAGATTTTATTATTTTTTGGCAGTAATCTTGTGCATGTAAAGTAATTAAACTTTTTTTTTCAGGAGTATTAGGAGGCAGTGGTTTTAGTACAACTGTAGACAGGCAATTAAAAGTATTTCCACCTACCCTAGAAATATACTGAAATTAGAGCTTTATGCAAACATGTTTATTTCTAACAACAGGTCTTTCCTGAGTCTGTCTATGAAATTTATGCAACAACTTTATTCTCCAAGGAAAATCACCTTGGAAGCCCATATAAAGAGTATAGGTCACACTTCTCCAGTTCAGTGTTATCGCTTGCAAGAGTTGCGGTACATCAGAAGCAGGAGGAAAACCCAAGGGTACTATGGCTCCAGTGCTCAGAGGCAGGAGATGTCACAAAGAAGCATACAGGAAAGGACAAGGGACAATACCACTTCACCTCAGGTTTTCATGGTGTGGCTTGCCCTCAAGCCCCTCTGGCTTCATGGCAGAGCCCATAAGATTTAAGTATAACCAGCAGTAGAAAAAGTTCAAGTTGGGGACCATATAAACTGATTTAACATGCAAAAGTCCATGGGACAAAGCTGCTGAGGTGCTGGTAGATGCTACTGTGAGGTCACTCTCTAACATCTTCAAAATACCATGTCATTTTGGGAAAGTTTCTGATGACTGGAAAAAGGCAAATATCTTTAGCAGGGACAACAAAAAGGATCCAGGGAGCTGTGGTTTACTCTGCTTCCTTGTAGCCAAATCAGGGAGACGAGGTTAGTAAACACGCTAGATTTCTGGTCTCAAATGGTTATGATCAATGGTGCAGAATCCATCAAGTGGCTAGTTTTCCTCAGTGGTGGATAGGGTGGGTGATAGTGTTTAATATCTTCAGTTATTACCAGGATGATGGGAGGAAGTACATGTCAGCAAGTCTGCAGATACTTCCTGTCTGAACATGAGTTATCAGGTCACCCTTGCAATGATTCAGTCTGATTCAACTGCATGCCTGGCTGTATTAGTGAGAACATAGCCAGCATGTTGAGGAAGTGATTCTTCCCCTATGGCGCTTGCGAGGCCAGTTTTAAGATACTGTGACCATTTTGGGGTTCATGAGAAGAGCAACAAAAACATGGATTACAATGAAACTAGACCTGGGGACATCAGAGATATTCAGGACGTTTCAGCACAGAAGATACGAGAAGCAGAGACCTGGGTTTGTTTAGCCATAAGGTAGACCTTCTGAAGATGATAGAGAGAGGCCTCACAGTGACATCTACCAGCATCATCAGTATTGCAGTCTTCAACTATTGGGAGAGTATTGGGAAGGTAGACATACTTTTCTTGGAGTCTCCTTACAGGCTGCAACAAGAGAAATTAAAATTATGTAGAAGAGCAATACGTTTTTCTCACTTTGAGTGTGGTCCAACACTTCAAGCTTCCACAACTTCAAGCTGCCTTGAAGTTGTGGGGTCTCTATTCTTGTATATATACAGAAGTCACTGAGCAACCTGATAAAAATCAGCCCTCTTTTTAAGTATAATTGTAGTGACATAGTTTAGAGAGGTGCCATCTGAGCTAAATTGTTCTATGACTGTCACTTATCAAGACTTCCTTTTACAAAAGCTGTGTTGACTGGCCTGTTGTGTATAGTATTTTTGTGTGTTTGCCACCTCTATTACTTATTAGAGTAGCAATTATTTCATCTTTTCTAGAAGTTTTCATTGCATCTGCTAGCTTCCAGACCTCATATTCTGTGGTCATTTTAGAGAAAACGTTACATATCGTAGTTTGTGGTTGATCCATCTTTGAGTTCATTTAGTAATTTTGGCATAAATGATGTTTGTCTCTCATGTTCCTTTTTCAATTAGTTAACAATCTTTTCTGTGTGTGCTTCAGTTTGAGACTGTTCCTCTAGCTGGTCACTCTTCATGCCCTCCCAGTCTATTTCAGCATAGGAAACTCTGCACTGAATACAAATTAAAATAAGTCATTTAGATTCTCAGCAGTTTCCTTGTCTTTGCATACTCCTGTTGTGTTGATCCCTTTCATTCTGCAAAGTCTCTAGGAATCATCCTACTCTGGATGTATTTGAGGGAAGATTTATTACTAGTTTTCATGTGTTTTGCTAGTTGTTCCTTCTTGGCCAGTCTGTCTTGTGTGCTTTACATTGAGCCTGTCAGAATTTATTATCCTTTCTATTTCCTCTACTTGGAGATTATTTCAACTCCTTGAATGATGCTTCTTCTAGTAACTGCTCTTCAACCCTGCTGGCTTGCTTTTATTTGAGTCTTCATTCCTTCCTTTCATCTCTGCTTTTCAAGGTGTTCGTTTGCTGCCTGCTCCCCTGTGATTAAACCCTGATTTGCTTTTAGATTCTTCTCTTGAATCTCAATCTTGCAAGTGATAAATGGACAGTGTGCTGCCTGCGTGACAGGATTTATGATCTGGAAGCAGACACTTAGCTTCCTTTGTTTCTTTAGCAGTTGTCCTTTATAGTCCCAGCTACTGATTCTTCTACAGTAATTTTTTCTGTCTCTCTTTATGAAAATCTTCTCTTGTCTCTCCTCTTCTTGCTAGACCAATGAATGTCAGTGATTTATTATTTTTTTTCCCCTCCAATAGCAGTTTTAAGTTGTTCCTTTTTTTGGTTTTCTTCCAACATGCTTTTAAAGGAGTCTAGAAGTACTTATTAACCTAAACCACAGAAACTATGTTTGCTTCTCAAACTTTTTGAAGTAAATGATATAAGAAAAATAGTAGATAGCAAAGGATAAACTGATTTTTTTTTTCTCACTGTGCTCTTCTCTCTTCACCTATCTTACATTTAGAAGTCACTGTAGATACAGATTTTTCTTACTCCCTGAGCCATGGAAAATATAAACAGTCTGTAACTGCGACATATATAATTTTAATTTTCTTTAAGGAGCAATATCCTTTATGAAGAAGTATTGAGAAACAGTATTTTCAGTTTTTTTTTAGCCATTATTTCTTTGCTCCTTATGATATTAGTCATCAATTTCTATTATAAAGGATACAATCAATAGTATTACTTGTTAGTGTGACACTTTCAATTTCTACACCACCACACACATACTATACCACCCTTCCATGATGTTATGTGTCATGAAACTTGAAGTGGAAAAACACTTTAATATCATTCATTATGGAGACTCTGATGTAATGCTAGTTTTAACGTGGCTTTAACATCCTTAAATTGACAGACTGGTATATTGTCCTTCTCCTAGTAGTTTAGTATTTTTAACCACAACCATAAAATCCTTGATTTTTTTTTTTTTTTTTTTAAGTCTGTCACTATTTATAGGTTGTACATTGTCTTCATGTTGAATGGAGAAATCCTTTCTTTACAACTTTTTCATTAATCCACTAAGGTCTATGTGACAAGATAGACACTCCATGGATTTCACCAGGAAAAGCTCTAGAAGGATGGCTGACAACAGTGTTTAACAAAAAAGAGCATACTTGTGTTAAATGGTAAATATTAAATAAATACATCTTCCGTTGCCTGGAATTTATAAGGTAACCATCCTAAATTACTGTAATAGACCTGAACGGAGTATTGCTAGGTTTAGAGGGAACGCAGGCTCCAGTTAATGTGTTGGAAGATCTCCAACTTGTGTGGACTGTTAAGAAATTCCCATGGATTTATACTTCATTAGTACAAGATCTCGTGCTGATTAAGAATCAGATAGAGGGGAAAATCCCGTCTGTCATTCATTACAATGTTGGAAGACTGAGTGGCTCTTCCACTAGTAATTTCTGTCTACAGTCAAGAGTCAAATCCAACTCCAAGTGCCAGGACACAGCATTTCAAATGCCAATAACCATACGCTCACCTGGTGTATACCCTGCAGGGAACACGGTCACTGGTCAATATCTGTTCAGTGTGAAATAGATCAGACACAGTACTGGGCAATGGAAGCAGATAGGAAGGTCTTGTTCCTGGCTTGACTGTCTTGTGTCAAGTAACTTATACCAGCTGGCCAGGTGAGATTTCTCAGCTTTCAAGCATCTCTCTTCCTGATCCAACCTCATCTGCAGATTACTTCTGAAAAAAAGCCCTCTGATTTTTGCCAACCTCATTGAAGGGAATAAGAACTTTTCTGGCACAGATGGAGCTGGGGGAGTATTCTTACTTTGAAGTCAAGTATATGTTCTGTCAAGAAGAATGATTTCTTCTGTTGAGAAGGGTGGTGAGTGAGGATTCACTGCTTTAGGAAATAGCCACAACTAGGCCTTAGTTAAAAATTATGCCTGCAAATTTAAGGAAAGATGTTTTCAAACCTCCAGAATACTAAAAGTTGGTTTAAAAACTATCAGAATGTGGAAATTTATAAAAAACTACAGTGTAACTATTATATAGAACTTAAGTATATAAATTTATAACATTATTCCTTAGGCAATAATACTACAATTACTGGTTCCTGGTTTTCTTGCAAAGAATTCTAATTTTTCTAAAGTAAATGGCCAAAGAACTTATTGAGATCTTTGGTCAAAGCACATTAAACAAGTCATCAAAGTACATCAAAAATATTCATTACTCCTTACCAAAATCCAAGTGAGGACTGTACATAAGCATTACCATCCTTTCACAGATGATGTGTGGTTAACATTTCTATAATAGTGCTGGAGAAAAATTTTGTTTCAAGGAAGCCTTCCAGGTCTGTCTTGTGGTTCTGTTTGGTTTTTTGTTTGGTTTATTTTTTACAGCCTAAACCTAGCATTAGTGAGATAGGTGTGAAGTTGGAAAAGACATTCTGGGTTATAATAGGCAGTTATATTTCCATACCTACAAGTTTGTTTCAAATTTGCATAATGTGCTGTTCTGAATTAAAGATGACTTATTTGATATTTCAAAGGTCATGGATGAGCTAATAGAGATACAATTACTGGTTTTCTGAACATGGGTGTCTGTTTAGCTGTACTGAATTAAGCTCCTTGATACGTGGTTTAGTAAGAGTTTTGCTTGGCCCAGTCAGTCATACTTTGAATTAAAGTTGTTTGTAATAAAGTATCAGAGGTTGGACAATTTTTAGCATATAAAATTAAAAATAAATTAACACATAAAGAAATAAAAAGTTCAAATAATTTCAAAATGAACTTTCAAATAAGTATTATATAATTCAAAGTTACCAGCTAATCTAGAACCAATATATTTATTCTTTATTTTTTTTATATTACTTTGGATCAAGGTCTTCAGAATACTTAGTAAATGTAAAAAGAATTTACTTTGAAGATTGCTTTACATTGTGGATGATTCTATGTGCCTATAAAATAGTAATGTGCCAATAGATATTCATCTTACTCTATATGGTAGTGGCAAACAAGATTAACCAATTATGCAACATTATGTGTCATATAGTTCTTGTCTTGAACCTCTTGTTCACAACAACTTTAAAATTTCAAGACCTCATCCTCCAATCTACTGAATGTCTTCTGTCAGTGTTAAATATAGCTAATAATAAATATATATATAAAATAAATAAAAGTGCTCTATACCTCTTTGAGGAAGACCTCTGATAACTAGAACTTTGCACAGCATCTGAGGGTGCTCACCAACATGGAGAGCCAAGCTATTGTTTTTACATTCGTTCCCACAGTCTGAGTCTTTTAGCTCTGTTGAGTGGTGTGGAATAAGCGCTGCTTTAGCTGAACTGGTGTTCGCAGGTGATGTCAGGTCTGCTTATCTTGTTCTGCTCCTCTCCTGGCACTCAGCATGAGAAGAAAAGTGGAATCTGGCTCTTTTACCTCTACTTAGATGTGCACTTGTCATGTATTGCTAGATCACGGGTTTCATTTCTGCTGCGTTGTGGAGCATAAGAAAATGAAGCAGTCTCTCAAATGAATCCTGTTCTCAATGGGCAGATAATCATTCAGTATTATGAAAAGGTGGCCCTTTTTGGAAAAGACTCTAGGTGTCTCTGAAGTGTCAGCTGTAAGTGGAAAATCAATAAGTGTAGGCTGATCCCTGAGGCTCTCATCTCTCTCGGTTGTGCAGACTGGGAGAGGGACATGGAAAAGCATCCATCCTGTTAAATACAGACTGACAGTAGTATGAAGGTTACTGTACTTAAGTTGCTACTAGATATATCGAAGTTCATATATATTTGCTTTTGCTGTGTTTTTGTATTGCAAGTATTCTGCTGAGAAATGTTGAACAAAATTGGTAGCTTCCCATGATAAATTAAAACACATAACTGTAGGTTTACTCTGCCATGAAGTATAGTGACTGGTGTGATTTTTAAATCTTTCCCTCACAGAATCTTTGTTGCCTTTCTTCAGTATGTTTTTACTATATAATCAGTTATCACTCCACTGACAAGTATTAGTCTGATAGTAACTTATCATAGGCTGACAAGTGCCAGAATTCATCCTCGCATTTGTGTTACTGAAGCAACAGATAGTTGGCTCTAGGGGCTGAAATACTGTGACACATTATTCTGACCCACAGCTTGACACAGAAGTTTGTTTAAATCATTCAATTTCAAGTCAATGTGTATTTTTAAATATGATTCTCAGTGAGGGCTCCTTGCAGTATCTTTTGTCTAAAAACAACCACAAAATAATAATCAGATTCTATATGAGTCAATCTTAATGCTAAGGCAATGTTTTAAGAGTTTGTTTTCTTTCAGACCAAAAAAGTATCCTGGAGTAAGTAAATGAAGTTAACTTTTTTTCTTTTTGGTAAAGCTTAATCAATTCTGCAAGCTTACTTCAGTGTACCAGTATATGCCAACAGTCTGGGAAAATGCCAGCCATTAACTATATGTAGCTTTGTTTTGCAACTTATTGTACATATAAGAATTGCATATAAGATGTACTTAGAGACCACTTTCCCAGCAGCCACATACATTGTCAGAACACAGAAGGACACTTTCCAAATTCATTACCTCTTATTTGTGCCATTCTGGGAGTTGATCTCATAGCTTCTTTTCTGAGCCCTTTAGACATAACAAAACAAACATGATAACATGTTTTAGTTATGACTTGATTAAAGTGAAGAAAAGTCACTTAACTGCTAATAGCAGAAAAAACAAGCATTTTAGGGTGTTTTTCAAACCTTGTTTTATGTATATGTATTTATATCCTAAAGAGTATTATCTAAAATAAAACAAAGCATTTTATGCTTAAATTGTGTCTTGTTTTCTGTCATTATAATGCATGCAATTGCATGTCACTTCACAGTTACGTTCTTGTTTTTGTTGGTGGTTGTTGCAACTGATCTAAGCCTACATTTGAAATAGGAGAAAGACCTAAATGATGAATTTTTTATTAGCATCTTACACAGTTCTGTGATACGTGATTTTGCTCCTTATACTATAATTAGAATATGAAACTAAGATTCATTTTTTCAAGGTCATGGAGCAGACTGTGCCCAGAGGGCCATAACACATACCTCTGTAATGGCTTTTTGAGCAGAACTTAATAAAGGAAAAAAAATTGCTGCAAGGCTCCTGTGTTAAGAACCTCCAGTTTACTGAATATAAATAGGCATTTTACCTATTGAACCTCCGCAGCAGAGATGCTTAAGTAAAGAGTTTACTTTTTGAAAGCAAAAGCTTCTAATCTGAAGCCATTCCTTGTGTGGCATAATGGCTTTGTGCGTTGGTGGGTTTCCAAGTTTGAGGGATTTTTAAAAATGGCAAGAGGTAGCATCTCTCTGAAAGATGCTGCCATCAACTTCTTTGGGACTATGTTGGCAGAAAGCTTAATGAAAGGGTAAAATATGGTCTTATGCTACCACATTGTTTACAGAATAACTTCCTTTCTTTCATCTTAGAAGTATTTACATGTTAATGGAATCTTCTTTTTCTGATTGAAGCCACTCTGTAGTGGTGTTGTGTCCAGTGTGTTTCTCAGTCAAGGAAGGTGTCTGACAGACCTGTCCTCTTTTTTTCTTTTTTTTTTCTTTCTTCTTCCCTTTGCCCCTGAAGTCTGTGAAACAATTCTAGAAATACTTTGGTGAGGAGAGACTGCATAATAAGAGTTTGAGCACCAGGTTTTTGATATGCATCTGCTTGCACCTTTACTCTGCAGTACCATGCAAAAACAGAAGATAAAATCCAGTTAACTTGTAAAATAGAAAGGAGACATATTGCTGAGTGAGAAGGAATGGAAACACTGGGTTCTTTCAAGGCAGGTTCTTTCCTCATGCTTGCTCACTTCCATCTGTTTTTAGTGCCTCTCTGGACTGCAGGGAGCTCTTTGCTCTTCTCCTGTAGTCCTTGGGAAAAAATATCTTTTCAGCACTTCTAAGGTTTGTACTGAGATCCCATTTGCTTTCTCTAGAATTTCTTTAGTCGTTTGTGATGTGAGCTCACAGCTTGCTGTCCTGACCCTCCTCTATACCCTCCAGAAACACCTCCTGACACTCTTTGTTGGTTACTTTCAAAGAAGGAACAAACTTTTCCCGCTCCAGTGCATCTCACCTCTGCCAGACTGCTTCTGTCAGAATAGTATGAACAGACACTTTTCCCCTTTGGAGGGTGATCTCACCTTTGATAGACACATACTATACTTGCGTAGTACATACATAGTATACATTCTATGTATTACATATAAAAATACATACTGTGGGGCAAAATATATTTTCAAGTATTTTCTAAACAATAGATACTTTAGCAGAAAGACAACATCAAAAGCATGCAAATTTTAGATCGGGAAATCTATTAGATGTTGATAAATAGATTCTGAAAACTCAAATCTTGGCCACATGTTAGATAATACAAAAACCTTGCTCATTTTAAGAAGGAAATTGGAGAAAATGAAGAGTATGTTAGTTCAAGTCACAACCTCTGTTAATTTTTATCTACTGGAATTCATTTAACACGTTTTTGCATGTCCTTTACTAGCTTCTGGGCTTCAAAATGATACTAAATATGTTTTTTTCTTTATATTTTGCAAAGACTAAAGCATTTTAGGTGGGATACCGTTAGCTTTTTTTGTATCAAGAAATACATCCAAACTAAAGACTAGAATGGTATTTTTGCCATTGATAAAACTAAATTCTATCCTAACCTGGCATTACAGTCCACTGTTCACTTCTTTGTGTAAACATTTAGATACTAGTTACTAAGTAGGTAAGTGTGAAATGTTTTTTCCAAGGCTTTCTTGGCGTTGTTTTACTGGATAGAAGAAAATGTTTCTACTGCACAGTGGGGATTGTGGACTCAGGAAAGCAGAGAATACCAGTGCTTCATGGTGGATGGGAATGATAACCAAGTCTATGCAGTACCACTTCCTTTGTTTATTTACCCAGAGGCTTGCTTGTTGATTTCAAGGAAATGAAGAAAAATTAAGCTACTTGCTTCAATAGAGCAGTTAATGTACTTCAGAATGTAATGGTTTGCTTCCCGCCCCCTTTTTTCAGAAGGCTGTTTGTCCTTCTCTTTCAGATACCTTATTTTAATTTGCTGTATGGCAAAATTAAAAGAGACCGTTACTTCAGCAGCCAGTACTATTTTCACAGAATGCTTTATAAGTCTGTAGCAGGTTATTAGGCTCAGAGCAGTGCTGATTTTGATGGCTGTTTAACTCAGCCAATTAGCTTTAGCAAATAAATCCTCAGGGTGTGTCCCTTATCACAAACCAGAAGTGGAAGAAATGTGAACTTGGTACGATAATTTATTGAATGCAGCCACTTTTCGTAGAGCACGGGAAAACTGCCGTACCGAAGTCCCTTCAGAACAGTTCTGCCACATTCCTGCTCATTATGAATAATTACCAAACAGGCCCACCAGGTGCCATTTGAAAATACCAGCATCTGCCACCACAAGTGTTACAGTAATTTCAACACCTTACTGCGTGTAAATAGTTGAATGTGAAACAGGAAGAATTACATTCACAATCTTTCGCACAGAGTTGCAATAGGAGTAGTGCACAACGAAGCTGGAAAAGCCAGGTGAAGTGCTGAAGGAAGGAATGAAATCTTCTCTAATAACTTCAGCCTGTTACAGCAGTTCTGTGGTGTGTTTGAGATGAACTGTCAAAACCCTATACTGAATATTTTGAAAAAGTATTGATATTATTTTAGTGAAAATCCACCTTTTTCTTGTATTTTACTTCTGTTTCGTTTGCCTAGGAACTTAATGATAGGTGGTTTTAATAGCTGTATTTCTTGTAATTCACTATTATAGAAGTGGAATCCAAGTATAACTTTATGGTTATAATCCCATTAGCCTTATTTCAGTAAGAAACTGGGAACCACTGGTGCAAATTTAAGGAAGATTTCACAGGATTTACGGCAGTCAGCTCTGTAATGAACTTCCTCCTCCTCCTTCTCCCCCTCCCTCTTATTCCTTGGTGAAATGGTTCAGAGTGTTAAACTAGTTGATAAACATTTATTTTAGGAGTTTTCCTTTGGTTGTTTCATTGATGGTTTGTGTGGTTTAGTTTTGGTGGGGTTTTCCTTTAATTTATTTTGCATTGTTTTTTTTTTTCTGATTCAGCATCTGAATGTGTTATTTAAGATCTGAGGTAAATGCCACAGCCTGCTTAAAAGAGTAAAAATCACACAACATTTAAAAGATGGCATTGTGAAAACAATCCTGGCTTCATTCTTTAAGATAAGGTATTGGGCTAAAACTGTCGTGAAAGTACGTACTGGGTTTAAAAATGATCATCCTGTCAGATTACTTCCTGCAAGGAAATGTATATAAATTTTCTTATCCAAAATTGAAGTTGTAGATTAAGAGAAAAAAATCTCTTCTTGACTAGCTTTCCAGTTGCAGGAGGTGCTTACTCACATCCACTTTGAAGTCAGTGCGTGATTATTTTCCTATTAATTCCTTGGATCATAGGGACAAACTCTACACCAAAGGAACATTTTATCACTTTTTATTTTTCATCTTAAATGCACTATGTCAGAAATACCTTATAATATAATCAGCATTATTGATTGTTATATCAATATATGCTGCAAAGAGTAATAATAGTAATTCTTTTGTATTTTCATTGTTTTTATTGCTTCATGTGAGTAGACAACAGGCTGATTTTTTTAATGCATTTTATGTCACTGCAGTTCTGTAGATTCAGATTGTGAGGCCAAACTGACGTATTATGTGTTTGTGGCCTGATTTCTTGCATTCTATAGATGAAAGAATTTTATTTATTTACTCTATTAAGTCTAACTATGGCTAGTGCTGTGGTTTGGGTTTTTGGTGACATATACCTAGGCTGGTGACAGGTACAAGTTCCTCTGGAGCCTTACTGAGAAAGTTTCTCTGGATGATAAATTCTTCCAGTTAAATAACTTTGAATTAATTTGTTTCACTGGGGCTACTGTGACTTTATGCAATGCTTCATTTTGTCAAAACATTACTGAAGATTAGACCAGATGTTGTCCAAGTTATGAATGAATTTTATTGTTTGTAAGAAGCATTATCCATTTCTTTTAAAACTCTTGGGTGCATTTTATCTGGTCATGAAATGTTGAATAGTGTTCATGAATATACATTCTGATTATTCATGTATGAAGGAATTTGCTGTTGCCCAATTATTATTTTTTTAATTACTCTTAAGCTCTTCTGAAGAGGTCTGGAAACTGCTGTGACTCTTTTGACTGCCTCTGTTTATTGCCCTCTTGCCCACTGGTTATATCAATCCTTCCCAAGCAGTTGAATAGGTGCTTGTTGCTCCCTCATCAGCAGTTGGAGACAAGATGTTTAAGTGCTAGCTGATAAAGGAGCAGCCACCACAGGCCAATTGTTAAAGCTAACAATAGCGAAAGCCAGCAAGCAGACTGCACATGCTAACCCACACCAATCCATAGAAGATGCCTGAAAAAGTTATCCCTTGAAGAAGACCCCGGGAAATGGGCCAGGAATATGATTTCAGCCTCTGTTGTGTGCTGTGACAGCTGCACCTCAGCCAAGATGGAGAAGAAAAGAAGGGTGATAGTTACTCAAGAATGTCTCCAACAGGAGATGGGGGTAATCCTCTGCCAACCTGACTTGCTGCATTGGGGCACTTGCTGCTTTCCAGGCATATGGATCCAGGAGGTTTTAGAGAGACCTTCAAAGTGTTCCTGACCCTCAGGCTTCTATCACTTATTGCTCATTCATTTTGGCACCTGTGGTACTCACAGAGTGACCTAGAGTCTATAAAAAGTAACTTTCAGGAAAGATGGTCCAAGAAGGTGGGGAAGAGATGTTTTGCTGCTATCAAAATAGAGTCTGGAGGAAATTCCAAGAAGGAACAGGTCGATGCAGTATTACTGCATTTTCAACAACTGAAATAGAATGTAATCACTGGGCTTGTTAAAAAATTAATTTGATTGTCAGTTCATCTTTGGATTGTGTATTACATAACCTGGGGAGGTTTTAATGGTGGTATGAATTATTGTCTTGATGTCCAAAGGCTGAGAGAATGGGATCTGTTCACCTGTGGGAAAAGAAGGCTTAAGGGAGACTTCATAATCATGTTCCAGGTTTAACCCAGCTGGCAACTAAGCACCATACTTCGGCTTGTTCACTCCCCACAAATGGGATGAGAGAATCAGAAGAGTGAAAGTGAGAACTCATGGGTTGAGATAAAGATAACCTAAAAAAAGAAAAATCTGAGCACACAAGTAAAGTAAAGCATAGAATACATTCATCTCTTCCCATGGGCAGGTAGGGGTTCTTCTATCCCCATGGAAGCAGGGCTCCAGTATGTGTAATGGCCATCACCCCCAACTTCTCCCCTTTACTTTCTCTTCTCCCAGCTTTATAAGCTGAGCATGAAATCATATGGTATGGAATAGCCTTTTGGTCAGTTGGGGTCAGCTGTCCCCCCTCCCAACCTATTGTTCAGGCTGCTCGTTGTGATGGGGGGGATGTGGTAGCAGAAAAGGCCTTGGCTCTGTGTAAGCACTGATCAGTGACAATTAAAAGATCCCTGTGCCATCAAAATTTTTCAGCACAAATCCAAAGCATAGCCCTGTAGCGGTTTGAAAAAAAAGTACCCCAGCCAAAACCATCACACACGGCTACAAAGGAGACTCCCTGTATACAAGGAGTCACATAGAAAAGATGAGGGGTAATAGGTGCAAGTTACTTCGGGAGAGATTCCAGTTGGCACAAAAGGCAATCTTTTTCTAATGAGAGCACTCAGGTGATCTCCCCAGGGAAGTGGTGGATTCCTCAACATTGGAAACAAGTTTTGGCTGGCAGAGGTGCCGGATCATCTTGTCTAGACAGAGCTTTTTCCAAGATAGATTGGACTAGATAATCCTTGAGGTCCCTTCCAACCTGTTATTCTATGATTCTGTGGTTTCTCTCTGATGAGATTCCTTTTAAGAGTGATGGATTAGAATTTTTTATGTACTCCACTAGGAATTGAACTGATGCTGTTGACTGCATGTTGGCTACCAAATAGTCATGAGATTTAGTGATTTTCAGTTCTTAATTGCTTAGGTATTATTCAAAGACATGACCTGGATTTGAAAGACCTCATTGTATATCCCAGCATTATTTGACATTTTCTGAAAGGTTTAGGATCATTACAACTATCTTATGTGCCTACTCTGATCACATGCAAGAGAGAAACAGAAAATTTACATGTCTTCTATAGATTTCTAATTCTCATTAAACTAATTTCTTTATAGTCTTCCGCTCCTGACTTTCTCCTGAATAACATCTGGTGCAATGCACAGTGCAGCACTAAGAAAAGAAACAATTAATACTTAGAAAATCAAACTCTGTCTTAAATCTCTGTTGGGTAACTTGCTTAAGCTCAAACATTCTAATGAGGAAATATTACTGTCTATGGCATATTAACATTTTATAAAAAAATGTTAAAAATACATTTATAAAAACAATTTGTTTTGAAAGGTTGCCCAGAGATACTGATCTGCCTCCTTTATGTTTTATCTAGCAATATCTTCAGAAAGCTGCAAAATTTAGATACGCTTTAAGATTCACACAAACATGAAAAAAGAGGCTGACCTGCAAGAACATTGAGCATCCTTCAGTAATCATTCAGTATCATTACTTTTCATTATTTGACAGGAATGCACAGAAACTATAGAATATATGTTTTTCCAATATTTTTCTTTGATTCTGCTTGCTTTATCTTCCTGTAGTTATCCTTGTGTAAGTTATTTCATGTTTGTCTTATTTGTATACTTAGTACCTTTCTTACAAGTTGCTTTGTTAAACTATATCCTTATTAGCATTGATATTTTAGTGAAAGTCATGATGGTTTCTTTAGAAAACAAGGACCTATGTACATGACAGTTTCATCCTTTTGTTTGAACTGAAAATTATAGTGTAGGTGGGATTTAATCACAGGGTAGTATTCTCAGTTACCTGGGATTTCAGAAACACAGGTTCTAGAGAAATGGAACTTATTATGTAATGCCTTTACAGTGCCATGGCTACAGTGTTTAGCTGCGATTTCTCTTACCTGAGCAGTCTGTCTGGAAGCAAGGGTCTAGGTATACTAGAAAGCTCCGGGAGATGTAATTTTCATGTTTGACTGCTGGTGCACCTTTACTCAGGTGGTGGAAGAATGAGGTTTTGCTGTTATAACTTTATCCGTGTGCCTCAGAGTCGAGAAGATCTTGGTATGTCTTCTGCTCCCATGCTAGCATCTCTTGCTGGTTTGAGCTTAATGGGATGAACAATTTGGAGAAGGCACTTGTTCTGCTGCTCCCCCTTATTACTGTGTCCATCCTTGAGACAAACTGAATGCTACAGTCTCCAACAAGTCTGATTACTGTTTTTTTTTTTGTGGAGATGGGCTAAATTCTTAGAGTGCTGGTCCAACATGCCCATCTGCTTGGAGGAATATATTTGCACAACAAGGTCCAAAGATTTTTGACAAGTTACACTGTTAAATAAGGACCCAAATCAAATAGGGCCATCTTATATTTATTTGGGGATCTTTACTGGATTGTTGGTAAAGAAAAAAAAATATTACATATGGTTAAAGTTTTGAGACCTGCTTGGGTTTTTTGTTTTTCAATTTGGAGGGGTTTTATGGTTGTGTTTTGTATGGGATTTTTTAATCAATAAAAACAAATCGGAGAAGACACTGATAACCTTTGTTTCATTATCTTTTTGTAATTTAATACAAGACTGTATTCTACTTAAGGAATGAATCTCCCATAGGATTGGACATGTATTTAGGTATTTATTAGATGTTGTAGGCCCTATTTCAAAGCCTAATCTCAGGTCTTCAGAGCATTCTTAGCTCTTTGCCAAGGCTGCCTCTTCTGCATAATCTTTAGATGATGTATGTTTTCTTAGTTAATAACCACTAAATCCTCTTTTTATGTTTGGACTAAGATCAGTCTCAGTAGTGCTGGGTAATTAAAGAAAGACTTAAAAAAAGCGTTGGCCTGCACCACTCTTGTTTATAATCCTGGATTCTGCTCCCATTTACTGTAATCATGAATGTTGCTTATTCTCATTGTGGCCCTATTTGAGCCTTGTACCTGTAGCATTGCTAGTTTGTTTAATTATTTACCCTAGAGAAGTCAATTCTAAAAACAAACACTCAGAACTTTTTGCAGACATCCTTTAACAAACCTTGTGGGGATTTTTTTTTTTCCAAAACGCTAATAAAAGTTTGGTTTTAAGTTGCTTTGACTTTAGAAATGCATTTTGTTTTAAAGAGCGTTAAACTAAAGCCTCTGGCATGAAATACATGGCTTTATTAATAGTTAACTGTTTGTCCTGGTTCTGGCCAGGCCAGAGTCAACCTTCTCAAGCAGCCAGTCCAAGGAAGCTGAGTCAGTCCAGGCTGTTTCCCACATCACCTGACATCACTCCCCCATAAAAGGGGCTGGTTGGGGAGGGATGCTCCTGTGTGCCTTCCATGGAGTCTGAATGTTCTGGGGTATTGGGTCAGTCCCCAATACACAGTACTCTGTGTTATTGTCAGGTCCATAAGGTTGTCTGTGTTATCAGTGTAATTAGTCATGGGCTGTTATTGTTCCCCTTTCATGGTGCTTTTATCAGCAAACTGTCCTTATCCCGACCCAGGAGGCTCTGTCTGTTTCTCCTCTGGGAGTGAGTGGCATGTGGTGCTCAGCCACTTTGGGGCTGAACCACCACAGTGTCATAAAAAGAAGTAAGACTGCTTGAAAAGAGGCCAACAATAAAATCCCTGGATATCTTGACTTCAGGATAAAATAAACTAAGCCTTAAAGAATTTTAGGGTTAGGGGAAAAAAAGTTTTACTGTTCCTTCAAATCCAAGTTGGAAGAGTGAGAAAGAGATGGGAAGGAGGCAGGAGAAAAGAGTAATGTCACTGTTTCTATTGATGAATTGCAAGGTCCTGGTTAAAAAAAAAAAAAAAAGAAAAAAGTGGGGAGTTATGCAGTTGGCAATGAGAAAGAGACATAAGATACACATTTGTCCTTTTTTCACCCAAATGGCTATTTGATCAGTTAGTGAATCAAAAGTGTATGCAATTTCATGCGTTTAAAAAAGGATGGTCAAAGAAATTATAATACTGATACATTAAAGAGCAAGAGATAATTTACTAAATGTGGAACTAGCAGCTCTACTATTTTTCCAGGAGTACATATTTTCTTTAAATTTTGCATGTCTCTCTTCTTGTTGTTGTTCCTAGCCCTTATTTCATAATTCCAAATTCTTCCATGTGTTAAAATATGTGCCAACTAATGTTTATATTTAGTCTGGATAATCTTTACTGTGTTGCTTCATAGTCCTGGCTAAACCCATTTTTAGGGTTGCTTGCATTTTCTTCATTAATATAATATGTGACAAATATGTAATAAAATTGGCGGCTATTCTAATGTGTTCTGAATGCCTATATACATTCTATTGGCTGCATTAATAAATCTCCAGCTTTCTTTCACATGCTCTGTTGATGTACTGTTAGTTGGTAAATATGCATGTGTATGCTGTGTATGCAAAACCTCTGTCACATCTGTAGTGTAATGCTTTGTCAAAGTTTCTAAGAATAGTCAAGACATGACACATTGTTTTTACTGGGATTTTTTGCTAACTTATTGCTTCAACATATTTTCCCATAATTGAATAACTAAAAAAAAACCCCAAGGCAGTAGAGTTCATAGAAAGAAAAACATTAAACTGTTACAGTACCTTGTATTAAAAATATATAGCTGAAAAGTAATTAACATTAACTGTAATGTAGAAAGGGGAGGAAGAGGATGTGAGGGACCTGATGATGCACTGGGTCTGTTTACCTGGAATTTCAGGTAAACATCTCATTACACTTTTATTAAAGTCTTCCAGCTCAGTCATATTTGCATATTTTGCTTCTATTCCTTTGCTTCTCTTGTCACCTTCCTAAAGGGAAGTTCCAAACTTACCTGCATTTTTGGACTACATTTCTTTTGGTTTATTTTGTTCTGTTTTTTTCTCTTGCTCTCATTGTCCTTGATACTTTTTGTTCTGATTGTTTTTACCCCATGGTACATTTATGAAGAGCACTCATATCTGCTCTCAGCCTTTGTTTCACTTGACTGTCAATAGGTTTTCATTCTTCTCTGCATTGTCTCCCACTGAAGGCTCGCAACTCCTTTCTGTTCCATTTGTAATTTATCGTTCTTGAACATTTCTGATTAGAACATAAAATTCCAGATTTGATCTTCCTGCTCTATGCAATAAAATCAGTGTTGCATTTCTTGAAATTAAATCCATTTTCTTTTGAAATTGATAGTTGGAGAAAAAAGAAACAAAAAAAAAGTCCTGAAGTCCTGTGTTTTAAGGCTGTGTTCTCTCTGGCTCCTTGAGTGCACAGAAGTATGAAGTATTTTCAGGAGATGGTGTTGTATGGAATACCATGTGTATTTGCCACAGTTGCAGCTATTCTGCAAAGTCTGATGAGGGTAGTTTTGCAAGTATAACCACATGCATAAGAGACAGGCTTCAGTTCTGCCTACATCTGATCTCATGTGCTGTGTCAGCATTCATGGACATAGTTGGACACGTAGCACTTGGGCCTTGAAAGAAGCTGTGCTTTGTGTAGACTGACAGTTCCGTGTAATCTGGAGAGTGGTTACCTTCAGTGTATCCCAAAATCTGTATTGGTTGTAGAAATTAGAATTCCTTTGATCAAAATTTACATTCCTCCATGACTACATCACCTTCGTGACTTGAAGTTATTGCTCAATCAAATAATATGGCTTTCTTCGCCTTTCCTTAGATAAAGTAGCTATGAACTGGTTTTATGTACTTTGATCTTTGAAGTCTCTAAATTTACTTGTGAGAAGAATAGCTTCCCATTTCTTAGCCTTTCACTGTTAAGTCCAGACAGACAAATCAATGGGCCTTGAAAATTTGTCACTCAGCTTCTCATTGATGTCACAATCTACTACAATGCTTATCTAGTTCCTAAATGTATTGTGGTGGACTAAAATAATGTTTATTAAAAGCATGAAAAACATTTGGTAGTCTTCTGAGGAGGCAAAGGTAAATGGAAATTTCTCTTTTTAAAAATGAATCAATTATGACAGAAGTACTGGCTTTATTTGCATGGATGATAACTGTACTCTTAGGGTATGTGGGATAAGCAGGGAACCAAACAAAAAAAAAAGTGTGATTGAATCATTGTGTAATGGACAGATAAGTAGCAATAGGCTTAAACTTTTAAAAACTGAAAAAATACAAACACATCAGACAACTGAGTTGAAAGGTGTAGTGCTGTGTGCTCTGTTTTACTGTTTTGAATGGTCACTTACCATTATTCCTCATTTATTTCTGTACTTCTCTTATTTCTTGAAGTGATTATGACACGTTAGTTTAGTTTTGTTGTGAGGTTTTGTTGGTGGTGGTTGTTGTTGTATTTGTTGGAGTTTTCTTTGTTGCACAAGGGAGGCGGAACCAGAACTTTCAAGGAGCTTCTTTTCATCCTGACATGAATATGCAGTAAAATAGCTGAAGTCTAGCCAAAGCTGTCTGGGTGGTCAGTCCCATGGTCTCTACAACATATGTAGGCAAACCATTACTGTTATTTAATAAAGCCACCCACAAAAATTTGTGATGCTTTCTCAGGTTTTCCTATGGTGCTGTTGTCATAAATGATTTCTGGATTTAGCTGTCTGAATTCAGAAATCATGCTATCCTCTTCCTTCTGGGAGAAAAGACCATTGTGAAAACTAGTATTTCTGAATTGAGAGAAACATGAGAAAACATTTTAACAGTGAAGGCAGAAACAGATTTTATGCACAAACCAGATTGCAGAACTGATTTCAGGAACCCAATGTAGGCTCTTCCTTCAGAATTTGCCCGTTCAGGGACACTTGAACTCTTCAGTTAAGAAACTGATGCAATACTAAGTTCTTCCTTTATCCAAGAACACGGTAAAGCATTACAATGCTGCTATTCTGCTGAACTGATAAGAGTAACTAGACCCTAATTGTCTTAATTTGTAATACCTATGGTTTTCATATATGAAATTAATATATATTGCCTTACATATCTAAAAAAAATATGTATATAAATGTTTATTTGGCACACAAATGATATACCAGTTGGCACCCCAGCCACATCTGTCTGCTGTTATTGCATACTTATAATTATTCCAGCTTGAAGGGAACATTTGAAATAGGTATTGTAGATACGATGTCCTCAAAAAAACGGCTTTGTTCCACTGAGTTGTCACATCTTCAGTTCTCTTTAGAGTCTATCATGTTGCTCCGCACCTGTCAGTGTCACATACACTTACGCTTAATAGTTAAAACCTCAGTTAGGCTGAAGTTTGCATTGGCTAGAATAGGCAAGGCATCTTCTTCTGCCTTTTTAAATAGGGGCCACTGTAACGTTAATGTCTCGGTCTTTATGTTTTGCTTGCAAGATAACTTGCTCTGCCCCCGATCTATTTCGATACATCTCGACACCAGCCATATATAAAACTTCATTTATTTTGGGTTTCTCAAAACAAGTTCTCATATTTATTCATGTTGTCACACCAGTACTCATTTGCAACCTGAAGTGCTCTTGACACTTCACATATGGCTCATTGGCATACAGTCAAGGAGGACTCTCCATTCTGAGCCCTTACAGATTCTGTTGAAGCAATTATATCTCTATTTTTCTTCTTCCTACACCGCTTTCTCCAGATGACAGATGTTCTTTTTGCTAACTAGTTTGCCAGAGATTGTTTGGAATAATATTTATTTTTCTTTTTTTTTTTCTTAATACCTTAAAGACAAAAAGCACATGGTAAAACAGCATACAGAAAATGTTGTACAGTGCAGAAAGGTAGAAATACAGTAATTGCACCTTTCCACTAAGAAAATGACGAGAACAACAAGAGAAGAGATTAGAATGAAATGTTTAATAGTTCACCTCAGAACAGATTACTACTTCAAAGCATATTCCTATGTCACAGTCACAGAAGTTGTTGCTAGGAATGATATTCACAAGTATCTCACTTGAATGTGTTTAACAACTTGATCATGAAGTGAAGGGAGGGTACAAGAGTGGAGTTTACTGCGCCCCAAGCAGAATGGCATCCCAACATGTGGTCTAATAGACTCAGCATGGTCCTAATTTAGGATCTGCTGGTGATAAAATTTACATTTGCAAAACGTATTTTTCCAGACTATCTTGATGGCAACACACTAGAAATGTGAATCGAACCTTACTTTTATGCAAAACATGAACAGATGTTTCCAGCTGAGAAAGTATTAAATGCCTTAGTGTATGGGCTTGAGACTTCCCGACTGTCCAGCGTGAACAGTTTTCTCCCCTCAGATAATTACATTTAAGGTTTTTCTTCTTGAATTACAAAACAGTTACATTTAAATCACTTGCTGGAGGGTGGAATGCATACAGTGAATAACCTTTTGATCAAAAACTGCATTTTTAAAAATTATTGGCATGACACAGTTTAGACTGCTTTTCCTCATGATCAGACTAAATAAAAAGATCAGCACACTAATCTAATTGCTGCATTCTTATTGACATAATCCCTCAAAAATTAGAAATCCTCCTCATACTGCATTTATAATAATTTCTTCCTTATTTTTAGCATTTTAAAGTGGGAATAACAATGTTACATAAAATCAAATCACTTGGGTTTCAACTCTTTCAAGACATATTTCTGTTTTTAAAAGGTATACTTTTAAAGTAGAGGTAGGCTTTTTGCATTTAAAAACTTCATTCTTCATTTTCATACAGCGTGTAAGTTATGCATATAGAAGCCAATATTAACTAGGTAAATGGTCTTCATTTAGATGCAAGAAGAACACATCCAGTGAGAAAACCCAAGATGTATAGCCAGGAGGAGCCAGCAAGAAACCTCCTCTTCGAATTTAAAATTAATGCATCGAATCAATTTGTACGGATGAATTCCTGACAGTGACATTTTTTTTTGCATGTTGGTTATTCCACGTGTAACCAGACCTTGTAAGCATATCAAAAGATTCTCTGCAATTTTTTCAGCTTTAATTAACCAAACTTTCATGTCCAGTGAAAGTCGGTCTTATCAAATATTAAAAATATCCATTGTCTCTCTGTAAATAATTCTCTGGCTTAAATAAGTGAAAAAGCAGGAATTCTCATTGAAGTAACTATTGTACACATTTTTTTTTAAGGTATCTATAAGCAATTTTACTCCTGAAGTTCACTAAAGTTAGGAATTTTTCTGTATATAAATTAAGCTAAATTGTTTAACTTTCTGCTCATTTTTTAAAAATAAAGCCAAGAACAGCTTATTTTTATTTGCATCGAAATAATTCTGTCTTTGGCACATTGGTGGTGGGTTTTTTTCCCATTTTGCTTTTCTCAGATTTCAAAGAAAACTAGTTGTCTATGAGGTTCTAGAGAAGAGTATGAGCCACATGCAGTAACATGGACCATTTTGCTATGTCAGTTTTGGAAGACCTTAACCTCAGGGGATCATTAACTTGCTCTGATGTTAGAAATTCCTGATGTTAGATGTGGGAATTCAAGGATAATATATACAGTAAAAGCAGAATCATTATGCTTCTGCAGATATCACTGAAGGTTCTGGGCTGCTTCCCTTTGTTAGATAGAGTGGAATTTCTTCTATCCTGACAGCATTCATATTTCCCTTTGCATCCTCTGGTCTTTGTTTCTTTATGACCAATATAGGGTTTATAGAACAAAATCCTATCTTTTGCTAAATAAGCATATTGCAGCTGGAACACAATCTTCTCTGATCTCAAACAGAAGTAGGAAATGCTTCTTTATTTTATTCGTATGCTAATAAAATAAGGAATGCAAAAGATGCCATTATAATTTCCTCCCAAGTTCTGACTCCGAATGCCTTTATAACTTCAAGACTATGATTTCAATTTCACCATTTAATACTAAATGTATTGGTTTTTTGTGGGGAAAACAGTAGTAAAAGATGAAGTGCTTATAATTCTGTGTCATTTTACGCCTAATCTCAGAAGAATACTATGTTTTTCAGGGGCTTTTGACTGCACTTGAAGAACTATTACCTGCTTTTATTAAGTGTGATATCACCCATCCAGTATGCATAATGCTCTCTCCATTGTCTATTCAGAGCTGTCTGTTTATATTATTGTTGCCCTTTTTCTTTTATCTTATCGTGTTATTTTTATGATACATTTTATAATGAAAAAAGTAATGAATTTCCATAAAACTTATGAAGTTGAAGTTACTGCAGTTGAGTCTCTTTTTTTTTTTTTTTATACTTGCCTTTTGGAATTATTGACTACAGAACATATACTAAAGAAATTATCTTAATCAGTGTGATCAAAATTTAGAATACATGTAATTATCAAGGCTGAATACTAATTAATACCTTTTGAATTGCCCACTTAATTTGCCATTTTAATTAATTGACATTGATACGGTGATTTTGCTCACTGATTATGCTGCTTTTGGAAGTTGCTAATACTGGCTTAGCTCCTCAAGTTCTTCCATCATATTTCATAATCCTTGCAACCACCGAGTCAGCAAAGCGTATGAATTGCATATAACTTCGCAACAGGTAAACAGGTCATGCTTGGAGATAAACTTAAGACAAAAGATTTACAACAATTTTATTTATTTTTTTTTACTTTGGATGTGTGTACAACCAGTCCTAGTAGGAAAAGTCTTCCTGATACTGAAGCAACTGATAACCTGGCCTCATCTGGAATCAATACTGCCTAGCTTTTGGAGAATCCCAACAGACGGTTTTATAAAATTTTATTGTAGAAATATTTTTTCAAACTTTGCCATATTGTTGTCATAGTACACATTTGGAATGAAATATATTTTTGGCAAGGATTAATAGCAGAGAAATGCATAAATAAATTTTAAAAAAGAAATTACTTGGCTAAATATTTATAAAATTAAATGGAAAATGTACAATATTTTGAAACATTGGCCCACTTGACGATGTCTAATATATTCTTAGCAAAATTACTGTTTGGATGTCTGCTAAAGTACCATTTTTACACACTATTTCTGACTCTAGATGTCAGTCAGGAATACTATCTTGATCTTTATTTTTAGGACCCTTCAGGAGGACCTAGATAGTAGGGTTTATTTTAGTTTTCTTTCCTCTCCAACCTTGCCCCTAACTGTATTTGCATTTGAGAGTTTTGAACCACATTTTTCAGCAATCTATGTTAGTGTTGTGAGAAAATTAAATACTACCTTTTATTTGTTATTTCAGCAAATTGATGAGTGCCCTTCTCACTCCTGCTCATGGACAGAAATATTAGTATACATGGACAAAACTTTTAGTATACAACATGTACAATAACATTGCGTAACAGATGCACCTCCACTTTTTCAAAGCAGCATTTTATTCCATTGCCATTTTGACTTAATTCCTTTCTGTCTCTATCTTTGCTGCTAAGAAGATGCTTATGCTAGATACAGCTTAGCGTGCCAAGGTTGCGGTGTTATTAAATAAATGTTTGACTTTGTAAGGAAACTGAAGAGAAATAGGACTTGCCTTTCCTGTTCAGCATAGGTGTTCAGTCTGATTTTACAGATTTCAAAAGCAGAGATAGTGTCAAGTTCACTCAGCCGGGACAGCACTTGCATATCAGTCCAAGGCTCCTTCACACTCATGCAGCAAATCAGAACAGACAGTCAGACAGATTTGTGTTATTCTCTGCCACTGAATTATTTAATACCAGATACACTTGAACCCCACAACACTTTAATCCCACAAATCCTGACCTGTCTTCATAACTCTAAAAGGCAAACACAAACGTGATAATCTTCTGAAGAGATTTTCTTCACACTGCTGTTGCGAGCTCATTCGACACAGCCTACAAAGGACAGCTGTGGTCAGCATTTTTAAAGTATTCTGTAGGTTTTAACCATAAGGTTTAGAACATTTACTTTCTTAAGGATAAGTCTGTTGAAAAATTAATGGCATTTTCTACTGGGAGTTTTATACTAGTTGTAAGTGAACGGGTATTCATATCTACAGAAAGGAAATAAAATCAGAACAGTGCCACTGTCTTCGTGTAGGTCACCACTGGGCTGTCCTCCAGGTTTCCACTCTCACTTCAACTATCTGTCTGTATTTTGTGCCTTTTGCTAACAGATCATTTTGTAAAATGTGAATTTTATTCTGCAACCGAAAAGGCTGTGATCACCATGCTTATTCATGTAGACCACTGAACAACCTTCCAAAAATTGTCTTTTACTCCTTTTTCCAAATAATATTTTGATTGCTATATCACTGACAAGAAGTGCAGCCACTCAGTTCTGGGGGGGGTTTTTGTGGTTTTTTTTGCGTGTGTTGGGGTTTTTTTGTTTGTTTTCCTTTAAAGAAAAGAAGGAAAAAAACCCAACCTTGTGTAAGATTGCAGGCTAAATGAGTTATTTACCTCTCTACTAAGAGGGCTTTAATTCACCCTTAGTAACAGCAGGGAATGAAATATGTTTAATTCCGTGATACAGTCTCGCTTTAGATTTTAACTGTCTTTTGTCCGCGAGACTGTAGATACACAGATTTCTGTTTGTTTAAATATTTTCACCTAAGTGGGGAAAATGTACTAAGTGTACATTTTTGAAGGACAGCACTTTCCTGCTCTGTATTAAGAATTGCCAGTTTACATTTCCAGATTTCAGTATTTACAGTTGTGTGTTATTTCATAAATTATTCCATTTTTGTCTCAGTCCACCACTCTTTATTTAGATAGCTTGTAGAGGCTTCTTTCATTTTGAATTTATTATGCAGTCTGCTAACAGAGTATAAAAAAGAAGGCAGAAAATAATTACAAGTTTAAGAACAAGCAAAACTAAAAGTCAATAATTGCACAGCAGACACTGCAGTGACTGGCTGACCCTTGAGAGAATGCATGGTTTTTATTGCTTTGAGGTCTTACTGACTCCAGTGTGTGTCAGTAGAGTAAACCATTACTGCTTCTTTTGTTCCTGCTATTATCATTACCATTAGTGTAGTCTTAATCTAAATATAGATTTTTAGAACAATATAATTTTCAGACCAGATGATAGCTGAGGGAAAAGGGGGTTTGTACATTTAAGATAAGTAGTTTATATTCTTTGCTTGATAACTCTGCTTGTTTCTTGGTGTTCAAATAAGAACAAAATGTATGTAGTCTTATGCAAGAAATTATCAGTGACAGCAAATCTAAGATCGGCCTCATGATTCTGTCATAGCTTAATGTCTGCAAATAGATTTGTTAGTAAGTGACAGAAAATATGCATTTAGAGTATAAAATAGCAAGTGTACAACTTTTTCCCCACTTTTTTTCTTCTTACCTTTCTTAGTTTTGAAGATTTGTTTACGTATGGTGTGCCAATGCTAATGCATCTATATGGGAGTGAAATCTTACTTGTTTTTCTTGCTATTTAAGACCTTGCTACTTAAGATCAAGTTATTTTTTTGCTAGTACAGTCTCATACACTCTCATAGAGTTTCAGTTGCAGATTTAGGCTCATCCAAATCAAAACATGATCAAAATATGTGACAATTTCTGTGGAAGCTCATTCAAAGTGCTTTGGTGAGGCTTGTCAGAGAGATTATCACAGACATTTTAACATGTTTTGAAAAGTTCACTCTTGTTCTTGAGGCTAAGAGGTAAATTAAATAAAAATAACATGTAAGTTGTCATTGTACATTTTTTAAGACTATTTTGTCCTCATCTAGGTAGTGCAGTTGAGACTGGTTCCACAGTGGGAGTTGTCATACAAACATTGAAATCCCTTCGGTAGTGAGTTTGCCTTGTAGAAACTAATCTTTTATGTATCAGACTCTCTTATCTTAACAATCTGAGAGCTTTGGCAGTCAGCTTCCTTTAAATCCTTTCTAAACAGATGCATTTGGAGGTGGCAGAAGGATTGTTTTCAGAAATTCCAGTAAATATTAATGTTATATTAGTATCATTAATAATTCTTCAAATGAAAACTATTTTTGATAGAAGAAAAAGCAACAACCTCAATTTATCAGGGAAAAAAAAATCTACGTGAACTCTGAAAATTCAACTTTGAGAGTCTCCTTCAGTGTTACTGAGAGGAGGGCAATGGGTTATTTAAGTACAGGTTTTAAAATGTCATATGGGACAGCAGCAAGTAATCTTAAAACACTGGGATTTTTTTATTACTAAAGTTTTCATGGAAGCCAACCATATTAGGTGATGTGTAGGTTTAAAAGTTGCAGTTTTGTGTTTTCTACTTTGTGATTATCTGAAAATCCTACTTAGTTCTTTTGACAACAAAAGATTTCTTATATTATTAGAACTCAAGTCTTATCTTGTTTCTTGGCATTGTATAAGGTAAAGTATGTTGCAGAATTTGTGTCTCATTGTAAAGAAACCACATCAGCAGTAATATCTTTCTGGCAACATATCAGGTATTAAAGCTGTCTTCTTTCCAACTTCTTTGCTACTAGTTTTATAGACAGACCGAGTGGAATCAGCACAGTATCAGAACTGTTATTTGGTCAAAGATTCAAGAAAGCAAAATATTATTAAATAGGAATGGCTGTATTATAAACAGACATGCATTTGAAAATTTTAAGCAACGTGTGCATGAATGCTTGCAATCTGCATTCTGCATGTGACTGTATAAAAAAAAAAAAAGATGGATTTTTTTTCTGTTGGTAGACCAGTACAGTACATTTAATATGGAAGTTATTTAGGTGTTTTATATCATCACCACTTTAACACATCTTTTTAAAATGCTGCTTTTCACCAGAACTGGAAATGATGACATGGGATTACTCATTAACAGAACATACAGATGCAAGAACAAGCCACTTGTAAACCATAGAATCATAAAATGCATTAGTTTGGAAGGGGCCTTAAAGGTCATCTAGTCCAATCCCCCTGCAGTAAGGAGGGACACCTTTAAACTAGATCAGATTGCTCAGCACTTCATCAAGCCTGAACTGCAAGGCTTATAAAAACTGCATCACTTTTGGAAGAATTTGACTTCTTTTTATTTATATCCTTTTTTTTGACACTGTATCTTACAGAAAAGGATCTGTTTCATAACATTTCAAGTTTATTGTAGTCACCCATCCTCAATAGTCAAACTTGTTATGTTCATCAGAAAATGAAGAATACTTGCTAATAAAAATCAAGCAGTAATGAACTTTTATTGGGCAAATTGCTACCCTAATTAAATCTATAATAATCCATCAAAGGCAGCTGCACATGAACAGGTGGAATCATGGTTATTTCATGGATTTAGAGTTTTGTGGTGAAACCAAATTCTTCTTACTCTTCTGGATATTTTTAATTTTTTTTACCAAAAATGCAGTGTCTCTAGATGAACCACATGTTGTTATACATTAAAATTCATGGCAGAATTCTTGGTCTTATGATGTCTTTTTAGTATCAGAGAGAGGTTTTTCAGCGTGTGTATTAGAAGTACTTTGTTTTATTTATCTTTACTTTCTCAGTTTGTCTGGAGACTTCTCAGAGAAGCCATATCCTACCAAAGACTTCTAGTCTTTTTACTGTATAATATGCTCAAAGATCCCATATGTCTTAATATGTATGCCTATGGATTGCAAGACGTATCAAAACCTAGTTCTCTGAACAGTGTGCTTCATGTGACATATTTCAGTTTCAGTACCAGTTTTCTACAGTAGAAGATTGTTCTCAATAGCTAGAAAATGTATGCTGGAAACATTTCCATTACTTTTGTATAACTATATCTTGTTAAAGAGCTGAAATGTTTTTCAAACCTCTCTAAAGTCTTTCTGATTCATGATTAATGAATATGTTAATAGTATAATTCATGCTAATGATAAAATGCTCCCCATTTTAAACTCTCATTTCATGTGTAGTCTAATTTGATTCAGAGGTTTTTTGGTGTGTGGGGGGTTCGGTTGGTTTTTTTTGTTGTTGTTGTTGGTTGTGGTATTGGGGGGTTTATGATTTTTTTTTTTTTTTTCTCCCCAATCCTATCCTGGAAGGTCACTGTCAAGAAAATAGATTAAATTATTCAAAAAGTATTGCTTCTGAGCCAAATTTGGAAAAAAATCCTGGCTAGTTCCTGTGTTTATTCAGATACCAGTTTGGAGAGAAAAAGTAAAAACAATTAATTACTTTTTTTAAAATATCTTTCATGTTATTTGAGAATTGAAGGTTAGTTTTTAGATGGTGTAGGTTGGCTTGACAGATATTTTGCCCCCAGTATTGAAAGGAGAAATATTTCCAAGGAAATAATTAACTTACATGCAAGCAAGTCCTTAGATTGAAATTTATTAAGTACCTAACTACTAGGACTTCAAAAATCCATGTTTTAACAGATGGAAAAGACAATATTAAACTAGGATTCAAAAAGAAAAGAAAAAAAAAAAAGAAGTCAAAGGAATAGGACAGGGTAACAGAAGTCAATCCTGCTCTGATAAATCAAGAGCTTACAGGAAAGAATTTTGAGAGAATGATTGATATTCCAGGCTTTGCAATAGTGGTTGTTTATCTATTTGTTGTGATTAGATAATTAAATCTTTTCCTATTTGCTAGTGGATTCTGACAGCTGCATATGTACTTTTTATTTGTCAGATAGAATGGATAAACAATTTCTAGCATGTATATTGTTTGCAAGGTACTTGTTTTATTTATTGTGTGAAAGATATTTGTGTAGATAAATTATAAGGTATTTGCCTATTTGATTAACAGAGCATTTTGTAAAGGAAAATAATGAACAACAAATGGAAAAATCACAGCTGGCACTAATGTCTCTTCTTTCCATGTGTACTCTTGCCTGTGTAAAGACATGGATATTCTTGTAAACATCAATTACTAGTGGACACTGAGTATAATAAAATGGTATTAAAATATTAATGAGAAGACAAGAGGATGGTGACAGCCAGTTACTTCCTGGACCAAATTCTATAATAGAAGTGAAGCCTCTGGAGGCTGAGGGCTGTAGTATTACTTGATTTGCAAAAGTTGTATTTTTTTGGTTTGTTTTAATTTTGGAGAGTGATTTAGTTGGTTGGTTTGGGGCTGTTTGTTTTTAAATGAGAATATTCTGTACACTGTGGCCACTGAGAAACTAAATGTTGGGGGTATTAGAGAGAACATGCCATTTCTCCATCTATTTCTAGGTAGAACTAAACCTCTAGCTCTCTTTCATAA
Source organism: Gallinula chloropus (assembly GCF_964237585.1). Lineage (NCBI taxonomy): Eukaryota > Metazoa > Chordata > Aves > Gruiformes > Rallidae > Gallinula > Gallinula chloropus. The sequence goes on from NC_140085.1 coordinate 124,559,193, forward strand.
TGTATCAAAGGTATGGAGATAGGTCAGAAAGCCAAACCAAAATTATTGACAGTATGTCTCTTCCTGATTTCCAAATATATGTGAAGGTTCCTTCCCTAATGTAATCTGCATTCTGAGAAGATGGAATGAGATGCCACGCTGTAGCACTATTGAACCTGACAGAATATATTAATTGGTTTCTTTCTCTTCCCCCCCCCCCCCCCCTTCGTTTCGTTGAAATCTTAGCTAAGCCAGGATTGATCTAAGACAGTAAAAACTCACAGCTCTTTGCTTTCTATCAGTGCTCATGTTAAAACACTTATGGAATTAATGATAAATTTCTTGTACAACAGTGTTTTTTCATCTTGATTCACTAGACTCAGTGTAGGAAGTAAATGTCAATGCCAGATAACAAAGTAACTACTTCAAAGAGCTGACACATGCCTTACATTTTTATAAATTGCTATTGGCTTGAAACGTTGAGTCAGATGAACCACTTTTCCTGCTGATGTATAACATGGCTACATGCAAAACCTGAAATTATCTTTATGCTTATGTAAAGCTTATTGTTCTTACTGCTAAAGTCCACAGAGATTTTATGGGTGCATTTTTTGGATAGTTGTTCTGTTGCATATTTTAAAGTCTGTGAATACCATGTTCCTTAGATTTTCCACAGACTTCATGAGGTGTGTAAGCCTGTAGAATGTACAAGCTATGTAGTTATATTAGAGGTTGGCTTCAGTAGTTGTTTTGTATGAACACATTCACTAAAAAAACCTGTCATATTTTTTTCCTGTGTCACTGTCACTTCCAGTAATTAAAAGATGTGAAGACAAACATACAAGGCACAACTTTGAAAACAGGCTTCTTTTTTTTTTTTTTTCCCCCAATATTTATACAGCATAGAAAAATATAATTTTTCCTATGTCTGGTACTGCTTAATTAGGATCACGATGTCAAATTGTATACTAGGTGCATTTTGACTAAAGAAACATAGATAGAAAGTTCATGCTGAATGAGGTAACAGCTACCTTTATAAACTTTGGCTCCTTGACATTGATATGCAAGTTTAGTCTGTAAGTTTGGAAGTAATTGTAAGGTTCTAATTAGTCTCTAGAGAACTCACATGGACAATAGATTGCTCATTAGTCTGTCAGCTTTCCGAGTTCATTGGCTGCTTCTCATGTCTAATGTGGAAACTGAAACGATGCATGTTAATTTGCCTTCCAGACGTTGCAACTGCCTGTCCAGATAAGAAGTCCATCTTAATGTATGTGACTTCCCTCTTCCAAGTTCTGCCCCAGCAAGTCACCATGGAAGCCATCAGGGAAGTGGATATGTTGCCAGGACACTCAAAGGTCACTAGAGAAGAGCACATACAAGTACATCATCAACAGCGTTTTTCACAAGAAGTGAGTTCACTTTTCTGCTTTCATCTTGCTGCTCTAAGGTGGTTCTTTCCCTTCCCTACCCCATCAGTTTAATCTCAGATGGCCAATTGAAGGCAAAAAAAACACAGGCATAATGGACAAAGTCTCTTCATCACAGAGAAGTCAAATGTATTTGTCTGCATAAACTGTACAGTTACTTCTTGAGTGTTTGTTTGTAAATTATGAAGATTCTTGAAATTACATTGATATTCTACTGATATTAAGTCCTGCTGGTATTAGTCCTAAATTGCTTTTGGAAAGGATGTCAGGATAAATGAGAGCTTTCCTTCATACCATCACTGTTTTGACTGTTGAATACCCACGCTGTCCTTGAAAAACAGAACTGGTGATGACCCTCCTACTTCTTTTTCTTCACTTTCTTTTAAAATCATTACTTATTTTTATAATCCATGTTCCTATATGTATATCTGTTCTTTCCACCTCAAATTTCTTTGTAGGTCACACTCAGGGTACCCCAGGGACCTTCATCATCTCCTAAACCGCGGTTCAAAAGTTATGCATATGCACAAACTGTGTATGTCTCATCCCCTGACCAAAAACGGAGGCAAGTTCCTCCACAGGTCTGTCAATATTGTTGTTTGCTTTAAAAGAATGTTTTATTAAGCTTGGGCTTGGAGTGAATGAGTTTGTGTGTTTTGCTTGTGCCTGATCTTGATGACCTACTTTTTCCAGGATTTGGGGTTTTTTAGCATCTGTCGAGTGTTTACTTTTTGCTGTGTATTTCAGCATGGCTGGCAAAAGGTGTTATGCTGATTGTTTGGGATGAAGAACATTCAAATACTGCTGCTTTTTAGAATTATAAACTGCTTTTTGAAAGTAGTACATAAATTTCCTTAAAAGAGTATTAGAAGAACAAACCAAAAAAAAAAGTTTTTTTGCCACCTAATTATTATATTTCTGCCTTGGGTTTCACTATAGAAAAACAAGATTTTCTGTTGCTTTTCCAAACCCTCATATCTAAAGAAAATTGTAAGTGATTATATTTTTCAGGAGGTTACTCTAGTTGGACAGGAGAGGAAACATTAAATTTAATAGCCTTCATATGACCTGGATTATTACATGATAACAGCTGGTCATTTTATCAGAAACAGTACAATGCCAACCTTCAGGTTAGGGTTTTGTGTTTCAGTTTTTGGGTTTGATTTTTTTACTTTTAAATGGCTGTAGTAGTTTAATAAAACTTGTTTCAGGCAGTCCTTATAATGAGCATTTCAGTAGCCAGATTTTTATAGCTTCTGATGAGTGTGAGTGGCAAAGGTCATATTATGTAATACAATGTACTTTCCTTTCATTATTTTGGAGAAAAGAGGTTTGCATATATTTGGCACTCCAGTATGAGTTTTCATGTGGAGACTTAATTCTATCTAACCTCTAAAAAAATATTGCAAAAATTACACTTTAATTCAACACCATGTTTCTGAATCTACTCATCAAGTGACATGTATTTTACTGAATACTGACTTCCTTTAAACACTGCAGGAAAGAAATCCTGGGAACATAAGCCTGAGCCCTGATACATTATACTGACACAAATGTGTTGTAGTGATGATAAACACAGCTTTTAAACAAGTTGTTTAAAACTGGTATAAGTGATTTGTTCTACTTTGATATCATACTGATAATTGAGAAGAGTGATGTCATGATACAGATTTTTTTTTTTCTTAAGCTACTTTTATTGTGATCAGTTTTGGGTTTTGTCAGCAACACACCATCAAGCATAATGTATAAGCTGATATAAACAAAGTCAGTTCTAAAAATCCCAGTTATTAAAATATAGCAAGAAAGCATCAGTTACTCAGTTGTTACCTTGCTTTCTCATCTTCCTGAATTTTGAAGCTTTGTGTACTACACTTATGCAATAACTATAATATTCTACTTACGCTGATTTGGCAGAATCTGAAGACCTAACCAGAATTCAGCCCTGTTGTGCTGGAACCTAAACAAATATTAATGAATGCAAAGCATTCACTTAAAAATCCTATGTGAAAATTACCATCCACCATCTTCTTATAATCAAGAATAACTTGAATTGCAAATAGTACCAATTAATATGAGAATTCAATATATACAATTCCTAATCAGTGATAAAGATTTTTTTTTTTTTTTTGTCTCCAGCCACGTACTTCTTGAAGAACAGCTGTCATCTGACTATTAAAAGAAATTTATAATCCTGGTTAAAATAGTTAATTGGTAATTATTTTTCTCTAGATACTTGAAACTAGATATACCTTAATAAACCCTTCTACTGTAATTAAATCAAAAATATTATTTCCTTTAAAACTCTTAGTAATTCATTTCTTCCAGGCAACTGCCGGTAGGATTTTCAGTAAAATCTTCTCTAGGGAATTTCATTAAAGAAATAAAGACCAAGTCAACTTTTTTTTTTTTCTTGGATTTTGTAGTTTGAGATGCTGTATCTCCTTTCCATCTAGTTACCAAAAAAAAAATTTCAGTAGTTTTAGTTTACTGTGGTCTGACAGTTTCAACGGTATCTTAGGTGCTATCATTAAGAAGTAAGATTTTCACTAAGTATGTGGTTCTGTTGAAAGGTATGGGTCTTTTTTTTTCTTTACAGACCTCTACAAACTTTTATTTTTTAGAACTTGAATATTATAATCTGTCCAGGATAATCAAAGAAGATACATAACATCACTATACAACAAAGTCTTTCACTTGCTTCTCTCTAGAGGTTCTAGCTTTGAAGATTGATCGTAAATGTCATAGTATTTACTTAGGTGATATTTTCAACATTCTGCATTTGGAAGAGTAATCCAATAGATTTCATATTCCAATCATGAGCCCACTGGAACTCAGAATAAAAATTAATTAAATAAGACCTCTTTCCAAAGATTTTGGATGTTATCCTTATTTGACCGTATATGCCATATGTTTATCCCATATATCAATAGCTGGAAATTTTAAAAATGGAGAAAGTTATGATTCTCTGAGCTCCATATTGGCAAGAAGGAGTAACATTCCCTCTTAAACAATCATCTGTCAGGGACCTTTACCTTCTATATTCTACCCTTGTCTATTCTTCTATGTCACATTTCACTTTCCCCATCTTCACTCTCCCTAATACCTTCACAACCTGTATATCTTTCAATTCACCCTTCCTTTCTGAACTCTTGTTTGGCTTATCACTCAGTAGTATACTTGCAAGGCCTAGTGTTCTAGTTGTACAAATTTGGCAAAACAAGTCTTCCTGAGACGTGTCTCAAATTCAAAGACGAGTGTTCTGCACCCAGTTCACTTGATGCTTTCTAGCTGTTTAACTACTTCTTGCTGAAACAGTTAACACACTTTAAATTCTCTTGCTAACATGAATAATAGTTCATAAACTCTTAGGATAGGAAGCCACTTCTCAAAACTGAATGCTTGAATTTCTGTGTAATAACATTAAGGAAGGCCCAAGAGAAAATATTTGTTGACAGGTTTCAGATGGCAGCTACTGCTTAGCAATTACAGAAGGCTTGCCTGACTGCAACTCTGTATTTCATCTCATATGCAGACTCTCTAATGAGACGGTCTGTCTACCTTCACTTAGAAAAAAGGAATCCTCGTGTTAATTTTCTGAGACATTTCAAAATCCCTGTTTTAACTTACCATTTTGCTTGTGTTTATATATAGTCTTTTGGTTTTGTTACATTGTTTCTCGCTGAACTTCTGACAAATAAGAAGAATAGTTTCACTTTCAAAGGTGGTTTTTTTAAAAAAGAAAATGTTTTATTGGAGCAGTTTCTGATATTGCTGTCAGGCAAAACATCTATCTCACTGCTTCATTTTTGCTTAGCGCCTACTACCTGAACTCTAGAGGAGAGAAAAGACACTGCCTTAAAAGGGTTCAAGAAAAGGATTATACAACACATATGTTTTGAGACTGGTGCTTTTGTAAATAAGCTTATAGCCAGTATGTCTAAAAGGCCAAAAGTGAGTCTGGCTGCTTTCTGACAGGAAATACAGGTTTTGCGTGCAGGATTACTCTTAGCATTTAAACTGACAAGCTTCAGTAGTTTTAAATTAAAATTACTTGGGATGCTGTAGCAGCTAATGTACACAGTGTTCCCTAGAATTTAAGAATTTGATTTAGGACTCTAAGAATTGGATGATTCACCTCAGGATTCAACCTAGTCATTAGGCCATGAGAATTCCATACCCTCTGGTCATTACTCCTATTTTTCAGAAATATTTTAATGTATTGTTTGGTTTGGTTTTTTGGTGGGTTTTTTTTTTACATTCTCTAGTTTTTGATATGGATTCTGTGGAATAACTGTACTGGATTTTCTCAATCAGTTCATACTACTGTACCTAACTTGGAAAGTCACTAGAAAGTCATCATAAAATGAAGCTGAATTTTCTCACACTCAAAACACAATCCTTGTAGAGGCCTTGCCCTTGGGGGTTCTGGTGCTCTAGACCCTTAATTTGCCTCACTCTTGGTCTTCTACCAGCAATTTAACTTTTAAAAAGCTGTGAGACCTCTGTTCTGGCACCCTTTGGGGTTCATCTGTGCCTTGGGCTTTAGTGGCGCAGCATCACAGAATTGCTGTATCCTTTCCTTTGAACTAATACAGACCTTTCTTTAACCAAATATGGTCCTGTTTACATTGTGGTAATTTACCTTTTGGAGAGGCGTCAGGATAGAAGTCTCATAAAGTACAGCCATATAGAATTTTAGTTTCAGCTTTTGGTGATATTTCTAAGGTAAGACACTCAGCACAGAAAATACCCCATTAACAGCAATGATTGTTCATAATAGATTTATGGGATAATTTAAAGTACAAATCAGGAAACATCAAAAAATACTTGTCTAATTATCTGCACATTTAATCACAGGATCTTGATAGATATAATTTGGGCACAAGTGTAGCTCTACTCCCAGCTGTTTGCCAAGGTGTTCTTTTTTAAATAAAGAATGGAATAGAAACTAGGTTTCTCCATTCAGAAAGGTAGAAACTGTTTCTGTAGAGCTAAGTAAGATTTCTAGGATTCAGACTAGCTATAATAAAATAGCAAAATCTATCACCAAAAATCAGAACAAGGAGATGCAGAGATGGAAGAATAAAGCTAGATCAAGTCCTTTGGATTTCTTAGGGAGCTCTTCAAAATGGTGTGTCTACCTGGAACAGTTCTAAAAATGATAAAGCAAACAGTTTCGAGCATGTTTGTGTACTTATATTTTCAATAGCAGTCTCACAAATTTATGGCTTATTCTCCAAGCCTGAAGGGTTGTCAGGATGACAGTGCAGTTTCCTGTCACTTTGTGTATAGAGTCCAGCAGCAGTTCTGAAAATCTGAAAAGTTATTATTCATCCCCATTTCAAACCGTAAGAAGAATCCCCATCTCAAACCTTAAGAAAGGTGTTTGACTTTATGAAAATATAAAAGATAATTTGGTCTGAGGCTGAGAAAGGAAGGAATTGGTTGGTTATTTGCGATCTTAGGCATTCGTGCAATAAGTTGATGGTGTGCTATTGTCTCACACCTGACATAGGAAACTCACATCAGTATCTAAATCAAGACTCTCACATCAGTATCTAAATCAAGACTATCTACATATGAACCTTAATCATCGTGATGTGTTCATTCCTTTCCTTATATGCTGTCACAGGAGCTCTTGAGTAGACTGAGATGCAAGATGCTGGACCATTTCTTCACTTTGGCTCCTGGGCATTGGAATTTCAAAAGTTTAAGGATGTTTATGTTAAATTGGATATTAGGGGGAAGTTTTCTACAGAGAGAGTGGCGAGGTGCTGTAATGGGCTGCCCAGAGAGGTGGTAGATGTCACATCCCTGGAGGTGTTCAAGGCCAGGTTGGATGGGGCCCTGGGCAACATTGTGTAGATCTAGGCCTGAAGGTTGGTGGCTCTGCCTGTGGAACTCTATGATCCTTGGGGTCCCTTACAACCCATATCATTCTATGATTCTATGATTAAGAAGAAAGAAAAAAAAAAAAGGCAACAATAATTCCTTTCTTATTTTCTGTCTTGTCTAAGTGCAATTGTGTCAAGGATGAGACTACCATTTTATCTTAGATTGATACCATACCACTCTCTTGTGGGAATGCTGGGTTCTGTTTAAATGCAAATAGTCAAAGATCAGGGGTACTGACAGACATTTTAATACTTGGCTTATGCATTTAGTGATTTTGAAAGATGTACCAAGCATGGATTTCAACTCCATATATAAAATTACTGCTTCCTGGATCCCAGTAGCATAATTTCTGCTTTTCTACCTGAGTTTTCTGTGGAAAGTCAAGAGTAGACATGTTGCTTTAACATATAATCGCTTTTAGAGGATTACCTGAAGTGTTGGTTAAACGTATGTGAATGTGATGAAAACAATAAGGATGTCATCTTCTAGTTAAGATTGCTTCTGGTGATTGTTAATTGCAGTACTTTTGTATAATTTAACTGAAATTCTTATCCCATGTTACACCATCACATGGTTGATTTTTATGTAATAAAAGTAAAACTGAACAGCACTTCTAAATGACAACTTCAAAAACTGTGTACAGGGTATCCTCGAAATGCCTTAGTGTGTCCTTGAAATACCCAAGTGTAGCTGTAACTTTGAGGAATTAATTAGATTCACGTTTTACTCTGTTACAAACAGGTAAGATTTCTGTGGATGAAACCTTTGTGCCCTCAAGTGCGTTCAGTACTCTTCATGGTAAAATCTGATATATTTTTGGTGCACAGTAAATAGTTCTGTGCTTAAAATGCAAAAGATAGATTTTGAGAAGTGAATGACCAGAGTTAAATGCCCACTCCCAAAGAGGTTCTCTTTCCTGAATGTCCTTTTGTTTAAATCATTGAACTGCGAGAAAGGGGATAACCATTTTTCCTGCTGTATTTATAAAGTTAGCATTAGAGTTTTATGTTTTTGAGGTCTGTAGGAAATGCCATGGGTTGTTAGTTCACATTTGTATGGCAGGCAGGTCTTCATGTTTACTTGAAGTAGTGACCTTTGAAAAGGACAGATTGCTTATTTCTACTGATGATCAAAGTGCTGGTTTCTTTCTTCCTCCCCCCCCCCCAGTAATTTTGATGCAATAGAAACTGTGTATTGTAATGCCTGTGTAGAAGACTCTCACTCTAAGATACTGCAAAATGTACTTCATGTTTCTGGCGTGCATATACAGACTTCAGGTACAAGTGTACATAGATTTTTCCACATTCATTCCAAACAGCTAAGGCATTTGTCTCTGTATATACAACACTATTGAGGAATTCTGCTTTGTAGTTTTCTGAGATTTAATAGGATTCTAAGCAATATCATCATTATGGGTGTATTTGCCTGGGGTGATCTGTGAGCTAAGGAGGAAAAGTAGGAAGAGGTAATACCTTTTAAAAGAACAGTACTTGGTGTGGGAGAGAACAGCTGCTTGTTTCAGATGTTCAAACCTTCTCTGGAAATTCCAATCCTGAAAGCACGATAAAACATAACAGAAATGAGAACTTCAGAAATATAAAAATGGTGTGGAATGATGTGGTGTTTGGCGTTTATGCACACTCTACCAAAAGCGTTTGTCTTACAGATATTAGTTTAGCTGTATCAAACAATGCATATATTTTGGTAGAAATTGAGTAAAACATTCTTAAAAATGCAAAAGAAAATTTTAGTTGCCAAATAGTGAAGTCATTAGAGTGGAAACAGTGGTTTAAATAAACAATGTGTGTGATACAGTGACGCATCAAACAAATACAGTTTTTTTAAAGGGTAGAAAATGGAATTTTGCTTATGGTGTTAAAAGATCAAAGTTAATAATATAAAGGAATAGTACTCTTCTAGAATGAGTTCTGCAAAGTGTTTTGCAAGTCATTTGGAAAATGTATTAAAATAAAGTGTTTACCTCCCAAGCATAAGATGTATGAGTAAAGACTGTATTTTACATGTCATTGTTCAAGAGAATATTTTTACTTCAAAGCATAGCTCACATTAATATAAACATAATTGGCACGTGTGTTTGAAGGAAGTCTAAACCACAAAAAATATGGACAGGTGAAAATATAGTGTGCAAGTTTCTTGCATGGTATTTTACATAGAAAATCCTTCAGGCTTATATTTTTCTACCTTCTTTGTTTTTACTATAATCTTTCATGTTTTTTTTTTTTTTCTTTCTTTGGCATTTAGCCAATGTGACAATATATGCAGCTTCTACCAAAATTGCATTTTAATCTTCAGTTGTACAAAGTGTCAATTGACTTAGGTACTGTTGGTCCAGTACATTGTTAGTGTCCACTTCAGAGTTGCTGTTTCTTACCTATTAGGGTTGATATTTCTCCAGTCTGGAAGTATAAGAAATAAGCTTTCCTACCTTTCTTTTTGAGAGAAAGTCTTCTGTGTAATAGTTTGAAATATTTTTTCTTGTGCTTTCTGCAGTAGAGAACACATCTCAATTTCAGTTTTATCTTTTTTGCACAAATGAAGTAAATCTGATATTGATTTGTCTTCATTTTGAATTCTGATCCTTTGCTTCTGGAGTATTAACAAAGAAACTGAAAATAATTCTATTGTCTATCAGAAACAAGCAGAAGCCTGAAACAGGCCAGGGAGAAGGGGGAGAGAGACAGCAGAGATAAGAAGCCGTAAAGATGTTCCTTCCTTCAAAAAATAAAAAAAAACCCCAACATGCATACTTTGATTGTGTCAGGGGTTTCACGTACAGAGGGAAGCTGCTTCAGATGAAAATTAGCGTATCCATGAGACAAGGGAAGGATGAGACTGAACAAGAAATTGATTGTCTGTTATGGATTAATAGCAGAGGTGGCAGGTTTCCTTTGTGCTCCCTTATCCTTCTGTGTAGTTTGTACTGAGATGTTATCATATTCAGGATAGTCTCTTCGCATTTTATTTCATACACTTACCATTCCGTACACTTAACAAGTGAACTTCATTGTTGAGGTGCTGTACATCTGAGGAGAGAGTAACATTTTCATTATTAATTTTTACTTTCTACTTCTTACATTGTCTAAGAAAAAAAAGCTTGTTTTTTCCCTCTTGTATGTATGCTCAGTCTCTCTGCATAATAACTTGCTAATTTAAAATGTGTTTGGTGTCTGTATTTTTGTTTGTTAGTTTTCAGTTTTCTAGGCAACTTTTCCCTCGGGTGACCAGTCAATAAAGTTAGCAGCATTCCACTCGTGTAGATTATCCTTTCTCAGGTATGGGAAGGGGACTAGGAAATGTTAGTACCTTGCCTGAACTCAGGAAGGGACTTTCTGTTGCTTTCCTGGATGTCTTTTATGCTCTAGGGATCTGAGTTCCTGCCTTTCCCTTTAGGTTAGTAGCAATGGATGATTCCACTTGAGAAGCACTTGCCATCATTTGATAGCCATCCAGTAGTCATTACTTAATCAGGTGATGATTTTGGTTTTTCTCTAGAGAAAAGCGGTGTGTATCTCAAATGTGTAAACCTGTCTGCTTCTTGAACAGTTCCTTTAAGTTTTCATTGTTACTGTTTTCATTGTGCAGCTGCTCTATTCATTCATGAAGGTTTATGCTGAGAAGGCTATCAATGCCTAGCTTCTTTTCATAAGTAAAGCTGATTCATGCTATTCTGGATGCAAGCAGTCCCTGGTGATACACTTTAAAAATCCTGTTACGGTTGTTTAAAGTGTACTAGAGTTTATAACTCAAGGAGTCCTGGTGAACTGATTGACAAAATACTTTTTTGCAATTTCACAGCAGAAATGCAATAGACGTAAAGAGACTTTTAAGTATAAGGGCCAAGTGTTTGTAGGCTTTGTATTTTTGTTGCATTTAATTTATCCTTATCATTTTTGTCCTTTGACTCCAGTGATGTATGGTGTTGGTGACCTAATGCAAATAACTTTTAATAGTGAACTAACATAATGTGTGAGATTTGGGCTCTTTCATAAGGGACTAATGGTCCAGCTACCTTGATTAGCTGGATAGAACTGTGCTGTGGACTGAAATATTTGAAGAATTTTTAAGTAGTCTTTTTGTATGCAACTGAGCTTCATGGTAAATTTTGCAAAGTAGTTCATTTGATCAATAGGAACTATTTAGTTTCCATTATTTGAAGAAAGAGGGACCTGTCTTTCAAATTATTGTCTCATTTCACTTCTATGGAAGTTTGAAAGCAGATGTAGAACATAACTTTTTAAGATAAAAGAACCTTGTCTCTTAACCAGACTACATAGCAATAGGCAGAACTATATACAATTTCATAAACCAGATTTTTTTCAATTGATAGTGCAATTTCTAAATGTTGAACTGGTTATTTCTCTTAGTCCTAGGATGAAGGCTTTAAACTAAGAATATGTAGTCCAATATAAAACAGTAATTATAAACAGTAATTTTTTTTTCAATATTATATATTTTTCACTAGTGTTTCTTTAAAAAGGAGCTAATGTTAATTGTATGCACAGAAAAAATAGCTAGTGGAAATGTGTGTTATTTGTAGAAACCATTTGGGAAAATGCCATGTTCCTATACCCTTTAGTATACTAGGAGTAGCTCATATAATTTGAATTTGACAGAAGAATCAAGAAATAACGATTCTGTAACATTGTGTCCATTCTAAAAGGTACTGAGGTGTGATAACAATAAATGACTACATGGTTGCATAGGTTTTCCCACCTGAATCGCATTTGCAGATATTGTGAGGAATAAGAAATTAATTCAACTGCAGAATATTTGTTGTATAGTACTCTAGACCCTTTGTCATTATACACTTTTCAGTATGATTACCTTTGAAAAAAATGTTCTCTAACCTACTTTATCTATTCCTTTCCAGAACACATTCCATTTCCTTACAATATCTGTGATCTTAAAAACTGGCTTTATTATTTCTCTAACTTCTTTTATTCCTACTCACATTTTTAATCACAGTGCTCTTGAATCTTCTTTGTGTCAACAACTAAATGCTTCCTCTGGTAGGCCATGCCATGTTCTGCTACTTCTAATCTTTTCCTGGCTCTCCTGGCTCTTTTAAATTCAGTCTCAAAATCATTCCCTCCTGCATTGATGACTTTTAAACTAATTTAAACTCTTTCATGTTCAGCCTCCTAATTTTCTCAATTTTAACTTCTCTTTTCACTATTCAGCATGGTTTCTGGCTTTGTTCCCATTTTGTCAACAAGTACAATGGCTTATGCAATGGATATATGATATAATGCCTACAATTTATTGTCATGTTTTACAACATTTTATTAAATATGTGTACATTTCTATATGAAATTCAGAAGTATAGTATTGCTTGACAAAATTTCACCTGTAAAGCACCTGTAATTCTTTTCTGCTACATGAGGGATGTCAGGCAAAAGTATCTGATAAAATATGTATGGACTATGTTTAAATATTCTGATACTCATTTGAAGAACTAAAATAGTTAATTTAGTTCTAGGAGAATGTAACTTAAAAAATAATAATAAAAAAAAAAATCTCTGCAAGTCTGCAATTCCAGCACAAAGAAATTGCTTTTTGCTAGATCTCTACTAGAAAGGGGAAAAGAGTAAGATTAAATGGAAGTGTTGAGGAAGAAAGAACAAATCTAGAGAAGAATATGGCTACAAACTATACATTTATAATGTATTTTTTAAACTGGCAATTTTTGAATTAATAGCTACATATCAGTTGTACGTTGTCACTATAATGATCATGTAGAACCCTGTAACTCACTATTTTTGAAGTACACTTCCATGCCCGCTGCATTAGTGATTATATCTGAGTAGAGATTTTAATTAAGCAAATCCCTTCTTAACAGAACCTGAAGGTAAATTCAGGTCACATCCCCATAAATGACCTCACTGCAGTAACACTTCTACTTAATAAACATGTTATATTCTAGATGGTTAACTGAGGTATAATTTAATATGAACTGCAAGCATGAATGTTTGAGGGGGTAATGGGCTTTCTGTTATGTAGCTATTTTAGGATACCTTTGTTTCATCATCTGAAAATAAGTGGGACATATTTCATATCTGCAAGAGAATAAATAATAAGATTCTACTAACTTCTTATATATGCCACATATATATACATAAACTAGAAACATATTTTCCCTGAAATATGAATCATGAGTTAATATTTCACTTGTAGGTCAGAGGCATTTTCATGCCAAAAATTTCAAATTAACATGTGTAAATATGTATATCTGGAAAAAAAAGCCCACTACATAAGAGATTATTTAAAGGCTTCCTATGGTACTGCTACTGCACTAAAATGTTAGGTTTTGCATGTGAATTTACAATGAAACGTGTTACTCCACAGCTTCTAACTGAAGTGACAGCAGCGATACTCTGTTTCCAATTACAAGATGTCATTATTTTTGTTGAAGATTATGCATTTATTAATTTCCTCCTTCAGACTCCTTTATTCTGAGATGAGGTAAAAAAAGGCCAGACTGACAGTACGACCATGAAATGTGGGAGAGAAAGGCAGTCAGTAAATAGCCTAAGCAAGAGTAACTGACAGTAATCTACACATACTAGTTTTTTTTGTTTCCCATATCATGGAATTTTACAGGATCTCTTACAAAAAGCCATGTTTATGTTAAGTCATGTAGCAGAAAACACATTTATGCCTCCGGGTAAATTTCAGAACCTCTGTAGTAGGTCTGTATGACAAAAGAATATCTTAAATTGGTCAGTGAAGGGTTTTTCTTCCAGCATTGTATCCTGTTCCAAACAGTGACAAATAATGGATACATAGGAACAAGAAAAGTGGTATGACTGATTATAAGTATTGAAACCTCTGTGTATTCTCACTTATCTTTCACTGATAAGTGTCTCCTAAATTTCCTGAGCTGGAAATGGTGCTTTTATTTTTAATAGTCCTCAGTGGATTTTTGTCCTGTTCTTCCATCTAGCTGCTTGTCTTTGTAAACATTTAGCAAAGTTTTATGTAGTTTTCAATATGTCCAGAAATACTTCTTGGTAGTTCCTGCTCTTATTATATCTTGAAAAGGTTTGTAATATTTTCTGTATTATTACCCAATTTATAAACCTAAGGCGCATTCAGAAGACAGAAAAAACCCTATTGTGAGATGATTGCTTATCATTTCATCTCACTTCCAGCTTTTGATTTATTATTCAGAGTGTGATGCTAGAAGCAATGTAGTCACACTACAGAATCTGGAAAAAAAAAAATTAAATCACTTGAACCTCTTCTGCAACAGTTTTTTGTTAGCTTTTATTTTTAACTTTAAGATGTATTCTATGAAGAGGCTTCTGTTGAAGAAGGAGAGCCTCTGGAGCCGAAGCTAGAATATATTTAGGAGAAGTTTAAGGGTGATAAGTATAAACCACATAGGAGCCGTGAATGGTATGTTCAGCCTTTTCCAGCAAATTTGAGTATTTAATATTTTAGATGACTTTGCAAAACCACCTTTATTAATAATGTGTTGCAGCTCTAGTAGCATGTAATATTCACTACTCCAAAATCTCCAGGACCTTAACCTCAACTTCACAGAAACTAATTAGTATGTCTACTAATTGGCTCTTGTCCCAGAGTTTTTATTTCTCAAAAGAAAGAGAGTCATATTGTAGATGTATCTCTTTATAGTTAATTGTTCTTGCTATTGATGCTTTTTGAAGGCTTTTTGATATTGTACTATGTGAATATATAAAAAGAGTTTGGGAGTTAAATATTCTTATTGTAAAGACAAGATGAACTTTAATGAACATCCTGATGAGAACTACCATGGCTTAGTAGTCCAAAGTAATAGCAGGATTGGTGTCTGGCTGCAGTGATTAAAATAAGCTGAGAAATTATCCTCATTTTCTTAACTTAGATAACAGTCTAGGTTATGGCTCTGATATATTTGAAATTATGGCTTGGATTACATTTTATAAAAGATGCTTCTTAACTAATTGCTTTTACTCGTTAAAACTCAGAAAATAAAGCTAAACGCTATGCAGAATACACGTTCATTAAGATTTATATGGTTGCAATTCTGCAAATAAAGTGTTAAAATTTTGTGGTTGCAGGCTGGTTTATCTTCTGGACTTTATACCATGGGACTTTTTGCTCCCCACATACCTCTGTGACAATGTATTTGGTAATTTGGATGTTAACCTGAAGGTTCAGACTTTATTGGAGAGGAAAACTTTGGCATGAAAATACACATTTTCAAAGGTCCATAAGTTCATTGCATACACATGTCCTAAAACAATTAATTATGTGACTTCTGTGCTGAAATTCAGCGGTAACTTTCATTTCATTCAGTTTCTGAAGATGGAAAAACAGTATTGTTGGTGGTTTTTTGAATTTAATGGATTTTAGTTTTGAACGTGAACTGTATTAAGTAATACAAATAATTAGAATTGACTTCTAGCTATTTTCTAGACATTCATGAGTGATACTTCCTTTTTTTCACTGGTAGCTCTCTTAGCAGCACAACTGTCTTGTATGAGATATGCTGAAAGATGATCCATCCCATGAACAAATTAATCGTCCAGTTGGTCAGACTTGTTAATTAAAATTGCCCAAAGAGTCCTCACCTTTTTAAGAACTAACTGCATGATTTATAAATTAGCACCTACAAATTCCATGGAAGTTCACAGCAATTACAAGATTGGAAAAACAAACTGTAAAGTGCAGCAGGCTTGCTTTTAATAGCTGATTTTGTTGGCCCATAACCAAAACTGTCTGCATCTATTGTGTACGTAGCTCACAGGTTGCAGATTACTCTTCTAAGTAAATCCAACTGAAATATGCTAGCATGCTTGTAAATAAAGTATTGGAAGAATATGCAACCTGGACAATCTAATGCTGTTTATTTGATTTTTTTTTTTTTTGTGCTTAAGCTAGCTTAGTTGTATGCAGTTTTCATTTTCAATTGCCAGTACTACTGGTTCTTTAGCTGTAAAATAAACATTTTAAAACAATGACCTGACATATACCATGAGAATGTGTTTTCAGACCTGATATACAATGAGTTTCCATTATTTGTATTATATTTCCCAGACAGATTTAGTTAAAATTAGTGGTATACTCACTGGTACAGCCTCTGGAGAACCAACAATGTTTGCCCCTTCTCAGCTAAGCTTTTGTGAAGTACAGAATCCCTCACAGTATATACTGTAAGGAATTTAAATAATAATAAAAAAAACCCCACAGATTTTCCACATTTTTACCTCTTCCATCCACTTCTTTAAAACTGTCTTGCATCTAAATTAACCTAGCATGAAATCACTGTAAAATTTTTGTAGCAGCTATAAAATTTATACTTTTCCCTCTTTCATTTTGGGAATTTTCTATACCTTTCTGGTTCTTATTTGTTCTCTACTTCTGTAGCTTGGGATTATCTTTTTTATTTCTCTTCATATTGGCTACATGATTGTTTGCTTAATATAACATGGTGCTTCTGAAAGGCATGTGCTCCAGCATTTTTCCCATGGAAAGCTCTCTATTGCACACAGTGTTGCAATACCTGTTCATGAGAACGTGTAACTCTTCTGCTTCAGGTTCATATAATGTTTATAATGATGGAACTTTTTGTAAATTTAGCGACAGGTAGTGGTTTTGAGAAAAATAGATCAGATGTGTTTGCTTCATTCTGAATTAGAAACTTCAGCCAAAGCAGTTACTCTGTTTCTGAAGACCAGTTTAGGAAGCTGTTTTGTCTGTGTAATAAAATAGCTGTCCATATCTTGAAAAGCTCTCGCACCTCTGTATTCTTCAAGAGATTTTAAATTAGCCTGGGGATAACTGTTACTTCAGGAAAGGGCTCAAATTTAACCAAGTTAAAAATCTCTGCAGAATCATGAATTCTACCACTTTCAGGGTATACTTAAAATTTAATGGCTAAAAGTGTAGACACAGAGACATATGGGACCTAAGTAGTAGAAACTAGAATCAGATGCCAAGAAAAAAATGAGTCTAACCTGAAAGGTTGGTGATGGTGAATACCTAAAGCTGAAACAAGGATGGTTTGAAGCAGGTGGCTCAAAAATACCACTTCAGAGGCAGTGACAGAGTTTGGTATTTGTACATTTTTGTTCTGAGCTGACAGTGACGATCTCCCAAACCAAAATATGCATTTCATGTAGCATTGCCTTTTATGAAGCACTGGTCCTTTTATGAAGTTTACTTTTTGAACAAAATATTCCATGGAAATCACACATACAAAACAGGTTTTTCCTCTGTTAAAGGAGTGCTATTAAAGCTAACTGTTTAGAAGTAGAGGACAAGTGCAATTCAGGTTGCATACAATATTGTAAATTCAGTGTCTTATGTAGATAGATTATAACAGTTTTTAATTACAGAATTGTTATCCTTATATCCTTCAGTGAACTGCATGAGCCTGTTGTAAAAGGAGGCCTAGACTGTGTGATAAAGGAAACTCTTGCTTTTGTGAATGCTGATCGGTTTACTGCAAAAGTTAGAGGGTAGAGAGAGGGTATCTCAAGGTCTTCCTGAATTGCCCATGACTGTATGAGTGAGGATTGGAAGAGAAGCTATTCAGCTACCCCTACTCACCTTTTCTTTTCTCTCTTCCCTGCTTATTGCATAGCTCTACTACCTATTGCATGTGTTTCTTCTTCCATAGGTCAGCACTGCAGCTGAACGTTTTTGTGAAAGATGTTCAGTAAAGGAACATGGGATTGCAGAAAGACACTTTCATGGAAGACAGTTGAGTGCTGCTCAGAAGTACATCAAATACAGAGTTCCCCCTGAGCAAAGCAGTATTTCAGATATGTTCCTGAGGTCTGGGTGTGCTCTGTGAGATGTTGAGGTCTAAACCCATGAAGCACAGAGCACTTGGATACAACTGGTTTCACTTGGAAATGTGCTTTGAACTAAATTAATATATAGGACCCTGAGGAAGCAGGCCATATACATACCAAATCAGTTCCCTTCAACTATTCTTTATTTTGTCTTTCATTCCAACACTCTTTAAAATAGAGGTAATATGTGGATGTTGCTGAAGTATTGGAGTTACTGGAGACGGAGAGAAACCACCAAAATCCCCTATTGAGCATTGCTGGGGGGGAGAAGTTTAATGAGCCAAGGATTTAGCTTTGCACACTGAACAATTAACAGCAAAATAGAATATTAAATAGACCTTTATTGACTGCTGCCCATTCTGTGTGTTCAGTGAGATCAAGTCAAATTTAGTACTTTTTTTGGCCATTGATATTGTTGTATTTGTGCTCTGTCATAGCCTTTTATGTAACTTTTTCCTCCCCATTCCTTCTGAGGCATTAGGCCAAATGCTCACAGCAATCAGTAAGGGATATTCTTCCTGTACATTGTTGCATTTGTTAACTGGCGGCCCTTCATTCGAACAGTGAAATAAGATCAAATTTATCAAACGGTCCTTTTTTTTTTGATTGCTGCTTTTTCTTTTAATAGAAGTTCATCGCTGACCTACAGTGAATAGCTGTCTCCAAAGGAACATGGTGTAAAAAATCCCCACTATTTCAGAGCAGTGGAAATATTTTTTTTTTCTTCCAATTTATGATTGTTTTTCTGCATTCAGATTCTGCATATACAGATGGAGATGGCTGCTGTCCTCAGCATTATCATTTCATGAACATACAGTTATCTTCCTGAACAGGTTCATGTTATTGCTGCTCAATTCCATTTATTTAGGGAACTTGATAACCGAGAACAGTGCTGATAGCATTAGAGTGTACCATAAGGTAGACCATATTACTCTCCTAATTAAGCAAAACACAGTGCTGATTTGCTGATGTGTTTGCATTGGTAATTATGGTAAGGCCTCTTATAGGGACTGCTGGGAGGCTGCAGCATGTGACCTGTTTTTATTTTTTAATTAAGTTGTAATTCCCCCAGCCAAGACAGGACTTTAAAAAGTATCAGTTGGTAGCTAATGATTGAAATCCAGGCAAAAACAGGAAGTCTTTCTGTTGCATTGATGTATTTTGTAATAAAGACAGCTTTATCAGCTATCAAGGACAGTATTATAAAACTGCTTTACATGTAGAAAATTTAAGAAGAAGAAATTATGTCAGATTTTCCACTAGTCAAATTTAGTCAGCATTACTACAGATGGTTGATTGCTGTTTGTTGTGCCCTGCTCTGCAATAGAGGGTCATTACTTCTGGCCAAAGATGGAAGAATAATCATTAGTCTGCCTTTTTTCCATTGCTCATAAAATATATAGTGGAAGTATTAATATTATTGTATCATGGAATTATGTTTTAGAATCACAGCAAATTTTTTAACAGTTTACTGTAGGGAAAGGTTTCCTATAGAGAAAAATCCTTGTGTGAAACAGGTAATTCCTTGGGTTTTGCTCAACTGCTTCAGATAGATGGAACGATATTATGTCATTTCTCTACATCATTCTGTTTGGTTTTGTTCTTTCTAGTGTATTGACTGAGGCACAGTTTGAAAGGGTGGAGTAGTTCTAAAGGATGCCCAGTTTCTTAAGGCTGACAGTGTCTAATGCCAGCCAGAGGTACCTGTGTAAGGGAAGGGCTCAAGCCACACACCTGTGCTCTTAATAAATCACAAGAATACTTATCTTACTAAAATAAAAAAAAAGTGATTATACAAGATTAAATAAAAATTTTTAGAAGTCTGATCGACTGTTCCCTCTTCCCCTCTGTCTGTCCAGGCTGATTCTTTATTCAGCCCTTTATTTCCAGAAGTACTGTGGCTTTCTGTGATTCAGCAAGGGAAACCAAGTATTCTCTTGTTCCTGGGCTCACCTGTCTCCAAGGTCTGTGCTGTTACTCAAGCACATGCTGCCCGGAGCTTTCTGTCTGCAAGCAAGCTCAGTAGTAGCTCATGAGGCAGAAGTAATGTCCCTTCATCCCAGGGCATTCCACCATTACACATGGCCCAGCCAGCCTTTGTAACACCATGCAATAAGAAGAATCAGACAAATAAACCTGTGGCTAACATCCATCACACGTGCTCAGACTGGTGGTGGTGTGCAGCTCACAGAGGAGCAGAGCCAAACCTATCGCTGACCGCACCTGACTGTGGCACTGCATTCTTAGTCCCTTGTCTAAGCAGATGTCCTTCTGTACAAGTAGGAGCTGCCTATGCTGAGAGCTTGTAAAATAATTTCCTTAAAAGTGTAGACTGTAGGGATAAGTGTGATAGCTATTAAAATTATTTGAGCATTATTTGGGGTGAGAGGATAAAGATTCTTAGAGCAGTTGTTGCAAAGGACTTTACAGGAGGCTTTGAAACATGCAGGGACAGGCCTAAGAAATAATTTTCAGACGTACAAGAAAAGCACATTTCTCCTTGGAAAAGAAGAAAACGTGTGCTGCTCTTGGCAGAGATTAGCCCTCAGGTAGAATAACAGCAGGAAAGGGAACGCAGCCTTGGTAGTGTAACAAAGGTCTTACAGTGAATGAAATATTTGAATACTTGAAATCCTGAAGAAAAATTGAAGATTTTGAAGGTAGGAGGGGACCAGTACGTTTGTGTGCAACTGATAGGAACTGTCAAAGTTACTCTTCTATTTGGTACAGGTAGGAAAAAGTCAGTGAGGATAGAGAGGTAATCAAATGACTGATTTAATGTGAAAGTTAAAGTTGCTATGGGATAACACTGATTTTGCTGTCAGCAGTAGAAGGAGAGAGACAATATAAAACTAAGGAAAGGAAGAGAGAAAAAGGCTGAGCAGGATGTTCAAAAGGGAAGGCTACTTTCCTGCCAGAATGATGGAGCCATAAATGTAGTTTTTCATAGTTTGTTTTTTTTTTAATAAGGCTATAGAATTCATCATTAGATGCATATGATTTTTTTAAAAAAGTCTTATATTTGCTTTTGTTTAACTTTTTATTCTTGACATTTCCAATTGTATTTTAGCAAAATAGATTTTGATGTCTGTGTGTTTTCATTTGTCTGACTGTTGCCAGAAAGAAAAGGAATGAAGTGCATATTTATTTCTTAGTTCCCTATATGACATGATAAAGAAATAATTCAGTAATTTGTTTTGATAAACCATTTGTATTTCTTTTGCGTAAGACTTAATTCACCTCTCTCCGTTCCATTTTTCTGTTTATACATAAAATTTAATTAAGAACACAGAACATGTAAAAGGTCTTTGTCAGAAAAATGTACTTTAAAGTGGCTGTCACTTCAGTCCTTACTACATTTAGAATTTACATTTTAAAAATGAAAAATAAATGTGAGTCAGTCTATTGTGAACCAATTATCTATTCCATCTTGAATATTTTTCATGTTACTGCATGATACCATGATCACAACTCAAATTTTAAGATGGACTGATCATTGTCAGTGGATAGAATTACCTTTTCCTTTTTTTATTATGTATGTAACAGTAGAGAACACAGTAGTCAAGGGATCTGTAATCTGCTGATCTAGAGTTACCTTGTTGGTAGCACTATTACTGAGAACACACCCGAAGATTCTTGACCTGTAATGTATTTTCAGGACCTTGTTGCCATTTACTACTGGAGAGTTCTGTGAAGAGTCATTAGTTAATAGTGAAATTTTATGGAATTTATATGGAGTACTCCTATTTATCTCTTATGAAGAGACTAAATTACTTAGTCTACTGTGTGACATGACAGCACCTGAAATCTGCATTGCTTTAGAATGTGACTTATTCTGGATCAGAACAGGGAAGGGTTGAAGAGTGGTGAGTAGACTAGGCATTTCAACAGGAAGAAATCATAATTTTGTTGTAGGTGTATGGTGAAAGCAATTTTATTCGGTCACAGTCAGTTGGTTTAACACCTCCACAGTAAGCCATATTACAGTTTGGAGACACGAATGAATCCTTAAATGAGAAGTGCCTTCCTTAGAGAAGCAAGTACTCTGTGTCTTGTCATCAGCAATACATCAAGCAGCAATACATTTTACTGTTGGAACAAAAGCTCTGTATAATTATGAACCTTAAACATAGACTGAAAAATTTTCCTAGAGAGTTAATAAAGCCAATATGTTCATATAAGATTTGGGGGGAAAAGGGGTTGAGTACTTATTAACAAAAACTTGCCTTGATATTTTTTCAAAGTACAAGTGTGTTCAAGATAAGAAGCTAAGTGGAAAATCTTTATGTGAACCACTGACTTACTTGACCATGTATATAAAATGGAAGTTTTTAAATTGTTAGAAAATTCAATTGTTTCAGGTAACTGGCAGCTTTATTCCTGTTTCCTAACTTTTACTATTGTTACCTGTCTTTGCAGTTCCCAGTTTGTCTTTTTTTTTTCTCCAACCCCACTGGTTTTCACTTGCTTTCAGTTGATTGAAGGCGCCTTCTACACTCTTTATTTGTGTTTTTCAGTCTTTATCTGTACCAAGGACATCTAAATAATTGTCCAAGGGATTAATTTTCTTTTACCTTTTCCTGTTAATTTTTCCAACATTATCTTTCCTTTGTTATGTATGTTCATGCATAAGACCTGGTTCCATCTTTTTCCTTCCAATGTGCTCATTGCCTAAACTATATTGACTTTGAATCAACTAATCTACTGCATCTCAGAAATGCAGTTGCAAGGACAGGCCTGTTCATCCAGGTGGAAACATCTGCTGTAGAAGATGAAGCACTGAGAAAAAGATACTAAAAATCTAGGTTGTCTCAACTGAGCAAACAAAGCCCACAACTTTTCATATTTGTGATAACGCCAAACCAGGGTGGGTTTTTATATAAATAGGAAATTAAAAAAAAAATCATTGGCAAAAGCAGTTTTGAAATCCATAATAAAATGAAAATGTCTCTCTGATTTAGAACAAGGAAACAGTTAACATAAAACACTGACCTATGTATCTTTTTAGTTTTGTTAACAGAAAAGACTGAACTTATTCTGTCTGATGATATCTGTTAAGAAAACAGTCTTGGTTATTGCAAAGAACCTTTCAGCATTTAATATTTTCACAGCTATAAACACATAAAATCTGATTTTGTAATGAGAAGCTTGGAGGAACTGAAAGAATAGGCATTGGTATGTCTCACCTGGTAGGAGGCATGGTTAGAAGGTGAATAATGTATGCTATTTTCTGCAGTTGCAATCTTGTAAAGGGAGTTTTCAAAAATGAGAAAAGTGCTCTGGACTTAAATTTGCCTTTATAAAAAAAAAATCTTTTAAATTTTATGTCTGAATTCTGAAGCTACAAATGTCTAGAGCCGGATTCTGTGTTTTTTATGGCATGAAAGGGATTTTTCCAAAGGAAGAAAATATATAATATAAGAGCGGTGGAACTAACTCTAAATCTTTACTGCAAAATTACTTTCTAAAGCCACCCAACTCATTTTTAAAACTCCAAAGCAGTCTTTATGAACAAATAGAAACATTCTTAGAGAATTTACTAACAGTTATTCCATTCCTGTCCTCCTTTCATTAACGTAATGTAGTAAAAGGTGAGGAACATTTCCTCCCCTGATTTTTTACTCTGAAGCAGATACAAGTTCATGGTTTTGACTCTTAATTAATTCATACAGCTGCCAGACATATTCTAGTGGACAACATACAGGTCCAGAGAATTCTTTTTCTTCCTAGGTCAGTCCTTAATAATGATCAGGACTATCTTCCATGCAAAAATATTTGGTTGTTTTTCCAAATAGTCTGTGAGCTAAGTGACTGACTGGTTCCTAGCTAGATGTGATGCATTCTTCATCAAACACCTGATTTTTTTCATGTCATCTTTCCACTTAGCATTTTTGTCGTTATGCATGCATTGCTATTCAGTAGAGTACTCGGTTTTGCTTTGGCTGCACCCAATGAACTGGGTTTTACACAAACATTAAATACTTTATTAAGAATAGTTTTTAAAATCAAGAATGGAAGTGTGTGCATATTTAAGCATAGTGTAGCCTTACTAGGTAACATATGGCTATAAAAATACAACTTCAGCATAATCTAATTGTTTTCTATTCTCTTAGAAAATTATGGCTAGAAGTAGCCATCACAACTTATATTAGATGTTTCTATTAATAATTGTTATCCATATTATCAATGTAGTATATCCAATACCTTAAAATTCAATTTTTTTTCCTCAGTATTTTAGGGATTTTGAAAAGTTTTCATGTAAATTCAGTAATAAGTGTACTCCTAAGGAGATGTTAGTTTGTGTTGTTTGGTTGTTTCTTGTGGGTTTTTTTTTAATGGATTTGCTTACAATTATGATTCATAAAATTCAAGGTTTTCATTGTGTTGTGTGGGTTATTTCAGTGTGGATTATTGTTGGTGCTGTGGAATCTGACTACTTAACTTTGGTTTGTATTACAGGGTGAATCATGTTTATGTAAATGAATTTTGCTTTGAGACCCTTTGGTTTTGTTTTTTAATGTGAAGTATGTGGCATAGGCATTAGGTCAGTAGCTGTCTATTTCCAAGTGTGAATATTTAACGTAGTGTTTGATATTCCATTTACAACTGAGCCAATGGTCTGAATTTCTGCTGATCTGAGCAGTTATTTCTCGTTCCATGTGCAGGATGAGCAAGGAAGATGATGTACAGTTATCTGTAGAGCTAACGGCACTGATGGAATTAGTGAAGCTACAGTATAACATTGTTTTTTAAAATAAGTGTACATTGTTAAGTCAAAACCAACAGTTGATTCTGAGGCATGTTTTATTTCTTTGTAGACCTTTTATAACATGAATGTTCTCTGCTTATGTAAATTCAGATCAAGGTGGCCATTGCTCTGCTGTGGCTTGTAAGAGTCACTTGGTTTCTAAAGTATAAATATAAAGCTGGTCTTCGGAAAGAGAAGTCAACAGTAATGCACTTCTGTTTGTCTTTAGAAAGTTACATTTATTTGGCATGATATCGCTGAGCTTTTTCAACTTTCTAGAATGGTTTTAACAAAATAAGTGTTTATGGGTTGCCTAGTATTTTGTGTAATGTAAAGGGTTGTTTTTCTTTTTTATATTCTGTTTTCCATAGATTGTCTGCAGTGCCAGCATGCGACTTACTGCTTTTTGGATGCTATAATTTTACTAGCTGCTGTGGAAATAAATTTCTCTCTCACTTCCAAAGGAAAATACTTAAATAAGAAACAGTGAACTAGAAAGAAAAAAAAAAAACAAACAACCCAAACTATTTATTTTAAAAAAATATAACAGCACTCCACAGGTAGAATTTAAATATTGTCACTATCCAGAATAGTTACTAGGATTTTTTATGCTATTTTAAAAAAATCTAATTTAATCTGGGATTTTTTTTATTCCCCTCAATTTTATCTGAGCTGGGTCTATTAACTGATTTTATACTAATAAGTACTTCCATATATTAGCCATCTGATGTTTATGGTTTATAAAAGGCATTTATACTAAACAATGGCATTCTATTTATTCCTTTGTAAAAGTGTCTGAGCAGATGATATTTGCATTGCTTTTAAAATTTTGCTTTTCATCAGTTTTTAGAAACAGTTGAAGAAAAGACATTTACTACCATCCGGATGAGGTCTGAAATGGATCTTGAAAACTACCAAACTGCTTTAGAAGAAGTACTCACATGGCTTCTCTCTGCTGAAGATGCATTGCAAGCACAAGGAGATATATCCAATGATGTAGAAGTTGTTAAAGAACAATTTCACACCCATGAGGTATATGTTTATTCTAATCTTTCAGTAGGCATTTACCTGCTTGTATCTAATAATAAGATGACAAATACAAAACAAAGATATTTCTAATTTATTTTACTCCTTTTTCTTGGGGTTGATTTTTGGTTTTTTTTCAGGGGTGGGGGAGTGTTAATTGGAGTCTGGAGAATTTAAAGGTAGTATTAGCAGCTGCCCTGGACAAAAAGTGTTTATTTGTTGTTTGTGTTACAAGGTTTGGGGGTGGGTTTTAAAAATAAAGACCAAAGTTGACAATCAGGTTTGAAAAGTGGTGAAATTGAAGGCGTTGCTCCAAAATCTGCTCTTGCCTTCCAGAGAATCAAAACTGTGCTTTATTTTTGTCAGGGTTTTATGATGGAATTAACAGCTCATCAAGGACGAGTTGGCAATGTTTTGCAAGTTGGAAGTCAACTTCTAACAATTGGAAAACTTTCAGATGATGAAGAGAATGAAATCCAAGAACAAATGAATCTACTCAATTCTCGATGGGAAAGTCTCAGGGTAGCAAGTATGGAAAAACAAAGCAAGTAAGTTATATGTCAGGTAACAATATATATGGAGTTTGACTGAAGCAATCATGAACTTGACCAACAGTAGGGATTTTCTTTCCCTTCACAGTGAACAAAACCTCATCTTAGACCTTTTACAACCTGAAGTTTGCTGTGTAGTGATTATTAAGCTTGCATGTTGCTTTGAGACTGGAATCCACATAGATCAGCAGCTATCAACGACTTAGGCACTAATAACATTTTAACCAAAATTTATATTACTTACCTAGTTTCAATAAATATCGCACAATATTTAACTACAAAAGAAAGAATCTTTACTGAGATACAGAAGGAAAAGGGAAACAAATCTTTAAGACCTGTAAAACTTGATCCCAGAAAAATAGTGACAGCTTAGCTTTCCAGAAGTTTTTTGATTTACATAGTGCTATCTACTAGAAGAAACCCCATAAAGGTAAGAGCCTGTGATTGTGCGACAATGGAGTAATTTGTTTTGCAAGATACAGAGTGGCTACAACTGGGAAGTTATTGAAGATGGCTTTTGTGTAAGTTGCTTTCCCTAAGAAAATATCTGTTACCTGATCTTGCATGTTTCTTTTTCTTAGACTTTCTTTTCATTTTATGTGGCTAGCTTTAATCCCCATCTGTTATAACAACTCTTTTTCAAACTCATATGACTGAATCTTACTTTATCGTGAGGAATTTTGCATGCTTACTGACTGTTCTGTAATGGTGAAAATTACCAAATACCATAAGTCAAATCCAGTGAAATTTTTAAAATTAGTTGAATGTCACTAGGAGCTTGTTTATCAGCAAGTGGTATTAATTACTGAAGAATATAGTTGTTCTCTACACTAAAACTAAATAAATGCAGTGAAAAACAGCTTAAATCTGAGATCCCTGGTGGCTTTTTAGGGACTTTGAACTAGGTAGACTTCAATAAAATCTTTCTGCTCAGCTCTTAATTTTTCTCTTAGAAAATGCCAATGAACATGTACTATGTGAGAAATTCTTCTGTCTCTTCTTCCAGTGCAGCTGGAATGTTATACCTTTTGCAAATGTGATTTAATAAAAACTGAATATCTCTAGATGTCAAACCAATGGTCTAGCCCAGCATCCTGACTGTAACAGAAAAAAACCGATAATATTTAGGGAAGATATATGATCATCTGAAGCAGCATCTTCTCATCACCTTTTACCATTGGTGCAGATCGAATATTGGGCTGTATGGATCATTGCTCTGGCCTAATACTGCATGCCTTCTGTTAAATTTCTCCACAACACCCTGTGGACCTCATTTTTTTCAGCTGAAGTGAATTCCTGAGACGGAGTTCTTTGTATTGTTTTATTTATTTTTTTTTTACTTCCATCTTTTTATTGTTTTGGTTTTTTTTGTTTTTTTTTTTTTTACTTCCATCTTTTTATTCATTATCCCTGTAGACCTGTTAGCACTCATGACATCCTTTGCTGGTGAATTCCACAGGTCTATTACCTGGTATGGGTCCTACTTTTTTAAAGAAAAACTTACTTTTTTCCTTAGTCACTGGTAGCTTAAGTGATTCCATCCAGTTACTACATTATAAGTGAGTGTTACATTATATATATCTTTCCTTTCTTTCCTTGCTTTCTCCATAAATACATGTTTGGTTATTCATCTTGCTCTTCTTTGAGCTTTTTCAAGTTCTACGTTATCTTTTTGGAGTTGAGGGGACCAGAATTGCCTGCAATATTAAAGGGCCAACTGTGATTTTCATTAAATTAAACATAATATTGCTCTCTTGTTTTGTTTGTTTTTTTGTTTGTTTGTTTTTTGTTTGTTTGTTTGTTTGTTTGTTTTGTGTGTGTGTGTTTTGTTTTGGGGTTTTTTTGTGTTTTTTTTTCAAATATGTTCTTAGTAATTCCAAACATTTGTTTGCTTTTCAGTTTGCTATTGAGCATTTTTTATTTACTCTGGTTTTCTTTGACAGTCTATAAAATCATGTTTAAACCTAACACTCTCCAGCTTTATTATTTTCATGTAGAGAAGATTCCAAAGTATGTATGATACTTTACTGTAAGCAGGTTTTATTTACCATATTTATTTTCATTTAAATCAGCACATGCAAGCAGCAACCTTGTTTCTATTAGTGTTACTGTGTCTACTAAAACGTCCTGAAACTTGAATTGTTAAGCTTATCTCCCAGATACAGCTATAGGTCATTGCTCAGGGAATTGAATGGTCTAGTATCTTCTGAAGCATGTCATATTTAGGTAATAAGGAATCAGTGGAAGTTCTAATGTGATAAGCGCGTCACAGAGAATGTTGTGCTACTATTTACTTTCTTATTGCAAAAAAAAAAATCTGTGATAAACTCAATGAAATTTGAATTAGGCCAAGAGAAGATTACTCAGGAGGGAAGTACTTTGATATGGCTAATTTTTAACCTGTTCGGTCGAATCCCTGTGTTTCAAGTGCCAACTGAAGGGTTATGAACTGTTTTGGTATCACAATGCAATATATTTCTGGGCTGTTATGCACAATTTAAACTCTCAGGGTCTATTATCTACTTCAGTTTAAAGCATAATCTTCTGAGTATGTTGTTATATTCATGTCTCTGAGGAAACAGTGATGCGTTTATCCAAACACAGATAGGGTTTTTTGTGGAAGATGGGAATCGCAAGACTGTCTGTCCTCTGCTGTAAAGGAATGTAATACGAAAAGTGAAAGCAGGTGGCACACTTTACAGCACAGGGGAAACAAAAGCAAGCAATCAACAAAGGGAGGAGAAAGATATTACTGATAAAGGATACTACAAATGTGAAAGAATCCCATGGAAAGTGATTCAGGAGGTCAGAATATCAGATAAAGTTTGGAACATGGTAATGCCATTGTGTAAAAGTAGCCCAGATTAGATTTCCCTTCCATCCACCATGTATTGAAAGCATTTCACCCTTCAGCAAGCAAGACATTAGCATGCTGAAGGAAAACAACCTGTTTTTTCATTGCTTCCTCCTGCCCATCCCCAGATAGGATTCTGTATAGTAAAGCATCTCAGACTGATAAATGAACCACCGGAGAGGAAAACTTTATGCAATTTACCGCTTTATGGAGAATTCCACAATTACTAAAACACATTCAATTCAGTGCAAAAGTATTTTGTATTTTAAACTAATGAGGGCCATACCATAAACAAAGATTATTATAATCTCCTGAGGTATATAAAACCTCTATCAGATCTTTATAGAAGTCATTTGAAAGCCAGAAAGTACCTGCAGAATGGGAAGAAACAAGAAAAATTATTTTGCTAAAGAATCAACTGCTATTAAACTATTTTCTGTGTTTATTTCATTTTCAGAATAATATCAATATTCTATATAGTATTTATTTCACCATATCTTGATTCTATTAAATAAAATTATTTTTAATGTAGCAGGTTTTGTGCACCTTTTTATTTCATTTGTTGCCAAAAAACCCCACTCTATGATGAAGCATTGTGTTTAATATTTCTAATACCTTGGTTAAGAACATTGAATAAGACAGTAAAGTACACCCTTTAAAATGAAGGAGGATTGAATTAGATCTAAGACAGCTAATTGTGAATGATGGGTTAAAATAAAGCAGGGTGTCAGCTTCCTGCATTCTACCTGTAAAGAGAGAGAGAGATTAGAGCAGAAAAGACACTACATGTATTTTCTGGTCATTTTGATCAATATTTAACACATAATTTCCAGTAAAAACTAAACAAAACAAAAAACCCAACCCAAACAAAAAATGCTACCCTGAAATCATAGTGCATCACAAAGATCCATGACATACTGTTATTTCAGAATAAAAATATCTTGAGAGAGATAATACTGAAAAACATGATTTTTTGATGTATACTATTTAGAGATTGGGTTAATGAAGCCCTTTCTGTTTCTTGGAAGCATTGTTTTACATCAGTGTCTCAAGTTCTGTTGAAATTTCAGATCCTGCTTATTGTTGTTCCTGTGTGTTGTTTTCTTTTATTCTACCCTTCCAAGACCAGCCAACTGGAGTCTTAAAAAAAATATTACTGTTTCTAGAAAGTAGCACAGCTTCACAGAGCTCCAGGTCTAACCCTGGATAATGTCTCAGTGCCGTTGTCTCAGTGCCTTCCATTCAAGAAACAAATCTGACTAAAACCTTATTTTAAAACAAGCTCTTGCCTTTAAAAAAATTGTTTGTCAGTCTTTATTTCCATAAAGTTAACTTAGCTCAGTGTTTGCTTGCAGTTTCTCCCCTTTTCTGTAAGTGCTGCTCTGCACTAGAATTTCATGTCTTCTCCTTGGGATTCCGTTGGTCATCACTTGCACTCGGTCTCCCAGACTGCCTTTCACATTTACTCTCCATTACTTGTCTTGTTTCAAGAAACTCAGTTTTGGCTCATCCTTCTATAGTTACTAATGCCATTTGATTGTTTCTGTTACAGAAGTGGGGTTTTTTTCATCAATATGGATGCAAGTGATAACCCTGAGATAAATAATTAGTTTTGTTGGCTGCCATAGGGGGAAAAAAACCCAACACAACAAAACAGACAAAACTACAAATCACTTCTTTTTGTAACACCTACATTTTTCAGATTAAAATACCCAAATATTAGGAATTTTTAATAATTCTCTTTGCACCCCTGTTTGAAAATGTATCATTAATTCTTGTTTTGCCTGTTACTTTTAGGGTATCTGAAGTCTATATGTTTGTGTTACCTGGTTAATTTTTAGTTAGATTACCAAAAATGGATCCTTTTCCCATGCTAAATTTAGTATTTGCATAAACATGTTAAAGTTTCTTTTGGGAAGACCTTTATCTAATGCCCTGTTCTTTTTTAAAGCAAAGGCCATTTAAGGGGCAGAAAGACAATAGCAGTGTGAGGGAAGTTAAGTTCGATCTAGTGCTGGAGTTGCAGGCTGGTTACTGACTGGCTGATGTATAATTCCAGGGGTTCTTCCTTCCCAGGAGCAGGACTTTGCATTTCTTCTTGTTGAATGTCCTAGGGTTCCTCCTGGCCTGTCCCTCCAGCCTGTCTAGGTCCCTCTAAATAGCAGCTGACTGTAAAATGTGGCAGGTATTATATACACAAGATTTGGAGTATTTTGCATTCCTAAATTTATTGGGGATTCCAAGGATAGCTTATAAACCGAAAAATACAAATGATAGATTTATTAAATGCTGGGTTTCCAGTGCTATTTTCCTTTTTAAATATGAGTTATTACTATGTATACAGTACTTATTTTTACCTATATAAACAGCAAACTAATTATACAAATATTTCTTCAGAGGCCAAGTGCTCATTTTGAAAATATTAAAACTGGAAGTAATTGATTTTTCTATTTTTTTATTTACTTCCAAATGGGTAGAAAATCAAATAAATAACAACCAACAATAGAAGTGCTGAAGTTTCAAACATATGCCCTAAAACATGACCAGGCTACAAATGAGATATGGGATTTTACTTGTTATATTTGCATGACAATGACAAATATTAAATCCTGGTAGTTCAGATGAATTTAAATGTGTACCAAAAAGTAATTATCTGCATGTTCAACACAATCTTCTGTGATGATTAGTTTGAAAACGATTAGTTATGGCTGGGAAAATACAGATTTAAGCTTATTTTGGACATATTAAACATGATACACTTCTGGCTTTTCTCTAATTGTCTTGGGAAAATCCTGAGTTGTTTGGACAAACTCTAAAGTACTTGCTTTACTTGAACTTATCTTGAAATTGTGACAGAAAGTTGCATGTTCGTATTTGTGTAAGCATTTCTTAAGTTGCCTACCTGTTCAGGAACAAGACCGCTTGCACTTCTCACATCACATTTCTGCCAGTCTGCAGCTGCTGCGGGAGAATACATACTCAAGAAAATGTCCTCATAGGGGACAATGTCAATGTTATGTTGGGCAATTCTAGGTGCTGTTAGTCACAGTGACAAAAATTATGAAAGCTTGCTAATTTGGGCTACACGTTCAAGAAGGGAACTGAGAAGTAAGCAGGAATAAAGTAGAACTGTGCTGTCTTTTACACAGCAGTTTTCCTTAGTTTCAAAGTTCAAGTCAGATTTTCAAATCTCCAAGTAGAGTTCTGAAAGCAGTTAACTAAGATTTTTCTGGAAGAGTTGTGCTTGAGATGTTAGTAACACACTGTAACTTACAACGGTTTCACCAGGCTCAGCATGACTGAGGACAGTGACCATGGTCCATCAAATCTAATTTCTTGTATGCTATGCAAAATCTAATACAAAACCCTGCTCATAATTCCATCAGTCACTAATACTTTGCAAAGCATTTTAAAACACTTATGGTAACATTAAGATTTTGTTTAGGGAAGTTTGGAGAATTTGTAAAAATGGCAAGTTTAAGCAGAGGGTTTGTAATGGGTTTCTGGGCAGATGCTTTTGGAGCTAGAAAAATACTTTTTTTAGGCAAAACTGAAGTATTTTCTGTTCAGTTCTCCAAAGCATTCTCCACTGATTTAACTGAAGATTTAATAATCTCTTCTGTTTAATATCCTAAATTTGAGGGAGCCTGGCAAGTGAAGATGTCTGAGCAGCTCTAGCAAAAATTACAAGCTTTAAGAAGCCGAAGAGTAGAAATTTTGAATATCCAAACAGTTCATAAAATATTGACCTCCAGTTGCATTTCTAACAGACAGTGTATTTTCATATGCAGTACTCAGGTTCTAGGAAAAACAGTTTCAAAACATTTTGCCTAATTCAAAACTTTTTCAACAAATTTAGAGTTACCTATTTAAAAGTAATTTTAATTCTTAATGTAGCCTCTTAAGAATCAGTTAAGAGTAAAAAGGGCAGATATTTCTGCCTGTTGTTTTCTTCCATGTATAAATTGAAATTATTATTTCATTTTTTACAGTTTACATAAAATCCTAATGGATCTGCAGAATCAGCAGCTAGCCCAGTTAGCTGACTGGCTGACAAAAACAGAAGAGAAGACGAAGAAAATCGATTTGGAGCCCTTAGGTCCAGATCTAGAGGACTTAAAGCGTCAAATAGAAGCGCATAAGGTATGCTGTGGTATGCTTACAAAGGCATAAAAACCAATTTGAGGTTTTGACATCTTAAAAGCTCAACTACTGCCATTAGAACATAAAAAGTGTAATAATGGAATCTTGGTTTAATATTGATTTGTTTTGTACAATTAACAAGTGTTTGTGGAGCATTTTATCACAACTCTTACTTCTATACCAACATTAAAAAAAATAAATTACTTGGCTTTAAAATATAAACTATCAAACTATGTGAGGCAACTGTAATATCTTTTCATTACATAGTACAGTAAGAATACATGAGATTTATGTAATACCCGTGTTTTTTTGTTTTTACATGTTTGGTTTTTGTTGACTTTTTTCCCCCTCTCCTTACCTACTGTAGTAGTCGACATGATCTTGTTAGATCTCCTGGGACTCTGAATATGTAACTGTACAGCATTATAAAACAGAATCTCATTTCTAACTGTAGAAAATACTTTTTTAGTAATGTATTTAAATAATGAAAAATAACAAAATAATAATTGCAGTGTGAGAGAGAATTTGGCCAAAAATTTTTGACATACCATGAGGGCAATTCTTTACTTGGAAAATTTAAGAATAAGAGAGGCTGCATAATTTATGTAATATCTTTGCTTCATTTACTGGATTGAATTGTCTGGCTTCATTTTAATTACAATTTTAAATATATTTATATCTGTATCCCCGACACATGATGATGATGATAGGGAAACACAGAAAAGCATAGAAAACAGAGATGATTTGTGAGGTCATGGAGATTTGCTGTGAAAACCTGTTAATCTTTCTACATCAGCGGTTGAAAGCAGTTCAGCTCTGTAGTATCTTGAGAGATTTTAACATTTGATGCTTGATTGCCCATGTCTGTGCTAGTCCAGGTTCTAGAGGGCAGATCATCCTGAAACGTAATTCAAACCTAAACCAGCTTTTAAAGTTTTTTGTCTTTTTTTTTTTTTAAAAAAAAAAAAAGGTCAAAAGCTTCAAAAGACTGTGTGATCCACTTCTGTGTTAAGGTGACTTTTCTGCATTTTGATTAGAGTTTGATGGAAGAGGAATACAAATTCTACACCTACTGCTGCTATTTGTGTTATCTCTGCTTGCCCTGTGAGGAGGCAAGGCATTTCAGAATGCAGGTTTGCTATCTTAAACATATATTCTCACAATAAATTTTCTTTAAAAAAAACTCCAAAACAAAACAAGCAATTATGAAATGGCAATTAGAGAAAGAATCCTGAAAAAATGCTGAATACATGAGTACAAAGACTTGAATGACTTTGTTCCTATTTCTATGAATTTTGTATTTGAGTAATAATGAAAAATGTAATAATTCTATTTATACAATCTCTTTATGCCGTTTCTTTCTAATATTGAGAAAAATGGGTATTTAGCTTATATTTGGATATTCTAAGTGAAATCATGTAGAAATCTATCTCTCCCACATAATCGTTCTTAATTTTTAATGTGGTTAGCAAGTATTATTTGTTTAAGTATATTACTTTTTAAATTTATTTACTATGCAGAAGACAATTTGGTTAAGGTGGAAATAAAATATTTTGGGTTTAACTTCAATTTATATGTAGTTTGCCTTATAAGTCAAATAAGATGATGTTTGACATATTCACATACTGCGTGAAAGTTTTGAATAATTTTATTATATATTGAATTTAGCAAAGCTGCCTTCTGTAATAAGGGTTAAAACAATGTAATAGAAATTGATGGGTGGAACCAAAATTTAGAGGATAGAAAAGGTAAAGATAGTTTTAACTTAGACCACAACAAAAATGACAGGTTGAGTTTGTTGTTATCCTAACTCACACTCCTCTCAACCTTTGTCATTTTGACTTTCTCCCTTTAAAGTTCGTTAGTAACTACTTTTCACTCTATATATTTCATGTTATTTATACCCTTACAATTTTTTGCTTCCATACATCTCATTTCTTGTCTTCTACTTTTTTCTACTTTCTAGTGATGTCTCAAAATACTGGTCTTGAGTTCTTGTGACTAACACAACCCTACTAGCTCAGGGCACATCAGATCTGTCTGGGGAGGAGAAAATTATTCAACTTTCTGGTTTCATTGGTTTTGTGACTTCTCAAGTCTCTCACACACTCTGCGCGAGACTCCTACTCCCACACTGCCCTCCACTACTGCACTGCGGAACATTGCTAACAATGGGTTTGTTCTGGGGTGCCATCTCTCAGCCATGAATTAGAAAATTAAAACCTTCTCCCTGGCTGTAAGCTTAAGGAGCAATGTATTTATTGTTGAACAGATGAAAGAGGGGATTGAACCTGGGAGACGCAAGCTGTGTTATGTAGCTCTGCCTCCTCTTCGTGGATCAAGTATTGGGTCATAAAATGTTGAGAAATCTGAATTCCAGTGATCACTGTAACAGTTTGCTATACTTCGTAGTCATTGAGAATTTCTTTATAGTCTAGCTCTGTGAAGTAAATGGTAATCACAGGCGTGAAAGTAAAAAAAAAAAAAAGATTCTTATGAATATATTGGCTTAAAGGCTATGTCCATGAAGAAATTAACACTCTGAAATGTTTAAGGGTAAGGAATTTATGCCTTAAAACCAAAACAGTCCAAATTCCTTTCCTATTGCCTACAGACACATTGTATTTTATTTATTAATTTTCAAATAAAAGGTATTTAATCAAAGAGATTGCAAATGCCTGAGCTATTCTTCAGCAAGGTCTTGTTCTTCATACATAAGTGAATAACTCTACTTGAAAAAGCAGCAGAAAAAATTTTATGGTGAAATTCAATATAGTTTGTAATACAGTCAAGGTTGCAATTGTGATCTGGTATATGTGGTTACCATGTTATTTTTCAGAATGTGACTATCATACCATGTATGCATGTGTATGATAGTCACATTCTGAAGGGGGGTTCCGTCAAGTTTTATTTAAGAAACACAACACAGAACTCAGTAATGCAAAACAGTGGTTACTTATTGGGAATTTTAAAAGTACATTTGGTTGTTATAAACTAATCTGAAGATAAGGATCAAAAGTTATGAAAAGAAAATTAATATTGCTTTCTGTGTAGCTTGAAGATTCACTACCAACACTTCTTTTGCTTCTTCTCTTTCCATCTTACTCACCATCATCTTGCCATGTCTCAGCAAAGAAAGGAGCAAATAGGTCTTGTGCCTGACATGAGCTGGGTTGTTTTGGGCTTTGTTAATAACTGTAGCAAGGTAGGGATACCATCTTTCACAGCAAGTGAGAAGAAAAGAAAAAGAAAAAAGGAAAAAAAGAAAAAAAATCAAAACAAACAAACAAAAAAGAGGAGACACTACAATACTTACAATACCTCAGATTCTTCTTAATTTTTTTTTTTTTTTGGTGATGTAGCTTAAGTGTACAGTGAACATGCTATAAAACATCATCATCAGAATACTTCTAGCCTTCCCATTGCACTTCTCTGTGTGCTTGGAGGAGGGAGGGAACAAGTTATTAGATTAATTACATGAAGCCTGGGAAATTGTGGGAGGGTCAGAGAGAAATTTGGCAAGGTTAGGAATTATCCAAATATCAATTTGTGCAGATTTGAGTGAAGTTTCTTCAGTTTAAGCAGTTTACTGTTTCTCAGCAAAAGATTGTCCTTAGTTTTGTTGCAGCTTACAGCTAGATCTGGGAACCAAAGCTAAAAGAGCAAGAAGGTTTTTCCTCTGGCGTTCAGAGGAAATGTTTCCTAATCTTGAGTCATCTCCTGAGTAGTTTCTCCTGTGTTCTTGATGTTATAAGAGTGCCAAACTGAAAATAGTATGCAGTTATTTAATGGAAATACTAGTCATTCTGAATATTCTAACTATAAATTTTGCAAAATTAAAATAATTGTATATGTCAATATAAGTACAAAATCTAATACAGTAGTTATTTAAAATTTGCAGGCTATTAGAATGCATAAATGCTACCCTGATACCTGTAAGTCACCCACATCAATAAATGCTTTCTCAAACCACGCTTTCAGGCAGAAATATTGTATCAAGAAGTGTAGGACTTGTGCATGAATAATGGTAAGCAATTTTTTGTGAAAGGAATGGAAATCTGCTCAATATGCTTATACGAAAATACATATATGCTAAAGTAAGAAAATAAGCAAAATACTTAGTACTGACAGCAATAGGATTATAAAGTTCTCATAGCTTGTTGGCTATGCATGTTTGTTAGTCACAGCATATTCTCAATTTGGAACACATTTTCTAACATGTATGGTTTAATTATAGGCATTTCAAGAAGATTTGGAACAGGAACAAGTCAAGGTGAATTCTCTGACCCATATGGTAGTGGTGGTGGATGAAAACAGTGGAGACAAAGCTACTGCTGCACTGGAAGAGCAGCTTCAGGTGATGACTAAACTTTTGTGTGTCAGAGAAAAAGCTGTCAGTGTCATTAAGTGTTAATAAGGTTGAAGAAATAATAGTAGCATGGGTGTATCTCAGGAGATGTTTCTGCAAATGATCTTAAATATTTCTGTAGGATGTGACTTTTGCATAAATGAATGTATTTTGGAGAAAAAAAAATGTGAGAGCAACTTTGCTTGTGTGATTCCTTCAGTATCAACCTGTTTTATGCCTCCAAGGACAATTGTTTGTCTCTTATTTCTTAACTGTATTTCATTACTCCTGATGGAAGTAACATGATTCTCAGTTATAGTTAAGGAGAAGGATATTACTTGTCAGAATCTAGACAATTCAGCAGAGTTTAAGTTATTGAGAATGGGGGATTTTTTTCCTGATTGAAGGCTTTTGGTTTATGTGGTATATTTTGGTGTTATAGTAACATAAAGTGTCATTATCCCCAGCAAGTCCTTAACAGTACATTCATTTTAAATAATGCACAATGTGCCTCATTTAATGGCAATGGTGGCCCCACAAAATTGAAATAGGTTGGTTTTAAAAATAAGAAAAAAAAATAATAAATATGTGCAAGATCATATTTCTGTAGACAAATAATGGTTATCAAGAAATATTAGAATACTAGTACTGGAATTAGGAGAAGTTAACAGCAACATCCTTGCAACCCAAACCTGTTTTAAATTACATTTTGAGCCAAAGTCTAAATGATCAACAGGCAAAACCTTCTGTCTCCACACTGGAGATGCATCTGTGATAAAGCTAGCCTAGAGAAGAGAAGGCTGCGGGGGGGACCTCATTGCAGCCTTCCAGTACCTGAAGGGAGCTTATAAGCAGGAGGGGATTCAACTTTTTAAAAGAGCAGATAATGGCAGGACAAGGGGGAATGGACTAAAGCTAAAGGAGGGAAGGTTTAGATTAGATATTAGGGGGAAGTTTTTTACAGAAAGAGTGGTGAGGTGCTGAAACAGGCTGCCCAGAGAAGTGGTGGATGCCCCATCCCTGGAGGTGTTCAAGGCCAGGTTGGATGGGGCCCTGGGCAGCCTTGTGTAGATCCAGGCCTGGAGGTTGTTGTCCCTGCCTGTGGCAGGGGGGTTGGAGCTCTATGATCCTTGGGGTCCCTTCCAACCCATACCATTCTATGATTCTATGAAGATATTCTAAAACCTTGTCAAATATTAGCTTTTATTATTAGAAAGTTTAGTATTTCACTCATATCTGTTAAAATTTGCTGCTGTTGTATTATGTATATTGCAATGCTCTTACTGTAACTGCTGAAAGAACTTCAATGGATAATTACTCTTGAGATACATTGATTGAAATCAGGAAGGATATGCCCATGTCCATGGTTAGATGTGAAAATGAATGAGAAAATGTTCAACTAGGTTATTACTCTGTTAGGCCTGTTGTAAAATGTGGCCCAAAAAGAGGGAAAATTATTAAAGGTTTTTGATATGTGCTTCACTTTGTGAATTAGAAGATGTGATAGTGTGAAAAGCAAATGAAAGGTTGGTGTATTATGGAACATTTTAATCTAATTTCACATCTTTTGAAAGATATCTGAACAATTAAGAGCACATCAGGAGATAAAATTTCATTCCCCTATTATTACAATGGTTGCAACAGTATCATTTGCAACCTGTGCAACTTCTGTGACTGACCTGTACTGGAATCCAACCTGAAATAGAACTCAGACATTACTGTAATATATTTACTCCATTATAGAAACTTTAAGAATGAGAAGCATAAATAGAGTACAATGGAAATAAGCAGCTTGGACTGTACAAGTGGACAAGATGCCTGCTATTGGGATAAAGCATGCCCAGTTATTACTTTCATTGAGAAAGTATATTCCTTGGAAGATGCCAATAAGGTCACTCCTGAGGCACCGTAGCCTGCAGCACAGGCATACTCTAAGCTGAGCACAGGGTGGTGTGGAACAGTACA
Organism: Gallinula chloropus; assembly: GCF_964237585.1. NCBI lineage: Eukaryota > Metazoa > Chordata > Aves > Gruiformes > Rallidae > Gallinula > Gallinula chloropus. The sequence goes on from NC_140085.1 coordinate 124,598,958, forward strand.
GCTGATGTTCAGTTCCATCCTTGAATTGCATTTACAGAAGAAAAAAAATCAATAATCTCATTGCTCTGGAAGCCACAGAATATGTAGCAGTATTCTAGATGTTAATAAAAACAATATCCATTTGTGAAGCTACAGGTTTTAGGGTGATAGGGAGGTATGCAAACTTTCATACTGTTAGGTATAGGAGTACTGAGTTACTACAGTCCATCTGCTATAAGCGAAATGTTACATCTCTTTTCTTCAGTGTACAGAAAGGGGGTTGGTATTTCTATCTCTTTCACATCACTTGCAAGCTAAATATAAGGACAGGCACAACCATTAGAGCATTTGACAAAAAGCACAATGAGGCAAAGTTCAAAGCTTGGTTATGTATCTGCCAGTCTGACTTCTTGTCCTGGTTTTGCCTAGAATAGAGTTAATTTTCTTCCTGGCACCTGCTATAGTGCTGTTTCAGGGATTTAGGGTGAGAATAATGTTGATAATGCACTGATGTTTTAGTTGTTGCTGAGCAGTGCTTACACTAAGCAAGTACTTTTCAGCTTCTTGTTCTGCCCTGTCAGCAAGGAGGCTGGGGTGCACAAGGAACTGGGGGAGGGGACACAGCTGGGATAGATGACCGATGCTGGCTAAAGGGATATTCCTTAACATGATTTCATGCTCAGTATGTAACTTGGGGGAAGATGGCTGGGGTTTAGAATGTGGCTCAAGAACTAGCTGGGAATTGGTGATATGTGGGTGGTGAGCAACTGGGCTGTGGGTTACTTCCTTAGAACATGCTATTGTTGTTTTTATCTCCCTTTTCTGTTTTATTGAAGTGTCTTTATCTCAAGCCACAAGTTCTACTTTTTTTTTTTTTTTTTTTCCACTGATTCTCTCCCCCATCCCATTGGAGAATGGGGGAGAGTGAACAAACTGCAAAGTGGTTGTTTTAGCTGCTTGTCCAGTTAAACCATAACAGTCCATTTTGGCACCCAATGTGATGCACAAAGGGTTGATATAAAGATGGATCTGACCAGGATGCGTGAGAACAAATTTGCTACAAGCATTCATTGTATTAGATAAATAGTTGCTGGTCACAGTGTTGATTCATTTGCTCTCAAAGTTGGGCACTTGTTCTCAGAGTTGTGTTATGTAACACCTTACTTCCACTAAATGTTCCCTGTTGTGCTGTTTGTCATCTCTGCAAAATGGGTCAAGGTTATCATTGTGGTGTACTTTGCAATACCGATTTATGATATGATAAACGTCTTGGTCCCGAGACTAATCCCATCATGGCCATCATCTTCGTACTTAGGGAGCCATCTATCGGAAACTATCAATATTGCACTTTTTAGTTTTTCTCCTTGGAGGGCCAGTAAGTGGGGGAGACAATTTCCTTCACCTTCACCTGCCCCTTCTTCTCCAGGCTAATTACAACAACTCTTGAAAATGTTGGATATCCTTGGGATGTTCAAAGCAGTGTGTTTCTATTTCTAAGTCTCCTAAATGTGGTTCATGTCTTGTTGGGAATTAACTATTTAAAAATACCACCCAGAGATAATTGCTGGCAACAGGCTCTGTAGCTACTCCAGTCCTGTCAACAGGCACTGTGGCTGAACCAGAGCATCAACCCGCACTGGTATTAGTCATTCCTATACAGAAGAGGAAATACACAAAAAAATCAATTCACTTAATAAGAGATGATGATGGCTGTGGACCGTGATGAGAACAGGAGGAAGAGGCAGAGCCAGAGGGAATGATTCAATCCTTGTACCTGAGTGAGCTTTGAGATAAGCAAAAAGATTTCATCCTCGTTCCAGGCAAGTGCAGTGTCACCTGGCTGCTCCAATGCTGGGATAATGGGGCCAGCAGCCTTGAATTAGAGGGTAGGGAGGCCAAGTAGCTGGGATCCCTGCCCAGGGAAGGGAACAGTGGCAAGGTGCCTAGGAGGAAACCACAAATCCCCAGCTTGTGGAGGCACTTCTGTCAGGCATAAAGGAAAGTTATCCCTTCAAGGAAGATGTTTACTGTCCAGGCAGGGGGACCACCAAGGAGGGAGGTATCCAGTACCTCATGGAATTAGCCATTCAGGAGATGAGATCCAATGTATAAGAACCATGTGGTGAAAGCTTGTAAAGAGCACATTGTCATCATATGCCAACTCATTGAGAAGCAGTATGCCCTGTTCACTGATGGGTCCTGTTGTATTGTAGGATACTTTCAGAGGTGGAAGGCTGCTGTATGGAGTTTTGTATGACAAGTTGCAGGAGCTGCTGAAGGAGAAGGAGAATCGATCCAGTGTGTAGAAGTAAAAGCCATCCATCTGGCTTTAGAAACTGCTGAATGAGAAAAGTGGCCAGAGCTCTGTCTCTACACTGACTCATGGTTGGTGGGCAATATGCCATGAGGGTGTTACAGCAGGTGGAAAAAGAGCAACCAGTGGCACAAAGGCAAACCCATACAGGCTGCTGAATTGTTCCATGATATTACTACCCAGATAGAGAAATTGGTTGTAAAAACACATAGTGTAAATACCCATATACCCAAGAGTCTGGCCACTGAGGAACACCAAAACAACCAGCAAGTAGACCAGGCTGCTAAGATTGAAGTGGCTCAGGCAGATCTGGACTGGCAATGTAAGGGTAAATTATTTATAGTTTCTTGGGCCCATGACACCTCAGACCATCAAGGAAGATGGTCTCATGATCAAGGGGTGGACTTGACCATGGACACTATCACACAAATTATCCATGGAGGACAATGACTGAAATATAAATATGGGGAGGCCTAGCAGATCCATTTTACTGCACTCCCAAAAACCTGGCAAGGCAGGTAATGTGTGCTTGCAATGGTGAAAACAGCCACTCTGGATGACTGAAAACATATACTGTGCACAATGCTGTTGCCTAGAACACTATCCTGGGTCTTGAAAATCAAGTCCTATGCAACGTGGCACTACAGACAGAATCAAATCAGATAATGGGACTCATTTCCAGAACAACCTCATGGACACCTGGGCCAAAGAGCATGGCATTGAGTGGGTGTATGACATCCCCTGTCATGCACAATCCTCTGGGAAAATCAAACAATGCAATGGACTACTAAAGATTACATTGAGAGCTGTAAGTGGTGGGACCCTCAGACATCCACTATGCATTTAGTAAAGGCCACCTAGTTAGTTAACACTAGAGGTTAGCTAACTACCAATTCAGCTGACCCTGCCCAATCATAACTTCCACACACTGTAGCCCCACAGTTCACACGAAGGAGACGTTAAGGAAGCCAGTCCGGGTTATAACTGCTTCAGGGAAAGGCAAACCCATCTGTGGGATTGCTTTTGCTCAGGGACCCCGGTGCACTTGGTGGGTGATGTGGAAGGATAAGAAGTCCGATGTGTGACTCAAGAGGATCTGATTTTTCGTGACAATAGCTGATACCATAATTAAATTGTATGATATTAATTGCTAAATAACCCTACTATTGTATGGCATGTCATCACTACTACAGTTGCTATATGCTATATCAATGGTATTACAGTGAGAATCACACAAATTAATGAAAGGAGAAACTTGATGAAACTGAACAAAAAGCACAGCAGTGATGGAACCAGAACTGGCTGCAGCATGCAACAGTCCAACAGTCCACACCGTTCTCTCTTACCCCGAGAGACTGTTATGACAGATGGAGCTTGAAGTCAGGGGCTAAATGAACTCAACTGATGTTTTAGAAGGATGGACCATAAATTAAGGGAGAGATATCTATATGTATGTATCAAAAGACAAAAAACGTTGCAGGTGATTAATATTGTTCTATGTGGAACCTGGGCATGAATGGGCGGTATAGAATAAGGAGTGAACAGTGGACAGTGTTCTGATTTTGCCTTGGATAGAGTTATTTTTCTTCCTATCACATGGTATAGTGCTGTGTTTGGGATTTAGGATGAGAATAATGTTGATAGCATGCTGATGTTTTGGTTGTTGTTACGCAATGATAGTGTAAATACGCTAAGACAAGGACTTTTCAGCTTCTAACACTGCTCCACCATCAAGGAGGCTGCAGGTGCACAAGAAACTGGGGGAGGGGATGCAGCCAGGACAGCTGACCATTCTGGCCAAAGGACTATTCCATACCATATGAAATCATGGTCAGTATATAACTTGGGGGAAGATGGCCAGGGATTTAGATTGTAGCCTGAGAACTGTGCATTAGTGGTCTGTGGGTGGTGATCGATTGTGCTGTGTGTCACTTGTTCTGTATTATTATTAATAATAATAATAATATTCCTTTTCTGTCCTGTTAAACTGTCTTTATCTAAATCCACACATTTTCCTTTTTTTCCCTTGAATGCTGTCCCCCATCCCACTCAGGTAGGGAGGTGGGGAGAATGAGCAGGCAGCTGTGTCATTGGTTTAGTTACCTACTAGGTTAAACCATAGTGCTTTTAAAAGTAGTACAAAATAAGAGCATACGCTGTCACATGACAGTGTGACACACAGCAGTATAAGATTAATATGGTTGCCTGAGTGAGATACTGGTCAGGATCAGATTTGGAAGAAAATGAATGGTTATTGCTGTGTGATAATCAAGGCTGTATAGTCCGGGCTGCTGCAATTCAGATAATGCCTTTTTGAAAATGATCAGGATGGTGATTCCTGAAATATTTTCATACAAATGAATATATGAGTATATAATGTATATATTTATTCATGCATTGGTATAAACCAATGTTAAAAGTCATAAAAAAGGTAATTTACAAATTTTAATACTTTCAACGGGATGGCAAGAATCTATACTGTCTTCAAATGGATGTTGTAGAAGCTCTTAAATTTTATTGCATGTGCAAAAATAAAAAATAAAAATTAAGAGACAATTAATGCCATAGAAGTCAGAAGAGTCCCCTGAAACAAATTATCCATAGAAAAGCTAACCTTGCTTGAAAAAAATAAAAGTAAACACAATTACAGTGCTTCTCATACATAGTTTCTGCCTTAAGGTAGTCTAAGAGATTACAGCTGGCCTAGGTGAGTGTGACTATTAAAACTACTTTTACATAAGAGAGTTACTTGACATATCAGTGTGTGACATGTTGTGAGCCCTCTATCCATCACTTATGCTGCTGCTGAGAACTCACTATTTAGACTTATAACTCTTAGACCCCATTAGGCTCAGTCCAAAGTCTTACCAAACAAAAAGGCACCTGCTGGCAAGCGCTCAGATCTGTATTCGGTGCTGCAAAATCAGAGGACTCTCCTAGCAAATCTGCTGCAGTAGTCTGACTTGTTCCTCAGGATAGTGTGGGAAATTGTCTTCAGCCCAGAGAAATGTCTGGATAACTTACGGAAGACATGAAGGCAGGGAGTTTTTTTCTCTAATTATACCCAGCAGACAATAGGTCCCTTAAGGACTCCTGTGGGCTACCTCAAATTAGAGCCTTCCCCAGGCTTCAGGGGTCAGGGTCTGTGCTGGAAAGAGATCTGCATTAAATATATCAAATGTTTCTTGATGGCCTTTTCCCCTGCTGAGGAAAAGGATCTGAGAGCGTAATTTACAACACCTATTATATATTAATATAATTCAGGGTACTCTCCTTTGATTGAAGATGATGTATGTGTAGTTCTTCTAAAAATACGTCAAAATAAGCGAGGAATGTTGAATAATGACATAAACTGCATATTGCTACATGGGGGAAATTCTGTGGATGTGCTGTTTATTTTCCCTATATAAAACCCCCCCATATTTTCATTATTTTTCATTACTTTTGGAAGATAGCTTTACTTTATTAGAAAAGCATATTTCAAAAAACCTCTTCTATTAGTTGCACACTTGAGGCATATTATTTCACTTTTTTATATGTTTACTCCAGTGTTCCCAAGAGTCGTGTTGATTTTACTCATTTTTCCTTACTTTGACCTTTTTGAAGGCTAGGAATATTTTATCATCTGCTTTTTGTAGTCATAAAGAATATTCTTTGAGGGTCCCCTCAAAAAAAAAAAAAAAGAAAGAAAAAGTTTATTCTACAGGCAGATTTCTTTGAAAATTCCAGATAGAGCTGTAAAAAGAAGCATTTCAAAGGGATTCAGTCAGTTTCTCTGGAGACTTGTTTTCCCAGGTGTTGGGAACAAAATCTTTGGTGCAGTCTGAGTTTTCGGGCATCGCACAGGATATTTACAGCATGAACCACTATTTGATGTGAATAAGGAGGCAAAGCTGGGTGCCATATGATTTATTAGTCACTATCTACTTTATAAATAGACAGTTCTGACATGATATTTCTCACTTGAAACTTTGTGTCTTCAACCTATACAACCAAACAGTATATCTTGGTGTCATGGTTGTCACTATCTTTCATGAGAAATACCGGGTTTAAGGTAGGTCACAGTATCAACCCTTTTATCAGTGTAATTACTTAGTCATTTTACTTATTAAAATAAAAAATGTTAAACTATTGAGGGAAAAAAAGAATAATATAGGTTTTATGGAACTTTGGAATCAAATGCTGAAAGCAGTATTTTTGTGTTGACATAGCAAAACTTTTTCAGTACGCATTTTTTAAATGCCATACCAGTTATTTGATCTTGTACTCTTGAGATTTTGGTGTTGTCTAGGCAATAAATATTTTTCAAGGTATATCACAGTGTTAGAGGCAGGTTGATTAAGATGGCACTGCTGGTGATGTATTTCTTTGTGAGGACTTGTTAAGAAAAATAGCTGCTTCAACGTGAGAGATTTAAAAATGATTCCAGTATAAGGGGCTTTTATAAAATATTTTTTATCAATAAAAGATTCTCCTGTACTTCTAAAACATCAAAAGAATGCAATGTATTATATGGTATAAAAAGTAGTATAGCCGTAAAGATAGGGAGAAAATTTGATGCTTAGCATAATTTAAATTTAAGCAATTGAATACAATATGCTGATGCATATGGAGAAATTAACTGAGAATGAACGTGACAATGCAATTACATGTGTGCCTGTTGCCATCATAAAGCACAACAGTCATTGTATATCAATGACAAAGGACATTCAGAATGTGTGATTACTTGATTTACGGATGGTTATGTGTGATGTATTCATATGGAACTGTGTTTAAATAGTTAGTGGTTGAAAGGGAGGTGTTTAAGTGTAAATTTACTGATTCCAAGACTGAGTCTACATCTCACCTGTATGACTTCCGTTGATATTCCTACGTCAGTTATCTAATACGGTGCGTGGGATGTACAACTTCAAATTCATTTTGGTTTGCTTTGTATTCTAACAGAGAATATTTAGTGTGTTCTCCTTGAAAAGGAGTAACAAAATTATTTTTTTTTATATTCTTTAACCAGAATTTGGGAAGGGATTAAAGAGATAAGAAAAAAAATATCCATTTAAGTATTATTTTTCAATTTATCTCAATAATGTTATCTGTCCAGTGCAATTACTTGATTCTTGATTGCTTAATAATTAAATAAATAGTTTGCTATTTGTTTGTGCAGATTAGTGTACATTTCCACCAGCTCCAAGTTTTTCTTTGTATCTATTATATAAGCTGTTTTTCAAGATGAAGATGTAAGAGCTTGCATAACTCATGGTACTTCACACTTTAAAAATTTAATTTTCTTCAAAAAAAAAAAATGTGGATACTATGAAAGTCCATTCATTCTTTTTCAGAGGTCCTGTTTGAATTAAATGTTTTTTCTTGTCAAAGACCATGTATTTGACCTGTAAGCGAATTCAAAGTTTCAGGCACATGCAAACTATTGATTAAATTGGTGCTGTGCAGTTTACTCTGATCTACGCCTGCATTACCAATGGTGAGGTGTCTGGTCATGAAAAGACTTTTCTAAATACATTAATCTAACTCAGAGGTGCCAAAACCTTTGCTGCTTGAACCAGGATGATTTATGAATCCTTCAGTAAAAGCTGTAAGTGTATTTTTAAAATGTAGTACATAATTAGCATCCATAAGCTTCAGTGTAAATCAGGAACAAAACCAACCAAATGTGATCCACCTCACCATCTGTACATATAAAATTGTAGAAATTAAGAGATTTAAGGCATATAGGGAAAATAAAATACTCAGGGTTGTACCTTGTTAAAGAATAAGAAGTCACTTCTTGTGACTTCATTGAATCACATACAACGGTTTTTACTAGTTTACTGATAATAATTATTCTGAATTGTGGCAATTACTAGGAAAGAGTCTCAGATCAGGGTTCAGATTAGAAGCAGCTGTGATAGAAGGGATGCTTGTGACTTTTAAACTAGTAATGAGAAAGTAAATCACTCAAGGTAAAAAAAAGTTTGATTGAATTTAAAAAAACTGAGTGCTGGATATTGCAGATCTCAGTTGTCTTCAGGGCTTGGAGAAAAAGGATGGAGAGGTGGATTGAGCTAAACTGGAAATGTAATCAGATTCAGGATAAATGAAACAATATAATGTATCTTTTTCTTGTATTAAGATTCTTTCATTTCTTATAAAAGAAACTGACATAATTTTAATTCCTTGGGTTTAAAAATTCACCATTTGCATGCTACATTTTTGCTAAAATTGTTATAATCCCTATGAAAAATGTGTAAAAATTAAATATATAAAATATGTCAAGTTGTAAGGGACCCATAACTATCACTGAGTGAATAAATGAATATGGAAAAAAATTCTTTTTGTGAAGACACACTTTTGAAGTAGATGAAAAACTAAGAATGAAGTAGTATAGAATATCTTGCAGATTTTATAAGGCTGCTTTTTATTTGGAAGGAGCTGAATAATTTGTATATAATTCTCAGGGGTAATTAAATCACTGTAAATTGTTGCAATAAAAGTTTTACAGAATGTCGCACCATCACAGCAATTAAAAGGTGCTATTTTTTATTATTTTTTCCCCACTGCAGTATTTTAAAACATGCAAGAATTGAGATCAACTGCAGTGATGGTGCAACTTAAGAACCAGATATATTTTCCGTTGTTCATCTCTTTGGGACACCATTATTGCATTTCATGTAGTTATGGTTTGAGCATTACAAAGTTTTGAAACTGAGTTGGTTTTGAGAACGTAGTACCAGAAACTTAGTAGAAAAATGTGTATTGAATTTATCTCTTTTTTGGCTCTGTTGCTTTTTCTATTCTCTCCATTTTGGTTTTATTTCAAATGGTGGTAAGATTCATTTCAGTGTGCATGCAAGATATTTCAAAGGCTTAAGACTGTAAAAAAGGGAAATATGGAATGAAGTTGTTTTCACAAAAATCTGTAATGCCTTAGAACAATCAGATTGCTTTGTTTAAAAAAAAAAGTAAACAAATGCAAACCTCTATTGTGTGTTTCTTTCTAGCACTTTGGAAAACGGTGGGCAGCCATCTGCAGATGGACAGAAGACCGATGGGTCCTTCTGCAAGATATTCTTCGTAAATGGCAGCACTTTGCAGAAGAGCAGGTGAGTAGACTTTCTGGTTATCAGTTGGAACGTTCTTCAAAAAAATTGCACTGGGATAGATCTGACTGAAGCCTTTTCATTCTCTTCTCTCCAATTTTCTTTCAGTTCCTTTTTGATGAATGGCTTACTGAGAAAGAGGACGCTGTGAGGAAAATTCATACAACTGGCTTTAAAGATCAAAATGAAATGCTTTCCAGTCTAAGTAAATTAGCTGTACGTAATCTTCATCCTCCTATTTTAAGTTTAACTTGAACTTTAACTTATGAGTTTGAGTGCAGGTGGCTCTCCTTTGAGAGATCCCACTCTCAAGACAATATGGTTTAACAGTACAGCTGTTTCATACTTTGTGAATGGATGTTGCATCACATGAATGAAATAGGTTGGTCCAAGGCATTGGAGATAAAGGAACCAATACATACAGATGTTTTCACTGGTTGTGTCTTCAGTTAAAAGTTTATGAACTGAAATAGCTGTATATTTATATATAATATATATAATATATATCTTTAAATATATTTATATTTATACTGAAAGTTTTTTTATTGATGTGAATTATGTGTATATTAAAATCATAAAATATTTTGGCTTGGAAGAGACTTTCAAAGGCCATATAGTCCACCGCCTCTCAATTAGCAGGGACATCTTCCACTAGATCAGGTTGCTTGGAGTCCTGTCCAATCTGACCTTGAATAGTTGCAGGGGTGGGGTATCTACCACTTCTCTGTGCAACCTGCTCTAGTGTTTCAATACCCTCATTGTAAAAAATGTCCTTCTTGTATCTGACTAAAAATACCTTCTTTTAGTTTAAAACCATTGCCCCTTGTCCTGTTGCAACAGGCCTTGCTAAAAAGTAAGTCCCCATCTTTCTTATTAGTACCCATAAAGCACTGGAATTATGCTATAAGGTCTGGAGCCTTCTCTTCTCCAGGCTGAATGCCCCCAATTGTCTCAGCCTTTCTTCATAAGAAACATGTTCTATCCTTCTGATTTCTTTTGTGGCCTTTCTCCAGACCCACTCCAACAGTCTTTCCTCTGCTAAGGACTTTGGAGCTGAACACAGCACTCCAGTTAGGGTCTCAGGAGGCAAAGCAGAGGGGGAGAATCTTCTCCTCAACCTGCTGTCCATGATTCTTTTCACAGGATGTGGTTGGCTTTCTGGGCTATGAGCACACATTGTCAGCTCATGTCCATCAATAACCCAAAGCCCTTCTCAGGGCTGCTCCCAATCCCTTTATCCTTCAAACTGTACTGATAGTGAGGGTTGCCCTGACCCATCTGCAAAACTTGATCTCATTTATTCTTGTGAGGTTCATATAGGCTTACTTTTCAAGTTGGTCTGGGTCCCTCTGGATGACATCCTGTTCCTCAGGTATGTCAACTGCACCACTCAGCTTAGTTGCATCTGAAAACTTGCTGAGAGTGCAATCAGTCCCATTGATGAAGAATGCTACCAGTTCCAGTACATACACAAAGGACACCCTGTGTCACCAGTCTCCACCTGGACACAAAGCCTTTGACCATCTAACCAATTCCTCATCCACTGCACAGTTCATCCATCAAATCCATATCCCTCCAATTTAAAGAGAAAGATGTTGTGGGTGACTGTGTCAAAGGTTCTACAGAGTTCAGATGACATTCAATAGTTCAACTCTTGTCCACTGATGTAGTCACTCCATCATAGAACACCACTAAGTTGGTCAAGAGGACTTGCCCTTGATGAAACCATGCCAGATGTGTTGAATCGTCTCTGTCCTCCATGTTCCTCCCTTCTAGGAGGATCTGTTCCATGATATTCCCAGGCATAGAGGTGAGGCTGAGAGGTCAGCAGTTTTCCAGAATCCTCCTTTCTACTCTTTTTAAAAATAGGTGCAATTTTTCCCTTTTTTCAATCACCAGTGACTTCACCTGACTGCCATGACTTTTCAAGTATTATGGACTTGCCAACTACAATAGAAAATTCCCTCAGGACTCTGCTTTGAGTCTTGTCAGATGCCATAGCCATAGGTTCATCAGGGTCTCACAAACCTGATCTTCTCTTACAGTGGGAGGGACTTTCCTCCCCTAGTTCCCATTTGCAGTCCTTTCATTCAAGAGGTGTATGCAGAGAAGTTGCCAGTGAAGACTGAAGCAAATAAGTTGTTGAGCACCTCAGCCTTCTCCTCGTCTGTTCTTATTAGTTGGCCAGTCTTGTTCAGCAGGAGGACTATACTTTTTTTGACATTCCTTTTCCAGCTGATGTACCCGTAGAAGCCCTTATATACTTTGCCTCCCTTGCTAGGTTCAGCTCCAGTTGTGCCTTGGCTTTCTTGACCCTATGCCCACAAAACTGGCAGTGTCCCTGTACTCTTCCCAGGACATCTATCCCTGCATCCACTGCCTGTGTGGTTCCTTCCTCTCTCCTAGTTTGATTAGCATGTCTCAACTCAGCCATGCCAATCTCATGCCTTCCTTGCCCAATTTCTTACACCTGGGAATCAAGAGCTCTTGTGCTCTGTGGAAGGCATCCTTAAAGATCTGCCAGCTCTGCTCTGCTCCCTTGTTCCTGAGGACAGTTTCCTAGAGGGTCCTAGTGACTAACTCCTTGAACAAATGGAAAATGGATTTCCTAATATTCAGGGCCCTAACTTTCAGCAATTTCCTGAATTGTGTTCAGCTTGCTGTGCTACTTTTCCAGCAGATGTTGGAGTGGTTGAAGTCCCCCAGCAGGACAAGAGCCTAGATGGGCAGCAAGGGGATATGCCTGCTACACCAAGCGTAGACTTGCTTCCATTTACTCCTTTCCTTCAAACTACCGCCTTCATCCTAGTTGGGGGAGGATGCAGGATTTCCTTAATCTTGGTTTTTTTTCTGGTGCCTGTTTCTGTCTCAGAGAGGGCAGAACTTAGCTCCAACAGTCTATCCCTTTTTCAGGCTCCTTGATGCTCCTTAACCTTAGTATTTCCTCTTGAAGCTGTGTGTGTGAGACTTGAGTATATATGTATAAGTACAAAGACATATGAGTGAGTTCTTCTCATATATCAAAACTGTTATATATTCCTTGAACTTGTAAAAGCTGAAGACTCAAAAGTTGTGAAATGCTGACATTAGTGTTACTTTCCTACTATACTTCAACTGTATTTCAGGAATCTAGTTGTATACATAAAATGCACCTTCTTCAATGTGTCCTCTACCTCACTCTTCAAAAATACTTCACTGTGCATCAGCTTCATAGAGGGAATGTAGGTCTGACTGGCGTAGACAGATGCTGTACCTGTCACAGACTAGACTTACAGTTTTATCACATTAGCACCTTTGTAAAGAAGAGTATGGTATGTGTTGTTTTTTCACGTAATAATGACTGTTTATGCCTCTAGGGAAAAGAAACATTCATGTCCATGCTTTTGTTAAAATAGATAAATTATTATTGCTCTAAATAGGAGCTTCCTCAGTAATCTTCTGTTTAAACAGAACTATAGTTATTTGTTTAGTCAAGTAGGGGCAAAAAAAGTGTCCTAGGCTCTATTTCAAGACCTGCTTTAACAGTTTGCATATAAGAATTTTCAAGCAGGAAAGATTCTCAGGTTATTATTAACTATTTGGTTATACAGCAAGCTCAATCTTAGATTTTAAAAAAATATTTTAGAATTTATGTCCTCTTTGTTCTTGCGTATTAAAATGAGAAACATTTGGGCTTTTGGTCAATAAAAATACCATGATATTTCTGAAGTTAATATTTGGTGATCCCCACCGTGCCCTGCCCCGCCCCCCCCCCCCCCCCAAAAAAAAAAAATTGAAGAACCCAAACTCATTGTCAGCATAATCTTAAGAAACTTTATTATGCTGTTGCATTCACTTTTTTTTTTCCTCTCTGTAGCTCTTTAGGGGCCAATAAATCCATATATTTAATCAAAATCCAAGTGCAAAGATTGCTTAGGATTAAGTCAATTTCTTTGTGAAGGAAAGGAACACTTCATGTAGTCAGTTGTCTCAATGCATATGCTTCTTGCAAATTCTAGTAATCTAATGTGCAAGCAGTCTTGAAATTGACTTCAAGCCAGGTTTTTGTTAATACATAATGAATTAGAGGCAACTCAGGATGCTTTACAGTGCCTTCATGAAGAAAAAAATATGGCAAGAAAATCAGTTTTATTCAATAAATTAGTATTCGTGGATTTCAGCAAGGTCCTGGAGGAGAGAGGAATTGGCGATTGAAATATTTATCTCAAATTGTTTAGTAGCAAGCTGTTAATGGTTTGAAAGTGTTAAGGGTAAGACTAGTTTGGCTACCTTTCAGAAATGGAAATATTGTGTGAAGAATAAAATACTTTCCATTACTATTTTTTTAAAAAATTGGTTAATTAAATAAATACTCACTCTTATGAAGTTAATTAAGTTGCCAGCTTAAATTGTTAAGGATTAATCTCATAAAAGCATTGACAGCCTTTCATGAAACTGAATGTTTGAACACCAATGTAAATAAAATGATTCTTCCATCCCCCTGGACCTCAACAATAATTGTGTCATCCTTGACAGAACAGGCAGGATTTATTAATAACAACTTCATCTTTTCTACACATGAATAATTTTTATATTTTTAGAAATAGCTGATCCATAATGCAGTAGTTTAGAAATGTAAATGTTGGTGGCATGTTGGAGAAACATGTTGCCTCTTTCTTTGACTTGTAGCAGAAAAATATTTTCTACTTGTGGAATTTCTCTACCAGGTTTTAGACCTAGTAGTGGTCATCTCCAAATCCCAGTGAGTGCATTCAGTGCCAAATTGTCAGGTGCTTTGTGCTTGTAAGATTTACTATTCTCTGAATCATGGGGAATTTGTATAAATGCATAGTGCCCATGAAAATCCTGCTCAGGGAATTTATTCTTCCACTCTTGGACTGGCTTTTAGAAATAGGGAAAAATGGGATCATGTTATCCTGACCCTAGCATGGAAATCATTCCTGTCTTTTGGCATATGTTGTTTTGGCCACAGAGATGTGTTTGGGTGTAGTAAAGGAGAAGCTGGCATGAAAAATCACCTTTATAATTAGGCCAACTTGTTCCAGAAGGTGAGTCTGCGGAACATTAAACATGCATTCTTTTACTAATATTGAAATGTTTATATTCTTAATAAATGGTAGCTCAGTCCCTCAGTTTTCTGATAGTTTTCAGCAGGAAATCACAGTATTGTTTTGTCCTGGCAGATCTTAAGAATTTCAGATTTGATACCATGATAGGCCATAAGAGCTTCCAGTCTATTTTTTCTGTCTTTCTCACATGCACACCTTGGCAAGAGTAAGGTCGTGTCCCTTAGCCAGATTTCAGTCTCTGAAGCCTAAAGGAAATTTCTGAAAGTATTTTACTAAATCATTTAGCATTATGACTGTTCATTTGAAATTCTACAACCCTCCTACAACCCTCCTAAGCCTTCTAAAGTGCCTGAAGTGAAATAGGTTTGATGAGATGCAGTTCACAGTGTGAAAAAAAATGTTTACGCTTACATCACATTAATCATTACATCTCATAGGAACAAATAGAAGGGAGATTAAGAAAGAACAACTTGTAATTTTCATGCATATTTGCAGTTTAGGATACTTCCAAAGAAATCAGGATTTAACTACTGTAGAAATATGTCAGTGTCATCTTTGCAATAAATTTGTCTCATATTTCTCATGTGGGAGGAAATACACCATTAATTTTAGTTTATATGGTTTCTGATAGTAAGTACTATTACTGCTTAAAAGTAAGTTTTCATTTACAAACATTTCTTAAACTGGTAGTTGATGTTCATATATTTTCAGACACTTGCAAAGATTTTCAAAAAGCAGAAAGATTGAGATTGTCTCTGAACCAAAATCTCTGCGTAAGAATTTATGTTATAGGATTGCTAGAAGATTTTGCATCCCAAATTCTAATTATTTGACTTAGTGTAAGCAAGTATGTGTGTCCCCAAAATTTGATCTAATGATATGACTTCAGAAGTACCAGTATTAACATATATTAGTTATCTGTAGGTTCTTTCTGAGACATGATTCTCCCAAACCGGGAGAAAGAGGCAAGTTAAAAAATATAAATAGAACTATGTAAATTAAACTGGTATTTGGTTTGTTGTCAAAATACTCTAATGTATGGAAGTGGGGATACACTCTGAGAAGTGGAAGACAAAATGTTTTGGAATCCATCTAATAGAAGAGAGATTTTTGGTGTCCCAAAGGTACTGATGCTATTGTGGGTTAGCATTGGCTGGCTGTGAGGTACCACGCTCCCACTCCCCTGCATCAGTGAGGAAGGGACAGAAAATAAGATGAAAAGCTCATTAGTCAAGATGAGAGCAGGGAGATCACTCACTGACTGTTGTCACAGGCAAACCAGACATGACTTGGGGAAAACTAATTTATTGCCAACCAAGTCAGAGTGGGATAATGAGAAATAAGAATGATCTTAAAGCATCTTCCCCATATCCCTCCCTTCTTCCCAGGCTCAGCTCCACTCCCAATTTTTCTACCTCCTCCTTCTTGAGCAGCGCAGAAGAATGGGGAATGGGTATTGTGGTCAGTTCACAACACTTTTTTTCTCAGCTGTAACTTCCTCTTCACTGCTGTTTCCCTGCTCCAGTGCTGGTCCTTCCCATAGGAGACAGTCTTTAACAAACTGCTGCAACATGTGTCCTTCACAAATGGCTCCAGCGTTGGTCCCTCCTGTGGAACTGCCATCCTTCAGGACCAGACAGCTTCAGCATGGGACCCTGATGGGGTCACAAGTCCTGCCAGCATACCTGTTCAGGCATGGGCTCCTCTCTCCATGGGCCACAGGTCCTGCCAGAAGCCCCAGCTACAGTGTGGTTTCTCCACAGAGTCACAGCTTCCTTCAGAAACATACACCTGTTCCAGCATAGGGTTCTTCAGATGAACAGCCTGCATTACCATGGTCTTCACGGTGGGCTGTAGGGTCATCTCTGCTCTGGCTCCTGGAGCACATCCTTCCCCTCGTCTGACCTTGGTGTCTGCAGTGCTGTTTCTCTCATGTTTTTCTCACACCTCTCTTTCACAGCTGCTGTGCAGAAATTTTTACTGTTTCTTAACATTTTCACTGAGATACCACCAGAGTCGCTGATGGGCTCAGCTTTGAGCAACAGTGGGTCTGGTTTGGAGCCTTCTGGAACTGGTTCTGTTAGACGTGAGGGCATCCCCTGGTATCTTCTCACAGAAGCCACCCTTGCAGCCCTCCTGCT
The DNA here is from genome assembly GCF_964237585.1 of Gallinula chloropus. Classification (NCBI taxonomy): domain Eukaryota; kingdom Metazoa; phylum Chordata; class Aves; order Gruiformes; family Rallidae; genus Gallinula; species Gallinula chloropus. Next base: position 124,615,555 of record NC_140085.1, read on the forward strand.
GCCAGAATCTTGCCATGTCCTTTTGTTTTTTTCCACACTCTGTGCTGGTTTTGTCTGGGACAGAGTTAATTTTCTCCATAACTGGTCAGAGGCTGGTCAGAGGCTGTGTTTTGTATTTGTGCTCAAAGTACAGTTGGTAACACAGGGATGTGCCTGCACAGAGCGAAGACCTTCGCTGCCTCTCACACCAGCTCACCAGCAGAGCTCCTGAGGTTCCTGCAGGTTTCCCATTCCCTGGGAGCTATGTGGGCAGAGCCTGCCAAGATCTGAGGAAGATGAAAAATATATGATTCTGCAGTATTACCAAAACTAAAATTATTTTCTATGAGCTTTTGGGGGAAGGTGGGGAGGTGTATCCTGGTTTGGGTTTTTAATTTACTTTTTTCCTAGTAAAAAGAGGTTTTCCCCAGTGAGTTTTAATATGCAATATATGGCAAAGTACAACAAAACGTTAAAGAAACATTGTTTGAAGTGTTCATATAGTTGTTAATATTAGTGCAGTTTTAAGGTTATTAATGTCACACAGCTGTTAGCTTTTTGATTTATGTTGCCACCTGAGGCACTGCTGTGATGCCTGGAGTTGCTCCACCTGTCACATTACATTGTTTTGTGAAGTGCAATGTGTCCATTCCACTATGTCAGCTCTGCCAGCAGTTTTACAGTGGCAACAGCAGGGAAGATTAGGAGTTTGTATGAAATACCCTTACCCACTTTGGGGTTTCTGTGATGCTCTCTCTACGATTTTTCTTCTAAGTTTATTGTTTTGAGATTTTTTTCTCCTGTATGAATTACTATTCTTCCTGCTGTTCCTTTGTTTAACAGGTCCTAAAAGGAGATCTAGAAATGAAAAGGCAAATGATGAGTAAGCTGAAGTTGCTCAGCCAAGACCTCTTCGTAGCCGTGAAAAATAAAGCGATGGCTCAAAAGCTGGAAAGTCGTCTTGAAAATTTTGCCCAGCGTTGGGATAGCCTTGTGCAGAAGGTGGATAGCAATTCTAAACAGGTTTGTTAAAAACATTATTTTGTCAGTTGATGCCAGTCAAATGCTTGAAGTACTTTTGGAGTCATTTGTCATATTGCTTTAAATGCTTTCCCTGCACAATTGCTTAAGATATATTTTAATTTTAGGTGTGAATACAACTGTAATATAACTTTCCAAAATTTTATTCATTTCTTTAGCTTTGATCTGTTTGTGTAGTGTTGATTACTTTCTTGGGTTGTTAACTATGTTTTCAGGGATGATACAATCCATAACAAAAATACACTTTCCAGTTAATTTATTTTTAGGCTATAAGTGTTGGTCACTACAAATGCACTGTCTTTATGACTGTCTCTGTGGAATAACACTAAGTCAGTTCGCTAGTTAGAGAAAAATTATTTTTATTTCTTTTTAACAGTGAAATTTTATAATAGATTACTGGTTTATTTCTGCTTATGGTACACTAATTTACAGAGAGAAGCCATAAAAAGTTTTCTGGAAAAACGAAGAAGTCAATTCATACCTGTAGACAAAATGCCAGTGAAAAAGAATATAGTCTGGTCCATTATGTTAACCATAATTTATCAAAAAAGAAATAGGGGTTTAAAGGTTCACAATTTTTAAACCAATAACAAAAATCAGCGCTCTGGTATAGTACTGCAAACATATTTTTTCCAATTTTTTTTTCTAGCCATCTGTCAGCATCTCTTTCTAATTGAATTTGAACCCAGATCATCTCACTTTTTTCCCATTTCATTATCTCATCAATATTGAGTTACTTTTATGCTATCATTGTATGACTGGTGAAACAGACATTAAGACTTTTTAATGATAACATGGTTCAGAATGTTACTGCATGCACCTCTGTCCATAAAGGCCCTCGTGTCATTTTGGTCAGTTTGATTCAATTCCCTTGACCATATTGTACTTTTTTGCTGCTGTATATTAATGCTTCTACCAACTTACATTTGAGTCATTAAATGAAAGCTGCTAATCTTCTCATAGTGAGCAGAATACCTCTGAATGACCTTGCTTCCAACCCATACCTTAATGTTTTAGTTTGCTATGTGATAGTTTCTTGTGTAGCTGAAGTTGGAAAAAAGAAGAAACAGAAGAAAACTGGAAAAGGATACATTTCACTTTGTAACAAAAGGGAAAAGAAATTTGTGCTACACAGCTTTTGTAACACTTGAGAAATAGATTTGACTGTTATATATTTGATCTAGGAAACCTGTTGCTTCAAAGCAGAGGAAACTCCAGAGATGCATTTGTAATGTGGAATGGCTAGGGTCACATGATTTGAAGAAGCTAGTAAGTCATTCCAAAGTGTTCAAGAGTTATTTAGATTGTCTATTGGTTCTAAAAGCAGATACTAGTTTTGAGAATGGAACATAGATTACAGAAAAGATAACCTTCTCATGAAATGAGCAATCCTGAGGCTGTAGATCCACACATTGTGGAGCAGCACAGGTGCTTTGGATTCACAAAAGAGTGTAACTGTTTTATCATAGCATCGCTGTTAATTAGATAAGCTTTTCCTCCAAGGAGAAGCTACTTCGCACAGCAGAGAGCTGGTGTGCTGTAGTGGGCATGCTGATTCCAGTTCTGGAGGCATCACATGTTCAGTGCTAAGAGAAGGATCGCTTCCTAAAGCGGTTTTAGATATGTCCTCCAAGAAATACTGATGGTGTCCATTTTGCCATGCATTTCTAGCTTGGCAATGCAGATGATAGTGGGGTTTAACACATTTATTAATTACAGAGGTCATTAAGAAATTTATAGACAGCAAGGAAAAAATAATCCTCCAGAAGATGTAATTATTCTCTCTGATCATGAAGTGGGGAGGGAGGGAGTTGGAATAAGGTGACAAATAAAACACTTATCAGTAAAATCTATTAGAAAATGTACATTTATCAAACTTAGATACTGACTTCAAATGAAATTTATTCCATTCATTAATAATTCTCATAGTATCCTCATAATTGCATTTCTGTCATTAGTTATTTCCTCTCTCTTACTAAAGTGTCACTAAGTGATTAACTTGTTAACAAAATAAGAAATTAAATGGAAAAGACAAGCTCAGCCTCAGTTCAAAGCTGATTCTCCAGGTTGACATAGGAAGCAGTAATACATCCCAAAGGTAAAGCGCAGAAAGTAGAATGTGAGTCCTCCCACGTTCAGCTGAATTAGTTGCTGCTGAATTTAAGCACCTAATCTGAACTCCTGACTGAAGCTTCTGCTGCAAATGAGTGGATGTCAAGGTTGAGCAAGAGACATACCTTTTAAAAAGCAGTTTTTCCTCATCAAGAGAATGTCAGCTTTCCTTTGTTGATGTCACAGTAGGAACAAGGAAAAGGGCAACTTGTTTAGACTTAAATGTATAACTTTTAGGAACTCTAAACCCTTTGTTTGTGAGTTCATTATGCGTCACTAAATTGTACTGGAAACCTTCCCAAAACAAAGAAAACACCATTCCTCATCTGAACTTCCCCACTCACTTACAAACAGTTCATCAAAGACCAGATGACAGCTCCAAAAGTGAGTGTTAAGGAAAATTATGAGTTTATCAGGACTGAGGGCACTTCCAAAGGCAGTAATAAATGATGGCATTAAAGGTAGGCTGCCATATAAAAGAGAAATAAAATGACATAAAACTACTGAAGTGCTATACACACATTGTACGTAAGTTTGCCTGGAGAGGATGAGAAGGAAGATTTAAATTTGTCCACTCTGAAAAGAGATGAGTTTTAACATGTTTCTAAGACGAGCTTGCTGATGTGAAGCTGCTGGCTGTATTTTGAAATCCTTTCAATGTGCAGCCTTGTGAGTCACCTTAGTACTTTCCATATGATTTTCTGGTGGGCTAAAGGCCTAGACTCTATTGCCCCTTCTCAGATTCATATTTGTCTGTCCAGAACTTAGAGGGTTGAGGAAACAATACTACTGTAATCTGGGCCATATTTGGATAATATTTGAAGCACACCACTTAAGTGATTAGATTCAAGAGGTGGGGTTTGTTTTGGTTTGGTTTTGGGTTTGGGGTTGGGATTTTTTTGGGGGGTTTTTGGGACTTTTCCCCCAAGAAAGCTAATGAAAGCTATTTCCTTTTTGGCACTTGCTTGATTTTTGTAAGGATTTTCTTTTACCTTCTGAAGTGTGTGTCCTTTTTAAATGTGAGCTAACTTCATGCTGCAGAGTTGCATTGCAGTGTAATCTTCAGGACCTTTTAGTCTTACACAGTCTCTAATTAGAATGATTATGAACTTCAAATTCACATCTCCATTCTCCTTTTGAAGTGTATAGTATTTAACCTCCACTCCTATTGATTAAGCCTGAAAAATTCTTCTTTATTGTTTTGACATGTAAATCATTACCCCTCACAGCATCGTGATTCGACTGCTCTGAGCGTATGATAATTGTGCTGCCTTCTTGTGCAGTGCAGTTCCCAGTCACCAGCTGAAACCATTACTCTTGTATAATTGGTAGTGTGTTGCAGATGACTCCTACAGTGCCCTAGCTGTGGTTTATTCTGTTTTACACCTTCTTCACTGTAAACTGTACCGTAGTATTGATTGGCAAATGGAAACATGACAGGATATGACCTCGAGTGTCAGAAACATCATCCTGTCATCGATTTTTGGAGAAAACCAAGTGTAGTAAGAATTTTGTGAGAAGAGGAAAGGGAGACTGTACCCAAAAGTGCATATGAGGAGCAAGCAATTATTTGAAGTGTTCTTAGCTAGAGAGTCAACCCAGGGAGAGATGACATGAGGTGTTAGCCTCAAATTTCATAGAACTCTAGACTTCAGAAGCTTTAATTTGCTTTTTGTTTCTGCCCCAAAATAAAATGAATTAAAAATTAAATTGAAAATAATTCCATGTAAAGTTATATAAAAAACTATATGTAAATTATTTGGGAGATTAAAAGAAATCCTGCTTTCAATCTTAATTTCATCATCCTCTGAGTAGTCCAGATTCTAATCTAAAGCCTAGACAGCTGGTCATTTCTAGAGCAGGAAGCAAAGCATTGAGCTGACCACTTTAAGAAAGATTGTGAAAATGACAGTGGTAATGGACTTCCCTGGTCATCACTTTCAGTGGCAGTCTGAACAAAGAGCAGAAAGACTTTTTTGTTTTGAAGACCGTGTGACAGATTCTGCAATGTTGGTAGGAAACTGGGGTATTTTTCTAGGGGTTTTTTAGCTTTATTGGTGTTGCCTGATAAGGGGATAGTGTCAGCCTCGTCACTCTTTATTTTTCAATGTAAGAAAGTATCGTGGTACTCCATTATTTGCAGCTTCTCCATTATTTGTAGAAACCTTAATGTCTCAAGAACTAAGGTAACTCTGGACTCTTTATATATAACAGAAATTGGTTTTCTGATGCAAGAACTAATAGATTATGCTTGTATATGTACCTAGTTCCATGGAATTTTAGTCACTGGAATTCCTGAGGCTGAACTGGAAAGTTTCTCTAATTCTTGCGTATTGTCAATAAGCAAAGAAGCAGGGCTCTTCTGGTGCTGCTTTTCCAGCTCATGGTATAACTTCTTCTTTTTATTTTTCATTTCACTGAAGCTAAATTATGAGATGGTCATTGGAGCTGTGATTGGAACATATTGAGCAATGAGCCATCGTTTGAGAGAACCCAAAAAAGAAGTGACCCATTTCTTATGACTTAAGGGACCTGAGAACAGCTGCCCATGCTTAAGTGGGAAGTTGGTAGTTTGGTGCTATATAGAAACAAATATAAATGGCAGTACATGTACACCCAGTATCTTTCAAACAAATATGAGCAGAAAAAAAATCTCATAATATTTTTTGATAATGCAGCTGAAATATATGACAGTTTTTTGTTTTCATATTACCAAGCAGACTTAAGTGTGTTTAGATTAGCGGTGCAATGCATTATGTGTATTATTTTCTTTTATGACCCCTTACAATAGTTTTTAATTATTGAATAACACCGATGCAAACTATTTTGCCTTCTAGTGTGTGTTTTCTAATTTTAGATTTCCTGACAGAAATCTAACTACCCTTTTGTACCAGTAAGTTGTGATGAATTGCATTCTAGTTTGAAAATTATTATAAATGGTAAAAATAGCAATTGGTAATTTAGTGCAGTTACTATGCCTTCATTGCTTCCCAAGGAATAAGTCTTCAGAATGGAGACAGAGTAACATACAGCATTAGTAACATTTTATATGTTAGCTTTAATTCAATTCCCTCATAAAATTGACCATTCACCACTTCTCTTCATTCAGTGTGATTTAGAGGGAGACATAAGTTCATTCTGCTTAGGATCCTTTCTGATTTTGGTACTGAGTTCTGTAGAGATCTTGTTCACGCAGCATGAGTCAGACAAAACAATTTGAGTTGCATATAGTTTGTTTTTTTTTCTGAAGGTCAGCCTATGATCAGACGACAGCAGCTTCTCATTATTCTCTATTGCTACTCCAAACAGTCTTTACTGAAGTCTTTCAAACAATGTGTGACCTCTGTTTTAATACTTCTCACAGATTTCGCAGGCTGTCACTACCACTCAGACATCACTAACACAGACAACTGTAATGGAAACTGTAACTATGGTGACCACAAGAGAACAAATCCTGGTTAAGCATGCTAAAGAGGAACTCCCACCACCTCCACCCCACAAAAAGAGGCAACTCCTTGTGGATTCAGAAATTAGGAAGAGGTGAGAATCATTAAGAGGCAGAGGGAGAATACTAATAGAGTTTGTATGAGAATGAAAAAATAGTCACTTGAATGCAATACTTTGCTGTATACTTTGAGATTAAAATTGTATTTCTGTTCTCTTAAGGTATTTGCTCAGGATCAGTTGTGGATGTTTTTTGTGCTTCTAGTCTAACTATTTTGCAGTTTTAATCATTGCTTCAATATAATTGTAATAGCAATTATAGTCAGTAGAATGCCTTATGTAAGGCATTGGCATTAGAGGGCTTCCACTTGGTAGTTGTCTTTAAACTTGAAGGAGAAACAGCATTCAATTAGTTCTCAGATCTTTGTGTTCTTTGAAAAGATATTTTTTAGTAGTTAGAATACTAGCAGTGCAGATATCGCCTAGTTTCTAAAGTTCAGGCTGTATTCCTTCTGGCTTATTGGTCACCAATAAAAATGATATTTCTACAGAGAAAGAGTTAATGTTTAGTGAAACATGCAATTATCATTATTTTCAGATTTTTCCCTGTGTAATTAAGTACAAATGCGAAGGGATTTTGAGACTAATACTGAACACTTATTAAAGTCACAAGAAAAAATTTTGATGAGTCTAAGTAGAATTGGCTCAAGCACTGAGTAAGATCCTAAGAAGGTAGACTTCAAACACTCATTGTAATATTTGTTTTGGAAATGTTTTTTGATATTCAGATAAACATATGAACTCCAAGGTAACAGATACAAAGACTGAAAGAAATGTTTAACTGCACTTAGTGTCTCATTTTTATAGAAAGTATCTTAGTTTAGTTCTACATGTTTTCAATAATAGGTTATTTTCTTGTAACATTAGCTTATTAAGAATGTGCTATACCAAGAAAAGGAGAAATATTTTTTTTTTATTGAAAGAGTATGTAATTGAAAAAATAGATAATTAGCATCACATTATTTGTATATAGTCATCTGTTGTGGTTTTGTTCCAACTGGCAGCTAAGCGTCACGCAGCTAGCCACTCATTTTTCCCTGGTTGGGATGGGGGAGACAATTGGAAGTGTGAAAGGGAGAAAACTCTTGGATTGAAATAATGACAGTTCAATAAGTAAAGCAAAAGCCAATGCACAAGCAAAGCAAACCAAGGAGTTCATTCACCGCTTCCCGTTGGCAGGCAGATGATCACCCATCTCCAGAAGAACAGGGCTCCAGCATGCCTGACCGTGACTTGGGAAGACCAAGGATATAATTCTTAACATCCCCCTCTTCCTCTTTCTTCCTCCAGCTTTATATGACCCCTTTGGTCAGTTGAGGTCAGCTGTCCTGGCTGTGTCCCCTCCCAACTCCTTGTGCAGCCCCAGCCTGCTCACTGATGGGATGGGCGCAGAGGCAGAAAACACCTTGGCTCTTTGTGAGAGCTCTTTAAGCAGTAACAAAAACATCCCAGTATTATCAACACTGTTTTCAGCACAAATCCCAGACAGACCCCTATACTATCTTCTATGGAGGAAACTAATACTATCCCAGACAAAATCAGTACTTTAATAGTAGTCTGTGTTTTCTTTCTTGCTCATATTCCTTTGATTTAACTTACTACTGAATTTAGAATTGGCTGGGACAATACAGACTTCTAATTCACCATGAGAGGAAACTGCTGGAGGGTGGGAATTAGCTGGATTATAGGAACTGTTTATGTTCAGAAATAGCTCATTTTATATCAACTGAGAGTTATAAAATTCTATAAGAGTTTTAGCTATTGTCTATGTAAAGCATTGCAACTAGCAAGGATATTTAGAAATTTGATGGATCCTTGTACAAAAAATAGGATATCTTATCAAATTGGAGGCTATGATTGCTTGCAGGTCTGCTACCAAATTAAGAGTGTTAATGTTTTTTACCATTGCATAGTAGGTTTTGAGGAGGGTTGATGTATGTTTTATGGTATCTAAGATATTCATTCACCACTTTTTGTTAAACTTCCACATGAGAGTCAAGATACGAACCTTAGAACAATTGGTAGTTCTGTCTTTGTCTAGGATGATGATTCTATGATTTTAGATAATTGAACAAATTGTGTTTTCTTACACAAACCTGAAGTCAGAATCCTTTTCATTGCTGCACAGATCGGATTTTCATTTTGATTTGGTAGGAAAGCAAGCTGAATTCTAGCAGGAAGAAGGGAGTTCATTGCTTAATACGCTTTAATGTGGTCTAACTAGCTGGAATATTTCTTTGTGTGCAGGATGGATTTGTTTTAAGAATGCAATCATAGCATCATATGAGAACTAGTTGTTCATGACTGTTCATTGAATAACTGTGAGTGGACTTACGGTATGGTAATGTGTAAAGTGAACAGACATAGACATCTCCATAGCTGGTGCAGCAGGTTGTATGATGGTTATGTTGTCTGAAAGCAGCATTTCTTTCCATTTTTATATCACTTTTTTGGCATTTCTAACTGAACAGCTGAAAAAAGACTATGTACCTTTCCCCTCTAGAAAGTCCAAGCTGGTGTTCCAAAGTGGGAGGACTAGTTAATAAACAGCTTCAGAGGAATGCTTTGAGAGGAAACTTTAGGGAAGAAGCTTCAGCTGAGAATAATGGTTATTGTGCATGCTTTTATTAAAACATAAATATGCAGCCTTAGAAACTAGTACGTTTGACAGTATGCTGTTGTCTTTTTCCAGCATAATAAATTTATAATGAGCATAAGTGTAACGATGGGAAAATTCATCTTAAAACTACTTTGCTCAACTAAAATGTCTGTGTGCACTGGTGACTTTTTCATCATTGCTTTTTTGCTGGGACAACCTCATGGTTGTACTCCTAAATGGTCAGTCAGTTATTTTATGGGCCCCTTGTGGGCTGCAAGATCTTTCAGAGTATTCTTTGTGTATATTTAGTTGTACCTACACCTAAGGACAAACAAAGTTTAGTACTGCACAGCTTTTGTTTTTTTCAAATAAACTAAGAGAATGTGGGTTCTCAACATACCCTTCCTTACATGGTTGTACATAGTATGTGTGTGTTTATGTTAAAAATTTTCCCTGAACACTTAATGACTTAGGATTGATGATCCTGTACTGCTTAGTTTTTGTTTAATTAAAAACCCTCACCAATTACTGAATGCTTGCCAGAAGCTTCAGAAGCTGTGTCCACTTTCTGCAGCCATGGTACAACACACTGCATGCTCTTGCTTTGTATTTTGGGGGCCAAGGGATAATGGCACGTTGAAGATTGGGACTTTTTTTGAGATGGTAAATACTACTTCAAGATTTTATCAGTTATTTCATCTGTTCTGAAGCCTCGGTCAGTGTTGTTGCTGCAGAAGAGTATGCCTGAAATAAATGCATCAGGCTCAGTTGCCACATATTTGGAAAGATTTGTGCTCCAGGTTAGTCCTTCCTGTGGTCTTAATATTTTGGAAAGACTAAAGAATGTCTTAAAGAAGCATTGAACCTGCAGTGTGAATTGTTAGGTGCTTAGTTTCAAGGAGGAAGAAAGAGTAGTTTGGGTACTCTGCAAATATTGCATTAGTGGACTGCAAAAGAGAATGGTCTCCAGCTATTTAGCTGAGGAGACACAACTGATGGCTAAGATCAAAGTAACAAGCTTTCTAGAATGCTTTTTGTTTTCACATTTCCAAGTGCTTTGGAAGGATTAGAAGTCTCCATTATAGTGTCCGCTTATACTGAAGATATTGAGAGAAAGAATTTGACTTGTAGACCAAAGGCATACACAGGATTGAATGTCACATTTCCATTACTCCAGTTCACTGTGCTGTAAATGCATAGGAAAGAACCTGCTGATTTTTCTTGCCTCCTTTTTTAAATAAACGGTGGAAAGCAGAGCTAAGAAGCATGTGACTTTTTTTTTTTTAAACTTTCTTTCTTCTGCCATTACCAACCCCAAAAAATCTAAAACTACCTCAGAAGTAATGATTCAGAATTTCAGAATAATTCAGGTCTGACCTAAGATCTGTAACTGGTCACTCCTTTTCCCAAAGGAATTAAATTGAAACTGAAAAGGAAAAAAATACTTGGAGCTTAATAATAAAAGCATTGAAAGTATCAGGCATTAGCACTAGAGATAAACGTAACACAGATGAAGTCTTAGGATGAAAAAACCCGACCTGTAAAGGGCAGAAAGGGCTACGTTTTTGTTCTCATGGTATTTACATGTTATGGAAAAAAAACAGATTAGTTGTGTAGCATGGAAAAATCTGAATATTACTCTGGTTCTAAATAAAAATTAGGTTAGAGCTGCTTAATATTTTACCATATTTCTAATATCACTGTTCTTTGATAATGTCCTTTCTTTGTCGTTTAGGAAATAACTTCATACATGCTTCCTAATGATTTCAAGGAAAGTCTATTTGTCATAATATTATGGATATAATGTTAATCTTCGGGTTAGAAAGATATTTTATGCACTTTGAAGAGAAAGTCATGTTAAAATAGGATAGTTGCTCCATCTAGTGGTGTTTGTTGTTTTGTTGGTTCTCTTTTTCATTTAACAAGTTAATTGTTTGAAGAAAGTAGCCTTCGTTTCTTTGAAAATTATTACATTTAGGATTCTAATGCTTCATTATTTAGGCAAGTTTGTATTTGTGTAGAAAAATGTATCAAAGGAAAAAATATAACCACTTGTTCAAAGTATTTTTTTTTGGATAGCTATTGTTTCAAATTGCCCATTGTTGTCCAGTGAATTATATTAGTCAGAATTAATATAATTAGAACTATCTGCATCAAGCATAGTCATCACTTGGGAAGTCAAATGTCATCACTCCAAATGTTCCTCCCTTCCTTCTCTTTCCCACAGCTTTATATGCTGAGCATGACATCATATGGTATGGGATATCCCTTTGGTCTGTTAGGGTCAGCTGTCCCGACTGTGTCCCGTCCCAGCTCCTTGTGCACCAGAGCCTGCTTGCTGGTGGGGTGGGCTGAGGCAGAAAAGGCCTTGGTTCTGTGTGAGCACTGCTCAACAATAACAAAACCATCCCTGTGTTTGCGTCACTGCTTTCATCACAAATCCAAAGCAGAGCCCTGTACTAGCTTCTGTGGGAAAAAAACCCCAAAACTCTACCCCAGTGAAAATAAGGACAAGGAAGAATAATTTATAAACATTTTCATTTAGAGTATAAGAAGAGGTATGGATATAGTGAGGTCTGTAAACATGGATGCTTTATAACTTCTTCGTGCTCATTGGTTTTTAACCCTTTATCCTATCTGTGAGGTGAGAAATGGCAAAGTGACAAATACACTTGGAAAATATATTTCCTAATTAACTATTTAGTGTCTCAAATTACCTCCTGTACTATAGGAGTTGGCACTCACTGGAAGGCATGACGACTGGCCTTAAAACTGCTTCCCATCTCTAGCTGTTTGCTGAAGACAACTGGTGTTAATAAATATACTCTACAACTACATCTAGATCTTCATTTGCCTGCCATAAGCGATATGCAGTGGGTCTGTCAGAATTTCTGCAATGCTTTCCTTATGACAGTTCAGGAGTTACTACTCAGGCTGGGGAAGGTATGTTTTATAGCAACGTCAGTGGTAAGATAAATAGTTGGGTAATGAAGGAGAACTATGAGGCTAATAAGGTGGTACTAGTGAAGTTTCTGAAGGAGAATTACATTTGGGATCAATCTAGAATTTTCTTTGATGCCTTGATGTGCATTATAAAAATGTGCTGGTAAGAATGTTGATAAGGCTAAACTGAATAAACCTCAAGGGTACAGGGAAGTCCGGAATATCATTCAGAAAGAAAATAAAATTGTTTAAGGGCTGAACTAAAAAAAAATAGGAAGGGAAAAATATTTATTAGGACAAATGAGCTGTTGAATTAGGAGATAAGAACGAGACTATTTATCAACTAATGGCTCATCAGCTACAAATATAGAGGAGGAAGACAGACAGCAGGCAATTAGTTCATCACTCAATAGTTGTGCCAATGGGCATTGTATACTGCAAAGTTGTTCTTTGGCATACTCTAGGCAATGAAAAGCTACAAGCTGAGAAACGCTACTGGTGAGCTAGGCATTTCAGCCCAGCAATGGAAATTCAGCATGGTTCATGGATCAAAGTAGTATCATTCCCTACTAGATCAATGTGTAGGCGAATGGTCTTCAGTCTGCCCAAGATACACAGTGGTGATATCCTTGGTGTGGTTTTGTTTGGAGGGAAATGAAAAACTAAATGATCAAAGGAAATTTTGCAGCAGTTTCTATCTGTTGAAAGGCTTGAAGTATTAAAACCACTACTCTGCTAGCAATAACACAGGTTCAGTTTCAATGTTACATTCAATCAATTCAGAGAAAAAGTATAAGCCATGATGGCCATCCGACAGCAGGGTACTTCACTACTTTTTTCTATGTGAACTTGTACAACATCGAAGTTGTTTGTATAAGTACAAGGAAGGTCAGTGCATGCACATTACTTCACTGTCATAATCTTACTGGGGCAGTGTATGAAAGAAGGTAATGATGAATTTACACTATATCATTGTCTTTCCCTAGATGATCATAGAATCACAGAACGTTAGGAGTTGGAAGGGGCCTTGAAAGATCATCTAGTCCAACTCCCCTGCCAGAGAAGGATCACCTAGACTAAACTGCACAGGAACACATCCAGGCAGGTTTTGAATGTCTCCAGAGAAGGAGACTCCACAACCTCTCTGGGCAGTCTGTTCCAGTGCTCCCTCACTCTCATAGTGAAAAAGTTTTTTCTTATATTCACATGGAGCTTTCTATGCTCCAGCTTGCACCTCTTTCCCCTTGTCCTATCATTGGACATCACTGAGAAGAGCCTGGCTCCATCCTCCTGACTCTCACACTTTACATATTTACAAACATTAATAAGGTCACATTAATGATGTTTACTCTTCACTGTGAGAACCACCACAGTCCTTTGTAAAGTGTATTGCACAGACAGACAAAGGATTATAGTCAGTCAGCCCTTTGATTATCATTGTGAAATTAATGCTTGTTAGTTAGTGATTTCCAGAGGGTATTTGATTATACAGGGGACTCGTAGTAGGACTTGAATGTCATACGTTCCTGGATATTTGGGTTAGAAATTCCATGCACAGAAACAGAAAAACGAAATATAACTAAGTTGTAAAATGCCTTAAGGGTGAGGTTTGTCACCTGTTTTATTCAGAAAAAGAAGGACAAGCTAGAACCAGGAATCATTTTTGAACAAGTACATGTGATGATTTCAGCAAGAGCATTTTGAATGAGAATCTGAAGTGGACATATGGCTCAGTATGATCCAGGAAATCAGTTTGTGGGGTACTTCTATGGAAATTTGAATGGCATGGATGAAAAATGTGAAGGTGTTTTTTCAAGCATGCTCTGGAATAAAAGAGATGGTATTTGAACTCATCTGACATGTGCTGGCCTGTAGAGAGAGGGCAGTGAGAGCAATAAAAGATAGTATCTCTCTTGTGGAATAGCAGAAGAAAAGACTAATTGGAAAATTAAACCATGAGTGCTGTATAAAGAATAAATCCTCTGCTACAGATTACATTTTTAGGTGGGGAGCAAGCTAACATGCCTGTTAAAGTAAGGTAATTATTTAGAGTAATTGTCTCAAGTGATTTGTTTTTAGTGTCTTCTATGGGCTTACCTTAACAAATTCTACATGCACTCAACTTTATTGGGTTGGAAAGGTGATATTGCATTGCTTTTTAATGTCAAAAGTAGTGTCGTACTTAGGAGATTTAAAGACTGTATTGATCCTTTGATATCAATCTAGAGTTAATATAGTTTGCAGCTGCAGCTGTGCTCAAAAAGGAAATGTCCAATCATCATAGCAGAATGATTAAATGCCATACCCTACCTGGATTTCCCAGTTTTATACAAGCTGAATATGAGAGAGAATTTTTTTTCCCCAAGTAATCGAAAAATGTCTTTATGTTAAGGATATTTATGTGCAGCAAAAAGCTACTTAGAATTAACTTTCATGTCTTTTAATCCTTTTCTTCCCTCTCTTTATAGCCCATTTTTGGGGCAGGAGACTTTGTAGAGTTATATTTATCTCTAGAAGAAACTGCAAGTGACAGAACAATCTGTTACGTGAGATTGGCTCTGTCAAGAGGCTGTCTGGCTGTGGCTAATACTTACCACCATCTGATGAATCTGTGGGCCATGGGATATACTCCTGATTATTTTGTTGTACTATCAAAATTGTCCCAGATTCTCCCATTCCTCTTCCAGGGAGGATGTTGCAGAGGCAGGGGTTTAGTCCTTTAAGAAATGAAGAAATGATCACTGGCAAACATTTTTGCTCTTATCGGTTTCCATGCTATGCCAGGCTAATACTAGGCTATTCTTCAGAAAGTTGGTGTTTGGTGCTACTTACCTGCAGTTTAGGAATGGAACAAGCACAAGAAATAATACAATTTTGCCTGCAATCAAGGGAGTTCGTTACTAATGGACTGTTAATTTGCCTTCATTGTTATCAGATGTCTGATACTCTGTGGTAATCTCCAGTCTCCTGCTTCTTTGTGCCAGTGCTATAAAACATGCTAGTTGCCACAAGAGCTGACAGCAGCAAGAGCACCAGATTTAGCAACAGATTTAAGGTGAAAGAACTGGTCCTTACTACTTTGCATACTTTGTCTATGAGATTACTGACCAGGAGGAGAGTGGGGAATGGGGAACGTGTTGGTAGCAGGGAACAGCAACACTTTCCCTAACCCGGGCAGCCAATTTGGAAGACTGTTTTGTAGAGTGCTTACTGAGTTTGAAGAACCAAAGTTGGAGAGCATGGAAATCCCCATACAGTTGAGAACTTACAGGCTGACCAAATTCTGTCTTGACTGTTGTAACAGGTTCCCTTGTTTCTTGTTTGCCTGGGTTGCTGACAAGCCACAAACCCAGACACTTGTGTCAAACAGAGGGTGGTACATGCTTACTTCTCTGTCTTTATGCATTGAGAGGAAGGGATGCCATCCAGAGGGAGCTTAACAGGCTTGAGAAATGGGCCCATGTGAACATCCCAAAGTTCAACAAGGCCAAGTGCAAGGTCCTGCACATGGGTCAGTGCAATCCCAAATGCAACTAACAGGCTGGGCAAAGAATGGATTGAGAACAGCCCTGAGGACTTGGGGTGGCTGGTAGATGAGAAGCTCAACCCGAGTTGGCAATGCATGTTTGTAGCCCAGAAAGCCAACCATGTCCAGCATGAACACCAGGTTGAGTAAGGTATTTCGATCCCTTTACTCCACTATTGTTAGATTCCACCTGGAGTATTGTGTTCAGCTCTGGAACCCCAAACATATTAGGACCTGTTAGAGGAGGGCCACAAATATGATCAGAGGGCTGGAGCACCTCTCCTCTGAAGACAGGCTGAGAGAGTTGGGATTTCTTCAGTCTGGAGAAGAGAAGGCATTATTCCAGTACCTAAAGGGGGCCTTCAAGAAAGCTGGAGAGGGACTTTTTACAAGGGCATGTGGTGATAGGATGAGGGGTAATGGTTTTAAACTGAAAGAGGGAAGATTTAGCTTAGATATAAGGAAGAAATTTTTATCTTATGGTAGTGAAGCACTGGCACGTGTGGCCCAAAGAAGATGCAGCTGCCCCTTCCCTGGGGGACTTCAAGGATGGGGCTTTAGGCAACCTGGTCTAGTGGAGGGCGTCCCTGCCCATGGTAGGGGGTTTGAAACTTTTGTGATCTTTAAGGTCCCTTCAAACCCCAGCCATTCTATGGTTTTATGATTTTGGAAAAAAGTATATGCTGGATTTGGGGGCTTTCTTGTAGCACAGCAATCCTCAAATGGCATAACAGTCCTTAGGTACATGGTCTAATTTAGCTGACCTAATATATCCCATACTGTGGACTTCAGGAGCCCTAGACACTTGTCTAGTAGAACTTTACATTACTGATCATTCTTAAATTGTGCAGAGTTATGGTAATCATCATTAGATCTTGTGTATAGATAATTTATATAAAGAATTGTATTAGAAAGATCTATGAATTAATTAGGTTTTATGTTGTAATCCGGTCCATTAACTTTAAAAGTGTGTGTTCTCTACTTTAAGATGTGTTAAACAGTCCTAAGTCATTGTTGCAAAAATACACATTTTTCATTCTCCTGATGAAATCAGTGGGTTTAGATATGAAGTTACTGCTTGGAACTTGTTGAATATATAGTATTCCAGTTTTATGTGGGAATACTGGATTTCATAGTTTTGCTCTCTTCTAGTCTTAAAATTTCATGAGAAAATTTATCAAATATGCAGCTGTTATATGCAGAACACTATATTTCAAGAATTGCAATTGATTTAATGTCAGATAGGATCAGAAATAAAGTTGATGTTGGAAGCTCCTAACTAGCAGTGCAGTTCAAGGGATTAGAATTTGATACCAGCATATAGATTCCCTGAACCATCTGGGAATTTTTGTTTGTTTTCCACCTCTGAATTTATAATTCTTTATAAAATGAGGATTTTTACATCTTTCATTACTTCAGAATCATTTTTTTTTCCTTTAATGAGTGTTCAAACAGTATTAATGGAAATTGCTTTATCAATATTATTCCTAAGAGTTTATAATTTGTATACTGGGCTGGAATTAAGAACGTGTATGATACTTCTTTCTTCTGCTTTCATTATTTATTCCTCAGTCTTTCTCACCAAGTTGTTAAATGGAGTCACAAGCATCACAGTGGAGAAGGAAAAAAAGGGAGGCATAACTACTAAATCAAACATAAAATCTTACTTTTATTGTTTTAATTTCTGTATATGTAGATTTCTGTAGCACCCAATTTTACCTTTCATCCTATTTCAGTTCTTATATATGTGGAGGATAGGGTTGTAAAAGAATTAAATTCTCCAAAGATATAATTATCATTCAAGTTTCTCTTTTTAGCTGTCTTTTAATTGGATGCAAATGATACAACCTGTATTTACAAAGCAAACTGAAAGATACAGTTAAGTCTTTCTCTCCTGTTGCATTCATTGCATTGATGCAGAAGGAAAATCACTTACAAGCTAGATATAAGAACATATAGTGCAATAAAGAAGTGTCATAAAGAATGCTATTTAGCGCAACTGAGAGAAAAGTTCTTAAGCCTCTTGTTTTAAAATAACTACCTTAGATACTCAATCATAACTTGATTTTTCTACTCATCGTCAATTTAAGCATCATATGGTAACCATTTTGAGCTGCAACCTTCTGAATAGAACAAAAATTAAGATCGGTTTTAAAGGACTTGATGAGAGGATCCACAGCGTAAGAAAAAAGGCTGTACAGTAAAAACTAGTTAAAAAGTGTATGCAGACAGTTGGAAATCTTAATTTGCAGCTTTAGCTGCAGGAAATTTATAATCTGTTGTTAATTAGTAATTGGTAATTTTACAACAAATTTTAGTCGATTTGAAGAGGCTCTTGACTAATGGCCAAATTTCCTGCTAGAAAATCCTTCATAATGTCATCAGCACAAGCTGGGACCACAATCTTAAAGATGTGAAAGCTGCATTTGGCGTGCCAGATAGTCCTTACATCCTTAGCTGATGCAACGGGACTTCTTCACTGTGAGAGCCACTTGTTTCATGTCTTCCAAAAAACATCAGCTTGTAATATTAGAATCCTTATTGTGACACTTGTGGCATCTGTTCAGCTGTCAAATCACAGTCTTAAAAATGAAAAAGTATTTTTATGTTTCTGAATTTTAGTGTGAATAGTTTTGTGAGCTCTCTAATGAAATATGGAGGTTTAAAACTGTCTTTTGCTGAAAGAAATTGCTGGTTATTTGCTTGTTTAAACAGCGAGTTAAATGTGTTTACAGTCAAAGCTATTTTCAGAAACCTTGTGAAAATGAAATGTCTGATTGCATTTCTCTGTCTCTCAGGTTTGACTCAGATACAACAGAGCTCCACAGCTGGATGACCCGCTCAGAAGCAGTGCTTCAGAGTCCCGAGTTTGCTGTCTATCGAAAGGAAGGCAATCTCTCAGATCTCAGAGAAAGAATCAATGTAGGAGAAAGTACTCATATATATATATATATATATGTCTGTTAGTTTGTAGTATATAGTCAAAGTGCTTTCAAAATCAAAGTTTAAATGAGTTCAGATGTAGACTGACAAGCACCAATTGCCCATATGTACAAGAGAAATCTACAAGTGCTCACTATTTCTGTAAATTGAAGATTTTGGCAAAAAAAATGCTACACAGGCTGTCTGAATACAGAGATTATTTTATTTATTTATTCATATATCCTCATATTTAATAAAGGTAGTCTACATTTATGAAAGTCAAGTTGAATCAAAGCCTGTATATTACTTCTTGAATATGCATCATCATTCTATACTAACAGCTTATTTTGTCATTATATGTATATAAATTGAAGGATATGAAGTGCTAAATTTTAGCATATGCTAAAGAAAATATTTTTCTAATAATTTTTACATATATATGAAAATCACCAGACTCCATATGTATACACATATATATATATGGAGTGGGAGGTGTATGTATATATATATATATTTTTTTTTTTTTTTAAACAAATTTTTTTTTTTTTTTTTTTTAACTCTGTTGTTGTACCATGCCTGAAAGAAAACCGGTTCTTTGCTACTTTGGCAAAATGAAGAATTCTGTGCTGCCTAAGGGGATAGCCATGTCTGTTTACGTGTTTCACACACTCTGAATTTACCCCTTTAAACTAAACTATTACAAATTTTCTTCTGTATTTTTGTAGTTAAATGCAAAAATGCCAGTGTTCTTTACGTAAGAGGAGTTCTGTTTATAATAAGCCCTTTTATAGTATCATATTTCATTAAAATATATGGTGAGACATATTCCTAGATCACAGATGGAACAAAGTTACTGTATTGAATTTAGCTGTGCTGCTGCTTTTCCCCACTGTCTGCTTGTTACTCATAAATCAGCTATGATAAGATTGAGGAACACTGATTTTTCATTACTTTAAATATATATCTTAAAATATGATGTGAAATCATATTTTTCTTGCAATAATTTAACTATTAATGTTTTCACAATATTACTGCTAGTAAGTATCCATTATAGTACAATATCCTGAATTTAGTTCATGGCATCATTTCATGTTATGTGAAATATAAATAAATGCGTATATATATAGATATATACAAGACCAGTATGCACAATGGACAAAATACATAGAGGAGATTTGATGGCTTCAAATGCTTCCATACTGGTGTAATAGGATTCATCTAATACATAAGTAGATATACAGTAAATTTTCTGAGTGATTCAATATTCATTGTATATAAAAATAAAAAACAAAACAAAGAGGAATAATAGTTTAAAAAATGTTCCTCTCTCCACTTCATATAATCCTATTTTGAAGAACATAGCAATGTCAAGGATTCCAAACAACCTACATGTTGTGCTGGATACCTGCACTATTAAGTTTTTGTAACCAATGTGATGTTTCATCTCATGCTGTTGGTTGACTGCTGACTGAATATGAGACAGCAGTCTGGCCAGGAAGGCCAACAGCATCCTGGCTTGTATCAAAAATAGTGTGGAGAGTAGGTCTAGGGAGGTGATTGTGCCCCTGTACTCAGCATTGGTGAGACTACACCTCAAGTCCTGTGTCCAGTTCTGGGCGCCTCACCATAAGAAGGACATCAGGGTCCTCAAGTGTGTCCAGAGAAGGGCAACCAGTCTGCTGAAGGGGCCAGAGGGCAAATCATATACAGCCAGGTGACAGGAGATAGGACAAGGGGAAATGGCAGAAAGCTGTGCCAGGGCAGGTTCAGATTAGAAAAATTCACTGAAAAAATTCACTGAAAGAGTTGTCGGGGCCTGGAACAGGCTTCCCTGGGATGTGGTTGAGGCGCCATCCTTGGATGTGTTCAAAAAAAGGGTTGATGAGGTACTTAGGGATATGGTTTAGCTTAGAACAGGAATGGTTGGGCTTGATGATCTTAAAGGTATTTTTTAACCTTGTATTTCTGTGATTGTCAGTTTCTAAGGCTTTATAAAAGCATTGAAGGATCCAAGAGCCATGGTTTACCTTCCTTCTCCTTTCTTTTCTTCTGAGGAGGTGGTGATTGCTGCAAGGGGTATAGGTGGGTGAACCACAGACCCTCCTCTGTCCCGGCTGGATGTCTCAGCCTTGCCTTTTTTGGTGCTGAGGAAGAACATTGAGGCTGGGAGGTCACTATGTACCATATTTGTTCAGGTCCCATTTAGGCTGGTGAAAACTCATAATATTGGAGGAAGATGGAGGGAGGGAAAAGAGGTGTGGGATATGACCAGTGCACGGGCATTGGAAGTTTGAAATCAAGACACTGCAGACCAGCAGGAGATATTTCAGATGTTTCTTTGACCTCCTTGGAAACTGAATAATCAAATGACTTAGAAACCTTCTTTACTGAAAAGTAGAGTAGAAAAAGGATTTGCTTTGTATTAACAGGGGTCTGAGTTACAAATCAGTAACTAAATGGATGTAAGACTGATTTAATTATTGTATTTATTTATATAGTTACACAGTTATATTTCTATAAATAGAGCCAAGACCGGTTTTTGCTTCATAGAGTATCACTGATTTTAAAATAAACATTTTATTGATAAAATCCAGTTACATGTAGAAGTTTCTAGATATTTTTAGGGAGAAAACATTCAGATTAGCTGTATTAACTTGGTAGAGAGAGCTCTGAAAAATATCAGTTGACAAGTATTACATGGATTCTGCCTTGAAGTTTTCAGTTAAGTCTTTGTACACACTTTCAAAAAAGAAAAAAGCAAACAAAATCCAAACAGATTTTAAAAGTTTGTCCTGACCTGACTTTTCCTGGTCGGATCTCTGTCTTCATTCTTAAAGCTAGTAGCTAAAGCAGGAGAGACTGACCAGCTCATTGATTTGAGCAGTTTAATTGTTGCTCATTTCCACTTTATGTTTCTATTTACCTCAAAATGAGCCTCAAATAATTTGAAAATAACTGCGGGTTTTAATATATTCTATTCCCTGGGAGAACTGTAGAAGATATATAAAAAAGACTAAATGCCCAAAAGAAGAAAAACCATTGTTAGTGATAATCAAAAATGATTGCATTGTTCTGACATACATAGTCATACCCCAGTGTTGTACCTATACATGCATGAATGTGACCATGTAGTCATGCATGCAGAAGTCCCATCTTGCCCTTACTAGCTATCGTTTAGATTTTTTTCCTATATATACATATAGGTGTAGCACAGAGCACCTGTGCTTGCCTGATATAGGACCTCCATTTATTGCCCACCACAGTAGGTGCTGAGTCCTAAGGTTTGCTCCTAATAACTTTCTTTTCTGCTGTTCTTTTGAGGACAGGTTACTAGCTGGATGATTTTTTTTTTTTCTTTCTTGTTGTGGCACTTTGCTCTTACTCATCATTTTTGTTGGATGAGGGGTCTCTTCCATATGATGTAGTGGAGCTACATCTGCCCTATGATGGAGGGACCCAGACTTCAGAAACAACAGCCCCGAAGAAGAGCACTTTTGCCATCGCTAGTGATTCCTCAAGTTCCAAAGCCAGCTCCCATCCCAGTTCAGAGAAGACCTGGGGGAGACAGAGCCAAGAGCAGGCTGTATGAAATGCACTGACTGTTTTTTCTAAGACAGCTGCTTTTCAGACACGGGCAAGAAATTAGCCTTTGGCAGATGTATTACATAAACTGAATATATTAGACGTGCATAAAAAGTCCATTCTTTTGTCAGGGGAGAAACAAAAAGAAAAAAAAAAGCCCTTCACTGCTACAAAAGATAGATATTTGCCTTACTTGGCAAGGGAAACCAAATACCATAAGTAGAAAAATTTCATTGTGGAACAGCCATAGTACTCCTTATGAAGACATCCAAACATTAATGACATAAGCATCATTATGATGCATCGCACTATTAACATTTTCCCATTAGGACATATATTTTACTAGAAACAGACCTAATGATTTTGGGGCTGGTTTTGGTTCTGTTTTTCTCAAGCCATAATGGAGCTTTTGATATTGTAAACTCAAACATTTGAAGGTTTTGATGCAAAAAATTAAAACTTGCTAGATAGAAAATCCTGCTTAATAAGAAGTCATATTTGAGACTTTGGGACTCAATAAACTGGGAATAAAACTCCTTGAAAGGGGTTGCAGTAGGCAAGAAGAACACCTAGAAATTCAGAATCAAAGGTAAACATATAAGGAACAGCAGATGTACGGGAAAATGTCAGATATCCTAGACAATTAAATTTGTTCTCTTGGCATTCTCAAAAGCCCCATTCTCATTTGTTCGTTTTGTTTTAGTGACCTTTCTCAGGCATGCTTTGTTGGGCCTGGCTATTTGAAAGCTGAATCACTGTCAGAGCCAGTGATGATAATGTTTCCATCTCCTGCCCTCAGGGGTAACTGGTCAAAGTCAAAGGAGGTCAGGGAGCACTGCTACCATGCATCCTTTCACAGAGTTCTTGATGTAGGCTGTTGATTTGATATGAATAACATCTGAATTCCTTGTACCATGAGTGCTTTCTAGGTTATGAAGTCATAATCATCCAACTGAAATTGTGAGGTCAAATAAAATGCTCATTCAGTGTTGTGAGAATAACCTCTTTACCTTCAGCTGGCATTTAGCTAAAGATGAATTTTTAGTTTTATTCAATCAGTTAAAACTAGGCTATTAGACATTTAGGTTTACAGTTACAGATAGTCCAAAAGAGAGTTAATCCCCAATTGAATCAAAACCTCTAAAGGTAACTTTTTCTCATACTAATGTATTTTTTAAAAAAAAATCTTCTATAGAAAACAAAAGGAGTAGTTAAAAGGGAAAGTTATATATTTGGAAATATTTTGAAGTGACTTTGCAACTACTGCAACTTTGTGTTGATAAAAAAAAATATTGAAATGTACAGAATCTAAGAGTTTCAAAACTTTACAAACTTATCCCAGCCTACCTGAATGAATGAATGAGCCTGAATCTAGAGTCTCATCCCTTTCATTAAAGGGAAAATATGAACAAAACACAGCTGAAGAGATAAGTAGGAGGTGTTACAGGACTCCTACTCCCTCAATTTCTAGACACTTTACATGTGCTTATGGAAATCCTTCTGGAGTGGGGGGGGGCTTAAAAATCCAAAGCATGATTTGCTGGTTCAACAAACAATGGTGGTGTGAACAGAGTAAGTGCGGGACTCTGTGATTAGTACTATGAAGTAATTGGGGTCCATCTCCTCCTGTCTTCCCAGGTCAGGTAATTTGTATGACGACGGAGGCAGTTTTCTTACTCCTTTGGCTAGGCTCCATTGTGCTTTCTGTGTGTAAGCATATGTTTTCCTGTCACTAGTGTCATGCCTTCATTTTTATATCATCTGCTAATTATACAAAAATGAATGAAGATGAGAAATTGATCTGCAACATATTTTCATGTTTATTTTTTAAGGGTCTTGCATGTAGTACTTTTATTTTCTGTCATGACCTAAAAACTTCACTCTTTCAGGAGAGAGGTGTTCATTTTTCCACATTTTTCTGGACACAGAAGGGTTCACTGCCACAGGCTTCGATGTCATATAATTTTTATATTTCAAAAAGCTATTTTCTGGTATATTTTAGGGGGGTTTATGATGCATTTGTGCTCACTACAGTTGCACTCATGATAATTACACATCTGGCATTACAGACGGAGTAAAATTATTTTCTGTATATTTTAATGTTTTTATGATTCCTGTGAGTTCTCTGTAGCTAGAGTCATACTAATTATACCTGGCATTATAGACAAAGTAGTATTAATTAAGATTCTATAAGAAGTTTTGGAAGACTCTAGAGAATTATAGCTTTTTTAAAAAACTGGAAAATATTCAGATTGTGCATTAAAGATTTTATTGACCTACAAAAACTATAAATAATTAATACCGTTATCTGTAACATCTTTTTCAGTGATAACTTAAATACATATTAAGGATGTGTTTTCAAAATCCAAAATATTTCCCTCCTTAACCCTTGTCTCAATGTCTTTTCCTGTACATATTTTATTTATACAAAATTGTACTATCAGACATGTTTAATAGAAACTTGGGCGTATTGTGGGAAAGCCCACTTTTTGATACTTTTTCTATACACAAATGAATGGCAGTTGCAAGTGGGCTGTGGAACTGCGTGAATTTAGCTCAAAATCTCTCTTTAAAGTCCTGGGTGTCTTCCCACCTAAGAAAGTCTTCTGTGGACATGCTGCTTATTAAACTGAAGATGTTTTTAGCATCACACTTATTTTAATAGAGTTTATTCAAAGGTGTTCATATTGCTTCCTTCTAAGCCTAGCAATCTATTTGAAAAATAACATTTTAAAATATAACCATATAAGATTTTTCTATTAAATGCATTATTAGACACCTAAGAAATATACCAGAGGTTTATTTCCAGTTGTAAGGAACCTTTTCACCCAAAAGAGTCAAGTCACACAGAATACACCTTTGCTGTGGAAATAAGCAAAGGGATCAGGGAGCCTAGTGGGGTCAGCCAGACTGAGAAGCCATACCAAGGTTTTATGTGGTATTCCCATACATGTTACACAGCATTCACAGTGGCATATCCTTCTCTGTGTGTCTGTGTGTGTATCTGCTGTGATGAAGTGGATTCTGATTTACTGTTGGTCAGGATCGCTGAGATGTATACAAATAAATATTCAGCCTGGGGTTTTTTTGGTATCAAACTTGGCTGTAGTCCAGTGCTGCTTCTTTGGGCTTCTCATTTAGAACTTCTTAATGATACCCAAAGTATAGAACTAAATTAGTTTAAAATCAATGTAATGACTTCATGATGTTAATTATGAGATGACATTGAGGGACTGTTAGATCTAAAATTATTTTACTTTATACCAGTATTGATACCAACCCAAAATGAAGTGAGAAACTGAGATTTCTAATACATCCTGAAATTTTAGCAGCTAGCCTTTACCAGACATTACCTGAGTGATAGCCTGAACAGGGGTGAGAAACTTTTGACTACAAAAAGGTAAATTGAGAGTATTAGATACATTACAGAACTAGAAACCTGTGTTAATTCTTCAGTTAATTGTCTTTCTTACTAACTCATATCTATGTACATTTATATGTTAGATATCTACTTTAGTATGCTTTTTACTGTGGTGGGTGTGGAAAGAGTGAAGTAAACAATCGAATGGTTAATGTGTTCAGTACTGTAGTGTTATGAAACCCTGTGATTTGGTTAGCATTTCAATGCTTGTCGTTACCGATAGGAGCCTCACGAGAAACAAATAAATCTATTCCTCCACAAGGAATTTCTGTACAACATATATTTTTATTCCAAAACACTGGGCTTTAAATAATTCTTAATTTGGGTTTTTTTTTTATTTCTTTGTAAAATACTGACATGTATCATTTGTCAACTGTTGTGATCTGATTCTCAGTTTATATATTTGACTTTATGACTGACTGGTATCGAGCAGTTGCTGCTTTCATTGCAAATTGGGAGGCTGGCAAGACAATATGACAGGTTAAACGGTCTCGAGAAATCAGGAGACATCCCAGAGATTAATTGCTTTCTTCTTTAAAATCCCTCTGCTGAAATACTCACCTTTCCTGTCATGCTGCAGGCCATCCAGCGAGAAAAGCCCGAGAAGTACAGAAAACTGCAAGATGCCAGCAGATCGGCTGAGGCCCTGGTGGAACAGATGGTGAATGGTAATTACATGGGAGTTGATTTAGATAATCTTCTTAGGGATTTGATAAATGCACAGGTTCATATTTATCACAAGAATTATATTAGCAAATGCTGTCTAAATGGAACAGTAAAGTAATATTACCTTATATTTCTTCGATTATTTCTGAATGTTAAATTTGTTAATTAGAAAAGAGAAAAAAACTTACTACTTCAGTATCATGAAAAGAAATGTGTGTTCACGGTGCTGAACTGTGTATTAACAATCTGTTCAGTGCTGAGACTTAAACTGTAATCTTATTTTCTGAGTATGCTAAGGTTTTGAAGGTATATTAAGTCATCTGAGTTAGAAAGTTCTCAAGGCATTACTCTGAATAATTTGAAAAAAAAAACCAAACTGCTTTCTGACTTATAATATACAATGTATGTTTTGTAATATACATATTGCTGTAATGGTCTGTATCATAGACAATATAAGACTATTGGATTTGAAAGAGATCTCTGGCATTTGGCTTTTCAAAGTTAATAAATGTCAAAATTTATGCAACTCAAGAAAATTAGTTGTAAGGTTTTTTATTTATATTTATTGATTTTTTTTTAATTCTGTTATTTCACTTTTTGAAGGCTTAGATTTTTTTTAAGGGAAAAAGAAAAATCAAAGAAAGGTAGATGGAGGGAAAATTGTAAGACATGGCATTATGCTTGATATTAAAGAATGTCTAACTTTGCAATAAAATATTAAACACAGGCCGACATCTGTCATGCTGATATGATTACCAGCAATGTAAATGTTGAATACACCAAACTTCAGAAGATGTCTCTTATATTAAATTGTTATAATGAAGAACCAAGAATTTACTTGCTAAACATGAAATGGTTTGAGTTTGAGGTACTAACTATCCAAGCTAATAAAATTTGATAGAATCCTAAGATTATCTTGCTTAAGTATTCAGGCACAATATTTAAAAGAGAGCATTTTTAATGTGTGGGACATATTTAATTATTACTGTTAGAACTCTTGCAAGGGTTCCCTTCATAAGTTCTAGTAATAGAAGTGAGTTTGGAAATGTTTGCATCTTCTTTGAAATACTTTTTGCAGTTTTCCATGGCTGATCATGTAAAAAATTCTGACAATATTTTCTGCCTGGGAGAACTGCTTATACAGGACTTTAAATTATTGAAATTTGTATGTTGCCACATTGAGGTTGTTATTTAGGTGGAATTGGTATAGGACACATTTAGCAGTGGCACACTCGTCCTTTGGCCAAATGCAGACTTGCACCTCAAGAATTGGACCTTCTCTTTCTTTAGATGATATAGTAGTTTCTGGTGACTCATTTTGGTTTTAGTTTCAGAACCCGCTAGCTCATTATATATTGTTTTTCTGGTACTGTACTACCTACCATGTCTAGTATTGAGTAGATTAACATTCTATCTTAAATAATGTCTTGTGGTTTTAACTCAAGGTTTTCTTTTTTCTCCTTCAGTCCATGCTTATTCATGATTTATAGATGTTGTGATCTTGACTGTGGCTAGACGTGCAGATACATACTACTAATATCTCACAAATCACACCTTGTTTTAGAAAGCATGTCTTCCAGTTTTGATGCAAGCACAGGGTAGACTGGCTAAGGCAGCTTGACTTTATGTGTTTCCTATCAACTGCTCTGAGTTCTGTATCACGTATATATCATGGTAGCCTTTGCAGCCTAAAGTGTTTATGGGACTTTCATCTCTTCACTGCTGAAAAGACAATTTGAAGAATAGTGATTAAATGGTTAAATAATTCAGTACTAACGACCAGATGGGAGCAGTACAGAGTAAAATTACTAACTTTTGTTGAGGAGAACTGTAAAATAATTTCAACAAAGAATTTGAAAGAGATGGATCTTACGAGGTGTTGAATATTGCACTTTAAGTGTAGAGGAAGTTAAAAGCCATGGTCAGCCTTAGTAATTTTAAATATAACAAATACTCTATTTTATTTCTTCCAAATAATTGTGGTCTAATGCAATTGCAAAAAAAATGGGATTATGTCTAAATTGATATTGAGCTAAATTATTTAGGGGGATTTTTGGGGTGGTTTTTTTTTTTTTTTAGTGTTGGGATTTTTTTTCCCTGATTTCTGGATTCACTAAGAACAAAAGGAAAGCATATAGCACAGGAAGGTTTTGATGAATCTCCAAAATAAGGATCAGCAGAGTAGACTGACTATGCCTACCTACCTTCCTCTTCTAATGCTGGGACTGATGCTTGTCAAGAATTTGCAGTATAATCTGTAATTAAATGACTACATAAGGCAATTGTGATGTCAAGTCATGACAATTTTAAGTGACTTGTGATTTTTTTACTTATTGTATATCAATTAGATCTGAACTGATAAAGATTAGACTCAATATTCCAGTTCACTAAATTCTTGGGTTTACTTACACACAAGATGTACTTCCTCTTTGCTCTTTAACAAGATTCTGGATGTAACAGATGAACGGCACAAATAGCTGTTGACCTCTGGTGGGTAATTAGAGAGCACTCAGAATGGTGGTGAATTTTATTGTTGTATCATTCATATTTATTTTCTTGCTTTAAATTTTGCTGTGACAGGACAGGGGAATAAGTAAAAAATAGGATTCCAATTCTGTAGAGAATTGGATTGGCTTATTTAGAGTTTCATTTATTTGCTCCTTAGCAGAGAGGAAATGGTTTTATACAGAGTACTGTTCTTGCCTTATGTAAATGTTTTCAGACATTGTCAGCAAAAGTATTTTGCACTAAAAAGAACTGCCATTTAACACAATACAGCTATTTTTGTGTTTGTAAGCAGTGTGTCTATATTGCCATCTGAAGGACTTTCCCCATCACAGGAGAAACCACTGAAGTCATATTTTTGGTGGATAAGTCTTTATCCAACCACCCTTCTACATGGGCCATGATCTGCCTCTCCTTAGCAATGTTTTTAAACAAGTCCAATGATTACAGTCAATTGCAGCATACATTTTCTGTTTACTGGTGTCTCTATGAAAAATATCTGGGTTTTTTTTCCCTTTTCTAAATGCTATTCTAAAATAGAATAACAAATCCGTTGATGCATGAGTGAAGCAGTTTAGCAGTTTGAGTGGACACCTGACTATTATAGTAGTTTAGAATAAAATAAATAGGGCATCAAAATGACTACTCAGAGAATTTTGATGGACAGCATTAAAGTGAAAAGAAATTAATTTGTTGGGATAAAACACATAATTGCAAAGTGACGCTGTTCTGTGGAAGAAATATATTATCTTGTGAGTTACCATTTCACATAGGCTTATGAATCAAAAGTTTTAACAACAAAAATAGTATTGTATTATTCTATCATGCAGCCATAACAAAAGATAAATGCACTTAATAAAATATACTTCATATTAAGTGGCAATTCCAAAGTACTTGCATGGAAGGTGCTGCACAATTAAAAATACTCAGACACAATTTGTTATGCACACTACACAAGGTAATAAAATTAATGGATACACTTCAGATAATGATCTGTTTCCTCTGGGTACGGTATATTTATTCACTGATTACATCAGAAGCTTTTAGAGTATGAAACATGAAAAGATTGTGAGCCATTATTCCTCAAATAATATTGTTTTACCAGAGGATGGAATTTATATTGTTTCTATGCCTGCCTGTCAACTTTTGGTATGTCTTCCTGCCATGAGTAAAGAAGAGCAGGGGGACTGATGTTAACATTATCAGTGAAAGCTGGTGGTTTCTAAAGTTGCAACAGATAATGAAGATAAAATCAGTACTTAACATGGAAGTAAGTTTCAAGTTTTTTTAGTTTCAACGATTTAATGAGCAAATAAAAATATTAAAGCTGTGTCCTCATTGCGTCAGCTGCTAAAATAGTTATTAATTTGTCATTTTCACTGACATGGAGGACTAGCTTTTGAGACAATAAGACAAAATTTTGAGAAATTTGCCAAAATCATATCAAGTTCAAGTGATAGCATCCTTCTGGAAATGACATACCGACATATGATAGACAATTTTGAGTTACTTGAGAGGATTGTGAATTAAGAGATTTTTTAAAAATACATCCTATGGAAATTTTATAAGATGTGTCTTCCTTTCAGTAGGATATTGTGTTGCCTAGTGGAGGCACACCTCTGCAATCTTTTATCAAACATGGCTTTCTAGATTCTGATCTTGTACTGTCCACCGCAGTCACATGAAGAGTAAAAGCATTTCTTTTTTCACCCGTGCACTTGTGGAACCACAGTTAAATTCAAGGTTTAGATAATAAAGAAAATAATTAAACTAAATTGAATAATATTGAGTATTTTCACATATTCAAATGTTACATTGAGACACGTATGAGTGAAAAGAAGAAAAGAGGATCTAATGAATCTAGATTTTCATCTGAAATACAATCCTCTCTGAATCCTTGAAGAAAATATTACAGTGACAAGTGTTATGTAAGGAGAATCCATGACTGCAGTTCCCTTGGTAATTATAATCTTGCTTAAGGGTACTTTGGAGACTGTGGCAGCTGAAAAGAGAGGAAAGAAGGAATAAAAAAAGTTATATTTTTTAATCTACTCTGCCATACTCAGAGACAGTGTCTTCCAGGCTCAGAATTTCAGAGAACACAGTGAAAAAGATATCTGCTTTGTTATGGGTATACAGCTTTTTTATAACCAAAGTCACAGCAGGACAGGAGCAATTCTTGAAATATAGCATAGTTAGGGGCTCATCTTGTATATATTCATTTGCTCTTGCTGTTAGTAGGATTCAGTTATCTATGTGCCTGGTCATCCATGATTGCAGTTAATAGCCATGTTATGCCATTGAGGTTTATGCTGCCCCTTCACGTATTACTGCATGTTTATTGGACACTGCGCTTCAAGAGAATGTAGCTATGCCTACTGCATCTCTGATTGCAAATGTCTGCACAGAAAAGACCACAGCACTACTGGATTTTATAGAGATGTGCCAAAATAGTTTACCTCTTTATACTTTAAAGTTAATTTTATATCCTTGCTCAGGCTTTAAACTGTGCCATCCAGTTCCTGGAGAATGTGTATGTATAGTTGCTCCAACTGCTGCAAGTTGCCAATATCTCCTGGTCGCACCAGGCTTCCTATCTTCCTACATTTGTGCTTGTACTTTTTGACATTATGTACAGGTTTCCTGGCTAGGGCAACATCCTAGAAGCAGATCATGTCCAGGCAAATGCTACCAGGTAGTGCACAGTCTGTTTCCAGAAAGGGTGTTTTCAAGAGACTGTGTATGGAACAGTCCTGAGCTGAATACAGAATAGGATTTGCAGAGAGCTGTAGTGCTCCACAACAGGCAGGATCCCAGATTATCATTTAGTGAGTTTTACTGTATAAATTGCATGGTAGCAATTCCTTAGAAAAAAAAAAATTATAATAGATTTGCCTTTTTTTAATTTAAGACATTTAGCCAAAATTAAGACTTCATTTCCGATGTCCCACGTTCAAACTTGCACATGAACTTTACAAATTTTTATCCCTGATAAAGGAATTTTCCTAGAGATTGAGAGTACAAATTGCAAGCAAGATAAGCTGTATTGACAGCATGTCAAAAATCATGGGCATAACACTAAAGGCTTTTGTCTCATTTGTTTTTAAAGTTGTTTTTTAAGAAATAGCAAATCCCAATAAATCTGATTATTTTGATAAAAAAGTAAACTTTGTTTGACTGGTTGACTAGTATATGGCTAAGTGATGTTATTTAAAATGTTATTAAGCGTATAGCATTACTTAATGGATTGAGAAGTTTATTCATTTTGAAATCAGTATCAGTCCTATTTCTATGTCTATCATTACATGTCATGCAAGTGAAAAATGTTAGGGATTGCATTTAAACTTCCTCTGGAAAGTAAATGAGATGCTTAAATTGATATGATTTTGAACTCAGTCCAAGTTCAAGTTTCAGAACAGTTACAAATTATGTTATTGTAAGACCTCTTTGCTTGTCTTTGATATGTATTGCCTTACTTTTACACAGATTGTATAGACCTCTTGCCTTTAAATAGTTTTAAATAATTGCCTTCTCTCTAATAACTAAGGTCAGCTTTCTTTTATGAACTTTAAGCATGATTATTGAAAAATGCACAGAAATAGGCAAACAATATCGGAGAACCCAAACCATGTCTGAAAATAATAATAGAGAAGTGTTACCCATGGTTTCTCAGTGCTCAGTCTATTCCTAAAGTCTACTGGTGATCACTGTTGGACACAGTGGAGATTTGATCTGACCATATGTTTATTTCTCAATGCTTATGATATTTCTAAAAAAATAAAACTTAACTCAAAACTCAAGGGATTATCAGAAACACCAAAATAACAGTGGAATATAGTTCCTATTCATTTAAATCAGTCTTTTTATAAAAATAATAACAAAAAACCCCACAACTGTCTTGTACAGTAAAATCTAATTACAGTGCAGACATAGTTTTAAAATTCCAGCTGTCAGGCATTTTCTTATTTCTTACAGCAGTTTTAATTAGCTTTATGTATTGCATCTCTGCTTTCTGCTTTATTCCCATTCTTGGGCTTTAATGCACTTTATCATTGATTTCCATAGTAACAAAAGTATCCTGGCAGCAACTTTCTCCACTAATGTGTAACATCTGTATTTTCAGGACTGTTGATGATAAATCATTAACTGGATTTATGAGCTTTCACATATAGAAACTGAAAATTATTTTACTTTTTATTTCTTTGTGACTTATTTATCATTAAGTGTAGAACAAACTCTCTTGTTTTCTTTCTAGAGGGTCTGAATGCTGACAACATTAGACAAGCCTCAGAGCAGCTGAAGAGCCGCTGGATTGAGTTCTGTCAGTTGCTGAGTGAAAGACTAGCATGGCTGGAGTACCAAAATAACATCATTGACTTCTACTCCCAGCTGCAGCAACTGGAGCAGACAGCAATTACTGCGGAAAACTGGTTGAAAGCACAACCCACACCAGCAACAGATCCTGACACAGTCAAAACTCAGTTGGAAAAATGCAAGGTTAGAGATTCTTCTCCAAGTTCTCTATGATGTTGTACTTCATAGGTGTTCTAACAGCAGGACGGATTATGACCTATATTGTTCAGTTCTTTCTCTGTTGTAAGAAGCTGGGCCAGAAAACTGTCTTCAAATTGTCTTCATGGTCAAGTCCAAAATTCTGCTATTACAGACCCCTTTATTTGTTGCATAGCTGGCATTTTGGTACCAGGTGGTTTGTGTAGTCAAATGAAGGAATATTCTTCTGTCATCATACGACAAAATTACAATACAAGTACAAAAATGGTCATATCAATTCACTTATTCTCCCTAAATGTTTTCATCTGTGTGCTGTACCAGCACAGAAATTTGCTTATACTTCTTTACTGTAGGCAACTTGTGGGTGGAGATTACTTACAAATTAATGGTTTTTGACAGGAATCTATTGAGGTGTAGTTACAAATAATAAATTGCGCAACTACTTGTTGAAGTTTGACTTTGTGAAATCTCTGGCTGAAGAAGCTCTCAAACTAAAAGCAATGTTTGAAAGCCAAATTTAAATCTTGCTATTACTTCTGTTTCCAGTCATTTCCAAGTTGTGCTTATAAAGGTTCTCTGTTTTCTTGCAGAAAGCTTCTCTTACAGTAGCTCTACTATGAACTGTACATTTGGCTTACTTCCTTCGTTTCTTTTTACTTAGTAGTTGCAAGTGTCAAAGTGTGTACAAGGTCTCCTGAAGGTATAATAGCAAAACCCCAACCTGTGAATCTTCAGTTCTCTTCTACTTCATGCTATTTAGCCTGAACACAATCTATAACACAGATGAGTCAAGTGTTATGGGACGTGGAGTTTTCCTCTTCCCAGCTCCACATGAACAGGATGCTCTTTGAGCATGGAATTTTAATGTACAGTCTATGTTGTTTTCTTTGAGCAAAATAATGTCACATGAAAGTGACTTTAAACAACTGTATGAGCATCATATTTGGAGCAGAGGTATGGGTTTGTGAGAAATTATTTTAAATGTTGGACTTGTTTTTATTATGAGTGATGTAGTTGGAAGCAAGAGAGTTGTGTAATGTATATTGAAACAGTGCTGATTTAATAGCACTAATGCTTTAATTTGTTGGACAGTTTTATCTTGATGGTTTTTGTTCAAAAATGCAGGATGAAATCATCCGAATGTCAACCCTTCAACCTCAAATTGAACGGCTAAAGGCTCAAAGCCAAGCACTCAAAGAGAAAGAACAAGGGCCAGTGTTTCTGGATGCTGACCTTGCTGCTTTTACCAGCCATTTCAAGCAAATACTTGCTGACATGCAGGCCAGAGAAAAACAGCTACAGACCAGTAAGTGTTCATGACAAGAAGTCAGTTTGTCTGACGAGCATGCAAAGAATAAGTGTATATATTTTGCTTTCCTACTTACATATTTGATTTTTTCATAGTAAACCCATAGTATAATTTAGATGGTCTTTTTTGCAATTGAATTAGTCTTTCAGGAATTATCAGTGCAAAGCAAGGGGGAAGGCACACTATTCAGACGCAAGGGTTGTCTTCAGTGTCGTTCCTCCATCAGATCTCCTCTGTTAGCACATTCATGGACAGATTCAGTGGTATTTTTGGCACTTTGTTTGATCGGGCTCTGAGACAGGGCTGTCTACCTCTGTCAATAAAGCGGAGAGACAGTTTAATTGCAGGACTGTATCTGTTCTACATTTTAATAGAATAGAAATCTAGCTCTGTAAAGCTCCTCAGAGAATATCTATTTTAGGGTACTAGTTTTTCATTATCTGGTGAAATGTTCCTCTTTGGAATACGGAATACATGATTGCTATTTATAACATTTTTTGCAATATTTGTAAAAAAATGCGCTTTTTTTTGAAAGGAGGGGAACATTGTTCCAAAATAGAAACCTAAGTTTATTCCTTATTAAAGAT
Organism: Gallinula chloropus; assembly: GCF_964237585.1. NCBI lineage: Eukaryota > Metazoa > Chordata > Aves > Gruiformes > Rallidae > Gallinula > Gallinula chloropus. The sequence continues at coordinate 124,650,763 of NC_140085.1, forward strand.
ACATGGCATGTCAGTGACTACTGTGCAATTTCGTTATTTGATTTTTATATTAAAAATAAAGTATCCAATAAAAATATAAATTATTTTTTTCTCAACACCAAAGAGATTATTTCTCCCTTGAACCAGTGATATCTATCAATGACTGTACTCTCTTGAAATTAGACATGGTGCTAGCTCCTTCTAGTGGATCTTCATCATATTCCCCCAAACTCTTTCATGAAAGGATTTGACATGATTCCATTTTTGAAGATGGATTTTTTTAATTTTTTTTTTTCCAATAACACTGCATTAATGTGCTGCTGTGGTTATTTCACACATGCACACATAGGCAAGCAGAAGAGGTGAAAGTGGATAGGAGGTCTGAACAAATAAAATGCAAGTGGGCCATGGCATGTGAGGAAAGAAAGAGCCATAGAAATTTAGTACCAAGAAACGTGGAGTTCATTAATGACTCTACGGTCAGGCCATACAATGGATAAGATTTTAAATCTTTTAATGCCACGCAGGTTTATATGCTGAAATTGATTACCATTCTAAAAGGAAAATATAGTAAATGCTAGCTGTATTATTATTTTCTGTAATTGCTGGGTTTTCCTCACCTAATTGTTCTGTAATGACACCTTGTGAACTCACCAGTTGCTTAGTCCTGTGAGATGAGTAGTGTTCATTGCCTGAACAGTAATGCCATCAAGCTCAGGGGCTTTGGTAAAGTTTTTCCTGTCTGTAGTCGTTCATTTCCGCTCCCATCCTGCAGTACACTCCTCCCACATCCTGGCACATGCAGAAAGTAGCTTTCCCAAGAGTGTTAAACATGCTGGAGTGAGTCTTCAGAATTGCTCAAGAACATAACTCCCTGAATCAATATTTTATGAAGCCCTGGTCCGGTGTTGTTATGTGGAGGCTCTACATCACCTGGTCTGGTGCTATTATTTTATGAGAATGCTCTGCATCACAGGTGCTTCATCTCTAAAAGTTCAGCTGTCAAGATGAAACTGTTTTATCCCATACAGTACATACCTGAAATTAGATTTTTAGGAGAGGTTATTATGTCAATCATATTTTATGTTCAGAAATTTATACACAGTTTTATCCAACGTACTAACTTCCTTTCATAACTCTGCTGAAGATAGGAACGATCATGCTTGGGATATTGCATTAGGTCTATTTCTGTTGCAGGAAAGTCTCATGAATCAAAAAATGTGGGGAGAAAACCCTGAAGATGAAACACAGAAAATCTGTCTGAGTTTCTTCAGCTTTTTTTGATGGCTAATTTTCTTCTGTTAAACAGATAAAGGCCGTATCCCTTGTCTGTAATAGACAATGCTAAAATTCTGCTACAACAGTTTAGATATTTCCATCTTTTATTTCCATAAATTATTTCCAATTAATTAATTTGTACAGATAGGAGAATTTGATATTTGTAAGATTCAGTGATGTTTTTTAGATCAGTAGTAGTCTTTACCTTTTTTTCTCTTCCCTGTACATATATTCTGCACATGCCAGAGATTTTTTTTTTTTTTATTCATCATTAGCTATTTGGTGTGTTTTGGGGGGTGGTTTAATGTTCCATTGCTCCATTATCTTTTCTGATGAGTAAGTCTATATAGCTATTCTGCTCTGTTTTCCAAGAAAGTTTACTCAAAAAAAACCCTCAAAAAACCCTCAAAAAAACTCTAGTTCTAAGATGCTGTCTCCCTCAAAATATTTTTTTGTTTGGTTGGGTTTGGTTTTTTGTTTGTTGAGGTTTTTTTGTGAGTGGCGATGGGTTTATTTTGGTAAGGTTCTTAGGTTCAGGAGTGCTTAGTAGCTTTTCTCTGCTGCTTAGTAGATTTGTTAATAAATTACTACAAAAGATTAACTCAGATTTTCTTAAATGCTTTTTTCCTTGATTTGATTAGGTTTTTCCAGTTCTAAAACCTAATTTAAAGCCAATTAAAACCCCCATTTTATTGTTTTTCAGTATTTTGCAATGTTGTTTGTGAAAGAAACACAATCTCATAAAATATGAGAAAGTATTTTTATTACTTTATAGACCTTCTTATATCCATAGGTGATTAGTCCTTTTGAAGATGGTGCATCTATCCCCCTCCCCAAATTATTCATTTCTAGAATACTGGTATACAGCTAACATAGAGGTCAGACAGTGCTTCAAACTGTTTAGTAATGTTCACAAAGGAGTGAAATGGAAAATCATGACAATAATTCAAATATGAATAATGTGATTTCCTAAGGAAATACTTATTTTTATGGTTGCCCTGGTAAAGAATGAGAGGCTGACCTTTACATTTAGTTGTGATGAAATTAATGCTGTCATGTCAGAGATCTCTAGGGAACAGCCTGATTGGCCTCTCAATCCTTTTCATCACAGGGAGAGATGTCAGTCAGTATCAGGTGAGTATTCCCTGCCTCAAACTACTTCCCAGGTGGCATCTGGCTCATTCCAGCACTTACTTTGCACTGTGACTGGACCAAACTCATTGAAAGTGCTTCAATTTTTTTGACTTGCTACGGTGAGCTTTTACCCAGCTGTGGTCTTCCATGACAAGACTGTTCTTCAGAAGGTGTTTGGGAAGTGTCATTAGATTTTTAGAAAGTAACTTTTAAAAAACCTGAAATCTTTTAGGGCAGGTGAAATTAAGACTATCATGATGAAAATGGCAAAGGAAATGTCATACTTATTTCATTTTTCTCTGCTTCATGAATTGATGCATTATGCTTTCCTTTCAAATTCTGATTCTACCTTTGCAGCATCAGTAATTTCAGAAGCTGAAGTCGTCGTTGTAGTAATGATAGTAATGATGCTGAATCATTCATCTGCATTTAAATGTCTCTCCTGTTTATTTCAAAAAGGACCTCAGAATATTTTTGCCTTCTATATCATGTCAAGATTCCTTAGACTTTTTATTTACTCACCCCATTCTTACAGTTATTTGTATGCACACCACTTCTTTCCCTAATAATACAGTATCTTCAAGACAGTTGCATTACATAGAGTTCATGCAACTCAGTCTTGGCATAATTTTATAAGACAACACACCTGAGTAATCATAACAGTGTGATGACCATTTCGAGTTTTAGTCTCTTGTTTAACTGTTTAATTTATTTTCATGCTGTAAGATTCTTAGAGATGTGTTATATAAGTGACAGTGAAATTGTTACATTATAATAATCTTTCACCAATTATTATATACTTGAGGAAGAAAAAGTTATAGCAAGTGTCCTATGAAATTTATAACTGGACTATGATTTAATAGCAATAATATTCATTGCTGTTTTGTTGTGAGAGATAAAGTTTGCTTAAGTTTCTTTGAACTTGCCTTTGTGCTGAAAACTCAGATGTGTGTAAGAAAATATTGTTTTAATAAGTAATATGCAAGTAATTTATTTTTTATTTTTCATTTCCTCCAGTATATTTTTTTTATTTAAATAAAGAATGAAAGGAAAAAAGCAACCAGTGATATGAATGTGCATGAGATAATCTCCTCTACACTGTAGCTCACTTTATCCTTTTTCACTGTGGTAAAAATGAAAATTTATAAGAACGGAAAATAAAACCTCCTAAAAAAATTTTATCTTAAAAGATATTTACTATCACATTAGATCTTGTGGAACTGGAGAAGGGCTTCCCTTCTATTTCTTTTAAGAGGTTAATAAATAAGAGAATTGGAAGTGTTAAAGCACTTGCAGTTATGGGGATCTCTAAGGGTGAGTCTGATAGTGACACTGATTATGTATTATACAAGATTCCTTACAATTCACTTTAAGAGTTTCTGGTGAAAGATGTAGGAGATGGGAATCACAGATTTTATTAAGTCATCAGTGTAAAGACTGTGATGAATAGGTTCAAGTTCTTTTATTATGAAATAAGCAAAACGAAGTTACGAGAAAATCAGCACAGCTTTAAACAGCGCAGTTATTACTGAGGAGTTTTTATGGGAAAGACATGAAGTTCAATCTTGTTTGTTCATTTCAGGCAATAAGTCTTTACTGAAATGATCCCATAGATTTTATCTGCTGCCTTTCTTCTTCCACAGTGATGTGATGAACAGTGGGATTTGTCCTGACTGTAGGGGAGACACATTGCAGCATATCCAGTGTGATTTGATAGATGCTGTAATAATTGTATTATCATTTCATTTCTGATTTGGGAAAAGATTTTTAGCTGGAAAATCTGACTACACAAAAGGAAGTTGGGAGGAAAAAAAAAAAAAAAAGTATTTTGCTTATTCGGAAAGCTATCTTTACATGTTTAATATTTCTACATATTAAAAATATATCCTCTCCAAATATCTATTTGCACGTTGTGTTTCCAAATTTAGGCACTTTTTCTAAAATAAATATGCAAGTAGAAAAGTATTTGCCTATCAGTCATCAAGGGGTACGATGTTAGTCACACCAAATCTATTCCTACAATGCAGCAAAATTCTCCTGTTATGGAATGGGAACTGTATTCTAATGTTTAGCAGTACAGTAACATATTTGTATTTTCCGACTGTGATTTTTTTTTTGCAATTCTGTCATGGGTCTAGCTCAGCTATAGCTTGGGTTGCAGACATACGCTGTATCTTTTCATATTTTTCATATAATATAGCAGAATCCATGTTAATGTACTGTGCTTATCACATGGGCTTTAATTCACAAACTTTAGTATCACAAAGCAAATTTTAGGATAAAAATAAACAGGTCTAGATGTGTGTTTATTTTATGAGCACAGAGAATTTAGAGTGTAGTACTGCCCACAGAGAGACCACAAATGTGTTAGATTATTTAGACAGCTAAAATTAGATAATGTGAGTCCCAGTGTAGGAGTTTGACTGAATTCTCGTCACTGACACCATGAATTGCAGAAAAAAATATAGGCTCTTCTTGAGTGTCATCCCAAAATCCTTTATATGCTTCCTTTTGAATGAAAATTCTGTCACATTGTCCATCTTGGAGAAAAAAAAAAAAAAACCAACAACCCGAAAAGTAAAATACAAAGAAAACAAAACAAAATGAACACCTCATTCCCTCGAAAAAACCCCCCTCAAACGAACAACCAAGACCAAAAACTCCAGCTAGAAAAAAGGCATGGCAAAGTAGTATTTCACTACTAGTAATCTGGAAAAGTTAAATAGGAAAAATATAGTTTCACAGAACTGCAAAGTGTTTTTTAAATGGAATATTTAATAACCAAATTGGAAAGCCACTAGCTTTCATCTCACTTGAATTAATATTTAAACCCTCAGATACCATGGAACATAATTAATATTGGACAACACATTTTCAATGTTTTCATGGTTTTGAAATTGTTGTTGGCAAACTTTCAGCGTAAGAGTTTCATTCATTTTGATGAATCTTGTGTTCTTACCTGTTCTGAGGTACCTTTCACTACTGTAAAATAACTATTATTTTATATAGCTGCTTGAAGTCATACATTAGTCCTAAGATTTGTTCTTCTTTGAAGGATAAAATTATTTCTAGAAGTTAAACATTACCTCAGAATATTGAACTCCATTTCGTATTTCTAAATAAAACTGCAGATTGAGCTGTATACTCCTTTGACATATCTGAGCTGTTAAAATGATATCTCCATTCATCAGGAGTGATATGTTTAAATCTGTGTTCTGTTCTAACATAGGAATTGTTTGGATTAAATGAGTCAAAGACAATACAATTCTCACTGAGGAAATAAAAAGGTTTAAAATAGTATTTGATGAGATAAATGTTTGGGTTTTGCATTTCCAAGAATGTATTACTATTTCTTTCTGTGTAAAGCAAGTAGAGTCATAGAATATCCTGAGCTGGAAGGGACCCATAGGGATCATCAGGTCCAACTTCTGGCTCCACACAGGGCCAGAGAAGTCAGAGCATGGGACTGAGCGCATTGTCCAGATGTTTCTTGAACTCTGTGTCCTGTGGTGCTGTGACCACTCTCAGTAAAGAATCTCTTCTTAATATTCAGTATAAACCTCCCCTGTCAAAGCTTCATACTGTTCCCTCGGGTTCTATGGTTGATCACCAAAGAGAGGAGATCAGTGCCTGCCCCTTTGTTTCCCCTTGTCAGGAAGCCATAGACTGCGGTGAGGTCTCCCCTCAGTCTCCTCTTCTCCAGGCTGAACTAACCAAGAGACTTCAGCCTCTCCTCATAAGGCTTCCCCTCCAGACCCTTCACTATCCTTGTTGCCCTCCTCTGGACACTCTACAATACTTTCATGTCCCTCTTCTGCTGTAGCAGCTATGCAGCAGTACATCATGAGGGAAGAAATTGTTTTCTTTCCTGGTAACAAGTTCTGCTTTTTCTAAATCCCCAGATGTGTGTAATAAAGCAGATCAGCGAAGATTTTTATAAGGAAAGTATGCCATACAATGTGGATACTCCATGAGAAGGAGCTTAAATTTCCCTGATTTAAGAATCATAGAATTGTAGGGGTTGGAAGGGACCTCGAGAGATCATCGGGTCCAACCCCCCTGCCAAAGCAGCTCCCTAGGACATATCACTCAGATAGGTGTCCAGACGGGTCTTGAATATCTCCAGTGAAGGAGACTCCACCACCTCCCTATGCTGTTATGATGCCTAATTGAAAATATAAGCATTTTTTTTCTAGTCACTTTCTGATGATCAACTAAAAAAAGTCTGAAGTACATTCAGTGAAGCATTGCTGTATGAGAATTTAGGCAAGCATCCATGGTGTTTGTCAAAATTCTTTTTAGGACAGCTATAGAATTTCTCTGTATTGTTATTTCTGAAACAGACAGGATTTGTAAATAGGTGTTGCAATTTTTTCAGCTTTTCTATACTTCATTTTGTCATGCAAGTTGGAAATGAAACCTTTCCAACCAGTCATGCCACTTGCCTGTATTTTTCTCAATGAGTCTTGAAGCAACTGTTGTTGAGGGCAGAGGGAGTATTTCTGCTAATGAGCTGCTTATGTGTGTGCCAGATGCTGTCTATTTACAGCAGCTGTAATGTTGGTGCAATAAGCACAGTTCCATAAAATTCAGCTTTAATGCAGAAGAAAGATTAATTTTCTAAGCTTTTAACAGATGTCTTAAACAGAACATTTTACTTGAACAGGAAAATTAAACACGCAAACATGGGCAATAAAAGGGAATCCTATATCTTATTGCATTTCTGAAATTAGATTTGGGGCTAAGCACAATGGTTTATCTGTTGATCACTAAATACACATACTTAAACTAGTTGTCTTGGCCAAGTAAGTTCTCAAGTGACCTATAACAAGTGAGTCAAATGACACACAACTGATAAAATGACAGAGATATCATAAATATTCGAATGAGCATATTGATTTTTCAAATATTTCATGCTTCTGCAGTTCTTGTAAAAATCTGATACTGGGACTGTTGCAGCCTGTTGCAAAATAGCCAATGACTTCAATAAGGTTTAGCCTTTTATCAAACATCATCTCTCAGCAAACCAAATAATGAAGCACAAAATTATTTTATTTCTTCTCCTTTTTCTTCCTCATTGAATGTAGTTTTTGACAGTTTGCCTCCCGCACGCTACAAAGAGACAATGAACACTATACTTGTATGGATTCAGCAGTCAGAAACTCAACTCTCCGTGCCTCAGGTTGTGGTTGCTGAATATGAAATCATGGAGCAGAGACTCAGGGAGTTCAAGGTGAGTGGTCAGGCTGTGCGAACAAATGTCTCAAATGAAAAGTTTAGAGAATGCAAAGTTATCAGGAGTCTGCTGAAGTCTACACTACAGATTTTCAGTGAATTACACACATTTGGGTTTTAGCCAAGGGCTTCAGGAGATTGCAGGTGATTACTTACATCAATGCCTAAAGATAAGGGATTGAAAGTGTTCACTATTGAAACCAATTTTATAAGACATTAAACATGTTAAGGAAAAGCTTTTGTTTGTCCTGAAGATATACAAAATATTCCACTGATGATATCTCTGGTAGCTAAGTAAAGATTTAGCTGATGTCATCTTCCAGTGTTGACTTGGAAAGGATTGTCAGATTTCCTATCAGATGTACAAGCAAATAAATATAGAACAAATTTTGCCAGTGGATACAAACTTTCCCTGCATTTCAATGTTTAATGATGTACTGTTTGATGGTTAATGAGCATGTTGTTAGAAGCAACTAGTAATGCACATGCAGAAATGGAGAAAGAAAAAAAAAAAGGAATATAGGAAAAAAGTTAGAGGCAGCAAAGAATTGCAAAAGTTTTGAGAAGTTATAAAAACTTTAAATCATAGAAGCAGTTCTAAGTTTATTCTTTTTCTCAATATATAGCCTGATTCTTTTGAAATTGTAATCATTAGGGCAATAGTAAATTCTTCTCTCACATTAATTAAGTGTATGTGGATCATCTCTCTTGACAAATACAAATGCCTCTGGTTATATTCTCAGTTCAACTACCTCCAAGTTTGTGTGAAAAAAACAATTCCAAATTGCTCAGTAGAGTATGTCATTTGATGTTTTAGCAAAGGTGACCGATATTTTCTTTTTCAATCCTTTATCAGTCTCATCTGTGCTTGTGAAACAGAGAGAATTGCCCACAACATGATTTAGGACACTATTTGCTTCTTACTCATAGGATCTACAAAGTTCTCTGCAAGAACAGCAAAAAGGGCTGAACTATCTCAGCACAACCGTGGAAGACGTGTCCAGGAAAGCCCCTGCGGAAGTCAGCCAAAGGTATCGGTCAGAGATTGAGGTGGTCCAGGGCCGCTGGAAGAAATTATCAGCACAGCTGCTGGAACGTTGCCAGAAACTTGAGGAGCTTATGACCAAACTCCAGCGATTCCAGGTCAACAATTTTTTTTTCCGCTGCAACTACTATGTGATGGCTTGTGGCTCTGAGACTTAACACAGGGTGCAGTTACATATCTTCAAGAAAGTAACAAAGTGAAATATCAAAACAGCTCAAAAAAATGCATTCCAGTGTTCACTTGATTGTGGTGGCCCTGAGATTTTACTTTGAGTTGTGATTTTGTGGCTGTTTCTGCCCATGGTATTTCAATTACAAAAGTTAACTTTGATTTCAGTGAAATTACTACTAATAATCCTCTATGGAGTTTTTCGTGTAGATAAAGTAGCTGTAATCATATGGACTTTTATGGATTCACTTGCATAATTAAATGCATTTGTAATGTGGCAATATCATATTTGTAACATGGCAACAGTTGCCAGAAAGCAGAGGTGTATGTCATTTACACAATGGTGTGAATTTCAGGTATTTAGATGACAGTGTTGGCAAATTACATTGTTTCTCTCATTCTGAGGATCTCCTATTTATACTATTTATAGATATCACGTGTGTCAGCATTACAGGGGAAGTGTATGACTTAGATGCTATAAGATTTAAGTGAATTTTTAATATATTCCTGTTCTATTTCTATATAATTTGAAAGGACAGAATTCAGACAAATTCAGATCAAGCACTCAGAAAATTCGAGAAAGTATTTTTAATACGATTTTCTCTCCTTGCATCCATGCAAATGAACACTTGCATATTCATGGGTGACTTCACATAGAAAACTCAAATTTGAGGTCCTGCAGCCATGTTCAAGGCTGTGTTCTCACAGTGTCTTTCTTCTCAGTGTTGTCCCTATATTTTTTTCCAAGAAGTATTTCTGTCCTTGCCTTTGGTTTGCTAGTAGTAGAACACGATACATTATTAGGTCCATGTTATGAATTATAATACAATAGCATGTGAACTGTAATTGTTAGTTTTAGCTTGATTCAATAGAGTTGTGTGTTCTGGAATAAATTTTCTGTTATAGTATTCTTACTCTTCTGGTTCATAGAGGATAAAAAAAAAAGTTTTAGAGAAGAAAGTAAGTGCTCGTTATTTTGTTACTCTTCATTGTTTTTTAGATAAGCAAAATGGACCAAAAAAGAAGGAAACATTTTATACCATTTCTAGTTTAGTTATTGAAGCACCACATTGTTCTAAATTGTTTGAATCTGGCCATGAGATGAAGTTTGATGGTATGCTGGAATAGCCTTGGCCAGCAGCCAGATGCCCTCCCACCTGCTCTGTCACTCCTTGTCATCAGCAGGACAAGGGGAGAAAATAGGATGAAAAAGCTCCCAGACTGAGATAAAAACAAGGATGTCGCTTACCAGTTACCATCAGGGGCAGAACAAACACAACTTGGGGAAAATTGATATAGTTTAGTATAGATTTAGGTAGTGAGAAGCAAAGAAAAAAAAATTGAACACACCTCTCCTCCTCCCCCTTCTTCCAAGTCTGGACTGTGTTGCTTTAGTCTTGTCTCCTCTTCTCCCATGGGCACAGTGTGTGAGGAATGGGAGCTTCAGCTAGTCCATAGCTGCTCCTCTCTGCTACTCCGTCCTCCTCAAACATGTGGGTCTTCCCACAGGCTGCATCCCTTCACGAAAGATCTGCTTGTTTGTGCATCTGCATGGGCTTGTAGAATCCTTCAGACCCAAACTGCTACAGTGTAGGGTTCTCCACAGGCTTCCATGGACTCCCATGGGCTGCAGGGAGAAAACCTGTGCCACTGTGGTCTTCTCCATGGGCTGCAGGGGAATCTATGCAGGCTGGACCACCACCTCCTCTTCCTCCTTCTTCACTCATTTCAGTGTCTGTCAGGCTGTTTCTTAGTTTTCCTCTTCTACCTCCTTGGCAGTTTTGCCCTTTCTTAACTATATCACCATGGAAACATCACTAGCTGATCATGAGATCAGCTGTGTCCTGTGGTGAGTCCACTGGAGGCAGCTGAACTGGCAGCACAGGGCAGCAGTTCACCTCTCCTCACAGAGGCCACCCCTGCTATCAAAACCCTACCATATAAACCCAATATGAACAGGAAACCTAGGAAATGTTTTTATCAATAGTACAATGAAGTGTTTGCAATTGCTCAAGGCAGAACAATATGCTATGCTTGGAAAAAAAAAATGCCTTACCCCCCAAAAATAAAAAAATCTGGATAGAGTTTTAAAGGTTCCCCTGCTGCTCTTCAAAAGAGAAAGTCACTGTAGTACACAGATGACATATAAGTAATTGTCTTTTCAACTCCTCAAGTGACTTCCAAGTGATTGCTTTAGCTGCTGCAGTTTATGGAATTCATTAGCAAGGGATACAAAGAAATCAGTGTTGATAAATAAATTCAGTTTACGGTCAGATTCAAAATGGAAGTTCTACATACGATCTTCATTGGTAGCTAGTTACATTTTAAGTAAACCCCACCAGAACTATATTTTGAAGTATTAATGAACTATACTTAAAATATTCATGTAAAGGTATTGATGTTTGATCAGCAGGATTCTGAAATATTTTTTCTCACTGATAATGGAATACACAATAGATACTTTGGCAGTGTTTGGGTAACTGATAATTTTGGTATGATTATTTTTATTAATTAGATTTATTTTCCATGGTAGCCTCTTGTTATTCAATATATCAAGCACATGTCAAAATGTCCCCCTTGGTTATGTATCTTGTTACAGTTGTTAAGGTGCTTTTAAACACATTTTAGGGCACAGACTGTATTCTAATGTAAAGTCCTCATTTTGTGTTTCAATTCAACTTTACTTTTAATATTGGTATGTACTTCACTGTTGCTGAAAACATTTTGATGAACAAATGCGTTATAATTTGCCTTTAAATGTTTTACCATTTAGAATTTTTATTTTAACATGTCCATCTAATTGTTTGCCTAAACTCACAATTTAGGGTAATCTTAACTGACATTCTTCTAATCTTATTTCTACCTTATAAGACAGTAATGTTTCCTTGGACTGGTAGAGTTCCTTATTTCAAGTATTTGAACTTTAGCTTTTTTTATTAATTGCAAGGCTTAATTAAAGATTATGGGAAGCAAGTTATTGACTACAAATCTTCTAGCACTAGCAACAGTAACTGAGAACCAGTCTCTGAAATGACTTATCGTAAGATTTTAGTTTCTGAAGTGAATGTTTCAATTACTGTTTCAGTTACAAATTCTTTTCTTGTTCTGAGCAGTAAGGGAGTTTTTTTTCTCATAGAGAAATAGGCAATAAACCATGCAGCTTCTTAAAGGAGCCTGAAATTTAAACTGAAGCACAGGAGGATTTGATATGTGAGCCTGAATTTATTGCCAAGTACACATAGTTTGAAGCCCTACAAGGAACCAATGAAAACATGTGAAACATCTGAACACAAATGATATCTGGAAGGCAGAAACTTGAAAGCCAGAAAGTTGCCTGCTTGGTGACGCTTTAAACTTGGGCAAAAATATTCAAAATACAGGCTTAAGAGTCAATGACAGTCCCAGATAAAATTGGTTGTGCTTGTTTGCTGTGTTGCTATTTTTCAGACAGTTCAATAATACTGAAATTACATTGCTTTGAGTTTTAGTCATAGTGCCAGGATAAGTTACACCATTGTCAGTCAGGTTCTGTGCAATGCAGTAAAATGTCTTTTTAATAAACAGAATGATATCAAAACACTGAAGAAGTGGATGGCTGAAGTGGATGTTTTTCTGAAGGAAGAGTGGCCTGCCCTTGGTGATTCAGAAGCACTGGAGAAGCAACTCGAGCAATGTACAGTGAGTATTACCTGCCTGCTTGACAATTATTCGGCTCTTCTCTATGAGCCCAGTTTATCCAGAAGTTACATAAATTATTACTGTTCCTCAAAATAAATTCCTGTTGTAAGGGGGTTGTCTGCAGTGCATTTGGACCACCTGCATTTCTGAGTTTCAAGGAGAATTCTGTTAAAGAAAAGGAAACCTGAACACAGAGAAGAGGCATACAGTGACTGTATTTATAGAAGGAGCAAAACATCAGAGGGGGTACTTGCAGCAAATAATAAGTTAGAAGCCATAACAATTTATTTTGTTGAGTTTACAAACACTGCATGAGTATTTGTTATAAGCCCCATAATCTGTGCCAGATCTTTTTCTGTATTATTCACACATGATTTACATGATTTTCTGGCTGTACCGAAAGAACTTGCATGTATTGAGTTACATAAATTTTTTTTCACTCGATTTACAAGCTCCGGGATTTTGTCTCAGCAGAGTTTTAAAGCATCATGAAGTATTGATACTTCCATCACAGGGTTTACAAATTCCTCTGCCTGTCCCAGCAGAGTGTGTGAGTGCAGTGAATCTTGTAAGCCATGATAGTTCCTATCTGTATGTTCGGTGGAATTTGTAAGTTCTGTAAGTGCTCTGGCAGGGTGTGTAAATATTCTGAAACATATTGATCTTACAACAGAACTATGAGCTGCTTAGACTTTCTCTCTTACTCGTTATTTAAGTAGAATTTATTACAAATTATAGAGAACAACTCTTATTTCTACCGAGTAGTAAGTTACATCTAGATCCTTTAGAATCCGTCACCTGAAATTATGAAGAGTTTGCACAAATATTAGCTATTACTGTCAAATATACAATAAAACTACTAAAATCTTCATCTATGTGTTTACACTTCCAGCCTTCTCTGTTGTGCAGGAAGTGCAGGTAACATCTGCAGCACTGAGGCCTTAGAAAATAAGATTGAAGGTGTTGATTTAGAACTATCTCAGGGCTTAAATAATATTTAACTACAAATGTAATTGTAATAGCTAGGTATAACCAGAGAATATCACCATTCAGATAACTTTAAAGAAGTTATCAGGCAGATTACCAACCCAAGGGTGATGCTGACATAATTAATAAGATGGATTTACAAATAATTTTCCACCATTATGATGTGATGCTCTTCAGCAAATATGAATAAAAGACCTAGGCATTGTAATAGGTATATGTAACATAACACAATACGTCTGTGTATATATTTAGTCTATACATAACTTCTAAAACTTTATATATTTTGTAAATGAATTTTATCTGATGTAGAATAGCTTGCCACAATACAGCTGCTCATTCCTTTTTTATTTATTCTCATAACAAAGTCTGTAAATACTGCTTATTTGCCTGGAGATCTGGACCAAAGACATGTTGGAATCTCAAGTAGACACAGTTTAATAGGAATAGTATATTTGAAAATTTCTGTTAATGCTGCTTGCCTAATCTTCTCCTATTCCTTTAGGCTTTAGTAAATGATATCCAGACAATCCAGCCCAGTTTGAATAGCGTTAATGAGGTTGGGAAGAAAATGAAGACTGAAGCAGAGCCAGAATTTGCTTCCAGAATAGAGGCGGAACTGAAGGAGCTCAATGTTCAATGGGAACACATTTGCCAACAGGTATCAAGTCTCCCACGGTGACTGGTTCATTTTAAATTAATAATCAGATTTCTCATTGGCAGAATGCTTATGCTTCCTTCTACGCTTATCCAAAAGACATAAAACTAAATTTATATATACTTGGTTCACGTTTATTAACCCTCTGTTTTGGAAATTTTACTTAGCATGTAGAAATGCATGTCAAGTATTTATAATACAATATCCTTCTATTTTTATAACAAATCTATGTATTAATATCTTAGCTCTTAATAACAGTGTCATTTCAGGGTCCTGCAAAACTAGCTTTCTGAAAGTGGCATATAGGCATTTGCTAAAAAAAAAACCCCACCAACCCAGACCAAGTTCTTTATTTATTATGTTAGGTTTTATTTTGGTCATTGTACTTGTGTGTCATTACTCTAGATGTAATAAGAGTGTAAAGCATTGAATAGTTCAGACACTGGATATCAGTAACTTGGAATTAGGTGTATGTGCAGATATGTGTGTGTGTAAGTTACAGTCTCCAGTGGTCAAACAAATTTGAGAGAATGGGGCATAACAGGAAAGAGCAGTTCTTTTATTTTCATTAAAGACATCCTTAATAAACATTTTTATAGCTAAGGAAGCTAAAAAGTCCTATTTTATCGATAGTACTTGCTTTATCGTTCTTTACAGTTCAAAGGAGGCATCTTTCATGTATTATTTTTATTTTTTTCTACTAGCTCACTCTATTGTCCACTTTTTTCAACATATATTTGCTTAACAGTAAAACCATTCCCTTTCAAGATGGTCAAATGTCCTCTTAAATTACTGTTCTTCAGCTTACATGCAGAAAATAGCCTCCATGTATTTTTCTGATAAGCATAGTTGTTAAAATAGTTGATCTTTGAAATCTGTAAGACATCTTATTGATCCAGCCATGTAGTCTTGCTCTTTTGTCTAATGTGGAGTTTTTAATTGCTTATTTTAGTAATGATAAGTCAGGTAGCTTTGTGTTTCTCTCTTGGAAATTTCCACTAATGCCTTATAAGTTGTCATCTTTTTAGAAGTCTGACTTACCTGAAAATCTCCCTGTAATATTTCCCTAAAATACACTGCACAAATTGCCTCTCAGTGGGCATTTCTAACAGAACTTCTTCAATAACAGTAGTAAATTTAAAAATCTGTTTGATCTGTGGGAATTTCTTGAAAGGATTTGAAAAAGTCAACTTTAGTTTATATACTTGCTGTTAATAGGACTGTGAGAGCTAACAATTGGCAGATACTCTTTCCAGCTGATGAGAGATTAGCCTTTCTTCTGGTACTGTGACTGAGGAAGAGGCAATTTTTCAGGGCCACATACAGTTCTGCTTTTATACTTGTTGAGCATCACCTCTTTATCGTTATGCTGTTTTGTTCTGTAAAATGGTATTTGTGTAGAACAACATTTATATTTAACAACCAGTCCTCAATGATGGGTAATGAAACCAGTAACACTCAAAAACCCTGAAACACTAAGATGCAATTCCTCCTGATGATACTGAAAATAACATTTACTGAAGTATCATCCAAGTACAGGACATCTGAGTCATCAGCTCTGCACACACATCTTTGAAAAGTGGCACTAGTGGAACTAGATGCTTTTGTTGCAAATTTCTTTATGCTATTGAAAGATGGCTCAGCCAATGGCTCAATCGGTTATGGACAATTCTGATTAGTTGATGCAAAATTCATAAAATTATATAATCATGGAATGATTTGGGTTGGAAGACACCTTAAAGACCATCTAGTTCTAGTTCTGTACAGGAGCTGTATAAGTTACATGACCCCATATAGTGATTAGCACAAGATCTAACAAGTATTTTTCTTCCCTTAAAAAAGTAGTTTCTTCCAGAAGGAAATTAATTTTTTACCTACCTCTCTTTATGATATACACCTTTCTGAGACATTCAATAGCTACTTCACCTTCTTAGAAGATAGTATCTGGCTGATGGGCTTTTTCATATTTATTTTCTGATGATGCCAACATATGGTGTAGAGTCTTGTTATAGGATCGCTGAAAAGTCATTCTGCACAGCAATCACTCACTAAAAAAAGGATGTATGCACACGTGGATTGCTTTTTCAATTACCTATTATTAATGACTATCTACTTACGTGCTAACATCTGCCTGATTACAGCAATGTTATTAGTGTAGGATTTCATGTGATTCTTTTCAGGTTGAAATACTGTCAAGTTTGTACAATAGCATTCCTTCAAGTACTATGAAATGTTTTCTTTCTTAAAGGCCTATGCTAAGAAGGCAGCATTAAAAGGTGGTTTGGATAAGACAGTGAGTCTCAGAAAAGATTTGTCAGAGATGCATGAATGGATAACACAAGCTGAGGAAGAATATCTGGAAAGAGATTTTGAGTATAAAACACCTGATGAATTACAGAAAGCTGTGGAGGAATTGAAGGTAAAGGATGAATTAATTTCTTGAGCTGGTTTTGAGTTTTTCATCGTAAAGAATGTCTATTCTTTCTTTTAGAAAGGTGCTTTTTGAGATCTATTAAATTTAAGAAAGTAAGCAACTTCAAGTAATTTTGATTTGGGATATACTGGAAGATATTTAGTCTTTCACAATACCGCATTGCTTCCCTCTCCCCCCCGCCTTTGCTTTATTGGATACTTGATTTTGATGCAGCTTCATCATTTTCATTAAGGAATAATTCCTAAGAATCAGGTGTTAGCAGCAGTTAATTGATAGAGTAAAATCAGATTTATGTCTTCTTTTTATATTAGAGAGAAAGGGGAAAAAATAATTTAGTAATTCAGGGTACATGTTAATATATAGTAAGTATGCATGATTTATTATTTAATTTCTGTAGTATAGCAATATAGGAACAGCGTATTTTTGTCTCCAATAATCTTACTTTCCTGTAGGACGAGTGTAGCGTTTGGACAAGAAAATAATTTGTGCTACATGCTCAAATTGGCTGTTGCTCAGCCACTGGATGTGGGCTTGATTTTTACTTGATAGGTAAATTGTTTGCCCTGTGCTATTCAGGAAGTCAGACTGTATGTCCTTAACAATCCATCCAACACTTTCTTCACAAACTCTTCATTGCCCGTAGGGTTTTGCTAGTGCTTGAAATTATCTGACCATGCAACTGATGATCTCTTCATTTACTGACAGAAATTACTTGATGCTAGTCAGAATACACAGAATATATTAAAATATATGGAACAAGTTTGATTCACTGTAAAGGAGACAAATGTGTCAAAAGCAAGCATCTGCTCTAGAGATACAGTTCTTTTTTAGTAATTAAATAACAAAACTCAAATATATATATTGCACCGTATAATAAAATATGTTAATTATGTAGTTTTAGAACGCGCACACACACACACCTTCCCCCGCCATGGGTTACGCAGTAAATATTCTGTACTTCCAGCTGAAGTACAGGAATTGTCAACCTGTGACACTTTGACCTATGCAAACAACCAGATTCTTTTGTCATGCAGCCCTTCACCTGCTCCCCATGATCAATTTCACAGAAGCCTTGCAGTCACTTCTGCTGTCACACAACAGGCAAAATCTGGAGCAGAACTCTTTGTTCATCCTGCAACCCATGACTAGGAAAGAGTAAAGCCAAGAGCAGCTTAGTAAGCTTTCTGTGTCAGTGACAGCCTGATCCAAATTATTCTGGTTCCTGGACTTCCTCAAACCCAGAGAGAAAGAAATCTGGGAGCAGGATTTCATTTTATTGTCTTCAGACCAGGAAGTTCTCAATTTGAATTCCTGTGAAGACCAATACACACTGATGACACTATGTCTATTGTCACTCTGGAGTCATATCACTACTGAAAAGAGTCATAGACATCATCCCATTGTAAGCTGTCACAGGAGACAATGCTATAGGTATGACAACCTTATACCTTACTAATGTGACAGCAGAACAAGATGGAGAGTCGCAAAAGGTGGAGGAAAAAAGTTGGGAATTGGATTGATCAGTTTTTGTGGTTACAAAGGCTAAAATGGGGAAAAGGTGGCAGGTTGGTGGTTCCAGATCAGTTAGATATGATTTGTTAATTATAGGTCTGTGTCCCACCAATCTTTCCTGCATCTGTCCTCTGTTAAACCTCTCTGTCTAAGGTCCTAACACAGAAAATGCTTTTTGGGAGAGGTCAGGTACCCACCAAACCACTCTAACACTGCCCTCCTCAGCTGGACAGCGGAGAGAAAATAATAATGAAAGGCTTTAGGGTTGAGATAAGGACAGGGAGAGATTGTTCACTGACTACCTTCATGGACAAAACAGACTCAACTTAGAAAAAAATTAATTTATTACACAGCAAAACAGAGTAGAGTAAGGAGAAATGAAATGTTCTTAAAACATCTTCCCCCACCCCTTGCTTTTCCCAGGTTCAGTTTTACTCCCAAATTCTCTATGTCCTCCCTTTGAGCAGCACAGAAGGATGGTGAATGAAGGTTGTGGTCAGTTCATCACATGTCCCTGATGCTCCTTCCTCTTCAGGGAGAGGACTCCTCACAGTCTTTTTTTTCCCAGAGGTGCTACCACCATGGCTCATGGGCTTTACCTTGGCCAGCAGCAGGTCTGTCTTGGCTGGTATTGGCTCTATCAGACATGGGGGAAGCTTTCTCACAGCAGCCACACCTCCAGCCCCCCTCCTACTGATACCTTGCCATGCAAACCCAAAGGACTCCCTTTTCATTTTGTCGTCTCTTCATATTAGGTTCATTTTCACTGGTGGTGAATAATGACAGATTTTTCTACTTCTGTAAAGCAGCAGAATGAAATAAACATTAATGCTTTGATAAAAGTGTAAAATACACACTGCAGATACATTATTTTCTCGATTTGTCTTTAAATGCAAGTTAATAACAGTGGCAAGGAGAGGTGGGATGGTTGTTTTTCTTTTTTGTTCTCACAGAATTCTGTCACAGAGAATTCTAAAAAGTTATTAGAAATCAGTTTCTTTCTTAAATTAGAACTGTAACTTTTTTTGTTTGTTTGTTTTCCAGAGAGCAAAGGAGGAAGCCATGCAGAAAGAAGTGAAAGTGAAGCTTATTACTGATTCTGTGAATAATTTTATAGCAAAAGCTCCACCTGCAGCTCATGAGGCTTTGAAAAAGGAACTTGATGTTCTAATCACCAGCTACCAACGACTCTGCAGCAGACTGAATGGAAAGTGCAAAACTTTGGAGGTTGTATATGTTGTCAGTCATTGTATTTATAGTTCTTCTAACTGCAGACGTAAGGTAGAGAGCAAAGATGTATTATCATATGGGATCATGAGTAGCCCAAGGCTGTCCTTGCTTTCTGAGCCATATTCCAAATATCACGGGGTATGAGCCATATACCGAAACCTTGTTGTGATTCATGCATGCTGCAGAGTTAAATTAAAAGGGAAGCCTCAGACATGGCTCTTAGGTGTGAGATAGCAATGGCAGCTCAGAATTCTTAAACCTCTTGAGATTAAGCCTGCCATCTGGTTTCTGTAGCAGCCCTATGATATTGTCTTCACCAGCTCCTCTAGGCTTCCTTTTTTCCATGTCTAAGGATTTTGATTAAATGGCCCTGAAGCTGGACAGGTGGTGTTATCTCATCGTGGGAACAGCATTTGATCTGCTGGCAAACTGAATATATCTCATGCATTTGAGTTGACACTGACATTTTGGCCAACTCCATTACAGATACTTGTTGTAGGGCTATTTGCATATTACACAATGATCAAAGTGAATTAAGTATGTTTTTTTTTTGTTGTGAAGTAATTTGCAATAGCTAATTTCATACAGGACAAAATTTATCTCCTCTAAAGTTCACTGTGGAAATTTAGGTGTGTTGTCTTAGCTGGCAATCTGTATTTCCCCTCATCATTGACTATGTTGTGTGGAAATGTCCCTCTGTAAGCACCACCTAGAACAGACACATTTGATATCACCAAATTATGTGACATGAATCACACTCTGAGAAATTTGATCTACAAACAGCCTAATGCAACTCAATAAAATTATTTTGACTTCTAACAAAACATGAGCAATTAAAGGATTGTTTATAGAGAGTTTAAATGTTTTGCTTGTCTATAAAGTGCCATTTTTATCTGCTTATTTAAGTGTCTTCAGGCACTGTAAAAATAAAATATTGCACAGTCATTTAATTCTGGAATAAGAACATAATTTCATTTTACAACACTATGTTTAGTACTCTAGCATATAAGTGGTCTATAAATTGCCACAAATGTGGTTTAGGATTAATTTCCATAGAGATTTCTGTCAGAATTCTTGAAAGCTGCGTTTTCAGACATATTATGAATCTATGCTGTAAGTAATTAATATACAGGATATATAAGCGATGTAACTACATCTTGTAATAAAGACATGAATGTCTAACATGAATCTTTGAACTATCTCTGATAGTTTGTTTATATATTACAAGGAAATATTACAGAAGGGAAGGTAAAGTGGATGATTCATGATGTAAGATTCAAGTTGTGTCTTGCTGAGGCGATATTTATTCATGTTATCTTATCTGGTTTTACTGTTTAATCCAATTGTTTTAATCGTGTATTATATTTGTTTGGAACATACAAACAGATAAAATATACACACTTTTTACAAGGCCATGTAGTGGTAAAACAAGGCGTAATGGCCATAACCTGAAGGGGCTTGGATTTATATTTGATAAAAGGAAGAAATTCTTCCCTGTGAGGGTGGTGAGGCCCTGGCACAGGCTGCCCAGAGAAGCTGTGGCTGCCCCCTTCCTGTCAGTGTCCAAGGCCAGGATGCATGGGGTTTTGGGCAAGCTGGTCTAGTTGGAGTGTGTCCCTGCCTGTGGCAGGAGAATTGGAACTAGATGATTTTTGAGATCCTTTCCAATTCAAACCTGTCTGTGATTCTATGAAAATAAAATCAATTATATGGTACCGTAACGATCGGATATCAACCATAGTGTTTTGGGGGTGAAGCATGCTGTGTTTTCAATGTTTTAATAAGAGGAAGTTAGTTGTGAAGTTTTCAATCTCAATAAAGATTTTTTTTCTCCATCAGGAGGTATGGTCATGTTGGCGTGAATTATTGTCATATTTGGATGCTGAAAATAAATGGTTGAATGAGATTGAACTGAAACTCAAGGCAACTGAAAATATCCAGGGAGGTGCAGAGGAGATTTCTGAGTCTCTAGATGTAAGTGCAGACTTTAATAATATAAAATCTCATGTGCTGATAAATTGTGAATCACATTAAAATCAAAACAAACTAGGAGTCAATATTACATGTGAGGAAGATGCCGAATATTTTCATTTGATTCAACAAATGAGGTTTTGAAATCAAGTCCACCTAAATGATAGAGTAGATAAATGTGTTAGGCCTGATGTCATACATAATTTTTGGTGACAATAAAATACATGTTTTTTTAAAAACCATGACCTTGCTTAAGCCAGTCAAAAAGATGTTGAAGACTTCAAAGAGAGCTATCTTTCATCCTAGCATTGACAGTGTGTTTATTATTACTTAATTTTTATTCTTGGGTTCTTTCAAATTTTTAGAAATCTGTCCTTGGTGGATCAAAATGCAAAATCTTACTTTGATAATACATTTTTGCTGCGGAACTTCATCCATCAGAAACTCAAGCAAACTTTTTTAACTTTAAGTACAGAATTACTCCCACTGAACTCAGTGGGCATAGCCCACATTTTTAAAATCAAGGACCCGATTTATTGCTTTGCAAAAATTCTTTGGGTTTGGTAATTAATACAGAACATTGGCTGTCAAGGGATGGGGCATTGATTTTTTTTATCATTTCTTTCTACTTTTATTGTGTATGATGTGAAGTTTCTTACATTTGTAAGGGGAATTGTAATTGTTTTCTAGACCTTTATTTATGGAAAGGAAAACAAACTTTTTTGATCTTGTTTCAGTCTTTGGAACGTTCAATGAGACATCCAGAAGATAACCGCAATCAGATTCGAGAATTGGCCCAGACTTTAACTGATGGTGGAATTTTGGATGAACTGATCAATGAGAAACTTGAGAAGTTCAATACTCGATGGGAAGAACTTCAGCAAGAGGTATATTTAATAATTTACCTGTCCTCCCATTAAGCAGCTGACAGTCTAACACCATCTAATTAAAAAAAAAAGAAAAAAGAAAAAAGAAGAGGTTATTTGGTTGTTATATTTTATAAACAGTACCCACCTATTTTAGAAGTGGATGGCCTGCATAGGTTTTCTAGGATAACTCCAGTAGGTAGCAAAGCACCGCAAAACTTCGTTCTCACTTCCCACATCTGGTGTGATCAGGGAGAGAACTGGAAAGGCAAAAACAAACTCGTGGATTGAAATAAAGACCATTGAATAAGTGAAAGGAAAAAAAGGAAAAAGCAAATGGTGCAAAACCAATCACTCACCAGCAAGAGACTAATGCCCAGCCAGTCACTGAGAAATGGCAATTTTGGAAAACATCCCCCCTTGCCCTTTTATTCCTGAATATGACTCTGGTACAGAATATCCCTTTAGTGTATTCAGGTCAACAGTTTTTGCTGTGTTCCTTCCCAGCCTCTTGCCCACCCCTAGCCTACTTGCTGGGAGACACAGAGTGAGAAAGAGAAGGCCTTGGCTCTGTGTAAGCACTGTTCAGCAATGGCTAAAACATCCCTGTGTTACCAACATTGTTTTGGTTGCCCATCTAAACCACAGCACTGTAATCGCTACTGCAAAGAAAATTAACTGCATCCCAGCCAGAGCTAGTACAATAAGTAAGCCTATAATTCAAAAATTGAAGTTACAAGCTAGTGGATTTAATCTTCAGTTGCATATTTAGAGATGATTCTTGGATAAAATTTATAATGAGAAGTTATTTTCAAAATTGAATGAGTAATATACTTGTACGAATATAGTCTTTACTAAATGATAAATTAGTCTTTGTATCAATGAAAGTTTTTTATAAAGACAGAACATAGAAATATAGGATATTCAAATCTGCAAATATGCTAGATTAGCAATCTTTGCCACAGAGTCTCTGAAGAAAATTTTGCTAAGTCTTTGACAGATCCCATGAGTGGGACCGTATACTCTTTTTTTCTGGTAAATCAATTGTAAACTGTGATTCTTGTGCATACCTTCTTTATAACTTGGGGTTTTTTTGATTTTATTGGTTTTTTACATCTAAGTTGTCTGAAAGCAGATATGCTCTCTGGTATTCCGCTTCTTGGTATTTGTTATTCTTTCGTTCTTTCCCTGACTTGGAGGAGAAATCTGGGAATATACAGAGTGCTTCCAGTGTGTGAAAACAGGAATTTCAATTAGTCTTTCTGAATGATGGCTGAATACTGCTCAATCTTCACAATAATAAGCATTAAATCAAAATTTATGCCAGCTGCAGGGGTTAAATGTGGAAAGTACATCGTGAAGATGTGTGAAATTCTGGAGACAGTGTGAATAAATGTACAAGTGAAATACATTAGAAATATTTTCACTGCTTTGCACTTGAAATGTGGACAAAAACTGGGGCAGGGGAAGACCTTCCCTTCTTTGAAAGCTTGATCTGATATTTAGTATTCAAATACTAATGGTGAGATCTGTGTATGAATGTGAGGTGTAAAGAAACTATTGAAGTCGCAAGTGACTCAGTCACACTGCTTCTTTACCGTATGTTTTCTCCAACAAAATGTTTTATTAATTTTTCCACTGAAGTCTCACACACTTTTTTCATGGATTCCTGACACTGAATTTTCTGTGCTGTTTGTGTAGCTCTGTTGAAATCCAAACAGCACACACTCTCCTTGCATAAAAATTCAGCTTGTGTTCAAGGTCACTTCTGTTTCAGACAGACTAATAGGCGATCCTAATGTGGCTAAGTTATTTATTTTTATTTGAATAATTGTGCAGGTAATTACCAAGACAATAAACTCATGTGGGCAGAAACTGATATGTGAAATATTTATTCACTACTAATAGAGCAACCAAACCAAGCCACTGACATATGAATGAAGCTGCAAGAGAATGCAGCATTGCTACTGAGATAGAGATTCATTTCTAAAGGCAGATAATGGCTTTATGTTTGTATGCCTTATCTTCTTTTGTTAACAAAGACTTAGTGCATTTAGTTTGCTTTTGAACATCTGGGGCTGATCGATAAGCGACATATTCCCTATCTTGGCTTTTCAAGGACTGATTCACTTACAGCCCTATGTATTGGATCTGAAAAACATTGTTGCCTGAAGAACTTCAAGCTAATACTGCAAATGGCTATCATTCCCTGTAATGCTGAAAGTGATTTTCATCCTGTCCAGCAAACTTCAAAAATGTCAGCTAGATATTCTGGAGCCTATGCTTTCAAAACCCTGTATGAAACATCAGTGTTCAGATGGGCTTTGCACTAGATTCAATTTTTATTATTGGGGACTGTCTCTTAATTTCTTCTAGAACTCCCCTCAAGATTACCCTTCATTTCTTTCAAAGAGCACGCATTCATCATCCAGCACATTTTTTTCTGTTTTGTTCTTCTCTCAAGAGAAGGAGGAATTCATGCCTCACCTCTATGTGACTGCTCTGAAGGCTGCTAAGAGGGCTGCTTTTACAAGCTCTGATGCACTATATCTGTCTGCAGCGATAACCTAAAGAGATAAAGAAGTCTGCTTTGGTATAGCTTGGAGTTTTAGAATATAGCTGATCAAAGATGGGTATCAGTTTGGGATTGAAAGGTCAAATATTGGTAACCATTTACTTTAAAAACACACTGTGCAATTTTACTGGAATTTGCAGAAGAATTAATTCCAGCTTGGAGGGTAATAAAGATTCCTGTCCCCCAAATTAATACTTTGAATATGAGAAAAGGTATTTTTAGTTTAAGTCTAAACACTAATCCACTCTGATTCCAAACAAGAAGAAGTCATTAGCAATTTGATGCAAAAAGTACAGATATGTTGTAATGTAACTTAGACACATATAAACCCCAGAAATGAGGACTAATTTTAAAGTAATTTAAACAAGTTAAGAAGGAAATTTAAAGTTTTATAACTTTGAACTTTTTAACTTTTCCCCATGGTAACATTTCTCAATTAGAGAGCATAACTGAGCCAAAACCTAAAAAAGTAGTTAACGTATTTCGCTTTCTTAACAGACCCCTTTCTATGAGCTGTAACTCATAAGCTAATTAATGAATATTGCATCATAAATTAATAAATATACCCTGTAGTAAAAGTACTAGAATCTTTGAAAGGTTTTGTCCTATTATTCTGCCACTGCACAACTACTGATTACTGCCTCAACAACAAAAGTTTACCTGGTTTTAACCATAAAAATCTAACCAGCATCTTAGCAACTGCACGTGTGACTAATGTCCTTAAGTAGATGAAATGTATTATCTAAGAAAAAAAGTGGCAGTGTCTATAAACATTATAACACACAACATCAAAGAATGAGCTACAATCAGAAGCAACTGTTTGAGCACCTCTAACTTTCCTGATATCTGATGACTTCTCAGTGCAGTCTTTTTCTTAATATGGCATTTTATATGGATATATATCATGCAATGTTACCATTTCCGTCTATTAGCATTGATCTTTGTAAAATTTTAGAGGCTTATGCAATGCTGCATGCCATAAAAATTAAATGTTAATCATAAAAATTAACTAAAATCTATAAAAATCTTTGGTGACTTATAAAAAATTCAGTATATAAATATTTTTCTTTTCTCCTTCACTCTGATAATGCCTCAAAGCAGATATTTCTTTTCTTTTTAATTTCCTTGACAGCTGTCATCATTTCATTGGCTCAGAAATAATTAAACAGTTGGTTATTTTCCTGAGATTTCCTATTTAACAATTATCTGTTAGACATTTCCCTTTAGAGACTACAGACTTCAGCTTTATTGACTGCAATCTGATATCAAAGCTATAGCTTCCAGTTATGTCCTCAGATCTATTTATACACTGCAATATTAAACCATCTATTTCTTCCACAAAGGAATAGGTAAAAAAAAACCAAAACAAACAATAACCACAAAACAAAAGCCAAAACATAACCCAAAACCACCCAGAATAACATAAATAAGAAATATTTTTATATCTGTATAAAAAATTTCAGTTTTCACTTGACTTTTAAAAATGGTCATATATAGATCTGTACATGCCCAGACATATGACTTGTAAGGACAAATGCAAGGGTACATTTGTCTGCCTCTTTCTGTAGAGCACTTTAAGGATTACCTCCATCAGTGACTCTCTTTTCTACAGAAAGAGTGGCAGAAGCCTCCTACATGTTGTGGCATTCCCCTGGACTGAATTTATAAGTATTCTGTAGTGCCAATGCCAGAGGCCTATGTACTGAGAAGGATTAAGTTTTTGAGTCAGCTGTTGTCTACTGGAGTAATATCTTATATTTTCATACAGCTTTTTGGGTGCATTTTACCTTTTGTAAGGTTTTTGTGTAGACTCTCTTACTGCATTTGTTGCGTTAGGTAGAGAGAGTCAGGAGAGAGGCTTGAGGTTGGTAGGGGTTTGTTCCTAGTACCAATATATACCTCAGAAAACCAATAGCCATATATACCTGCCCCTGTACTTGGCTTTGGTGAGGCTGCACCTCAAGTACCGTGCCCAGTACTGGGCTCCCCACCATAAGAAGGACATTGAGGTCCTTGAACGAGTCCAGGGAGGTGAAGGGGCTGGAGAGCAAATCATATGAGGAACAGCTGAGGGGGCTGGGGTTGTTTAGCCTTGAGAAGAGGAGGCTGAGGGGAGACCTTATCACCACCTACAGTTACCTGAATGGAGGTTGTAGAGAGTGGGAGATGGTCTCTTCAGCCAAGTGGCAGGAGACAGGACAAGGGGAAATGGCACAAAGCTGCACCAGGGCAGGTTCAGATTAGATATTAGAAAAAAAAATTTCTCTGAAAGAGCTGTCAGGGCCTGGAACAGGCTGCCCAGGGAGGTGGTTGAGTCACCTTCCCTGGATGTGTTTAAAGAAGGGTAGATGAGGTACTTAGGGATATGGTTTAGCATAGGACAGGAATGGTTGGGCTTAATGATCTTAAAGATCTTTTCCAGCCTCGTAATTCTGTGCATCAGTGCTGTGAAAGTGCCGTTTCCCAGTGCTCAACTATGCGGTTCTGCTCCCACTGCCAAAATCGTTTCTGTCTTGTACCGCTGCATTCACATCTTGGTCTGATATTATCCATTCATACTTTAAACTGTTCATGTTTTTTTGGAAAGCTGTGCTTTCACCTCACTTGGAAGATAGAAAATATCACACAGGGTCTCGGGTTGTAATCAAATCCTCTCTGAGGATGATGAAAGGGGAATGTTTTGTGTTTGTACAAAGTTTCTGAGCTCATAATGATATCCCAGGTACGGGTATATGTTTATCTGACTTTATATTTGTTTGAAATTCAGCTGTAATAATTCAGTGAAACTTGGGGAAGGTTTTGTTGTAATTCTTTCTTAACTTTATCTGCCTTTAATAGTTGATCAATGGGTTTGGGAGTGTTTTTATTTGACAACAGAATGGTTATATAAATAGTTTCAGCTGATATCAGCACAGAGATGACAACTTTTCAATTGCCACCTATTTGTCACACGATTTTAAGATGTTTTGTGAGTTTCTATGTGGTGATAACTGCATTGTTGCATACATGTGGGCTGCTCCTGAGGCTAGAAGCAAATTTATCTACACTTGAGCAAGTGCTTAGCTGCAAATAATAGTTAGCATGGAGTAGCATTTAGCAAAGGTCCAGAGCTTCAAGTGTTGCAATAAAAGCAGTTTTTCAGAAGAATTTAAAACCAAGTTTGTGTCTAGTATATTGAATTCTCCAAAAAGCACAGGCATTTATTTTAATGACTGATAAGAATGGAACTTCCTCAGTATCTTGTTTTAAATTGTGAGCTTTTCCAAACATCAGAACACCACAGCCCTCAGTATGAATGGGCTATGCATGTAGGTTAGTCCTAGTGGTTAGCCAAAGAGATTGCTAGAGGCAGAGAGGTTTCCTTCCATGCTCCCAGGAGGATGCCCTTTCCCATGGGTCTTAGAAACTGCTTTCTGCTCAAGGTGTCTTTCAGTTTAGCGTATAGCGATGCAAATGGAAAGGTAGTGAGTGACTGTATCTCAGCCAAGGTTACAAAGTAGTAGTGAGTGACAAGGTAAATGGAAGCCAGGGGTTTTAAACCCATTGTTTTGAACAGACTGAGAACATTGTAATATAAAATCTCAAATCTCAGAAGGGTAAAATTTATTTAAGTACCAAGCCTTGCACTGTTGTAATGGTTCATTTGGTGGAGTAATAATACCTTAGTGTCTCAGGTGCTTCCATTATCACTGACAGCATGGGTCCGATATGTAAAGCTGCTCAGTTCCACAGAAGGTTACTCAAACTGGCAGTGATACAAGATTATCTGATCAGCTGTTTTGAAATAGCACAAAGCAGCTTACAAACACAAATATAGTAAATACTGGTTGGATCCCTATCCTTTGACTAAATCAAACAGCTAGCAAGAACTCTTACAAAAAAAGAATGTATTTAATTTGTTAAATGTGAATCTCTATGAGGACCTAAGCCCTGTGAAGAAGGTACAGATGTATCAAGAATTCTCACTGAATTGCTGAGAGATATTTTTGTTCAAGGCAAGAGTTTTATGATAGCTATGAAATCAAATCAAAGCGTAGCTGGTTCACCAAAGACGAAAAATGTGATGTGACTTGAAAAATGGCAGGACACCTAGCAATGTTATTTCAAGATTGCTTGCTTTCTCCATCATCCTTTGTCTCATGTCAAAGGAAGTTAGTCACTTTATTCTGTGGTCAGCAGTGCAGCTGGGCTTGTATAGAGAAAAACTGTATTGTTTGAGATCACTGGTAGTTCTCATGCTTTATATAAAACAGAAACTCTGCTAGGCAGAACCTGTAGTGTAAGTAAAATACAAGATCGCAGGTGAACACGATGACAGATGAAAGAAAGTACCAGGTTCTTTATTACCTGATAGTTATAATATTAAACTGCTACAAGTTAGAGTTAAAGCTAACCAATTTATGTCAAATGCTTAAAGGACATGTCGGAGGGAGAACTTATTGTTCTGATTTGGTAAACCACAAAGTGAGCTCCTTTGAATAGAGAGAAATCTTAAAAAAAGAATTGTAGAAAAAGGCAGTCCACTGGTGGCACTGATGGTGGTGTTGAAGCAGAAGGCAACTTTCTAGACTAAAAGAGACTACAGTTAGAGTGATAGTACTTTGGGCAATTCCACAAACAAGACAAGACATGGATCCCTTTTTTTTATTTTTTTTTTTATTTTTGAGAGTTGGCATTGCCTCTGTTCCAGACAGCTATTTATACTTCCTATAAGAGAGCTCCTTCTCAGGAAAGACTTTATCCCTCTCACTTACTGAAGTGGATTGTCTCAGATGGGATTGTGATGACAGTAACCCTATTCTCAGTAAACAAAATCTCTTGAACTACATAATAAGATCAGGAAGACCGCTATGCCTCAGAATGAAAGGCTGCACTATCAGGGTGGCTTTATTATGTAGCTTTGCCAACTTCCACTCTGCATAGAAATTCTCAATGCATGCATTGGTTTTTCAGGGTCCTGTATTTTTTAGAATTTGTCTAAGCAGTCTGGGGGTTTGTTTGTTTCTTTGTTTCTTACTAAAAAGAACTGAATGAGTGGCAAAAAGATACGCAACTTATCATACAAAAAGGTGGATGAGTACAAGTCAGGAGTACTGCATTTGATTCTTAGTCTGCATTGTTTGAAAAAAACAAAAGTAGGAAAAAAATGTATTATGTGTATTTTTACTGTGCATATTGATAACATTGTCATTGTTTTTAGGCTGTGAGAAGACAAAAGAGTCTTGAACAGAGTATTCAGTCTGCCCAGGAGACTGACAAAACCCTCCGCTTAATCCAAGAGTCTCTCGGTGTCATTGACAAACAGCTAGCAGCCTACATTGCAGACAGAGTTGATGCAGCACAGGTCCCTCAGGAAGCACAGGTAAGTTACATACAGGTTGAAGTGATGCGCTTACTGGTTTTCTCAATCAACCAAAGTGTTTGGTTGTCCCTTAGCCTGATATTTATAATGGGGATTTGCAATGTGATCAGTATGAAAGTGCAAGTAAATTTTAGGCAGGATTACTTCGAGAAGTTCAAGCTGCTTTTCTAGTCAAGTCATATTTTCCCTCTGTTTTATACTGTATACCTATCCAAAAGCAGTGAAGAACTACAAATGTTGTGGAAGACTATGCAGTAACTTTAAAATGACAAAGATAAACCATGTGACTCATTAAAATCCAGTTCCTATCCTAGAAAGGAAAAAAACTCATCACCTTCACTACTCTTAGATGGCTCTTTTACAGAGTTGATTACATGACCTGTGTATTGTTACTAAATTATTGAAACATAGAAAATGTTTCAATAATTAACAAATTTAATTATCTCATGATATGAGAATAAATGTACTTACAGTTCAAGTTCTACAGCTTATGTAAGTTTCACAGAAACTACTTAGAAATGTTTTATTAAGCCTTTGAAATAAAATTGTACACCTAAACCTATTTTTTCTCTTACATTTTTTTTCTATAACATTCGCTTTACTGCAGCATTAAAATAGTCAGGATACCAATTAAATAAAAACAAATGTCTCCAGTATAAAATTGTTAACAATTTACAGTATGATGTACATCATCTTTTCTGTAAATTCCACCTAAATTTTGGACATTAGATTACAGATATGAATGCTTTATAGTTATTTTTTTTTTGAAGAGTCACTCAGGGATGTAGAGGTTTAAGTCACTGTAAAAAAAAGAAGTGTCTTGCATGGACTAGCTTAGATGATATTAAATGTATTCAAAGCTGCATATATGTAGCCCTGAAAGTCATGTTTTCTCTCCTTTACAAATAAAGGTTTCCATGTATTTTGAATTCAAATGTAGATAGGTGTGCCTTTCAATTGCTTTTTGTGTGTCTACTTGTAGGTACATACAGATATTTGTGTGTGTATGAATTAAAACATTACATTTAGAAAACAAGATCATATTTACATTCAGTCTTATTTTGAAACCGATTCTAATTTATTTGCTTTTAAATTCAAAATAAGAATAGAATAAGATCCAGATGAATTACTGTTCCAGTCTGAATCCTAAGCTATGT
The DNA here is from genome assembly GCF_964237585.1 of Gallinula chloropus. Lineage (NCBI taxonomy): Eukaryota > Metazoa > Chordata > Aves > Gruiformes > Rallidae > Gallinula > Gallinula chloropus. The sequence goes on from NC_140085.1 coordinate 124,682,029, forward strand.
AAGCTATCAATTGACCCTCTTGAATTATTTTTCTGCTTCCTTGGAATTTGTATAACATAAACAGGTTTTTTTTGGAATAGGATACAAACCAGCATTAGTTAAAAATGTATCAGTTTTATTTCTCATCTTGTAAAACTCTAATACATAAGAAAAATGTGATATAAAAGTGTAAAATTGTCTTTTTTTTTTTTTTTGCTAGTTTATTTTGACCTATACATTGTAGCAATTTTTGGTGATGTTTCATATATCCCAGGATGCATCTGGTTTATATGCATCCTCGCTTACATTATTGGCAATGATCACAGAGTGTGTAAAGGAAGTAATTCAGAACTTCAGCAACTGAAGCAGCAAGAAACTCAACCAACCTTAATTAACACACTTTCATGGGAAAATTTCAGCTCAGTGCTTTTGCAGAACTTGGTTTTGTTCTTGAGATTTTATTGTCTGATGTCAAGTTCACCTGATAATACTATATCTACTGTGGGAAAACCAGCAGAGAGTCTGCTGAGTTTTTCCCTTTCATGTTTTTATTTTAAGATGCCAGTGGGACCTAATGAAAAAAACCCTTAATTAACAGCTGAACAGATTTTAATGCAAATATTGAAGTTCTCTGAAGTTCAGTTGTGAACTTCTTTAAAATCTGTGGAGGGAAAGGGAATAAACAATCCATTATATGCAGGTAAATATATTTATTCCTTTAGTGAATGGCCATGCCAACCAGTGGCAGAGTAAGCACTTACTGAATGGAGGCATCTCCTGTGGAGCTTCTGCTGACACAGCTCCTTTGTAGAGCTGAAAACAGTTCCTTCATCTAAGTTACCATACAACAGTGCCTCCACAGCTGGAACAGGAATCTTTCAGTCAGTGATGTTGGTTTCTGGGTGGGGGTCAGTTTATCCATGCTGCAGGATTTAGCAAACTGTTCAGTAATGTGTGTTGCATTTCTGAAAGAACATATGGGTGAGCTTATAATCAGAAAGCTGTTAAGGGTTCGGGAGCTCTGCATGTTTGCTTCCAAAGTTCGAATCTGTTCAGAGTTTTGATATAAGGAGTAATCTTTGATTCATCTGACTGGAAACAAATCTGAGAAAACAAAATTATATTTAGCTCCTCTTTCTAAATGGAATTATCAATTTATTTTATTCAGAAAGAAAAGGGAGTTAGGTATGTGCTGTTCAGCATCTCCTTCGGATCATTTTTTTGAATGTAAATTCTATGTGCTGCTTACTCCACCATGTGGCACTGAAAATTAAATGCTAGAGATCCGTTGCCACCAACAGTATCTACTGACTCATTTCGAGTACAACTAAAGATGCTGTATTCAGGCAGAACAAAATTCAATGCAGAAAATAAATGAATAGTGTTTCTGATGAAAGCAGCATTAATACACTTTGCCTTCTCAATAAACGTGAATAATTTCATTTCTGTTGTAGTAAGCATTACAAGCCTGACCGTTTTCTAAGTGAAGATGTTTATTAATCTGGTTTTAATCGTTGTGCTATGTTCAAAACCAAAGTTAATGGGATGATATAATGCCAGAGTTTTTCAGTTGTGCCATGCGTTACTTGACAGATATAATGCCACACTTCATTGCCTTCAGGCTTATATTTTGGGACAAAGAATTCACAATTGTCTACTTAGTAAAATGTCTATTGGTAAAGCTGCTTATGCTTACTTTTCCTTTGCTGGAAATTGTGAGAATTATTTTGTTCAGCTGCATGCAGATCATTGGTCAAAGAGGGAAGAGATGAAAAGTGTTATTCAGAAGTTTAAGCTTACATTTTGTTGTGTATTAAGTTTGAAGATCTCTGTAGATTTCTGTACTATACAGGTTCTGACACTTTACACATCTCAGTAGCATCCAAACACTGCATTAACTGTTTTAACTGCACAAACTGTCATGTCCAACTTCCTGTCTTGCCTTGTCAATCATGTTTCCGTCCTGATGATTTGTTCTTCTCATGTGAACTCTTCAGTTCTTGAAGAGTGGCTTCCAAAAACTAAGTAACAAACTCTTTCTTTAAGGGTAGTGTCCAAAACTAAGTATGCTGTTCTTATTGAGACTTAACTGTACGTCATTCCTGCTATAGCATCATCTTCTATATGACTTATGTGATTTTCATGGGGGTTTTTTTGCAAAAGTTTGACATCATTGGCAAATATTCTTTTTGTGCTTTTGAAGACAGGTACTTCAACTTCATTTTTCTAATCTTCTGACACTTTGTTTATCCTTTCAGAGTTTCATAAGGTAGCCATTGACAGTTCTGAAATTGCTACAGATATGTTTTTTATGTCTGCTTGAAGCATGACCTTTCCTTTATAAAGAGTAACTTACCAGAATGCTCTCTTAGTGGGTTTTTTCTCCATACATTAGGCTGAGAGCTCCTTAGGCATTGATAGCAGTTGTGAAAATAAGCAAAAACAGGTTTGAACTGAGCATGATTCTTCAGAGCTGTTAGGCTATCTGAGTCATATTTAGATAAATACAAATCAGAAAACGTAATACACCAAGAAGAGTTGGCAAGCTGTTCTCTGCAGTTCAAGAGAGCCAAATCTGCAAATTCATACCCTGGCAATTATGGTGTAACAGTTGTACAAAGGACTCATGAATTGCAAAAGTAATCTGATATAATTCGAGTTCATGATGAATTAGCTTACAAAACAGCAGAGAACGGGTAGAGGTTCACTTTTGCCCGAATCATGTCATTTTCTTGTGGCAGTGCAGAGCTCATAGGGTTTCTGTCAAATCCAGACCTTTTTATACAGCAGATCTTAATGAAGTCCATCATAGAAAAGTGATGTTCTAAGCTAAATTTGGACCTTGTTTTCCATGAACAGTGGGAGAAATTTCAGTTAATGTAACTGCTCTATTCTTCAGAACCACCACTCACTGCTGAAAGATTTGCTAGTCTGGCTATGTGATTTTTAGTTATTGAGAACTAAACACTGTTCAATTGCCCAATATAAGTATTACCTGATGTATTTTGCTCAAGTAGTTGAACATGGGTGTTGTAGAGGATAGTACTACTGCTTAATTAATTGTGTACAGCATGTTTTGCATAGCATGTTCTGCTTAAAAATAGCTATGAGAAGGGAGCAGCATATGTATTTTCTGCATCCTCAAAACGAGGAGGAAAACCTCCTCTCTGAGAACAATGAAAGACTGCGAGGAAAGGACCAGATGTGCAGGGCTACAGGGAGGTATAAAAGTGTCTTTCAGTTTGTGATGTACATCTCACAAGATTCAAGTGACCTTTCATTAATAAACTACCTGTCTTTAATGTATCACCCCATGTTTCAATAAATTCTTGTCTACTAAACAAAATATGTTTGTAAATTAAGCTTCCTGTGGAGAAAATAGAAAATGTTTCTCCTTGAGAAATTGACCATAATTTTGTCACAGAAAGAAAAGTATATTTTTGTGCAGGAACAGTACAAAGGTAATTAGTTTAATAAGCAAACAGGATTTTAGTTTTTTTTTTTTCCCTGTAGTGGACTTGCCACATTTAAAAAGACTCTCCACGTTTCACTGCATTTTTTAAGGTTAAATTAATTGAGAGAAATACTGTGTTGCAAGCCCTTGTGACTGAAATCCTTTTGCCGTTGAAGTGGTCCTCATGAAAATAAGCATAACAAATGCCTTTGGTCTTGTAAATATAATTAGTTTGCATATATACTTACACACACACTTATATTTTAGTTTTTGTATATATATATATGTAAATTTTATATTGTTATAGATATGACTCATCTCTGTGAGATGAAGACAAACATACAGGATACTTTGGTCAGTTTTCTCTCAACTTGCCTGATGATAGTGTGAAAAATAATAGTGAAGTTACTTTTCTATATGTATTTTTCTTTTCTATGATTAATTTGTAATATTCTTCTCAATAAGAAAGATCAAAAAGAAGATACAATTTGATCACAACTTTCTTAGGAATCTTATTCCATTATTGTCACAATGTCAATTATTTAAGTTTGAGCAGGAGAAGTTTTTATTAGGATAAGAGAAACTAAACCGAATAATTTACAGGTCAGTAAACAATTAATTATTTGAATAATTTCCTGTGATGATCCAGTATATAGTGTAGCACTTCCCTTTAATATCTTTCAAAATCAACAGTTCCAAATAATATTACCAGCATAAACATTGTCTTCAAACCCTACTGACTACTGTCTTTGTTTTTTCAATAGAAAATACAATCAGAATTAACAAGCCATGAGATTAGTTTGGAAGAAATGAAAAAACGAAACCAGGGTAAAGATGCTGCCAAAAGAGTTCTTTCCCAAATCGATGTGGCACAGGTATGCAAATTTTCTTTCATCTTTCCTTCACCCCTGCAAACAGACGTCATGAATAACACTAGTATTATAGTACGAAGTATTCTTAAGGCATCTCCTCTGTTTTAGCTGCTCCTTTCCAGCCATGAAATTACAGTGGATGAAGCTTTCCATCCATGCCATCTTACTGCAGCCTTCCTATATAGTTGACAACAGTTCTAGGGTATCCAGAGATGATGTAACCAACCAGTGGGCACAGTATGTACAGGGTCTTTTGAGTGTGCTGCAGTTGCAAGGAATAAAAGTACAGGGAGGCTTGTTGGCATACCCTTTGAGGTATTTTGAAATTCATTCGAAATCTATGCTGAGCAGTGCATTGCAGTCATCCATTTTAAATTTTAGCTTGCACAATATTTCATGTAACTTAATAGACATAGAGACACACATTTTAAATGGAAGAAGACTTAATTAACGCTTAGAACAATCCAAATCTTTACCCATTAACCAGTGATAGGTACTTGACTATCTTTTTGACATTACTGCCAAGTTACCTAGGCTTTAAAACAAATTGTCATGGTTCTTTGGGAAAGATTAAGAATTTTGTTACGGTATTAATGGTGAAGAAGGCCATATTTATCTTTGTCAAATATTTCCAGATATCTTATCTTCAGTTTTATACTTTATTATGCGTAACATAATGGATTTTTAACAATTAATTTGACATCAACAAATTGATTATTTTTTTCCCTCTTACCTACAGAACTAGATTTTCTTTGTCAAGAATCTTTATTTTTTCTTGTTTTTCTGTCTTCTTTTGAACTAATTCACCTTCTGATGGTCGTCCTGGCAGCTGTGATGTTGTGTGTATTTCATATGTAAAATGCAGACATCAGATGAGTTTGCATCTAAATATTTATAAACTCAACAGTATGCAAGGGAGCACTGCTCTTTCTAGATGCCTTTTTTTTTCTTTCCCCTTAATCCATCTCTGTGCAGATATTATTTTTCCTCAAAAGACTTCTTTCGGTGACCATGTGCATCAGCTCGATTGTTGACAGATTAATGGGGTTATTTTGAGACTCTGTTTTGCTTACATTAGATAAAATACGAATAAAAAAATGAGAAAATTTACATGCACAATATAAACTACCAAAAAGGGTGAAAACTGAAAATGTTGTTCCAAGTATTTATGACTATACTGGATCTCAGTCCTCTGAAATCTCTTGAATTCTTTTCTATTGTTGTGCAGTACCTTTAGGGGTAAAACACATCTCACTTTTTTCCAGAAGAGCATAGTCACTTATAAATAAATACTGCATGCAGTTCTTTTTCTTGCACTAAGTAGTATTTCTAATTTAACATGTATTTATTATAATATTAGTTAAATTACCCAGACAGAAAGTAAGCAATTATAAAAATAAGTAATTACAATGATATTGAAATAACTGTTAAGTGACCAAATTTATCCTGGCTATTTGAATTACTGTAGGTTTAAAGTTCTGATTTTTAAATTTAAGGGAAAAGAATGATTAGCAAAATAAAAAGCTATTTCTGCCATAGTGATTAGTTAGTCCTACTAGTCTAACAATTGTTACCTGACAGTGAAATCTTGTCTGAGGAAGGGCTACTTTTGGAAATTACACAGTAAATTCTTTGCAGGAAGAAATTGCAGTTACACTTCTGAATAACTATGGATCTTTTATTTCTATGTAAGACATTTCCCTCAAATGAAGAATGAATACTACTGGAGTAGCTGTTGACTTTCCTTTTCTCCCTTCATTTGTTTCTGTTCTTTTTATATAAACCAGCCAGGTTTGCTTACTGACCATTAAGTTTGAGTTTGGGCACCAATTCAGCTGTTGATGTGAAATAAATTCAGCTGACCACACATTTTAAGGTTTTAAGAATTCTCACATTACTTCTCACCAGAGACACTTTTAGCCAAAACCCGTATCTCCAGTAGTAGCCAGAAGACCATCACTAAACAGAGTAAGGCGAACATTTAGTGATGCTTCCCAGTGATTTGCAGCCAAGCTACTTCTGGGGCAGAGATATTTGAAACCTCATGTCTAAGTCCTTTCTTGTAAATTGATGGAATCCTCAAGAGAATTTAACAGCTAGTCTGACAGAATGCTAGGTGAAGTTGTCCTTCCTTTTGTTCATTTTGCTTTCCCTATATTGGTGTCGCTTTCTTCATGAATTTTCAGAAACATTTTACAATCATTTTCTATTCAATTGTTTGAATACCACTAATTTTACTCCTCCTCAGTTGTCTCTTCTCTAGGCTAGTGTGTTAAATCATACTGAGATCTTTACATATACAGTTTTGCTTGTACTGTCATTTCTCCTTGTACATTTTTGATTTTTATAAGTTTTTTTGAGCTGAGGTGATCAAAACTGTGCACATTATTCAGGCATAATATAGCTTTATACAACAACATACATACTGTGACAGGTATTTTGTTTTTTCTTCTTTATGTTCCAAATCATTCTAAATACCAACTTCGGTTGGCTGTTTTTAAGTATTGAGCCAATATTTAATTTTTTTTAACTTGTCAGTGATAAATGTAAGTATATAATATAACTATTATCTATTATAACTCAAGTAGGAGTGTTAATAGTTGATTTAGATCCCACTTGTATATCAACTTTAGTGTTTCTTTTGTGATGTGATACGCATTACTTTTTTTTGATTCATTACATATAATTATCTTCAGTACTGTGCAATCCTTCAGTGATTCTTCACAGATGGCTTTTTTTCTACTGTTAATACTGTCATTCTCTCCCTTTTCTAGATAAATCTTTAATTTATTGACCAACGCCAACACAGATTCTAACAGATACTGATGTGGCATTGCAAACTTCTCACAGGACTTGATCTTCATCAAGTTGAAGTGTCACAAGAAGATAAAAAATTAAGTATGAATTTAGTGTATGCAAACACACTGAAGAAAAATAAGATCATTTATTCCTACCCTTTGTTTTCATTTTTTTATTTAAATGTTCACTTACATAGGGGAAGGATTTCCTTTCTTAACTTGTTGGATCTCAATTTCATTAAGGGTATTTAATGAGGGGAGTTATCAAAAGGAGCTGGAAGGAGCTGGAAATACACACTTTTCTGTGCTACCCAGGATTTGCCTTCTGCTTATTATTCCTGCCTCCTTCACAAAAATTTGAAAGGTGGGGGAAGCATTTTTTCTAATGCCTATGTATAGGTTACTTCTATTCCTTATTACAGTTTTTCTCAATTTGTGTTGTACACACAACACTCTGCTGGTGTAAAGTTTCTGGGATTTGAAAATGAAAAACTCAGAAGTGTGTTTGCAGATGCTGAGTTCCTATTTAATTACTTATCCGTTTCTTAGTGACATTGTGTTTTTTTTTTCAAACAGTAGAAAACCCTATTCTACTAGTACTTTCTTCTGTACATCTAAAAAGAAATTAGTTCTTATTCAAATAGATAATTAAAATGGCCTTTCTTTGCTTTATTTTTAATTATTTCCCCTCCCCCTGGGGTAGGGATCATGTGAGCAAGCAGTATAATTAATGCACAAAGATAAAAAATTGTGAAAATAGTGAAATTAGAAGCTGTGCTTGTCATTAACTTTTCTGCTTCAAATTACTTTCTTTTTACTCTAGGATATGCTTTTTTAATATCGAAATTTTTTACTCTAAATCTCAGGTTTTGTGCTTGACCTACTTACTGCCCAGCCACTTTATTAGGGTTTCTTTGAGGGACTGAAAAATTTACTCCTCATACCAAGAAGTAGCAACACAGAAGAGTTGAAGTTTCCACTCTGGAATGTGAATTTATTATGTTCAACCCATTAAAACTCCGCTTAATGAAAAAAAACTTCTTTCAGTTGAGTGTATGGGCTATTTTGTCACTGACTGTGCTGCATCATGTCCCCTGGATGATGCAATATATTTTTTCATCCTCTCAAGACTGAGGTTTTCTGCTGCTGGTATTTTCCCCAAAAGTTTTAAATTCTTTCAACAAGAAACTGCTGATTGATAATGGATTCTAAGTATTCTAAACCAGGTCTAACCCTTGTCTTCATTATTGATTTGGTTTCACATTTATTCCTGACCTATATTTGCTTTTCAGAAAAAGCTGCAGGATGTGTCCACAAAGTTTCGCTTGTTTCAGAAGCCAGCCAACTTTGAACAGCGCCTACAAGAATGTAAAAGAATTTTAGATGAAGTGAAGTTGCAGGTGCCCAAGCTGGAGATGAAGAGTGTTGAGCAGGAAGTAGTACAGTCACAGTTGGATCATTGCATGGTGAATATTCAAAGATGCTGTCTTTCTCTTTGTTTCCTTTAAATTTTAAAATTTAAACTATTTTCAAATGTAATATCTATATTTATTTGGAGATATTAGAAAAGTACCTGGAAAGATTTGAGGTAAAGTCACAAAATGAAAGTAATGGGAACATTTTTAGTTGAATTTCAGCTTTTTCAAGAAGAGGAGAATAGACAGAAGGGGTTAATTCTCTTCATCTTACTTTTCTTGCTTGTAAGATAAATTAGAAAGTTATTCTACAATTAAAATTGTATTAAATTTCAAAGTTTCCCAGGATATATTAACACAGTGAAATAGTTCCAACAGCCTTAAGGTAAGTTTTCCTTTATGTATATAATTATTGCTATATGAAATTTCTTTCTATATAAATGTATGAGCAGCTGGGAATCAGGTTAGAAAAGCTATAGGCCTGATAGAATTACATTTGTCCAGGGATATCAAGGGCAACAAGAAAAGCTTTTATGCCAGTGATAAAAGGAAGACACAGCAAAATTTTGCCCTCACTCCAGAGTGATAAGTGAGACCTGGCTACCTAGGATATAGAAAAGGCTGAGGTATGCACTGACTTTTTTTTGCCTGTCTTCACCAACAAGGGCTCTAGCCACAGAGCCCACATTGCAGAAGGCAATGGCAGGGACTGGGAGAATGAAGAATCATCCACCATATGAGAAGATCAGGTATGAGACCATTTAGGGAACTTGAAGGTGCACAGTCCATGGGACCTGATGAGGTGCACCTGTGGGTCCTGGCAGAATTGGCAGATCAAGTAGCTAAGCCACTCTCCATCATACTTGAGAAGTTGTGTCAGTCTGGTGAAGTTCCCAATGACTGAAAAAGGGCAAACACAACCCCCATTTTTTAAAAAGGGCAAAATGGAAGACCTGGGGAACTACAGGCTAGTCAGTTTAATCTCTGTGCCTGGCAAGACCATGGAGAAGATGCTCCTGGAAACTGCTCAGACACACAGAAAATAAGGAAGTGATTGGGAAGAGCCAACATGGCTTCACTAAGGGAAAATCATACCTGAAAATTTTAGTGGCTTTCTGTGATGTGGGTACAGCATTGGTGGATAAGGGAAGAGCAACTGATGTCCCCTTCCTGGACTTGTGCAAAGCATTTGATACTGTGCTACATGACGTCCTTGTCTCTAAATTGCAGAGGCATGGATATGACAGGTAGACTGCTCAGTGCATAAGGAATTGGATGGATGATTGCGTTGGAAAAAGAGTCACACTGAATGTCTCGATATCCAAGCAGACATCAGTGTTGTGTCATGTTCCTCAGGGGCCAGTACTTGGACCAGCACTGTTTAACAACTTTATCAGTGACATGGACAGTGTGATTGAGTCCACCGTCACCAAGCTGTGTGGTATGGTCAATATGCTAGAGGGAAGGGATGCCATCCAGAGGGACCTTGGCAGGCTTGAGAGATGGGCCAATGTGAATCTCATGAAGTTCACCAAGGCCAAGATCAAGGTCCTACATGTGGGTCGGGGCAATCCCAAGCTCAACTACAGGCTGTACGGAGAATGGATTGAGAGCAACCCCATGGAGAATGACTTGGGGGTATTGGTTGATGAAATGCTCAAGATGTCTTGGCACTGTGCACTTGCAGACCAGGCTGCATCAAAAAAATATGATGAGCAGGTCAAGGGAGGTGATCTTCCCCTTCCACTCTCATGAGAGCTCTCCTGGAGTACTGTGTTCATTTCTGGGGCCCTTATCATAAGAAAGACATGAATCTGGTGGTGTGAGTCCTTAAGTGGTCCATGAAGATGAACAGAGGGCTGGAGCACCTCTCCTATGAAGACCAAAAGAAATTTTGTGATGCACAAGTCTATTCTAGCCAGAAAACACATTACAAAAGGGTAAAACATATACTGCAACCTCCACAAGATGGCATGCTGTCACTTTTCATACAGGAGCATGACCTAAATACGTCCAATCTGTACGTATCTCTTTACTATCCCTGTAATCCTGTAACACTTTACTCTTGAAGGGAAATAAAGATGAAGATGATTATCTTGTGCTTGACAATAAAATTGAGATTTTAACAGCAAAAATTAGGGCAATCAGATCCTTGTCTTCAGTAGAGTATTTTTTTTTTTCTGGAGCAATGGCATGCCTGAAGATGTTGGGGTTTTTTTCCCTCAACCTCTTTCAGCCCAAAATGCAAGAATTTAAATTAAAACTAGGCATGGAACAAGTTGATGTGATTTATTTACATCTTGGATTTTTCTTCAGTGCAATTACCCTTAAATTCATATTCTTATCAGAGTGACACAGTAATTAGAAGCTCTGTACTGAATTAAAGTATTTTCACTCAGTAGCTAGCTTTTGCAGTCCTGTCTTATTTTGTGGAAGACTTACGTGGCTAAAGAGCATTTTTCTATACAAAGAATCTCATAATATTTCTGTTTTTAAAATCTAGTCACAATATTTCATCAGATCTTAACCAATGTTATTAATTAACTTTAGATTTAGAGAAAACGCACTTGGATATTTTGTCAGCAGATCTGCTGGGAAAAAAAAAATCTTGCCTTTACTGTCCAGATGTACTAGACATGGATTTTACATGGTGAGAGATACTGCAGCTGAGAGAAAAACTCAGAAAATTACAGATTAAAGTAGAGTGTAATTTATTTTGCAGTTCTGTCAAAGTAGGTAGGACAGCAATTTCTTTTCCAACATATGATGACAAAATGCTGGAACACAGAATGAAGCTAGACATCTCAACAATAAAGCTTGTCAACAGCTTCACATTGGCCATTCTTCGTGTACCTGTGTGGCAAAGGACAATGTATCACTGTGGAGTCTTTTTCCACTGTTGAATTTTCATGTGAAGGCAGAATTTAATCTTAGATTAAAAAGAAAAATTAATCCAACTTCTGCTCTACTTACATGAATGTTGATTTGGACACCTATATGGCTATTAAATGGCTTGAGATACAAAGTATACAGTTGATGATACCGACTTTCTGCATATAGAAAGAAAGAATGCTTTTCCTTTTTCTCAGTATCATTCATGTAAAATATTAAGGAAATATGTTTACAGATTGCTTGCTTATTTAATACATTTTGGCTGTTTCTTTTTTATTGTACATTGTTTGAATTATTTAATGTTGTGAACAGTATCATACTTAGTAAATATAGGGGAAATCCTCTATCCAACCAGTCTCTAGAACTAGTATGAAAAAACCTGAAAGATTTTTAAGTGGGTTTAGTGGCTATTTGTAGTTTAAAGACATCCAAAAACTATATTAATTGACAGAAGATATTTGTTGTTGGCTTAAGTACTGCATTATATGAATCAGTTTGAAAACAACCTTTGTCTTATCTTCCAGTAATTATTTATGGTAAGTACCTTGCTATCTTTAAGATTCCTAACATTTTTTTCAGTGACAAGTGTTTGAATCAAATTATTAGTAAAGATGTTCTGTATCTGTTAATTGGAATTCTAATTAGGAAACTGATGAATTTTTCTCATAAACCTTTTTCCTAATACATGATCACACTCAGGATGAATTTTCTCTGTCCGTAGGTCATGTGTCATGGTACCTCTCAAGCTTTACCTTTCAAATAGGAGTAGAAGGTGCTCAAAGTCATGCGTGGTGGTGTTTTTATACAGCAAACACTGCACTTCTAGTGCATCTTTATATATCTTCAATAGTCTTCCATTTTACTTATTTTAATGGTGGTGTTTCACTTTCATATTTCTATTTTATTAGAAATTATATAAAAGCCTGAGTGAAGTGAAGTCTGAAGTGGAAACAGTAATAAAAACTGGAAGGCAAATTGTTCAAAAACAGCAGACAGAAAACCCAAAAGAACTGGATGAAAGGCTTACAGCTTTGAAGTTGCAATATAATGAATTGGGTGCAAAGGTAAGATTTGTGGTCTTAATATAAAACTATGCCCTCTTTTTAACTTGTAAAGTGAAGAATAATCTTAGTACGGTAAGTAAATGGAGTTTTTAATCCTTTCCATTGAAGGCCCTCACATTTTCTAAACAGTGGGAGAGAAAGAATGGAGGCAAAAGGAATCATTGGGATGGCTATTCAGTTGTTCTAAGAAAAAATAGAACCTTCTAGAAAAATATAGATTATACTCCCTTAGGGTTTTTACTTTTTTCTCCTAGTTCATTGTTTTTTAGGGGTCAAAGGAGGTTGTTATTTCCTCTTAATGCTTCAGTAACTTCTTTCAAAACACTTCAGATCAGGAAAATATTTAGATTTTGTGATTTTCACATTTTACTTAAATAGCTAGTTCATAGGGGAGAAAATTCTACCTTTTAAATTCCTTCTGCCTCTGACTATGCTGATCTCTAAAAATTTAATTTCCATTTGCTGCTTTTCAAAATTCTGTTGACAAAAATTTCTTTCAACTACAGCTTTACTTAGGAGGCATTTGTGTACGACTCTGCTTTGCTTCTCCTGAGTGTACTCTTGAACATGTGTTCAGTTATTGTCATAAACCATTCCCTTGTTTAAATGGCATCTACAAGCCTGACTTTCTTCTGTCTTAGTAGATAAACCACATAGAATATTGTTTAGTTCTGATTATGTGGAATATCTCCTATTTAACAACTCAGATACCAGCAAACTCCTGTTTAGAATTTAGTCATTTGTCATACTCGGTTCTGATTATCAAATTACTTCATCTTTGGCAAAAGTAAATCATCCTTTGAGCTCTGTAATGAGGAATGTATAGCCTTGGAATAGAACTGTTTAGGAAACTTCTGTAAAAATAACCCAAAACAAAACCCCTGTAAAACCCCAGATATCCATACAGTGCTTATTGTGTAATAGTGTACAGAGGACTACAGGAAGACTTTCCCAATATTCTCTTATCTAATTTCAGCTTTACCTGCAGAAAACAAACAAACAAGCGAGTTCTCAAAATGGGGTAGTCTTTTACATTATGTTCCAAATATCAGGGTTTTATATGTAATTAACCTTCTAGAATAATTCCTGTTAATTTCCCAATTACACATTGTCATTTGTGTATAAAATTTCCATCTGTACATCATCAATTTCTTTACTGATTTATATACAGCTAGATGCTGTTACACTTCCCAACAGAAGAATGTTTTTGTTTACTCATTTTTCCTAAAAGTCAGCTGAGCAGACAACAGGAAAAACAGACTACTTATTAACTAATATGAACAAGACTGTTATTGAAAAAAACCCCAAACATTTGTACTGATCCCAAAAGGCTTTTTATTTAGGGTGTGCATTATCTGTGGAGGGTATTGTCTGCTCCTGAAGTACAGTACTCTACAAGTATCTTTGAGTTGTGGCATTGTCTTAAAGAAGACTTCATGCCAATAGTTCGGTTAACCACTATCCATTGCTCTGTTTTTTTTTTTCCTGCCCTCATTAAAACTAACTACTGAACTTCTAAAAAGTGTAGGTTAGAGTAAAGTTGGTGCAGTAAATGGCTGACTGAAGACAGTGAATGACAGATATAGTTGCCTGTTTATTTCTAAAATTTATACACTGCAAATAGAACAGGAAGGATTGCAAATGCTTTATTTTGTTACACTATGAATTGCTAAAAGCATAAATTATTACTAACTAGCAAAATGAGCCCATGGTAATACTGAGAGTCGGTATGTATTTTAAACACACAATGATAATCAAGCTCCACAGACTGAAGTGCAACAAAACAATAAGAGTTATGTTATTTTCAGCAGAGAGAATACTCAGTCGGGAATCTGATTTAAAATAGTTCTCTCTTGGTAGAAAAATAAAGTAATTAAGAAACATCAGTCTTTTGAGTGTCAAGAAAATTGAAGTATGTGATTTGTTAAGGTGGGGCAGCTATCATTTGACATTAGATAATGTCTTTAGTTTCTCCTTTATTTTAAATAGGATTGTAGCATTTAGTCCTACATTATGTTTAACATAGCAGCAGACAGGTGCCGTTGTTATAAGAAACCTCTCTTAACAAATGAAGAGATAAAAATGTGTCATTGCCAAGCCATTAGTTTCCTGTTTGGTTTTCACAGAATCGCAGAGTGTCAGAGGTTGGAAGGGACCTGGAAAGATCACTTAGTTGAAACCCCCCTATCTCACCCCCACAGAGTAGGCTTGTCCTTGATGCAATTTCTCACATTTACTTTTAGTTAGTTGGTAGTTAACAGTTTTAGAGAGAGCCACGAAGGCCCAGAGATGCAGAACTCAAAGAATCAGTTAGCCATTGTCAGCCCTAATTGATTGCACTGAGTCTGTCTTTTTAAGGGAAAAATCATAAAAGTTATAGCTAATGGTAAGTCTCAGGACGAAAATGTGTAAGCTCACTTGTATGATTACATAGCTACCACTTCAGGATGTCTGTAGTATCCTTGTGTCAAATCTCTATGGTAATTCATCAGAACAGGGAGCTGGACTCTAAAAGAAAGTGGCAGTAATAATGTTCTTGCTGCTCTCCTAAGGGCATTGCATGCGGTAGGGGCTATTACAAGGTCAGGTCTTGCCTCACAACAGCACTCTGTACGGGACTGTAAAATACCTTTTTTTTTCCTTTCAAATATCTAGTTTTCTCATTTTATTTGTTATGAGGAAACTATTTAGCATAGCTAAAATAGCTTTAAAACATAGAGAAATGTTATGGAAAGTGTGTTTGACATCACTGTGTGAAGCAGAAGGCCTTTAGAGGGCACTGTTTCCTATTTTTAGCTAGAAATACATCTTTACTTTTGAAGTACAAACAAACTGATTAGTCAGTAACCTCTGTACAATGTACATGGAAATAGTGTAATAGCAATATAGAGATGTATACAGCAACGCAAATATTTCTTCCGTGTTTGTGCATGTGTGGGTAGCTAGGCCAGCTGTTTAGGTTTCTTACACAAGGCATCACACTTAGGGTAGAGGGCACTTTGAGCTGTATTGCTGCTAAGTACCTGCAGATAGCTATTTACAATGCCTTGGCAATACATAGCAGAAGAAGAGGGGAAAAACGAGTGGATTCCTGGCTCCAGGAGTGAATGGAGCTCTAAAATCGAGCTTTTATGGTTCTTCCCAGGGATTTACCTCTTGGCCCTGCTGTAAGTCCTGAGGCCTCATTTAATAAATTTGGCGTACAAGAAAGCATATAAATTTTATTCAGTGGAGAAGAAATGTTCTGAGATTTTAGTAGTAAACCTCGACAGAGTGATAATGTATGATCAGGGACATTTTATTGCCTATTCCCTGGGCAACCCTGATATGTTTATTCAGGGATAGCAAAAGGTACATGTACCTAACCTTGTAACATCCTATTATATTTTAAAGCATCAAACTCTCCTTGGCAATAGAACTAGGAATCAATTTGGTCATTGTAACTCTACTTGTAACCAAATAGTTTCAAAGCCCAAAACAGTTTTTCTAGATACCGATACCAGTTTTGGATACCTGACAATTTTTTTCGATTTAAAAAATACTTAAATGAAAATCAGTGGCTACAATCTCAATTGATTGCTAATTGATATGCGAGGTAATTAATAATTTCTTTTAAATATTAGTGACCTACTGGCCATTTTTAATCCACCTTCTTTAATCACCCTTTTTTTAAAACAGAAGAAGATAAAATTTATTAATTTTTATTTTCTAATTACTAGTTGCCTAATGCCTGTCTGAGATTTCTTTATTTATTCTTCTGCCTTCTTTAGAAAATGAGTCTTTCACTTTTCTTTGGTTGATGTATTTAGAACAACAATGACTAATCTTTAGTTGGTGACAAAGAGAATTGCATGAGGACACTTGAGGACACTTCAGTTTTCCCTCTCTGTATGAAAGTACAATGATACTAGAAACAAAATACAAGCATTTCTATTGCACTGTGGCTGTGAGTCTGCATGCTGGGAACAATGTGTACCGTGCTAAAGTGGCACACACATGTTTTATGAAATGGTGGGAGGGGAGCAAGAGACCTGAGTAAAGAACACATCAAAAAATGTAATGTAAACTTATGAGTAGTTCTGCAGTGACCCAAATAAATGTTATTAATCCATGGAAAGGATTTACTAATGATAAATGTTTCTGCTGATTTTTAATTTATTTTTCAGTTTGCTTGGAAAAAAAAAGAAAAAAAATTTGCAAGTTCCTGTGCAAAATCCCTGTATTTAAAGAGTATTAAACAGACCGCAAAATAATATGCTGAGAAATCAAAAACTTAGTTAACTGTGGTGCTGTAGTTTGACACCATTCAGTGACTTTCGTGTTTCAAGATTTTAGGGTTTCTTTGTTGGAGAAGTTTATTTTCTTCTATTTAGTGTAGCTACATAGAAAAATAACTTTAAGGATTCTGTATCACTATGTGGCCATCTATATGAAAATCTACTCTTTGAAGGGTTTTGACATCTCTTCTGTCTCTCGCGGAAAGCCTGTTAGTTCACTACAGAACTATATTAAAAGTGCAATTTGTGAGATTGCAGTTTTCTGTGGAAAAGTGGCATATAGAAAATGGTATCTAAAAATCTTAAACCTGTTCGACTAAAGAGTTAAGAAACACATGTTTTCTTTCTGCAGGTGACAGAAAAAAAGCAAGAGTTAGAGAAATGTTTGAAATTGTCTCGGAAGCTACGAAAAGAAATTAATGCTATGACAGAATGGCTTGCAGCGACAGATGCAGAATTGACAAAGAGATCAGCTGTGCAGGGGATGCCTAGCAATTTGGATGCTGAAATTGCTTGGGGCAAGGTAACAATGTAACACACACTGTATCTTTATCTCTTTCTGTTTATGCGTATTAAAGAAAGCTAGATTTCTTTCTTGATAAAGAGAATAAGAATTCTTGGGGTTTAATTAGTGGAACTTTGTGAATGTTATGGCATTATCTCATCCTAACAATAATGAACAGAAAAATGTTACCCATATTGTCTCTGCATATATCAATAGCATAGCACACATTCACATTGCAGTAATTTCTCTGAGATTAATTTAGAGTTAGAATTTAATTTTTCCAAGAGTACTATAAATTATCCATCCATGTAACTAGAGATCTCTTTCTTTCTCATCCCATTTTACTCATGATTAGATGAGTATTAAACAGTAAAATAGTTCCAGTAGATGAAAGATTAAGGATGTCAGAACGCTGTATGTCCCATGTTTTCAGATACCAGTCAGGCAGAGGGATATTTGTTTTTCTACACTCTTTGGTTTGTAGTTTGTTTATTTTCATTCTTGGAGGTTTCTTACTTCCATGGGACTTTACCTTGAACTCTTATTTTAGGTTAAAATTCAAAGCCTAAAATGAAACTTTCCTCAAAATCTCTTTGTGTGTCATAGTTTAGATAAAATCTTACAGAATCACTGATGAATGAGGGAGTTCTACATCAAAATCCATACCTCTGGCTGATTTTAAGACTTAGCACAGTACAATTCAACACTAGCTAATCTAGTTTATATTCTGCATATGTAATAATAATCCAATCAGAATAGTAATAATAATCCAGACAGAACATAAACAGACCCATCAATCGTTGTACAGATTACCAAAATCTGTATTTTTAAGGAAGCTATGTTTATTATTATCCAAAACTTCAAATTTTTGAAATACTTACGTGAAGCAGCATGTTGGGTAAGTGTTTCTATATAATTTCAAAAGAGACCAATGATAACCCCCCTTAAGAAGTATTGGTTGTTTATGTGAAAATTGACCATTTTTTCTTCATTTCATAGGGTAAATTCTTTAAGCACTATGCCAGTTTCACCATGCGTTATAGAAATAGTCATGAATAATACACAGGTAACCTGACTGCATTTTTCAAATGTTCTGTGGGTAAAGGCACTGGAGTAAAATTTAGTTTGGTTTTGGTTTGGTTTGGTGTCTTTAACTGCCCCTTTTTAGCTTCTGATCTTGGTCAAATGTCTTTAGCCTTGGAATACACTGAGAATTTATGATCAAAAAAGCAAGAAAAAGAAGGTCTACAAGTCTTGTGATCAGTCTCTAAGAATTACAGTATTTTCAAAGTAGTATCCAAAAATACTTACAGAGCACTTTATTATTTTGAAGTTACCGGTTTGGCTATTGCTGTTTTGACTTTCAAATCAAAACCTCAGCCCCTAAAAATGCCATTGCTGCTTGTTGTTCTCTCTATTTCACTTTCTGCCTTTCCTAAACTCTGTGCAGTTGTTCTCATTACTTTTGATTGATATTGTGATCTTAACACCCATAATAAAAGACAAGCGTCAGATTTTTAGGAGATGGATTATACAATCATATGGTTTTAATGCACCCGATCTAACCTGCCAGTTACTCAGTCCATTTACCTAGTCATGAAAATAAGAATCATCTTTGGTGTTATTAAATTACACAGTACAGATCTGCTGAAACAGAAGTGTGAGCTCTACATTCCTGCATGCACCTTCGGGAAAGTCCAGATGTGTATATATCTTCACAGCAGTTTAAATAGAAAGATTTGTCCCTATTATAATTTATTTGTTAGATACGAACACTAATGCTTAAGAAGTTACATAATTAGAACCTAAAGCCTGATGATCAGTGCAGTTGCACAGTGGGAAGTCCTTGTTGTGACTTACACTTGCTAAAACAAATACAACATGTTTTTATCTTATGACAATCAGAAAAGGTAATGAGCTAATTAAAATAAGAAATAGTAACATGAAAAATATATCAAATGGGAACCACTCCACTTACTAATCTTAAAGAATGCCCTCGAGACTTGTGAATTCTCACAAGGATTTGATACATAAAGAGTTGCAGGAAAAACTGGTAAAAAACATATCTTGGTTTCAAATCCTGACCAAAGACTTCACTGCAGTCTAATCTCATACAGCTCTTCTCCTTCAGTCAGTTCATCACTAAAATAAGAATAAACTAAGAACTTCAGATAAGAGCAGCTGCCTCTTGTAGATGTACGTACATACCAAGTAGCTTTCAGAACTCCTTTGTTAAGATTCTCTTTAGGAAATACAACCCAATATTCGCTCACATATAAGTAAACTTCTAATTATGAGCAGTCCAGCATACAGTGTCTGTGGCAGATTCTAGCTTTCCAAATGCAAGTATTTGCAGAAATTATGTAAAGTGACTGTACTTTACCTAAAGAGTCTGTTCCCACTGAGAGGCAGGAATTACTGCATGTTATCCTGGACAATTTAAAATTCTTGTGAGGACTTCATAAATAAGTACAATACTGACATTCCTATGTGGATTTCAGTGAGGCATGGCAAAAACTGTACATCAATAATTCAGTCCCCAGAACCACAGCCTCACAGTATCTGATTAATGTCGCAGCTCTGGGCTTTGGACTTCCCGGGTACGTAGGCTGCCGACGACAGTAACTGATCTAATGAAATGTGCTGGGAGATGAATTAAGCCCAGCAGATTCCCATTGTGAAGAAAGTCTGCAGAAAAACTGAGATGGAAAATGGAGGAGGAGAGAGCAGAACTCAATAGTGCAAATGAACTGAAAATTGGATGTGTGTTGCTGTCGATATAACTAAGCAGAGAGCTCATAACCTGTTTTCTTTAGAGTGCAAGGAAGCAGTTATACTTATTACTGCACTTACTTCTAATTCATTTGCAGTACCTGAGACTTCTTAAAAGTGAAAAGAACTCAGAGGGTTTCAATGGTAATTATAGAGTTTTCAATAAAAAAAAAAATCATGCATGGGAACATTGTCTTCAAGGTATAAACATTTAGAAATAAAAAGAAATGTCCGTCTTGAGTAGGAAATGACGTTAATGAAACACAGAATTAATCTAGACATGAAAGGAAGTGTGTTATTCATTTGTTCGTGTCTAGAATTTTTCTAAGGATGGAACAAAAACTTGGCTGAGTTCTGTGAAATGATAGGCAATATAATGAAGACTGTAAATCCTGCCTTTTTACTCAGTAGAGACAAGCTAAATCTTTTCATTTTAATTCAGTTCTGTTATAACAGATAAGAAAAATGACATGTGGGTAGAAAGATAGTCATTAAACATTTTATATTAGAAATCCATTCCTAATTAGATGTCTGAATTAGTGAACATTTATCACTGAAACATTAACCATTGTGTGGTTTATTTTTCTTTTAATCAGGAGTTGGCCAGATAAGAATTAGATTGCCAGGAAGCCAAGTTCTCAAAAAGAAAATGGCAGATGGTATTACCAGGAAAAGTTCTGTATCACTCCATACTATCAGCAGTATGAGTCTGCCAATTCTTTAATGTTATATTTTAGCACAGGGTAAAATATCAGTGAGTATAAAGCTGACTGGAAGTACTTAGAATTACATTAGCTAACAAATTTAGCAACGTATTTCCTGTCAGTAAAATCAGTAAAAGAAAATTATCGGAAAATTGTCAACTGATTCATAGTTGGTGGCCAGAACACAATAAAAATAAAAGATGTGCTGTGAATAAACAAATAAGTATGTATAATCAGCCACTGAGAAGGCCATAATGTCAGCTTCTGATTAATTCTGTAATCCCAACAGTGAAAGCTAAGCCATGTAACTAATTTTCTTTTCAAGAGGTTCAAATTGCAAAGATTACTTCTGAGCAATCTATAGTGGGCTGGCAGCGTAGAGGCACACAAAACTTTTCTTTGACCATTCACTGATGTTGAATGACCAATGACTTAATAACCTGCACAATTAAAATATTATCATCTGCATTTAGTCACAATTATGGTTTATTAAGAAAAAAATAAATCAGCAGTTCAAATTAATACATGGGTGTTCTATCATTACAAAGTATAACTCCTAAATCTTTGCCACTACATCCTCAGAAAAAAACCCCAAATGTTCTGTGTAGCTTTCGTGCTAATGTGAAGGAGGTTATGGTTTTCATTCCCATATGAAACATCAAACCAAAACAAAACCAGTATTATTTTTCTTTACTGACAGAAAAAGAGTATGCCACAGTACAGTGGGGTCAGAGAGATTTGTTAACCCCACTCAAAGTGTACATGTCTGCATGGGGAACTGCATTTTATTAACATGATTCATCCCATCATCCCATGGATCCATATGTAAAATAGGTAAAATACTATTGTATGCAACTACAAGCCTCTCTAGGAATATTCAGTAAAACTTGTCCCAATGCCTTTCAATTCTGCAGAACAATATGGCTTCCACCTTGGTTTCAAGTCATCTGAAGTTGGTTTTCTTAAATAAAACTTCTATTTTATGCTATAGATTCTTTCCTTAGGTTTCAATGGGAAGGACTGCTATAAGGGAAGCTCAGATGTTCTTATCTCTCCATCTCCTACTTTTGGGTGTTATTGGCATAGATATTAGAAACTGATCACCTGAAACACACTCTGCATCCAGAGTTTTAACAGAGAAGAAGGATCATTGTTTTTTTCTTCCTGGTTGTCAAGAACCTATGTACCACATCTTGGAAATTTTCAAGTCCTGGGAGTTCCGTGGTGATGTGATCTCCTAGTTTTGATTAAGGCACACAACCAGCATATTCTTGCAAGTGAGAATAGAATAATGAATCCTTTTAAAACTAAGTAAAAGATCTTGTTCATTGAAATACAAATTAATTTTCTCGGGTCAAAGAACTCCCATTGTGATATTGTGTACCAACTGGTACTTCAAAAAAGTGGAAGTACAAGAGTTTCTTCCAAAGAAACATTTCAGAATTCTGCCTAAGAGAAACTTGAACAGCAATTTGAATGGAGAGATTCTCATCATCTTTAAATCTTTCATCTCTTAATAGTTGTGATCCTACATGGAGACATAATATGAAGAGATGACCTTTACAGGCTTTTATTTAGATAGATAGATAAGCTTTTTAATATAGAGATATGCTTTTAGATAGATAAATAGATGGATATATATATATAGATGGATATATAGATGGATATATATACATATATATATATATATTTATACATATATATATATACACACATATATATATATACACATTTCCTTAATATAATCTGTGCAATTTGTATACACATTTTAATGGAGCTGCCTTTCCTGAAAATATTTATGG
This sequence comes from Gallinula chloropus, assembly GCF_964237585.1. NCBI lineage: Eukaryota > Metazoa > Chordata > Aves > Gruiformes > Rallidae > Gallinula > Gallinula chloropus. The sequence continues at coordinate 124,704,563 of NC_140085.1, forward strand.
AACATTTTTCTTTCAGGAGGTAATACACACTTGAATAAACTCTTGTTTAATAAATATCCTAAGAAAAAACAAACCCTCAACCCACATGCAACAACTTCACTGTGATGGCAAATAGCACAATCAATGTAATCTGCTTTAAAATATTGTTGAACATTGCTGACAGATTTTTCACAGCTGCAACTGAGTTCTGGGTATTGTGATACTCAGTTTTATTTACATATTTCTCTTCCTCCAAAATGCCATGTGGGAATGCATCAGAAAATTAGCTTCTTCCAAACTTCTGTTTATATATTGTACTTATGCTACATAGTTTCAGCCTGTTAAACACACAAAATCAAAATGTATAAATCACCTAATCCTTCTGGGAAGACTTTTTCACTGCTGTATTTGTTAATGTTTCATATTGTACCCATTGTAGGATGTTTGGGATTTTGGGGTTTGTTGTTTTAAATGTAATTCTTAAATTTCAGAGCTAACACTTTTGATTCCGTAGTTAAAATTAAAATTCTATATCTTTCTAGCATATCTTCAAATAAACTGCACAGCTGAAATGCAGTCTGAAGTTAAGGCAATGAGAGGGGAATTTAAATTGAGCAAGGCTGGCTTTTTCCCCTTAATTCTTAAATATGCTCTTCTGTTTCCCAAGAACATATGGGGAGAAGCTGATGAGTGAGAGCAAATTGGAACTTTGCTCTTCAAATTGGAACTATTGGAACTTGCTTTTCAAAAATTAGCAGATTTTGAAAGTCAATCCCTGAGTTTTAATGAAATAATCCTACTTATATCCTGTGATCATGACACAGATTTTGTCTGGTTCATTGTGTTGTTAAATTAATAGCAGTCCATTTGTCTTTTTATTACAGAAAATTTATGAATGCTTTTATAGTGCAATGAATGAAATATATGGAGAATGTCACTATCTAGTAATAATGAAAAGAGAAGTCTGAAGAAAATAATGAAGAAATGTCAAATTAAAAAAAAAAATCCTAAAACCAAATAAAACCAACCAACATGTTACTGAAGTTGGGAAAAAAACTGAAAATAAGTGGTTTGTTTACCCAGTATGCATTACATCATAGAAAGGTGGTTCTAGCTCATTAAATAGTGTGTAATCCCACTGCCTTTCTGGACCATTCTAGTTTTTCAACTGTATCTGTTTTGCCCAGGATTTTATAAATAAAGGCTTTGAATAATTGAGATTTAAAGTAATGTAGAAAATTAGTTTTTCACTTTGATGTTGTGTTGTAGGCCCCGATATGTTGAGGTTTTTTTAAGAGAGTGGGATGGAGTGTGATTTTTCACTTGTCTCATATTTATGTCCTTTACTTGCTAATACACAGGAATTTTAATATCCATGTTGCCCAGATGTGTACCTAGTTGTTAGCTTACATTCCTTCTTTACTTTGAAAGAAGCAGCTCCTGGGATCAGGCAAAAAGCTGTTACATTTTTTATTACACATATAGTTGCACATTTCTACACTGTCTTTATTGCAAACTAAATATTTTACTTTTAACGGCACATTATCTACAAAATCATATTGATGTGTGTGTGAACTTGAGAAGTGTGATAGTATGGAGGTGATAAAGGTGTAATTCCATTGCTGTAACAGTGTTGATCCTGAAGGTGGAAGAATTGTGATTGCAGTTCGAACAGAAGCGGTTCTTCTTTTAGTGTGTTCAAGTTCTCTATGAAAAAATCAATGTCACTGGAGACTAGAGATTCATACTTTTCTCCCAGCTACTGTTTGTGTTCTGTTTCAGCCTCTTCATTTCTAGCTGAAGCTTTATCTTATATCAGAGATCTCATATGCCTGGATCTTTACCATGGGGTGACTTAGAATCATAGAATCATAGGGATGGGAAGGGACCTCGAGAGATCATTGGATCCAACTCCCCTGCTAAAGTCGGCTCCCTAGCTCATATTGCACAGATAGGTGTCCAGATGGGTCTTGAATATCTCCAGAGATGGAGACTCCACCACCTCCCTGGGCAGCCTGTCCCAGGGCTCTGTCACCCTCACTGTGAAAAAGTTCTTCCACATGTTGGTGCGGAACTTCCTGTGCTCCAATTTGCAGCCATTGCCCCTTGTCCTGTTCCCACAGACCACTGAAAAGGGGCTGGCCAATTCCCCCTGCATCCCATGTCTAAGATATTTATAAACACTAATTAGGCCCCCCCTAAGTCTTCTTTTCTCGAGACTAAACAGTCCCAGTTCACTCAGCCTGTCCTCATACAGGAGATGTTCCAGGCCCCTAATCATCTTCGTAGCCCTTCTCTGGACTCTCTCCAGGAGATCCCTGTCTTTTTTATACCAGGGAACCCAGAACTGGACATAGTACTCCAGGTGGGGCCTGACCAAGGCAGAGTAGAGGGGGAGGATAACCTACTTTGACCTGCTGGACACGCTCTTCCTAATGCATCCCAGGATCCCACTGGCTCTCTTAGCCACCAGGGCACACTGCTGGCTCATAGCCAACCTGTCATCAACCAGGTCCCCCAGGTCCTTTTCCACAGAGCTTTTCTCCAGCAGGTCATCCCCCAGCCTGTACTGACACAAGCAGTTATTCCTTCCCAGGTGCAAGACTCTACACTTGCTTTTGTTGAACCTCATCTGGTTTCTCCCTGCCCAGCTCTCCAGCCTGTCCAGGTGTCTCTGGATGGCAGCGCAGTGTTCCTGCGTGTCAGCCACTCCTCCCAGCTTTGTATCATCGGCACTTGCTGAGGGGGATGCTATTCCCTCATCAAGGTCTCCAATGAAGATATTAGAGCTCAGATGAATTTTTCGCATAAAACTGATTACATGTGATAATAAGTGTAAGGAATTTGTGCCGCTCCTTGAGTATTCAGCAAGGATGTTATACTCTGTGTTGTGTCAACTCAGTACTTAGTATTAAATTCCTGCTTTTTAACTCATTGTCTAAATGTTGGGGTTTGCTCCTTTTGTTAGACTTCTTGCATGTTACAACAAATCTTAAGACATGAATAATGAGTAAAATATGCGGCCTTGCATACAATTTAAATCTATTTATATAAGGTAAGATAATGTGGGAGGAGATGCTGGAAATCTGTTTGTAGCTCTGCACATGTATTTTTGTCATTCAAGCGTAGAGGTGCTATGGATAATAGCTTGTTTTAGTAGTTTAGTTTGCAGAGCAAAATCCCTAGTGAATGGAATGAAAAGATGCAATTCTACAGTTAAGAAACAAGAAAGCTGAAACAAGACATCATGATTTCTGCTGAAGATCATTGTATTGAAAAGTATTAAAGGAATGTTAAAATATTTCACAGGATTATTTTCAGTGGAGTTCTTGAAGTCTTAAACATCATCATGATGCTTTATTGTTGTCCCATTTATTATGTAAGATTTATGTGCTATTTGATAACCATGCCATTTTAATGATATGCAAAGTAACTTTAAACATTTCAATATAAATACTATAAAATGTGGATTTATGTTTAACAGTTAAATATTAAAACTGTATTTTGAACACCAGAATGAAAGGTAATTCACACTTTCAAAAATGAAACCATTACCAAAAGAGATGTAAGCACATAACAAACATTTACAGTTTATCAGAGCTAAACAGGAACAATTTAATTTTTACTGACTGATGTTCACAGAATGCTTTCCCTTCATATAGGAAGCAAGTGGATGTGTTCTAGGATACTTTATGTACTTAGTATGGAGAATTTTTAATTTCTTGAACTTTTCTATTCTGCTCACATAGGCAACACGGAAAGAGATTGAGAAACGCCAAGCCCAACTTAAGAGCATCGGTGATTTAGGAGAGAATTTGAAGACGGTCCTGAAAGGAAAGGAAAGTCTAGTGGAGGATAAACTCAGCCTTCTCAACAGTAATTGGATAGCAGTAACTTCACGTGCTGAGGAATGGTTCAATCTGTTACTGGTAAGGAAAATGCATTTGTTCCTATAGAGGAAATGCTGGGTCACATTCGTAGCTGCTCAGCTTACAGGTGTGCTTTTTCTTGTGTCCTGGACTATGCTGATTGAATACACAGGTATACAGACAATTGGACTGGTTATTGTTAAGTACATTGTGTGATTTTTAAAAATCTAACTGCTAAAAGAGTAATGGCTCTGTAGAGTCTTGATTGTTAGTGCTTCCTGTTCCTGTCCACCAAAGTAGTTGGACTGTTGATTGGTTGGGGTTTTTCTCTAATGAATGAAATGCAGTTTCTCCCCAGGGGCATAGATTACTTGAATACAAATCAAGTGAAAGAAATAGACAAATAAGTTGAGTAAGTCTTGGTATTAATACCAACAACCTCAAATCCTTTTGACTATATTTGCATTTCTGTTTGGAATAGTAGGGAAGGAAGTCCCAACTTGCATGTTGATTTGATTCACAATGTAGTTTTGATGTTTGTGAACTGGAGTCACTTCAGAGGCAACTTAAATCAGGATAGTTTTATCGTGCATGTTTTGGTGGGGATAATTACTTAAGTCTGATCGTCAGTAAAATCCCTAGTACACACAATATAGATTCAGGACCCTCAGTCCTAGCTGCTTCAAGCTGTTCATAATCACATAACTATATTCTTCCTTAAAATTCGTTTTGCCATGAAGAGGTGATAGCTTTAGCTCGTAAACACAGAAGGCTCTTAATAAATAGATGGCCAGTCTTAACAATTGCTTTGAGAAACCTTGTATGCTGTTTCTGTTGCTAAGAGCATGGGAGTGAAGTTCCAACCCAGAGAAACTGAAGGGATTCTCAAGGTTGTGTTGGACTTTATTGTGATGTTTAAAAGCTTGATGTGTTAGATCTCCGATAGAGTCTGTGTGGTTACATTACAAATGCTTCTGTGACGGATATACAGTGTCGCTACAGGGATGCATCAGCTGTAGGCAGTATACAAAGCATCTGGTTGTGTCTATTCTACGTGGAAAACTAAAACATTTCATTCAGAATGATGTAGGTGCTCAGCTTCAATATGGAACTGATTAGAAGTAGTATGTAATGTAGTTTATAAACTGGTATACATATTTGTCCACTTCCAAATATGTTACATATTTCTCCACTTCCTTTCTTTGTTTTGAATTCTTTTGTTAATATTTACTAGAATCCATGATAAAAAGGCAAGCGAGTGAATTGGTCTTTTACTGGTTTTGAACAGTGTAAAACAAAGGTGCATACATGTAAGAGCCTATAGGACTGGTAACATCTTGTATCTTAGGTGTGTGGATATGCACAGGCCTCATTCTGGTGAGCTTACACTAGAAAAAATTTAAGGAGCTAAAAAAGATTTATCAGATTATTGACTAGAATAGCTTTTTAAAAAGCAGAGTCTCAAGGGAGAGAAGGAAGATGAAATGTAAAAAAAGATGTTTTTGTGCAAAGCACCCATTCTTGAACAAAAGTGTGTAAGTGCACCCTTGTTACCCTTCAAGCTTCAGTCAGCTCAGTGCCTTTCCTAAACGAGTTCTGGACCTGGTTCTTGGGAAACTCCTTTCCATCTTCGGTATGTCTGCTTGTCAGCTTCCTGTCCCTCCCAGCAGTCTGGCTGAGCTGCAGTCACCTACATCTTGCTGTGACTTTATCACTCCCCTCCTGCCTGTCACTTTGGAAGCTACTGTCTCTCCCCTAGAATATCTTTTTGAAGAAATGCAAAATACAAAGTGAAAGCAAACAAACAACAGATTCTATCCTTCAGAAAACAAGCAGTTGCTATGTAAAATAAACTAATTTCATAACGTATGCATGTTTGCCGCAGTTGGCATAACTACAGGTATTATTTCAGTTTTGATTACTTTTTTTGTATGCAGTATTTACCTTTTCCACATACAGGAATATCAAAAGCATATGGACGCTTTTGATCAGAATGTAGCTAATGTCACAACTTGGATGTATCGTGCTGAAATACTGTTGGATGAATCTGATAAACAAAAACCCCAGCAAAAAGAGGAAATTCTTAAGGTAAAAAAATGTCATCATCTGGAAATCATTGATTTTATTCTGAAATGGACTGTGTCAAAATTAACATATTTTGAAAGGTATCACAAATCAATTAACATGCTTTTTTGTGTTAAAACTACCCTATGGCAGCTTGTAGATTACTTAATAAATTTACGTTGCATTACAAAAGTTAAATCCTGGCAGAAATAAAACCAGATATGTTGTTGTAAGTCCTGGGAAATTCCTGGTGAGTAGAACAGCAGCTTATTAAACCTGTCTTTGCTGGAAAATACTCCTTAAACATATCTGGTTGAACAAAATCCTTTCTTTTTCCCTGTGTTTTTCACTTTTCATTGTTTTTCTGTATTTCTGTGATACTTTTCTGATATCTGTGGTATCTGCATTTGATGTCTCTGTGATGTGACTGTCTTAATTCTATAAGCACTGTTTGCATCGGCAGCAGGCCAACACTGCAAACAAGAATATTATATGGTGAACTAGCTGTGTAATAAAGGGTTAATGTATAGATCAGAATGTTTTATTTGGTCCACTGCATCATTTGACCAACTGATGAAAAATGAATTTGCAAGATAGATAAGCATTTTAAAGTATCTCATTTAAAATACTTTAAATTATTGTTTATAGGAATTATTATTTTTCTTCTGAAATTGGTGTGAAGTTTTACCTGTATTCAACATAATGGCCAGAACATACTATCTGATGAAGAGTTTGTAGATCAAAATCAGAATTATATTGCTGACACTAACACAAGGATACCACTTACTAAAGCAAATTTTTACAAATTCCAAGGCAGAGCATTTATCAGTGCTTCATTGATCTTAGCGGGACTGTAGTTGAATGAACAATCTTACCACCTTCAAGTACAAAGTACAATTATATTTGCCATGAACATGTGTGTGTGTGTATATATATTTATATTGCACAAACTCATTTCACAAATCTTAATGTCCAACTGACTTTATGGTTCCTGAATCTTGGCTATTTTTTTTGGCCTCTGCTCATACTGGGATCTACTGTTAGGATTACTGTTGCAGACAAAGAAGTTATTTGCCTTCAGATTTTCATAATTTGTGATAGATTTATAGAAAAAATTTCCCACTGGTCTTCATCTGGTCATTTTTCCCTGCCTCAACTATGGGCATGAAAGCAGTAACTATACATCCAGTTCCCTGATACATGAATTAACAGCTCTTCTTAGCTTTAGGAACATAAAATAATTTAGCATATGCTGAAATATACTGAGAATTATATTGTTGCAGATAAGACCCTGCCTAGAAATAATATTTACTGTTAATTTCATCTAAGACATATTAAAACAGACATGTAGATACATTCCTGCTATAAATCTGAGGGATATGAGTTGGAGTGTTATCCGATGTATTTCCTCTGGATTTACACACTCATGTGTAATTATCTGAATTTTCTTTGTGGTTTTGCTCCCTATTCCTTTGCACACTCTCTCTCTCTCTCTCTTTCTCTCTCTTTGCATTTATTACTAACTTCAAGCCCTGTCTCTTGCTCACGGACTGTAGCGCTTAAAGGCTGAGCTGAATGATATGCATCCAAAGGTGGACTCTGTGCGTGACCAGGCAGTAGACTTGATGACAAACCGTGGAGATCACTGCAGGAAAGTAATAGAGCCTAAACTGTCAGAGCTCAACCAGCGATTTGCAGCTATATCACAAAGAATTAAGAGTGGAAAGGTAGGAGCACTTGTTTCCACGTGGAGATGCGCACAAAATGGTACTTATATAAGGTGCACAATCACAATTACATAGCGGGTTGCAGTTCGGGTTGCAGTTTCTCTGAAGAAGAACCTTTCAAAAAAAAAAAATGTAGATCATAAGAAATTTGGTTGGTTTTTTTTTTTCCTTTTTAACTGTGAATATTTGGGCATTTTGTATTATAGGTCTTATCTTCACTGTTTCACAATTAAAACTATTCACTGACTTTATATGAATGTAACAATTACTGCATTAACTTCTAAAGAATAAGCAACATCTAGGAATCAGTGAGGACCTTAATCTTCTCAAAATACAAGTAGACCTTTCCTTTCCTTTCCCTTTCCTTTCCTTTCCTTTCCTTTCCTTTCCTTTCCTTTCCTTTCCTTTCCTTTCCTTTCCTTTCCTTTCCTTTCCTTTCCTTTCCTTTCCTTTCCTTTCCTTTCCTTTCCTTTCCTTTCCTTTCCTTTCCTTTCCTTTCCTTTCCTTTCCTTTCCTTTCCTTTCCTTTCCTTTCCTTTCCTTTCCTTTCCTTTCCTTTCCTTTCCTTTCCTTTCCTTTCCTTTCCTTTCCCTTCCCTTCCCTTCCCTTCCCTTCCCTTCCCTTCCCTTCCCTTCCCTTCCCTTCCCTTCCCTTCCCTTCCCTTTCCCTTTCCCTTTCCCTTTCCCTTTCCCTTTCCCTTTCCCTTTCCCTTTCCCTTTCCCTTTCCCTTTCCCTTTCCCTTTCCCTTTCCCTTTCCCTTTCCCTTTCCCTTTCCCTTTCCCTTTCCCTTTCCCTTTCCCTTTCCCTTTCCCTTTCCCTTTCCCTTTCCCTTTCCCTTTCCCTTTCCCTTTCCCTTTCCCTTTCCCTTTCCCTTTCCCTTTCCCTTTCCCTTTCCCTTTCCCTTCCCTTTCCTTTTCCTTTTCCTTTTCCTTTTCCACAAAGATTGGCTTTTTTTTGGCTAATTTTTCATTAAATGCACCTGGTGTTTTCCCATGAGGCTGTGGCTCACCGGGGTTTGAGATACATACACACGTGTACACACAGAGGCATTGTATCAATAATATTTCAGCTACTCATCTGTACAACCAGTTAGACAACTGAATCTGAATTGAATATAGATTAAGTAATTTTTAGTAGTGACTTCTGAATTGGAATGAGGGAAGACATAAGCCATCTCCTTTCTCCACTGTGTTTGCTGCCTTTACTGCAGAGAGCTATTTGGCAGAGTAAAGCAGGCAGCCACGCGGGTTGGAATGGAGGGTAACGGGAATCCATGGATCCTGATCTCAGCTCTTTTTGCTGGCTAGTGCAATAGCACTGGAAACAAATGCACAGAGGATCCGTGGTAGAGCAGGAAATAATCTTTGCAAGAAGCGTAAGCAGAGACATGGTTTTCATGAGTTGTGTAGGATTTATGTAGGGCTCAATACCCTGTGTAACCAGCATGTTCTTTGTGGATATTTGAGCTTGTTTAGGTTTCAGTTCTGGAACAGGAAATAATATGTCCTGTGAATAAAAGTCATCTTTCTTTTTTCCTACTGGGCATCAGTAGTCCTTTAGCTGTTCCATTGTGGTGCTCCTCATTTCTTACAGACAGGCAGACTGTAGACAGAGAACATTTTGGCACAAAAACAAACAACTGTGTTGTGTGACACTTTTATTCAGAACATCTGCTATCTGCAGTCTGGATTTCCTTGTCAGTTTTACCTCGCACTTCTACAATGCTGTCACCACGCAGGGCTGTTGCAGCATTTGATAAAGGTGTATGAAATTACTGCTTTTATTAGGGAACAATGGGATTGACCATAGGTGGTTTATCACAGGTTACCTATGGGCATTGGGTGTTGTGGGCCCTCAGAGAGGGCAAGAAGATATTTATTAAGTCTTCTGTCACAGCTTACAAAGGTCGTACACCTGGTAACTCTCAGGTGTTCTCCCATTTATGATCATACAGGTGAGATGAGAATGGCAGCACATCACTAACCTTTATACACTATGTACCAAGCAAAATGAAAAGAATTAATATAGCACATAATTTTAATGTTCAATTTGAGTTTAGGGAACCTTTTCTTTGACTTTGGGGAATGGAAAACAGGGGTAGGATTCACAAAGGCTATCTACACTAGCATGTATTGCGTAAGATAGCCAAAAGCTTGTCTGAATTCTTGCCGGTTCTACTGACTTGTTGTATGTATTCGGATAAAGGAGTAAATTGCTGGGTGCCTCATTTTTTTCCACCTGTATAATATAGGTAACTGCACTTTCCTTAGTCATGATTCCAGATTCATGGGCTGAACACTTATTTTTCTTACAGGGTGATATGATGCTTCCTTGCTCTTTTGGTTTGGTTTGTTATTTATCCATTATTAGGTAAAATGATTCCCTTGGTGAAAAATAGAATCAGTTCAGAAGGATAGTAAGCTCAAAATCTACTTTTCAAAAATTCTCAACTGTTTTCAAATAAGCTATACTTTTTCAAATGCTAGCAGTTGTCAGTACAAAAGTAAAGCGTGTAAGAAATTATGTGTGAAGTAAGTAAATGGTAACACATAATTTTTGTGTACTGAATTTAAAAAAAATCACCGTGTAATAAAATGAGGTGTAACATTTTCAAGTGATCTTTGAACCTCATTCAATTATTGGAATTTCATTTAGTATTTTATTTCTATTTTCCTTTTTTATTGTTTTCAGCATTTTTTTTGAGATTAGTAATTTTATATTTCAATTTTATTAGTCGATTTGTCTTTTAGTGAGATTTAGGTAATTTTAAATACATCCTTCAGAGCATTTGTGAAGAAATTACTGTGTGATTTGTTATACCTTAGTTAAAGTACTTGCTAAGTGTAACTGTGAGCTTGATGAAAATTTGTGAACACGGTGTTATTCTCTATAAATATCATACATTATTACATTTCCATTAATGTTTTTAGGTGAACAAAATCTTTGTCATTAAATTAATCAGTCAGATACAATTAAGGCATTTTATCCTAATTGTCCCAGCTCATTTGTCGAACAGCTGTGAATAGATGACTGTTGATGTCCAGTCTCTTGTGGTTTTGACTGATTTGCTTTGTTACCATCTTCATTGCAAACTTGCTTTGCAATAACTACCAATTTTTTGGAGGAAAGAGTAAAAGAGAACTGATTAGAATATTACATGCTTAAGTTTTTAGCAAGAAGACAATTGTATGTCCAAGAGTTCCTATAACATCATAAAACATTAATTACCTCTAAATCCACATTTAATGCAGGAATCATCAGGATTTTTTTTTTTTTTTTGCTTTTTCATGCATATAAATCTTTGAAGAAAAAAGCCTTTTTTTCTGTTCATCCTTTGGAAAGCATTTAATAAATATATTGCATATTGCACATTAAACTATCCAAAGGTAGTCAATTATCAGGTACATAAAGGGAGATATATGGTTAAATGTGTGGCACTTGTTTTACCAGTTAAAGATGAATACTAAGCTAAATGCAATGTAATTGTATTGTGTTTTGTTCGGTTGAGGATTTTTTAGTTCTGTATTTTTCTTGAGGATGTTTTTTAATTTCTTTTAAAAACAAACAAAAAAAAAACCAAACTCAAAAAAAAACCCAAACAAAACCAAAAGCCCTTTTTAGTGAAGTTTTGCTGATTTCTCAAAATATGTACAAAATGTTGTTAAAGGAATACCTTACATAAAAATTATCTGCATTTTGTTTTGTATAATTCACCATTCATTTTTGCTATTCTTTGTGAGAGAGCAGTGATTTCAAATAACTGAAACAAATTAGCATCTTTTTTTTTCTCAGCCAGTAGTAGTAGGTGGGTTTTTATCTGAATGTATTGCTTGTTGCTGTTACGAGCAATTTCTGACAACCCAGTTTTATTCAAGTAGTGTCAACTGTTTATTTGAACCTGTTCTTATACACGAATGTGAAAATATAATATTTCTTTTAAAAAAATAATTCACCATAGAGTTCTTATGTTTTATTATATGAAAATTCTACAGTGTTGTTAAATACTTATCTTTACTTGCATCATTGGGTACTTTGAGTTGTACTGTGTAGATATTTTTCTATATGATGGAAAGTCTAGCATTGTTTTAGCAATAAGGACTAGAACAGATGTCTCTCTTCATTTGTTTTTCTAATAAAAGTGGTAAGTATATGAGGTAAATAAGTAATCTTTGCATTTCTCCCATTTTAGCCCTTCATTCCTTTGAAGGAATTGGAGCAATTTGACTTCGATATACAAAAAATGCTTGAACCACTGGAGGTTGAAATTCAACAGGGGGTGAATCTCAAAGAGGAGGACTTCAATAAAGATATGGTAATTTGGTTGAAATGGAAGTCTGAGTGAAGTAGGCAGGAAGATGACAAAAACCTGAATGGAAATTAGAAACGTCCATATTTGTATCAAGATCTTTAGCTATGACTTGAACAAAATTTTACTTTACTAATATATTATAAAAACCAAGAGTCCCAAGTTAGCATTAACTAAGAGTTTTAGTTGTAAGGCAATTGTTAGTTTATAAGAAAAACATATAAGCAAAACTGGAATATAATCTACAGGTCCTATACTAGTGCCAGAAATATAACAGAATAAGTAAAGATTATTAAATTCTCTGTAGCAGTGTAAAGACCAAGAACACTCAGAATGATGTATCTAAATGGGCAATATAATAAAAGAAGACATTCACTAAAAACAAATGCTAGGCAATGATCATTGGAAGAAGTGCCACTTGCCAACTAGTTCTTAACCAATCCGATTATACCATTTATTGTAAATTGGTTTCGTGGCTGCAGTAAGCTTTATTACTCATGTTTGCTCTTTGCAAGTGGTAAAACTGTTTATGTGTATTAGGGGGAAAAAAAAGACAAAAGAAGAAAAAAAGAGTAAAATACTGCAGTGCTTTGTTATTGTGCCGCTGTGGTGTGTTTTCGTCAGTGATTTTCAGAGAAATGTCATTTCTGGGCTGGGCAATAACACGCATTCATCTTTAAAACCTTCTCTTCATGAGTCCTCAAAAAAATCAAATATATATTTCTTTCCAAGCAGTATAAAGAGTCAATATCTTTTCCTTTTAATTCTTCAACGATAACTATTTTATATGAATGCTGAAAGGAATCTTTAGAGGAGCTATTTTTTTTTTTTTTTTAAATGCAGGAAAGGTAAAATTTAAGGCCAAATATACTGCAGTGGTAATTTCTAAGTGAATCAAGTTTAATGGGACATTTTCCAGTACTTGAGCATATTTTGTGCTCTTTCTTAACATAAAATGTTTAGTGTGGTTCAAGGGATGCTCTACCAGAAGCTGTAGCAAAGACTCAATTCCTATGTAAAAAGTACTTAGAAGTATCATTTTCCCTGCCAGAATACCCGCTCTGCATTGTAATGATACATATAATGGTCATGACTTACACCCTCCTCCGCACCCCCCAGCATTCTGGCGATTTCAGTGACTAGTGCCAGTGATTTAGAATATTTTAGGTATCTCTGTTCTTTTTTAAAAAATATTTTTTAAATATTTTTGCCTTTTTGCCTCTAATGTTTTCATCCTGTTATCCTGGATGCTACATAAATTTTAATATCAAACATCTGTAGGTTTTCAAGTGCAGTCTTCAGCATTGAACTACAAGTAGCCGTTAGATGATTACCATAGCAGAGGAAGTGTGGTTTTGTATGTTTGTATCTCCTATTACTTATTACTTAAGTAAAAATTTGATTTAAATGCCCATTATATTTGTTGTTGTTTTTTTTTTTTTTAAATTAGAGTGAAGAGGATGAGAGCACAGTGAAAGAATTGCTGCAAAGGGGTGACACGCTTCAAAAGAGAATCACAGATGAGAGAAAACGGGAGGAAATAAAGATAAAGCAACAGCTGTTGCAGACTAAACATAATGCTCTCAAGGTATAGGAGCTACATTTATAAGCACATCCTACTAAACCCATTTTTTTCTTCATTTCAGGGCATTGTTCTGTTAAGAGAATCTTCGTTACTATTTAAAACCGTTTGGCTATAAACATATCTTGTTACATCTCTAAATGACTTGCAAAAGACATTTTAAATATCCAGGTTAACAAGTACTGTTTTTACCTGAGTGTTAAATCTGTGTAATTGCCAGTTGGACAACAATGATTTATTTTATAATAATTCCTTCTTTAGCACATTATGTGTGTTTCATGTTTCTTCACAGCATTCAAGACCTTAGAACTAGTTCTTGCAACCTTATTTTTTCAGATGTATAGCATCTTTCTGGCAATGAATAAGTTTTATCCTTCAGTTAAAGAATTGCATACTATGTTCTTGATTGGGGAAAAGTGGTTCCAGCATCTTCAGAATAGGGTTGGTGGTAGTACCAATAGATCTAGCAGCTAAAAGGCTGAAAATCATAGTCAGATATCAAAATTCTATGTTACCACACCCCTGGAGGCATACCTGTATGATACAGTTCCCAGAAAAATCCACAGTGAGACCTATTTGGACAATCTAAGAGCTGTAATTGGCAATGTTGTATTTCCAGGGAAAAATAAAAGTGAGGCAGGAATGAACGAATCTTAATTTGTAAAGTTACCTTGGTTGCCTACCTGGAGCCATAGGCTGTGGCTACTATAGAATAATTTTTCATCTTATTGGCAGAACTTTTCTTTCTTTTGAACATTTTTATTCAGTTGTTCTTTGCTTGGGGAACATGGCATTTCATTTTATTATTACATTTTAAGTAGCATCTTTCCTTTCCTGTGGATTTAATTCTACTTTTTACATTTTTGCAAATATGTTTGAATTCAGTAAAAGAATAAATGAAATATACCATTATTTTCTCCACATTTGGAAGGCACTTGAAATCTATTAGGTGTGTCTTTAAGTGCTCGAAGTTAAATGGAAGTAATTTATAAATTTTGTGGAGGAAAAACAAGAAAAGTGTTTCTAGAAGTACACTATTGACAACATCCTTACTGGCTGTTCTTATGGAATAGAGTGATTCATTTTACTTTAGGCTAAGGCATTCAACCTTTCTATAAAAAATGTACCAGTAATTTTATTAATTTACTTCTTTGTAAGAATTTATATAGTAATGAGAATATTTTCTAAGCTCTGTATGAGCAGAGCTAAGAAGTTAAAGCAAATGCAAACCCTTAACCTTCCTGTTAAAGAAAAGTTTTAATATTTTTGTAAAGCTGAGTCATAAACACAAAATGTTTGTTATGTACATGGTATTTAATTTAGAAAAAGGAAACCTGTCTTTGCATGCATTTCTGCATTGAAATGATTTTCTTTTGAATAGCTAGAGTTTGCATGCAGGGTAGAATTTCACAGGAGACCACAAAATACAGGAAGTCCACTTATGGCTAAGTACTAAGTAGGCTGTCTATCCATCTGTCCAGTAAGTATTCTGAGCGGAAATTTGTTATATAAAATACTGTTATTTATGTAAGAGTCTTAACTTGCCTAAATATTGGTGACTATCGGTGGTTTATTCAACGTGTTAACAGCCCTGAATTAGATAACTTCCCTTAAAAGAAATAACCTGATCAAAAATATGCTGCGTTCAATTACTTATATCCTGTTAAACTGAGGAAAAGGGGTTTTGTTGAGGCACTTACATGCTTGATTTAAGCATCACTATTTTTCAAAAAGTGTCCTTGAACACTTTTTTTCTTTTCCCTTCAATGTGCGCACATGCCAATTCATATTTTATAAGCCTTTAATTCATATCCTAATAATGTCTGCACTGTGAACAGGACTTGAGATCTCAAAGAAGAAAAAAGGCATTAGAGATTTCTCATCAATGGTATCAGTACAAGAGGCAGGCTGATGACCTAATGACATGGCTGGATGACATTGAGAAAAAGTTAGCCAGTCTACCAGACCACAAAGATGAGCAGAAGCTAAAGGTAATGTTGTTTTGGGATGACAATGGTAGATCTTTTTGAGTGATACTTTATAAATTTAAGACAGAAAATGCAACATATACTCCAACAGATATAGAAACTTAGCAGTTCAGTTCGTTCTACTTAGAGTAAAACAAACTCTAATTAGCTGTGTTTAAACTGACATTTCTTTGTTGTACTATACCTTGTATTTGTTTGTTATACAGAATGTTATATAAATAATTTGAAACACACTAAATATTTTTGTCAATAATATGGAAAGTGTGCAATGTATTTAGAAGCATCAAATGTTTTCTAGTAAAAAATTGTAATTGATTTTATGTATCTTTGTTCCAGATGAACAAATGACTTACCGATATATGGATGACCTCTATCTCATGTTAGCACATTCATTTTCATCAGAACATATTCATATGTCACTGTCAAACTCTATAGATTTATTTACATACTGTCAAAGGTTTTCCTAGTTTGTTTTGCATCGTCTTTCTTTGCTTCATTCTCTGTTGAGTTTCCCACAGAGTAAAGCAGGAGTTAAGTAACATATTAAGGAGTCAAATAATATATTTGTAAGCTGTCCAAACATTATTTGTCCTGAACATGCTGACCCTTATTGAGAAAATAATTTCTCCAATTGCCCATCATAGTGTACTAGCAAGAATCTGGAATTGGAAACTGTTGGCCTTTGCTAACTAGTTTCAGTGTGTACTAGCTGTTAGTATCAATACAGCCAATCTCCAAGAAGGTTCTTTAATTTCAGTTATTTTTGTTTTGTTTAAATGTAAAATAAGACGTGGAATAGCTGTAAATTTTAATTGTAACAATAAAATGAAAATGGAATTTCTGACAGAAGTATTTTTCTAATTTTCAGTTGAATGATCTAGTTAGCTAACTATCCTGGGCCCTGTATTGGTTTTGCTCACTAGGAGATTGGTGGAGAATTGGAGAAGAAGAAGGAAGATCTGAATGCGGTGCACAGGCAGGCTGAACGCTTGTCTAAGGATGGGGCTGCAAAAGCAGTGGAGCCAACCATGATACAGCTCAGCAAGCGCTGGCAAGATTTTGAGAGCAAATTTGCTCAGTTTCGAAGACTCAACTATGCACAAATTGTGAGTTGTTACTGGCAAACCCATATGTTTGCAACTGCTACTACTAACAGCATCCTACTAACAATGAGAGCTTCAGGGTCAGTGTCAACTCTACAGCTATTAATAAGAAAAACCCTATTCTCTGCAAGTGGGAGAATTTTTATATTCCAATACAACAGTTCTCTGCTTCGGTCTTAAAATTGCCCTTAAGTTAAATCAGCCAATTACAAAAAAAACTCAGCAATGAAAAATTCATGTTTATTTTTGTTGCCTCATTATTTTTCCATAACATTTACCAGTTTAAAAATGTCAGTTTGCCATGCATCTATTTTGTTCACAGAACGTGTAAAACAGAAAAACTGTCTTTTTCAAACTACCCATCTCATGCCAATTTTAATTGTTTTTTTAATTTGTCCATAATGTGTAATACTCAATTTAGGATGAGATAAAAAAAAATCTTATGGCATTATCCATACATGGCCTCTTTTTCAAATGCTTGAATTCTCAAACAAGATTTTGAAAGAAAGTGTACTTTTAAATTTGTCAGGATGAAAGCATAATTTTATGAACCAACTTAGTATGTTCTGTTGAATTGTTTGTTTGTATATAAAATACAATTATTCTTACTGGTTTATACATGCTGCAATAACTGGATACATAAAAGGGAAATAAACTGTCACTATTCCCGATTTATGATCAAAATACGCATTGGGTGTTACGCATTTAGAAGGTTACCAGAGATTGCTTTTGCACTTACATAGCAGATTTTCCTTCCCATTCCTACTACTCTGCTCATTGTCTTCTGGGCTTTTGATTTTTTTTAATGAAGAAAGATAAGATTTGATCTCAAGAAATTATTGCATTATGTGTTCTTCTGTAAATTTAATAGTACTAGTGATAAAGGGCTGTTTCAACAAAATATAATTTTATTTACTTATTTTTAAATGCACCTAGATTGCAGAGGGGACATACTGACAGAGCAATTAAAATTTAAATACACAAAGTGTTATTTTTAATTTATATATGCTCAAATATGTTTTAAAAAAAGTTCTAAACATCATCAATAATGTATAATCTTTGGGTCAATACAGTCCTTTATTTAATGTACTCAGTTTATTGTATATCTTTAGCTTTTTTACTATTAATTTACATAATGTATATATAAAATAATAATTGGGATAGCTACACAGTTAATGGAAGCAATCAGAGATACATTAACTTTGGTTTGTATGTTATTAAATCTTGTTCCATCTGATTACTCTCTTCAAATTACTATGGTTTATATTAAACTTGATGGATGTAATCAGTTGCAAATCGTTTATATTGGCATGGAGCTAGAGCAGGCTTCACTTTGTCTTGTAAATGAGTCTCTTTTCTATAATGAATATATTTGTTTCTTTGATAAGCAAGTAAGAAATAAGAATGTGCATGTAATTTATATAAAAAAGTCTACTGTAAATGTGCTTTTAATGTCACACCACCTACCATCACATAGGATAAATATATCTATTATGAATTTCTATTAGCAAATCAATAAAATCATAGAATCATAGAATAACCTGAGTTGGGAGGAACCCATAAGGATCGTCAAGTCCAACTCCTGGCTCCACACAGAGCCAGAGAAGTCAGAGCATGTGATGGAGGGCATTGTCCAGATGCTTCTTGAACTCAGCCAAGCTCAGTGCTGTGACCACTTCCCTGGGGAGCCTGTTCCAATACGTGACTACCCTCTCAGTAGGTCTCTTCCTAATATCCAGTCTAAACCTTCCCCCTCACAGCTTCATGCCATTCTATTGCTGGTGACCAAAAAGAGGAGATCAGTGCCTACCCCTTCGCTCTCCCTCTTCAGGAAGCCATAGGCTGCGAATAGGTCTCCCCTCAACCTCCTCTTCTCCAGGCTGAACGAACCTAGAGACTTCAGCCTCTCCTCATAAGACTTCCCCTCCAGACCCTTCACCATCCTTTTTGCCCTCCTCTGAACACTCTCCAATATTTTTATGCCCCTCTTCTAATGTGGCATCCAAAAACTGCACACAGCACTTGAGGTGACACTGCACCAGCACAGCGTAAGGACATCCTTTCCCTAAGCTGACTGGCAATGCCATGCTTGATGCACCCCAGGATATGGTTGGCCCTCCTGGCAGCCTGGGCACACAGCTGTCTCCGGTTTAACTTGCTGTTGACCAAGATCTCCAGATCCCTCTCAGCATGGCTGGCCTACAGCATCTGATCCCCTGGTCTGTATGTGTAGACAGGGTTAACCCTTCCCAGGTGCAGATTTGGCATTTGCCCTTCTTAATCTTCACTGTTGGTGATTTCCCAGCTCTCTAATCTGTCCAGGTCTCTCTGTAAAGGCTTCTCCACCCTCCGTGGAGTCAACAGCTCTTCCCAATTTGGTGTTATCTGCAAATTTACTTGAGACACCTGCTAGTCCTGAGTCCAGGTTGTTTATGAAAATATTAAAACGAACTGGCCTAAAAAGGAACCCTGGGGAACCCCAGGGAACCCCACTAGTGACAGGCCCCATTTACTATCACCGTCTGGCCAAATGCCCACCCAACACATTATAGCTTTCTCTAGTTGTATGCTGGGCATTTTGTCCAGCAAGATATTGTGAGACACAGCATCAAAAGCCTTACTGAAATCCCCCCCAAAAATTTATTAGCATATTTTTCTTTGAAATAGGCGAGGAATATGCATCAGCCCATGTGCTTTTGAATTGGTCAAAGAGATACAGTCATTGACTTTTAAAGCCATGTAAACATTAGATGTATTTTTATTATTAAATTATTTATGTAGTATATCCTTGTATTGGTTAAATTTTAAAATATTCTCAAATATTTCATGCAAGAAAACTACTTGTTAGTGTTTATTTGGGGAATGAGGTCATTATTCAGTGAAATTTGCATGTGTAGAGGATAATTACTGTGTCCTCATTTCTCATGAAAAATATCTTGCTCTTTTGATAATGATCAAGCTGATATTTATATAAAATAAAAGCTAACGGAATATGTGAGAGGCAGTATATTTTCATGGCTCATATCAAAGTGAGAAGTACAACTGCCTTGTTACTGTTCTGGCTCTGCTGACTCAGTAAAACAATGTGAATTTCTCTTGAGTCTTTTTTTTTTTTTTTTTTTTTTTTAATACAGTGTAAGTACCTACCTCACAGGGATGTTGTGAGGATTAATTGTTTGTGCAAGACTTCAAAATACAAAAGAAAAATGAAAATTCAAACTATTCACTTGAACACGTGTGGATACCAGCAAAAATAAATTTCAGAGATTTCCTACTAAGTGCCAACTGAATAAATCCATGCAATAAAAACGCAAAAAAGACATTTATTTTTAAGGCACAAGAAATAGAAAACTGCTGCATTTTTATTTATAGGTGATGATGTATTCAATAACAAACTTATTTAACAATTGAAAGTTGATATTATAAATCAATCAGGGTTTAGTTGTACTGTGTATCTTCCAATTCTTTATGATTTATTGAATAAACATTGAAAGACTTCATTGAAGAAGACCTTTAGGTACATGGCTTAATGACAGATTTACATTTCTCATCTTTGTTGGAGCTAATATTTTTATGCTATCTACGTGTGAAATTACAATGATCGTGCTCCCTAGATTTTACTTTTCCCCAAAATAAAGGTGGGTTTATGGCAGTGACAGACAACACATTATACACAAACACAAACACAATTGTGTTATACACAAACACAATTGCACAAAACCTGAGTTGACACTGAGTAGGAAAAGGTTTTTGGAGTTTGTGTTGTTTACAAGCTGTTCTCCCATCCCATGTCTTTATTCATATGTGACACATTAAACAGTGGACATAAAATTAAATTTTCAGTCAGGCAGATTTCCAGTTCCTGTGTTTATCATTCTCCTTAATTTCCACTAGAAATTTCCACTTGAAATCTGTCAGTAGTGGCTTCAGTTGTTAAAGCTGAATAATTTATTAAAGAGTGGAATATTTTGCCATTGTGTTTTAAAATTATGATTAGCCGATAAATCCCATTGAAATTCATGGAAGCTTAAGTTATTCTTCAAAAAACCCAAGCCATTAAAGTTTAATCCTAGAGAAGTATCAAAATTTTGCATATTAAAATTACATATTTAAATAAACCCAAACAATTTCAGTAAAAATTATACCAGAGAGTTTGAGACATGTATTTATAGATTATCTCTTCAGAATCTAAAATCATTAAGCCTTGGCAGTTGCCCAGTATTTTCAGAATCCTCTTTGCTTCATTCTAAACCTGTATCTTAAAGTTAACTATTTTTCTTAAACAGTTTACACCACTGTTCCATGATGCTGAAAATAGTTATGTGTTGCAGAGAATAAACTAGATTTAGATAGTTCCTAGATTTAGATAGTTCTGTTTAATTCAAGTCAGAAGAAAAAAGCAGTTTAGATTTAATTAAATTAGTTTGGGTAATGCCTGTTTTATAGAAGGGTTCTTTTTTTCCCCATGCTTTCATTTCAGCAGTCTATGGGCATGTTTATGTCATAGCTCAGTTTAGACTTTATTGAGCTGAATGAAATTATTCTGTGTGTAGGGAATACTGAAGGCCTTTCTCAAGAGAAAACATAGATGAGCACAGGTGCAGAGCCTACACTATAAATTCTTCTTTCACAAATTCTGTTACCATATTTTATCAAGCTACATTCCTTCTGCTGTCACATATAGTGGGTTTTCTCTTTTCCTCTCTCAGCTGAACTATGCATGCTGCAAATAGTAAGCCAGAGTATTTTAAGGACAAGAGGGATATTGTTCTTGCAACCTATTAACAGCTGTCAAAATGATGTAACTATTAGTGTATACACAAGCAAATAAATAAGCTTCCCTAAGTCGTCTTCAGTAATTTCATTGGTGGCATACACAAACATACTATCGAAATTTATGGTCATTTTACTACTGAAATATTTGGGTCTGGATTTTGGCAATACTGGGAAAATTAATAAAATTGATCAAATGATAAACATCAGGAGAGACTGTCTCTTTCATACCAATTAGAATCTGTATTGAACAAGAACGCATGAGGAAAATAGCTATTCAAAAAGCATTTATTTCTATAAGGTAAGTGATTTAGTCTGAGCAGCACAATAGTTACATGCAACTTAGAAAAAATATCAGTACACTTAGGACTTATTATGAACTAAATATCAGAAGCTTCAGTTTTTCCAAATAAAGTATATTATTCTGTTTAAGATAATATAAAGCATTCAGAAATTCAAAATACCTGTCTCCTAACAGAATGATCTCTTCTAGAGCAACTTCTGGAACCAGAATAAGGACTAATCAGGTTTACATCTGAAATTCAGGAGTTTAACTTCAGTCTTCTAAGGGCATATTGTAGTTTTCAGTTAATAGTTCCTTGTGGAGATCTATTTAGTTAATGACATTTAATTTTATTTTTAACCATTAAAATATTTTTTTATATATAGAGATATTTTCTAAAGTATAAATCAAATAGTAATTTAAATAAATCTGTCAGATAAACATGGGACTTGGTGTCCTAATTATCTGTCTGAATCTAAATAACAGATACTGCAGTGGTAATATTCTACCACTGGTTCTGATTGTTGTTTTCCACAGATGAAAAAAGAAACAAAAGGCATTAGAAAACCGAAATGAGAAAATACCTATGGCCACAGGAAAGGCCAAGACAGTGATGCATTAGTATCTGTTTCACCTATGGACTTTGGGTCTCTTTGGGACAGGACAGAGGTGATCCTGTGGCACCATGCAACTTTTCCTATGTTTATAGTGGCAGCTTTTTAAACAAATAGCTTTACACAGCACAGCTAAATACTGGGCTTTTTTTTGAGCGTGGTATGGATGTATAAGAAATTTTGATAGGAGAACCATGGATGAATCTTTGCACCTATTTTCTAGCATCCATCAACATGGAAATTATAAATTTATATTAGAAATATTATTACAAGTTTCTACTCTATAAATTGCTATTAGATTTATTCCAAATAATTTGTTTATCGAATACTTTAGTTTTATGTCTAATCTGATACCTATGAGAAGTACACTGAAGATGGATATAATCTTTGATATAGCTGAAGACCTAGTTTTAAAAATGCATTTAAGACCATACTTTATCTTCTCTGTGTCTAGAATGCATAAACTCTAGCATTTAAGTGAATAATTAATAATAATATTAATAATAATAACTAGTATTTTAAGTGAAGACATCTACAGCCTTCTTTTATTAAAGTGGACCGGTTTGCTATAGTATTTTGAGGTGTTCTAAAGTATACTTTGTTTTTCTCGTATTTCCTTATTGATTTGTACAAAGTTCCCTATCATCATTGCAAATCTGTAATATTTTAACTGAATGAAGTTTAAAATCTTGTCTTTTAGATGACAGAACTTTACAGCACAGGTTTTTCTCTACCATTTTTAATTATCTGTTATAAACTTCAGTGAAGTGATCTAAAAGCATTCTCTAGAAGAAAAACCTGACACCTTTACCTTGTAACATAGGAATAAAAACTGTGCAACTTGGACTAAAGGCTGTTTTAGGACTCTGTCTTCAATTTATATGCAGTGGTCATACCATTCTGGGTATGATTGTGATGGAAACAAAAGCAACAGCCTTTGGTTAAAGAACTGTATGTGACACAGCACCAAGTTGCCTCTCCTTTTGATTTTCTGTGGGCAAAACTGAGCATTATACTAGTATAGTATTTTCCTCTTTATAATTACCTAGCTATTTGGGAAACAAGGCAGCTAATTACCAAATTATTTTCCCTAATCTAGTATATCATAATCTATTAACATAACAAATTACATAGTAAGGAATTTGCTATCAAAACTACTTGGTTATAATACTGAATTAATATGGGAAAAGGTCTGCTGCACAGTGATCTGGCCCTAAGTGATAGCATCTTTTGCATTCAGGATGCCAATGTCACTCATGGATTTTGAGGGTTGGGAGGCAGGGGCATTGTGTGGGCTTTGTTGGGGTTTCTTGCATGAATGCATCTGAGTTTGCTTATAAAGGTGTAGAAGGAAATAATTTATATATGTACAGTGCAAGTGCTGAACATCTATATGTGTAAATTTAGTTTTCAAAGCTCCTGGATTGAAAGCAATTTCATAGACATTATTAAAAAAATCTGTGTCTTGAAGTAACAAAATCAGCCTAAGTGACAAGCTATTGTTATTCTGCATGCTTGCATCTCTATAAATGTAGATTAAGGTTATTTTAAGAAATAAAGATGGAAAATAATTAGGTAATGGTTTTTAACATTTCTGAAATGTGTCAGTGTTTGAGGTTTAGGACTTGGTCTTTGAAGCTGTTAGCATTGAACACTAATATGGTACTTAGTGGCGTCTTTGGATGATTTTCTAAATTATCTCAGTGAACAGCTAATAGATATAGTTTGCATAAAAATCTGGAAAGTTAGTATCACGATTCAGTCAAGTTCAAAATGGGTTAATCAATTTAGACATCAGTAGACTGTATTCTAAAATATCTGTGCCTAATTTAACATTAATTGGTTCCTCAGTGATCAGTCAGTAGTTACACATATTATTATTCAAGACGGCCCCAAAAGCTTCATTCATAAATACTGTGTAAGTTTAGGACACTTCTGTAGTCTTAATAAATCAGCTATTAAATAAGTTGGCAGTGACTAATGGCCTTTCCTAGGAAGGCTGCCTTCCAGCATATCATGTAGAAGCATTTTCTGCTGGTATATATGCTGTTTCTTCTCTGTGTCTTCACACAGTGTGAGAAACACAAGTTGGGAATTCTGGTTTGAGTAAAAAAAAGATTTGAATTCTTTCCATTCTTTTGGATATTTTCTGCTATGCAAACAAATTTGAGTACGTAACACTAGTTTAACAGAATCAATGTTACAATTGGCAGTCATAATTACAAGGTATGGGACTTTGTAGATTTTAATCTTTTAAACTGTCAACTAGATACTTCCTTAAGAATGACATTTCCTTTATAACGTCTGTATATGTTTTTCGACTGTGAAAAATGCTACAAGATGAATACAAGAAATGCTTAACTCTATGGATTTATATGTTCTGTGGTTAGTGTATAAAAGCTTTCAAACACATTTTGTCTGCTGGAAGATAATACTTGTAAATCAATTTCAAAATTTTTTTCCAGGTAAACCTATATAACATTCAAACTATGATTTTTAAATATCTGTTGAAAACCATCCTAGGATGTAGATATTGAAATGTGGTCTGATTTTTTTTGTTTCATTCCGAAATGTAACATGAGAATTTAAGTATTTGCTTTTTTATTGAGTTCTAATACTGATGACCCCTCTCTCTTTTGACTCACGGTTATTTAAAGTCTCCGCCCTAAAATACTAGTGACCACATGTGTCCTGAGCAGTGTTTGTTAAATCATTATTGAGGTATAGTCTCTAATTTTTTTTAATAATTGCTTTTAAAATGTTACAAATATTTAATTCACATGATGGTGACTTGCAGATTTCCTTTTTACTTGTCAATTTTGAACTACTGTAATTATTCAGATTGAAATATGCCATCTTTATCAGAATTAATTAACATATATGCATAATTTATTTAAAACAAGAGACACTTTCTAAATCCCTGTAGTTCCAATTAGTCAATTATGCCATCATGCTACAAGATTTTGTTTTTCTTCAGGACATGGTAACATTGCTGCTGTGGCATAAGATATGTGGCACTTTTCTTTATTTTGCCTTTTTTTTCTTTTTTTCTTTTTTTTTTTTCCCCAGATTTTCCAAAAATGCTGGCTTGTATCACACTCAGTCATAGTTGAAATTATTATTTTGTTTCTCTCTTTGCTTAACAAGGAGATACCAATGGTAGTTTTGTCAGGGTTAAAAGTTAACAGCAGAACTGCTAGAAATTCCAATTTGTGCTAGTTGTGCTGGTCTCTTATTTACATAAATGCTAGCAGCTATTTAGTAAGAAGCAGTGGGTAAGTTCTCAAATAAGCTGCATCTAAGTTCAATATGCAGCAGGGCCTCGGCCTGTGGAGAGTCCGTATCTGGAGGCAATTATCTAGGCCAGAATAAAACAAAAGCATTGTTAAGCAACCGAAAAGGGGATTGCCAAATATGTTCATTTTACTACTTGGCTGAGTGCATTTGACATCTTGGAGGGCTTTAAGGGCATGAGGGTGTGCAGAACACAGAGGGTTGGCTGCAGCACCAAAATGCTTTGTCAGTTCTAAATATATATAAATAAAAAGGAAGGAAAGGAAGGTTAGGAAGGTTACAACCGAATACAACCAATATAATGATGTAGAACTCCCAGTTTAATACTTAATAGTTATAGTTTTGTCTTTATTTTTTGTGGGTTTGGTTGGTTTTATTTTTGGTCATCAAAATTTGAAAATACACTGAAATAAAATAAATTAAAAAAAAAATTGGTGGTGGAATAAGTTCTCATCCAAGTCATTGAGGCAAGCAACAAATCTCTATCCAATCCACCACAGAGAGCTCATCAGAGTGTAGCATGACTATCTAAGGTTTTGGGAGATGTGTCATAATTGAAGCCTAAAAGTACAGGGAGGCAACAGACCTTTTCTTATGGAGAAAACCTTGGCAATTCATTCAAGTTCTGAAGGTCAAAAATAAGACAGTAGAAGTAAGTTCATGCTGGTTAATGTCTGTTGATTGAAGGCTTTCAAAATCAAAGCCTGCAATTATCTATTGTTATTCTGAGTATGAAATGTCTTCTAATTAATGCTATTACAAAGAATAGTTTCATTTTAACTGGCTTTATTTCAATTTATCTATAGATGAACTAAATACTTCCATTCTATCTTAGAATAAAAACTGTTACTGCAGTGTTTCTCAACCAGTAAAACTTCCCTTAGCAGTACTGTGAAGACATAAAGTACTCTATCCAAGAATAGTACTAAAAATTTCATTTTTTACACAAGTCACTGATGAAGACAGATACAAGAATTAAAATATGTTTTAAGTATTGCAATATAGAGGTTTTTGTGGACTGCAATATAAAGGAGTATAAAAATCACATGAGAAAATACATTCTTACTTAAAAATATATTTTAAATTTATTATTTTTAATATATTTTAATGCTGCCAAGTGGCTTTTAAGGTTTTGCCTTCATGGAATTACGTAAAGATTTTATAAATTTTTAATCCTACAACAAGGATTTAGATATCTCTATACTTGAGAGGGATGCTTTATTTTTTTTTGCTGATCTGACTGACTAGGCACATCCAATCTCATAATGAAATTTCCATGTTATTGGTAGAATTTTGATCTACTTTCTGCATATATGCACAATTACAGGTAAGATGTCCTAGAAATACTGAAGACCCAGAATTTATAGCATGTAGTTTACAGTTTGTTCTAGAAACCAATAAATTGTTCCAAAGTTTATTGGACACTTTGAAGCATGACTGCTTTTATTGAGGTGCCCGCTATCTTTTTTTAGCGTTTATTTTGGGTTTGTGGTTTTTTTTTAATATGTAGCACATCTGTGTGTATTCCTTGGAGATGACTGACTTTTCACACTCTCATATATCTTACAGCTGCTTGTAAAGAATACTTTCTCAAGCATTAGTTCACTTCAGGAGGAGGCACTTGTTTGTTTTTCCTGAACTTCTCAACAGGATGCTGCTAGGAGCAGTGTCATGGTACAGTAGTGCTGATAGGTGTGTTTTGCCACTTTACTCCTCCCAAATATTCTTTCTGTGTAAAGTTAACAACTCAACAGCACAGCGTGCTAAGGTTGCTATGAGTTTGGAGGCCTACAGTGAGAAGGGACTAAAAATGGAAGAGCTGTCATAACAGAAAAAGGTTGGAGGCTTTCTGGGAGTAAACTGCTGAACAGCAGAAGTGATGTTGAGATTGTTCCCTCTGTAGAAAGAGAAAATGCAATGAATATACTCGGATGAAATCTGCTTTAACATTGAGTTTTTCAGTGCTAGAAGGCAATTAACAGCCTTCTGCAAGGCTAGTTAGCTCTGATGCCATGTGGTAACACTGTTATAAATGTAGGGAATAAACTTTCTAGATACTTCTTTGGAGGATGTTTGTTTGTGGGCAAAACCTGCATCATTCCTGTCGTTCTTTTTGTTGTTGTTGCTAGTGGTGGGGTTTCTTTCCCATTTGGTTTCATTTGGTTGGGGTTTTTTGGATTATTTGCCTTCTCTGTAAAGGCCAGTTCATGGATGCATTTCTTGTCTTTGTGTTGCACTTGGTAGGATGTGGTAGCTATCGCTAAAAATCAGTTTTTCACATGTAGGCTTCAAGTATTTTCAAGTAACTATCTAAGGTATTCTGCCACTTTGTCACATTCAACTTATTCAAAACGATTCTTAAATTATCTAAAATTATTTTCTATTTTCTTACTTATTTTTAGTCCTTGCTTCTGATGAACAATTCTGACATTAGCAATGACATAGATCTTTACTGATTAATATTATTTATAAAAGTAGTGGCTCTCAGCTGCTACAGCCGTGCTTTTTTGGTTTAGTTTTTCTTATTACAGTGTCAGTATACGATTCAGTTTTCAGCTCTGCATTTCTGGTGAAGATGCTTGTCCAGAATAGAGGGAAGGACACAGCCCACTGTATCTTCTACAGTAACACAATTCAAGCAAACAGAGACAAGCCAAACATTTTTTCCCTTCCCTTTATGATTACTTTTTTTAATTCTGGATATGCCTACCCTCCACTCCTCACTGCAAGATGCCAACTTCTGCTTTGGGTTCTGTTATGTCAAGGGAAAGATAGAAGGAAGAGGGATTCATGGCTTATTGAAATCCCAGTAGCCGTAGAAATTTAATACTTGATTTCTAGTTACATCTGATTTCTAAATCTTTCATTTAAATTTTATTCAGAAAATAATTAATTTGAATTGTTACTCCTTTTTTGAATAAGTTATTTAATAGTATTGCCAAATAGGAGGGCAGGTTCTGGTAGGCCTTTTACTTTCAAATATCAGTCCATATTTATCTGGTTGTTGAACTTTAATGCTACAAATGTTAATGGCTTGCTTGGACTAGAAATCTCCTGAGTCATGTTTCCTGTAGAACTCTACAAATAATTGTCCAGCTTTGAGAAATATGAATGCAGTTTTCCAAAAAGGGTAGTATGAATATATTATTGCATACATCTCATGAATGCTTGTGAGAGTTAAATTTTACATGTACTTCAAGGGACTACTAAACCATACATACCATACAATGTTCAGTCTGGTCTGCAGTTTTTTATTTTTGCCTTGAAGAGTGCTTTTATATGAATTCTTTGTAGCAGTGATTGAAAGATACCAAATTTTTATACTGCTATAAAATAATTAAATGTGATATCCTTGAAGTGCTCACATATCATATTTCTGCTTCTTTTTTCTGGTTTCAAGAGTTATTTAGAGCAAAAAGGCACAGACTTTATTTAATGTACACATGGATACATCTATGTGTGTACATTTATGTGTACATAGTTATTAGACTACATTTGGGTTGAAAATAAATAAACTAATAGAAACTAATTATATTTGGTGTGTCACATATATATAACACTTTATTTTGATTGACTAACCTTGCTTTTTTCATTACTGTAAATTTAAATATTCTGACTTTCATTCAAAAATAAAAATTATAGTTTAAATATTTCTCATATAGATCTAAAGTTTTTTGCTACATATAGAAGTGTCACAGTGTAGTCTTGAGGAATCCAAATATATTGCTGCATACCTCAGTGGCCTATTGAGCATCTCCCATTTCTAACCACCTGGGACAGCTTTTCTTTTAGTTTTACTGGAGCAAACTGTCATTTTTGAAACACATGGGGCAACCATATTTTTTAAAAGAATTTTTTTTAAGTAATAATAATGGTAGTAGTGATATGTTAATTAGAGAGGTTTCAGTGTTAGCAGGTGTTCTGAGAAAGTCATTTAGTGAGATAAGTGTAAGCATTACAACTAAATTTTCATGAGAAATGCAGCAGAATAACACAAGTTACTTTATGGGCTTTGTATGTGAATATGCATATATTTTCTTGAGTGTCTATATGCACATTTTAAGACTAAAGAAAATTGAAGATCCAGATGCCTCAGCCTGGTGTCTGAGGAGAGAAATAAGTTGTGAAAGGATGGACAGACCAAATAGATAAGTTAAAATGAGACAATTTGCTAATGTAGTATGTGCAAGATAGCTTTTCTATTTTTTTCCTTTTACGTACTGTGTAGCTAACTAGTTAAATTGTTTTCTTCAGGACCATCGATCGATCATATATATGCCTCCAAAATCAGTGATATTCTCTATTAGGACTGAAGCATCTAAATAATATGATTTTTGAAAGAATGTCTACCAGCAATTTCTTGTAAAAGTTCTTTCAGGTCCTCTATAAGTAAGGTTTATATCTTTGAGAAGACAGGCATTAAAAACAACACTCCCATGTTAGGAATCCTGTGTGATGTGACAAAACAAAACAAACAAAAAATATCCTTACAAATTCACAAATGATGTAGGTGATCATGTATTTGGAGTTTAGTTAAAGGAAGTTCTCCCTGCTCATTAGCACACTTCTGGTATTACTTTTTATCTGTGATCTATAAAACATGAAATCAGAAATGTAGAGAATTTCTATGAACAGTCACTATTTTGTCACCTTCTATGTCAATATGTTTCCAAAGGCTGTAGATCAACTATATATTTTCTTGGAACGAAAACATTCTGGGATTTCTTTACATTGGGTGTATGCATGTGCTTTCGGAATAGGGTGTCTATTTCATGTTTGTCCAGATTAGAAAACCTACAAATTTTAATTCCTGAATAGATGTGTTTCTGGGATTTGTTTAAATTAATATGAATGCATTAACAAACTTTCAAATCATGAAATTCCAAATTGTACTTTCTAGTTTAAAAAGAAAGGTTTTAGTATCATGTTGAAAGTGCTGTGTTCCCCTAGTTGTTTAGTGTTGCATGTTATTGAAGAAATTGAAGTGTCTATTACAGAAGTCATTATTTTACTTGACACCTTGAAATGATTTAGTAATGTAGGCCTGACCTATGTGGAATTTCTAAAATGAAGGCCAGATTCTTAAAGAGGTATAATGATTTAAAATGAAAGGGCTAACACTAAAATCCCAGTAACACCATAATCTCAAAGTACTCTTGTGATTCCTATCTTTGTTTCTTTGGAGAGTAGGTAAAGAAAAGTTTGAACACTTCTGCATGGGTTAATTGTAGTACTTCCCATACTTGCCATTTCAAACAGACCAGTGGGCTGAAAGTGATCTATGTCAGAAACCTCAAATATTTCCTGCATTTGTCCTTAAGAATTATTTCTAATTGTTTCTTGGAAGTGAACTGGAAATTGCAGTAAGCTATACATTTGTATAGTACTAAGAAACTAAAGGAAGCATTCTGTTGTATATCTATACTAGCAAACAGTTCCTGAAGACACAACTTTTGTGATGACTGAAACTATGACACTGGAAACCACTCATGTGCCTTCTACATACCTGGCAGAGATCCTTCACCTTCTGCAAGCCTTGTCTGAAGTAGAAGAGCGCCTTAATTCTCCAATACTGCAGGCTAAAGATTGTGAGGATCTCTTCAAACAAGAAGAGTGTCTCAAGGTAAGATAGAAAACTTTTCTTACAATGATGAGTTTATGTTATTTTGGGGGCTCTGTATATTGGAAGCCTGCAATATATTCTCTGAGACATCAGCTCAGCCTGTCTTTGTGTTGTGTGCATGTAAGGATGTTTATATGTTATGGCACATTGATAAAAAATACAAGAACACTTAAGAGTTCACTTATTTTTATCTGTTTCACCTGTATTTGGAAGACAAGAGCACTGGGGTATCTGCAAAATACCCCCTTGAGTGGAGAGAAAGGATGGAGAGGGGCAGTTGTATGTTTAAAGTTGTGAATTTATGGTATAAGTTTTGCTTGTGTGTTTGTAATTTGACGTAATTACTAGGTAACCCTATCCACATGCAGTCTTGACAGCTTTATTTTAGCATTTGATTTAAAAATATTTTTATTAAAACAGCAGCAAATGTTAGATGTTCCATTCCAATCTAGAACTAAAAAAACCCCTTGAAGTCTGATTGGCGTGGTACTCTGTACATTTATTACAGTTTAATTAGTAAACAGAAAATACTGTCCCGTAGGTAGATGATGTGCTTAAATAAAAGCTAAATCAGTCTTGCTGCTATGACTCGAAATGTTACCTTCTGGTTTCTTCCTCACTTGCAGCAGTGAAATCCTTTGAAATTGGTGGAATTTTTCCAAGACAGAATTGACATAAGAAGAGAATAAGATTAAAGTTGTAAGCCTCAGTAGATGAATGTATTATCAGCTTTCACAAAATAATGTTTGTGTAAAGAAAGCCTTGTAAAAAATCATGCTTAAGTGTTGTATATAATTACAGCAGTTTCAAATTGTCATCCAGCATGAAAAGAAGACTACATTTTCATTTTTCTGTGATTATTTGGGGGAAGGAAATGTTTTAACAAAGGAAACATTAGCCTAAAGAGGTTGGAATTTGCCTACAGTCAGCTGTAAGAAAGAAGCTTAGAGGAAGAATCAGGGCAGTGACTCTAGTTAGGTGCTTTTAATTGTCTGCTGTAGGAGTCCATTTATCTCTTTCTACAAAAGAGGAAATGTAATAAAACCATATTCAAATGTTGCTATTAGCTTCTATAAAATCATATCTATTTATAGTTCTTATATATGCATAGATGTTGTACATTTTAGGCATTTGTATACACACACATATTATAAAGTCTTGAAAAATTAGGGTGTTTTCAGTTTCCTAGTAAGGCAATATGGTATGTGTAGTGAAGCATAACGGTGGAGTATCGGAGCAAAGTAAGCATTTAACTGATAACACTCCTGTGTGAAAAAGCAGTAGCCTGTTCCTTTTGCCACTTCTGAATTTTTTGAATCGTGAATTAGTTTGTGTTGGAAGGGACCTCAAAGTCCATCTAGTTCCAACCCCCTGCCATGAGCAGGGACACTCTCCACCAGACCAGGTTGCCCAAGGCCCCATCCAGCCTGGCCTTGAACACTAGGGAGGGGGCAGCCACAGCTTCTCTGGACACCCTGTGCCAGGGCCTCACTGCCCTCACAGGGAAGAATTTCTTTCTTAAACTTAATCTAATTGTACCCTCTTTTAGTTTAAACCCATTAACCCTTGTCTTGTCACTACAGTCCCTGATAAAGTGGCCCTCAGGTACTGGAATGCCACTATATGATCTCCCTGGAGCCCAACTCTCTCAGTCTGTCTTCATAGGAGAGGTGATCCAGCCCTCTGGATATTGAAGTGTTTCTGAGTATTGAAGCAGACAACACTCCAATGTTATTGTCATCAATCATTTCAAAAAATCCTTTCTGGTAAAATGACTCTTCTGCACAAAAACAACAAAAAAAAAAAAAACCACAAAACCAAACCCCCACAAAACCAAACCAAAATAAAATAAAAAAACAACACCCCCCCCCCAAAAAAGGAAGAAATCACAGATCATGTAAATCATAACTAATGACCTACCACTTGGTCCTTGTCTATGAACTTATGTTCATTGCTCAATTGGATGGAAAAACAGTGACCTACCTCAGGCAGTTTACTGGCAGTTGACTTCCTTTTAGTGCTTCTTAATGCTTTACATTTGGGCTATCTTAATCTGATTTATGTCTATAACTAATCTGTTGTTCACCCATATATATTTGGTATTATCGGAGTTGACACCAACTTTAATAATATTGATTACTGAGGTTACAAGTAAGTATTGCCATAGGTTTAATTTAACTGAACTATTAAATTGTTATGAGATGCATTTGTGGGCACAGTTCCATCTCCTCCCAAATAAATCTCTTCTAAGAGGCAAATGGATCTTGCACATTCGTGGGCTTTTGGAAGGGTATAGTTTTGATCTGAGCCTGCTTAATGAATATTTATTTCCAAGGAAAAGCATTCATCATTGTCATTATCCCGCAGTAAAAATAGAAAAGTAGTGCATAAATTGTTCAGCAGCTGGTTGGGAAAGGTTTGAAATTAAATTGTGGTTGATTTTTATCCCTGACAGTTCTACATGAATCAAATTACAGAACTGTCATGAATAGCTCTGTATTTTAAAACTGAGTTTGTGATTATTTTTTTTTCTGTTCCCATTCAGAAAGAATCCATTTTAGTTAATCCTTAAAAGGAAAAATAAGTTTATTTACAAGAATCTTTGTGATAACTGCTTTGAACATATTCCTCCAAACTAAATACGTAGAGTAAGACTTTAAACTGATTACTTATTCTCCAATAGTATAAATATCAAATGCAAATTAAAAATTGTTTATATAAACTGTCACAGATTATTCTAGCACTAACTTTTTATATTAAAGGAATTTTAAATAATAAAACATGATATTTTGCTGCGGAAATCTGATAACTTCTAAAATTCAGTAAATTAGAATGGTTTAATGGGCACATTTAGTAAATCTGCTGAACCTAGCTCATAGGAGTATTTTTCTCTTAATTGTAAGCTTTTTGGAGTGGAAAAATCAGATGGAGATACCAAGTCTTGTCTCTTTAACTCATAAAGTCAGCAATTGCAATGATTCCATTTTCCTACTGCAAGCTCTTTTAAGCATTACAACATACAGCACATCCATTTTTCTCACAATATTTAACAAACACTTTAAATATTACAGTTCTCTCAAAAAATGAAACTCCAATTGATTGTATGTAAAAGCATGGTTCAGAGATTGAAGGATTAGTAAATTTGGCTTAATTATATACTCTTAAAATAGGACAGATTTTGTTATAAACACAAAAATTATGGCACTTCTGTCTTTTGCTGATCTTCACATTGATGGAATTCATAGTCTTTGAGTTCACCGTACAGAATTGTTTGTAATTACAATACATTTCATTGTATGATCAAGTGTAGGGATACAAATCCTTCAGAATTTAGCTAATTATCCTTGCTTGCAGTGGGTGTTCCAAATGCGTTCTGAAAGTTAAATAAATGTACATATTTGCATATATTCAACTTAATCTGATTTTAGAATATCAAGTTATATTGCTCATACATACTAAGCCAAAGTTTTCTTGTGTGATGATTGTTTTATGCAAGCTACTTGTCTTGTTCAACCCTAGATTATTTAATGGGAAATGTATACATTGGAATACATTTGTTAGACAGTTAAAACTAGTGTGTATTTCTATTTGCAGGCATATTGCAAAAATGAGTGTGCTAAAATGAAAGTCTACCTGGAACTTAAGAACTTTAATTTACATTTATAGCCGTATGTGACAAAATGTTTAGTAGAATTTCATGTTAAGAATCACTGTCATGGTGTCATAGTCATGGCATAGTCATACTGGTTCATTATTTAATTATCATTATTAACTGTTAATTCAAGCCTTATTTTCCGAGTTTGCTTGCTTTATGTAATTAATAATACAAAACTGTAGTAGGACATATATATATATTAGGCATTTCTTTTTATTATTTTTCTAATTTTCATACTTTTAGCAGGAACATTTTATTGTATAATACAATTAAACATTTAGCTAAAGTATTTTTCAATGATGTAGTAAGTTTATTATTTCCAGCAGGGTCTTTAAATAGCTCAGTTGAATCATAGAATCAGCAAGATAGGAAAAGACCTTCAAGATCATCAAGTCCAACTGTTAGCTCTACACAACCAAACCAGTAAACCATCTCCTGAAGCACCTCATCTACCAATTTTTTAATTATCCATCAGGCATGGAGACTTACCTGGGCAGCCTTTTCCAATGCTTCACCTTAATTTTGGTGAAGATATTTTTCCTAAAATTAAGAAAATATATATATTTCCATGCTCTGATTTTTTTCTCTCCTGTTTTTCTCCCCTTTCTTTGGTAATTCTTCATCTACTGACAGAGCGTTTTTTTTCATAATTTTCTACTGTGTCTTATTTACTGTACACATTACACCTCCATGATTCTGGTAGCCAGAATCCCCTTTCAAATTGTTTGTTAAACCAATAATACCCATATCAGATATTGCAACTAACAGTTCTATACAGATTTTAAAATTGTAATTAATTTGTGGAATTTTTACACCCTTTAATGATTACTAACTCTGCTGGTTTCATTTTAGTACTAGAAGAAATGCTGTAACAAATCTGCTATACATATAATTATAGCACATAATTCTATATATGTTTGGATATTGATATTTAGAATGGTTTTCTGCTCAACTTCAAAATCCAGTCAACCACAACTTAGAAATTAGTGTGATCAAATGCACTCTCCAAAATAATCTATCAATAACAGAGTCCTTGGTGGTTGATTTGTACAGAAATAACCAAGGAAATTCTTACAGAAAGTTGTTCTTCTCTGACAGATAAAGACACATTCCAGGTAGAGAAAATGAACTGGTCTTTTGAGTCTCTAGCACTCAGATTTCTCTTTTCAAGAGGAATGAGATGGATCATTCCCCAAAGGCCACTGTCACTTCAGCTGCTAATGATTTTCTGTTATCCTTTTTCTCTTAAAAAATTAAAGCCTTGTGCACTTCTGTTAACCATGTTATGAAATCTCCCAAGACATTGTTGATAACTAACTGCTTGAAGCTATTAACTTCAACATGAAAGATAGATGGGGTATGTATATGTGATACATGAGTTTGCACATACACATATAAACTTGATCTCTCTCTTTTTTTTTTTTTTTTTTCTTGGAAACTCTTATGCCATCCAGTTGTGGGCTTCATTTATAGAAGGTCAGCTGTATTATCTTTCTTTGTCTGTAGCAGCTGTGCTCTGAACAAAAGCAAAAATCTGACATATAAATCAGAAATTACATGCCTATTCATAGACCACTAAGTCTAAACATTATGGGATATGTCACTTACCAATTCTGCTCTGAAGAGCATAGATGTGTTTCATCTATTTTTAACATTTAGAAAATTTATCTACATGGTTAAAAAATACATACAATTTCAAGGCATGTAGGCACATATATTACTCTTCAGTTGATTATTTAAACATGTCAAACACCGTAAGTGCCTTCTTGGGTGGATGAGATGAGATGATATTCAGACCTACTGAAAAGATGGCTACTTAACTTGAGTGCTTAAGTGTATGCTGGCAGTTTTTCACATTTAACTACATTTACTGCTATTCTTTTATATATAAAATTTTAGTCATGGATGAGATTTTATGCCTCCTTTACATTGAAGATTTGGAGGCGTTTTATGTTTTTATCCCCTGATAAATAATATTGACTACCTTAATTATCCATGGCCTGAGCATATAAAACCAAGATTTAGATAGACATGGGTAAGGAACGCTGAGTATGAGATGTTATACAGGGAAAGTCAAATGAGGTTTCTTGAGTAATGCCCCGGACCCAGTTCAAGTGTCATTATTTCTGACCAAGAGCTGTTAGAAATATACCCCTACATCTGTTTTCAGTAATACTAGCAAATCTTAAAGATGAAAAATAAAATATTGGTGTGAAGTTTTCATAAGTACAACTACTCTTTAAACTACGTTTCAATTGTTATAATTTGTGATTACTAGACTCTTCAGATAGTTTCCATTATGTGACACTAGATCATAAATGTATTTTTCAAATGTATTACTTCAAGTTTTGTTGCCTTTAAAACATTGCAGAAAAAGGAGCAAACTACCAAAAAGAAACTTTTTTTTCCTAGCTGTAAAAGATGCTGTCACAAGAATGTTCTCTGGACTTGAACTTGTATAGTAGAGATGAGCACAAGTTTGGAGGACTGGACCACTATCACATCCAATACAATTCTACTTGCATTCGTATTGCCAAACACAAACTATATATCTGAAACATCATTTTTAGTGGGATGCAGGCAAGGCAAAAATGTTTTGGAATATTGTTTTTGTCAATGCTTAGTATAACTTTTATTGCCTAGAATGGCTCCATTAGATAGCATGCTTGCAGACTGGAATCCTTTGCACCTGAGTAACTACAGCATTCTTGTTCCTAAGCACCCGTAGGGAAATAAAACAGAGCTGTTGAGTGCTGACTTCCCACATCTGTCTGAATCCATGTGAGAGAATGAATGAGGAACTCTTTAGATGCATTGATTTGTCCTGACAATAATATCAACAAATCAAGGAAGAGTCACCTCATGCTAATGGTCTTTTTTCCTCTATTTTTGGTACATTATAACCTCCAACATTCTCCTGTATTGTTTCAAATTTGATACCTGCTCCTCACAAATGAAGGAAAGGAAAAACTGGATTTTTATGCATGGTGTAAAGGAACTATCAGAGTCTCGCTACAGGGTTTAACCAGCATAGGACAGACTCTTAGTGGGCAATTTTAATTTTCTGGGTTTTTGGGGGTTTGGTTTTTTTTTGCTTTCTACCGTTCATTATGTTTCTGTTCACTGCAAAATAATACAACATCCTTTGATCCCTACCTCCTTTCAAAAGTGCTAGTACTGTGAAAGACCTTTCAACACACAAACTAGCAATTTGTTCTTCTTGTAACACTGTTAAATTAGCATTCCCCTTATCTCTGAAGTAAACTTACTGTGGAGTTGTGTGCAGCAATTTAAGAATAGTTTTGTGTTAAACTTGGCTAAGAGTCTGGCTAAATGCCTTTGGTCTGTTGGTGTGGTAAGTTCTTAGCTACCAGTTCTCAGTATTCATTCTGAGGCTTATGTGTTTCAGAATAAATAAGGGACAGAAGAACAGCAGAAGATCTATACTTAGTGGTACTGGAAATGTAGGGAGGTGGAAGAAATGGTTGCCCACAGAAGTTGTGGATGCTCCATCATTGGAAGTATTTAAAGTCAGGTTGGACAGGGCTCTGAGCAACCTGACCTAGCTGAAGATGTCACTTCCAACCCAAACTGTTCTATGATTCTGTGGTAAAAGCTGCATGTGGCTGTAAATATTTATCTGGAGAATTATGCCTTTCTCTGTGCAGCAGTTTCAGTGAGACATGTATGCACATGCCTTTATTAAGAATTCATTAAAAAGCAAGAATGATAAGAAATTACTACATCTTGACACTGAATGGAGTAGGGAGATGTTTATTTTTACATTGCTTTTTGAATATACCTATCTCAAGAATTATCTGAGGCTTTTAGTCGCTCAGTGGTATTTTCAGATCCTTTATCTAGTTTGGTATAACTTTTCGTAAGCTTTCTTGCCATCATCCAAGTGATTGTTTCAAATGCAGAAAATCTCATAGTTGATAACTTTTCATTAGAGAAAAGGAGGAAATCTTAATGTCCAAAATTTTAGGGAAAGTCTAGCTCTAGGCTGAAATGAAATTGATAGACTCATCAATCCAAAACATTTTAATTCTTTCATGTCTAGCCACCTTTTATTTAGGTAGCAAGAAATATAGTGTGAAGTTCACCACTGTAAGGAACCATGGCCATAGCTTTTCAAACCAGTGGATTTCATTGCACTAAGGAAAGTATTTTTATTTGGCTGAAGGAAATCAGCAATTGTTACATGTTCTTGATTTATGTTGATATCCTGACTAGTATCAGAGAGACAACATTTTCCTTACAAATATCACAGAGAGAAAAATAAAATCCCTAGAACAGCACAAGTATCATGTGTGGTGTCACAATGAGGCTGGAAGAGGCCACCAACAAGAAATGGAAGCAAAAGTGTAAATTTATTTTGCCCGTGTGTCCTCTCCGAAAAGACAGATAAATGTTAGTTGCATAAAAAACATGTTTTTCCTTCAAAAACCTCTGCTTATTTTTCTGATTTTGATAGTCATAATGTGGACCTGAAAGGTAAGCATGCTTATGTAACTCATGTTTTCGGTTGATATAAAAAAAATCATAGAATCATAGAATATACTGGGTTGGAAGGGACCCATAAGGATCATCAAATCCAACTAAGTGTTTGTGTTGTCTTTCTGGTAAAGAATAAGAAAATCACAGGAGCACCAAATTATGCCTGTCTGGATAGTAGACTGAAATGTGAAAGGAAGCGCTCTGATTGAGGATTTCCTTACATCAGTCTTGATTCACAAGGAGGAAGTCTCTGCTAATTGCTTTTTGTTACATTCAATGCTTTTATCCTTAAGTCACCACACAGTTTATGACAATATCATTCCTCAGCATTGGGTTTTCTAACAAATTCAGTCATTCAAATGATTCTACAAGATTTAGTAGAAAGAAAGAGGCTGAACACTACCTACTTCACAGAATAAAAATAAACAGCATATTTATGTATTGCTTTATAAAGCAAAAAGAAAACCTGTGTAATTCAGTCAATGAACTGAATGGACTGATAAATGGATAATTACTATTCCTGGGAACATATGGAGTTGTAAATGTTTTCACACATTTTAAAAATGTTAAACGTTCAGAGTAAATTCAGGTTTTCTTCCTTTGGGTCTTCCAACATATGCATTGTGCAGTTAGGTAGGTGTACTGCGAACTATTTTGTCTTTCTCTGAAACAACAATGAACTGACTACTTGAAGAATAGCAAATGTTGGGTTGTGAATATCCAGCAAAAGCAAAACCAGTGATAGCCGATAAACTATTTTTTTCATGCTCTTATTTTGGTATCTGTTTAA
Source organism: Gallinula chloropus (assembly GCF_964237585.1). Taxonomy (NCBI): domain Eukaryota; kingdom Metazoa; phylum Chordata; class Aves; order Gruiformes; family Rallidae; genus Gallinula; species Gallinula chloropus. Next base: position 124,744,712 of record NC_140085.1, read on the forward strand.
TATCTGCTGAAACAAGTATAAAAGGGAAGCATAAAGAGCAATATAATTAACATTTGAATATAAGTATGTAAAATGGGATTTTTTTTTCTGCTTTCTTAAGAAGAAATGATCTTAAAACAAAAGTAACATTGGTGTATAGGAATTAATGAGTGACTGAAATCAATACTTCTTTGCTTTCCCTCCAGCCACTACCTTTCTCAGATATAGCTTAATAAGTCTTCAAAGAAAGGATGGTCATTCAGTCATTATTACCCAATTATTGTAAAACTGTTAACTATTATCAAAGTTATTGTTGACTCTCTTGAGGCACAAGAGGCCTTGCAGAAGGAACTCAATACATTGAAGCTTTAGTCTGTGATTACTGGGATGAAATTTAACAAGTAAAATTGCTGAATTCTGCACCTAGGACAGAGTAATGCTGGACAAAAGTATAAATTGGGAAAGAAGTGACTACAGAACAGCCCTGCAGAAAGGGACCTGGGGGTGCTGGTCAACAGCAGGGTCAATAGGAGCAAGCAGTGTGCTCTGGCAGCCAAGAGGGCAAACTGCACCCAGAGGTGCATCAAACACAGCTTAATTGGCTGGTCAAAAGAGCTGAATATACTGCTGTATTCAGTGTTGGTGCAACATCACCTTGAGTACTCTGCGCAGCACCCCATTTAAGAAGGATGTGAAGGTCTTTGTGTCCTGAGGAGGGCAGAAAAGCTATTGAAAGGGATGTCCTATGAAAAGCAGTTGTTGAATTTGGACTTGTCTAGTTCAGAGAGAAGTAGGCTGAGAGGCAGCCTCGTTGTTCTCTAAAGCTTCCTCAGGAGGGGAAGTGGAGAGGGAGGTGCTGAGCTCTTCTCCCTGGGATCCAGTGATAGAACATGTGGGAATGGTTCAAAGCTTCATTGGGGAAGTTTAGACTGGGCATTAGGAAGCTTTTCTTTACCAGAAGGGTGTTTGAACACTGGAACAGACTTCTTGGAGAGGTGGTTGATGCTCCGAGCCTGTCAGTGTTTAAGAGGCATTTGGACAATGTGCTTAATAACATGCTTCGACTTGGTCAGCCGTGAATTGGTCAGGCGATTGGAATAGCTGATCATTGCAGGTCCCTTCCAATTAAAATATTCTATTTTGTTCTGTTCCATTCCGTTCTGTTCCTTCTGTTCAGTTATCACTTTCTCCCACTTTCTTAAGAACTTATTAATTTATAAAAACAATGATTTTTTTTTTCTTTTCTAAAATCTCAATATTACAGAGCATTAAAGATAGCCTGGGAAGACTGATGGGTCACAGAGACATCATTCACAGCAAGAAGATACCAGCTTTGCAAAGTGCTACACCAAGGGAAGCAGCAAATATACAAGAAAAGCTGACTCAACTTAACTTTCAGTGGGATAAAGTTAACAAGATGTACAGGGACCGACAGGCGTAAGTAACATTTAAAGACTGTTATTTCTGACAGCATCCATTAATATTTGGCTTATTGTTGGTGTTTGTTTCTTAGTCTTCATTTTGTGGAAATACCTTTTAAAGTTGCAGAAGATACTTTTTTGTAACTCAGCATAAAATGTTTATAGGGAATTGTAATTAAATTTGTCAGCTTTTTTGTAAAATGGTAAATATTCTGACCAAGTATTACTTGCATAGGCCAAAACCTGTCATGATATTGCATACATATTTTTATGTTATTATAAATGAGAAATCTTTACCTTCAAATAGTAGTAGGCATTTTACTCTTTTTTTCTATAATCAACCTGAACTATTGATTTACAAATCTAAATCCATAATGGATGCAACAGAGTAAAATCCCTTTTAATTGCAGAGGATTTACTCATTCAAGGAGTAATTTGTACTTTATTTTTAAGGAGCAGAACTAGAAGTGTTAGCAACTCTAAATCCAGTGTCATCTTTTTTATAAGTCTGTATATTAGATATAAAGGCATGGCAAGACAATCAAGAGAAGTATAGAAAAGTATTAAAAAAATAATAAATAAAACTGTGATCTCCTATAATATCGTCATACTTATTGTTCTCCTTGTGTAGTATTTGTGGTTTTTTGTTTTTTTTTTTTTTAATCTGAGCATCATATTATGATGAAAATATAGTTAACCTATTTTGTTACCTCTGGCATCACTCACATTAGTAACAACAGACACTAGAAATCCAGTAAATTATTTACACTGTGTAGTAAATATCCGCTGTTTGAAACTTTTGGCATTGTGCAATAAAATACCTAAGTTTATACGTCCTCTTTTAATTTTTTAATTTGATTTTATATCAGATGTTGCTGGCAGTGTTACAGATATTTCTATTATTTATGAGATATACTTATTTTTTTAGATTGAGTATTTTAATAGTTAACAGGTAAGTTTGCTTTAAATAGAAGTCATAGTTTCAAGCGTTTATTGAATTACCACTGAGAAGTCCTTGATAATTCTTCTGAGAATGTAAACTAATAATATGACACTGAAAAACATTATATCTGACTAGTTCCTTTAATTTAAATTGTCCATTCATGGGAATTTTATAGAATTGGACCTTCAGACAATGTTAAAAACTTGACACTAAAAGTTTCATTTGATGTGCTACACCAAAAGACAATTGATTTAATTTTGCTAGAATATCCCTTTTTACACTACATATATGTTTAGAAATATCTTTTTTCTCAGAAACTGTTCTTTAAACTATTATTATTATTCTGGAAAAAATAACATAGTGTCCAAATTATTATTGCATTGTATAGTAGGAAGAGGTAAGAATCTAAACATGCAAGCAGTGACTAGAAGAAAAAAAACACTGATTTTGTCCTAGAAGCCAAACCTTGGTAACTTGTGTTTTCCTTGTGTTTTCCTTGTTTAGAAATGGCTGTCACTTTGCAGATTTGTACAGTCATATTATTTTTGCTGTCAGCCAGTTACTAGCTTTGATTTTAAGGTTGCCAAGGAGAGAGAGAAATTTTTAAAAATAATAATCAGAGAGAATCATAGTATAAAATAAAATTGAGTAATCTTCATGTCATTTTTATTTGTCTCAATATTTAACATTGACAAAACTGGGACAGATTTATAATCTGGTAAATTTTCCAGGTTCTCCCATGCATAATACTGTTTTTAAAAGCAGGAAGCCTGGCCCTGGTGTAGTGAGAAAAATATTGTGTTTCTCACAATGCCATGTATAAAAATGAAGGCTAAGTGCATAGCAAGGAGAGCAATTTCCTGTTAGGTGAAATCTTGGATCACCAGCATTTCCATGGTTATCCCTTATTTAGAGTATAGTGATATTTAGCCAACAGCAGAAAGTATTCTGAGGTGAGTCTGTGATTCTGTGAAATGAATTAATGTTTGTCAAGTATTTTGAAGTCATGAGATAAAGGCACTAGAGAAATGTATGATTACTCTTCAGCTGGTGTTTTCCTGGCGGAGTCATCCTCTTTTAGTATGATGGACAGCAACTCAAAGGGATGATAAGCTTGACTACTGTCTGGAGTTGCATGCCTTTATTTTTTTTTTGAATCTTTTGTTTGTGCTGTCAGTCTTACCATGTCACTGTTTCAGTGTTTTCATTTGAGCTATGAGATGTTTCCTATAGCTTCTGCAATTCTGTGAGGTTCATTTGGACTGCACACAAATCCTAGGAAGATTGAAGGAAGACAGTATGGCCTTTAGCATTTTGCTTCTAGCAGTTTGTGTCTGTAAGGAGTGAAAATATCAGCGTAAATTTGCCTTTGAGAAATGGATGAAGTTATGTTTATGAGATAGGCAATTGATGATGATGTTTTAGGACAGTTTGGGAATTATTATTATTGTCTTACTTTCATAGAATCATAGAATGTGTTAGGTTAGAAGGGACCTTTAAAGGTCATCTAGTCCTCCCCTGCAGCAATCAGGGACAGCTTAACATCGGCCCTGACCTTAATTATCTCCAGGGATGGGGCCTCCACTATGGTTCTGGGCAATCTGTTCCAGTGATTTACCACAAAAATATTGAAGATTTTTTTCCTAATATCCAACCTAAATCTCCCCTTTTCTAGTTTAAAACCATTACCTTTTGTCCTATTGCTACATGCCCTCATGAACAGTTCTTCCCCAGCTTTCTTACAGGCACCTTTCAGGTGGAAGGCCACTATAAGGTCCCCCCAGAGCCTTCCCTTCTCTGAGCTGAACAGTCACAACTTGCTCAGCTTATCTTCATAGGAGGGGTGCTCCAGCCCTTTGATCATTTTTGTGGCCCTCCTCTGGCCATGCTCCAATAGATCCATGTCCTTCTTGTGTTGAAGGCTCCAAAGCTGGACACCACACCCGATCCAGACCTGGTCTCACCAGAGCAGCGTAATGGGGCAGAATTACCTGTCTCAATCTTCTGGCCACACTTCTTTTGATGCAGCCCAGGATGCAGTTGGTCTTCTGAGCTGCAGATGCACATTGGTGGCTCATGTCATTTTTCATCCATGAAAAACTTAGTATCCCACAAGTCCTTTTCCTCATGTCTGCTTTCCAGCACATCATCTCCTAACTTGTATGGATAACAGGGATTGTCCTAACTCAAGTGCAGCTTGTTGAACCTCATGAGGTTCACCTGGGCCCGCTTCTCCATCCCTCTGGATGGCATCCCATCCCACTTGCACATTAACCTCTCCATACAGCTTGATGTCATCAGCAAATGACTGCTTTCAATGGAGAGTGTCTAAATGGATGTGAGTATTCAATGTTTGAAGGGTTACAGAAACATTAACAGCTACGCTGTTCATTTCTGAATATTTGATTTAGGAAATCAAAGTGTTTTACTAACATGGAAATTATTATTTAAGTAAATGCAAAGCCAACTATCACTATGATAGATGGAAGAACAAAACAACTTTCCTTACCCCTGTAGAATCTAAACTCTAAAACTCATAGAAAACAATGGAAAAATTCATGTTGAATTCTTTTGTGTGAAATAGATTTCCCGGAAGTCCTGACTCATATCTAGACACTTTATAATTTACTTTATTGTGATTTCCTTTTTATTAGAAACAAAAATATATTTTCAGTTTCTTTTGCAGAATACATGCCAGTTTGAGAGAAATTCATTGTGATGAATGCTTAAATAGTTTTACAATTTCTATTCTTTTACAGAGGTTGAAAACCTTTTTGTTTCCCTCTGTTACTTCAGCATGTTTTCTGTATTTGAATAAGTATTCATACTGTACCTACTGTTGGGTAACAAGCAATAATTCACTGAAAAACATCTAACCAAAAATCCCGTGATTATCCTAGTGGACTTTCAGTTGTATTAGAAACCTAGGATAAATGCAAACTCATTGAAACACTTGTCTTCAACTGACTCATTTTTGAAGTAAAGCCTAGGTTTAGCTGGTTCTTTCATACATGAGTTTCTTTCCTGTACAAATTGATTTTATAACATGGTAGTTGGTCGCATTTCCAACAGATATGTTCACACCAAGGGAAATTTGGGGCTTTTTTTCGTTGCAGTTTTCTAACTGCGTAACAGCTCCAAGAAAGAGCAACAGTGGCAAGATTCATATTTTGTGAGCTAAGGAGTAATTCATTATTTAATTTATAACTTCAGCCTTTGCCTCATGATACTAAATTTCTAGGTTATCTTTTCCAGTAGCCACATTAAGATAATACAGTCTGAATTTTGTAAGGTAAAGTTACATTACAGTGCCAGAAAGATTAACCATACAGATGACATAATTGTTCCTGTCCTTGTACCAGTATTTAACAACAGTTTCTCTTCTTTTCAGCAGCCTTAGATACCATATTTTTATAGTAATTACAACAATTTATGAAGTGAAACTAACACCGGGTTCCTATATATATCTTCAATGAGAACATATATTTTGAAAAAAACCCCTAGTATTATTCAATAAATAGTTGAAAATATATATTTAAATTATTGCCTTATATAAGTATGTATTTATGTTATCAAACTATCACTTGTGGATTGCCTTCTTTCTTTTGTCAGGACACTGTTTTCTCTGGATATTTATATCCCAGTCTCATTTCTGTGAACAACATAAACTCACTAAGTGTATTTCTCTCTAACAATATCAATAGTCATTGAATCAATTAACTTTTCCAGAATAGACCAACATTATATCAATTTAAAATATTTCTAAAGCAATTGCAACTCAAAGCTCATGCAATGGTTTGGTTTGGTTTGGTTTGGTTTGGTTTGGTTTGGAAGCGACTTCAAAGATCATCTATTTCCAATCAGGAGCAGGGCCACCCTCCACTAGCCCAGGTTGCCCAAAGCCCCATCCAACCTAGCCTTGAAAATTGCCAGGGAGGGGGCAGCCATAGCTTCTCTAGTCAACCTACGCCAGGGCCTCATGACCCTCACAGGAAACAGTTTCTTGCTACTATGTAGTCTAAATCCACCCTCTTTTAGTTTAAGCTCATTACCCCTAATCCTGTCACTGCAATACCTGATAAACAGCCCCTCTCCATCTTTCCTGTAGACTCCCTTCTTTAGGTACTAGAAGGCTGCAATAAGGTCTTCCCAAGGTTTTCTCTTCTCAAGGATGAACAAGCCCAACTCTCTCACCCTGTCTTCATAGGAGAGGTGCTACAGCCCTCTGTTCATCTTTGTGGCCCACTTAGGGACTCACTCCACCAGCTCCATGTCTTTCTTCAGGTAAAGGCCCCAGGAATGAACACAGTACTCCAGGAGAGCTCTCATGAGAGTGGAGTAGAGGGGAAGAATCACCTCCCTCGACCTGCTAGTTATGCATCTTTCGATGCATTTGAGTTTGTCCAGGAGCTCCTTTTTCTTCCATGCAGGCCTTCTGGCATTTTTTGCCTGACTTCCCCTTTGTTGGGATGAGCTTGGAGAAGGTGATCCTTGAATATTAACCAGCTTTCTTGGACGACTCTTCCTTCTAGAGCTTTGTCTAATGTTACTCAACCAAGAAGGTTCCTGAAGAGATGAAAGTCTGCTTTCCCAAAATCCAGGGTAGTGAGCTGCTTGTGCACCTTCCTCACTGCCCTGAGGATCTTGAACTCCACCATTTTATGGTCACTGCCACCAAGGCAGCCCTTGAGCTTCCCTCAAAGAGAATGCATAAAACTAAAATTAAAAAAATTAAACACAAGCTAGAAAAAATAGGAAAAATCTTAAATTAATCTAATTTAAAAGCAACGTACTTAAAGTTTACAGATATTAGAGACCTTGAACATTTTTGAAACTGTTTCTTGATCATGAGTTAAAATTCTAATGGATCTCTCATATTAATTTCAAATAACTAACTTTTTCCTGTCTTTTTTAAGAGTTATCTTGCAGGACACACATTACAGACTAGTTTCATGCTTTTCTAATTTATCTGAAATCTACTAAAAATTAAATGTTGTGAGAGAATTGAAAAATTGATACCAACCAGATATCCTTACAAAGTGTTTCTTGCTAATTGTAAAAGGAGGAAAAAAGTGATATGCATCTTATATCAGATTGCAAATCCATAATAATGTTGCCAAGGTAGATTGATAGTTTTATAAAAGTCATAAACAAGTAACAATTTTTGTAGTAACAAGTGAAAATCCATAAATAATTAGTTTATAGGCTCATACTAAGAATTATTTTCATTTTTGGACAACAGTACAACAATTTCTGAGTAGCTTTTAATTAGGTGTGGATTATCTTAATAAGGCCTAATGAAACACCTGTATTATACAGCAAGAATCTATTCACTGGCAAAGAAATAGCTATTGTGTGGTCATATTTCTAACACTACATAATAGCACGTGTAATCCATTCCTGATATATTCTGTTGAGCTGGGAATGGATCTGATGCATGGATCAAGATATTAGGAAAAAGAAATTAAAGTCATTATTTTTTCAAACTTAAGTAACCTGCATATTTCCTGTATAGTTGCAGAATCAGCCATAAGTAAGCCTTGAGGACTTGCCTGTCAATGGTATCTGAATCAGATCCAGCTTCTGTGCTTTGCTCACTTAGATAAAAATATATAGTTACGAAGCTAAGGCATCTGAATTCAGTCTGGGCAATGCATTCACAATTTACTTCCCTTTTCAGAATATGAAATATCTTCTTAGAGTAATATCACTAAGTAACTGATGAATGCAAAGCCAGGTAATACTAAAATCCTCAGGAAATCTACTTGCTTGAATACAAATTTCTAGAAACGTTTAGATGACTGAAGATGGCCTCAACCTCCTACTTCAGAGGGACACAACTCTCTGATTCATCCTGTGCCAATCTTGCATGGATCTCATTAACATTCCACTATAAAACTATGTTTAGCACTGAATCCCTATATACTGCTATTTAACCTTGCAAAATATCCAACCATCTGAACTGAAAATAAAATATAAACATTTAGAATCTCTAAAAATAATTATTTTGTAGCCTTGACTGTCAGATATAATTAATATATCTTAAAGAACATAAAAAATAGAAGTACAGTTGGTGACTTTCATAATTTGTTAGATATCCTAGGGAAGTTATTTAGGCCATTTTTGCTTTTCTTCTCCAAATTTCTCAGTTGTGTATTCCCAATTTCCATCTGTGGCGCCAACACTGCTCTCCAAATGTGCACTCTTTGAAGACAAGTCATCTGACCTATCTTTAGCTGTACAAGTTTTAGTTATCTTTTTTTACAGCGCTTGCCTAGATTCTTTCTCAATTAAATACTTTCAAGCAATTCTTTCACAGGCAACTGTCTCTTACATTATATAGTAGGTTCATTAACTCTTCAGGAAGACTAGATAAGACTAGACACCTTATTTTTAGATAGATAAAATTAGAGGATATTGATCTTAACCTAAAAGTATAACGGAGCAATGTAGTTTAGTTTGTATGTAAACCTGTTGCTATATCTGTCTTTTTCACTAAGCTCAGTCAGCATTTCTTTGTTTCTTGCCTTAACGTTGACAAAGTCAATTATAAGAATGAAGGCTAACTAGCTTTTTTTCAGTACGGGGAGAAGAGCAAATTGTGGAAGGTCTGGATATCTTGAGACCAAGGCAGAAATAGTGGCTGTTCCTTTATATAAGAGTATCTGATCACATATTTCTGTTGAGGTTGTAAGTCTTGTTACTAGGTTGATGATAGTGAAAACCGGAACAGATTACTTAATCCTCAAGGACAGAAGGAAAATATTTCCTTTCTAATACTAATCTGAAAATACCTACTATGCCTTAGTTATATGCAGGGTAGGAATTTTTTTTTTTTTTTTTTTTTTTTTTTTTGCTTTTATTAACAGCACTTCAAATTATTTGTCTAGGTTTTAAAAAGGGCTGAATGGAGACATCTTACAGTACTTGATTCTTACAGCCAACATGACTTCTTGATCCGTATCTATACTGCACTTGCTGCATAGAAACGCTCTCCATGGAAGGTGTTTTATAATCTCATTCTTTCAACAAATTTGTCACTTCATTTGTCCCCATAATATCATGCCATCAAGTTAAGATATGGGTAGGCTTCATAGGTCCTTAATTGCTTGCAAACAGGTATAAAATAATTTATAACAAACAGGTATAATGTATAAATGCTTTTGTTATGGGCAATCTACATAAGGGTTTCTGTCAACAGTTATAATCTGAAGAAACCCACAATGTATAGGAATAGTTTTTCTTCCCTAGTTTATAACTAGAAAGTCTTAATTTCTAGCATAAGCTGGAAAAAGATTTTAACTTGTATATAGCCATTAAGATGGCTGTTTTCATAGGGCAATACATATTAGAACATCTTCTAAATGGAAAAGCAACAAGTGAAATTTAAAATTATTTGTTAAAGCTTAAATAGTAAATTTGAGGCAGGATGAGAAATAATAGTGTAGCTTTTGGGAAGAGAGTCATATTTATTAAGTTGCAGTCATACAGTTGGCTTTAGAGCTAAACACAAACAATTCTTGATATGGGAATTGAAGGTGTCTGTAAAATGAGGTGAAAATAACTAATTCAGTATTACTCTTAATAAGTAGATCTGATTATCTCATCTGAAATAGCATGTGTTTGTGCTGTGAAAGTGTTTCAGCTGAAAAATAATCTTGAATGTTTTTAAACCGCCAACCCCCAAGCCTGACAATTAGCATAACTTAGCATAACTTCACTGTAAAATGCTCAGTGACAAAAATGCATTACATTCATACGAGAATTATTGTGGCAACTTTTTCTGATGTACAAACTATAAGAGTGTCAGTGAAATGCCTGAGAAATGTTATGGCTTAGTCACGAATAAGTGGGCTGTAGAGCTATGGGAATGCGAATATGTACAAAGATAAATGTGGATAGAAGCAAATAGGTTCTGAGCTGTCTGGATATGAACTGGCTTGGGCCTTCATGTCAGATATGAAAAATAATATGACGCTGTGGTCAGTGTCATAAGCGATGAAACCCAGTTGAAATGCAGGGTATGGTTGCTTTAGGGACAGTGCTGCGTTAGTGCAGCTATGTAATTTTACAGATAGCCCTGATTTATATCTAACCATCCCAAACCACTGACAGAGCGCATTCGTGCTTTGCTGCATCCATCTGCGTAGACATAGCCCAAGAGACGTGCAGTATATCCTCAGGTCTGAAACTTTAGTTGCAATGACTTCTGTTACTTCGGTAAGCATTGGCAGTCAAGGGACGCTTTCACTCTTGGTACTGAATAATTGCATTGTGCTGTGCAAGAATTTTTAGCTGGGTGAATATTTAGGTGGGTCAAGTGTGCACTGAAAGAGGGATGATGTTGCAGAAACAGCTGTTACGTCCAATACAAAGGGCATACTGAGGTGTGCTCCTTCACAGAATTCCCTTGACGCTTTTTAAGGGATTGCTGCTCTCTAGTTGTCATGGTGCAGTGTGCACCTACCTTTAAGTACCTCCTGGGAGAGCAATTTTTGACAGTAGAGGGAGCCTAGTCTTTTCACATCTGTAGCTTAAGTCAAAAGCTACAATTTTCTCTTTTACACAGTTTTCATCACTGTCTTTTCTCAGCTGTGTTCATGTTGTAGCTATCGTTTAATAAATACAATTTTCTCTTTCTTCCTCCAAGGCAGTTTGAATGGGTTTTTTTTATTTCTTTTATTAAATGTTTTATCTATACACCCCTATGGGCCAACTTGAGAAAGATGACACATATGCTTGAAGAAAGCTGCAAGTTTTGTGGCAGTCATACACTTAGAAAGTTCAGATTTTTGTCCTGGTGACCTTCAGTAATTCAGTAGAGTTGGTCAGCTTTCAAATTTCTTGTTCTTGAAGGGCAAAACAGAGTTCAGGGTGATTTGGGCAAAATCCAGTCAATACTTCTGGTTTGATCCAGAATATTATGGGAATCAACCTAAAAAACCCCTGTATTGGCTCATTCTTATAGTACTAGATACATTACACAGTACTAGAATAGTCTCCTAGAAAATTGAAAATTATTTAGCTCTCTATTTCTTTATCTAGAGAACTACAAATATTGCTTTAATTAACACAGAAAATAAATTCCTTTCTTAAATTGAAGCAGAGTATCCCAGAGATTTTCTGTAAAAGCAAGCAAAATGCTGGGTTTCAGTTTATTGTTATTTGGGGAGGGACATTGATCCATTGCAAGTAGCTCTTTCTGATGTGAATTCTTTGTTGCTTCCTGGAATATGTAATTTCCTTTCAGATTAGACTTTCATTTTAAGATATTTCATCCGATCAGTAATTATCTTAAGTGTCCGATTGCTTTTCCAGTAAAAGAGGGATTAATTCATAGCATGAGGTTGAAAATGTTCTATCAAAAGTTACACTAAAAGAAGAGAGACAATTATTTTGCTGTTCTCCTATATCATTATGCCTGATATCGCTCAGGAAAATTGAGTTTAGTAATAACTTCATTAAGACCTTGAGGCAGGTCTCAATCTATTAAGGCAACATGAGAATAATACTGTAAGACAAGTCTTGTATGACAGCAGTAGAATTTAAAAAAAGTGGGTGACAAGGTTTGAAAACAGTAACAAAAATTCGTGCATACGGCCCACAGTGTGCAGACCGTACCTGTATTCTGGTTCTCTGCATGTATTAGCTGGCTGGCTGGAACACCAGTGCCAAAGAAAACGGGCCACAGTGACCTTCCGCTTGTCTTTCTGGAGTGGTAAAACAGATAGGATATTCTCTCTTCTCTCCAGAAACCAATTTTCCAAAATCCTATAAAAACACATTTACCTTTGAGACTGACAGTTCTCTGTCAGATTTGGTTGAAATTGACAAAAGAAGCTAGAAAATTTATTGTTGGAGATGAGTGATGGACTTCACAGTCATTGAAGTCTCACTTCCTTTGGTTAAAAATAGAAAGAAAGTATATATTTATATATATATTTTATTTGCTTAGCCTGTTAGTCATAAAGAAATTCACTAGAATTCCATTTAGGAACTTATCTCTGTGTGATTGTCTAGTTTGAGGGTGGCCCTGCCCATGGCAGGGAGTTGGAACTAGATGACCTTTAAGGTTCCTTCCAGCACAATCCAGTCTGTCATTCTATGATTACACCTTGCTCCTTAAATTTCCATCTGTCCCGAGCTACTGGCCAAAGTTTTATATAAGATATAGCTATGGTGACTTATAGGAGATGTTAATTTCCATAGAATCTGAGAATAATTCAGGTTGTAAGGGACCTCAGAAACTCTCCCAGTCTAACATTCTGCACAAGGCAGGGTCAACACTGATCGACCGAGTTTCTTAAGGCTTTATCCAGGAAGGTCTTAAAGGTGTCCAGTGACAGAGACTGTACAACATCTTGGGAACCTGTTCCACTCAACTGCCTTCCTGGTGATTTTTTTTTTCCTCCTATATCTGGTCTGAACCTTTCATTTCCCTTTATGTCTCTTGCCTTTCACCCTCCCACCATGCACCCCTGGAAAAGCCCAGCTGCATCATCTCAATGACTATCTCATAGGTGTTGGGAGGCTGCTGTTGGATTCACTGAAACCTTTGCCTCTTTGTGCAATTCCCTCAGCCTCTCTTTACAGAACAAGTCCCCTGGCTTGCTTGGTGGTGCCCTACTGAACTCACTCCAGACCTTAACAAGGTCTTGTATTGGCAGGCCCAAAATCAGGCAGTCTTCTAGATGCAGGCTAATGAGTGCTGAGTCAAGAGGGTTATTGCTTTGCTTCTATCTGCTGGCTGTGCTGCTAATAATGAATTCCAGGTTGCACTTCTTCATCTTTTCTGCCAGGGCACACTGCTGGCTCATGTCCTACTTGCTCCCCACAGGGCCTTATTTGCAGAGCCACTTCCCAGCCAAACAGTTCCCAAGCAGTATTTTTGCAATTCTGCAAAGAAATCAGGACCTTCTTATATAAGTATGTCTCTCTCTTAAGACATCTGAAGTGTCATTCATTTATCAGTAAGACTTTCTGCAGTCTCTGTCTGAGACCTGCTTGATATAGACCTCTAGAACATGCTAATAATCAAAGGCTATTGTTCTGTGGTCCTGAGGTATCACTCCAGCTTGTTTCATAAAAACTGGATTTCTTGAACTTTTAAAGATTTAAAAAATGCTTCATAAGAGCAAGCTCCTGCTTCTGAACAAACAAAAAACTGTGAATGTCATTTCAACTATGCAGATTTTCAGAAATGTCTTCCAAGTCTTGTTAGACTTCACTATTTTGCTCACTGATTCAAACATGCAAATTCTTTACTGTCATCTCTAGTTAATGAAATTCTAAAAGCAATACTGTTTGATTTTCCTTCAGCACTGTTCAGGACACCATTCTACCATTTTCATTAGCTATTACTGTAAAGTGTTATGTTTGGCTGCAGAACTGCTTTTCTTAGCCATAAATCTGCCTTCCTAAGTATAATGTGTATTGATATAAACCAAATCCTCTGTACACATATCAGAGGGTAGGTTGTATGCATAGCACTTGTTTTCCATAAAGCTCAGATCTGTGAGTGGTTTTGTGATCTTAGTCTTGAGGTTCAGGGCTTAAGAGCACTCGCTGCTAGGAAGGTTTTCCTGTGATGCATCTGTCACATTGCTCCTTTAGTTCACATCAGAAGAGAACTTTTGAAACTGATCTTCTGATTGTCCCCACTGCGATTTGATTCGTTCTGAGAAGGACTCTTGGAGAAGCTGAAATGGATTCCTGACCAATTAAACTAATTTGGAAGATATGCGCCAGGAACACACCTAACGTGCTTCAGCTGCAAGTGAGCATTTGGTCTACTGGCCCACCCTAGAGAGAGCTTGAAGTGAAACCTCCAAATGTGTAAACTGGCCTCACTGTTTTGAAATTAAGCATATGTTTAGGCAGTTGTTTATTACCAGCATAAGAAAGGAGTGGTTTGTGTTACTTCCTGATCGAAAAGGGGCGATTTTTTTTTCTTTTTCCCTATTCCCTCCTTGTCTTTTGCAGTGATTCTAACTACTTGAACCGAATTTCTGCCTTGTGTTCTGATACTATTTTCAATGAGATTTCCACCCCTCCACAGAAATGTGAAACTGAGGAGTGTAAGGTTCTGAGTCCATCAGTCAGTATCCCACAGCAATCCATTATCTTTTGGGAAAGAATTACTGTGGACTAAAGTGATTTGGTAATATGAAACTGAATTTTCTACAATTAAAATGAGAGAATATACTAAAGAACAAACTACGCTATCAATAATTGTGTGTTTTGTCTGATGGGATACTTACTGAAAAGAAAAACATGAGGAAAATGCAACTGAAGAATATCTAAGCATTCTTTGAACAGTCATAAAATCGACAATTTGTGACATATATTCCCGAAAGTAGAAGGAAATGCTTATGTCTCTGTTCTCAGAGGTAAAAACCCATATGCTTATTCTTTCAATAGTTGTTTAGACTAAACCAGCAGATTTTAAAGATTTCAGATTACTGGGATTTGTGTATTTAGTATTTACTCAGTAGCTGACACAGATTTCATCTATTGTCTCAGAACTGTATTCCAAACGCTAGATGCTTTTAAAGCTTTCAATATCATAAAACCATCACCTTGATTTTTAAAAAGAATGTCTGAAAATAGAATGCTGACAAAAACACTAAATCTCAACTTCTGGCATCATAATTGAATTCTGAAAGAGTAAAAAGTCTAAACACATTAACTTAGTAGATTAATAGTTTTGGGATGTAGGCTGGAAAAAATGTTTAATTTTTTAATTTTTAATCCTTTTTCCTGAAATATCAATTAACATTCTTCAGTGTTTAATATAGGCTTTTTATATATTATCATAGCTTGTAAAACACAGTAATTACAATTTCTTTCTGCCTAGTACAAAGAAATAATCAAAATCAAAATGATTTGCAGGTTTTGCCAAATAACATCTTTGTAAAAGTCACAAAGGTGATGTTTTTAACACTTCGGTATTTCAAGGCCGAACTCTGCCCTTTTGTAAGGTTATGCACTAATATGTCTTCCTAAATGGTACATACTCTGCAATTCAAGTTTTAAGTCATGCTATTATAGGGTCAGTCAAGACACGTTGCTCTCTGACGACTCATGAGATTCAGTTCCGATGTTGCTCTCTCACGAAGCCTTCAGTAATGCATTCTGGCTGTGCCACAAATGACATTTCTACTCAGGCGTCTTATGGTCAATGATGACACGTGAAGATATCATAAGCAATAATGGAAGCTGTCTTACATGTTCAGTAGTTCTTAAATTAATTCCATATATAGCTCTATCAGCCTCTTTGTTTCCTGCAGAAGTCTGGCTAAAGAAAGTCACGATATCCTGCAAAAGTATATTATTCCCATTTTATAAGTAAGAGAGGAGTAGCTGTGATGTGCACACACTTCTTTTCTTACATCAGATGCAAATATTCTGATTTGCCAAGAAGGGAGCCTTAAAATCCGTCCCAGCCTTGGACCCACCAGAGCACCATTTCTCTGGAGTACCACCTTTACGGGCACAAAGAGAGGCTGAGGTACTGTGACAGTAGGCGTTAGGAGTACCAGAAGCGAGTGTTTGGAAATGATTTGCGTTTCAAGGCGGGAGGGAAGGGGGGGGGAGTATTGCCAGGTTACACTATTGTGAGATTACACCTGTGCGTTGCCGGGAGGCGGCGGGGGGGGGGGGGGGGGGGGGGGGGGGGGCGTGGGTTGCGGGGTATGTCCCGCTTTAGAGCGCAGACACACACAGTCTTCGCTTATGCGTTGGCTTGGCTTGTTGTTTGTTCGGGGTTGGTTTTCCCTTCTCCCCCCTCCCCGCCCCGGTTTCTGTGCGTTACACCCGAGGAGCTGCAATCCCCGCAGGGGCAGCCGGCGCCGCCCGGAGCCTGCCCGCTCGGCTGCCGCCTGAGACGCCGGAGGCCCGCTGCGGGAAGCCCGCTAGGGGGCAGCTTTGCAGTGGAAGTGCTCTCGCGGCCTGCAAAGCCGGCGGGAGAATGGCTCCCTTCCTCCCTCCCTCCCCACAGTGCGTTTCTCTCACTGTCGGAACACGAGATAGCCTCTCACTAGCTGGAAGCTGAGATAAAACGTCGATCTGGGGAATCACCGAGCTGTTCTTTTCCTCTCAGATTCACGGCCTCCATGTACAGCAGAAATGTAGCTCAGACACCCACTGCCACAGGAATCTTTTCCTCTGGCCCTTTACGGCTCTTCCATCCTTCCTCACTTGTTTCTGTTTTCCCTCTGGTTTCAGTGTGCAAGAGGCAGAATTAAGTTTTTGGATCATGGAACAAAGTATTCCTGGTTTTCCTAAACAGTTGGGAGACTATCTGGCATCTCACAGTGAATACTGCAGATATTCAAACAAAATCAAGCAAGAAAATCAATATAGAAAACTTGAAGTTCCGATACAGATAAACTACATTTTAATTATGGTTCCTTTAAGCAGTCTTCTTTTTTTTCCCCCTTTTGCACTACACACAAACACGTACCTTTTATTTATAGCATTTGACAATGCAGTAGATCAGTGAAAAAGCAGGAGGCATAGAAACACTTCACAGAATAACGTTGTATTTTCATATTGTCAGGGTGATTAATGACAAAGATTGTAGTTTGCCAGTAATGGAAAGGAGCAAGTGTTGCTGCATTTCTGAATTGATCCTCTTCAGTAGACACTGTGGGAGTCTGCAAGCCTAGAAATAAATTCCTCTAATAACCATGAGAGTGTCTTTGTCCCTGCAGTGCACTAAACAGACCAACAATTCTCTTTACTATCTTTAAATCCTGTGGCACAATAGTAATTCGAGTTAAACTGCATTTCTTCTTTCCAATTTTGATGCAAACCATTTGGTCAGTTTCCCAAGTCTTTATGCATCCTGTGAATTGATGACATTTTCTACATCCTGTATCTGGGAAGAGCTTATTTGCAAGACGCCTGCCTGGGAAGTACCCCAGAAGCATGGTGATCCTAAATATAACCTTAGCATATGGACTGGAGGAATCTGATTAGCTCGAATTCCCTTAAGTCTCTGGGAACAAGGGGCCTCTCAGCTCCTTTTACATATCTCGAAGCAGCACTTTCCAAACAGAGTTGAATTCTCTGTCCTGGGAATACATAAATCCATGAGATTGTCTTTTCTTCCAGACAATAACTTTTCAAATGTCAGAATATCCTGTGAAATGTGAATTTTCCAGTTTAGGAACACAATAATTTTGCTGTAATTTCCTCTCAGGTTTTCCTACCTAAAAGCTTTTCATATTCACAGATTGGAAAACAGACACTTTCCCTTTCTTTACCAAAGGTGAGGAAAATTCTAATGGCAGCAAATGAAGTTGTAGAGGGGAGTGTAGACTGAGAATGGAGAAGTTTTCTATTTTTTTTCTGAAAGCCTGACAACCCACTTTGTACTCTTCTCTCCAAAGTAGGTTGCTAAAGAGTCAAGCAGAAACATGAGTTGGTCGGAGTTCAAGTTAAGAGCCCTTGATTGCTTCTTAATGCAAAGTAGCTTTCGATGTTCTGCATGATATAGGAGGGGCTTCCAGAAAGATGAGGCTAGAAAGAGCTAGGATGGAAAAATGTGAAAGTTTTTAGAACAGAAGTGTTTAGATTCCACTAAGATGGGAACATAGCTAGACGTGAATTTATTAGCAAATTTGTTTCCATTATCTATCCCATAAATCCACTAATGGTGTGTATTATACACTATGATAGTCACCATTTCCAGCCTCTGATGCTGTCTTGTTTCTTACTCAAACTTTTAATTTGAAATAAATCCAATTGTATCTGAACAAGAGAGTAAGTAATTGACATGCGAGGAATGGTATTTCTCCTTTTTTTGCTCCTTATTTAACATTAAAAAAAAAAAAAAAGGAGATGAAAATTGACAGAATTCTCAAGTATTTCCTTTTCAGAACTATAAAACTTTTAGGAAATGCATGTACACTTCTGCCCTAGAGTAATCTCCTACTGTAATAATTTTCAGTATGGAGTCTTAATAACACATATTGAGCTGTTCATGATGCTTTGCTGTCAGTTCTCCAGTCAGTTCTGGAAAAGCAGTTAGACTTGCAAACAGTACCTGGGTGTTTAGGTGGTTTGTCTGTTCCCTTGTAAAAATGGGAGGGCAGTTGTCCATGCTAGACCAGGAGGAAGAGATCTATAGTTCCGTGGCAAGAAAATACAATGTCTCTGTGCCTGTAGATCTTATTCTTCTCTTTCATATGGAACTCAAGTCAGAAGCAACTCCTCTGCTTTCAGTGGAGTTACACTACTATAAAACCAGTAAGAAAAGATAATTAGAACTCACGAGTCTTGAAAGAGCTTGCAACAAGCTTTTATTTCAGCTTATGGTTTGTGAAGCAATAGTATACAATCATATATGAAAACATTTATAGAAAGAGACATCAGTCAGCTTGAGTCTCCGAGTCAATTCCCACCTGGATTCACCCTTTTTATTAGGCCTCTTTTTCAGAGCTGACATCTACTGGTATAGTAGAAATCAGCAAAAGTTACAGATGCTTCGTTTTCGGGATCAAGGCCACAATATTCACTGAAGACAATAATCATAGAATGATGTAGCATCTTTTCTGGTGAAAAACAAGCGGGAACTAATGACAGTCACCATATACTTCTTCTTCCTCAGGTTACATCAGTAACTGGTTACTGTTAACTCTCTAATCTAGTCAGTCACCTTCAAAGTAGCTAAAGCAAGGAAGAGACTGGCATAATAACACAGAAAGTAGAAATAGTTAACATTGAGAGTAGCTGCTAAAAGTGTTGATACAGTAATGCAGGACACTCTTTGCCATCACCGGAGCATTGTATTACATGCTAAACCAGACATATATATTATAGTCATTTGGAACAATTCAGTGAACTGCCTTTGATCTCTTCCTGGGCTTAAATGGAAGAGAGACAGGTGAGACTGAAACTGAGTGGGATTCTTGGTTCAGCTTGCCCTTCGTGCTAGCATAACCAGTGACTCTGGGAGTATGCTGTGTTTAGCCTCTGTGCTCTCTCTAAGGTTCTGCTGGAGACAGAGGAGGTGCGCATTTTTTGTAAAGATTTCCACACAGTTGACTTCTGAGGTGAGGTCTCTGCAATCATGAATATGTTTTGTCCATGTAGTAGGAGAAGAGTATATTGAAAAGTAACTTTTTAAACTTGCAACTCTGATCAAAGTGCATGGAATGATTATTCTCTATCTTAATAATGAATTTTTTGGTCAGTAAACTGTATTAAATAGCAGTTTTAAAGCAAAAAAAAAAAAAAAAAAAAAAAAAAAACAAACAACAAAACAGTTTTAACTCTGAAAAAAGCATTCCTCCAGGAAACAAACTACCTGTGCTGCAGGCCTGAGGTCCATAGGCTATAGATCAGGCCCTGGCCTGAGTTGGAATGGGCTCCGGGACTAGTGGGCAGGGTGTGGGTCCCAGTGAGGCTGGTCAGGGACAGTAAGGATTGTTGATAGCTGCCATGCCCTGGCACTCTGCAGGTTCCAATGGCTACAGCTCAGCTGTTGCATTGGGAACTTGGTTTTGCCAGGTTTTAGTGAGTGTTTGAAAGAAGAAGCCCATGAGTGCTTGTGCTGCTTTTCCCTAAGCCTGGTGACTTGTGACAGGAGAAAGACAAAGCCAGACTGTGGCCTAAAAGCATCAAAGTCATGAAGGCTATCAGTAGATGAATGGATTTGGAAAGCTTTACTAGACTTGGTTTAATTTTTACAGCTTTCCCAAATCTTCATCCATTGCCCAGTTACATAACTGATGTAGCTGACTGCAAATAATGGAGCTGCTGCAGATGGGCTATTTCTGCGTGACTAGCAAAGGTGGAAGGCTGCATAGCATATGTCCTCCCTGGATGGCACCCAACACACAGCCACCTCAGTCTTGACAATGGTAAACAGATTTAATTTTTCACTCCATCTGCACAAATCTTTTGCTGTTAGGTTTTATGTTAGTACCATTTGAGTCAAAAAAAGGTAGATTACTAATCCAGAGTGACACACAGGTTCTGAATGGGAAGTCTGAATTTTAGTCCCAGTCTCTTAGCGCATCTCTGTTTTTTCCACTTACAGGTAAAAAGCACAATAAATCTTGGCTACAGTGGTGTGATTAACCTTGAATTTAAACATTTTTGTATTTGAAGTATGTTTTGAAATGTAAATTGTGCACTAAAGTCATCAGTATATACCAGGCAAAGACTGGAAAATTGAAATAAAGCCTTGATATATATATACAGACAAGTATACATATGTATATTGCACACACACAACTAAACTATTATCTGAAGATGGCTGTTGAATTAAATTGCTGTTAAAAAAAATATATATACCAAAAAATTATTCATAGTTACGGGGAAGATGTTAAGAAGATTTTACTTGTGACAATGAAGAATCTAACAATTAGGATTAAATATGATTTATGGGATTCTCATTCTAATACTCTTGATATTGTAAGTAATATAAATGGTGTGTTGTATATGATTTCTACTAATATGCAGCTCCTTCTGTCATCCAGTTTTCTACTGAGACGTATTTATAGTAAGTAGAATAAATTAATTACAGAACCATGTAATACAAGGATGTAATTCCATCTAGTAAAACCCCCTGTAGTGGAGCCTTGAGTTGTTTGCCATGTAAGGGAAGCAAAGCATAGGTAAGTAGACTTTACTGCTATGTCAAAGCTTTTCCCTGAGGGTAGTGTCCAAAAATAAGAAAGATTGTTTTATTCTTCTACAACTTGTTTTATTGAGCCTTTTCCTGGCTAGCACAGAAAACAGTAGGATTCCTTCTAATTTGATTTTCCCTCCCTTTCTTTTATGTGTATGTGTCTACAAATGAGCAGGACCTTTTCTTCCTCCGTAACTTCAAGCAAGCTAAATACCTGCTCTACATTTTTAAGTGGGCATAGCAATAACTTTGGAATTTTAAGCATCATTTCCTTCAAAATTTCAGTTTACTTATTTGGCCTTCTATTGTTAAAGGAACAACGAAAGTAAGACTTCTTTAAAAATCATAAGGCAGATCTTGGAGTGACTGCAGTATTTTTATCTATGTTTACATAGCATGATGTGCGAAGTCAGCTGTTTCTTTCTTCTGCAGTTATGCACCACTTTCATAATAATTTCAGTCCATTCTGCACAGATGCTTTACTGCAGAAGGCCCATTAGGGTCAGTACGGTTCTTTGCTGATGCTGGAATGTGCCTGCGACAATGACTAGATTTACCTGGGACTGAACCAGAAATAATCAGGACCCAGAGAACTAAAAATATAGCTTACTACAGCTTGATGAAAAAGAACTGTTCTTTCCTAGTCAAACAATTTATCATGTCCTTTCCCATAGCAATTTAGGACATATTATTTGAATGGGAAAACATTACATCGATGCTCAGGAATCGGCAGGAGCCTTTTCTAAATTACTTTAAGGGTTTTCTTTTTGGAAAAATCAAGCTGACTGGCATCTTGTAAATGGAACTGTACAGCCCTGCCCCCTCCCTGAAAGAAGAAGTTGCTGTAGCTTAAAGACCTATTATGCTGTCACTACTTTATCCTCAGGGGACTATAGCTTTGTGTTTCCTAGTTACAGAAGGAAGGGGAATGAAGTATCTGTGGAGAACCAATTGCAGGATCGTTCACTGCAGTTAGCTTGGTTACTCTGGCAAGCAAGAAGAGATTTTTCAAGACTTCTCTTTAGCTTGATCAACAAAGCATCTTTTTTGTTAAAAGTCTATTTCAGTGCTGTTTTCTACTGTTAAGTAAGTTTGTGCTACAGAACTGCAGTTCTGCAAACTCAAAGCAAAATGTAATGATATTTTGAAATTATTGGTTATTTTTCCAAGCAGTGTTAGAAACAGTAAAGATTCTCTTGCAGCCACTGGTAGGGCATGTACCATGAATGGGATTGGGATGTCAGGTTGTCTTTCAGGGAGACAGTGCCGTTTCTTCTGATTGCCACCTAAACTGCCACTTCTAACTTGTCTATCTGGCAAGCAGGTCTGAGGAGCTGGAGAAAAAAAAAAATGTTGCTAGTCTGGAAACCCCTGAGATGCTAGCCACAGGATAATGTGGGAAACATCCACATGTTTTACTTGTACTGTATTGCTCAAGAGCATCTAGGGTTTTTTTTCCTGTGAATGCTGAGTTGTTCATTGTGATAAATGTTGCTAATCGTGGAAGACATATTTCCTTCTAACAAGGAAGATCAGTACTGACATAGAAAAATTTCCATTATTCCAGCATAAACATTGCCACTTCTCCTATTTCCCCCTTCCTTGCTTTTATTCCCTGCTTAGATTTTCTTTTCCATAAATTTAATGAAACAATGATGATTGCTGCAGTCTGAGCTGTCTGCTCATTATGTTTTGAGGAAAAGGGAAGACTTTCTTAGAAGAATAGAATTGTTTTGGCTGGAAAAGACCTTTAAGATCATCAAATCCAACCATTTACCTAGCATTGCCAAATTCACCACTACACTATGTCCGGATTTACTTCCAAACTCCTTGATTAAATGGCAAATGAAAAGTTCTAAATTGAATTAATCACAAACCTGTGTTGCAAAACAGTTAAAATTGATGTTGTATACCCTGGACAATATTCCTTGAAAGAGTTCTCAGGGTTTTTTTATGACACAAAAAAGCTATAGCCCCCAGGGACTGCAGCTGCAGAAGGAAATAGGCTGTATGTACATCATTCAAAAAATGTTCCTGGGCTTAATCTCTCATAGTGCTTGATTAATGATGTCGTATGCCACAGAGGGGCAATAAAGACACTAATACTCTTACTGCTCTAGAGACATCTCCAAACTCACTATGTGCCAACTAACATAACCACATTTCCATGTTTAAAAAACTGTGAGGCTCCATCAAGCTGCCCAACTCTTTATGCTAATGAAGAACCCGAAGCTTTCTGCTATGATATAATACTGAGAAGATTTATAGTTGTGAATTTTCATACCAAAGTGTGTCTCTCTGAAACATCAATGTATAAGTTACGAAAAATTCACTTAGTGAATTATGCACTAGAAATAATCTGTGTAGCTCCATCCATCACTTTTCTCTGGTTAGTTTATCTGTAAAGATGTAAAATAAGCTCTTTTAAAATGGTTAGGTCACAGTAGCAATGGAAAAATATGGATGTTTTCATCTAGTCTGTTTTATTATACCTGGCAGTTTAGTTAACAAGTGCTAACTAAAAACATTCAAGAACTTGAAATTAATTGTAACTGCTTGGAAATCTCATGTTTTCTTCATAATTTCTTATGCCTAGAGTCTTGCATAGAGTCTTAGGCATAGAGTTCTTTAGGATCATAATTATATGTTGTTGTACAAGAACGTAAAGGTTATTGTACTCAAAGCAGAGGAAAACTGAAAATATTCATTATATTATTAAGTAGAGCTCTAATATCTCAATGCAAACTTTAAATGAACTAATCAACAAACTTAGAATATTGATAGTTATTTTCTGCAAGCTATTCCATCATAAAGTTTCCTAACTGAGTTAGATCAAGTGGTAGCATATGCTTGCATTGCTGACTCTGCCCTTATTTGCACACTGGCATGGCTTCAGACAGCCCAAGCATGCCTTGAGTGCGTAAAATCCAGTTCCACTCTCCATTGTTATTTCTATTCAGTGGTTAAAACTTGAGTCTTCTGGCTGCCCATTTGTCTCCAGCTACCAACCAGATCCAGAAAGCTCTTCCCTTGCCTGGGAATGTGCTCAGCTAGTCCTTCTATAATTTAAATAAGAAATACAGTGTGTGTATGTGTGTGTATATGTAATACTATATATCATAAGTCCTATTTCTGTGTCATTTAATGTTAAACATGGCATTCTGTGCCTCTTTAAGTACTCTTTTCTGATGACAGATACCACAAACCCTTAATTGTGGGGACTGTTCTGTTTGCAGCAGACATGGGAGAAGAAAAGGATGTAGGTGAAACTAAGCTTGAGTTAATTTATTTATCAAATCATGATTTAACAAATTATCTACTGCAATATTATAACCTTACAAATCACATTGTCAGATTGGCTGAGCTAATGAAGGGTAGCTACTTACAGAATCACAGAACGGTGGGGCTGGGAGGGACCTCTGAGAGCATCTCGTCAAAACCCCGGTTCCTACTTCTCAATTTGACCCTGTTTGTCTATGCACCTGTTTCATTTGAAAGATCTGAAACATAAGGTCCAGGTGCCAATGCAACATACACTGTCCATATGGAGTAAATTCGGTCCATGCAAACAGTGTAACCATTCATTAGGGATTCCTGGACATTAAGGCTACCCCAGTTATTGTACAGTGAAAACCTGGTAAATCACCAGGCAAAAGAGTCCAACAATAATTATGGCTAAAAACAGTAGTCTGCTGTCAGAAATGGTAGGGCTGGCAGGCTGCTCTGAAAATACATGTGAGATTCTTTTCAGCATTACATGTACCATGCACATTAAGACTCCACTTTCCAAACAGATGCACACAGACAGTCTTGGAACTACTGAAGGGAAAGGGTTTTGCTTTGAAGTCCGTTTAGAAATTTAAGTCTTTTATTGCTTTATTACTCTGAGTTGCACGGTTATGTAATCCAGAAAATGTATCAGTGTGAACATGCTCCAAATCAACAACATAAAGAGGAAATGAGTTTATGAGCCAATGTATTTCCAGATCACCAAATAATACATGGTGTTTGTCATTAGAAGGTCTTATTTTTCTAGCAACATATTACATTAACTTGTTATTACAAGCCTAATGAACATTTGCACTGTCATTTATTTACATCTAGACACTTTGCTTGGTTCTTTAGTATCTAGCTGAATAATTTTACAGGGAGACTAAAAGCAATTATTCTTCTATTTTTCTCTGAGTTACAAGTTGCTGAGCATCCTGTTCTCTACTTCACATTATTCAGAATATAGATAGTAACTTCCTGATATTGACCCTTTTATGGAGCAGCACATTGTTCAAATTAATTCCCTGTATTACTAGTAGTACAATTATATGTGTTAGCTGAAATGCCTCTTGCTATTTATTAATGAGGTAAGAACTTTTAGCTTGGTAAGTTATAATTGACAGTCTCTAAGGTCTTTCATTATTCATTACTAATATGCATAATACTTTTATTGTTTTAAAAATTAATACACAGAATTAGAATATATATTTACAAATAATATGTATTTTTATATACATATATATAAAATCCCTCATAATCACCCTGTTTAATTTTTTGAGCTTTTAGATGGTGGTAATAGTTGTCAGTACTATGGTAACTTTTACTGTTCTGCTACTTTTGTAAAAAATGTTCTTTATTTTCCTGTTTATCCTGAACATTGCAGATACTTTATTTAGCTAGAGTAAATGATCATTCACAGTAGTCAAAGGTAAAAAGAAAGTTTTCAAATGCCACCGCTCTAAAAATACTTATCAAGGCTTAATGGTACTGAAAAATACACTCTCTGCGTATACTTGTGGGGGCATGGGGAGGTGTTCTTTTTCTGTTTCACTAACTGGTATCAGAATTATTTAAGATATTTTTGTTAAACATGGAAAAAATACTGCAAAATATTTTATCTGAACAACCTATTTATGAATAAGAAAATTTTCTCCTTGTTATCAGTATGATGCATGCTCCCTTGTATAAATATAATATTCTCTGCTTTCCTATTCCTATACTTTCAGTAAAATTCATTAATATTTTAGTTTCAGAAAAATAGAACTGTTTATTATATTCTAGTTACAATTAGACCTAATAACAGTTATTTGGATTTATGTTTCTCATCTGAAATGAAAGGGGAAAGGCATTTTAAATGTAATTTTATAGTAGACTTTTAAAAAAACATCATTCCTCAAGAAGGCTTTTAACTGATTAAAAAAACCCAAAACCCTCTAAAAGGTAAAAAACACCTAGCACAAATATGGGCATCAGTATTTTAAGAAGATAACATTAAGTACTCTGTTATTACTATGATTTTCAGTGAAACGAGGAAGTCTGATTTTCTTGTAACAGTACATATATTTCTGCACAAATCTGCCACTCCTTAAATGGGCTAAATAACATCTTTCAGGCTCAGGGAGTCAACAGCCAACATTAACTGGTATCATCAGTTTTCTGTTATTCCTCCTGCTCTAAAACCACAATTGAAGGGGGAGGTAGGCAGTAGATGTAGAGAATTCAACAGGACAATTTTGGAGGATAAATCACATGTTACAGGTTGAACTAAAGAATTCTATCAATGGAAATCATGGGACTTAGGCACTTGGTAGTAATTACAAAGAGGTACTAAGGGGACATAGTGTAATATATACCTCCAATATTGTGTTACACATACTTGTGCTCTGGGTCATGAATTCACTGATGTGAATTTTTATTTATGAATTATGATAGCAGTTTGGGGAATTTGTGAGAGCTGTTTTCCCCCAACTGGGTATGATTTACCAGTTCTTTATACTCCTGAGTCTTACACCTGTTACTGTGTCCAGGCTATAGAAAATACAGTTTCTTTTTATTAATTTAGTCTTACAATTTAGAACACATACAATTTTTATGAAATTACTCGAAGTTAAAAATTATGTATCTCATCACACCCTCCCCCAGACTGGAAAGAAAGCACTTGGAAGTGCAGTAAAGCAGACACCACTCTTGTGATCTACCAGGCAGATGCACCATGCTGGAATATACCATGTGTTCAGCAGCAAAACCTGGGAGCCAGAAGGTGCTACTGTTTTTCATGGTATCAATTTAGAACATGTCCATGAGTTTTTTAATCTGGGTCAGGATGTCCTACTGTGCTCTGCCTCACACTGAAAACTGAATAAACTGGGTTCAGTTTAGATGAATCCAAACTGGAAGAGGTGTTTAATGCACTCCAGTAGTTAATGGGTGGTTGGTCTATGGAGCATAGGTGCAGCTGGGCAGGCCAGGTGAGCTAACAACCCTTGCCTGAAGATGGCTTCTTCTCCTGTGCCAGCTGCCCCACCTTCAAATGCCATCTGGTAGTTGCAAGTACTGGTATTTTGACAGTGGAAATATTTACTCAGTGTGTTGTTTAAACAGGAGCACAT
This sequence comes from Gallinula chloropus, assembly GCF_964237585.1. Classification (NCBI taxonomy): domain Eukaryota; kingdom Metazoa; phylum Chordata; class Aves; order Gruiformes; family Rallidae; genus Gallinula; species Gallinula chloropus. The sequence goes on from NC_140085.1 coordinate 124,772,078, forward strand.
GGGCCGTTTGAGGCTTCAGGCTCTGATGGTAGAAGACTTTACTGGACAGAACGGATGTCTGGGGTAGGGGACTGCAGGCAGGGACCATAGAGTGCTATGGGTTGGAAGGAACCTCAAAGCCCATCTAGTTCCACTCCCTGCCATGGGCAGGGACACCGTCCACTAGATCAGGTTGCCCAAAGCCCCATCCAACCTGGCCTTGAACACTGCCAGGGATAGGGTTTCCACAGCCTCTCTGGGCAGCCTGTGCCAGGGCTTCACCACCTTCATAGTAAAGAATTTCTTCCTAATGTCTAATCTAAACCTGCCCTCTTTCAGCTTGAAGCCATTGCTCCTCCTCCTATCACTACACTCCCTGATGGGCAATCCCTCTCCCACTTTCCTGTAGGAGCTCTTGTGATTGGTACATCACAATTAGGCCTTCACGGAGCTTTCTCTTCTCCAGGCTGAACAAGCCCAACTCTCTCAGCCTGTCATCACAAGAGAGGTGCTCCAGCCCCCTCACCATCTTCATGGCCCTCCTCTGGACGCATTCCAACAGCTCCATGTCTTTACTATACTGAGAACCCCAGAGATGGACACAGTACTCCAGGTGGGGTCCCATGAGAGCAGAGTAGACGGGCAGAATCACCACTGTCAACCTGCTAGTCACCCGGTTCTTGATGCAGCCCAGGACATGGTTGGCTTTCTGAGTTGCTAGTGCACACTGTCAGCTCATGTTGAGCTTGTCATTGATCAGCACCCCCAAGTCCATCTCCTCAGGCCTGGATCTCTGCCAGTAGTCCCACTATGCTTATGTCTCTGAAACCCTGGGCAAGAACCCCAGATGAGGTTTCTCACACTTGTTTCTTGTCATGTAGTTGGGCTTACGAAAGAGAGGTCCTGCTGCTGTGCCAAGTCAGAGCTGCCCTTAATTAGCACACCCCCATGAGGTGTCGGAAGGAGTCTGGGGTGGCCCACAGTACCCTGATGGTTAGTCAAGAGTGAATGTGATATTTCGCCCATAATTCATTTTATCACATGGATGCTGCCATAGGCAGGGTCATAATAACACACTGGCACATCCTGACTAGAAATGCAGTGCATGCTGTCACCCATCCATGAGGATGGAATTTTTGCATCCTGTCTGCATGCAGACAGAAATACTATTTTGGATTTCTGTAAAGTTGATCCCCACTGTGTTTTTCATGTGAATGATTTGGCAATTTCTTGTCATGGCAATTTTTGGAGAGTTTCACTTTGGCAAACTATGAAATTTGTAGCTTTATTACCGATTACAGCAATAATTTACTTTGCATAAGAGGGTTGCAACATGCTACTCTCTTCCTAGGTCACAAGCAATCAAGTACTTATTTTTTCTAGGGAAATGTTGTTACCTGCTTTTAATCCAAGTGTCAAGACATTTTTATTTTTTATTAAATACATCATTTCATCTCTGTCCTGACAAAGAAAAGCGTTTTAGGAAAAAAAGGTGGAACTTTGAAGTTCAATTCATATACAAAGCAGATAATCTTACTTAATGTAGAAGAAAAATGTTTTCTAAATTATTTCTTTCTACAGAATGGACACATGTTATCCGTTAGAACCCAATGGAGCTTTTGTATGATTATTGGTTGTAAATGTTTATTAAGTTCATTGGTCTCTTGTGCTTCATAGTAATGAATTTGTATGTCTAAAAATCAGCAATAATTGACAGGATCTTGCTTTTTCATAGCAAATTTAATTGTTATTGTCTTTGGTACAATGATTGACACTGAATGGTATGACATCAGTGTATCTATACATTGGGAAATTGCTGCAAGAATGGTAATACAATCAATACAAATCAAGATATAAAAATATTTATAATGTAATTGCCATTTATAATGTTTTCAATTTATATGTAATGCTGCAGAATCTACTTTCTGGGAAGAGGAAAGAAATTACATTTGGTGACGATGGATGACATTGTTATGCTTATTTTTGTTGCAGTTTATTTTTTATTTCATTTGCTATCTTGTGTGTGAAAGGCAGGGTGCAGGGGTGTGAGTAGAATGTGTACAGCTGAGTCTTGTACCAGGATGGACATACAGGAAAACCAGTGAGAAAGATCTACATATACCAGTGTCCAAAATGAGATCATCATTTTTGGTCCAAATGCAGAAATGAAATGGAAATTAAATATAAATTAAGTATTCAAAAGACATTAAGTCTGTGAAGTTAAATGAAAACATCAAAACCTCTGAAAATGGGTTAGCTGTTTCTTTAAGTAATTTCATTGTAGAAGTTGCTTGACAAAACCAAGTTTTCGTGTTTCATTATCTGTAAGAATAGCCTTAAGTATTAAAGTTAATGTGCTCACATACTAATACATAATTATTTATACTTCTTTGATGTTTTGTGTATTTTTACAAGGTGCTAATTGTGCTGAATCAAGTTGACAAAATTGCATAATTTGTAGGTTAATATTAGCATAATCCTACAGTACATTGTTTAGTAACAGTATAGAAATGAACTTTACTGAATGTTTTTCCAGTACAAAGAGTAAGAGTGTAGTTCTCTAACAGCAATAATTTCCATTACATAAATCACAACATTTAGGAAAGTTTATAACTACTAGTGTTCTTTTTCATGTGGGCCAACTGGCTATGCAGTTTTTCTAAAGCAGAATACAGCATAGAAGCAGATTCCATAGTTTATCAAGGAATGTTATAAAAATACCAAAGAATCAAAACACAGATGCAAAATTAAGAGTTGGTTTGCAACAACAAATAGCCTTTTGCACCCTGTCTCATGTTTGTGACTTTGCTATATTCAAAGGTCTTTACTCCCTCCTTTGCATGGCTTCTGGAAAATGGCAGCCTTAAGACACACAACATCCCAATGAATAGAATTCCACCAACGGCATATCAAAGTGGCATCTGTAAATTTGTGTGATATCATGTACAACAGTACTAAGTAATATTGAATTTCTCTTATAGCAAGTCCAAAGGTTTAGTACAGTGATAACTTTTGTAGGAAGCACAACACCAATACTTTTACAACTTAATGTCAGTAGGGTTGCATATTACCTCAGCAGTTGTCTTTGGTTACTTTTTGCTGTTTTGCTTTCCAGAGGCAAAATAAATCCATTATGTGCTAGTGAGAAAAAAGGAAATCACTCCCTCAATCCAATGCTTAACCTGTTCCCTTCTGGAGTGTCAGTGCATGTACAAAGAATTAGGCTGGTGTACCAGTTGTTTTTCACTTGTCAACTCTTAATGTGCTCAAGTAGAGGAATAAAGCTACCTTACAAAGGGTCAGAGCTGATGTACAATGCTTAATGCCTTTGCAGTGTATAGAAGTCATACATTCTAGTCTAGACTGTCTGAAACCTAATGCTTGGCTTCAGGGTGCTCACATCATTTTATTGAGCATATGCTAAAAAAACCTAGGAGAGTCTGACATATTGGAGAGGAAATATTGGCCAGATATCAGACAGTTACCTATTACCCATACCATTTTCACTTATTTTCATCAAAGGGAAGGTGATTAAGCAGTTGAAGGTACAGATGAATGGATACATTGGGGCTTTTTATCTCAGTGACTTGTCTCTGACAATAAACAAGGGTGTATCCCTAGTTAACGGTATATGAATTGCAAGGCCCATAATGACACTTTCCTAAACTCCAAATTGTGTGCTTGGGGATTTCTGAGGCAGACATAGTCTTTCTGAGTTTTCATAGTCCTCAGAGAATTGCTCTTTTATGAATTCACTGATTCATTTTTACCATTTACATTCTGCTGTGCCAAGACTATAGCATCTTAGCTGCTCCACATTTGTAGTTTAATTAGCGTTCTTCTTTTGTAGGTTCTGAACTTGCCACCTGTTAAAAGGATTGCAAATGGTAAAACAAGCAAATAAACAAAAGCATCTTTGGTTTTAAATTTTAAAAAGCTATTTAAAATAGTACTGTGTGTAAAAGGATGCAACACAGATTTAGCAAGTGAAGTTCTCACATGGGTATATTTGGGGCAGGGGGGATGTCTCACAACACATAGTGTGAGCATGAAGTTGCAGAGTGATGTCCCTTTTCACTCCTCATTTCAAATGAACCTGCACCTGCCACTGCAGCAACAGCCACAATTTTCTTACCATTATATCAGTATTTATGTATAACAGTTAGTCACTGGAAGAGTATTGAATTATAGTGAATTTGCCTGTCCATAAATTTCCTCTATTTTCTACTGGTGCTTTTTTTTTTCCTACTTACTACAATGAGGGCAACAAGTTGTTGGGTTTTGGTAAGACATAAGCAGTAAGCACTAGTATTTAAACTTGTAAGTTTTAAATATGCATATCTTCTCAGTGTAACGTTTTGCTTTTCTTCTCCTTGCAACTCATTGGCCAAAGCAAAGGGAGGAAGAATGCAGAGTGACAGGAGATTCAATTTACAAGTGTTGGAATTCAAATTCGGTGATACTAATACCAAGCTCTACTGATTTTTTTTTTATTTAGGTTACTGATAAACTTCCTTATGCTGAGAAAATTAATTTAATTTGTGAGAATCAGGAGGAAAGCTGTTTTAATGTAGTGTCCAAAGTAAGAAATCATACTGGACCAAAAGAAATGTAGTCTAACTTTTATTTAGATGATTCTTTCAAATGTAAAATATGATTTTGCCATGTAATTCAGAGTAAACTAGTTTAAAATATATTATAATGTGTCTTTCAGTTATAGTTTGGCTCATTTTGAAAAATAAAGTATGATAAGCGTGATACATTATTTTTATAAATAAGTTAGGTGAGTGACTACAGTTTTTACCTGGATCAATGGTCTGCTTACAATATTGCTAAGAAAGGCAACACACATGACAGATCTTGAACAACTGCTGTGTTGATCTGTAGGTAAGCAGAGTAAACATTAACTAGGGAATCTAAACTTATTGCTTTTAACATAATTTAAATGTATATAAGATTTTTATTCTGAGTATTATAAGGTTTCATAACACCAATCCAAAGTAGACCAGTCAAGCCAATGGTTCGGTAAATATGTGTCCGGTTGGCATTGCTTGATAAAGAGAGAAATTTACAAAAGGCATAATTGATAGGGCAAAGGTGGAGACAAATACCTAGCCACTTCTAGAGGGCTATGCTATAAGAGGGTTATACCATATGAAGGAAAGAGAACACAGAAGAAAGTTACATCGATATAAGGTGCTATGGCATTGTAGGAGCTGTTTAATTGCCATAACATTTTTTTTTGGTAAAATGTGTTTTCAGTTGATACTTTTCTGTAATGTGTTCAGCAAAAATATTTTGGGTGCATGATCTGTGCTTATTCTTGAAAGATGTTTTGTAGTATTGATTTTGATGCCTAAACAGCAATATTCCACCAGCTCCTTACTGTCTAGAAATTGCTATAAAACTCTATCTATGTTTCATTCTTAAATAGACACAGGTTTTGTGCACTATTTTGTATTTGGTCCTTTCTAGCAATTTCTTAAAAAGTTGATACCAGATTCCAAAATAAAATCTGTGAGAATGTTCCCTATAAATTCAAACTGTGGTAAGCTTTTGGTATACTGTGAAGCTGTTATTTAAATAGTGAAGAGACTTATGTCAGCTGGGAAGTTATCAGCCCATAGAGGCTTAGAGGAGCCCTTCCATAAACTGCTTCTTGATCTTTAAGTCTTTTTTCTTTTTTTTTCTGAAGGTTTTTTTTTGGTTGGTTGGTTGGTTTTGGGTTTTTTTTTAACTAGTAAGATTCTGTGTCCTGAAAGATTGCTTTGTCCTAGGCTATATCTTTCTCCATCTTTATCTGTCATGACTATTAATGGCATACTGATCTCTGACACCTTCTTTGCTGTGGTTTTATCAGACATGCAGCCATATTAAAATTGATAGAATAAAGATTATCTGATCTATTCTGATAGTTTGTGTCAATTTCCAATGAACTTTACTGAACACACCATTCATCAGAGTGTTTTAGAATGCATATTTGGATTGAGTAAGACTAAACAGTAACTATTCTTTTAAAAAATCAAGTAAAGGTTCTGGTGTTCAGCAGCTACTAACGTTTGGTTCAGACAGAGGACTACTCTTCTATGAGAACTGAGGCTCTGAAAAGTCTTTTCCAATCTTAGAAAATGTGGTTTTAATAGTTTTAATAACATAATTCTTATTTTTACTTCAGCATTTTATGACCAAAATAATAGAACAGCACAATGAGTACTTTTATCTGAATTACTATCTGTGATCAAACTATTAAAAAACACCCAAACAAACCTCATAGATTGCTAATTGTAGGGGTTTTCTATACCTTATATTTTCCCTATCTTATAATTAATGTAACAGAGTAAGTACAAAACCTCTGTTTCACTGCTTACTCGTCCAACTCTATTTTGCATATTATTCACCAAAAGTGTTTAACACATACAGCATGTTAGAAGTAAAAAAAATTGCATGTTTTATGGATGTGTTCGGCAAAATAATCATCTTTACCAGAAAAGGAGGTTGAGGGAAATGTATATCTCCTCCTGTAGATGGTTATGGATGGAAATACTGCTATTCATACTGTACGGTACTAAAAGGTTTTAAAATGTGAAAACGAATGTGGTGATATATAACCAAAAACATAGAAGAAAAGCTTATATTTTCTTCTAAAAATGAAAAATAATCAGTACAATGGAAGAGGTAGTCTGTATTCCCTGATAATAACCTGATTTTATTTGGTGGATTAAACTTTTTAACATTCAAATCATTGTATAGCTTATCCATAAAGGACCAGATTACCTTCTAGAGAAATAACTGAACATCTTTGGTTTTATCCTTTAATACATCCTAAAACCTATTATAATCCCTCAAAGAAGGATTATTAAACTAAACAGTAGTATGTTTAATGATGATCTGCTAACAAAACATTCTAGCTCATCTCTGATCACTGATCACATTTCAACAGCAATCCAAAGCATAGGATAACTGAATATCTTAAGACATAGACCAAAAAAAAAAAAAAAAAAAAACAACCAAAAACCTCAAATTCTATTACATTTAGTTTCTTAAGTACTTGAAAGTAGCTAAGACAAACAGGTCTCGAACCAGAAGATCAATCAGTCACTAGACAAAAAAAGATTAGGTCTTCCCAAAGTACCAGAAGTACTTACGCAGTCTTTCATGTAGTGGTAGTGGTCTTGCAGACATGATTGTATAACTTTTCATACTTGCTTATTGTACAAAACTCCATTTTTTAATATTTTAATTTCTTTTAATCATCCTTGTATTTCAAGCATTTTTATTTTTGTATAACTACATCAAATGCCCAAACATATATGAAAAAAGGTGTTTAATGAACTAGTCCTTCACAAAGTACAAGCAGAAATTCCCTTGAAGAGAGTTGCATTTTCTTTGCAATAATAATAAATGGACATTTGAATCCAATGAAGAAACAGACAAAATGAGATTATCTCAGTAAAACTGTAGCCAAATTGTAGAATATGCCTGGCATCCTTTCAGGTAGTCTCTCACCACAGCAGTTTCCATCAAAAAAAGTAGTGTTTTGCATATGTATTACATTCAGTATTACAATTATTATTTCTAGAAAAGAAAAAAATTCTTAAATCATAATAGGATCATAGGACTAAAATTTTGAAGTAAGAATTTAAGAATCTGTCTACTGATTTTTCATCCTTTGTCTAATGATGTGGTAGATCAGATGTATCACAGCTCTTTTTTTGCACCCTCAGCAAGTTTGCAGATGACACCAAGCTGAGTGGTGTGGTTGACACAATAGAAGGAAAGGAAGCCATCCAGAGGGATCTTGACAGGCTGGAAAGATGGGCCTGGGTGAACCTAATGAGGTTCAACACTGCCAAGTGTAAGGTGTTGCACTTGGGCCAGAAGAATCCCAGACATAGATACAGACTGGGAGAAGAGCTTCTTGAGAGTAGCCCTGCTGAGAAGGACTTGGGGATGAGAAACTTCACATGAGCCAGCAGTGTGCTCTTGCAGCTGGCAAGGCCAATGATATCCTGGGCTCCATCAGAAGAGGGGTGGCCAGCAGGGGCGGGGAGGTGATTGTCCCTCTCTACTCTGCCCTCGTGAGGCCCCATCTGGACTACTGTGTCCAGATCTGGGGCCCCCAATACAAGAAAGATGTAGGAGGAGAGGGTTCAGAGGAGGGCCACAAAGATGATGAGAGGGCTGGAGCACCTCCTCTACGAAGAGAGGCTGAGGGTGCTGGGCTTGTTCAGCCTGGAGAAGAGAAGGCTGCAGGGGGACCTCATTGCAGCCTTCCAGTACCTGCAGGGAGCATACAAACAGGAAGGGAATCAACTTTTTAAAATGGTAGATAGACAATGGCAGGACATCGGGGAATGGATTAAAACTAAAGGAGGGAAGGTTTAGGTTAGATATTAGGGGGAAGTTTTTTACAGAGAGAGTGGTGAGGTTCTAGAACAGGCTGCCCAGAGAAGTAGTGGATGCCCTGTCCCTGAAGGTGTTCAAGGCCGGGTTGGATGGGGCCCTGGGCAACCTTGTATAGATCCAAGCCTAGAGGGTTGGTGGCCTTGCCTATGGCAGGGGGGTTGGTGCTCTATGATCCTTGGGGTCCCTTCCAACCCATGCCATTCTATGATTCTATGATTCTTTTAGGCTATTTTCCGTTTCAAAAGGGAACTAGAAAACCTTTGTATAGTCACACCACTAGCCAATACGTGAACCAGCAGTGATTGTTTTCAGTGTTGGTAGCTACAGCAAGTTACTAACATGCATTAGGAGCCTTTTATCAGCACTTCTGTTTTCTTTATGCTAGGATCTAAGTATATTGACAGAGGAATATAGCCAGATAGACTGGGGCCTGTGAGTATTGTAGTTGTTATGTGATTTAGTGTGGGTTGGTAAGACTGTAAATTGAAAACATGCTTTGACCGTGGAATTGATTTGAAACATTGAAAAGGTTTAAAAAATGGTAGGACGCTGATTTTTGACACATATGTTTAATGATATTGTTCAACATTCAGAAGTACCATAATATTTCATTTTGATATGTTAGAAACACTAATACATAGAATGATGCCATGAACATGACACCAAATTTTACCTGACATGCAACATTATGTTTTTCTTTTTTTCCTTTTTTTTTTCTGTAGTCAATAAATAAAGTATCAATAAATAGTTATTTTCTCTCCTTTTGTACTTTCAGACGGTTTGACAAATCTATGGAAAAGTGGCAACTCTTTCATCGTGACATGAAGAGCTTTAGTCATTGGCTAACTGAAACTGAAGAGAAGCTGTCAAGGGCACAGGTAGAGGCTGGAGATGTGGGTCATGCGAAAACCATCCAATTTCTTCAGGTATGATTTGATTAATTCATTTCCTGGTTTTCTGCAGTGATTAGAGATGTGCAGGCCTGTGTATTCTATACAGTTTTTGATTTCTTTTGAGGGTGAGTTCTAGTGTTGAGTGGCCAGAGGAAATTTTGGTCAGGGATTTCTGTTGTCCATGATAACTAAGAATATTCGCTAGCTTGTTTTAAAATACATTTTAAAAAGAAGTACAGTAGAGGGTAGCATGCTATATTGTGGTACCTCCATAGTTACATATTGTTTTGCTTGTTATTTAAGGTGCTCATTATTTTCCGTTTGATACTTATGACCAGCAGAAGTATAAGGATTAATTTTAAAATCTTGTGGAAAAAATCCGATTAACCATTGAGCTGTACAGGAGATACTCCATGAACTATGTCTTGCAAGCATTGCTTATTTTGGCTGTTTTATGTTTTAATCAAAGAACCCTGAGGATGCTTTTTGTGAAATGCAGTGTGACAGAATAGCCACTTAGTTCCTAGGTGTCCGGTTCCAATTTGTATGCTTTTCATCTTGCAAGCTCTTTGAGCATCATAAGGAAAATAATAACTCTAGTTTCTTGGTAGTTGATTTCATTTCCCTCTTGTATGATTGAAATGGTAATGGGTATGAAGAATTAATTCTAAACTGATGTTTTCCAAGTTGATAGGTTCAGCTGAATAATATGGCTTGACTAAACTCTGGATTCATGTTATAAATTACTACCTGTGCATAAGAAAAAATTTTGTTAAACAAATCTGCATTTTTACATTTGAATTGTGGGATTGAATTACTGGATTCCAACTTGAAAGAAATTAGGCTCATCTACATTAAAGGTACAGTTTTATTTTGAATGCAACACTTACCTGCTTTTTGGCCTACAGTTAAAAAAAATGAATCATGTCTTTTGAATTTTAATATTTAAAGTGACATTTTTAAGATTTAGGCTGCTATTCCTTGACTGCAAAAGAGATGTACTGAAAAGGAAACTAAATCATCCAGTGCTGGTATAAAAAAAAAAACCAAAACAAACAACCCAAATCCAAAAATCTGTTAAGTAATATATTAAGCTGAAAAAATTAAAATAGCAGGTAAATAATTTTATGCAAATGACTATCAGTCTATGAACACTGAAGTTTAAGATCTGGCTTACAAAATAGAATCTTATCAAGGAATTATACTTGAGGGGTTTTTTGCCTATATAAAAAGTAGCAGAGATTGTGTATTTCCACTGAAGTTTCATCTCCCTTTTCTTTAAGCATTTCTTTGAAAAACATATAAAATGCTAAAGTAAGGCATGAATACCATCTATGTGATGAATAATAATACAGTGTCACAAATATTTATCCCTTCTCCTTTCCTTTGCCTCTGCTACATCACCCTTCTCGGCACTATTCTGATATCTTTGAGTAAGTTCAAATGAACACTTAGAAAAAAAAATAATCCATGGAAAAAGTGTTTGTTCATCTCCTTTTTTTCTAACACCTTTTAAAACCAATATTTTCTCTCTGAGATGAGGGTGATTTTTGAGAGTGCACACACCAAGGTAAGATGTATCATAGATGTTAAAAATGCACTGGGTAGGTAGCACATTTCTCAGTCCTAACAGATTAGAAAAAATATTTTCTTGTCATCACTGAGAAAAGTTCATACTGACTTGAACATCACTCTTAAAGACCCTGAGATAATGCCTTATTATGCAGAAGCTTAGATTTTATGTAGTACAAGACCGCTTCTATTTTACATTTCCCTTTGACCTAGCCTCCTTCTCATCTGTTATCAATTTGTTATTTTCTTATGCAATATATGAGAACATTTTCAAGATATGTTTACAGGATAGATTTCTATCAAGATTTTCTTTTTGCAGTCCAACAAGTTTTTTTCTTTCTTTTTCCCTTGTGTTAGAAATCCCAGGAACTCGCAGATTTGGCTCTCAAACCTTTTGTTGAGTACAACAGATGAAAATGCCTTTCAAATGAAAATTCACACAGTGTGAAAATATTCCAACTAACCTCAAGAATGCAGACCCAATGTTAGTTAACATTAATTTGTTGAAGAATCTTTAGTCTGACGTTGCATTGTTCCCATTCTCTTCATCGCTTATGTCTTTATTTTGCTGTGTCTTGCTTGAAGTGTATTAGGTTTCTGTGAAGCTTCCAGAAGAGGTCATTAGAATTTCCATTAGGTAAACAGTTAAAACAGCTGAGCATTTTGATTTACTAGATTAGCAACTTGTTTTATTAATGAGATCATGCTGCTTAGTGAACCATATTCAGAATTAACAGGATTTGTTTGAAAATGCTTTCATAAGCAAGTGAATAGTCAACAAGGAACTGTTTTAGGAAAAAAATAATGCAAAATATTCAGATCTGTAATATTACTTCTAGGTAGGACTACTTTGGAAAAGTAAAGATTAATGTGTTCATTAACATTCAGTAAATACATAGAGTCAAATGTTAATGTAAAAACGAAATAGTCAACAGTGTGATTAGGTGATTATGTTAATATACGTTAAAAGGTAATTACATTCTCTTAGGTGAATTTGGGAAGGGGAGGTGGGTTCCCCTTGCACAATGGCATGATATTAAGCAACACTTATGCATTATATATAACATGAATGAAACCAAATAATAGAATAGCTTCATTTCAGGTCATGAATACTTAAATAATCTTATTGTGAATTTTTCACTAAGGCTTTTTGAGAGCAGAACTTCTGGTGTTGAAATATCACATTTCAGTTTCTAAGAAATTATAATTGACTTCTTTTATGATTAGGAGACATGGGATTTAAAGGGATGTTTTACAGATAGCACATAATATGATCCCTTTGAAACATATTGAAAAGTCTTGAAAGTAGTTAAAGTTTTTTTTTTTTTTCTCTCATCATTCTGACCGAAAGGTTTTTCTCTTTCTTCACTCCTTAAAGCTTGGTGACTTTCAATTTTTCAACTTCCTTCATTTGCACTTAGTTTGTTTATTTGTGTGCCAAGATTGAGATGTAGTTCTTATAGAATGCAGCCTTTATCCCTTTTGGATTTCATTTGATAAAGTAAAACCACAGTTTTCTACTCTACTTTCATATGATAGCTAGACAACTTGGCTCTTACTTCCTGTGCCTATTCATCTTTCTGGAACATGAATTCTCAAAATAGCACATTATTGTTTGAACTGGAATGCCACCCATACTATCATCAAGATAGCTTAGATACTGTATTTTGTGGTTGGATCTTACCAGGTCTTACTGTTAGAATGTCATTTGCAACCATCTATCTAAAATTTGTTATTTTGTGTAATTTGCTTTGCATCCCCAGTTTACATTTCAATGCAAATGTAAAAACCCCAAAAAGTACAGGTTGTACTGGGAATTAATGCCGGGTTAATATGCAGCAAAGCAGCAAACAAGTGTTGGGGGGAGGGCACATTCAAGTGTCACAGATAAATGTTAAAAAAACAGCTACAAAAAGAGGAATTCTGCAATACTTTCAGGTCTAGACTGTCAAGTTACATTTCTGAATCATTACCTGAGAATTTAAAATTAATATTCTTATTTAAAAGATGTAGAACAACCAGAACATTTTTTTACTTACTGGTATTAAAATTTGCTCTCTGTCTGTATTTAGTATTGACTTTTAGGTTGCAAGTTTAACTTTCTTTTATTATTCTAAGAGGTGTGTTTTTTCTAATGGTAAAATAATCAGGTCTGAATATTGGAATTCATTATGTTAATCTATTGGTGCTGGTCAGTGATGGGTGCTTCCCACAAAACAGGCAAGGGCTAGGCTTTAGTATTTTCTTTAATTTCACTGTTTTAAGATATTTCTATTATGTAATTATTATTTTTTCAATAAATTCCTTTCAATTACAAGGATAAATATCAAGGATATTGCATTTATTTTTTAAGGTCTCAGATGACCTTAAATCATCAGTAAGATTTTAAAGTTTTAGAGTACTTATCCAAGCCTGCAAAAGGCTTGTGAATGACTCATGCTTTCCCTAGACCTTTCTACTGCACTATACTGTCAGGAACTTCACTTTTTTTGTCTTGTAGATGTTTAAAGCAAAAAGATGTAGAGAATCAAGGCTTCAGTGCTGAAAGTCATGGTCATGCTAGTAATTTCTCTCTTTTATATCTAAATTGGATTATATGGATACTGATGATTTAATAACTACTAAATTTTAACAGTTCTTTCTGGAATACAGCACAAATGGAATCAGAGGATATGGGACAAAACAAGTGTTTCAGTGCTTGAAGCCCCATATTCTCATACCATGTAAATACAGTGGTAAGGGTGTATAGGTTGCTTTGTTTCCCCCCAAATATAAAACACGTGAAAAAAAGTATTTTAAATATAATAGTTATGGCTTTCATATTTTGGATTTTGTTTTTAGTCTTATTTCCTGCTTTTCTGAGTGATAAAGGTTATGCCAATATTTCATTATTATTCTTTTATTTTGGATTCCATTTAGAGTCATGGTTCAATTTTCTATTTGGATCAATTTTGTTCTACCTCATTCAATTTTCATTAGTGTTTTTTAGTGTTATGAAGTATTTTCAGAGAAATAGTAGAAATATAGAAAAATATTCTTTCTGGTCAGATGTCTATCATAGCTTAAGAATTCTAGAAGAGATAACATAGAGTATGGGATCAATAAGAAACCAATTGTTTTAGAGGAGTCTTTAGTTAGAATGATTATGGTACATATTACAGTGTCCTTCACAATGCAAGGGCATGTCTAGGATACACATCTGGAAAGACTATGTTATTGACTAATATTTTATTTATACCAAAAGCATGCAATTCCCTGGCTATTATGGTGAAAACAGATTCCACAGTCTTTTTTATTATTGTTATTAGGTTCTTCTTACACATCCTTAGTACTTTGGCTAATGTTCTGAGCTAAGCACTTAAATGTTCTAAACATGATAGCCAGCCTACATAAATGCCCTCAGTTTTTTCTTCAACATCGACTGGATCATTTATTCAGAGAAGCTTACTGGTTTTATTTTTACTGAATATAATTGTTTTGTCAAAAAACTGCATCCTAGGAGTGCAGCATCCCACTGTGCCTAAGAAAAAAAACCTCCACTCAGCAATAATCCCATGGCTTTCAGGGTTTTGTCCATAGTTTCTAAGGTCTCAGTATAAATATTTCAAATAATCGATATGAGGTGTGTGTTAGACAACTTGGCCCTAACTGAGCAGAGCACTTCTTTTTCTGGTTTAAGGAAATCTTAACAATAAATTTGTGTGTCTTTCTTGGCTGAACTTCTATAACAATGGAAAGACTTTACTGTTACAAGATTCTTCACCATTGCTACTAGTACTAATGGAAGTGATAAAATATCAAAATAGTTTATCCTGAATTTGTATAGAAAACATTCTCTTGTCATGTCAAGACATAAGAAGTATTATTTAATCATTATATGAGTTCTTCAATTCTTTTCTGCTCCACACAGTTCTACATCATTCTTCATTCCTCATTTACTGTAAACTATTGAAAGTTTTTAATTACTTTGTTCCTATTGGTAGTGGGACGTTAAAACGTCTGAAGGCTATGACAAATAATAAAGTTGCTTGTGTGGTTCTGCCAAGTCTTGCACCAGTAGATAACAATTCATAGCTTAGCTTTAGATTTCATTGTAAATCCTGACATTGTTTATTTAGATATCCAAATTAATTCTTGCAAGTAATTAATTAGGATGTATTTTTCAAACATTTAATTATGAAGCTTTTTGAAATAGCTCTTAGCACACGTGGATGCACAGTGATGTATTTTTTACATGGTAAGAATGAATAAACATTTATTTTTTCTCTGCCTTGGAGAAAATAGTATTCTTGGACTGGATCAGACTTCCTAGTATCTGACAGTATCTGCCTCACTGTTTGGGGATTCATCTACATCACTTCAAGTTGTTATGGAGTACTGCACTGGGATGTAGGAGAGAGATTGAGGTTTATGCCCATTTCACAGGCATTTTTGTGTATAAAATATAAAGGAAATGGAAGATGCAACTTCTCATGCTAATGAATTTGTCTTTTAAGGCTAATCTGGACATTTATAATCAGTGACGTGTACAGCTGATACACTTCAGATTCAGCAAAATTGTTAACGCTTTTGACATGGTCTAAATAGAGAAGTTATACTGGCTGTTGTGGAAGTTTTGGGAAATGAGTGACTAAACGGATAACTGCTTTGAAGGAGGATGATATTGGTTCTTTTCCCTAAGTTCCCTGTGTCTTTCTTTTTTTTCCCCTTTTTAAATGGAAGCATTATGTTTCCCCTTTTCAGTCAGTGACTGCCACAGCTTCTCAGATATCATTGGGAGTGGCTTAGCCACTTCATCTTCCAGTTTCCTCAGGACCTGAGGATGCACCTTATTAAGTCCCCTGGACTTGGTCACCTTCAGGTTCCTTAGATCGTCTCAAACCTGATCTTCTCCTTACAGTGGTGTGACATTACAAGGTAAAGAAGTTTGACAGAAAATAACCTCCCCTGTGTTCCAGTTTGTCCTCAGATGTGTGATGTTTCTGTGATACCCCATTTAGCACTATAAGTCAATATATATGTATATTTTCAATATATTGAACTATCACAAATACAGATGCATTAATAGTACAAGACACCTTCAGTCTAGTCCCATTCAATGGACTAGTATGGCCATACTGAAGGAATTTGGTTGCATCCAATGAGAATTCTCCTGACTAGATAAATGGTGAAATTTATTGAAGAAACAGAAGTATGGGTTCTTTTGGATTGCTGATGAAGAATACACTGTCTGCAAAGCACATGCAAATACCAAGAAAATGAATAGTATAGCTGACTGCAAATGTATTAAATTGAGAAACTACTCTATGGAGATTTCTAAGCTTCCCAGGAAGGCACTTGGTATAGCCAAGATTTCAAATCTCCCCTAATAAGCATCCCTATGGAGAGGGATGGGGGTTGGGGGGAAGACAGGTTCATCCAATTGACTGATCCCAGAAGTCATTGATATCCTCCTAACTTTTTTGTGATGGTATATTCTCTAACATTCCTCCTCTCTTAAGCCATTTATATACTATTTTCTTACTTTATGGTGGAGCTTGAGTGACCCTTGTCATACATGTCATTGTTATGACTGGTGTAAGATTTGCTTGCTTTGCTTTTAAAGGTATAGGCTTTAAGAATTTCAGAGCACATGTTCAATGAAAGGTGTTCATACCGTGGGGCCAGATAGCTTTTGGGGATGGAGGTGTGTTTTGGTATTATAATGCGATTATAATGAGCAAGCATCAACTAAAGAACATGATTTTAAAAAACAAAAAAGGAAATTCCTGGCTGAGGGTAACAACTATGCAATTTATCAGTTTCATGATACCATCAGTACAGTCAAGTTCCCATCTCTGTGGTGTTATTACAGAGGCTGGACAATGTGTCTCCACTCTGTTCCATCCTCTGTGTGGTTTCTTTCGGAGTTAGCACACCAAGTTCCCCTGATATTGCTAATATCTAAGGTTGCAGGTTATGTCATTTAGGAAACTATCATGGAACAGATTCCTTGCATATCAACCACATTCCATCCTGGAGATTTCCGTAGTGTTGTACCTTCTCTTCAATAAGTTGTCTCCAGTAATTATCCCAGAAGCAGGAAGTTCTTCATTCTCCCAGTCCCTGCCTCTGCCTTCTGCACCTTGGACAGTAGTACAACAGGAGCCCTTTGCAGTTAAGACTCATGAAAAGTCATTGAGTATCTTGGCCTTCTCCATACACTGGGTAGCCAGGTCTGCCCAGTTCATTGCAGAGGGGGCCCACATGTTCCCTCTTCTTCCTTTTATTACTGGAATACCTTTAGAAGCTTTTCTTGTTGACTTTGATATCCCCGGTCAGATTTAATTCTATAAGGGCTTCAGCTTTTCTAACCTGATCCCTGGCTGCTTGGACAGTTTCTCTGTATTCTGCCCAGGCTACCTGTCTGTGCTTGCAGCCTCTATAGGCTTCCTTGTTGCATTTGAGTTTGTCCAGAAGCTCCTTGTTCTTCCATGCAGGCCTCCTAGTATTATTGCCTGACTTGCTTTTTGTTGGGATGAATCACTCCTGAGCTTGGAGGTGATCCTTGAATGACAGGCAGTTTTCTGGGGCCTCTCTTCACTCTAGAGCTTTGTTGCATGTACCTTCAAAGAAGGTCCCTGAAGAGACCAAAGTCTGCTCTCCTGAAATCCAGGGTAGTGAGCTTGCTGTGCACCTTGTTTGCCCCACTAAGGATTTTGAAGTCTGCCATTTCATGGTCACTGCAGCCAAGGTTGCCCTTGAGTTTCACATTATCTACCAGACCCTTGGTGAGAACAAGGTCCAGTGTGGCACTTTTCCTCACTGGCTTCTATACCATGTGGATAAGGGAGTTATCAATACCTTTCCACGAACCTCCTGAATTGGTTGTGCCCTGCTGTGTTGTCCTTCCAACAGATATCAGGGTGGTTGAAAGCCTCCTGATGACCAGGGCTTGTGAACCTGCTTCCATCTGTCTATAGAGGACTTCATCCACTCAGTCTTCAAGGTCAGGTGGCCTGTAGTAGATCCACACTATAATGTTCCCTGTCCCTGCCATCCAGACCCATCTCTTTGATCCAGACCCATAAGCTCTCCGTTGCCTCCTCATGCATCCCAGCAGAGCTCTAAATGCTACAGCTGCTCATTGACATAGAGAATGACACCCTTATCTCCCCTGCCTGTCCTTCCTAAAGAGCCTGTACCCTTCCATTCCAACCACAGGAGCCACCCCACCACACCTCTGTGATGCCAATAAGATCATAGCCCTGCAGGCACATGCATATTTCTAACTCTTTCTTTCAAATGGAGGCATTTAAGTTGGGCTCCCAATGAAGGTGACTGGCTGCAGTGGCTGGAATTCCTCTGTGCTGCACTTCAGCTGCTCTCTTGCTGACCTGTGATTCTTATCCTTGGTCTAGGCGTATGGCTTGCACTGGCATCAAGCCTGTAGGAGTAGAATGGACTGAGCTTCCCCTCCCCTGGCAACTTTAATTTAAAGCCTTCTTCACCAGCTTGGCAAGATAGAGCAGACAATAGAGGATCATCATCTGCCCTTAAACTGTCTAAAAAACACTTTAGCTAAATTTACTTATCCTAATTTTGGAAGTCAGTTTTTGTCAGGTTGTGATGAACTATCTTTTGTTTTTTGCACTTAAGTGTTTTACAAATGAGTTTTTTGGGGTTTTTTTTGAGAGCCTTCATAGGCACCTTTGTGGAGGTGTTTGCTTGTTAATATAAAGAGACAAGTCAAGGGAGATGGATACGAGTTTGACTAGTGATGGGTGGATATTGAAGGATGGGATTCTTGACTAGACTATTTAACTGTATATTGTTCATTTCAGATAAAATTGCCAGCTCATTTATTTCTCCAAGTTGTTATATAGAGAGACAGAATGTAGCAGGTGTGGACATAGAGGTAACGTGCTTGAGGTGTTTTAAAAAATATTTCTGTTCCACAGCAAACCACTGACATCTTTTCTACTTAATATTTGCATGTGAGATCCAATGCACCAAAAGAGGTCCAGAGTAGGCATTTGTATTTGAGCTTGAAATCCTGATCTTCCTTTGCAAACAAAGAGAAATAGGCACCTTTAGGATGAAGGTCACCTGACCTTTATGAGATACCCAGAATATTGAAAGGTAAACGTGACAGCATTGGATGTGTTACCTTCTCCAGGAAAGAACTGAATTAATATTTTATTGGTAAATATCATGTAGGTGTTTGGGTTTGTTGGATTTTTTTAAAGAAAATATAAGCAGTCATGAAAACATAAGAACCTGAAAATATTTAAGAATGAATTTACTTCAGGTGTGCTTCTTTCTCCCTTGCATGCATATTTCATCAGTTTTTGAATATTCAGGGATTAAAACAGCACTGCTGCTAGCCAGAATGTAGTAGAAAGTAATATATTCATGCTCAAGTAAATATATTTTCATAACTGGACTTGACATTTTTCCACAGCACAAAGATAAAATTCACTGAATGATTCACTGCATGTAGTAGAAAAGAAGAAAAAATATTTAAATGAATTGTATTTCCAGCCTGTTCTGTGAACACCAGAAGTACTGAAGCTAGAATTCCTACGGTTTTGTATTTTGTAGTTATCTGCAAGTTCCAGTTGAAATGATTTCCTCCATGGGGGGCTTTATAAAGTTTCCTTTTTGTGTGAATTTACATCTGTTTAGTAAGGTCTACACACTAACCTGTTCCAATGTTAGTGATCAGTAGTATCTGGTTTTCATCTGTTTGGCTTTTTGGAAAAAAAGAATATAAAAAGTTATTATTTTTATCATTTTAATCTGCCAAATTTCTTTAAAATTATCCAGAATATTTAAAACTAGAGGGCACGTAACTTAGTAATATAAACTTTTAAAATTTCAGACTGAAAACTTGATTAGTTATTTTCCAAAAAGTAGGTTTTAAAAATGACCTGTTTTGTTATGAAGGTACCAACAGTTGCCTGCCACAAAAAATTTTAGATGGAGGCCACTTCTTTCTTTTGTCCTGTTTAGAGCTCTTAATTTTGTTGCTGACATCATGCTGGCTTATAGTTGTGTATAAAACTAATTTTCTTTCAAAAACTGAAAAAAAAAAGAAGCCATATTATTTTAGTAAAGCTTATAGTAAAGTTTCAGGGAAACATTAAGTATTTATAGAAGACATTGTTCAATAATTTTTTTTTTTTTGGGTTACACTTCTACAGACAGCAAATACTATATTATCTAGCTACTATTCTAAAAAATGAACACAATACAGATATGCTGCAGCTTCTCACTCAAAATCTAAACTTGCAATGGAAAAAAACCATTAAAAATGACACAACTTTTAAAATCTGATTTCACAACAGAATTGAGACTAATGTAGAAAAAAATCTCTTCTTTTTCTAGGTCTAAGAATTTTGTATTTGCTGAATATCATCTCAATTCTAACAATAATTCTCTCAATTCTGATTCAAAGGAGAAACAAATATGCTCCTTTGCCACACATGCTCAGACTTTTGAAAAGCCTCACTTTTTATTGAATGATTTAAAGATGTGTAATGAACTGTGGATTGTGGCAAATTCCAGTTTATGTGTTGGTTGGAGCAAGAATATAATAGACTGTTGTACTCATCATCTGACCATTGAGTTTGAGATCTACATATTACAGAATTTTGCTAATTTCAGAACGTTTTCTTGAATTTTGTTTTGTTGTTTCTAATGAAGGCAGCAAACCCTGACCGCACATTACTTTACACAAGGTACTTCTTAAATATTCAGAAAACAGTTTGATTCTGTAAATATGGTTTAACCCGTATGACATCTAAAACAACCATCCAGCCATTTGCCTACTCCCCTCCACCCCTGTGGGATGGGGGAAAGAATCTAAAGGGGAAAAAAAAGCTAAAAGGAAGGTGGTGGTGTTGATGATGGTGATAATAATAAAAATATACAAAACAAGTCATGAACAGTAGTTTTCACCACCCAAAGCCAATGCTCAGCTTGAGCTGTCCTGCCTCCCACCTCACCCCCAGTTATATATGAAACATGATGTCATATGGTATGGAGTTTTGGTCAGTTTGGGTCAACTGCCCTGACTGTGCCTTGGGCACAAACACCCCTGCTTCCCTCCAGCTGAAACTGGGAATAATGAGTGTTTCTGAATTGCAGGGTCCTAAGATGAGCAGAAGGCCCTTAATGTTAATTTCCTATTAGTGTTCTGGAAATGGGAACTGTGATTCACCTGCATTATGTAAGAGTTCATGCAAGTTTTATTCTACTGAACACTGGAAATAAATGTTGACTTTGTAATAGAAATTAGGTGATTGGTTTTATTTATTTGTTTTTCTTGATTTTTTTGGCACTGTGTAACTACATTCTGCTGTTTTCAATAGCAAGATGAAATAGTTCTCTGTTCCCTCTTAGTGACTTTAAGAACATATTAGTGCCAGCTACTGCCTTTTTGCACAAACTCATACTGTGTCCCATGATTCAGTTCTTACAAATGTCTCAAATTAAACCCAAATATTGAGCCACAGTTTATTTCTGGAGGCTGTAAGATAAACTAAAAATTCTAGTCTCAAATTTTTATTTCTGTATTTTCGGAATAAGCATGACACCTATCTGTAATAATTTGCACAGGACATTTTTCCTTTAGCTCATTTTTTTTTTAATAGATAAAATGAAAAAAGATCTGTTCTGTAAATTGTATGTAAATCATTTGGTTTAATATGAGGGTTTGCTAATAAGTTTTATGTTTTGGTTTTAGTACTTTAGTAAATTGAGACCATTGAATAAAACATGACTGGGGTATTTTGTTATAAATGTGTCTGAGGCTGAAATCTGCAGTAGCAGCTTTTGCTTCTGTCTTCAAAGAAAAAATTCTTTTGGGAGTAAACTTTAAAAAGAAGAAAAAAAAAAGGCAGTCTGATTTAGTGGACCTAAGTTTCCAGAGAGCAAGATTATTTCTAAATTCAGCTATACCATTTGTGTTTAAATAATCTGCTGGAACCCTTAGTACACATTAAAATCTGTTCTGGATGAATATTTGATAGGTCTAGTATAATAGTGGAGTAGATCTCAGGAACTGTTAGGATGGCATTGTTGTGTTTTCTATTAGATCATAAAGGCTTCAGATCAAGGAGTACATGACTGTAATTGCACATTGTCTGGTGTGGTGGGGCCTTAGTTTAAATTAAGCTTTCTCTCAAGAATTCAGAGCTAGAATCATACTGGTTGCAAACGTTGCATTTGGGATAAATACTGAACAGAAGTTTAGGAGTACACTGAAAATACCAATTGCAATTAGTTTTAATGATTTTGTGATTTATCTTGATTATTTTAGAACATTGTCAAAACTACATACTTCAATTAAAGTATAATCTAGGATACTGGATCTATAGGATTTATTATTTATGTACCATTTTGATTTTTGAAAGATCCACCATTCTCATTTATGATGACTGACAGTACCTTTTCTTTAAGTCTTTTGTTAGGACCTACATTACTACTGAGTGTTACAGGCTTAGAGATACCAAGCAACTCATGCACCCAGGAAGGTACCTTGTAATATTGCTGCAACCCTTAGCTGTCTCAAATAAAACCTCCTCTGGTACTTTCTAAATTTACTATCACTACCCTATTTCATTACCTCTATTTGTAACTGTAATGCCTTCAGCAATGGCTCCTGTTACACAAGAATGATGATTCTCAAAACCCTTCTTCAGCCCTGCTGTAAGCAGGGGAAGCTTTCTGAGAGTACTTTGTGTCTGAATGCTCTGCAAAATGAGAACAGGAGTGATTTTGTAAGTGTGATTAATACAATGACTTTGCAAAAAAAATTGTATTAATTTGTTTGCTTGTTTTCAAAAGGAGAGAAATGTAATAACCCAAACATTACACATTTTGTTCTAAAAATAATAACAGAAAAGAAATCCAACAGTTAATTCTGGTGATTTGATGTTTTTGCTAGAAGAAATCATGCTTTTGGAGCGTAACAACTATGACAGTTTGAAAATCCTAAATTATTGATCAACAGATATCAAATAGAGGTTGAATTTAGTATATAGCCAAGAGCTTGTTGTGTTATTGAGGTTTTTTATGTCAAAACTCTCTGGATCTGTTAAAATTCCAACTGTAGTCTCTTTTATGATGGACGAGACTAATAAAAAACTGATTTTATGTTGGTCTCTTGTAAGCATTAGGAAAGTTAGAAGAAAAAAATATATCATCCTGATAACCAATTTAGTGTAAAAGTGAATAATAGAGAAGTACATTTACTGTATCTTTTTGTTTCTTCAGAATCCACCAAATTTATGAAAGAAAAAGTTCTATGAAATATGTTTAATATCTCATATGAAATAAATATTTGTTATTAAACTGAATGGTAATGGTTTTTAATGGAGTTTTTTGTACTTTGTTTCCTTTAAAGTGCAGCTGACACTACATCTAGGTGACTGTGTTTTTACCTGATAGAATTCCAGTTTATGTTTACAAGCTGCAGGAAACACTAGAATTGAAAGTTTCCAGGGGTTTGGGTTGGGGTTTTTTTCCACACATTCAGTCACCATTTAATTAAATTCATAAAGAAGTGAACAGATTTTTCACCATTGTTTAGTATATGACTAAACCTAATTATTTTGCTGATTGCTTGGCTTTCCTGACTTTGTCCATCTTTTCCAAAATCTTTCTTGTATTGGAGGTGCAGAAGTTCAGTGACAGCTATATTTGAGCAAAACTCAGAGGAAGCATAACCTCCCCATTTCTTCATATGCCTTCAAAAGATTTTTTTAACTCTTTTGTCTGTGTCACAATGAAAACTCCAGGCATAACTGATTTTTCACCGCTTTCCTCTGTCTACTATTCTCCTCCTTTCAGAATTGTTGTTTTCCATTATAAGAGTCCTCAAGGCTGTGGGCAAGGTTTGCATTCTTTATACCTAGAGGTAGACTGTACTTTCATTTGTAATGATACGTGTGTCTTCATGTGCTCTTTGTCTACTATCTGCTCTATACTTCTCTACCACTGATGGGTCTTCCACATTATTCACCTATCCCTTAATTGTGAAATTCTTGAAGAGCTTTATTTTGCATTCAAGGCTGATTTACTAGAATCTAGAATAGATTTTGAGTTCTATCAGGCTCCAACAGATTTCCTTGGAGACCAGTCAATATAAATGGATTTTTTTTTACCATAAAAAATCTGATTTACCTAAAAAATCTGATGGTGCAAGAAACAAAAAACAACACTTATAATTAAAAATTACTTAAGTTACGATTACTTAATAAATACTATTTTTATTTTGCTACTAGAACATCAGTCTGAACAGATTAAATTGTATGCATGATGCAGTGAGAAGGAGCAGATAGGGACATTATTGTGCCTTCATTTCCCCAGATAAAATATTTTTAAGAGCAAATAGCCTCCTTGTCATATTTTCATTTCATAAATCTAAAACAATAATTTGGATTAATTTAAAAGTCAGGAAGGGAGGGAGGGCAGCACTGCAACAATGGATATTGCTTTGTAGAAACCATAATCCTGTTTGCTTTGGGAAATTAGGGAACTAATCTAGGATAATATTGAATGCTTTTAGCAGGTTTTTGTTTGTTTCTTTTTAGTTGATTGGTTTCTCAGCTCTCAACAGGTTTTGTGCATTTTAAAGACATGATGTTTTCAAATAAAATCTTTGGGGTAACCTTCTCAGTGCATTTACAGAATACAATCTTTGAACAAAACTTTTTTTCTTAATCCAATCACTCTAAATAAAATGATGCATACTTCTTGTATTTTGGCAAATTGGCATTATGATATATTTTGTGCTCCTGATATGGTCATATCATTTGCAATAATAGTGTTAGTGATTGTGGGCAAGAATAACACATTTAGGAATAGGAATCACTTTAATGAAATGCAGTTATCCCATGTCTGTTTAATTTATTTGCATATTTTTTAAAGTATCCTAGTATACTTGACTGATGTTGGTATCTCTGGAAAAAGCATGTGCTTTCTGGCATAGACTGATTATATTGAGTACATGGCATCAGGAGAAAAGCAAAAGATAAGCTTGGTGAAGTTACTGTGAGAGTATAAACTGAGGTTAAATTTTACAGTTAATGGAAAGACAGCAAGTGAAATTATGTTCGATTTGATCCCATTAAAAAATGGTTTTGAACTGTGTTATAATACAGTGTGATGTGCCCCATTCTCTGAAATTCATTTATGGCTAGAATATTTTTAAAAGGCATGTATGAATATACTATTCCGTATTTATTATATCTGTTCTGAAATTGTTCCCACTTATCCAAAACCAGAACAGCATAAAACATGAAATAATATTATAGAAAGAAACTAGGAATATAAGTTTATATTCTCTTTCTAAAAGCTCAGAATATGGTGAAATGTATTGCTGTGTCTTTGAAGTGTATTTATGAGTAATATCTGATGCAGAAAAATAAAGCATCAGTTAAAATATAACAGGTCTAGACATTTTATTTGCTACTTAAGCATTGAAGTTTTTCTATGTTGCATTTTAAAATCAAAGTGAGCATGATGTAAGAACTTGTTGCGTCCTATTTTATTATGCATTGTAGACATTTGTAGACAGTTGGCAGAATTGTTCACAATACTTAATACATAGACTGGTTGACAGTTTTGTTTTGGCATAGAGAGATAGGCATTCAGATTTGTTGAGAATTTTAGAATCCTAATTAAGTTGTTTTATTTCCTTTTAAGCATTTCCATTATCTTTGTATTATTCATAATGCAGTTAAGTCTAGTGGAAGGTGTCCCTGCCCCTGACAGATGGATTGGAACTAGATGACCTTTAAGGTCCTTGCCAACCCAAACTATTGCACAATTCTATGATTCTATGAAGTAGTATACCAGCAGCTATTATATAACTTTGATTTTAAAATCCTCTTTTGAAGACCCATGACCTGAGAGACAGTTTATCATGGTGGCAAAAGTTAATCATGTTAGCTATGCTTGAGCTCATGAAGGCAGTACAAATTTAGAAACTGTATAAACAGGGGTAGGTAATGCTTTTCGATATTACTAGGCTGTCAGATCATAATAGCTGCCTAATAATTAGGCACATTAAGCAAGTGACGAAGTAATATAACAGCGGATGAAGTAATTATTTCCAAAATTCTACCACACAGATGCTACGATAATTTCTAAAAGTAAAAAGAAACTACCCTGATTTAAAAGTGTTAAAATATATGGCTAAGTGTAAGCACGAAATTTCACATTTTGACTATTCCTACCTTACTACAGTAAACTCAGTCCCTCTTGAATCTATCATTGTGACATTATTAGATTGATTGTTGGATTTGATTTCTGCTGTAACGTATGCTTCTTAAGATCTTTGTATTTAAGTATCTATAGGTTTTTTAATCTTTTGAATGTTGCTAAGATTTTGTTGGGGTTTTGTCCTTTGACTTCAGATCTCGTTTGTCTGACATGAGAGCATGGACCAGTGATTACCATACATATATCTGAATGTAAACATCTATGGTCTCAGTTTTTGAATAATGACAGGTCTGGACATGTACCAATTAGAGTTTAGCAAATAGTAATTAACATGCATATTTCAGCAGAATATACATGTTGATAAATATGTTCTTCTGACACAGATTAGGAGCATTCTCTTTCAGCATAGAACAGTTTCCAAAGCATCTCTGCAGCTATAAGCATGATTTAAAATAAAATAATTCCTATTACAATATCATTGCCATTAAAGTAAATCAGAACAATGACCAGTGCTAGTCACTCCAGCATATGCAACCCTAGTGTGAGTCAGAAATCATCTGCCTCATCTATCAAGTATGTAAGAATTGTCCAATTGTCATCATAAAAAAAAAAAAAAAAAAAAACTGGGGAATATCTAGAAATCCTGTTATAGTCCTGTTGTCTGTATTCAACAAAAGTCCTAATTTAACTATTATCTAGCTCCAGAAGATTTTTATTCAAGCCTTACCCAAAAGTCCAGAAGTCACACAGAGTTTAGAATTTCTTTATTGTGTTTTATGCAATCTCCTGGGTTTGTTTTTTTTTTTTAATTTGGAAAAACTCAAAAGCCTCTCTTTGTTGAATGGAATGATGTTGTGAATGGTATTTTGTCAGACCTTTTTGGACGGTATAAAATCAGTGCTGGAGAATTAAGTTTCTAGTGGCTTCGCTGGTTTTCTCTTGCAATTTACTGAACTTACTAGTGCAGATCCAAGGCTGAAGCCTGTGATAGAAAAGGAAGACCTCATAGGAATTTAATTTACAGTTTTCTCTATGTCCACAGAAGATCCCACAGAATAAAATTATTTCCAGTTCTGTAAGGGTATTTCCTAAAAATCTTTGAACACAGAAAAAAATGTTTACTAGTAACTATGATTTTGAACAATCAATTTGAAGACACAGCACAACAATGCATATTTTTTTTATTTGATTTAAAACCAAGTTTGATTGAAAGCTAGACAACACCTTCAGTTTGCTTTTTTTCCACTAAAAGTTTTAAATTAACTTCTATAACCAAGCAGGTCTTTGTTAGTCTGCTGGGATGTGATACAAAATGGATCTTCAGTTCAGAGCCAGATTATTTTGATTAAAAGTCCCAGTGAGGTTCATATTTCTTTTTTCATAGCACAAACTGGACTCTGATCTGTTTATAGCTCCTAGGAGAACAATATGGTAGTTTAATTTTTACATGTGAATGTAGCACTTTTTATACCTTGCATAAATCATTCTTTGAAGAAAGTTTACAATTGGAAGCAAAAGGTGTGCAAGATACACACCGTATTCATAAGAGGCAGACTCTGATATGATTCAAAATCACATGAAAACACGCTATGCTGAATATACGGTAGAAGAGGTCAGAAATGAAGGTTAAGATAACTATTAGTTTAGAAAGATGATGAAACTGTTTCAATATTGTAAGAATAAGTTCAAATGCTCGACCTTTTCCTGGAATTTTTTTGGTGCATTTCAACATGCAGATGAATGTCTAATTGATTTCAGAAAGTTTAGGACCATAGGCCTTTGCGGGATGGCCTAGGTATGCACATTTTTCACTTGTACAAAAATAGTAGCACCCCTGGAACATTTAGTACAGATCAAGAAAGAGACAAGTAAAGTCCCAACAACTAGGAAATTCTTAGAAAGGCAATTTTTATTTTAAATTAAAAATATTCCATAGTAGAACCCAAAGCACTTTTCTTCAGTTAAATTTCTATTCTATCATCCTCAGTCAATTCTAAATATTGACAAAGGGAACATTATGGTTTTTCTTTTCCTGTTTTTCTTTTTCCTAGCTATGGTTATTATTATTGGGTTTTACAGATTCCTAGGGTAAGTCTACAGTGATGGAAGTAGTAAATTATTGACCTTAAGAAAAGAGAGGAGAATACTTTTATACCCTGTGGACAATATTTATCATTAAATATCTATTTAGAGAACCATAAAAAATGTGAAGAATAATACAGTTCCTGAAATATCTTTGATTTAATGCAAATGCAGACACCTATTGCCAGGAAAATTGATAGTGACAATGATAGCTACAACTTGGAAGGTGTCATTTTGAAGATTATTTACAGGAGATTATTATGACCGTGATACTGTGAATGTAAGTGGTAACTTCTTACTCTCCAATAAATATTATCCTTGCAAAAAAGCAACACATTCAAAGAAGTTTTCAACAATTATGTGTTCATATAAAACCCGAGTGCCAAATTTGGATTTTATTTTTCACAGCCTAACCTACTTAGACAGAATGAAAGGTCCATTTGTACACTTTCCCACTTCTCTAATGAAAATATTTTCTTTCATCAGAGTTTGTTCAGGGAATTGGTACTAATAGCTGTAATAGTTGCATAGGTCATGGTCAGGCTAATCCCAGAGGGTGAGAGATTTTCCTGTCACCTAAAAAAATGCATAATTCAGTTAGCGCTACATTTGGAAGGAGTGCACCAAATACAACAGCAACTTGAATGGCAACAGAAATTGGATTACAAATGGCTTGTGTCAAGAAATTTTCCTTTCTTAGATTAGCCCTGTACAATGGAAATTGTTCTTTTCCTACTCAAAGATGAGAAAGATTCTCCCATATTTTTCCTGCATCACAGTCCTATGACATTAAGTGAGAAATGCTTTGTGAAAGAGAGAAGTACACTTGGTGTAATTGTTAGGTGCAATTCATTGAGCTTTGACTCTTTAGATATCCCTAGTTAGTGTGGATCTGTGCTTGTTAAATCCAGCTTGAATGGCTACAGCTGGATTTTCTTTTTTTTTTTCTTTTTATTTTTTTTTTCTTGTAGACCCTAGATATGAAGTCTGCAAATACACTTTATTATTTCCAGTTGGTGGGAGCTATCTATTTTAAATGAGTGATTCAAAAGTTTTCTGCAGGAGGTCATTACTGGAGGTGGAATAGATGATCAAAGCACAGTATTCAAGACTATGTTATAAAGACATTAACATGTTCAAGCAAGGAGTATGCAAGAAGAAAAGCTCCATGCAAGTATTTTAAGTTTTCCTTTTTTTTTTTTCCACCAAATTCTTTAAGTATTTTTTTCCTAGTCTGCAGCAGTAACTGACACACGGTTTATTACATACATTGTTATCCTTTTTATAATTTGAAAAGAATAGGCTTCCCTGTAATCAGGTCACAATCAATCCTAGTGATCATTCCATCCAAACCAAACTTGAAGGCAGAAAAACACTTTTTTTGTTGTTCTGAAAGAAACACTGGTTTTTTTTGTAAACAAGGTTATATTTCTCTAATTTGAAGTGCCTTATTAAGGAAGAGGAAAAAAAAGGGGGAGGGAAGTGGGCGGAGTCCATTACAAAGGGAAACTTTTTAGCACACAGTAAAGATTAAACAGGGAGTTCACTACTTCATATTAGAGATCTGTAATATTTACCGGTCTAAACTGCCTGTATGTTTCAAACGTGGAGCAGGTATGATAACTAGATAAAGCTCAGAGAGCTTTATGCTTACACTTTATGCCTAGGGCAATGAGACTTTTATATTTACGTTAAAGAAAGGAGCTTGGCTATACATGATACATACTTGACATGGACTTCAGATTACTCAGTTTTCCTTCTAAAAAGGTATTAAATGATAGAGCTAAGCACTAGTTTCTGGATAGTATATTCATAAAAATAGCTGAGAGATTTTGAAAATATTAAACTAGTAAGGTTTAAAGTATGTTGCGACTATAAAACATAAGTAGGGAGTATAGGTAATGTGATGAAAATGAAGGCTTGTTAGTTTTTGGCTTGGTAGATTTGGTAGTCTGAAGCTGGTTCTGATCTGAGTGGGGCAGAGTTAATAAATTGTGACAATGCTGCATAAAAGGGATCTCCATATCAGCTTTTCATGATAGATGCTGTTGGGAAGTTCTTCAGGTCTTTTCCACCAATTTTTTACTTTGTTGAAAACTTTTGTTCTCCATTCTATCGTTTTGAACAGTTAGTAGATAAAAACTGACTTTGGACTTTATACAGTGCTGTACTGAAAGGATTCAGTATTAACAATGTTGCTTTGGTGGATGCCATTGATTGCTATTTCATGATGTAAGTAGCATTTGATATAGGTCAGATTTCCTTAATTTCATGTTTGAATTCCTGTTTGTTATTTTAATACCATTCATATTTTACTTTAAATTTATTTTTCTAAGCAATTTAATTATGACATCAATTATAAAAGATCTATCTTTTGTTCACTGTATATGCACAGATACACTAATTTAGTCTGTAGATAGAACAAAAAAGCAAACCAACTTTGAGGCATTTGAAATTACTCTAGGAATGCTGTCAAAGTCCATTGAAGATAGCCATTTTCCTTTGAGTCAGACTTTTGAGGTGTACTACAAAGCAGATACAAAAGTGTATTCTAAATTACTGTGGCATTCAGTAATTATTTAAGGTCATGAACTCCGCTAACGTTTATTCCTGGTAGGTTTTTGGGGAAATCCTGAGACCCTACTGATGTGAAACATGTCTGGAAGCTAAAGCTCTATGTAAGTTCTTACACAAGCAAGTTTAACTATATTCAGGTTGTGATTGAAATTAAAGGAACACAATTATTAGAGTAAGACATAACACTATCACTAAAATGCTCTGAAGCAAAATTACATGAATTAATAAACGTTCATATGGGGTAAGTTTTAAACGATATAATGAGGAAAACCTTTCCAGTGTATGGAAAGCAAAGAAATATTTTCATTCTTTTCAATATAGATATATAGGGTGAGATTCATCTCACTTTACATATCTGCACTAGACAGGGGCCTATACTGAACTCCATTCAAAGCCAAAGAAAAGTAATAGATGCATCTGCAACAAAATTAATCTGATGGATTTTAACTATCCACATTAATATGAGATACAATATATACATTCTGCCCTAGAAGTATCCATTTAGTTCTAGTGGCTATAGAGTTTATATAAGTATCTCAGATACAGAGATCTATGCTGTAGGTATCAGAAGTCAGGTATGGGGTAAATCTCATTAATATATTTTCCATAAACTTTGGATTTTCCACTTTTGAATTAGCTTCAAAATTTATCTTGAAATAAACTGTGCTAGACCAACAAATAGATTTTAAGGTATGCAATTAATGTCCTGGACAAAGATGTATTGGAGATGCATGGTAGAAAATAAGAACTTGTTGGTAGTGTAGTGTGTATATTCAAAGTTATTGTAAAGTAAAATCCTAGTGCAGGGTAACCAAGATATGTATGTGTTGGTTTTAATTTTATCTATAACATCAGGACAATGGGGGGCACCCATTGTCTAGGATATTGGAAAAGTCAGAGTCAAACATATCTGGAATACCATATTACTATCCTTCACCTATTGTGGAAACTAAGGCAGAATTAAGAGAATATCTGTGTATTTTAAATTAGGGTGTAAAGACATAACTTGTAGTATATCTTCTAGGATATCTTATGCCCTTTAATGGATGAACTTTCTAACTATCTGTCATTAAAAAAGGATGTCTGCCCAAGACATTAGGAAAAGTAAAAATGTCTCAGTCCAACAAAACAGAGAACTTCAGATGAATCATCAGTCAATTTTAAATTTAATTTTATGTTCCTCATTGGTGGTTTTGCTTTTACATGTAAAAGACTGCGATGTTGATTTGAGTAACAGAAGATCCCAAGGCATTCGGGATTTATATATCTATCCAGTTTCTTCTTTTGTTGTTTTGATGAGATTAAAAAAAAAAAAAAGGCATTAGCTTATGGACTGCATCAACATAAGAAACTTGAAAAAAGTTTAATTCCATTTTTATATAGGCTTTTTCTAAAATTAAAAAATTATTTTTTTCCTTTTTTAATTTCCATTATCTGCTCTGCTGTATTGTGTGTAAAAAAATCTTCCTAGGGTACTTTTGAGGGTTAAGGAGTTAATGTTTCCGTATTGCTTTCAAAATGCAAATACAGTATAAGGTTTTATTCCCACTAATAAATTTATAGCCGTGATGTATCATTTTCTGACATTGCAATATAAGCAGTACGATGTCAAGTTTACATTTGACCTTGAAGATGCTCAATGACTCTTCTGCAGCTTTTCTAAGATGGATAAAAATGTCTATTATCTGCAACTGTATTATCTAGCCAAACTGTGGCAGTATTCTATCCCTATTACAATTTCTGTTCAAGACTGTAACAATGTATTTATTCAATTGAGATGCTATCTATTTTTATTCACCTTCATAATGCTAACACAATACACAGTGATTTTATTTATTTTTTTATATATATATTCTCAAGCCTAATTCCAAGCTTTTGCAAGTAAGGAAGGCATACAATAACAAAGTAATTAGATTATTTTGTTAATAAATTAAAAAAAAAAATCATGTTTAATTTTATTTATTTTTTTTTCAGAAAAAGAAATGAAGCTGATGTTTCATTACAATGGAACAGAGCAGATTCCAAATACATAAACTGAAAAATGTTTATGGCACTATAAGACACCTATATTAAATAGCTATAGACACTTTAGCAGAAGTCTTAGGGTTTATGGTTTGGGTTTTTGTTGTTTGGGTGTTCTTCTAATTGATAGATTAAACTGTTGTCAATCATAGATAGTTTCAAGTCATTAAAAAGTAGTTTGCATTAGCCATGCTTGGAATTCACTATCATCAATATGTTAGTTTAATTAGGCTGAGAACAGAAATGGGAGTTACTATGTATGGACTGTCTTTTGTGTAGCAATATTTTTCTTTGTGATCTGAAATATCACTTTTCACTGATGACATATCCTTGTAATATTCCAGTTTGTCACACTGGCCACAGTTATGACACAAATAGAAGTTGATAGGACTGTTCTGCTCCTTAAAATGTGGAGTTTCTGTAGCTGCTTTTACTGTCTTGCTGCTGTTGGTGTCTGAGTCACAAAAGAACCAGAAGGAAGAAAATGGGGGAGGGGGGGAAACAACCACCAAAACCAACCCACAGGAAGAATTTGCCCTTAGTGACTTCACTGGCTGTAATTTGAATGGCACTGTATTTACTGTAAGATAAAGCCTTATAGTCTCCTCCATTTTTCCTCCTGAAAAGAAGGAGAGAATTTTTAAAGCAATCTTACATTCTGTTAGGAGGCAGCTGAATTATCACTGCCTTATTCCTGAATCTAACCCCATGTTTCACTGTGATCGTATTCACATCATCATCATCATCATCATCATCTTTCAGCATCTTTTTCATTTTGGATACTCCAGATAAGTACTTTTTATGTTGTCTTCACTAGATGGGAAGGACATAGTATTTTCAAAGTCATCTGAGAAAGCAAGGGGCTAGAAGATCATCAATTCCATTGAAGAAAGACTATTTAACTCCTTTAGATTCTTCGAAAATCATGAACAAACAGACTAACTGGTTCTGCCCAAAGTCTCAGCAAAAAAACCTTATTGACAAAGAGAACAAAATTCAAAGGTCCTGAGTCCTTTTGTACTACACTATTTTTGTAACTGAGACACCGAAATGTATACAAATAATAAGCAGACTTTACAAAACATTAAGTAGCAACACTGATATATATCATTTTATCTTCTTATCAACTCTCATTAGAGTATTATATATCTCTCAGATGATATAACCAGTGAGTGCTCTAGACACAATTTCTCTTCGCTTTTGATGTATTAAATCAAACATGAATACTGTGCTGACTTTTCATTTGCTATGCTCATTTCTAATATTATCCACATGTCTTCATATAACTCATGGATTCATTTTCATAATTAAGTTGTAGTTTTTTCAAGGAAGAAATTATGCTTTAGTGTGAGATTAAGAGAAATTTGATTTTCTTTCTTAATTAACTATTTTGATGGAGGAATTTGGTACAGCACAAAGAGATAAGATGTATGTAACAGCTTAAATATATCCATTGAAGTTGATCATATTACTATAGGAGTGAATTAATGAGGGAATAAATCAGTGAAATAATACATAATCAAAATGAATATTTAAGATTCAAGCCCAGCGTGATAAAATGCAAGTCTAAATAGAACATACATTTCTTTGAAGTAGAAAAATTTCATCTTTCTAACTGGTGTGCACACTTTGAGTGTTTCTCTATTTCATCACAGAACAATTCCTCATGCTAAATTTCATCTTAGATAGAACCACAAGATGTACAAAAGGAACAAAATCAAATGTTAATTTTAAAATGTGCTTTTCAGTGGTAAAATTATATATGTAAATGTATGTATTAGAGCTACTGGAATTGATGTTTAATGTAGCTAACAACCTTCCTAGAATGCACTTCATCATTTTCTATATAATGTATGGCAACTGGTCTAAAATTATGAAGAGCAAAATAATTGACATTTTTTGTCCTGATTGTAATAATAACAATTATAATTTTAACATAAAAATTAAGATCTTTTATGTTTGTTGGATAAGAATAAAACAGTTATTGTCATAGTAACACTGTTAATTAATATTTTTTCTAAAAATTTATTCATAGATAAAAATCTTGTATCTCATGTCCCTGTGTGGCCAAGCCCAATCCAGTTGACTGAGATGTGATGATGTGAACTACAGGATGAGACTTCTGCTTAACTCCTCCTTCCCTCCAACAACTGCCTGTGAGGTGAACAGTCACTTGATCAGGCAATAGGGCAGGTGATCAATACTGGTGATATCAAGAGAGAATGTGGCTGGAGCACTCCTGTGCATTTTGTATATGTGTACTCCTTACACACTTTTGGCAAAGCTATTGATTTGTCGGGATATAGGCAATACGGCTATTATTTTTCACATGTATTAGTCAAAACGAAAATTTTTAGATAAATAATCCTGCTCTTACGTGTAGAAGTAATCTGTACCTGTGCCAAGACCTGAAGACAGGGGATGGCAATCATATCAGAAGAAACAGGTGGTATATTGGCAGAAAGATCTACACTTCTGATAACACAGCAGGCGCTGTAGCAGTTACAGGCAGTATTTTTTGTTATACTTAAAAGTGAAAGAGCAGTTCCCACTCCTTTCTGTGTTCAACTTGGATGGTATCGGTGTATTAAGGAATTTCTTACATATCTGTCCCTTTAGAAACTTTGCTAATAACTTTCTATCATAGTAATATACCTTAATATACTCTTTTTAATATAATCTTTAAGAAAAGCAGGTATCTGTAATCGAAGCCATTTTCCCTGAGAGTGGCAAAATTCAGCTTACTTGAAAGTATTGCTATTTCGATGGAAAAAGGAAAGGTGAAATCTACAACACAAAATACACTTTTCAGTGAATTATTTAACAAGAGAGTTCACTCATGAGAGTTTTTGAGTCTGTGGCTTTATTATTATGCACACCTGCAGAATGTCTCACCTATTATGCAAGGATCTCAAACCTAGGATCATACAACAGAACGAAGCCATGGAACGGTGCCTGACAAACAACACAAAGTGAAGGTCCATGTGATTTAAACACATTTTTTTTGCTATGATATCTAATAAGTGTCTAAGTTCATCTGATGATCTGATACAGCTGGTAGAAGTAGATGTAGGTCTGAAGGGTGATGTTCAAATGCTAAGGTTGAGACTGTTGACTTTCCTCCACACAAAAGTCACTTAGAATGAACAAGAAGAAAACAGTAGGAAGAAGTAAAGCAGGATTTCATAGTAAACACCTCCTGCTTGAGATTCAGAAAAACCTGAGCCATCAGGAAAGCCTCTAACAGCTTATGGCTAGATCTGTTCTTGCCTAATAGCTGGAAGCTGGAAACATCTTAGTAGATAACCAGACTGTAAAATAACAAATAGAAGGTAGTTTGCCTCCTGAGTTGGCTTGGCACACACGGGAGAATCACTGCCTCCGGTGGATGTATGTTTCATACAGTGTTGAACAGGGACCATGGTGTGGTGTGTGCATTTGCTGTGTAAGGGTGTTCATTTTTTCAGGGCTAACTGAAGGTTATTCTTTTTATTCTTTTGCTCTGTATTTTTTTTTTCATTCTTGCTTGTGTTCTTGTATTACTTCAGTTCTTGCAATACTTGCTTGTGTACTGTAGGAGCAGGAGTCCCTGACTATGCTAGCACGTGAATTTGTCACAATCATGGGAATGAGGAGACATGGATTTAAGTTCTAAAAGGGTAAAGAATACCATGAATTTACAATACTTAAAGGTAATATTGCAATCTTTCTATTTTACATCCATTGTAAAATTTCTGTTTTCAAGAATCTTTGGCCAAATGAAGTAATGATGAGAATTACTTAAAGCTGAAATGGTGGTATTTTTAGCAATAAGAATAGAAAATTAGTAATAGGAGCCATTTGTAGATCATGTAGCTATCTATGTCTCTATCTGTGAAGTCCTAATATCTCCTGCAAATAACCTAGATGAATATAATACCTATAAAGTGGGCCTTCTGTCTGCCTTATACTTCTGTGCTGTTTTTGCAGAGAATGAATGCTGCCTTTGAGATACAGTCCTTTTAATGTTGCTGATTTTTTTTTCCTTCTGCACTCCTATTATGATACCTGACTGACCAAAACCTGCGAGGCTCAGCAGGACAGTGAATCAAAATTTTCAAAGCTGATAGATCTGGCAGTCTCATTTAGTAACATTAACTTCCTCTTCCCTCTGTTGAATTCTTATTCATTTGCTAAGTACTTGCTCTCCATAAACTCAAGCTTAGATAACTTAGAAAGTGTTTTATCTCTGTGTAACTCCCTGATAGCTGCAATCAACAGGGTCATTTTAGTGAATTTTTTTTTTTTTTTTAAACCAGAGTCTAGTTCTGTGTCTTTCTTAAAGAACTGTGTTTGACTGGGGAGCTGGGGATGTGTTAGCTTTTATACTCTGGTGAAAGGCTGCAAGATGTCAAAGATGAAAGTAAAACTATTTTAGGATATGACATAAACCAAAATTGGGATAAGTGCACGAATCTTTTTGCAAGGAAGTTGCTTTACATTTAATTGTTGTATAGTATAGTCAGAAGGGACTACAAATGCATATTTATTGCCTGTATGCAATATTTCTGCATAGGACACAAAATGGTCTGCTAAGTACACATGACTAGTCAAGAAATGTATGTGCAATATGGTTCCTGAAATAGTACTGTTCTACTATAAAGGCTACACAATGAATTATTTGCCAAGAGCTTATCTGGATTCCTGCTTCCTTAAAGAGTCAACAAACATAAACAAACAAACCATTTAAAGTATTGGGTTGTTTTGTTCTCAATGAGTTTTGTGCACAGGAAAGATGATGGACTAACAGTCCTTAAATGCTGTTTAATCACTGAGCTTGCAGCTGAGAATTATTTTGTGTCCACAAACCTTTCAATGAGCTTGTATTTCAACCTTCAGTTAATATATTTAAGTATTTGAGATAGTAACTTTTTTTTTTTTTTGCATTTTGGTAATCTTTGCTGACATTAAAAAGCACTGACAAAAATCTGCTGCTTTAAGAAAAAAAAATATCAATCTTGTAAGCTTAAAGATATTTGCTTGTAATGGGTGTGCAGGGAATAGGTTTTTTTCCCCCTGTAATTAATAGCTACATTGTGCTTTTCAGCTGTTTCTCTGAGATGTTCCTTTCATTAGGTGCAAAGATTTTACCTGCTTTTAAAATGTGCAAATATATTTTCCAGTACATTACAGATGTTTGTATTATATGCTAATAAAATGAGACAAGACTGAAAGAGAGATGAAGTATTTGAGCATTCTGGTTAGTTTTCCAAAGCTGCTCACAGAAGTGTGTTTAAGTGCTGATAAGGCACTAACTATTTTAAAGAGACAGAGGCTGAGCATAAGTATTGTTTTTCCTTTTCTCTCACTAGAGTATGGTTCCTCCATGCATTCACAAAAAAATGCAAAACCAAAAGACATTCTGGACATATTAAACTTGAATTTTTCAAGACATACATTTTAAGAGAGTTCATTTAAAAAAAAATACATCTGGCATTTTAACTTCTGTTTATTGTTTCCAAACTCATTAGAGACTGATTGCTTAGAGATCACAGCTGTTTGATGAGGTCAATAGGAGCCATCAAACCTATACAGGCCAATTTAACGCCTCATAATTGGCAATGAAATTTGGAATGTGAACTCCTTGTCATTTAGACAGATACAATGTTTGTGAAGAAAAAAATACTCTGAACAGACAGACAGTTGTAAAAAGTTGCCCCTCCTTTTACCTTGGTGGTCCTTTTACCCCACTTGTCCTTTATTATGAGTCTTACTTGTTTTAATGGAGTCTGAGACCTTGTAGGTTATGGAGGCTTTCCTCCTCACCCAACAACACTAAAAATAGATACTGCCTAAAATAAACTGTGCTATTTAAACTATATATCCAAAGTGCATTTCTTGCCAAATGAGGTCATCACCTCTATGGTACAGCTGGCCTCTTATCTTCCTGGCACTTTTACTTCTGCTTCTAACCTCAAACTGTTGTGCCAGCGCCAAGCAGTAGAGCCACTAGAAAATGGTACTTTCATTGTCAGCAAGCAGAAATAAATTTGTACGCTGCTATGGTTTGTGAAAGGCTGTATGGTAATGCATCTGTTCTTCAACATTATTCTTCAAATGGCAAAGCCATTTTTTTTTTCTAGGGGAAAAAAACCCCAACAAACCAACACCCTGAACTTACTAGTTAGGTAAATTAAACTTTATATTGTAAATCATATGTAGATCATTAGCTATATCAAACAAAAATGTTCCATTTTAGAACAGTCTTCTCAGAATAGTGTAAAAAGTGGTCTACTGAAGAATCTTTAAAGCCTCATCGTGGTCAGATGGTGCCCAGTAGTGTCTCAACAAACTGATTCTACACTGAATGTGGCATGAAATGTGCATATCCAGGACTTGGTGGTATAGGTAGATTTTCTACAAGGACAGGATAAGTAATGCAGGTGAAGCAGTCTGTGCTGTCCTGTAGGAACATCAGTATCTGTAAGTAACAGGGGAGAAAGGAGATATTTTTATAGCTAATCAAATCTAAAGTAGTGCAAAAATAATTCACAGATTATTAGTAAAATTGACGTCTAACTAGAACTGAAATTGTTTTTTATTCACATATTGAATCTTCCTTACATGATTATGACATGGAGGCTGAAGTGCTCATTTTCTTCCATAATATATTAGTTATGCAAATGGTTAACACGTTCTACATGGAAACATCAGCTGTTAAACTGATGGCCTCCCACGGTACCCAGCGCCATCAAAACATCACAGGAGAGTAGTTTCGCAAGTATTTGCTGGACTCGGCAGACCAGCTTACATTTCACAGGCAAGGCTTATCCAATGCGGGCAGGATTTTTCCTTTCTCTCTTCCCTCCCGCTCTCTTTTCCCTTCTAAATCCTCGCTCCCTCTTTCCCTGTCGACTCCGATCCGCAGGCGAGGCGAATTTCGGTCCGGCTTTTTCAGGGAGCCGCGGATACACACAAAGTTGGCTGATGTGCCATTCAGCATCCCAGCAGCTCTTTCTCTTCACACTCGCAATGGCAAAGCTTTGTGCGGATGCACTGCTGGATGCTCTGAACTAAAATCGTCTGGGGGAACTTAGCAGGTTTTGGAGAGCCTTTTAAAGGTAAGGAAGCGAAAAAATAAGCGTGCCCGAGAAGGAATCAGCTGGTGAGGAGCGCGGCGTGTTAGTGCTGTGCAGGCTGCATCTTAAGTCTCCTGTTCTGATGCAGGAGTCTGTGAGCAATAGGTGGGAGGGGATGCTTTTGTACTTGAAATAAGAAGCCCCAGATTAAGTGTTACCGTAATGACTACTTTAGAGCTTGTGACAAACGGTGTGGTGATCAAAGCGTTCAGGAAATATCGCTGTCAATTATTTATCCGTTCCCAAGTTAAACCTAACTGTATTAAAAACAGCAGTAGAGGCCAGCAGCCCAAAGCTGCAAGGTGCTTTGAACATCTCTTGTCTTGCTGCTTTTTGAAGTCCCCTTATTGCTGTCAGTTTTGTTGAATACTCTGGAGAGAGCATTTCATGCACACTTACCTCTACTGGAGTCTTTTCTTTTGCTATAATCCACCAAGGAACAGTATGTCTTAACAATAAAAAGCCATTTTTAATCCTCAAATCTCGTACTGTGCTTAAATATCTTGTAAAAGACTACTTTTAGAGTCATGTAGATGCCTGTGTATTTAGGTTATAATTGACTTTCCATTCAGATGTTGTAATAGCTGAGTGCTTCACTATTTTGGTAGTGGTGGTGGGTTGTTGGGTTTGGGTTTTTTTCGGAATGGGGGGTTATGTTTCTTTGGGTTTTTTTTATTTTATTCCACTTGTAAAGCAGTTCAGGCATTTTTCTTAACATAACCTGCATTAGGAATGCTGGTTTTACTTTTGGTTGGCCCGCTTCAACCATTTATGTATCTGCCTCAGGTTAACGGTATATCAAACGTTGGAATAAACCAGGGAAATTCTAATATTGATGCTCGCAGACTATTTGAATTGTTACTACTTCGATACTGAAGTGGGTTTTCTGGTTTGCGGTAAAATATTTTTCAGTCTTTTTTAATCTCAGAATCCTATAAAAAGTGCATAGTGCTTTGCAAGTTAATCTAGGTAGTGTTTTAGCAAACAAGCAGTCCCCTCTACTCCTGTAGATTTCTAGCAGAATGCATATCAGACAAATGCTTGTGGTAGCACACGTACCTTGTAAAAAGTTTCCACGGGGCAGTACCTTCGAAAACATTTTTAAGGCAAAAAGTACAGAATGATCCCCCCCATCCCCAACTCTTTAAAATATTATTTTTTAGTAAACTTTTCTTGTTTATGTTACCTCTGGCTGATATTTCTTTTTTATGTTAGTTTCTTAAGGAAGTATTTGACAGTCATTCCTGTGCATTTTCTAATTTGAGTGTAGAGTAAAGTTAAAGCCTCAGTTTATATCAGATGAGTTTTACAGTTTAAATGAGGCATGCCAGGTAATAACGTGAAGTAGAAAATACCTGTATGTGATTTTTTTGCATACCACTCTTAGCATAGTGCATAGAAAGTATGAAAAGAGATTATACATTTTAATATTTAAATGACTTGTGGAATTGCACATTGATATTTTCAATGGATTTTCATTACAGTTTCTGCCATTGAGGCAATGTGAGGGCTTTGAGAAAGATGGAGTGCTGTAATTACCAGGTGCACATGTTCATTAATCCTTCCTGGCTAGAAAAAGCTTCAAGTTCTTCTTCAGTGGCCTATTCGTAAAGCTATAAATATCTAAATTGTGTCAGCCAAGAAGTCACACAGAATGGAGGCTCTTTTTGAGTTCAATTTCATGCACTGTTGCTTTGGACTTGCGAGGGAGTGCTTTGCATTCCTCATGATGGATATTTGTCCTCTTCTTATAAAAGTTCAGAAAACACACTGTTAGGTCATAGATTATTCCATTTGAAGTATATGCTGATAGATTATAACAAGGATTCCTCAGGATAAAAGCATGCAAAAATAACCTTCATAAGTGAAGGCACAAAGCAGAAGAGTTGCCAAGATAATTTTAAATTTTAAACATAACATTTTAGTAAACAAATTAGGAAAGCTGCAGCCTAGGCTTAAGTAAAAGGATTTTAATGGAATGTCTATAGCAATTTGTTTGCACTGTTTTTCATTTAGCTATATACTGGCAAGTTAAATAGCATGATGCTGGAATACTACATTTTTATCCTCAGACTTCTTTCTAAATATTCCAATATAATAGTCAGCCGTTAACTTTGCATATACAGAAAGATTAGCAAATCCATTTGTATCTCTATACATTTCCATGTGAATATCTATAGAAGCCTGTGTATATATGTGTACCTTTCTGAAAATATCCTTTGCATTTACTTGAACTGCACTGAGATGTTGATTTTACAGTCAATTCCATGTCTCCAATCTGTCATTCAAAGTATAGGTCTGTTTCAGGACTACACATCAATTTAAGTTTGAAAACCACTAAAATATATATTTCATTCAGTCACAGCTGTCAGTAATTTTAGACTCTCTTGCAAGAATGTAGATCTCTGCTGTTTGAGAGATTTTGTAGCAATTTTTTTGTTTGCTTGCAATAAGCTCAGAAAGCTATGAAATAGCAGAGGTAGAGAAGAGATCATACCATCCTTGCACAGAAAAATAGTAATTTTTACCAAAAATAAGCATGAAAGAAGATACAAGTGTTGCCTGTAGATAGTGTGCTTCATTCACATTACCAGTCTTTATGAATTGCTGAGATTCAGTGCTCCCTTCCTGTCCTACAAAAGAGGACAGAGGGAAAATGTTTTTTAGGTGTGTTTTTGTTTCTTTGTTTGCTTTTAAATAAGGACCATAATAGAACTGTATCTATACATAATTTAAGATAGAATACATACAAACTATGAAATGGCAAAAAGGCTGGGTATCGCTACCGGCCCCGCAAGTTCTCTGACATCAGAGCTCTTCTCCTGAGGGTGCCGTTGCCAGTGAAACTGGGGAACTGTCCAGCAACTGAGCTGCTCGCCAGGAGCATCGTAACTCCCGCTGCCCTGACCCCGTTGTCTGCTGGTCTCAAAGGTTTGGATAAACATGGAATAATTAGGTCTCAGGATGTTCCCTTCTGGAGAGCTAAGAGTTAGATGGTAAATATATCCTGGTGTGGATCACAGGCAACTCTTTAATGGTATGTGGGATTTGGGCGATGGATTAAGATCACTCTGACAGGGTCACAGTGCAGCTCCTAGGCAGGTAGCATTTGGGGACCATTCAAAGACATGGGTTCAGCCTAACATTCTTATGTTAAACATTTTTTTAATAAAGATAAGCAGT
Source organism: Gallinula chloropus (assembly GCF_964237585.1). Taxonomy (NCBI): domain Eukaryota; kingdom Metazoa; phylum Chordata; class Aves; order Gruiformes; family Rallidae; genus Gallinula; species Gallinula chloropus. The sequence continues at coordinate 124,815,123 of NC_140085.1, forward strand.
TATCAGTATAGCTTTTTACCTTGCATAATAGCCTTTTTTTTTTTTTTTTTACATTGTTGTATTGATTATTCAAAGAGTATTACTTTTTCATGCCAAGAGTAACTTTGTCTATTTGCTTTTGGGTTTGGGGTTTTTAAAAAATATTTTTAGCTTAATAACTATATGGTTACTTGTTTCTGCCAATAACAGATTGTGGCAAGACTGGAACCACTTTTAGGCACAACTTTTTTCAGGTTCATCAGGTCTAATGTTTTTTTTCAGTGGACAAAAACCCCAAAGTAACTCAACCCAAACCTTAAAAAAAAATAAAATTAATGAATCCATATCAAGTGGCTTTTATAAATGTGTTTTTTATAAACATGTGGTTTTATCTATGCTAGTTTGAGACATAAAACCTCTGACCTGAATTATATATCTGCTTTATTTTTTAATTGTTGCTATATGTCATTCATACCCCAAAAAATTATAAAATTGTGAATAGCAATTGGGTATCATTTCACACATATGCACTATAAGTCACATTTCTTACATAAAACCCTAGTAGGAAAAGTTTGTTGTTTGTCAGTATAAAACCATACAACTGTCTGACGAAACCAATGAATACCTATGTATTCCCTTAACTAAATTAACTAAATTATTTTGAGAGGATACAAACCAAATTATGTAATAGATCAGATGAAAGATCTGTCTAGCCTAATATTCTGTACCTGATGTAAATAGTAGTAGGTTTCCAACAAGGAATAGAACAAATGAGACCAATATGGAGTGATACTTTCCAGGTATATTTCCTCATCATCCAGCAATTAATATTGTAGTGACTTTGTGAGACACTGTTTTTTGTCATAGATATTAATGGAGTTCAAAATCATATTGTATGTTGTTTCTTTGCTTTGTTAACTAAAGGTCAAAACCCAGTCTTTAAGGCAGTTTGTACCTTTGTTTTCCTGCTTAATGTTATCTCTTTATTTTCTTCCCTAGTTTTGGTTCTGGCCACTAGCAGTGGCTGGCTAGATGTCTTCTAGGTCTTGGTTTATCATAAAAAAAACAGCTAAGACATTTCTGCTAGCTCCAGCATACATTTAATGAAGATTAATGATGTCTTACTGAACATATATTCAGCCTTGGACACACTTTCTTGCTTTATTTTTTTTTTATTTTATTTTTTTTTGTTTGTTTGCTTGTTCTCCCTACCATGTTAAAATCCACAGTTGATAAAACAGATGAGTGCACATTTTTTGATTTTTATACTTACTTATGGGCAGCATAATAGTTATAAAATTAGCTGAAATTATTTATGAGAATATAGAGTTTTCTTGACATGTTTTTCCTTAGATTCTTATTTTTCTGCCTAGTCCTCCAAAATGCTGACTATTTACTCAAAGCTCTGTGTGAGGACAGAATGAGAAATTATGTTGTGCAGAAGCAGTAAAACACATTCACATTATGTTAAGTACACTGGTAAGCATGCCATTGCAATTTCATTGATGGACATTGAGTATGTGATGAATTTGATCAAGTTAGAGTGCTTTAAAAAAATGACCATCCTTTTTGCAAAGTAATGTATTTTAGTCTAACTTCTCTGTATCCAGTAATGTAGATTTGCATTGCCTCTGGCAAAAGAGGGAGTTCAAGCTCTGTCTCTCACTTCTTGGATGCATGTAACTTAATCTCTAGGCTATAATATAATAAGGGAGGTCCCTGTTTTTTTGGTATTTTTTAGAGAAAATAGCAGCTTTAATTTCTTTTTGCAGAAACCCAGTTCTATCAGTTTGCGTTAGGCATACTCTGAGAAAACTTATGGGTTAGGCCCCCATTTTTGGCAGAGTTTAGTGCAGTATGCACTTTATGTAGCAGTAGCTGCATGCAAGTACAGGATTAGTTTATCTGTGTACTCAAATGGCAGTTATGCATGTGTCTGGGGAAAATCTGAGATCTGGACTTCAGTTGTGCAGAGAGGCATGTGGTAGTCATCAGATTTTCAACTGTGTTAAATTGGTAGTGTGTATTGTTGTGAATATGTAATTCTTTTCAAATGTGTTTTTCCCATGTAAAGGGAAAAAAGTACATAGCTGGCACAATTTTGGATTCCAGAATGGCATTGTAGTTAGTGATATCACATAGGCCATGGTACATCCAGTTCTTTGCCTCACAGATTTTGCTTCTGTTTTGAAGAACTTACTAAAAGTCCGATGTTGATCATATGCTTTGCTTTCATTTCAGTTTCAGTTTGATTTGCTTTGTTTCTCCTTTCCTATTTGACCAACCTTCAAAGTTTTCTGTACAACAGAAACCGCAAAAATTTGTCTTCTATCTTGACAAAATCGTTCGGCCAAGATGCCAAGACCTTTTGCTTGCAATAAAAGTTGTACTTAGAATGCAGTATAGCTATCACAGAATCACAGAATCACAAGGTTGGAAGAGACCTTTGAAGATCATCAGGTCCAACCATTCCCATCCTAAGCTAAACCATATCCCTAAGTACCTCATCAACCCTTATTTTGAACACATCCAGGGAAGGTGACTCAACCCCCTCCCTGGGCAGCCTCTTCCAGGCCCTGACAACTCTTTCAGTATTTTTTTTTTTTTTTTCTAATATCCAATCTAAACCTGCCCTGGCACAACTTCATGCCATTTCCCCTTGTCCTGTCTCCTGTCACCTGTCTGAAGAGACCATCGCCCAGGCTAAACAGCCCCAGCTCCCTCAGCCATTCCTCATAGGATTTGCCCTCCAGCCCCTTCACCAGCCTGGTTGCCCTTCTCTGGACTCGCTCAAGGACCTCAATGTCCTTCTTAGGGTGGGGAGCCCAGAACTGCACACAGAACTCGAGGTGTGGCCTCACCAATGCCGAGTACAGGGGCACAATTAGCTCCCTAGACCTACTGGCCACACTGTTTTTGATACAAGCCAAGATGACATTGGCCTTCTTGGCCACCTAGGCACACTGCTGGCTCATATTCAGCCTGCAGTCAACTAACACCTTACTAAGCTATACCTTAATCTGGTTAATAGTAGTAGTGTAACCACCATGCTATATGTATATAGTCCTAGTGTGGACTGTAAAGCAATCACTAAAGCTTTTACCAGTATTTATTATCAACTGCATTGTAGACAGTCTTGAAGCTAGCTGGTAATATTATCTGGGCTCTGATTGGCTTTATGGATGTCCATGACCAGCCTGATGCAGTTTTAGATCATTTAACTTCTGCACCTACCTTGATTTTGCAAGAGTAGTTTCTTTCTGTTGCCCACGCTCTTGAGATCAGTTCTATTGCAAGAAGTCACATAGAAGGTGTGGGTTTTTTGTTTATTTGTTTGCTTGTCTGTTTGTTTGTTTTTCCCCTTAATTTTAGAAAATGGCACTCAGAAAACATTGTGCTCTTTTCCTCGTTTTCCCCTGGCCTTTCTCACCACCTGCTTGAGATCCAACATCGGCAAAAGTAGGAGGAGCTGCCACCTGGAAACCTCATGTCTTTCTGTCCATCATACATTAGCTTTTGCATTGCTTCCAGAAATTGATACACACACACACACACACACACACACACGTATCTTGTGGAGTCTGAACCACCCATGTATCTCACTAGAAATCCTTAACCAAATCTGAGCTTTTAGTGCTCTTGACACTGCCTGCAGAAGTATAGATGTTCTGTTTGGAGACTATATTCTCTTGACTTTCTCATCAGTGCAATGGAAGAAGATAAAAAATGTGCCAGAAATCCCATATGCAAAGTATTTTTACTTTATTTCATCCTTTTTAGACTTTGTATCATATGATAGCTTTTTTTTTTCCTTTTTCTTTTTTTTCTTTTTTTTTTTAAACAGAATGAAGCTGTTCTCCAAACCTCATCAGTAAGAGGAACAGACTATCTATTTTAAATTTTTCTCTGAAACATTAGCAAAGTGGCCAAGATGAGTGATGTGTCAATACCTATAATGCCTTATTACATTTATGATCACAATCAACCTGCCAGATATAATCTGTTGATTATTTAAATTATGTGGGAATTTTAATTCACAGATACAAGTTGTATTAGATATTAGCCATGAGATGAAAGAAGCAAGTTGTGGAAAAAAACAGGAAGCAGATCTCAGGTCCATCAAGATGTTTCTCTTTGACCTGGAGCATCATTCTTGACAGAGTTATGGAACAGATATGAAGCTGAAGTAGCAAATGCATGCTTTCCCTTGTGTTGGCTCTTTCTACAATGTATTCTCTGCCCTTTGTTGTGTTTACTTGATGGAGATTAAAAGATCTTGGAAGTTTTGTGAAGAGACAAAAAAATGCAGGGGACTAGAAATTTAACATGAATTAAAAAAATGTAATGTCAACCAGATTTATCAAACATCCTTATGCCAAATGATATTTATTGATAGAACTTCTAAATGTGTATTTTACTTTTAATATTAATGAAACCTTATAAAATTCTTTCTGTCACATTTTAAGCTGTATGTTTGTAACAAGCATAATCCTTACAGGCAACTCATTTTTTTAAATCTATGAATATTTTTTCATTAAATTCATTAGAATTTAGAATATTTGGTTGCGCTGATGTTTTTTTCTCACGTGTGTGTGTATATATAAATATAAAATGTTCAAACTGTGAGAAACATTGGAAAATTCACCTAATGAATGGTCATACAGGTCCTTCATCATATTTTGATTCTTTGTTCACCCTAGAACTTTACAGGGAATCAGCAGAGCTGCTGAATCTTAGCAGTAGCATGCTCTGTTGAACTTAAAACACCTCTGCTTTCTAGTTTCATGAGAACCAGCGGGTTTGATGCCAAGGAAGTTTAACTGATACTAAATATAGCATCAGTTAGAGGGCATATCTCATAACATTACAGTGAGCTTCAAAAGTTACCATCATTCATAAGATTTTTTGTGTGCCTAGTCTATTATGACTTGCACATTCCGGCAGTGTTGCTCTTATTATTCATGACAACAAATACTAACATCAGCAATTTTTGACAACAACCCAGTTTTAATAAAGAGAGAATACTAGAATTGGTCTTAACGTGTACCCCTTTATTATTGCAGCGTTTCATGCAGTGCTGCCTTAACAAGTTTTCCCTTGCCTTCTGCTCCCTGTGTGTATTGTACTATAGATGGCATTATGCTTTAATAGCAAGTGAATTTCAGAAGTCCAAGTGGGCTCATCCAAGCATGTATTTTTGTCTTTGTGGTTTGACCAGTATAGAAATGCAATTAAATAGGCCTCCCCAGTATGCAATGGGTATCCTACTAGCCATTTCAATTTTTCCTTTTGTAAAGATGATGTTCAGTTTAGTCTCCTGCTTCCTTACTGTAGTGTAGAAATAAGCTGTCACAGATGGTATACATGACACTGTAAGTAATCTTTCTACAAACACAAAATTATATCTTCTCTTTAATAAGAATTCATTTCTAGATGATAGTTACTGATCTATCAGCAGCAGATTCTTTAAGATTTTAATGAGGCTTTTCATTCAAGACTTCAAATGAAAAATATCAACCAGTCTTGTTCATGTACTTTGTGAATGTAGTTTATAAAAAAGAAAAAAAAAGGTATATTTCAAAATTTTCTAGGCATCTAATTGATCTTATTTTGTCAGGCAAAAGGCCTAAAATTCTAATCTCATGCCTTGATTGATTAAATAGCTACTTTGATTTTTATTTCTTAAGCATCTTCAAAGTTAGGAAATTGTAATTAAGTGTTATGTGCTTTGCTTTACTATTCTATTCCATTTGAAGTTGAAAAAGGAGAAAGAAATGTCCCAATCAGCAAAGTGAACTCTAGAATTTCTTCATGCATTTAGACCATAGGAGGAATCAAATCCCTTGTTTCTTGATCTTATGTTCATTGTATCTTTTTTTTTTCCACTGAATATCACAGAGTTACTTAAAGCTATTGATCTTGTCAGTCTACTCAACTACTGTTTGCAAAGACCTTTCTCTTCAACTGCAAACAGAGGTTTAGCATCCTGATTTATTTTCTTACACATATGATGAAAATTAATAAATAAGGAAACATAGATGCAGTAATTTTTATTTGTTTGGGGTTTATAATACTACCTTGGTATATCATAATTATACATTTACATGAAACGTGTTTTATTCGATGCCCCGTGCAAGCATGCTAAATATTCTCCTGACTATTTTAAATCACTTCAGATGAATTGAAATATGTATATGGATATAGGAGTAAGTGGTGTGACTTAAGAAGCAAAGGATACTATTTCTTAAAAATATACATATTTAGAGAAACAGACCATGCAAAGCCAGTTTTAAGAAAGCCTGTGGATGGCAGAGTGAGACTAGAAGGAAATGAAAGATCTACCATAGCCTATAAGAATATCTGTGACAAGAAATCAAAGGATCTGCCTGAAACTCTAGGAGGCTGAGCTCAGAGTGACATCACATTGGAAGGAAAGATATGGGGGGCTGTATGATGTTCTGCCCTCTAGGTAGTTGGTCAGTGTTGAGAATGCCGTCTTTAAGGAAGACTTAGATGGAAGGGATATGATATTTCATCTTGGAAAGACAGATTCTTAACCATTCTTAACCATTGTGGAGCTAAATATGTGTCTAACAGATCACAAGGGCAGTATGTCCCTTTTCTGGGCTAACTTGTGCCAACATGGTTCTTCCAATAGAGGACACGCGCTTCCCTAAAGGAGCCTTTTAGCTGCTGGATAGCTGGTCTGGAAAATACCGTGCAGACAAGAACAGCTTCCTTAACCCCTTACCTTCCTGAGAACATTTTATTGTTGTTTAAACTATATATGTAAATATCTGCTAAATAAAGCATGGTTAGTTTCGTGTTGACTCAGAGCACACTGATCTGCGAAATGGAACATTTGCATTTCATTTTAAATTGTTTACTATTTCCACACAAGAGAGCTATGTGGGCTGTGAAGGGATTGTTGATGAGGACCTAGTGAGTCCTGTGCTACGTTTTGAGAATATTGCTGAACTTTTTGACTGTAAACTCTACCCATCAAGAATATAAACAGAATTGTGCTGCAGCTGCAGATTGCATCTGGCCTGCATAAGCATATTTAGACGAATTATGCATGATTTGCATTTTTTATTTGAAACCTCTATCACCCATTATACAGCATTTTCCTGTAATACTGGGCTGTAGCCAGGCAAAGAGAATGAGGAAGCTGTGGAGAGGCAATCAGATATTTAAAAGGTTGGGGCACAGGGATCCCCATCTAGAGGATTTCAATAAGCTGGGTACAATTCTGTACAGTTGGAAAATTTAGAAAGGGAGTTTTAAGATATGTCTGTGTGCAAAGTGTAGTGTGAAGACTGTAAATGAAACTAAGATGCACTATCCATCCCTCAGGCTTGCTTCTTGCTTCCATTCTCAAGAAAACTACGTCTGCTAAAGAGAACAGAGGTGGGAAAATGAGAGGAAGGAAGAACAGGTGAAAGAAAGTGCATGGTGCAGGAAGAAGTAGGATAGAGTCCTGAATTGTCAGCATGGTAAGACTAGGAAGAATGGAAAACAGACGTCAATGAAATAAAGATTTTAGATTGTGTTTAGTGGTCTAGAATGGAGAAGGAAGGCATAGTCAAAAAAGTAGATGAAAACAATTTAGTTCTTGCTGTCTCAGAGGGGAAAAGGAAATAGGTAATACAGTAAACCAAGGAGAGGTAGCTATCTACCTCTGAAGGCAAGGCAAAGTTAGCTCTATGTATGGAGAAAGTATTCCTGGAAAAAGGTAGTCTGACAGCACGTTGTGAGTTAAAGACAGAAAGAAGAGAGACACAGATATTCTGGGAATATGTTAGAGCCAAGCAGTTGTTAAATGACAACTGCTAATTCACAGGGCTGTTAAGGGATTGAGAACATGGGATTTCTCAAATCCCACTGTATCCATCAACCTAGAGAAAGTCAACCACTGTCTTGCATAAGTATATCAAGAGAAATCTTGCAATATTTTACATATGCATCTCTCACCTAGCAGGGTTTTTTTTTTGCACAATTACTTGAATGACTCTGCCTAAGTTGCTGCTTATGGCACCCATCTAAAAATTATGAGTAAATGAATGAAGGGAAAAGACATCCTCTTGAGTAAAGCTGTTGTACCATTACTGTTACTCGGCCTCTCGAGTCCTTTTTATTCAGGTTACTGCAGTACTTATGGTCCATTTTACAAGAGATAGGATTAGCTTTTCTTTTTTTTTTTTTTTACTTATCCTTCTGCCTTTCTCCAGCTGGAGGACAGAACCTATTAGCTCTGGTGCACCAAAAATGCAACCAGTATTAACATCTGCCTAGCTGCTTCTTTTTCTCCCCTGTGATAGAACCTTGAGTTGCCCAGAGCCTTGAAGTGGAACTACCCCCACCTTTTCCTTTGAAGTGAGCATAACAAAAGACATCAAACGGCTCCCAGTCCTTAAAGCTAAGTGTATTAGAGCACAAACTAATAAGCTAGAATAAGGTGGTTGTTAAGAGAGAGAAAATTCAGATCTGCTGAGACAGATGAAACAAGAGTATCTAAACCAAAAATTGCTCTTTGGTTGCTACGTGATTGTGTGGTGGTCCTTTTCTGAGACCTTCCCTATGAGTCTCATGACTTTCAGTGTCTTCTCAGTTGAATTAATTCCAAAACATCTCTCTAGGTTCTTAGGAAGCTTTCCTTCCCTCCATCATCTTATACCTAAAGCCAAACCTACTCACCGCAGCTAACACATCCCTACTCCACTCAAAGGCTTGCAGTTCACAGTCTTCTGACTGGCTTTAGTGTTGGTTGTCTCTACCCATCCTGCTCTGCACCCAGAAGCTTCACCCCATGGAGTACACTGGGATGCCCTGGAGAATGGAGCAGTCTGCTTTTCCTCCAGCAAGTGGATACACAGTGTAGCCAGCACCACGCAGGAAGATTTCTAAGATTTCTTTTCTTCCCTGCTGCCCATCTTTCATTTTAGAGAAGTGTAGTACATATAGTACATGCACAGTAAGCTTTACACTAGCAAACAAATACTGCTACCATCTGTTACATACACCCTCATGCAAGATAATGCTGCTTTTTATTATCTCATATAATGGTGGAATATAGACACTGATGAAGTAAAGGTTTTGGATTGTATTTAATAGTAAATTGGGCATTTTACAAAAGGTTGGGATAGATCAACAGAGAAGGATAAAATGTCTAAAATCCTGGCATATGTCAGATTATGTGTCCATGACAATCAGAAGGTGCAACATATGGAAGATGCTGTTCTATGGAAAAAGAAGGAACAGCAGTAGCTAAAACAGGGTTGATCAATGTGTGAATGAAAATTTGGGAAAAAAAATAAATAGGAGGAGGAATAAGTGGAATAAAGGCCACAGAGTACAAGGAAATATTTCACAAGATTTGAGAGGAGGATTATTGCAGCTATAGAGTTTTCCTAAGGTTATATAAAAAATGACATAAAGGGCAGAGAAAGATTCATTTCTGACTGGTGAGATTAAGATAAGTAATTTAAGTAAAGATGTGGTATTTTGTAGTTTAAGAAACAGATGATATAGTGATAATATTAAATAAAAATGTCAGAAGAAACGTGCTGTTGTATCTTTTCAAAGTAGACATAAGGTTTGAAGGAAGACATAGAGAATATAATTGTAGAAAAGAGCAAAGGGATTTAAGAGGCCACTTAGAACTACTTATACTGATCATATGGATATTGAAGGTTACTAGAATCTTGGTAGAGACATGTGCAAGATTATGTGAGATTTTTAACTGCAGTTTTAACAACCAACAGAGAAATTACACTGCACGTTTTTGTGAGTATTTATTTATAGCACAGAGAGTTTTTGAGGCTCTAGTGACACTGGCAACTTTCCAGCGCAGCTCATCCTCAAGAGGAGATTTTAACTCTGCTGATAGTACTTTTCCAAATGTGAAACAAACAAAAACTCCCATGTATTTCCTGAAGGTAGCCTGTACTCTGCCTTCAGGAGCAAAAGCCCGAGAGAATACCTTTTCATAGCTTTTCCCCAGGTGGGACTCTATACCACTTATCTTATTAATAACTTATGACAGATACAAATGTGTATCACTTAAATTTTATATTGATGCTACACCCTCACAGGCAGTTAACTCCAGTTTACAAATACCTGCTGGAATCCCATTGCGGGTGCTGCTGGTTCCTTAGTTTCACACCTTACTCTGCATGGTAGAAATGTACTCCTTAAGAAGCAGCTTCCACAGAATATACCTTAATGCTAGTGTTGGGAGTAGTGTATGTCTGTACACCTTAGGCTCTTTCAGGTCACTGCTATCTCTCAGCTAGTAATACAAATTTAGTCATAACTATATCATTTTAGTGATTATTATTATTTTTTTAATTCATCATAGCAGTGGGAGCAAAACCCACTTTTGGCAGTGGGAATTTTAACATCCACAGAATCCATATGTGGAAAAGCACATATAACCCTTTCTGAAATCCGTTCCTTATGTGATGCTATGCTATGCAATGTGATGCTAGGAGAGGAGAGGTCTCCTAAAAGCTGTTCATGTCCTTGCTTTCTCACCGGCCGTGCCTTGGCGAGCTTCCATTTAGCATGCCCAGGGCAGGTGTCTTGCCTGGGAAGGTGACAAGCTTTGAACCTTCTGCTTGGTGTGGTGCCTCAGCTGAGACCAGCTCCAGTGCTAGCACTTCTCTCCTTCTCCAGTGTGAAATCAGACAGATTACTGTAAAGCTTGGAAATAACGTGTTTGCTTTGCAACGGGTGGCAGAGAAGAGGAATGCTCATTTAGTCAGGCACTGATCTCAGTAGGGAAACAGCAGTTTGTTATTCCCCCTGAATGCAAAAGTGCATTTAATCTACCTTGAGAGGTGCGGAGTGCCACAGCACCGCAGTCACTTTAGACAACCAGAAATGTGGGCTGTTATTGAAAGCAGCAGTCCCACCCCTTCCTTTGTGCTGGAAGTACTCTTCTCACCGCTGTATGCTGAGAACGGTTAGCAAACTGGAATTAATTTCCCAGCTGAAAATTAGTCTTTTATTAAATTTGTCTCAAAACTAAGCAGGAGAAGTTTCCTAATCCACAGCTCCATTGCTCGCAGGGCTGCTGGTGCCAGTGCAAGGGACAGGGTTGAAGGGTGCCTTGCAGCAGCTTGTGCTCACCTTCCTGGGACCCCAAGAGGTGTGGGCATTTACAATAGTCTGGAGAAGGAGCAGCAGCAACCTCAAATACCATGTGTACTAGTCTTCCCAGTTCAGTTTAAGGGGCTGCTGTCTTAAGCAAGTTACTCTGTAATACAAAGAGCAGGATGCTTGTGAGTCTTACTGAGCGTGCTTAATGTGTGTGGAAGAAGCGATTTACTAGTTTAAGGTACCATCATTCTGAAGTGGTTCTCCCCCTCTTGTGTTGTTTTATTAGTGACGTTCATCACTATATTCTCTGCATAGTTTAATAGTGTCAATTGAAAAGGGGAATAGAATATTACTTTCATAAGCAACAAAAAATTCTGATTATTTTTAAACTAAGAATGCTGTGTTTTCTCGAGCTAATACTTGACAATATAATAGGCAATCATAATACACATACTTAATAATATAATCCTTCATGCAGCAGGTTAAAGTAAACAAAAATCCTGTTGTTATTTTCTGAGTTCTTTAATTTCCCTTCTGGACTGCATAGCAAAAAAATCCCCAGAGATGCTGAAGTTGGGAAAAATAACATACATAATCAGTATTTTAATTTCAGGGCACAAGAGTATATTTCCAGTACAATGCTTAAGAATTGTATACTCTTGTGTACTTTTAAAAACAAAATACCAAGATATGCATGCAGGAGTAAACCAACATCAGGTTAATATTAATTAAGTCGAAAAGGAACATTAATCATCAGTAGATAACGAATAGGTTTTTACTTAAGGCATTTATTGCTTTTCTTCTTGCTATATTCTGCTTGTGTTTTGTGGGATTTTTTTCTGGTATGTCCAATCTCAGGAATGGAGGACTGGTATTAAAAAGGTAGACCAATGAACTAAACATATGAAATTGTTTTCTGTGACACCAAGGGTAAATTCTGAACTCTGTAAGGATCCACACACACAAAAAACCCAAGCACCTTGTCTAATCCCTGGGTCCAGCTGATGAAGTTTACTCTGTTGTGAAGCAGTGAAGCAGAAATGAACCTCAGTTTTCAGAGTTATGTTTTTAGACTTTAATTTCCAGTTGAGATTTAGTAGTCTGAGAAACAGAATGACTTTTGCTGTTCATAAAAATGAAGATTAGATATTTGGGTCCAGTCATCCTACCATATATCTGTCATACTGAGATTGGGTGTTAGAAGGATCTTCTATGTCAGGTTTTGACAAATCAGTTATCCTATTCCAGCTTTATAACTTGTCTTGTTAATGACATTTATTTCTAGTTTTGTGATATTTGTCAGATGCTATTCTGTGAGGAAGAAATGGAAACTGTGCAGAGGCACTATTTGAGAAGACAAGGTAAAGCAAGGATTTGTCCATCAAGATCTGCAGATTGGTGGAAATTTAAATAACAATGTATACCTTTTTCCTTTCCACAGTCTTATTTCATGTTGTAAAATACCTTCTGTTGCCAATATTTTTGTGCTTCTCAGTAAATCTTGACTCAAACTAGCAGTAGAAATATTAAATAGAATCTATTTGGGATTTCACTTTAGGATATAACAGGGAAAGGAACATTTGTCTTACCTTGTAACTGGCAAATTGTAGTAGCCATGTAAATAAATATGAGCCATTGTGTAACTTTTGAAACAATAAGACTTGCTATTAACAAGATCTAAAAAAAAAATTATCCTGAAACCTGGCTTTCATAAAATAGAGAAAATATGTATTTTGTGTTGAAAAGGATTTGTTTTATGCTAACCAGTTAATATGGTATTGTTAAAAGTTTTTATGAAGATCAAAGACTTAGCCTGTGGCATTACAAGAATATGTCAAAAGCTTTCAAAAAATTAGAAAAGATCAGCAAACGTTTTTATGGCACTGGCAACAGTGGTTGGCTTACTCTGTGTGGTACTGTGAAATTCATTTCACGTATTGCAATCTTTTTAGTATGATATGCATCTTTATTGATTCCTTTTTCCTCCAGGTTTCTTACATGTTTTCTAAATTTAAACAAAATAATTTGTGACAAATTATTGCTTAAAACTGCTACCTATAAGGCTGCAAATATCAAGCTATTTCATTCTGATTATCACATGTCGTCCTTAAAAATATATCTTTCTGAGTTATTAGAGTCTCCTCCTTTTCTCAGTTAGCATGTCTGCTTCGAATGGAGCATGAAATATTTAGCTAATTTGGCTACCATGTTGCTAATTTTTTTTTCCACTCACCATAACACAGTAGAGCAGAATCTAATGTTATCTGAACCAGGTGCAGTTCATATTTCTAAGCTATTTTGTTTACTGTAACCAGAGGTTTATGTTTTGTTAAACTTGTGAATCTGGAAAGATGCAATCATCTGAATATAAGCACCTATTTCACTTACTTCCAGATGCTGGCAAAATTTACTATGCCGCTGTACACCTTACTTTACCTGGATGTTTTATCAGCTTTCTTCCCATCTAACTTGATCCAGTGTGCCTGAAAAATAGCAGTTTGTTTGGTCTGGTGCCTGATATGCTTTCAAGAAATTTGGCTTTAACAGGGAATGATTAATAATGTTTCTAATTTGCTTGTTTACTTAAAAAGCTACTTTCTCTTCTTCCTCAAGGCATATGACTTTGCAGGGCTGTCAAGGCTGACTGGGTTCCTTTAAATATAGCACATGAAGAGGGTTTAGTGTTTTAAAAACAAATTCACTTGAAGATATTTCATATTACACAGGATTCTCATTTAGTAGGGTTGACTTGTGGAAACTAACTTCACAACTCACAAAGAGTTATAAAGCAGGTATGTTTATTGCAGTGCTGGGTGCAAGGGGGCTCGCACCTCCCAGCTTGCACACGGTTTCAGCAAGCAGTCTGATATTTATTACACAAAGTCATGCATATACATAAGAATCCCCAGAAAAGGTTGGGTTATTCAGAGCAGTTCCAAGAAATCATTTCCATAGCCTCTGCCTTTAGCTGAGTACGTGCTGTGCATCCTGGTGGTTCTGGGCAAGGGTCTCAGGGATGAGGGCTGTATGTCTTTCTCACTGTGTACTTTTCATCTGATCCCCAAAACTTGTGTAGACCTGCTTCTTTAACAAGGTCAGCATGTCTGTTCCATCTTCTCAGAAAGTTCTTTCTGCTATGTTCCTGGTTTTTCATCTTACACAATGGTTGAAATTATATATGGTTTAACCTAAATAATCACTTTGTTGCTAACCCTTAATTCCCTCTACAAGGGTGATATAGAGCGATGTACTGAAATCACAACACAAGCATAATATAGAAATTTCCATGCAGCTGAATCGCACTGCAAATGTGTTTCCAACTACCAGTCTCTCTGTGCTTACCAACATGATGCTGGTTGCCCCCAGTTGCTTGGAAAGCATGCGTGGCTTGAAGCCAGCTCAAGCCTGTTGTTGTCTTCAAAGTTCATCTTGTCAATTTTTATACTCTTGGCTTCCCCCATGGTGGTCTTTGCTCTCTCAGAAAGATAATACTTTCCATTGATTATTTCAGGGAAGGCCATTTGTGCAAACACTCAACAGGTCTCTCTATCTACAGCACAAGCCACCCTCCTGTCCCCTTGGTGTTGAGATGACTTCAGCTTCCTTTACAATTCCCTAGATTCTCTTCAGAGCCTTCATGAGCTCATCATCTATGCCCATCTCCTCTGAGCTTTCTTCGATTGCAGGGCTTTGTGGATCACTTTGTTGATTCAGCTGGAGAAATATTATATGCAGTTCTGCTTTTTTTTTTTTTTTTAACAGTTATGTTTTCAGCTTTAAAAGGACTAGATAGTGAGCACTAATGACGCCGTGAGAAGCCGAGGTCACAACTCCATAGCCTTGGTGACTATTAAGCAGGCATTCTTTATGGCAGCGCTGGGCAGCACAGGGGATCAGTCCTCCTAACGTGCGCTCTGTATAGGGTCAGTTACACAGCTTTTATACAAGACATGTGCATATCCATAGGTTTTCCAGGGAATGGCTAATTTCTCCATTATGAGAACTCATCATCACCCACCCACCTACCCCACCCCGATAATCTCCTGGTGGGCTTCAAAGACATTTGATGGCCCTTTACTTGATTTACTCCTGGTGATTACAGGTCCCTTTGGTGAGCTTTAGCTTTTGTCTTGCTAACAAAGCCACGGAGCTGGTTCTGCAGACTTACGGCGCCCTCCTGTTCTTTTCCCTCTTCCTCTTTATCACTTCCTTCTCAGAGACAAGTTGTTTCTCCTGAGGTATCTCAAAGCACACAATTGAGATGCTGACATTGTGGCAGAAGTTTGCACATCCTTTATACAGTTTGTTGCTGACCAACTAATACCGTGTTCCCCGCTTTACGAAAATACACATTCTACAGTGTAAGTGATTTTCCTGTTGATCTCCTGTGCTTAGCAAAGGAAATATAAATCCAAATATGCAATGTGTTAATTCTGATAACATCTGTATTAAGGAAGGGCACGTTGAACATACTGAAAACTTTTAAACAGATATATTTCCCTGTTCTTTCTGCCATACCTGTTTAGATAGCTCACTCTTGAAGCTATGTTAGTAAGTATGTATTTTTTAATATATGTTTGAATGGTAGCTAGTAAACCCTAATTTGTTATTATTTTCCATGGCTTTCCAGATACAACCTTAGTTTTTTAAGATACCTTGTCCTAATGGTACCCTGTCACCCATATGAAAAAACAAAACAACCCCCCACCCCTCCCACCCCCCCGGAGGTTCTAGCATTTTTGTCTCCATTTTAAATCCAGAAGAAAATTTAAGATTTGAACTCTCTTTAATTAATATAATGAAAAAAATCAGCTTGAGACATATGGATAATTTTGATTTAGAAAATGGTAAAACATAATAAATATTAAAAGCATATTATTGCATTTAATATTTTATATATTTCAGTATTTGAATTCATATTTTACTGTATGTCAAAATTAGGTGTGTAATCGTGTTTTATTTATCAAACTGAATATTGCTATTAGAAAGATATTTTTTTTCTTTTTAAATAGTGATGTTCCTGAAAGCAGACATGTTCCAGACATATTTCTGGACAATGCTTTTCAGTTTTCCAAGAACATTATTCTATCATCTTTTTATGAAAGTATGTATGAAAAAAATCAACTGCTTAGATATTCTAGATGCACAGTGATGTTTATGCCAATCACATGCAGTTAAAAAAAAAAAGGTAATTAAAAAGTGTAATTTAATTGCGCTTTCACCTGAATAAGATATAGTGCAGACTCAGCAATAAATTTAAGGTTTTGCTCACTGTTTTGATCAGTCATTTCTCAGAATTCATCTTTTTAGATCCTGATCAAATTAACAATATAGTTTTATCTGAATGTCATTCATTGCACTGAATTTGGCATATCTTATTCATGAAATACAACTACCTGTTGTATCATTTTAAAATATATTGGATTTTGCTCTTTTGGTTTTGGGCTACTTACTTTATCTCTTTCAAAGTAGAAAGTGAAGTTGTAGACCAAAAATATATAACATACAGAAAGGAAAAGAACATTCCCTTCCAGGTATTCAAGACTTTTTAGAATAAAAAATAAAAATTAAATGCTGATTATATTGAAGTCAGTGTGAACTCATGTATTTACATAATAGTTACTTTTTTTTTTCTCTCAGCAGTGGGTCTGTAGTGAAAATGAGATAAGCTCCTTCAAAATGTCATGATTATTGCCATAAAAATTTTGTTTCTGAAAGGTTTGTTTTCAAGACACCTTTGTGATCACTGAAGCTAGAGACTTTGAAAACCTATTCTTACTTTCATTAAAAGGGAAATTGCAGGATCCCTAAAGTGTGGATTTTTTATTTTCTCATAATCTCATAGTGTGTTCAACCATAAGCAGAACTGAGATTAACAAAAGAGTAGCTGTGCTTGTTCTTCTCTACAGGCTGAAATTAGTGTAGCCAGTTAGATGAGAAATCATCACAGTAGGTAGCGTTAAGTACTTTTTCTTTTTCCTTTCTTCTGGTTTGTAATGGAAGTCTCTTAACTTTCAAACATGGTTAGAAAATGTAGCATACTGACTAAATAAAATATGAAGTGTTAACAATGCCTTTAGCTTGCACAGCGCATTTTTATAATTTGTTCTGTTAAAATATGTTAAAAAAAAAAAACAAAAAGCCCCATAAAACCCAAACCAACCAACCAACAATCCAGCCAACCAATTCATGTGAGCCGGTGGTCCAGAGGAAGGAGTGAGTAGTCTTTGAGGCACCTTTGTGCAAATACAGAGAGCTGTACAAAAAAGCAAACTTGTTACAAATGTGTTATGATTGAAAGCAGTCAGTCCTTTCTCCATACCTCTGCATCATACCTTTTAGTGATGGCTATTAAGATAACCAGGAGAAAAAAAATGGGAAATATATTCATTTCCATACTATGGAATAATGCATTAAAAATTATGATTCTGCCTTTGCCAATATCACTACTGAATCCTTTAATGGGACCATTACCTGTTACATTATAAATTAAACCCCACCCATGGGCATCTTGAGGAATTACGTCCTGGTTCTGAAGGATCCTGAATGCAAGAATCTGAAAAAAAATTGAAGTAGATTTGGAAAAATATACATGTTGAAACAAAAACATGCACGTGAAAAAAAGTTTATTGGTTTTAATTAGTCCCCTAACCTTAACCCTATGGGGAGTTTTGAATTTTCAGAAGTTCAAACTGTTTCTGTTCAGTTTAGTTAGATTTACAAATAACAAAAATAAAAAATGAATGCTAGAAATCTAAGTTCTTTTTTGTTGGTTTTAACTGGTAAGCAGGTGGTGGTAGTGTAACAGACAACAATGAAGGCTGGTGGCATCCTGGGCTGCACCAACAGAAGCAGAGGTAGTAGGACGTGGAGTTGATTGTTCCCCTTTACTTGTCATTGGACCACATCTCAAAAAGTTACCCAGTTTGGGACACACAGTGCAAGAATGAGGTTGATAAATTAGTGCATCCAAGAGCCACCAAGGTGATCAGGGGGCCAGAGACCTCACCTTGTGACGAGAGATTGGGGGACTAGTCCTTGCTCAGCCTGGAGAAGGGACAGCTATGGGGAACCCTAACAGCTACCTATCCTTACAAGAAAGTCATCAAGAAGACAGAGGCAGGCAGGAGAACAGAGAGAATCATGACCATGAACTGAAAGGGAAAGTTCTGACTGGGTATAAGGAAAAAAAATATCTGCAGAAGAGTTAAGCATTGGATCAGAATTCCCATAGAGGTTGTGATATGTTCATTATTGTTTTCAAAACCTGGCTGGATGAGGCCCTGAGCAGCCTGGTCTGCAATTCAGTGTTGACTGATCAGAAGGTTGACTGAATGACATCTTGAGTGATCCAATGATTTCAGGGCTATACTTTGCCTTAATATATTTACTGAATAGTATTGAATTTAGCCCTTCAGGCCAAGTTGACAATTGGCCTTAAACTTTCTTCAGTCCGCATATAATTTTGTGCATATAGCAGGAAACTATGTTGTGTAAAGGAAACCAGCGTTCATTGACCTGGCAACCAAAGAAAAAAATCACCTTCCCTGAAAAATGTGAAGCACAGCTTAGAGTTAGTTAGGAAGGGGGAAGGGGATACCACAAAGGCTGCTGGGGTTAGGCAAGTACTTCGGGAGTCACAGCGGGAGCTGATGGTGGAAAAAGGTAAATACCAAAAGCACAGTGGTGGACTTGGGGATGTTTTTCCACGTGGCAGTAGGGAAAATTATGTGGATTGCCCTGATTACTCCCTCAGTGGAGCCACATTTGCCAGTCCCCTGTCAGAAATCTCACTGTGGGCTGTTGAGGGTACCTACATCTGCTGCCCCACTAAAATGCCTTTATACAAATGCACGTAGCATGGGGAACAAACAAGAAGAATTAGAGATCTTTGTGAGGTCGCAGTGCCACGATCTCATTGCAATCACAGAGGCGTGGTGGGACAACCTGGACGACTGGCATGCTGTCATGGATGGCTACGTGCTTTTTAGGAAAGACAGGCTAGGGAGGTGAGGTGGGGGAGTTGCTCTTTATGTGAGAGAGCACCTAGAATGTATTGAGCTCCACCTGGGGAAGGATGAACCATCCGTCGAGTGCTTGTGGGTTAAAATCAAGGCGCAAACTGCTATGTGTGACATTGTTGTGGGAGTGTGCTATAGGCCCCCTGATCAAGAGGATCAAGTTGATAATGCATTCTATAAGCAGTTAGAAACAGCCTCAAGATCCCGGGCACTGATCCTTATGGGGGACTATCCAGATATTTGCTGGGCAAGCAACACGGCCAGTCGTATGCAGTCCAGACAATTTCTGCGGTGTGTTGAAGACAATTTCCTGCTACAGATGGTGCAGGAGCCTACAAGGGGAGGGCGGGTGCTGGACCTTGTTTTCACTAACAAGGACGGGCTTGTTAGGGAAGTGAAGGTCAGGGGCAGCTTAGGACAAAGCGACCATGAAATGGTCGAGTTCAAGATCCTGGGCAGAAGAAAGAAGCCAAAATTAGGATAGCTACCCTGAATTTTGGAAGAGCTAACTTTGATCTCCTCCGTAGCTTAATAGGGGCTATCCCGTGGGCTACACTGTTTGAAGGTGAGAGCTGGCTATTATTCAAACAGTGCTTCTTCCAAGCACAGGAACGATGTATCCCTTTGAGTAAGAAATCGGGAAAGAGAGGCAGATCTGCATGGATGAACACAGAGCTATTGAATAAACTCAAAGAGAAGCAGAAGATCTATGAATTGTGGAAAAAAGGGTCTGAGCACCTGGGGAGAATACAGGAATGTGGTCAGGGCCTGTAGGGATGCAACTAGGAAGGCTAAAGCCCTCTTGGAAATGAAGCTGGCAAGGGACATAAAGGATAATAAAAAGGGGTTTTTTTAGATACGTTAATAGTAAGAGGATGACCAGGGATAATGTAGGACCCTTGCTGAATGAGGAGGGTGTCCTAGTAACGGGGGATGCTGAGAAGGTGGAGATACTGAATGCTGCCTTTGCTTCGGTCTTCACTTCAAAGGCCCCTCAGGACCCACAGATCCTGTATGAAAGTTGGAGTGTTGGGGAAACGAAGAATTTCCCTCTGATTGAGGTAGGGGAGGTCCAGGAGCGGCTCAAAGGGATTAATGCACACAAATCCATGGGCCCTGATGGGTTTTATCCACGTGTGCTGAGGGAGCTGGCGGAGGTGATTGCTGAGCCACTCTCTATCATCTTCAACAGGTCTTGGAGGACAGGAGAAGTGCCTGAAGACTGGAGGATAGCCAATGTCACTCCAGTCTTTAAAAAGGGCAAGAAAGAGGAACCTAGCAACTATAGGCCAGTCAGCATCACCTCTGTCCCAGGAAAGGTAATGGAACAGCTTGTTCTGGACGCCATCTCCAAGCAATTGGAAGAGAAGAAGGTCATGAGGAGTAGTCAGCATGGATTCACCAAGGGGAAATCATGCTTGACCAATCTCATAGCCTTCTATGATCTCATAATAGGCTGGGTAGGTGGAGGAAGAGCAGTGTATGTCATCTACCTTGACTTCAGCAGGGCCTTTGATACTGTCTCCCTGATAGCAAAGCTGAGAAAGCATGGGATAGATGAGTGGACAGAGAGGTGGGTTGAGAATTGGCTGTTGGACCGAGCCCAGAGGGTTGTGATTCTGACTGGAGGCCTGTTACTAGCGTTGTTCCCCAGGGCTCAGTGTTGGGTCCAGTTCTGTTTAATATCTTCATTGACGACCTTGATGAGGGAATAGCATCCACCCTCAGCAAGTGCCGATGATACAAAGCTGGGAGGAGTGGCTGACATGCAGGAACGCTGCGCTGCCATCCAGCGAGACCTGGACAGGCTGGAGAGCTGGGCAGGGAGAAACCAGATGAAGTTCAACAAAAGCAAGTGTAAATAAAGTCTTGCACCTGGGAAGGAACAACCATTTGTATCAGTACAGGCTGGGGGATGACCTGCTGGAGAAGAGCTCAGTGGAGAAGGTAGATTATTTTTTTGGAAGAGTGACTGGCATTTTTTCTTCTGCATAATTACAGAGAGCTAGTTTAAGTAAATAAAACAAGCTATTTAAAAACTTGATGCATTTAAAATCTTGATGTTATAAGCAGACTTTGTAGTTTTGCTAATATGTAGTCGATTTAGATGAGTAGATCACATGTCTACCTGTTTAAGACGATGTATCAAGGAGATTTGCCTGGAACCAGAAATGTTGCATTTGCCTGGAACCAGAAATGGAAAACCATGCCTTTGCAGACCAGGTCGATCTTTCGGTAGACTCTTGTTTTCTTTAATAAGTGGAAGGAGGGAGTATGTGCTTAAAGGGTAGCCTTGAGTTCTGACAACTTACTAAGTAAGTTTTAGTGAAACTGAAACCATGCCATCAATGTATTTTAATGAGAACTTCATCATCCTCTGCTGTAATGACTTCGTATTTTGCAGGGAGAGACTATGATTATTATTAATCTCAATGTCTGCAGTAATTTGGAGACATTCAGTTATGTTCTATATTTCTTAATTCCAAGCGACATCTCAAGGTGAGTAGGTAAGATATAATTGATTTTTTTTTTTCTCCCAGGAACATTTTTGATGAAAAATGACTGACTGACATGACATATGGTGTATGAAATTTCCTTTTTCCTGCTAAAGTGGAAAAAGTAGTAAAAACCACCTATAACCATGTTAATGCTATACATTCTGCTCAGGTTTCAGTTAGTTTCTGGGATGCTTAGCTTCAGGTCCAATGCACAGAGCAAGAACTAGTTCTCTGTTATAAGGTGTGTTTCTTTCCATGAGTGAAAAGTGTAATTTGTCAAAGAACAAAAGGAGACAGTAGGCATTTTTACTTCCTTTCTGATATTCTTAGCATAGGTACCTGAGCCAGAGTTTCAATGACGTAAATTAGATTTCATAGAAGAAAAGAAAAGCAAATCAAGTTTGAAACTGTAATACTATTGTATTGCACAGTCTTTTTCACACTACCTTACATTTCATGGAAGAACACAATAACCTTGAATTCAAACTAAAAAAAAAATCAACTTTGTCACTGAAGTGTCACATTGTGTACAACCCTAAATGTGTTCTTTCTTCAATATTGTTTTTCTTGCAAGATTCCTATTTGTTTCCTATTGCTTTTAGTTTTGGGTCAGTTCTTATTCAACTTTGGAATCTCAGCCAACTATAAACAATATATTTTTTTTTGTAATAACTAAAATTCTGAAGCACTCCAGTAAAAGCCTCAAACCCCAGATCCTTAGACGACTCATCTGTAGCTAATACATAATTTCTCCTTTCTGATAAATTAATTTTGTGTTAATCTTGACACAATATTATGCAGCAGTTTACTTTTTATTTCATTTATGAATTAGCATTAGAAGAAATTTTATAGCTCAGCCAGCAGTTAACCATACACAGAATTCAGACACACGCATTGGCAGATCACAGTATAACATTTTAAACCTCCATTTTAATTGATACCTCCATTGTGTATTTAAGAAAGATGATTGAGAATAAGTGAATTTGAAGAATTTGGCAGTAATTGTAAATTCAGACAAAGATCACCTTGCATAATTTAACTTTGATGGCTATCTGAATAAAAGCTATATATATTACCCACGCTTAGAAACATTTTTATTTATCATCAGAAACTGGCGGGTTTTGAATACTTCATTTTAGCAAATGAAGACCAGTCTACCATTGTTTATTTTTATAAACCTGCTTACTTTGCTCCACTTTAGTAGCAGGTCAGAAAGCAGGCCAACATTTCTAATGACTAAGTTAATAGTGAGAGACAATCAGCAACATATCTGTTTTGTTGTACATCAACACTGTTATTAGCAAAAACACCACTATACATATTGTTATGCCTTCTTGCCGATGACATGATAAAAAGTATTAAATAAAGAATCAGAGTAAATTAATGTAAATCTTGACCTTTGGATTCTATACAATCTTCAGTTTCATAATATCCAGTTGGTGAGAATATTCTTTGAAATTATTTAGTCAGAACTATTTGGGCATAATTTGGAACAATATATAATCTTTGGGTTTTTAGATATAATTACAAAGAATTATAACATAGTACATTAGCATACATTGATTAGAATTAAATGTATTCAATAATTCAAAATGTGCCAAAGTCATATATAATTTGGGTTAAGTTCTAAATTATTAGAAGGCTGATATACAACTAAAATTATTCACCCCATAATGCTCAAATATTTTCAAATATTTTTATCTTCCTTCTATCATGACTGTACGTGCAGGAATAATATATCTTTCTTGAAAGGCATGTATATCCCATAGGCTCAGAATTTGCATTGACTTTCAACTGAGCTTGTAAGTTAGTTTTGTCCTTGTACAAAGGCCAATAGTATCTACAATGTTTACCTCCACTAGAGGGACCATTCAAAAAATCTTGACTGACAGTTTAATTAAATACTCTGGGTGGACTACGAAGCATTCTCATTCTCTCATAATTACTCATGAAAAATGGTGATTACATGCACAGATGGCTTTAAAAGCTTGTTTCACAAGTAGAAGATATGTACAACAGGAGCTGTGGAGGCATCTTTAAAAACGCAAAATATTCAAATCTTCAATGGGGTATAAATGAACCTCCCAGAACCTCAAAAGTAGACCTGTTCACTTGGATAAATTCTTGGTTTTGAATACCAGGTTTTTTTCTACATACTTTAAACTAATACAGTACATTTTAAAAATCATATGCACATCTAGTGGGAAGTTAAATGTCTTTTTAGAATGTATTCATGCAAATAAAAATTCATTCTATTCTATAGTAAAATGTCATCTGTATTCAAAAGTATTAAATAGCCAAAACCACAATAAAATGGAATGTGCATGTTGTTAAGTAAAAGTTATGCTAGAAACATATGCTTCAGGTAAGTTTTGGAAAACTAGAAATGACAGAGGGAATCCACAGTTGTAGTTCGCTCTTGTTGATGTTCTGTTGATGCACTCAGTTATGGTGTTTGTCTTGTTTTATATGCATGAAAAGCACACCCACATACTTATGATTTTAAACATCTGTTTTCCTTGTGGATTTTTGGGTTTAAAGTTTCCCCCTTGACTTAGCCATGCTAAAGGTTAAGCTTTCGCATGTTTGGTTTTAGGTTTTGGGGTTTTTTTCCCAAAAAAATAGCTTGTCGTTAACAAGTAGATTATTAGCAATAGTTTTTATGGTTTATTTTTTCGCTTTGTGTCATAGTGACAACATTACATTGGTTCTGGATTTTTGTATCTGGTCTTAATGCCATGAAAGATTTTTTTCTGGCAAGTTTTTTACTTATTTTGCTATGCAAACCATGTTTATTTCCTGAGGTATCCAAGTCCTAATACACAGAACACTTAGAGCAACTTTAAGTAGCCCTCCTTAGCAGTATTATTTACATCCTGTTTATCTTTGCAATGCTTCTTCTCACTTGATCCAGGGCTTAACTATTCCTACTGTGAGCAGCTTCACTTACCTGATGTGGTTTACATTGATGATTTTAACTGTAAATCCTCAGCAGAACACAGCCTGTGATTTACACTATTAGTTTTTAATAGTATGCCTACCAAATCAGTAATTACACTGCAACCATTACCTTTTATGATTTGTTTTCAAAGTTCCCTTTTAGCTAAAAGGAACACAATAAAACAGGTCAAATACTGCTGTGGTTGACATTCCAGCTGAAATCCAATTTTACTATATGATTTAAGCACTAGGACATGTGAAGTACTGATAAGGGGAAATCATTTTTCATGACTGAAATGTATGGTGCACTTATATTTTACTGACATGTCTGTGGGACAAAACAGTAATATGAAAAATATATATAAGCTTTTGTATTTATGTTCCAAAAAGTATATAAAGTTATTCCAAAATTGTTAGTTTTATAAAGGATAAAAAATGTTTATAAACCTTGTGTAACTAATATCCTTACACCATCATAGCAATAAGCCTAGGGAATAAGGCAAGCATATCTGCAACCACATAAGCTGACTACTTGAAAAAGCAAACTCAAATGAAATTCTCGTTTATTCCGTTTTTAACCAAAAGTGTGTAAATAATTTTCTTCTTTTGTGAGAGTTTGAGACTGGGATTTAAAAAAAATCCAAAACAACAACTTCCAAAATTTAGTAAGGAAAAGTAAGTATACTAAGTCAACTGAAACCACTTAGCTTTGAAGAGTTTAGTAATTATCTTTCAGTTCATATTATTGGACATTTCCAGTAATTCAAATAACGTATTTTAACTTACTTGAGATGGCACGCCTTGTATAACAGATGCATAATTATTAATTAAAAAATAAAGATTGCATAGAACATCATGCCATCATAAGGAAGACACTTTTTACAGTCAGAACAGTCATTCTCTGGAAAAACCTTCCAGAGACGTGATGAAGTCCCCATCCTTGGAAGTTTTCGATATGGGATTGGACAGGATGCTAGATAATCTCACCTAGACTCACTTTTCTATGAAAGGTTGGACCAGATAACTTTGAAGTCCCTTTCTGTCTGATCTCTTCTATGAGTCTATGCCACAGGATAATTTTAAAAGGCAATGACAAGGTATTCCAGCAGGAAACTAACTGAAATTAGCCTTTACCCATAGAACATACTCAGTTTTGTTATATTTGCATTTCTGATGGTATGTTTTTCCCCAGTAATTCTAGACAGATGGCTTGAGTCTTAACCCTAGCTCAATGACTTGCTGTGTAGTCTGAAGCAAGTTTACTTCCATACACCCATTTCTGTTTATGATTAAAACAGAAATAGTAATTAATCACCTTTCTGCATTGCTATGAAATAATGAAAGTATTCAACCAATGCAAGCATTTGATAGAAAGCCTGGATGATAACATATACAGATGGTAGTATTATCTTTTTCACTTTAAAAAGAGACATCTTATTTTCTTGAATATCTTCAGGTCTGTTACTGTCAGCGTGCCTTGTACTTCAAAGGCAAGGTTAATCATGATTCAGTCTTTGTACAATACAGTGAACAGTTTTTGGAACCATGTTTTATAATGAAAGATAGAAGCAACAACAAAACAGGCCAACAAGAAAGGAAAGTGTTCAGCTTCTTTTGCATAAGTACCTAACGGAAAAAAAAAAAGATAAGAGGATTTTAATGTGACTTTGGTCACCATTTTTTTAATGGAATGAGCCATTTCTTGCCATGGGACAAGTGAGTGTATAAGGTCTATACAGACTGTTATGAAGAAATGGACTAGAGTTGGTTTGCAACATAATGGAGGGCTTTATACATGAAAAAAAAAAAGGAATCACAATTTTTTATTTAAGAAAAGAAAATTGCAATTTCAATGAGGTTCAATGAGGCAATCCCAGACACAAATATAGTCTGGGCAGAGAATGAATGGATTGAGAGCAGCCCTGAGGAGAAGGACTTGGGTGAATTGGTGAATGAGAAGCTCAAAGTGAGCCAGTAATGCACTTGCCACCTACAGACAACTACATCCTGGGCTGCATCAAAATCAGCATCACCAGCAAGTCAAGGGAGGTGTTTCTTCTCCTCTACTCTGCTCTGGTGAGAGGCCACTGTGTCCAGCTCTGGGGTCTCCAGTACAAGAAGGACATGTTGCTGTTCGAGGCAGTTCAAAGGAGGGCCATAAAAATAGTCAGAGGGCTGGACCACCTCTTCTATGAAGACAGGCTGAGAGAGTTGGGCTTGCTCTGCCTGGAGAAGTGAAGGCTCTGGGGGGAACTTATTGCTGCACATGCTTTTATATATCATGGCAGTTGGTGGTTACTATATTTCTGTTTTGGAGTTGATGCAGTTCTTAGTAAATCTCACCAATCCTAAACAACATGATTGTCCAGATTAGGGATCTGATAGAGGGCATGAACCCATTCTGGTGAGCATTACATGTCTTATTTTTCATAGAAACCCGTATATCTGAAGGAAGATGTGAACCCAGCTTTTGTATCATTTGCTTCATCACAGCAGAAACATAAGTTAGACATAAGGACAAGGAAGTGCTTCATGTCACACACTAAAGATGTAGACTGAGAGCAGTGCCTATTGCTTTTTATTGTGGGGTAGTTGTACCCTAGAATTATTATCTCTGAAAAGGCTCTTTTAAAAATGTCATCAGTCAAGGGTTTGGGGAAGTAAATTGATACTTTTAAGAAGATGAAAGTTGGATTTATGATCTCAAGCTTCTGATAAAATTTTGTCATGGGTCTGGGATTAGTGGTTATTTTTGGGTTTTTTTATTTTTTTTAAAGAAAAAATATATAAGTTGCCATTACCAACACGTTTTCTCTCTGACTCTGAAGTTGAAATTTTTGGTAAATCTAGATATTAAAGAAGAGATAGCTCAGCTGGCATGACAAAGGTCGGGACTTTTTTCAAGATTTTATAGGTAATGTCAATTATCCCTTCAGCATTTATTGGCATAAAAAACCCTGTTGTAGTCTGTCATGTGAAAGACGAAAAGTCTTTAAAATATCCTAATAGAATGTAACAAATATGACAATTGTTTAGGGTCAATTATAGCCTTTTTATTATATAAAAAATGCCAAGAAAATTAAATTCATTATGACTTAGTGTAGTGCAAGCTTAAATACAGTAAAATAGAAATAGATTCCCTATTTCTTTTCCACTACTGTATATGCATTGGTTTCTATGTACACTCAAGTTTTTCAGTTAGAGTGCAGTTTTCTTATTAGTTAAATTTGATTAATTGTTTTTGGTGTCTCTTAACATGTCTAAACCCCATAAAACCTCTGGAGCTGCATGGGATCTTGAAAGTTAATTCAATTCCTTTGCTCCATACAACAGCGTCATTCAACCTGTGTCTTTTTTCACAGGTTTTTTTTCCTTTTTCTTTGAGCACATCACAGTCTCACCAGTCTGTTCTACCTCAGCTGTTGAAAGTTTTTCCTAAGGCCTAACAACAATCTTTCTTGCTACATTAAAAGTGTGCCACTTACTGCTTTATGCAGATTATTCCTACCCTCTTTGCAATGACCCTTTATCTGCTTGTACCTAGTTTTTCCTCTCTTCTTTTGTAGGTCATGTTTTCTATATCTCTGATCTTTCTCTTCTTTTCAGCATGTTCTCCACTTGGGTTGCAGCACTTTGTTTTCTTGAGGCACAGTGTTTGAAACTGGCTACAGACAGTATTTCAGATGACTAAAGTGCAAGGATTCATTTATCTCTCAAACCACTATACATTCCAGCAGAGCATTTGATTTCTTTTTGTTGCAGCATGAGAACGTTATGCATACATATTCCTCTTTTGTCCACTGTAATCCATGATCCTCTGCTGAAGTAGTGCCATGCATCAAGCTGTATCCTAGGTCACAGTTAGGCAATCTATTTTTCGCATAGAACTGAGTTTTAACCATTACCTAATGTAGAATTATTTTAAGATTTTTGAAAATAATGGAGTTGGTACATAGTATGCAACTTGTACAGCATTTTTACTAAGTACTTGCCAAGAAATAACAGGAAAAGTTTTAATCAAGGCATTATTATTTTCTTCCATTACCTCTTTTTAGCCAATATCATGAAGTAAGGACCCTCAAAAGTCATCACTGGTCTAGCCTTACTTTTTTCTAACCATTTCCTGCTGCAATTTGACCTAAAATATCCACTTTATGGAAAATTCCTGTAGTGAGACAACCTCAATTCCCTCATCCAAAAATGCGCTTTTGTCATCCTCCCTATTCTGACACTAAGATTTTCATCTTCCTTTCAGTGCATGTTTTGCGTCATTAATTCAGTTGACAGCCTACAGAAGTGTTGACATTAGTCAGAAATCAATAATTTGGACAATATAAAGAAGTAACAGTGTGTGGCTATATTTTTATTTTACTGCCATGTGGTTACTGCTCTGAAAGATTTGTTGAACAACCCCACTAATTTATTATCCCTGTGGGTTGTTCTGTTCTAAAGCCTGATTAACCATTGCCAAGGATTTCCCCATCCATATTACGTGTTTATATATGTTGCATACTTAACAAGCCAGCATGTTATTTTATGTCATGGTTTCAGAAGGTTGCATAAACACATTGAAGGCAGGGAGGTACCAACCCCGTGTGTCTTTCTTCTAGGGTTGGGTTGTGACATTTTGATGAGCTACTGGAGTCTCTAAGAAAATATGCGCATGCAGCCCCTGCCCTTAGTGTGTCCTTCCTCATATTTCTGTCCACACACATTTTCTATGTCACTGCTTTCACTGGGCTTTAAGGACATATTTGTATCGATGCCTTTTACAGTATTTCCACCAGAATAACTTGCTTGGGTACAAACATGATGGTTTGAATTCTTTTTTTTTTTTAAGGCTGTTTATGCTGCTTTTCTCCAAAATAAAATAAATGTCATTTATAAGGTATACAGATAGATTTTAAATGTATCCAATCCCATGAGTTTTTATATAGATGGATGTTTCTCAGCTGCATTTAAAAACCAAAACAAAACCACTAGCAAATTTAATATTCTGTTGGCACCTTTTGCAAAGAGCACCAGATAAAGGAATACCTTGCTGCTCACAGGAAAAAACAAAACAAACCACGCACACACACACACAAAAACCAGTTGGTGATAAATCATATATTATTAAAAATGAGAGTACAACCCAGTTTTCTATGACATTTGTTTAAGCTATACTTAAATCTTTGAGCAAGGCAGGAAAGCAGTGGATTTTCATAAAACTGATTGCATCTGTTTATTCATTTATAATAAGCTATTGCTTTAGTTTAAAGTATACAAGCAGTAGCAATAAAAGTTGCATTCAATTTTGTCTCAATGAATATATTATCAGCAGTATTATTAACTTTCCCCCTCCCCAGAGCAAGGAATTGTTTTGTTGAATTTTTTCCAGTATACTCAGGACTGAAAGTGGTTCATTTTCTATATGCAAATATGCTTTGTTCTGCTTATTTTTTATTTAGTTTTGCAATTATGGCAGAAATTGCAGTGCAGTCAAATTTTAGTATGTGTCCTACTTTTGTTACTCTGGTGTTCTAGGTTGCGTAGTTCTTTCAAGATGGGCATCCCAGCTCTTCTTTCTTAACAACTTAGTGTCAAATATATTTCATCAATGTGCTCTTATTTCTTGGTTAGTCAGAAAATAAAGTATCTAATCAGATTAATTCCAGTTTTGACTGTGAAAGAAATCAGGGATAAGCCTGTTACATTTTTCAATGTTTTAACACTTTTACTGCACTAATCTAAATTTCTCCAACATACATACATACGGTGGCATTGTATCATATTCTTTCTTGAACCCCAGGTAAGTGAAATGGACTACCTTTCCTTTCTCTAGAAGAGTATTATCTGATTACACAAAAAGTTTTATGTCATTATAATTGCTATAAATTCCATTTTGTAAGTCCTATGTAGTATCTTGCTTCATTTTCTACTTATGACTTTCATATCCACAGTACTGAGATTTTTCTAAAACCTGTCTTCTAATGCTAATAAGACAACTAGAACACTTCTCTTTTTTTCCTTTATGAAAATGTCTACTATATAAAATGGAAATAGACAGTTTTCTATATACCTAAAATTACACACAATGGCATACCTTATATAACATTGGTGCTTTGTATGGCTTTTATTAAACAATATATTCTTTCAGAGAATAGCCAGTGTTATCTTTGTTATACTTGTTCCTCAAGACCAAAAAAAAAAAAAAAAAGGTGATAGCATTGGCACAATCCTGACATTTATCCATTGTTTGCAATCTGCAAATTGTATTTTTGCTTACAGTACAAAAATGCAGAAAGAATTCTAATGAGAATCATGACTTATTTACTAACAGGGGCTTTGTAAATCCCCAAGCTGCAAAACATGAATAAATAATTGGTATTGGAAGTAAGTTCATTGTTACATCATTATTGCTTTCTGTTCATCCTATATCCTATGCTGTATGTTGTCTATGTCATGAAGTGTTTGTTACTTTGTTTTATTTAACAAGAATGAAATTTCATCATAATTGCTAGGTAGGCATGGGTTTAAAATGTACACACATACAAAGATACAGACACACAAAAAACCTAGAAAAGAATCTAGTCAATGTAGTGAAAGATGGCTTTTAGACATTGTTGGGTTTGTTGTTTGTGTGTGTGGTTTGTTGGGTTTTTTTCAACTGACTAAGTAGAATTTAATTTTCAGGGATTTCCTCTCACTAAGGCTGTTACATTTTAAGAAATGCCTATTGGACAAGGTATTATTCACTTCTGAAGGGAAGGAGGGGAAAAAAAGCACCTTACATTGTGAACAGTCTGAGTGACTCAGAAGTTGTTCAGTTTCTCTTCTATATTCAGGCATCTCTGGAGAGGAAGAAAGTCTGTAGTCTGAGAAGAGCCAAAAAATATTTGGAGAAATATGCAAAGTCTTACAAGAAGTCAACCTTTGACACCAAAATTTTGCCTGAAATGGTGTCAAATAGAATGCATTTAATCACTGTTGACTTGCTGGCTGAGTTGTCAAAGTTTGTTCTTATAGCTTTATCAGTAAAACTCCTGAGATCTGGGCATAAATCATCAGTCAGAACTTATATCATTAGCTATTCTGTAAAAATAATTTTTTCCTTGGAGTAACTTGTGACCTTGTAGTCAACTCAAACTAGAAATTCAGAATGACACCCCAAACTGCCAGGTTTTTTGAGTAGTTATAGTTTCCATGCTGATGTCTGTCTCAAGGGCATACAAATTGAAGACTGTTCAGTTTATAACTTATTAATTTCTTCAATTTCGGAAAAAAATGAGGAAGATGCAGATTTCAATTTTGGCATTTTAGTATAACAGATATGTATATTACTAAAAATCTGAAATTTGGCAGAACAGTTAATTGATACTACAGAAATTTCCAAACAAAATGTGTATTAAAATATATCACACAACTGATATTTATATAATTTCATAAAAGCAAAATTTTTGTTACCAAATGGGCAAGATCTCCTCTGTATTGTCTTAAAAAGAACCTATAAGCAATAAAATATATTGAAATATCAGTTAACTTTAGCTTTTTTGACTAGTAATAAAGATGAATATGCATGACATGGCACACAATTTCAAGGTGATTTAACACATACATATCAGGGTTTTGCATAGTAGGTTTTCTTTTTATCCACAATCATTATAAAATAAGATATTTTTGGACATAGATTTGCTAAATGAAGATGTTCTCCTTGGGATTTTTAATGTACATGAAATGTACAGTACACTACATTATGGTATAAATATATTTTTCTCTGTAGAGTTTTAAAATTACTTTTAGGAATGTTTTTTTCTGTTAATTCCTCCCCCACTCCCCCACCCCCCAATTAATTAATCTTCATGCTCTTAATCTATGTCTTGTATACATAAGAATGGACATAGCTCTTCTTAATGTCTCTTAGACTATTGACTTCTTTTGCATAGCATAGTAGTATACTTGGAAAGGTGGTTATTTTGCCCATAGTTTTTTCTTTACTTAACACAGCTGAACCAGATACTTCGATTTGTTTTTCATTCTCAACTAGTTAGTATTTTGATCCTGCTTCCAATTATCAGTGATTTTACATTAAGAAAATCAGCTGATTCTCATATTTTTTCAATGGACCTTTATTCCTCTGAAAAGCTGATGTATGATTATTGATTTTTGTTCAGAACATGCCTCAGCTATAAGGAAATAGGATTTCTTGAACTTTTGTTGTTAAATACTTCATTTGTAACAATATCTCTGGTTGAAATGGTCCTGCATTCCTCATTAAAGATGACTGATTTTAATTTGTAATATTTTAAACCCAACATTTGGCATAGGTGCTGGGGCATTTTGCTAAATAATTCTGACCAAATTCATAAAGAAAATGAGTCTTTGTTATGAGGGCTATTTTTCTCTGTCATATTGTGGTGGTGAAAAGAAACTGCCCAATGAGCATGAGGTATCATTCCACTACAGCTAAGAGACAGACACAAATGTGGTGCCAAGAGCAGTACTTACGTGAATATCTTTAAGAATTTTGTCACATAGGCTAAATAGATACACACTTCCTCTAACTGTGTCATGGGGTCTTCTAGCATGAAGAAGTGCAAAGGAGCAGAGGATTCTTACCCCAAAATTGGTATGGACCCCCCCAGTTATTCCTTTCCTTACTGGAAGGATTTGAGTTGCTTTCCTCAGAGCTGTTTAGAAGATGTGTGGATGTGGTGCTTAGGAACACAGTGTAGTGGTGGAATTGTCAGTTAGGTTTGTGGTTGGACTTGATAATCTTAATGGTCTCTTCCAACGCAAATCATAGAATCAGTTAGGTTGGAAGAGATGTTTAAAATCACCAAGCCCATGATTCTATGGTTAATGGCTATGGTTAATCATGATTCTATCAATGATGAGGAATCATGTTTTTAAATTAAAGATTCAAAGATTTTTTTTTCTCTCCTTACAGGTTTTTATACACTGAGTTACAGGAGGAGGATATTAGTCTTTCAGTTCAAAATCTTCACTATTTGGAACATTATTTGGGTTAGATCAAAATAATGAATATTTAACTGGAACATTACTTAATTTCATTATGTTAAATTTGAGTTGCTTTGTGTTAATTATAGTAGGTGAGATTTCAGAGGTATTATGGAAGAAACTTCATTTCTGACACATAAAATAAAACTGCATTGACTTTGGTGAGCAAGGCGGAGCTGGTTAACTAAACATTTTGGCAAGCCTTTTTTCCAGAATTTTCCTCCAGATAATTACATTATATAGCAGCTTTGATTGTTTATAATTTAACTTTGGAAAGGTGACTTTCAAAAGGGAGATTCCTCTACAAATATTTATACATATATATAATTTAATGCAAAAACCACAGTAACATATATTTTATGGATTATGGAATTCTTTTCTTTAAGGATACTTTACCTAGTTTTCATTTCATAGCTAGTGAAGAGATGCTACAGTAATAAAACATTGAAACAGAGTAATTGTGTTCTATTTAAGTCTTTGCATATTATTCCGTCAGCAAAGACTCTTGACATATTTCAAGTTCAAGAATGTTATCACAATACAGATATTCTAAAAATAACAGTTCTGAAGTCCCTCTTTCCAAAGATATTCAATTTAAACCTCAAAATATCAAAGAACATGGACACTTATATATTGGAATTCTTTGTATTTAAATTAACTGGCTTAAAGCCCCAAACTATTCAGAGTGTCTTTTTGGAACAGAAAATGGAGAACTTAGGTCAAATGCATAAGCATAAGATTCTACTGGGGAAAAAAAAAAAACAACAAACCATGATAAAAGCTAACTATCAGTAGTTCAAAGACAATGTTTCACTTGAAAAACAATGTAGCATTGTGCAAGGGAGTAAATAACATCACAGTCAAGAATTCTGTTATTAATATTTTTTGTATTTCTTTCTACCGAGAGAGGCGAAGTTTCTGTCAGAAACATTTTTCTGGAAAAAAAAAAAGTCCAATTAAAATAAAAAGTGTAATTGCGGAAATCGAAAATTTCTTTATTTTTATTTCCATTAGTTTCCTAAAACAATAATACCATATTTCATTTGTGAATTACAAATATCATTCATAATAAAGAAAAGTAGCCTATTTGGATAGTGAGAGGTATGTTGTAAAAGATAAATTCAGAAACCTGTTTCAGACAAGCTTAGAAATCTTCAGATATCTCACCAACTTGTACACAAAACCACAGATGCCTATGCACTGATCTTTTACTGCATTACCAGAGGACCTAGTCAATTATCCTTTGTCTTTATATTTTCGTAAGGTTGGGCTTTTTGTAATAATAATTGAGACTGTGATATTTCGGTAAATGTCTAACGGTAAATTTCAGAAGAGAGTCTTACTGCCTTGGAAGCTGCAGTGTTGATGCTGTTGCTGCCCAAATGCTTCAAGGGACAAATAATTATTCATTGGCCTGGACAGCACACCCCATTCATATAAATCACTTAGTGTCTTAACATTAGTTGAGATGCCAAGCATCTTCCCTAAAGCCTGTGGCACAGAGCAGTAAGAGAGAATATTTTATTACTCAAAGAAAAAGCTCCAAATAAGAATATCTTATCCAAATACATTGTGTATTAACCTTGTGTTTATGTGGGGTAACTTCCACAGTCCTTTTCCCTGCTCACTGTTAACTCAGCAGAATTTAACTTGTATGCTTGCTAATAATAGAACTGAAGCAGTATTTCTTCTAGCTACAATTACTACCAAGGAGACCATGCTTAGTTATTTACAAGGTTCTTGGCTGTACAGCCTTAAAGAAGGATTTTCCATTATGGTGCATTAGGTTTATTTGTTACCATCTTCTTTTCAGTGTGTTTCTATTGATTCTTTGACACAGGGCCATAACCATGACCAGTGGATGATTTATCATCCAAAGAAATACCTTGGCAGAATTACTTGTGTGACAATCTCATGTCTTTCTTTTTCATGACTTGGAACAGGTCAGCAGGTCTTGCTGATTATGGTGGATTTTAAAAATCTCTATTAACAGTCTGGAAAAGAAAGGTGGCCATGTCATGAAATCAAGGACAACCAAGAAACCTGGGCTCTGTGCTGTGCATTCTGTGTATCTGTAAGAGCACACACACCTATGGTGCGACGCTACCTCTGTGTTACAGGAAAATGTTTGTGTGTCTTGCCTGAGATAAAAGCACATGTGCAGCATCACACATCTGGCTGAAATGGAGGCCGAATCTTTTGATTGTGGCACCTTACAATTTTGTAACACCTTAACATTCCCGTATTTAGGACTCTCTAGAATAATTATTTCTTTTAACACATGAGTTATAATAATCATTATTCTCCATGAATCTTTTCCAACTGAGAACAAAGCTCTTTGGCTTCCAAGTCTACACTTTTTTAACCTTTTGGAAGGTTCCCTATCAAACAGTAACTTCAGTTCTCCAAATGTGGGCACATGCTGCCATTTTAGAGACATTGAGTGGGTGAAGCAGTCAGACAGGGCTGGTAGATATACTGAGATTTCAAGTTAGAGAGACCTTTATAGAGCAGCAGCTGGAGGCTAGCTGGGATACCTTGGAGATAGTGTCTGAAAACTGGAACTGAATACCTGTGTTCAGGCAAGTGATTCTCATGCTTCGTGGCTGAAATTAAAAGTGGGGGGAGGGAGGGGGGAAGGGAGGAGGAACTGCTTACAAAAACACCGTAAACAACTTGTATTGCTAGTCCAAAATGTTATACTACTGATAATAATGTCATATATATAAAACTCCTTTAAGATCTTTAAGTAGTTTATAGAGGCATTCCTGTAAAAAGAAGAATTAGACAAACATGCTGGTAGAAATGTATGCTAAGTATAGCTAGTATTTAGCATAAGTATGTCTTGGGCAGCCAGGAAAAGCATGGGTACAGAATTTATATAAAATTTGTAGTATGAGGTACTTCACATATACGTTATACTTTTATACTGCAGATTTTGTAGTTCTGGCTGAAAATATCAAACTGATTTGAATGATTTGCAGTGAAGGTGAAACAAATGGAACTGAAGGATGGTAGGTTTGGGAAAAGAAGTTGGGGAGTAATAGAGAAGGTTTCAGCTTGCAGTAAATGGAATAAATAACCTTTAAAGTAGTTTCTATTATATGGGTCTAAGAAATGTTTTTTACAGGCCATCAGTAGTCAACTACCCAGGCCATGAAAATGCAACAGAAGTGCAGTATCTAGTTCAGCCCTGTGGTGATTCTTGTTTAACTCCAGAAGTCAAAGTTGCAGGCATTTTGTAAATTCATTGCTGGACTGAAGTTGTAAACCAATTCTATTAAAAGAATATCTCCAGCAAAGTGTCCAGCTAACAATCCTTGACTAGTTGCATAGTGCAGGTTTCATTGTAGAAGAGTATGCATGCATGTCTGAGTTATGCATATGATGTGTAGTGAAACATAATGGTGCCTGTTAACAATGTGTGCCAAATAATATAGTGAGAGATTCCATTCAAAAAAATCATAATTTATTTGAAAGTTCACAAGTGACTCATTCCTAACACATTGCGCTCTCTCTTCTTTTCTGTTTGGAAACTGGGGAGATTTTCTGCTATTGTATCTTCAGCTGAAGGTGGAATCCTCAACGTGCTAAATATTATCCAAGTGTTCAGGAACTTCAAAATGCTCTCTGCCTGCTGGCAGATTCAGGGAAGTGTTGAGCACAAGAATTCTTTTAAGAAAATATGGGTGGGGAAGGCTTTTGGAAAGCTTTAAATATAATATAAACAGTCCTTTTTGAATGAATTTGTGAATCATAAAATCATTTCAGTTGGAAATGACCCTTAAGATCATCGAGTCCAACCATAAACCTAACACTGACAAGACCACTAAACCCTGTCCCTAAGCACCACATCTACATGGCTTTTAAATACCTCCAGGGATCATGACTCAACCACTTCCCTGGGCAGCCTGGTCCAGTGCTTTGTAACCTGTTCAGCAAAGAATTTTTTCCTAACATCCATTATAAATTTCCCTTGGCACAACTTGAGGCCATTTCCTCTTGTCCTATTGCTTGTTACTTGGGAGAAGAGACTGACCCTCACCTGGCTATGACCTCCTTTCAGATAGTTGTAGAGAGTGAAACAGGTGAAACTGGTATGAAGCAGAAAAGTCTTTTTGAACAGGAATTTTGCAAGGATCATCCAGTGTCCAGCCAGATACAGGAAAGATCTGTAGAGCAAAAGATTTAACAATGTAGGTAAGTGGTGATTCAAGGAGATTTTCTCAAACTCTGACAGTGATAGGGATGTCCTGGGCTTGATGGTTGGTCGGCTGCTAAGAAAAATGACAGTGGAGGCTATTATACTGAGTGAGGTGTGTCCATATGTGCTGGAAAAAGAGAAATAAATGAGGGAGGAGATGAAGACAAACATCGGTTCATTTTAGATTATGGCACAATGCAAAGTATTCACAGCATCCAAGTAGAAAACAGCTGTAAACGTTTATAAAAGGCAAATGAAAAACAGACAGAAAAAAATATGTTTGTATTGCTAACACTCAAGGTGAGGTTTTGCAGTACATTCAGTCTTCTGTAACACAGGATGCTGCCAAAAGGAACAGTCCTCTGTCATCCTCCTCTCCAGGACCTTGTTCCCAAGCTCTCCCTCATATCACTTCTGGTTGTTGTTTTACTTGCCTGTTTTAAGTAATGATAATTCTTTTTTGTTACCTGGACAGTTTCAGTTGGTTGAATCAGCAGTTGCAGCATTTCTAGATTCACCTTGAGACAGTGAAACTACAATGCCAGGATGCTGGGGAAGAGTGAGACCATCCTTTTTAGTGGCAGCCTGTGATTTGGTTCACTTAAATCTGTACTATGCAGTCACACTCTGAAGTAATCAGGAAGCTCTTTCTTCCCTTCCCTCAAATGTACTAGCTTTTTGGACAAGGATCGTATGTTTCTTCATACCTTACACCTCACATTGTGTCTGTCACAGAGAAACCTGTGTTCTCTAGCATGCCAAAGATTTTACAGCCTGCTGTTTGGATAATGTTCTTAAGTCCTCTGGTGGACTTATTTCCTCCAAAATATTCCCTCCAAACCTTTCTTGTGCAGCAGGAATTGCAGGATTAAAAAAACCCACACCTATACACAGTAAAATTTGTTTCCCTTTATGATTCTTGATTGGGACCATATATAAGGGTAATCAATGATTTTTGGCTGGCTAAGGAGAGGGGACAGTATATTCTAGAATGTACATCCTATGTGTAGCATTCCATGTCAAAATCATCTCCATTTTTAAAAAATGTAAATTCATCTTACTGTGAAATGTACTATCTGCTGGGGATAGTGGTGATAATCGTAAGCTCTCTGACTGTACAACAAAGCCTTTCATTTGGAAGTGTGGCTGACTGCATAGCAGGATTAGTTCTGTGGAGGAGAAATAAAGCAAGGGTGCAAACAATGTTTAATAATTTTAAAAAAGAATTATTAAAGGGTTTGTTAATTCTCATAGTCTTGGCTACTTAAATGGCCAACCTCATCTCCTGAAGCTATTCTTAAGTTCAGTGTGATCTCGTTGGAATACTTAAATGCACTATATCCACAGATTCAATAGAACAGCACTGCATAAATTCCTACAGAGAGATTACTACACTGACTAAATTAGCAGACTCCAAATCTAATTGCTGAATAGCATGGCCAAATCGTGCCCATTAAAGTCCTATGATCCAAAAGGAGAGAAGTTACAATGTTTCTACACTAGGTAATTTAGCCTTTCTATCTGTGAAACGATGAAACAAACCAAAGCAAATCCTAAGAAATAAACGTTTGTTCTTCCAAAGCAAGGAAAATAAATACTCTCTCTCCCCAGTTCAGCTAGACTGTAACTTTAGTTTACAAGGCTGTTACATACACTGAGTCCGATAAATAAGGAAACTACAAAATGAAAACTACAACAGTAACAACAACAGTAAAACATAAATTATTTCTGTCCTGCTCTCAGAAATGTTGGAAAGAAACACTTTTGGTGTGACTTTAAAAATGTAGTGAAAATTGAATTATTTGCACTCCACTCTTTTTGCTACTTACAGGATCAGAAAGAAATGTTTTTATTAAAAACACTGAAGGTACAAATGAGAATTGTTCATGTAAATGTGGTGAAAAAGAAATATATCAGGAAAAATAACATAATATTTATGCTTCCACATCCCGGCCTTTTCACTCACAGAAGTGAAAAAAGATGACAATATAAAAGAGATGTTATTTTAAAAGAGTAAATCCCTGTCATGTATGCGTAATCATAAACACAGTAATGTCTTCTCATACAATTAAAAATTAGATAAATAGGCCAATTTTATTTCAGATGGAACTCAAATCAACTTCATCTTTCATTAGAGGAAATTCTAGCTCCACAATAATTAAGCTATACGTTAAGTGAATATCTTAAGTAATAAGACATTCTCCTTTAAAAAAAAAAGTTATTTTAAAAAAAAAGTAAGCATCTGAGGAATTTATTTTGAATCAGCTTTCAGGTTTCTTTAGTTCGCGTGTATTTGTATATTATGTTTTGTTTTATCTCAGAGCTAATTGTTAATGTTGGACAGGCTTAGGTCTGAATTGAAAAGTCTCAAACCACAGGTTCAAATGCAATAGTAACATCTGTTTCATTATAACTTATGTGAAATACTTGCACCATTGCAAAACTTACATTGCCCTCCTTTCTCCATCTTGGATATCTTGTCTTACATTTACAAGCAGAAAGTTAAGTTCTTTTATCTTCATGCCTGAAGACTATTTTCTCCATTTCTTTGTCTTGTGTTGCCCTTTGCCCACAGCCAACATCCCAATAACACTTCTTACTCATCCTCCATGTATCTCATTTATATATTTTCCTTTTAGTTTCAAGTGGCAACTAATGCTTATAAAGTGATCTACCAAACTCCAGCCATGTGAGCTTGAAGGAAACCAAGCAGACTTTCATGGGAAGCATTTGCAGTTGTCAAGGCTATGTCAAAAACAAGCAGTATGTCTGGAATGTTCTTATTACCAAGCATTACAGATTCCAGTGAAAAAAAATACTTTATTGCATTTTTGTCTGTGGATGGCTAAATATAGGTAGACATGCAGGATCTATGATGACATTTTGTGATGGAAGATTAAATATAAGATGATAGAAAATATATTTGATAAGTGGAACGAAGGAAATGAAAACAGAAAATCATTCCATATAGATATATGAATTCTACTAAGTGGGGATAGAAAAGTAGAGGGGTGCTTCCATACTGCACACTAAAGTAGTCTGAAACAATGAAAAATAAAACTGTATTCCTTTGTATTAAATAGAAAAGGATGTACACAGAATGTTCTAGAAAACAAACTTCTTGTTTCTGATATGTGTAGGTCTAAGCACATAGTTCTGACAGATTCATCAATTAAAATAAAACAACAGTTGTCTTGAATGAAATATTAATTTCTGAATTAGGTTGTGATGAAGTATCACTTTGTAGATAAATCTTGAATGTATAGTCCTGACAGTCCCTGGGTTTGCACATCGCTTTCATGTGCGTGCCAGGAAGGCCTCTAGTCTGAAAAGGCCAAGAAGATTCCCTTTGTCAGGCACTAATTTATAGATCCCGGTGTCTCTTCCTAATGTAATATGGATATCAAATAATAATAAACTGCAGTTCAGAATTATATGCACAGGTAAATAAAAAGCTTTTCAACTATAGTTAGTCATCATTTTAGTGATGCAGAATTTGTGTTCTTTATTTTTCTTTCCTCCCCCCCCATGTATATTCTGATACTCACAATATTGCTGTATTTAATGTAGCAAACAGCACCAGCATTGAGTCACCTGGTAATTACACCATACCATTAATATTACTATTTGGTGTAAGAATTTGTTTCTTAGAGTCTGTTCTTTCCTATTAATCAATATTTACATCTACAGTGATATATCTGTTCTTTCCTATTAATCAATATTTACATCTACAGTGATATATCTTTTATTCTTGTTACCTCAATGTCTCACAAGATATATCTCCATTTCTATGTTAATAATAATAAATATTATATTTTAATGTTTCAGTTGAAAATTCCTTTATTTTTGCTGTGCTTACAAATTGTTTTTATATCAACTTGCTTCTTCTGAAGCTACAGTCTTAACTTTCATTGCCTGTAACTATGCGAGACATTATGCAGAGAAATTAGTAAAATTGAAATAGTAAATAAATATGTTCTACTGTCTGAGAACACCTGCACCAGCTGCTTATATTTATCATTATATAAAATATGCTGAAGTCACCAAATTCATTTCTTAGAACAGCAGTAATTATTTTCACTCATGTAGTGCAATTCATCTGCAGTCATGAGCCCCTTCTTTCATTGGCGCATTTACATTACAAAGCATAACAGCTTCAGAAAATAAGAACTCTCACTTCATAACATGGTATTAGACATCCTTAGTGGAGAACAAACTGATATTTCCCTGTGCTCAGTGGATAACTTTTCTATTTGCATGTGAAGAATTACAGTATGTTTAATAAAATACATAATATATAGCCTATATTGGGTTCTGTTTGGTTTAGATTGATGGAGGTGAACACATGGGAATATTTGTTAAAAGTGCTATGATGGGTTTTTTAGCACTTATCCCAATTAATGCAATAAAAAGCAGTAATTAAAAATAAAGTGAATAATTTAAAATATGCAAAGCTAAACCTAAATATAGGATCCTGCAAGGGTTGGCCTGATTTTTTTGGAGTGCTGAATACAGTTTCTGTTCAAATTGTGCATTTTGGGCTGTTCCTGTATTTATATATAAGAAAGTATTTTTAGAGGGAGAAATTATAGTGTGTTTATTAATTTTCCTTTCTACATATTGCTATTAAAAATTTTGAGCACAGAAGGAGAAAGTTAATTGTGCCAGTAAATTAGGTATCTGCTCATATGATGCAGATG
Organism: Gallinula chloropus; assembly: GCF_964237585.1. Lineage (NCBI taxonomy): Eukaryota > Metazoa > Chordata > Aves > Gruiformes > Rallidae > Gallinula > Gallinula chloropus. Next base: position 124,857,568 of record NC_140085.1, read on the forward strand.
TGAGGGGGGCGGGAAAGACAAGCATTTTAGCAGCTCTCTTTAAACAATCCTTCATAATTCAAGCTCATTATGTCACCTTTATCCTGATAATCAATTATTACAAAATAGCTATTCTAAGGTGTGATTTTAATTAATGCAAAAAGCATCATCCTGAAGCATGTATACCTTTTAAAATAGCAACTTAGAGAATATGAACAAAGGTTGGGTGTGACAGAGAGGATTTTGTCAAAAGTATTGATCATCTTGGATTGGTTCACGGGAGTATCACAGACAAGATAACATTTCTACCTTGATTTTGCTCTCTCTTAGTCTAGTATACATTTACATTGTTGTAAATAAGTTCAGAATTTGGCCCTTAATTTTCATACACCTTTTTCTCTAGCATTATTGTAAACTACTGACTAATCTCATCTATTGGGAGAATTGCTGCAGCACCAGGTGCTTCTGATCCTGGGTGTTCACTGTTGATGGAGTTTGGGGCTTTAGAGTTTTTTTGGACCCCATCTGCAGTAATCATCTAAAGGCAGGTTGAGTGCTCAATCAACCACCTAATCCCCAAACCGTGTGATTTGAGTTTCTCTCTTGGTACAGGAATAGGAAGGGAAAGATGTGAACAGGCTTTTCTGATTTGGACTGATTTAGGGGTAGTTTTCTTAGATGTGAGGATTCTGATAAGTCATTGTCAAGGCTTCAGAAGTGGTTTTGAGCTACTCCTTAGAGACAGGTAGGCTTCTTGGCATTTCTTATTTTATACTTCCTACTGGTGAACTCTAGCTTGGCTTTATTTGTTCGTTTTTCTAATAATAAGAGCTGTGTAATTGTTGTGGATAAGGAAGAGAAAATATTGTTATCATATGGAGATGTAGGCTATAAAAGGTGGTTTTAGCACAGATTAGTAGTATGTCTTCATTTAAAAAGCCCAGTATTAAATTTATAGGGTGTCTGTGACAGTTTTAGTGTTATATCTGTGTTCTTGCAGTAATGTTAGTGTTGAGAATAAACACCAGTCTTTGTAGTTTTGATCCTATTGTCTGAATTACACAGTATGATTTTCAAAGTATGGTTGAGTCCTAAGATTAGTCTGTAAGAAGTCCATGCTGAACTTTCAGCAGTGTTCAGTGCTGGTCTTAAATTAGTGGAAAAATTGACTTTGTGTGGGGAATGTATTTGGTAGTGTCTTAACTACTACAATAAGAGACTTTGTGTTACTTAGCTACTGACTGAAATTAGAACAGGCTGATGAACTTTACCTTCATGTTTGAGTGGTTGCCTCTGGGACTGTTTGCTACCTCCATGACTTTGACTGTGATGATGCTAATCAAACTGTGGGATTTATTCAAGGCCATGTGTCTTCATTTTCTATTGGAGTTGTGGGGCAGAGCTGTCTGTGGTGTGTCCTAGACTAATAGGACTTGGTACTTAAATATACATGTAAAGAAATACAGCTTTGTAGGCTTTATATTTGATGTAAGACTTTCTCTAATAGTTGATTATGCTGTTGTAACTCCTAGTTTGTACTTAGCTGTGGGAATATTTGCTTTGAAAGCATGCTTATCTTTGTTTTATTACTTCTTTGCTGGCCTGCAAAGAATGCATAATTCCTCATTGCCTCAATATGCTTACAAATGAGAATATTTGCATGTCTAGATATATTTGCCATAAAACTCGCAAAGGCTGTTACAAATATTGACGATGCTTTTATAGGTGTGCTTTTTCTTGATTTGTGGAGAAGCATAAATATTTTAAACAAACTACTGTTTTTTCTAATGAATACATTAGTCCTATAAGTCTGCAGATGTCTGTGTGATTTCTTTAGCACATGATGCTCGGTGTTACAGTTTCCTTGTGCTTGAAGCCAATGAAGATAGTAATTGTCAGTTCTTGCCTGTATAGCATCCATAATAGCATCCGTTACCTAGAAAAAAAAACAAGAGAAACTGTTAATTATTTCGTATGTCTAAAGAGAGATAAGGGGTACAGGATAAGAGACTAGGATCAGTCTTGCAGGGAGGAGGAATATGGGTCCCGTAATGCTCCTGAAATGCAAGAAAAAGAACTAAGGTAGCTTTGATGGAAGGTAGGACAACAGAAGAGAATCACGTCAGGGGCTGACAGACAGATTTGGGAGTTCAGAAGTCCATTACAAATAAGGTGTGAAAGGAAAAGTCTGGAGAAGGGACATGGGAAATGTAGAGTAGCTCATGAGGAAAAATGGAGTGATAGCTTGACTGAGGAAAAAAGTCAGAGCAATCTTGGCTGCTGAGAGTAGGACGAGGTAAGTAAGAGGATGAGGGGAGAGAGATTTTTTTTTTTTTTGTCTTTCTTCTCTGTTCTTGAGCCCTTCTAAGTTTAACTTAAACTTGTCTTGTCCGTAAGATGTAACAAGGAAAATATTTCTGCAAGGCTACTTTAAATTGCCCAAGTGACTTTAACAGCTATAGGCATTCGAGAGATATATGCCTTGTGGAAAAAAAAATGTGTTCATTGGTTGTGAGGGTTTGTGTTTTGTTTTGTGGTTTTGGTGGGGTATTTTGTCCCTTGCTCTTGGGAAGATTTTTGAGCTGGAGGACCATGTTTAGTCTGAATAGTCTCAAAACAGAAACTGGTAAGATGGCAGACGGTTTGAGGTGCAGAGGGTAAATCCTGTGAACTCCATCTGTGTGTCTGTACTGAAACAATTAAGATTATAAATCTTTTGAGAAATACACTTACTTCTGGGTGGTGGGATTTTTTTAATGATTAACTTTTAATTATCTTTTGTCAACTTTTTTGAATTGTGGCTTCTGGGAAATCAAGCAGTTCTCATAGAAAACTTCCTGAAATCCTAGTTTAGCTTGCAGTCTCCATTTTTGCCCAAGTTGGATGTGTAGATGGCCCCTTGTTCTTTTCTAGGAATGATTTCTTTGGTTTTTGGGGTGAGGAGCCATTGGTTTTTACTTTACCTGTGCTGCATTAGCTTTTACCCTGTTAGCTAAAGGAAGCATCATATGAAATATAATTTGCTCACAGGAGAATAAAGGTAAGAAACCTCTTATGTGGAGCCATAGCACTCTAAGGAAATAGTGCTTAATCCACAGGTGTCTTTATATTTTTCTTTCCTAAAAAAACCTCAAGAAACTAACCACTAGTTTAGATTAACAACCAAAAATCTTATTACTAATTATAAATGTAAAGAAAAAAGCACTTAGTTTAAATAAGCTATGAAAGCTAATACACTGTTTCTGAATTTCAACATTTTTTCCTGGTCTAAGATAAAAGCAAATGTTGAACTCCCAAAGTTTAAGAATAGCCATTTCTACTCCTGCTTAGTTTCTCCAAATTCCATCGAAGTGGCCAAAATCGTATTATTTTTTTGTATTCCTACTATTTATTTATTTCTTCCTCTTGTGTTCCTTTAAAGACCTTACTTCCCTCAGAAGCAGGAATTTAAGTGTATTCTGAGGCCGGATCTCTGTGTGCTGGGACACATGTTGTCCCACAAAACACTCCTCTGTGCTCACCCCAGCTAGTGGCTTAGTGGAGATGGGGATGTAGGAGGGGATTCCTTGCTGACAGCCTGAAGGTCTGGCTCCCGTGAACCTGAGGTGACTGTATAGGGGACATCTCCCAGAAGTGATTATTAACTAATGCAATCTTGTTTGTGCATGGGAAGAACAATAGCCAATATTGCTTTAATGTAAGCCATAATCATTACAAGTGGATAATTGAAAATTTTCTGTAACAGGCCTCAGGGCCCACTTGGTACTGACTGCTCTGTTTGCAACTACTCAACTAGCATGCAAGTACAGTGATTGGCTGAGTTCAGAAAAGAATTACACTAATACTGAACTATGCTATTTGTTTCAATGATTGAAGAAAGAAGAAAAACCTCTGTGTACATTAACGATGTACAACACTGGTACACTAAATTTCCTTTAAGGCTCAATATAATTACTGGCAACAGGTACATATAGATTGTACTGAAGAAGATTAAGGTTGTTTGTAGTATCTTTGGCTCACAGGAATCCAGTGCAAGCAAAACACTGAATAAGCAGCATGTAGAGTAACGCAGAGGGGCAATAGAAGAGGACTGCACACAATGGAGACCCAAGAGTTCATTTATATTCCAGCTGGATGTTGAGTGCTTATCTTTTTCATAAGCTTTTAGTTTGCTTGTATTCCCAGTAACAGGCTTACAAACAGTTCCTTTCTTCTCATCTAATCTGTTTGTTCTTCCTTTCACAGTCGACCTGCATAATTTTAAATGGATTTCTTGGTCAAATGTAAACTTAGAAATAATTCTGAATACTTCAAAAACTTAAAAGATATATTGCAGTTATTTAACTAACTGGAGGTATCTTTAATTCTACAGAAACGTTTAAGTATATTTCCATCTCTAGGATTTAACAAGTATTATGATGTATCTCTGTACTCCACAGTATTAATAGAAGGTGCTCTGCTTGCAAGCCAGGTCACCACCGGCCTGCGTGCCGTACAAATTCTCTAACAACAGAGTTTTCAGTACAGGAAAGAACAGGCATACACAAAAAAAAAAAGAAAAAAAAGGAACCAAAAAAGCACCATGGCAAAATAAATGATACCTTGAGACTTTACTAAGCTACACAGCAGACCATGCTCTCCAACTGCCACCATCAGACTGTTACTAAATAGTGAGACGTGACGCTTGACACTGGACTGTTACTGTCTTTTAATTCTTTGAGACTCCCAGGTGTATGCCATAGAGTTATAGTCAGCCTGCCCCTTATAATGAATGTTTTATTTTTCATACAAATTATGATAGTTTAATAGCTGGATTTGAAGAACAGGCAATACAGCTGAGGTGGAAGAGCCCTTATGTAAGATCAAAAAAAAATACAAGGAGGGATTTAAATGCTAGTCTTATCTGCTGTAGTAGTCATTAGACTAAATTATAATCTCTCACAGGGATGTGAGAGGATGTATATTTGAATATTTTTAAGTATATATTAAAATATGTACATGCATGTCTGTCCTCACCACCCCCCGATTAATTTGGAAGGAATTCTTTGTGAAATATTTGCATATGATATAAAGTTTGTTTCTATTTATTTAAGCCCTACACTAGAACCTTCAACTTGATTGCAGATATGATTCTCGCTTCCTTCTCAGAAGCCCATAATGTTTTGAGTACATTCTTCCACATTCTTAAGTGGCTTTAATCTCAACTGTTTCTGTAGGAGTCACAAATTAATTTGTGACACACACAAAAAAAAGATCAACTTGTGTTGTTATTGGAGACTTGAAATTTATAGGCAGTTAAATTTAGGTTCAGGTGGCATTAAACTTAAAAATGGCTTTATCCTCTAATGGTATAATTTAAAATCTTATGTTAAATTCAAAGTAATTATAGGCAAGAAGCTCATCATTACCTTCATTAGGAGGAAGAATTACTCTTCCTGCAGAGGAAAGGTGGAAAATTCCAAGCTTGATAACTGTCCTGGGAGGGGGCAGAGGGGCACATCACTTAAGTGATTTCTTTTTTCTTTTTTTTTTATAGATTCCACTTACAGATCTGTCCAAAAGAGGTGAGGCATAGTAATGTTGCTTTGTACTTTTCCTACAGGAGGATTGTCACCAAAAGAGCATATCTATCAAAAGCTCTTGGCTTGGTCTGCTCAGAGTAGGGATAAACTTGTCTAGGGCCTTCTGTGGTTTTCCTCCTGCATACAAATAAAAGTTGAAGTGAAACACAAGTTTCATTTCTGAATCATGATCATGAGAAGTTACTTTGTATTATAAAACTTGCTGCGTTTATGAAGTTCTGGGCTGTGGTATGTTGTAAGGTGGATTAGTAACTAAGAACTGAAAACATATAGGGTCACTTTCTAGTCTTCTAACACATATTGGGGATTTTTAGTTAGATCTTATCAATTAAGAAAAAGGATATGAATGTCACTAATTTTTATGTAAGTGTGATTCCCAGTAACTGGAGAATGATGGTGTTGGAATTCACTAAGAAAATGCAGGCAGTGTGTTATATAAACCATGTTTTCTATTTGTTAGGGAAATTTGTTAATGAAAATCATATTTAATATATTATTTGGCACATATATAACTCTACCATCAAGTGCTTTATGGAAAAGGAAGACAGGCTGCTTTCTCTGATTCCCTGTCGCCACTTCCAGTATTATCAGAAGTGGCATCAAGTATCATCTGGTCCAACTTTTCTTGGCAAAAGCTCTATCTAGGCGAGATAGCCCAGCACCCCATCCAGCTGAATTTTAAAGGTGTCCAATGTTGGGGAGTCCACCACTTCCCTTGGGAGATTATTCCAATGACTGTTCGTTCTTCCTGTGAAAATTTTTCTTCTTGTGCCCAATCAGGATCTTCTCAGGAGTAACTTGTGCTCATTAGCCTTTGTCTTTTCCATGTGATGCCCTGTAAGAAAGGAGTTTGCATCTTCTTTGTAGCCACCCTTCAAGTACTGGAACATGGTGATGAGGTCTCTCCTAAGTCTTCTTTTCTCAAGGCTGAACAAACCCAATTCTTTCAGACATTCTTCATATGGCCTGTCTGCCAGTCCCTTAGTCATCTTTGTGGACCTTCTCAGGTCCCTCTCCAACTTGTCCAAGTCTTCTTCTGCACAGCAGGGACCAAAACTGCACACAGTATTCTAGGTGCAGCCTGAGTGGAATAATGACAACTTCATTTCTGCTGCTGATGTCCTTATTGATGCAACCCAGCATCTCGTTGGCTTGGTTTGCTGCAGCAGCACTCTGTTCATTCATATTGAGCTTGTTCACCAGGACCCACAGGACCCTTTCCACAGGGCTGCTCCTCACGAGGTGGATCCTGTGATGCATTCCTGGATTATGTCTTCCCAGGTGCAAAACCTTATGTTTGTCCATGTTTAACTTCGTATGGTTCTTGTTAGCTTACTCTTCCGGCCTATCCAGGTATTCCTGTAGAGTGGCTCCCCCTTCCAAAGTGTCTGCTTCCTCACTCAGTTTGGAATAACCAGCAAACTTCATCAGGGTCTACTTGATCCCATAATCCAGAATGCTTAACGAAGATAATAAACAGCGTTGGGCCCAGTATCAAAACCTTGAAGTCCACAGACTGCCAGTTTGAAAAGGAGCTATTCACCCCCACCCTCTACGTGCAGCCTGTCAGCCAGTTCCTCACCCACTGCACAGACCACTTGTCCAGATTTTAGCACAGGATTCAGTATCCACGTTGTATGGAGGTGGGTCCCTATTTGTTTACAGCAATGGTAAGAGCAGTTTGAAGCAAAACCTCAGCTGGATGTGAGACTATAAAGAATGCTAAATTATATGCTTTATGAAGGCCATTAAGAAGTAGAGATGTCAGGTTTGGAAAAAAGTATAGCAACATAAAAAGATAAAATGCATCTGCAAATGGAAATTTTGAGACAATCAGCATGTATTTATTGATACCTTTTTTATTAATGGAGAAATAAGGTTTACTTTGTGCCATTTTGATTATGTTCCAAACATTTCAAATAAACAAATAGCCCCTGCATTCAAAGACTTAAAACCATTTTGAACAGATAAAAAAAGAAAAAAAACAAACCAACCAACTCTGATATAATCAGTGTCATTTAAGATTTTATTGTATGCTTTTAAAATGAGGTAGAGGTGAAATTTTGTTATTTCCGGAGCTTTAAGGTAGGAGAAACAGAAATGCCACAGAGGACAAAGCACATGACACAAATTTCAAGGGCACCATACTGCTTTTTAATTAAAACGTTATGTGGTAGCTTGAGCTTTTAAAGAGACTTCTTGAATAAAAAGCATATTGAATATTTCAATCCTAGGTGTTTACATCAAAAGTGTGTGTGTTATTTGGCTGGTGTCATACTTTGTGAATTACTTACGTACTTGCCTTACTGAAAAATTATTAGTAGCTTAAACGTCTTCTGTAACAATTGCTCTGAATTTGTATGTAGCTGTGCTGTCTAACAGTTACTAAAAAGTCACTTAGACTGTGGTGAGTAGAGACAGGTAGTCCCCAGGCACGCTGAGTACAGATTTTTGTCATATGTTGATGACTTCATCAGCAAGTGGCAGTAGCAGCAGTTGTGACACATGATCTCTCTGTTCTTTCTCTGGGATTTTTGTGCGAAATTGTAATTTCTTCTGCCCTCAAAACTGAGCAAACAGAAACGTTCAGAGGAACCCCAAGTCAACATGGAGCTGAGCAGCTCTGAGATGTGATAGGCTCTGTTGCCGCCTATAGCACTGATTACAGTATATGCTCATTACCAAGGGAAGTGGAAATTGAAAAATGGGAGTGTTTGATATCTGAACTGAAGGAAATGTGGATTATCTACCCTAGTCTCAGGAACATAGTCTACTAGAATGGCTGAAAAATATGGATGAGGTCAAGGATGATGTGAGTCACGCACTCCACATTTATTCAGTGTAGACTTGAGGCATTTTGGTGGGGAAAATTTGAGAACATCGCAAACTTTACATTATGTGTTCTATGCTCACCTGACTGGAATTTCATTCCCCTTTCGTTTATTGCCTGCCTGAACACTACAATTGTATTGGTGGTACCTTTTTTTTTTTTAAATGTGGGTTTTTTTCTAGGTTTAAGTGTACTCAGAGGCCAGTATAGGTCACCTTATTGGAAGGGAAAAAAAACTTCAGAGCTAGTTTTAAAAGTAGTCCTAAACTTTAATAGTAAACGGACAAAAAACTGTAAAAAGCTGATACATATTTCTGTAGACAATGCTTAAAACTGTGTGCAATCTGTGTGCCAGATAGACATCAATCATGAAATGCTATTTCATGTTTTCACTATGAAAGAACTGAAATCTGTGTAGCTGTGTCAGTTTACACTGAATAAGATTCTTATCGTAATGCTTACATATACATGGTTTAAAAGCTCAAAAGAGCCAGTAATGAACTTCTGTTGCTTTCACTGAGGTCTGAGTGAAACTCAACCTGACCCCCAGAAAGTGCTATGTTTTAAGATACATAGTACCTCCACTAGAGGAGGTGGTGCACTCCTGTCCAAGAAATTCTTTTCCAGCAGTGCAGCAATCAGAAACAGTCCCAAAGCCTATGGTGTCTATTCCGAGGTCAGGTTCTGCACCGGATGTATTCCTTGGCTTCTGTCTTCTCCAAACAACCACTAATTGTCGATTGTCACTCATTTTCTGCCTTCTTGAGTATCATTAACCATATACATGGTAGTAGGGAAAAAAGCGTTTTTCAAAATTTGTAGAGTTAGGATCTTTGCAGATGCAGGCTTTGCTCATGATAAATGAACTGTATCAAGTTTCATAAACAGAAAATCTGCACCATGACATGTACAAAAGCAAACAAACTCCAAACTAGCACTTTTAAAAAGGATTTCGATTATATTTGAGAGGTTCCTTTGCTTGTTAAACTTGCAAGCAAACATGGAAAACAATTGAAGGAGTCATGTAGTAGTTCCTAAATTAAATATGTTTACCGGGTTTTCAAGCTAGCATCAGTTCTTTAATAATTTTGCTCATGTTTCTCTAGAGTTATTACCCTTTCTATCAAAGCAGCAAATTCTAATTTTATTTAGAAAACAAAGCTACTTATAAAAGTAATTCTAAAGGAAGTGTTGATAAAATTCTGATTAGAAAAAGCTATAAAATCTATGAGGCATAAATGGCAATGCTTTTCTTATTTTCATTATAATGACATTATAATCAGTAACTCAGTAGTTAGGGAAATTCAGATTTAACACTTCCTCATTCTAAGGCACTAAGAAATGTCTCTTATTTGCTTAAGAAATTACATTGATCTCTTTCATCTGCATTTTTTAACTATTCTGTTTCTGCTGCAGTGTCTTGTGAAATACTTGTGAAAGATGTTGTGTAAGATCAAGGAGACTGATCCTTGAGATACTTTTGGGCTTCAAGCCAGTTTCTTCAATCATCGTTAAAGCCTGAGCCACAGTTTTAGAATAACCCTCAAATATGACAGTGCAGTGATACTGTCAATAGAGTATGCACCTAGTCCATAAGCCACACAGCCATATATACATGTGTGCATGTGTAAAATATTTTTCCTTTATATTCATTTCAAGCTTCTCTTTCTTCTTAGAAGTTTTAAGGAAGTAAACGGTATGCTCAAAATGAAATACAATATTTGACTTGAACTATCCATGCTTATGAATGCAGTCACTGCTACAGTGAATGGCAAACCATTCTATTTTAAACACTTGGAGTGCTTTTGGTTTTGTAAAATGTTACCATGTATCTAAGTCAGTTCATCCTAGTAAGAGTCATGAGAAGCACAGGAATGCAGGTTTTTTTGCATATGTACCAAAGGTAAGATAACCAATGTGGAGGTCTGTTAATGATGTAGGCAATGCAGTCGTTGAGTCTCCAGTAACTTGTTTTCTATTTTGATTTCACCTTAGTTTTACATTTTATCAATTTAGGCTGTAGACAGTGCCTGAGGAAGGCCCTATCTGTCTGGGTTGTCCAGTAAATGTTAATAGATATTAACCGTCAATGCAAGAGGCCTTTAACCCTAGCACAAAATCTAAGACCTCAGTAAATAAAGAAGTGGAAAAGATAAGGACTAGCCTTGTGATCTTAAGGTTTCATATTTTTTTTTTTTTACAATTTTTAGCACATTTGGAGTAATTGCTGCTGCTTCACTAGTACTAAAGCACATGACTCAGTGCTTAAGATGAAGCTGATCTTGTGGACTACACTCCATAGGCTATACTGTAAAGTTCCATAGTCAGTCAACATTTGCAGAGGCTACAAAACTGTGACTGATTTAGAAAAATAAGGAAGAATTGCACAAGGGCAGTATGTTTCTAGGGGATTGTAGTAAGGTGACCCCAGGCTAAGCATTGCACAACCGCTCATGTTTTTGCCCATCCTACTTGTGGGAGAAGGGAGAGTACATGAAGAGGAAAAGCATGAAAACTTGTGTGTCAAAATAAAGAGCACAAATAAATGAATGGGGGTGCGGGGGTGGACATAAGTGTCACATAGGCAGTCAGTTGCCACCTCCCACAGGTGATTCCTGTCTAGTCTCTGAGCAATGGCTTCCTCCCAGACCAACCCCCTCTACCCAGTTCTTCATATTTTGTGGTAGGAGAGATTCCTTTGGTCAGTCAGGGTCAGCTGTCCCTGCAGTGTCCTCCTCTCAACGTCTTGTGTACCCTCAGTCTGCTTGCTGGAAGGAAGAGTGGGAAAGAGATGATTCAGTGCCCACTTTGTTCAGCGGTAGTCAAAACACGGATGTTGTATCAATGCTTCTTTAGTCACAGATCCAAACCTTGGCACCATATGGGATGCTACAAAGGTGATTAGCTCCTTTGTAGCCACAGCAGTGTAGCAGTGCTCATGAGTAGTGATTTTGGTGAGTGGCATATGAAGAGGTGTTACTGTGAGACACGTGCCCCTGGTGCATACAAAAGGTGGCTGTTTGAAAGAGCCTTTAGAACGAAGGTGGTTGGGGGCTGTAATTTGTGTATGTTTAAGTGTAACTTGTGCCAGGCACATGTTTGATGTCAGAAAGCCATTTTGTTTGAGATCCATATGTTTAAAAATTATCCCATAGCTTTGTGACTCAAAATTTTATACCTTTCTTTTGCTTGGTCTGTTTAAAAAGTCACCTTCCTAATTTCAGAACACTCAGTATGTTTCCTCGTTAGTCTTTTGCCATGCAGTTTGTAATTGGGTATTTAACCCATCTAATTTCATGAGATTATGATATGGAATCTACTTGCAGTGCTTATCCTCTTGCACTATAAGGTCAGGAAATTAAAAAGCAATTTACATTCTCAATGAGTAAGGATTTCTTGAATTTAATGCCTTGTGGTTTTTTGTTGTCGGTGGTCTCTATCTGGTTCAATTACTGTATAAGTAGGAGCAAATCTAAAAAGCTTGTTTATTTACTAGTGATGATTTCCCTTTTTAATCTTCAGAAAAATATAAAGTGTTTGGATGCATCTGCAAAAATGCTAACCATCTATACAACAACTAGGGTCTGCTCAGACTTCATGTAAAAAATAAATAAATTAGGATCTTCAATCTATACTTTATTCTTTCACACTTTAAATGTGGGAATAACACCTTTAAGGGTGTGACAAGGGTGTCTTTGTAGGATTTCTTATTTAATGAGATACTGAGTTTTAAAAGCATTCCATCAGTATTATAAACAATATTTTTAATTCTCATATAAACATTGATAGGGAGAGTTGATACCACATGGATAAAAGTACTAAAATCTGGTCCTTAATGAGATAAGCAGCTTCATGTCGTACTGTGGCTTTGCTGTTCAGTTATCTGCCTGGATATGATGAACAGGGTATGTTTTTTCTGAATGCCTTTTAAAAAAACTGAAGGACTCCCCAACCTGAAGCTAGTGTTTTTAAAGACCAGGTTTGAATCAGAACCCCCAAAATACAAGGATTCTTTCAGATGATGTGAGAAATGATAAAATCTGAAATGATAAGAATGGATTAAAAAAATGTATGCTAATTAAAGTGATACATATTGCAGAAGGGAGATAAAAAGAATTCTGACTTTTTTTTTATTTTGTATTGAAAGATTTACAATATTATTTCCAGGAAGCAATTAATTTTCCTGATAATTGACTGGATGATAAACTGCCAAACAGAGCAGTTCTAATCAAAATTAATAGATAGATTCTAAGCTATTGTTTGCTTGGCTTTTACGTTCATTCCCATAGAATTTTGCGAATTTGTAGCAGATGAAAGTCTGATTTTTAATTATATGCCTTTAGTTCTACCAAGAATAAATGAAAATTCATGGTAATTTTACAAAAATCTATCCTAAATTAGTTGTTCACTAGATAATGACCTCATATAATACAGTTTTTTTGCTAATAATTTGCACCTCTCAGCACCTAGTAGTTATTTGAACTAAAGGAGGCTATAAGGCAGTTGATATCTAGACATTCCCTCACTTTCTAATAGCAGGGCAGCCCTTAAAATATAGCCTATGTAACTGTTCCAAAGGAAGCCCTAATGTTTTTAGGACTACTAATTGAGTTTTCCATATCAAGCAGTAAGTTTAAATTTAATTTTTACTCCAACGATGTGTTTAGATGAAGGTTATAGAAATTTGAATCCACTGTAAAGGGTTTTGTTTGTAAGTTTAATAGGAAAAACAGTACTAAGTCCAAAATATATTTGAGAACAAAATAGCTAATTATGGAACGACTGAATAGTGAGTAAAATAGCTTAGCTTGTATAAATGTAGAGCATAGTTGCTGTGATCTCACGTCTCAGGAATAATAAAAAGATTGGAACACTGCTTGTGAATGTGACAACTTGAATTGACTTCATTTCCTTATTCGTAGTTTACTCTATATAGCATAATTTTCCCCATTAAAGCTGCTGTTTGTCTTGCCCTGGCTTCTACACTCTTGGCTAAAGCAGAGTCTTTGAGAAGATAGGACCTAGGTGGTAACTTGGCATGTTTAGGGGAGTGGAAACCTCTAAAGTGGAAGCTGGGAGAATAGAAGAGAAAAAAAAAAAATCTAACGTACACATTTGCAGGGGGAGACTGTATTCATTTTTAAAATTAAAGCATTAACATAAATCCATCAATATAGGTCTTTTTACAGAAAATGAAGTACATTCTCCTCTCCTCCATTTGCTAATAAATCATAAAGCTGCTTATTTTCTGATTCACAAAGTAAAAATATACTTTAAATTATAAAGAAACTTGGGAGGCCTATAGATTATGCCATTATTTATTACACTGTTCTGTTCGTTTTACAATTTGGCAGGTTTGCAATTGCCAAAAAATACTTCAAAGTAAAGGAGATGATGAATAATAGAAATAAATTTTAAAGGCAGTGTGCAACCACAAAATAAAACCAATTGTTTGAGCTGGTATGCAACTAGAAAAGGTTGCTGAGGAATCTTGCTGAAATTTTAATTTGCCAATGCAGGTAATTAAAGACAATTAATTACACCTCTAAAATAATCTGTAGAGATGCAGAAATTGGAGAAAGCAGTGCATAGGAATCTTAAGTACCAGTTCATATGATTTATAATTTTACAGGAACAGCAGAAAGGTGTATCCCCAGCCTGTAGCTTTGGAAAGTTAATTGAAAGAGGCAAATTAAGTTAATAAGATTGTGTGCAATAAGATATTACCATATAGTTATAGGAAAAACCTTTAATCAAAAATTTGGAATTTCAATTCTGTTTGTGTTAAGTCTTAAGGAGAAGATGGATGTCATACTTCAAAATATTGCTATCAAAGATTATTTCATGAAAATAGTAGTTTGGGATAGCATTTAAAGATACACGACTTGTTGGACAGGAATTTAACTTTGAAATTCACCTTGTACGTTAACAAATGTGGTTGATGAGACTGACGTGTGGGACATGATTTTTACATAACACTTTTAATGTTTTTGTTGTATTCATAGAGAAATGCAAAGTTCATTGTAAAATGATTTTGGGAATACAACTCTGTGAACTGTTTATTTTGTGGAAGTTAGTGTGGGTTCCAACTCTTCTTTCTGTAAAGCAGACTGAGCAATTCAGCAAGGTCTGTTGGCCGTTTTCACATGCAAGGAGAAAACTTAGAAGTGGCACTATCTGAGGTGTTCAGTCATTCTTTGATACGTTCCCATTTGAGAGCTAAAGAGCAGGAAACATAAATATATGATGAGGAGCAAGAAAAATTATTTAAGGCTCGCTTTTAAAAGTCTGTACTTTCTGTATGGCAAGAGTTGAGCCTGAATTCTGACTTAAAAATGAAGAATGGAAATTGAGTTTTCTGGGGCTACCTTGACCCCAACACTTCCCCTTGTTCCCCCAAAAAGTATAGGATGTATCTGCCCTCTGAAGGACTTGTATCATCTTGTGGGCTTTCTAAGAAAAGGTGTATGCAAGTGTTTGTGTTTCAAAAGTTCCTGGCAGTGTTGTGTTGTTGCCTGTCAAGCAGTCTCCAAAGGTCTGAACTGTAGACCAAAATTGTCACATCAATTATAAATTCACAGGATTGTAGGGGTTGGAAGGGACCTCAAGAGATCAAGTCCACCCCCCCTGCCCAAGCAGATTCCCTAGGACAGGTCGCACAGGTAGGCATCCAGACAGGTCTTGAATATCTCCAGAGGAGACTCCACACCTCCCCCCCATCCCGGGCAGCCTGTGCCAGGGCTCTGTCACTCTTGCTGTGAAAAAGAAATACTGAACCTTAGAGGAGATCAGATGTTTCTAGACATGTGAAGTACTGAGGGAGGGTCCTGATTGAGACCTCCAGGCAGGAGTGACATGCCTGTGGAATGATGTCAGGCTGAGATGTCTGCGTTGCTGGACTGTGGCTGACAGACCAGAATAGGAGACTGCCTCATGCCATTAGCCATGCTGAAGAAATTCATCACAGGTAATGCGCTGATGTGATTTGACCCAGTTTTGGGTTCTGTCTTGTTATCCACTAAAAAATGAAGTCAAGTTGTGCAGCATGCTGAAATCAGTAAGTTGAAACCAGGTCTGTAGCACATTATCCATATTATCCATTCCAAGTATCTTCCGCTGCTGGCAATTGACCCTTAACTTGCCCTTTATGAGTAGAGTAATATCACTATTTTGGTGGTAATTGGATGAATGGCCATGCTGCCAATTACTGTGCCACAAATTGTTAAGCTTTGGCCTGGTGACCGTAGTAGAAATGCTTGTATATAAGACCCTTTTCCTTTGGGAGGATGGTTTGGTAATGTTGGCTACCCTGATCTGCTGGTATCACCCTTCCTAATACCATTAGAAAGGGACTGTTATTTAAGACACTTAAGCATAGAGTTTCCTCTAAATAAAATACTGTACATATAGATGCTATGTAAATAAAGGTAATAATAATTTTAAATTAATATATATTGTATGTGATTGAAAAAATAATTCTTTTTAAGCAATAGAAGATCTGTCAAGTGCTAGGATAGAAATTACTACACTCTTTGAATAAATATCCAAATGTCATTTGTTTTATTTTAAGGACAAGTGAATTCTCACAAGATTAGTGAGGTAGCATTAAAAAGAAAGGTTGAAATACAACATACAGTGTTCATGGAAAAGGAGAGATCCTCTCCCTCCATATTGCAAAGTGTTCTTCCAAAGTTTTGGACAGTGCTTGTAGAACTGGAAGATATTGTATTGAATTTATAATTTAGATTACATTTCATATTATGATTGGATAGTAACACTTGTTAATGCATGTCTTCTGACTTCATTTTTTTGGTAGTTTCCACATGATCAGTTAGTAAATAGAACAAGGAAATGCTTCCCTTGCTGCTTCTATTAATTTTCATAACAGAAGTTCTTATGAACGTATGGATTGGGGGTTGGTCTTGGGCTCTCCAGTTGGCTGTGACCCCCTTAAGTCTCGTTTTCCCCCTTGTATATACATGAAATGGCCCTAGGAGAAAGAATATTTTATGAAGGGTGGTTATTACTAGGCTTGTGCAGTTTGACCTCTCTTCCCATTTAAAAATGTGTATAAGTAGTAAAACAAAAACATCTTCGTTATCTTTTAGTGCTTGGACTCTGTCTGTTCTGTTATCAGGCTTTGTGGATCTGGGATCACACACTGCCTGGAATGCTGTCATAGCAACTGAGGTTATTTTCCACATGCTACTATTTCTCAAATTAGGTGAGTCAGACTATTGGTCCTCGTATCCCGCAGTAGCGGGAAAGAGTTACGGGTTGTGTCACTATAGCAGGATGACTGAAAATAAGTCTAATGACCAGTGACATTCATAGTCATCGGTTTGACAACTGGTGCAGATGTCAGCAGTGATATGTCTGGCTGTTGACAGGCTTAAGCAGCCCTCAGTCTTCTGAGCATATGGTTTTATACAACTGCACCACTGAGTCACACTAACAGTGTTCTCAGATAAAATGGAGAGGGAGCGAGTTTAAATAACGAAAAAAGCAAATACCTTGAAACTGATTTATCTACGTAGTAGAGAACAAACACATTCTGGCTTTCATAGTTATTTGAGGGGTATTTTTTTTTACAGTAGACCGTTGTCTATTAATCTGAATTCCTCAATATTTATGAAAAGAATTTCATCTGAAGATAGAGTACAACAGTGAAAGTTAGTCCAGCAGATTAGTATCTAGTTACAAGCTGATGGGAGAGTAATAAAGTATACCAACACTGTGTAATGTTTTGACAGTACATGTGTTCCCTCTTATAGCTGTGGGGTTTTTTGGTGTGTGGGTTGGGTTTTTTAGTTTGTTCAGGGGTTTATTTCATTGTGGTTTGTGGCTTGGTTGTTTGTTTTTTTCAGAGGCTGGGGGAGGAAGGGTGGTGGTGTGAACCCAGTATTGGAACAGTGAATTATGGGGTTTCTGCATCTGATATACTGTTCTGGAAAATGAAAATTCCCAAATGTTTTGTATTTTACACTTCCTTTCCAGTTGCCCTTCTCACTTATCACGAGCACGAAATCCTTTGTCTTTGTTCTCTGTTGGTGGCTTTGCATATGTCACACAGTTACACTGTTTTGTTTAATGATTTGGCATAGTTTACATGATTAATCCTGTTACATGTTGTTATAACTTCAAAACATTTTGCTGCATATCAGAGTGATAGGATTCAGAAGTCCACTTTCTCTCTCCCTCCTATTCTAAGGTAGTAAATTTAAACTTAAGCTATTCTTCTAAAATTCACATAATATTTGAACTTCAGGCATATCTCCAAGGTAAGCCAGGGCTGTTTTCAATGAGGTCTCATGCAATTACTTTTTCACATTTTTTTCCTGTTATAGTGAAGTATTCTGTTATTAGGTGAGTCAGACTATTGGTTAATTATTGGTGCTGTTGGGGAAATGTATAATTTCATCAGATAAGCAAGATATGTCTGAGGATGTACATAGCTTATTCAACTGTGGTTTCTGTCTTTGGTATGAATTATTATAAAGAATTCCTTGATTGTTTAAGGTTTTATATCATTATGAACATCAATTTTCACTGGAATTTTAATTTCAACTCTAAGGCAGAAAAGCATTCTACTGGCTTCTGAGAATTGGGATAGGGAAGAATTAAGTCTCTTTTCCTTCTGTATGTTTTCTTGTTTACCACTGGTTTCCTTGTTGGTACTTAATTGAAGGTCCTCTGATTACCAGCATGGATTAATATCATTGTACTCCAGGAATTTTAAACAGCAGGACAGATGTTTTAAAAGGGCAGAGGCATGGATGGCATACTAGCATGAATAATAATAAAACAGCCCAAACATATCTCCAGAGACCAAATGAAAAAATCAAACTACTACTTCTCTTTCTAAAGGAAAAACACATGCTGAGGCACATAATGTGGTTGAGATGTTGGTAGATAGCAATGGACTTGCGAGCTTCTTCACTTTTATTTAGCTCCTCAGGTGGTAGGATGTATAACACTATTCAAAGTAAAGGAGCTAAGGATCCTTTGAAAATGTTTGAATTCAGTGTACAGACTATTTTCTTCCAAGACGTCATTTGCCAGAAAGGATAGTAGTTACACTTATAAACCTGCCTGTGACATTGTACATTCTGTTTAGGTGTGTGCAAGAGCAGATTTGGAAACAGGAACAGACTTTGAAAAAAGAGGGGGCTTTCCTTAACTGGTCAGAAAAATGAATTTCAAAGGGTCAGGTGTCTGTAAACTGGGATATGGTGATGGGTTAGATCTTTAAGGTGTTTTAATGTGAAGCAGAGTACAGAAATACATAAATTTGGTAGAATACAGAAAGGAGGCTGAAAGACTCACTGTTTTCATAATCAAATGACAAAACTATACTACCAGTACTAAGTCGTGAAGTAAACCCATTTATGAATATGCTTTCTCAATTTCTGTTTGTAATGCCTTATTTACAAACCTGAGTTTGTGAGGTCAGGCAAAAGTTATTCCACTTCTACATCGAATGTCTAACTGACCCTGCATCTTTTTGAGATTTTTCAATTTATTTCAACACATTCTCAGGATAAGTTGCTTTAGGGTTGTGTTTTTCCCTGTTGTGGGGATGGAAAGAGAAAAAACCGAATATTGACAATGGTTTTCTGTGGAGAATCCTGACATCATTGTGCAGACCAGAAGATATGTGTCTGTTTAAAAGCATGACCTATATAGATGTGTTTTCCCAGGTCTGTCAAACATTCTGGTTTAACCAAGCTATGAGATTTTGAAAAAACACATTTCACATGCACTTAGAAATGGTTGAATTTTACAAGTACATGCCCTGAAGTTTCCAGTCAAATGAGCTTATTCCAGTTCAAGGCAGCACAGGATTTTCCTTACAATTACAGCTTGAGCTTGATTCAGAATATGGTGTGTCCAGTTCTGTGCTTTTGCTCCATCTCACATATAGTGTGCTACATGTGAGATGAAGATGAGGATACCAAACTAAAAAAACAAAGCCAAAAGCCTCATAAGTTTTAGAGGGTGAATTGGACTTGATATCAGTAGAAAAATGGGCTTAGAACCTGATGAGGAGAGGCAGTGAAACTCTGGCAAAGAAGGGGGTTAAGATTTAATGCTGGATAGGGCCTGTACAGTGATAAGCAAGGTGTTGGAACTGGAAGTCAGGCAAGAATAGGAAGTATGGCTAGGACCCAGTTGGGAATCTGGAACTGATTAATACCAAGACCTTAGAGAAGAAAGCTGACATTGAGATTTGATGGGATAGATCAGATAACAGGAGAAAAATAGTTCTAACTAGATGGAGAAATTACAAGAATGTGATATTACAAAATTGGATGGTTTTAAGACTAAAAAGAATGAATTAAAAATGTGGGGCGTGGAGAAAAAAACAGAACCTTTATTTGGAAGACAAGGTGAAAGAAATCAGAAAGGGATGGGTCCAGAAAACTATAATGGTGCATCTTAATGAGTGAGGGGAGGCCACACTGCATGACGGAGTGGGATGGAAATGAAACAGTGGCTCCAGTCCATGAAGAAATTGAGGCTAAGATGGAAATCAGGTAGAATTAGGAAAGGACCAGAAGTAGCATTAATTGCTGCAGGAATAAACTCTGGAAAAAACAGGTAGAAAAGTCTGACCCCTCTAAAGCCCTTGCTCTTCTGTAGTCTCTAATGAGAAAGGAAACTTCCTTGGCCTTATTGTTACTTTTTGGCATTGGCACATATTGGACAATGTATCACTCATCTCCCTGTGCTGCTAACAGAAGCTCAGTGGGATTGTGTGTCAGGAAAGCCAACATCTAGATCAATGTTTCTGCAATATCTGGGATGAAATGTGCCTAGCATAACGATTTTATGGAGACATTAGGGCTGGTTATGAAGTCATCCAGTAGAGTATTTGTCCTCATCTTTAATAGTAATCACACTAAATTTGTTTCTAAGTTGCTTGCATGAAAATAAATTGGGGGAAAATTTCTCATGCTTAAGAAAAGGGTTTCCAAAGGAGAAAGGACAGGAGAAGGAGTGCTGTTCTGGAGAAACATGACAAAAAAATGATACTGTGCATATGTCACCTTGGTACATGACTGGATTCTTCAGAATCTGACTAGTAGAAATCCAAACTCCACAACTGTACTTGCACTCAGTGGATTTTCAGTTTACCAACTGTCTTTCATTACCAGATGCTCTCACAGTCGTTTCGGACTGTTTCAACAAGGAGATACTTCTGACCTGAATTTCACTGTATCTGTTTTCTGGTTTCCTTCAGCAGATTACTGGTTGTTTTTTGTTTGTTTGTTTTTGTTTTGTTTTTATATGAAGTGGGGCTTGGGATGTACAAAATATTTAAGGAATGTGTTGCTGAACAGACCATCCTCTGAACTGTGAATATGAAACAAAATGTTTTATAGAGCACTACAGGCTGGGCAAAGAATGGAGCATGGCCATCAGATCAAGTGTGGTGATTCTGCCCCTCTAACTCTGCTCTCATGAGACCCCACCTAGAGTACTGTGTCCAGCACCTTTCCTGTGAAGATAGGCTGAGAGAGTTGGGCTTCTTCAGGGAGACCTAATTACAACCTACGGATACTCAAAGGAGTCCTACAGGGAAGTGGGAGAGGGACTGTTCATCAGGGAGTGTAGTGACATGGCAAGGGGCAGTGGCCTCAAGCTGAAAGAGGGCAGGTTTAGATTAGATGTTAGGAAGGAGTTCTTTACTATGAAGCTGGTGAGGCCCTGGCACAGGCTGCCCAGAGAGGTTGTGGAAACCCCATCCCTGGAAGTGTCCAAGGCTGGGTTGGATGGGGCTTTGGGCATCTTAATCTAGTGAAGGGTGTCCCTGCCTTGGCAGGTCATTTGGAACTAGATGATCTTTGAAGTCCCTTACAGCCCAAAACATTTTGATTCTTGCAATAGGAACATCTCTTTCTTCCCCCTCCCCCCCCCCCTTTTTTTTTTTAGTTGAAACAAAGTTTTTGCATATGTGTGGGGTTATGGGCTACATGGCAAAGACTTTTGTCATAATGTATATGCAGATGAATGAAATAAGATTGGTCCAGCAATGCAAAGTCTGTTGCTTCTAATCTTTGAGTACTCAGCTTGCAATCTTAGCTGTGTTTTTTCAACATAGACCTCTGTGTGTGTGTGTGTGTAATAGCCAGTATAATCTCCAACTGAGTTAGTACTCTTGCAATGAAGTATTATAAATCTGTCAATATGTTGTCACACCATGTGAATGTGTGAAGTACTATAGTGGTGAACTAGGTTTTCATTAGGGATATTTGAATGTTTGGACTCTGAAGAGTTTTATGTAGAAGGCCAAGAGCTGTATTTTACCTTTGTCATACAGGTATTTTCCTTGTGATAAATTGTTCCAGTCTCTAGCCCCAGGCTTGAAATACAAGTGGAGATAATTTTATTAATATCACATGCTTTTTAAAGGTTTGCAATTCGGGGGAGTGCTTTAAAACTTTTTTCCTTTGGAACTTCATTAGAAAAGTTAAAATACTTCTAGCTAAATAATACAGAATGAAGGAAAGGAGATTTTTCCTTTTTAAGATGCAGTTATGTCTTGTGGGCCTTTATTGAAGTTTCTTAAATCCAGTTATAGAAACTGATGGTGCAGTAGGGTGATCAAAGTTATGCAACTGGCATAATTATTTTGTTATTTTGACAGTATTAGAGGAAAGGTTTGGGGGGAGGAGGGGCCAAGTAGGCAAAATCTGGGACATCTGCCAGCTTTCCAGACTGTGTTTATACCCAAAACCTCTTTCAAAAAAATTAGATTGAACATGATTAATACATTTCCTGCTTCATATTTACTCTGTTGAAGAGGCTCTTAAAATTACCTGGCTCCCCTGAGAGAAGAAGGATAGGGACTGTAATAGTCTGGGGGTGGAGGGGGGTGTGTAGGTTTTGGCTTGGGTTTTTTGCTATGTTTGGGGGTTTAGATTTGGTGTTTCTTGAATGTGCTAGTGTGTTTTTTTTTTTTTTTTTTAAACATTTATTTCACACCTATATGTGTTAGGCTTAAAGATGAAGTATCAAAGAGAATAGACTCAGGAATGGTTAAAAATATATTTTTAAAACTGTTGGATGGATAGATTCTAGAAGTGTTGAATGTGTAACAGTTGGGGGGAAGTATGAGTTGATAAAGGCACACACTTGCAAGTTTCATTTTAGGGAAAATACACCTTCTTTTTCCTATTGACTATTTCTTACTCAGACTGAGAGGGTAGGGCAGCTCCTATACATTATACCCTCTATAATATGTAGCCTCAGACTAGAACATGTAGCATCCCTGGTATATTTATCTTACAAAGCATGCTTTCTTCTGATGCTCTTGGCTTTGATTGCTGTAAGTGTAGGATCTTATCTACTCAGACCCATGTGATACGATATTATGTAGGTATAAACAAGTTAAACCTGTTATATCCTTGATGCAAAACATAAGGGATTTAAGTAAAATTGTAGCCCTACCTCCTTTGCTCACAGGTTCAGTCAGCATTCTTGCAGCAAGTGATCTCATGAACTAATTTCTATAGACTTATTCTTTGAATCCTAATTGACTGCTGCAAGGCCTCCTACCTGTGTAAGATATCAATTCTTGATATGAATTCTTGACTTGGAAGCATACACATGGATCTATGATGGTTCTTGTATCCATGGATATTGGTGCAGTACTGAACAATATCTCTGAAGAGCTGCACACAACAAGCATCACAGACTATTTTCACAATCACGAGTAGGTCTCCAACAAGATTCTCATTGGTGAGAGAACAGAAGGTACAACCAAAGAATGTTTTTCCCTTATCTGGAGCTGCATAGTCTGATAATATTTTCTTCCAGTGCCCTGGTAGGCAAAAAAAAAATGTTCTACTTTCTGATTATGCTTTGAGACATAACTGATTCTGACAATGTTGGCAGGTACTTTCTTCTTATAGTCATCTTACACTTGTGAATTAGAACAAATGCTTTTTCAGCAAATGGACCTGGACAAAGGATCTTCATTACTGCAGTATTCCTGGAAGACAGAAGCAGGTGAATCAAAGATGAATCCTCATTCTACAAGAAATGAAAAACAAACTATTCTGTCTACTTGCTGTTGTGGAAGGTCCATGCTTCAAATTATTTTCAGCAGGAAGACTAGAGTATATATGCATTTATAGTGAATAATGCTTAGGTTTCTGTTACTACATGAAGTTCCTTACTTTTCCAAGAGGGAAAATAAAGCATAACTTTATGGACATGCTAAACTTTTTGGCAGGAGAGAGAGATTCTGAAAAGTTAGATAAATTATATGGCTAACACTGGCTGAATTTGGAAGCTTCTTTGCTTGAAAAGTATTGTGAAACTTTTTCAGAAGACTGGTCTTTTCTTAATACTTATGTCATTGAAGGACTATCAGAGAGAATCTGTAAAATAGGCCTTGTTAATAAGGACCTGTTTAGCACAGCTGTCTGCTTTTAGGATTTGAAGTTAAACAAACCAAGCCACCACACCTAAGCTACTGAAAATCTGTTACTCTCTCATACAAGTTGAGTGGAACTTTATTGTTTTCTGGCTCTGCCCTCTTCCCCCTCCCCCCCCCCCCCCCTCCACCCCACTGTTTCAGAAGTTTCTCAGACTTCTGCTATTTGGAAAATATTATCTTAATATGCTGATGCAAACAGGAAGCAATATCATTTTTCAAGAATACTAATGCTTGTTAAAGGGACCAATTGGACGGCGGAGGGTGGGGAGGGAGTGAACAGACAAATTTAAGCTCCACTGTAGGTTCTTGGAAATCGAATTCCTCTTGAAACAGTTGGAAGTGTATTCCAAGTCTTTGGTCCTATAGGCATAGGCTGATACAAGTAGAACCTGAACACACAGAAATCTGTACTACATCAGGAAGATATGGTGTGGCTTTTTAACTATGTCTTGTCTTAAGTTTATGCTTGAGTATGACATTATCTTTGAAGTTAATAAGTTAATACTTTTTGCTTACTAGACAAAATCATAGTGATTACAAACTTCTAGGATGTTTCCATTAGGAAAAAAAATATCCTTTTTTAAAGTAAAAATACCCCAAAACTAGTTTCTTTTGGGAAATGGTGTCTGAGACCCTTTGCCTAACTGCAGCCATGACTTTGTTTTGAATTTAAAGCTTTTAAAATATTTAAGTATAAACAGTTTTATTGTTACAGTCTGTACTTTCTTTTCCCAGTTATATATTTTTTTTCAGATAACTTCAGGCAGAACCTAGATCGTGCTCTTCAGTTATATGATTTAGGTAGTCCTGTGAGGAACAGGAAGTTGGACTGAATGATCCTTATGGGTTCCTTCCAACTTCAGATATTACATGATTCTATGATGTTATGCTATCAAAATCCTGTTTACCTTGAAAACAGCATCTCATTTTATTGCAAATAAATTCTTGTTAAAGATGCAAGATTTCTTTGGGAAGATACCGTTTGTTGTTCGTAACTTGTATCACCTCAAAACAATATGTTTCAGTTTTCTTCAGGTAATTCTTTTCCTTAGTAGCCAATGCATTCATTCAACATTAAAAGGATTAGTAAGATACCCTTTAAAGTTTGGATTGGGTTTTTTTGTTGGGTTTTGGGTGGGGATTTTTTATTTGCTTTCATCTGGACATTCATTTGCCATTTTAAGATGAATTACTCAAAAGTGCTATCCTACATAACTTTGGCTGCTAGGGATATTTACATGTGAATTGTGATAGAAGGATAACATCAAGGATAAACCCAAGAAGAGATGAAGAAGTGTAGAAATGGTGAGAAAAAAAATCCCAAAGGGAAACTAACTTTATTTTATACAAGCAATAATTGTCCTGAAATGCTGAATAGACAAATGGCTTTCTAAACTTGTGGTGTCACATTCAAAGTAAAATATGAAAAATACAAAGATAATATAGGTTACAGTAGGAACAAAAGGGAATCGCTCTGTGACGACTCTTTAAGTGATAACATCTTTCAGCTATAGTTGCACCATTTCACATATCAATTTAGGTAGAGTTGTTGCTGCTGGCTACTCCAGTAAGAAATGTGTTTAAATCAGACATCTGTGAAAAGGAGAACATCAGGTGTAATAGGCTGTAATTTCATAGCCGTTATCACTAATACTGATAGGACTTGATTTTTTTCATTTACTTTAAGCTCACATATACTAACAACAAGCTTTTCGTGGACTACCCTTCCTTGTTAATGATTCCTCTCTTTGTTTTGTCCGTCTCTCCCCACCCCCACCCCCTTTGATTTGTTTTATTACTGTTGCTTGCTAATTTACACTGAAATGTTCTGTATCTCCTTAGAATCATCTGGGAAGCCATAGAATTGATGAATTCATTTGGCTTCATATGTTGTAGGGGTAGTATATGCATTTCAACTGCGCTTTCCACATAAGAATATGTGTCTAGGCTAGGGGGAAAAGTAAAATGGAATTTATATAATAGAGAAAAAAGTAAATTGTGTTTAAAAATGTCATGTAAACTTTTTTCAAGTGCTGCAGTTTCTGAAGAGAGAAAGCTCCTCAGTTTCTTAATTGAACACGTGTCTTAAATTGGAGGAAGAATCTTGTGATATTGGAAATACAAGTTCTGTTTTTGACTTTCTCACATCTTGCCTATTTGTGGTGCAGTTTCTTCTTCATTCTTCTAGCTCATTACTTGTATTCCCTCTGGTAAAAATCTGGACCCACTTGACAGAGTTGATATGTTACCTGAAAGTTGTGTGGCTTCAAAATAACAAGATAAAAAAAACCCCACAGAAACCCCAAACTGCAAACCTAAAGCAAACATAACTTCAGAACATAGGCAAGACAATGTAGTCTGGGATGAAACTTCAAGGCATTAATCATTTGAGTTAGATGAGGTGACTGTATGTAGTGTAGGTGGAAAGCTAGTGAGGATTTCTAGATATAGTCCTCTAGTGTAGCCTGAACAAAAATATTTGTCTGACTCCTGCTGGTACTCAGTATTATGCATAAACTGGCACTGCCTCAGCTGTGTTTGGATAAAAGAACGTTGCTGAAATTGCCTGCTAAAAAATACTTTTCATTTTATGTAAACTGAGTGATGTGATGACTTCGTCAGTAATGCAATTTACAGAATTTTGGGGGTGGGGTGCTAGTTTCTACTCAGATTTAGCACATTAATCTGAAACCCTGAAATATGCAAGAGTTTTCTCTAACTCCTATCCCAGACAAGTCTCTGGTAACACTAATTCTTGCATATCCGTTTGCATTGGCAGCAGTTTGCTCGCTATTTTCTCCATTCCAACCCCTGTTTACAATCTCAGTGGAGGCCAGTCCATTGCTGAATTACAGATCAGACATATTTCACTAATTCAGGAAAGGTCTTTTGGATCTTAGTCTCTGGAACAAAGAAACTAAGAAGATGAGATAAACCCAAAATTAGCATTTTACTGCCTTTGGAAATAATAATGAGTTCAGGGCAAATAAATTAAGAGGATTCTTGTCCTTCAGCTTTGAATACTAATACTGTCTAATTGTAGAAGTTTGCAACCCCTTGTATTTCTTTTATTTAAACAGACACACTTTTTTCCCTGCTTGTGTGAGGGTTGTTTTTTTGTTTCATTACTTACAAAATGAGTAAATAACACATTGTAGGTGCTTCTGTTACAGCTGCTGCATATGCAAGTTTGTATGGGCTAAACAGGAGAGTGGATAAACCCTTGGAAGAGAGCTACACTTGGAAGAGGTGACTAAGTATGAAAAACAAATTGGGCATGGGAAATCTAGCTGGATACAATGAAGATATTAAATAGTAATTATTATCTCTGCTTGTCCTAATTTTCTACTTTACTAGGCATCATCTAGAGGCTGAATAGTGGACTACAGAAATCCTTGATAGGAACAAATATAACTATGTATGATCATACACTGGTATATTAAGAGCACTCCTCTAAATTCCAATAAGTGCAAAGGATTTTAACATTCAGATATAAATGGATTTAGCCGATTTAAATTGTGGATGATTCTGAAAATAATTGGTATATAGTACACTTGAATTAAATATATTAAAAGTCGCTTTTCCTATTATTTTAATACTCTGCTACAAAATTAGTGATACCAAATATTCTTTGTATGCAATCCCTCCAAAATTTCATGTGCAGTTAGTGAGAAGCTCTCAGAAAATGTACTCAGTTTACATCTGTTCACTGAGTGATCTGAATAGTATTTTCTTGCTCAGCACAATGAATGGCCTTCACATAAACTTGAGTTTTCATTTTTTAGTGTTGGAATTGTGATTGCAACAGGATGTATGAGCCGTTTAGAGTACCACTTGCTCTGCTTCTGTAGATGATGGCACTCATATGAGAACCTGATTCAGATCTTTCCAATGGAATGATTGAGAGTTTAGTCAAGGAGTTGCTCTTGATCCTGGTCCCTAGAAATATCCTTGATCAATACTGTTTTGTTCGAAGCAATTTTAGTCTTTTTTTTTAATGTTGATTCAGTGAATTTTCCCCTTTGCCTTTGTTGGCAAAAAATAAGACTTTTGGTTGTAGTTGGATTGCTCCTAAGAAAAGGAAGTTTGAGCTGTAGCCTTGTAGTAAAGAAATAAATGTATCAATGTAAGTATAAATGGCTTTTTAGAATAAAATGTAAGTTAAATTAGCAATTTTTGAGAGAGGTTTAGTAAGAAGGGAAGTGTTATACTGGATGGTGTTCTCAAAGGTCTTTTCCAACCTAGTGATTCTGTGGTTCTGTGAGCATGGAATTAAAATGCAGTTG
Source organism: Gallinula chloropus (assembly GCF_964237585.1). Classification (NCBI taxonomy): domain Eukaryota; kingdom Metazoa; phylum Chordata; class Aves; order Gruiformes; family Rallidae; genus Gallinula; species Gallinula chloropus. The sequence continues at coordinate 124,885,693 of NC_140085.1, forward strand.
GTATGATTTACACCACTAACCAATACTTACATTGTAAATATAAATATTTATTTCCACATCCCTTTATCTTGACGTATATAAATGCAGTGATTCATACCATTTTGTTTTCTAATGCATTATATTGTTGGACAGCTTGGCAGGTTGGGGGTGTGATGAAACCACAGGGCCAAAACATTGTGAGTTTGGACACAGAATTTAAAGAATGTTTCACTTCAGTTAGTAGATGAGTAAGTAGAAGAGAGCACACCACACATGTCTATATAAATCCTGGCAGAATAGCAGGAATAGGCAATTGCCCTATAGGCCGGTAGAGTGTGAATATTATATGTAACATATGGACAGAACTGTCACATCTCAAACTAGTTCAGTGCAGCAGATTTTTATGGAGTTTGTGAAATGGTACCTTCTTGTTCTAAAGCAATTGCTTGCCTAAAATTTCTTCAGGCCAAAGACTGGTGGATGAAGTACTGGTCCAAGAGGCTGAGAATGTCTTCTGTAGAGGTAGGGCACAAGCTGGGAATGGGTAGAGAAAAGTTATGAAGACGGGTATGTAAGGAGGCTGACTTCTTGTTTTAATCTCTGAAGTCTGCAGTAATGTTATCTTTCATAAAGTTTTACAGATCATTAGTCTCTAATTGATGCATATGCCTTTGGGTAGGTGGGGAAATAGACTTTCATTTATCAATGCACATATGATTCATGCAGGATACCTTCTCTTTTTTTCATTTTCTTTCTTTCCTTTTTTTTTCCCTTGTTTTTGGCTTTTCTTTTTTTTGGGGGGGGGTAAGGATTTTTGACATACAAGCTTGAGGGTGTATTATCCTCTTACTATGTATGCATAGCTTTCATTAATGCTAATTATCCAATAATGATGAAGGTACTGGGGATTGTCTGGAGATTAAAGAGCAGCTGGAAGATGCTGATAACCTGTGAAACTGCTGTAGGCCATTAGCCCTAGCAAGTCATTAATCTCTGGAAGTACCTGGTACTGCTATCATAAAATGACAAAAGAATTCGGGGGCGGGGGTGGTGGTGGTGGAGGCAGGAACGTGCAGGCAGGATGTAGATGAATACAGGATTACAGAAGGACCCATTCTCATATTGTGCACATGTGCCATACAGAAACTGATCTTCTAGGTGCTGGAACAAAGGGAGAGCTTCTGGATTCTGTGGGTGTCCTAGATTTGACATTTTGAAGTTAAGTCCATAGAAAGGAGGAGTGGGAACGTCATCTGCTGTACATTTTGAGTTCCAGTTTGTATATTTTAAGGAAGTAAGTCCTAGTAATATAGCTTTGATTTTTCACCATTTCCTTTTATGTATGATTCAAAAATCTTATATTATTGCATCACACTTGCTGTCATTATATGTTTTTCTAATAAAGTGTCAAGGAATGGATTTTGGATGCAATTTTAGTTAGGCTTTGATTCTCTCAGTTTATGCATCAATTCTCCCAACAGAAAAAGAGAGATTTTGCAAATTACATTAAATAAAAAAATCTTTGGGTATACTAAATTCAACAAAACCAAAATAACTCTAGTTCCTCTATGTTTAGACAAATTCAAGAAAAGTTATGGGGCCAGGTGATGGGGTCTTAATTCGTCATTGATGGCATGCCTTTGTTAGCAGTCCCTGTGATATAAAAATCTTTTCCTCTTTCTTACCAACACCAAAGACCCTTCCTTGTTCATTAAAATTTTATGTTGTGCTTTATCCAAACTAAAGTCAACAGGCTAAAAGTGTGGTTTAATCATTTAAATCCCCAAACAAACTCATTAGGTACAGGAACTATTTAATATGCTAGACAGTATTTAAGGGAATCATAAGGAGAACAAAGAAGTATTTGGTTCATCCCAGCAGCAGAAAGAATTTGTGTTTTGCACAAATTCTTAAAAGATGAAAGTATCCAAACATATTAAATCACCAGCTGCACCTGCAGAGCTGTTCTGAAAAGGTTATCAGTTATACTTTTAAGTTGCTAAATAAGTGGATGATTTTATAGGAACACCATTTTGGAAAAAATACTGGTATAGTTAACTTTCATTACTCATCAGCAAAACTGTAATTCTTTTATTAACAAATAATCAAGAAGTCTCAAAACTTTTTAGAGTAAATGCATACTTTAAGACTTTCAGAATTGTCCCTTGACGTTCTTCTTGGGGGACTACTGAATAATCTCATCTCTTGTTTTAAGATATCTTAGTGCCTGTATACAAGCCCACGCTCTAATGGATTTTCTTCTTTCTTTCAATGGATTGAGATGCCAAAGGGCAATATATCAAAGTAATTCTATGACAGACCTCCTATCTTCTTACCATCTTGCCTTTTTCAGTTAAACTTTAGGGTTAGATATCCATAGTTAATGCAGTGATATTGTTTTAACTTGCAGCATTATTTGTGATACTGCTATTTGACTGGCATAGTGCTTGTTTTGGGATTATTTTTTGATTTGGAGAAGCTTTATGTCCCATTTGTGATATATATGCAAGCTGTGTTTGGAGACAAGTCCTGAAACTGTTTCCACTCTTTTTTTACCTTTGTATTTGTGAAAGCGTGGGTTTTGAGGTTTTTAAGTTTTGTTTTTTGTTGTGTTGTTGTTTATTTTTATCATTTGCATTCGAGTGGAGATGATGTCTCTCAAACCTTCTGTAACCATGAATGTCAAAGGGTTTTCAAGTTTGGCAATGGCTGAAATGTGGCCTTTTCTGTTTGTATACACAGAAGGCTAGAACTGTGTTTAAAATATATTTAAAGATTTATGCAAAGAATTCATAGGCAGGAAAAACAGGCTGACAAAATATATACATTGTTTGCCTCTTTGCAGCTTTAGATCCTTGTTTCAATAGCCCTGTCCTAAAAGTTTGGGTTATAGGACTGAGGAGCAAAATCTTAAAGGTGCAGAACTAGTGAAAGGTTTCTTTGATCTGACAGTGCAGCACGCTCCTACAAAATACGGCATTTTTGTATTTTCATGGCTATCTGAAAGGGGTTTTGAGTATATTTTATTTTTAGAAAAATAGCTGTTGTGTACTTACAAAAGATATGCAAAATGTATGAGCACTGGAACAGGGGTTGTGGAGTCTCTTCTGGAGATATTCAAGACCCATCTAGACACCTACCTGTGCGATCTGTCCTAGGGAACCTTCTTTTGGCAGGCAGTTGGTCCCAATGATCTCTTGAGGTCCCTTCTAGCCCCTATGATTCTGTGAAATCTTTCTGTGAAATGGTTTATTTGGACTTTGCACCATGCAGTCTAATGTGATTATTGTTTAGCAGTTCTTCCTGGGAACAGGGAACCGGTTAACTAACCCTGTGCCCAACATCTCCAATTTTTTGAAGACAGTTATGACATCAAGTTGTCATGAAACGATGAATTAATTTGGCCACTAGTACAGACAGTCTTCTCTCTTCTAGATTTTTTGAACAGTTTCAATGTAGCTAAGGGAATCTTGGTAATATTTAAGAAGTATTATTTCCTCCATTGAATGCATGCTTCTTTGGATTCCTTATGTAACTACACATTTGTAAAACAATAGCCTCTATACCAATTCATTGAGATAAAAGAACATGTATTATGGGCCTTTAGATCACTTCCATGTTGCAATTTTTGTGTCAAAGTAGAGTTTTATTTGATCTTATTCCACCCCCAGCCATGTCCTATCCGTCTGTCCCTGCACCACCCGCCCCCGGCCCCTTCCCCTGCCTCGTTTTCATCTGTTGTAGACAGGATCTCTGAGGCTTTTCATACAAGGTTGATCAAATACCTTGACTGGCTGAAATGATGTTTTTTCCTGTTTGGATGCAGGTGGTTTTGTTTGTTATTCCTTGAATAAAAGTCGAACAACTTTTTTTTTCCTGCGGGGAAGAACTCCATTGTGAAATGCAGTGTCTGTTAGAGTGGAGTTCTGTTTTACAATACATTCTATGTCAATTTGAAGAAATCTTCCATAGCCTTTTCCTGGAAAATGTTTCATTTGGTCCACTCCCCTTCCTACTAATGTATTTTTCTCAAGGCAGAAAGTGCTGTTGACTAGTTAAAGGCTTAACTACAGAGTAAGGTGCTTACAGAACTACTGTTACTAGTCTCATTTGATGGATAGCACTAGAAAAAGCCAGTGTGATGATTGAAGAGCACCAAATGCAGGGAACTCTGTTTAATCCTTTCATGCTGGACTGACTTGTATTGTGAAGTTCCTCAAACCAGTAAAAGTCAACACGATACCTTAGAAAATAAGTATGAAATTTATAGTGTGACTGTCAGTATTTCCAATTTAAATTTCTTGGTATTTGTCTACTAAAGAAAGTTAGAATATTGAATTGCTTAATATAGAGCTTTAATTAAGACCAATATGTGTTGGTGTTATGCCAGTAGTGTGCTGCTTTTTAACTTTGAAAATTGCAGACTGAATACAAATCTGACTTAAGCAAAAAAAAATAAAGTTCTTATGTATGTTTCCTGACTTTTTGCCCAAATACAGCATTGGGAATTTTGAAGAAGTTTTTGGTTATTTTTATTCTGACAAGAGTACTTAAGCGTACCTGGTTTTCAACCTAATTAATCATCAGTAATTAATTTAAACATATGTTCCACAATTGATCACAACCAATAAATTGAGTTTGTGTTGCAGTGGTGCGTTTGAAGACTGGTCAAGAGAGTAACATATTAAATTTAAACTAGTTGTTTAAGTAATTAAAGAGTTCAGAAATGCATTTAATTAAACACCTGTGTCAATTGAAGGTGTTGGTATGCACATATAAGTGATGTTGAATTAGAAGTGGTTGAGGCATGCTCTCCAATTCTATGCAGTTACCAAACCAAACTGCCCTCTGTGTGGTTTGAGCTAATCATTCAGACCTCAACCTGAGACGGCTGACAGGTATTCATAAAGTCAAGCTGTCAACAGGGCTGGTGAACAGGGTACCTGAGAGAGGACATGGCAGCAAATCATGAGGTCTGTGGTTATGGTTTAAGCTGCTGCTGCTTGAGGACTGAAAGTATGTCTAAGCCTTCAATTTCCTTGGAGTGGATTTTGCTGTACTTTCTGGTAGAACTCTGACAATCTTTCCTCTTGTTGTTTGATGTGTTGACTTATTTTTTTTCTTAAACTTTGAGAAACGTTGATAATCTGTAGGCAGTTTTTGTTGAGGCTGGAGGGAGGAATTTCACACTTTTCACTCAGCAGTGCCTTTAATGTATACATATATATGTGCTATAGAATCTGTTGTGTAAACTCTCAGGGGTTTGTATGTCTTCAAAGGTAGATTTTGCACAAAGGTAAAATATTGCCATGTCATTTAGGTATACTAGTGTAAGGGTAGGACACCTTTTAAAAAGATAAGAGCCTGCCAACTTTCACTGCTATAATATAATAGGTCACAAAAAAGTTTAAGTACAATAATATGGGAATCGATTCAGGGAGCAAAAGTATGATGATAGTTATGGACATACTTTAAAATGACTACTGAGTTTTGAGATGACAAAAGTAGAAATTAATATAAATTCTTCTTAGAATAATTAATTTCAGCTCAGTCACATTTTATATGATTTTCTGAAGACTATAATATGCTTTTTCAATTATTACTGCCTCAAGTATTACTTCAGGATTGCTACCTTACTCAAGAGATTCACAAACCAATGTTACAAAGTTGTAAAAATCTGGGACACATTCACCATATTTAACAGGGATTGAGAAAGGAAAAAGGTGTAAGAAGCCGAACTAAAAAATCTACCAAACAACCACAAAACAGACAAAACAACCCCAAAACTACCCTCAAAAAAAGCCCAGAAAACAAACAAAAAAAACACCAAACCCAACAATAATACTCAAATGGCAGCTCAGCATAAAGGCAGCCACATAAACTCTCACTATCTAAGAAGGGTATGTGTGGCTTCACATTTATATAGAGGTTTAGGATATTTCAGATAGCAGCTACGATTCATAACAAAGGTAATTTTCTTCCCTTATTCTACTTATCAAGAGCTGTGGTATGGTTGGACTCTTCATATTACTCAGAATGCTCTCTTGCTTTATAGCTGATGGCCTTTTAAAGAGCAACCAAAATCATCAGCTGCTCAGTGTTTCACCCTTATATGGAGGTATTTCAGCCTCTACAAATGTCTAAAAGGCTGTATTTTTAGAATTAGTATTATCATGGTTAGATAAAACCTACCTTCTAGGCTTTCTTAGTTTGGCTGTGTAAGGCTTGGGAGCAGAGTATTGCCTGACGTAGGCAATATAAAATACTAGGCGAAGTGTTGAGAAAATAGGAGAATAGTTCAGAGAAAAAGTCTTCATGTGTGTTGCTAATTTGAATGCTGGAAAAATGTAGGCAGTATTTATGACAGAGCAGAGAACAACAGATTTCACTGTCTTGGAAAAATCGAGTTACTAAGAGTGTGGCAGGCTGGCGAAGTGGGCAAAGTTTTTATTGAAGATTAATCAGAAGGTTTGGGAATTTTAAATTACTACTTATATACTACATGAAAAATTCACCACTTAATTAACACTTTTCCCTCACTAGAAAAGATTATGCCCTTCCTGCTCTCCTCCTCAAATGTAGTTCAGCATTTAAAAATTAAGGGATTTTTTTTTTTTAAGCATGAAGTTTCTGATTCATTTCTCTACAACTGCAGTCTATGAAACAAAAGATAACAATTATAATCAAGGATCCTTGTATTGCTTAGTCACAGAATCTGCTTCACAACTGTGCTCCAAAGTCTGACCTTCCTTACTTGCAGAATAAATGCTATTCTTTGTTATCTGAGTTATGCATTCAAAACACAAATCAAATACAGACTTTTGCACTACTAATGTACAACTCTTATCTGTAGTTTTAAAACTAAAGTGTAAGCCTTCAGGGAAATCGTCCACGAGGGGAGAAAACTTCTTAATCTGGTACAGAAGTTAACATTTTTCTCAACTTTCACATGAGCCCTTGTTTTATGGGAGACAGTTACCTAACATTTGGTGTTCTGGTGCCGATCTTGATGCAGATCATACCATTTTGGAGGTTTAGAGTAAGAGCTAGCTGCTGATCCTATGATGATGGTAGCTCAAGGTGTTGACCAAGTAAGACTGTTTAAATCAGTTGTCCAGGAAGATCATGAGTCCCCACCTTGTGCTGATTCTGTAACTGTTAAAAAAAAAAAAAGAGAGAAAATAAAAAAAGATCTTGATCCTTTAAAGATACAGGCTGTAATGTTTTTGAAGCCAGGTACCTATTAAAAATCTTAGTGTGGGAAAATATAAGAATATTGACAGATGCTGTTTAAATATCTATTTATTACTATTTCTTATTCTATGATGACAAGACTTTATCCTGTTTCAAGGAACTGAAATGACCCATATAGACTGGTTTAGATTCATATTGTCTGGATTTCTACAGTGAACCTTGCTCTGAGAGTTTGGTTTTATTTTACTTGTGGAAATTTTAAGAATACTTATTTAATGTGCTATGTGATGGATTATTTGGAGAAGAATAGACTTTTGAGTGATCTGTTCTCTGTCTTATGAATAAGCTCATTGCTTAAGTAAGATTTAACCTGGTTAATCGCTCAAAGTTCAGACCACTTTAGCTGCAAGTCGTGAGGATGAGGGCAGACAATTATATTCAGTAGAGGCTAGACAATGTTAGATGTAGCAATAGAGCAAGAAGAAATCCAAGTCTCATAGATAAGTTATATCTGATTTTATTAAATCCATTTGCATGGAACACTAATTGGGAGGCAATATTTTTGCTTCCTTTTTTTGCTTATTTAATAAAAGCGTTTATTAACTTCCATCATTTAGAGTTTTTGTTCTTGAGCTGTGTCCAGTGATTACAATGCCATATGTATGTAGAATGCCAGTATGAGGCATCCAGTTGTTTTTTTGTTCTTCAAATATAATGGAAAACTCAGGGTGGAAAAGACCATAGAGCTATATGTAGTCCAGATAATTTTCCATTTGAAAGCAACATAATTAAAGGAAACATTAAGACCAGTAATAATATACTGTATGACCTGTCTTGGGCCAGGCATACTGAAGTCCACCCTTTTGTGGTGTTTGGAAATGCATGCAATCAGCCATGCTGGGTGTCAGGAGGGGGATTTTTCCACTCTCTTCTCTCCTTCCTTGCTCTCCTCTAATCCCTAACAATGGACAGGACGCTTGTATTTGCATACTTTTAAACAAAGAAACAAACCCCCCTTTACCATTGTGTTCAATATCAAACAAGATAAGGAATATTTGAAGGTTCTGGTTAAGTAGATAAAAACCATTTACCCCCGACTGAATTCCAGCTCCAAATAACAGTAGAATGAGTTATTGGGTGATGGTGGGGTAACATGTGCAATGTGTGTGCTGATGCTTTCAGGCTGTTTGGAAACGGCAGGTGCAAGCAGTTGGGAGCTTAGCAGCCCAGGTGTTACCTGCAGCTTGCAGGTAGCAAGCTAGTGTACTGTGAGCAAGCTTTGCAGTCCAGCTCTTGTTATTTCAGTGATGTGTTGTGCAGCTTCAGCAAAATGTCTGTTCTTTTTCCTTACCTTTATGTCTAACCGCTGGGAGCCTTTCTTAACAGCAGTACAGGGGTTTGCACTTCATTATTGTTATTATTAATTGTCAATGCTATTGGTAGTATCGATGAAGAAGGAAAAGACTTGGTATCAATACTGATCAACTGTCACATCTTTGGTGGTGATGCTGACGGATCACCTCAAGTAATGGCTGCACATACTAAGTTTTGGATGAAGTGTTCTCTTGTACTACAGTGACTTCAGGAAAACTAAATAAAGAAGCAGAGCAGGCACTACATGTAGCTTTAAGAAAGTTAAAAGTATGAGTATCAGTACATGCCACATCCTACCAGGTGGGCAAACCAGAGAGATTCAGACCTGCCTGTCCCATTCCAGCAGATGGGTATGCAGAGAGTTAACCTTTGCTACCTGCCCCAGGGGCCAGGTTAACTTTCTCTTAGCTAGTCTTTTACCAGTCATAGTGATGTTATACTGATAATGAAAAACTGTAAAATGAGCTTCTGCAATCCTCTGTGCAGTAGTCAGGAGTAACAACAATTACCTAGGAGGTCCAAGCAACACACAACTGTACTTACAAGCCAGTATGATTAGAAAGCTTGCAAACAAAACCACATCACCCTATATGTTTGGAGCAGTGCATTGCAATTAGCAGAATTTAGCAAAACTGGAAACAGTGTCATTATTACGTGCCCAGAATAAGGTTAAAAATTTGGTGAGAGACAGTGATTGAGAGAAAAAAATAAGATCTCACCACCCAGGGATCCAGCATAGATCCCCATAAAGTTGTAGTCCTTGGATGGTGGGCCTGCACAAGATGTCCCGAATAGGTAGTTTTTATGTTCCCTGGCCCCACCTTTCTGGGGGTGCCTAGCATATCCTGTGCAGACTTGGTGTTGAGTTGGAGAGTGTTCTGGAAACGAGTTGGTGGGGAATGGGGGTCCCAAGTGGTCCTTTGACCACCTTCAAATGGGCTGATGGAGCAATGACTGGATTTTAGCAAGAAGGTGCTCTGCTCCTACAGGGCCCCGCATGTCTGTCTCTGTTCCTTATCGGATAAGGACAGTATCCTGTTTATCAGGGTGGTTACAGACTGAGAGGCTGCCCTTGCAGGTGGTGTTCATGTGGATTACTGGATGAGGACTCTCATCCGAGTACAATGTCCAGTTTGTTAGGGCAGCTGCTCGGAGATCAAGACTTTACAGGCCCTTCCAGACTTGGGAGGATGGAGGCCTCACAGATGCTTGCAGGATCAAACCCCTTGTGAGGTGAGAGCCAGTCCACAAAATGTTACCTGGCCTCTGCAGGTTCTGTTATCTTGCAAGACAGATTGAGAGAAACCACACCTTCTGGTTCTTGTGAAATGGTGTTTGGAGCAATACACTACAATGGATAACAACTAAACTAAAAGTTGTGCTTAGATATAGACCTGACTTGTTCTAAAGCTTTAAATATAAATGCCAAAAGATAGTGGTGAAATTGCAAATGTTTAAATAGCCTTTTATCAGTAATAAACTTAGTTCTTTAAGTTTTAAAACTAGCAGTTGGGCTATATGATTGTTGTAGGTCCCTTCCCACTTGAACTATTCTCTTTAATTCTGAAGTTCAAGTATGTATTGCACAACTGAGCCTTTATTCCCTTCAAAGTTCCTAAGCCTAAAAACCCCCAGAGTATTAGAAATCAAAACACAAATTTTTAAGGGACTCACTGTGAGTAACTGACTGGTTTAATGATGTAGCTATTAGCTTGCACAGTATATTCAGTCTTATTATAATTTTCACTGAAATAGATAAGATCTTGCACTACCTACAATATTTTTCCAAAGCAAAAAAATAAGTGCGTGTGAACAAGAGATAATTTGTGTTACCCTCTTTCTCTTTCCCATCACTTTCCCTTCTCTGCAGATCCTCAAACAGTCCCGATGGAAAAAATCATACTATATGATGTGCAGCTCTATCTTTTCCCCAGGCAGCTTCTTACTGCTGCTAGTTATTCTTTAGCAATGTGAATCTTTCATCTTGGCACCATGATACAGTCTGAATGAGAAAATTAACATTAATAGCAGCAGCAAGTGTGAGGAGAGCTAGTTTAAGCTGCTAAATTTCATTCCCATCTAGTACTCTTGAGGGGAGTAGGACCACTGAGACTTGATGTGTGTGGAAAATGAACAGAAGCAGTGTGTTTGGACTTCAGTTTCCCCTGTTCTTAGGAAAACAGTCTTCACTGCTGCATCCTTCTACACTTCGTGTGTATTTTGGGTTTAGGTTTTCGTAGGTTTTTTGTTGCTTGGTAGTTTTTTTCGTGTTTTGTTTTTTTTTTTTTTTAAAAACCTCATGTGAATAAATTCAGAGAATTAAAAGACTTTTAGCTCTTTCTCCCACGAATGTGTATTAACAGCTATGTTCAGTGTTTATAGTTCAAAGTTGAGGAAGAAGAGAAGAAAATAGATATTAAGAGTTCCCAGTTTAAGCCAACTATTTTTTTGGTATTTGGAGGGATGGAGTAGGTTTATTTGGGTTTGTGGTGGGGTTTGGTAGTTTTTGTGTCCTGCTCAGAATGTTGAATGCCATTATTAGAAATCATACTTGGGCTAACATTTGGCATGATGCCAGATGGCTGCCAATGACACCAACAGAAGGGAAATGATAATTCTTTTCAGTATCTATTTTGGGCAAACACGAGTCAAATTTCATGGGACAAAGTAAGGGCACTTTATTGGCTCATGGACGCTTTCTCTAATAATTCAGAGGCTTTCTGTAAATTATGAGACACAATAATACAGTCTTAAGGCATGCATAGAGATGATTAAGTTCTGGCCTGAGGCTCAGCTCACTGAATAAACAGTAAGAACCAGATGTGATGTGAGGAATCACTGTTACATGGAGCAACAGAGAGAGATGACAGGACTTACAGGCAGCACCTTGAGGAGTGGCTGATTTTTGTAGATTGTTAGGGGTTATTAGAGAGGCGGCCAAACCTCATCAACAACTGAGGGAGTTATTGGAATCCTTCTGGGAAGTTTGAATACAAAGTACTCTCTGCCCCTGTTGGGCCATCGCATAGCTGTCACTGGAGAATCAAGTCATAGGACATGTATTAGATCTTAAAGTCACCTTACTAAGCAGACTAATCTCTGAGATCTGTTGTCCCACCACAAGTTGCTGTTGTGCTTGTGGAAGGACTTCTTTCCTGCCCTCTCTGTGCTGGATAGGGCACAACTGAGCTTCCCCTGTGAGTAGTTTCCAGTCAGTCAAAAGTAAATTTGTACTTCTTCGAGTGTATGTACAGACCTCTACTCAAACTCTATCTATACTGACATAAGTGTTTCTGAGAATCTTACGGAGGAATACCTGTGTGAAGCAAATCTTGTAGCCTACTTTGTCTAGATTTTGAGTTAAGTGCTTTGACCCCTTTCTCATTAACAGTTTCTTGCTATGTTGAATAAGCATTTACAGTTTATTTTCCAGACCATCTGAACTGACTTCCCTTCACATGACCAATTTAAAAACAGTATACTGTGGTTAGTTAACACTTGAAAATACCTTTGTCACGTTATTTACAGAAATCTGTCCTCAACTCACCAGTTAAGTGTTTAGCTTGCAGCAATTCTACCTTTCAAATCTCCAGAATTGTCTGCAGTTACAGTAATCTTCCTAAGATGTGTAGCCAGTCTGGTGTCCTGGGAAAGGCAATGTGTAATGGCCTTATGATGAAGAAAGCCATAGTCAAAACCAACTGTTCATGTGGAGATGAATTTGACTAATAGGCACTCGAGTTTGTGTAATTCCCACATCCTGTGCCTTTTTAATTTGCAGTTCCTTTTCTTGTCTAGCAGTTCTTGCTGAGCTCTGAATATGCTGCTAGAGGTGGGTCTGTAGCCATTGCAACAATAGTGACTTTCAGGTGTCCATGTTACTGCCTTTCTTATTGCAGTGTGACAAAAGACACTTATGACTTAATAATTAAAGGTAGTTTGTTCCAATAAGTGAGACTTAGCTTAAGCGTCAATGTTGTGGGCACAACTTTTTCTGCCAACTCTGATGCACAGGATTAAAAGGGGAGGGTGGATACCTCAGGGAAAAAGAACCATGGTGGTATCTTCTACTGCAGCTGCTTTTGGCATCAGTGCATGTCTAATGCAGTCACCTATGAGGATGTCTGCTACTGTCAAAATTTGGTAGTTAGTATAAGAGAGTTCAGAGCTTTAAAATCATTATTTTCAACATCAGTTGTTAAAATGTGTTAAATCATGATGCTGCACGATATTTTTAGAGTAACCACTAGTTGCAAGTTGCTGTTCTGGAAGCACTAATTTAGAAAAATATAGATGCGTATATTATTTGTATACCCAAACTTTGTAAGTAGAAGCAAATTTACCCTTAAAAAGGCACTTTAGAGTTTGCCTTAATGTTCCAGCCATACATAATAAACTGGCACAGAGTTAATCAATGATTAAAAAATATGATGGAATAATTATTATTTACCACTTTAGCATTCATTGCCTTGTACTGCTGTATTACTTTATTTGTATCCATTTTGGGTTATCTGGATAGTTACGCTTAAAACTAGCCCGCAGAAACAGTAATGCTATATAAACAGGAACAGTAAAGTATTACAAGGACGCATTATTTTAAAAAAATAAAACTACAATGTAATTATTTTACAAACTATTTTGAATTGAATTGTGATTAATTTATAAAATTGAAGGTATTGCTGCACTATTTTACAAACTTTTCTATAGTTCTTGGCAGTTTAACTGGAAATGTTGAAGGAAGGCTTACCCTCTTGTGAGTACATGAGAAATTCCCCCCTCCCCTCCCCCAAGTGGATTTTCTTAAAAATTATAAAAGTCAAAGGAATAACGCATCAGCAGGCTAGGTTTTTAGGTATATGTGGTATTAAATTTTGAATGTTTTCATTGAAGATCAAAGTGTCATTCTTTTTATGATGATTGACTTATCTGAAGTAGAATTCTTCTTTGGACAAGATGCTTTTGATAAAAGAATGAGTGCATTAATAAGAAGTCAGTCTTCTGATTTTACTAAAACTGATAAAAGTAACTTACAAGAAAATATCAATTAGCTGAAAAACAAAAGGAGTGCTTGAATAATTTTTTCCTTCCCTGTCATTTGCATACTAAAAATGTCACATTCAATTTGAAACTTAAATTGACAGCTCCCTATTGGTGATGTATGTTTGAAAAAGTGACATTAAATGTGTGTGTTCTGTTCTGTCTTTGTTGGACCTGTGGGAAAAGTAAACCCTGACCTGTGGCAGTTCCTTCGGTCTCCTGGTTTGGAAATCTCTTTCAGCACCTTAAATGCTTGTAAAAAAGAGTCTAAAGATGTGATGAAAATTACAGCAGAGACTCAAGGGAATAACTCTAAAGAATGTTTAAACTTAATACAGAAGTAAAACAGATGTTAAAAGATATTTTTTAAGGCTAATGCAGCATAAAATACTGGATACTGAGTGGATGTGGGTGGAAATGGGAATGGAGGCTGTCTATACCTACCACTTTTCATCAACTAAATCTTTAAAAAGCTAGAGGAAGGAGAGTTTTACTTCACTTTTTGCCTTTCCATGAATTTTATGCACTTCCTTTTAAAACATACTGCCAGAAATCTTTCCTGTCTTGACACATTGGCTATGTGTGGGTGCGGAGGAGGGGAAAATAGAGAAAGAATGATTGTTTTGAGAAAAGGGAAAGAGGTGTGTGCAGTTTGGGAGCAAACACAGTGAGGTATGGAATTATATTAACACAAATGCTTAGGACAGGAAAAGGTTTAGAGAAAGCTTGGGGTTTTTTATTACACTCTGATTTTGCAAGTAAGTACTTGGTATCACAGTATCAAAGAATAAGAAAGATCAAATATAATTGTGGTGGTTTGACCCTGGCTGGAGGCCAGACATGCACCAAAGTCACTCTCTCAATCCCCTTTTCAGCTGTACAGGGGAGAAACTATATATTGAGAGGCTTAAGAGTCAAGATAAGGACAGGGAGAGATCGCTCTGCAATTAATGGCATGGGCAAAACAGACTCAACACTTATTACACTACACACACACACAGTGAGACCAGAGTAGGATAATGAGAAGTAAAACAGCTTCCCCCACCCCTACCTTTTTCATGGACTTAAGTTTATTCATTATTTCTCTCCCTTCTCCCTCACCAGGTGTCTCAGGGCAAGACTGGGAATAGGGATTTTTGGTCAGTTCCTCAGAAGTTGTTCTCCTTAGTGTGTGTGTGTGGGGGGCATTCCCCACACCCTTCCCCTGCTCCAGTGTGGGGTCCCACCCACAGGAGACAGGCCTCCACAGACTTCTCCAATGTGAGTCCTTTCCCATGGGACTTCATCTTTTCAACTTCCCCAGTGTGGGTCACTTCTATGGGGTGTAGTCATAGAATCATACAATGTCTCTCAGGCTCCAGCCTGGTCCCCCACGGAGTCACAACCTCTCCTGGCAAACGTGCTCTTGTGTGGGTTCCTCACTCCACAGGCTTTAGGGGCTTGCTCCAACACAGACATCTTCCATATGTCTCCACCTGCTCCAGTGTGGGGTGTCTCCACCTGCTCCAGTGTGGGGTGTCTCCACCTGCTCCAGTGTGGGGTGTCTCCACCTGCTCCAGTGTGGGGTGTCTCCACCTGCTCCAGTGTGGGGTGTCTCCACAGGATGCAGATGGAATGTCTGCTCTACATCTTCCACAGGCTGCAGGGGGAAAACCTGGTCCACCATGTTTGTCTCTGTGGGCTGCAGGAAAATCTTTCTCTCTGGCACCTGTGGTGCCTCCTCCCTGCTACTTTTTCACTAACCTTGGTGACTGCACAGTTTCTTAAATCTTCTCACTCCCTTCTCTGGTAGCAAAAAGCAGCTGCTTGCATTTTTCTTCTCCTAAATGTGATTCTCAGAGGCACTGTAACTGTTGCTGATGGACTCAGCCTTGGTCAGTGGTGGGTCTGGTCTTGAGTCCAGCTGGTATTTATTCTGTCAGACCCAAGGGAAGGTTCTAGCTGCTTCTTTCAGAAGCCACTCCTGCAGCCCCTGCCCCTCCAACCAGAACCTTGCCACAACAGTCATGAACGTTATTCCCACTTCTGGATCACAATAACTGAGCTTATTTCTGATACTAAAAACTTAGGAAACAGGGCTAAACTCAGGAATTTCTGTAGTGCAAAGCTAGGGCTGAAAGTATGTCTAAGGAAGACGTCTGTTCCAGGCTGTGACACAGTTCATAGGCAAGCATAATATTCCCTGGCATTCCCCTCTGTTTTTGACAGGGGCTGGTACTCAGCATGTCTCTGTCAGGGCACATAGCTGTTGCAACACTATCCTGGTCCTTCTCTCCATGATGTTTCACGAAAAGCAAAGCCTTTAGTCCATCTATCTGAGTCAATTTGTTCATGTAACTATTGCTAGAGTAGAGCCTGCAAGAGCATACAGCTTGGATAAATTGTTAACAAATCACACTTTATTTGTTGTATTTTTAACTTTTGTGCCTTCTGCTGATTTAGTCTCTGCTGTCTTAAAAGCAACCTTAGTTCTGGTTAACTACAATGTAGTCTATAGTGCTTTGAAGAGCACTGAGATTCACTGAATTGCACACTCGCTCTGTTTTAGATTTTTCTTGTATGTATTTGTTATGGTTATAGCAATTCCATATTTTTACAACCATCAGAAAATAAAAGTAGTAGGAATTTACCTTCCATCACATGATGAGAACTTGACTTGTGCCTGAAAAATAGGATGTTAGAAACATATATGAAGAAAGGGTCATATGTACTGAATTCCTTGTATTAAAATACTACAGAACAGTTTTTGAAGTATTATGCTAATGATTAGTGTTGAGAGGGGGGGGAGGGAGTTTTATCTTGTGAATCTAGCACTGTAGACCCATGCCTCCAGTCAGAAAGAGCAATTTTCTTTTAAAACAGCAGTAGGATGATGCATGTTCCTGCCCTCAAACTTGCAGCTAAAGCTAACCTCAGGATTTATTTTAATGGATAAAACCATTTTTAATGCCTTCAAAATGGCTGGTGTTTGTGTAGCGAGGTATTCTGAAGTTCTTTTCCAGAACAAATTTCAACTGGTGAAGAAGACCTTGCACTCACTGGCTTTTCACATAGTTTAGATATACTTACTATTCTGGTGAAATAATTACAGTAGCCACATCGATATTTTTAATTACATGGAAAGAAATTAAATTCTTTCCACTGACCGCAAAATTGACCTTCAATTTCTGTATAATAATTTAACTTAGATATACCACTCCTTTAAAAAGTTATACTTTCAAGACAAAAATATCCTCTCAGGAGAAAGATTAACTTTTTCTGTGAAACAAATGCTTAATATTAATTTTATTTTTTAACACAGTGAAAAGTAAAAGACATCAGATTTTAATGAGTATTATAATATAAAAGTTAGTGTATTGAACAAGAGCGTTGTGTGTCCATTACAGCTCCTATCCAATAGAATATGTCGTAGCTGTGACTTAGAAGAAATTCAGTTTGCTGTGTGAAGGGTGAAGTATTAAATGTGCAAATCCTTCTTTGCCTTCATAGGAGCCATGAAAGTTCTGCCTCAGACTGCACACACCAAGAACGTTTCAATGTTTCTTTCAGAGAACTGTTTAGGGATTTACTTTTTTCCCAAAAAAGTTGTGCAATCTTCATGTATACCCAAAATGTTTTGATACTGCACACACTGAAAAACATGACAGGAAAGTACTTGGGAATTGTTTTTTTCCATTGCCAGATAAGGATTTCTACTCATGCAGACTTCTTAAGTATTGTGTCTGACATGCAGTAGTGGAAATGCACAATTAATAAATATTTAAAAACTGAAACTTGTTGCTTTGTTCAGGAGTAGCTATATGGGTGTTAGAGTTTCAGAATGAAATGTGTTGCTGAGCCCTGGCTTCTGAGCTCTGGTGACATGCAGCATTTATTAGTTAAATGCATCCCTTTAAAGCAGATGTATTTCTTCAGGAACTGAGCAAGTCTGATGACATCGTCCTGCTAGGTCTCATGCATGTGTGTAGGTATATGCCAGTAATGGCTCAAGTAGTCTTATAGAACTTGTTCTTGCAACTGTTAGGTCAGTAAGAAACCAAGTTTATATTCATCCTTATTGCATAAATAAGGCAATATTCCAGTAGCCAGATGGCCAAAGACTTGTGTTAACAAAATGGAAAAAAACCCTGTAAAATACTAAAATAAGGCACTGGCCATCTGATAGAAATAAAAATTTCACCTGTGGACTTCAGGCATCTTGCTTTATTCCATGTGTGTTTCAGTATAATTAGTTTTCTACAAGTAGTGACAAATTTAGCATTACCTCTTCAGCATGTGTTGTTTTCTGGATGAATCATAATGATTAATTTATAAGGCGATAAATGTTTTTTCATTAACCTAAAGCGCCGTTTCATGGAGGCCTTTATTCTCTATAAGTCAGTAGTAAAAAGGAAGTGTTGTTTATCTGTTTCTGACCTAGTAGTTTAGGCTACCTGCCGCTTACTTTATCAATGATTTATTTGTCATCCTAGGAGTATCTCTATGACAAATGAATATTAGAAATCCACAGAAAACATCTGAGACTGAGACAGTTGTTTTACTGCCTTCCACTTCTAGCTTGGGAAGTTCAAGTATGAATCACATCTTTGGTACAACCATGGCTAAAAATCAGAGGGACTATTTCTCTATTTTAGTGTCCTAAAAAATAACCTGTAGCATTCTGCAGAAGATGAATTTTGCAATGGCATTTAAAAATATAAGGTTTTAATTTATCGGTACAATTTTTTAACCAGTTTCTTAGCTTACACTTTTCACAATAGGGAGGTTTAACACTTATAAAATACTGAAGTTATAGTTTCTACAGGTAGTACTGTTCTTTCCAATGGCATAATTTCTTACAAAACACTTATTTCATTATAATTTCTATGTAAAAAAAAAAAAGTTGAAATCAATTAAAATACTTCAATACACTTCAGTAATAAAGCACATCTGCCTAAGCTGTGTATGTATGTATGTATTTATAAATGTAAATACATACATACATATGTGCCTTACATTAATGTATAGGTATATAAAAAAGTATAAGACAATGTTTTAATATGAATTTTGAATGTGTATGTAATTCGCTATTTTCTTACATTAGTAGATCTCACTTTCAAAAAAAGCTCAAAAGCCTGAAACTTAAAACTATTTAAAACATAACCTAGTTATTCTGTCCTTAAAAGCAATTTTCTTTTCTTTGCCTGATTATTATGCAGTAGAATGTATGTGTTTGAAATGTCAATGGGCATCTATATATTTTTTTTGGTTTTTTGAGCATCTGGAGTCCACTGTTAATAAAAGTCCCCATCTACTGAGCAGTAACAAAAAGCTGACAGTTGGCTCTATGGCTTTCAAAATAAGCACATGAATAAATGTACTACAAAACATATTAACCTGTCATTTTTATCACTGATGTCTCTTCTACAAAGAATAAAAGCACGTTAAACTTACGTTTTCATTTTCCCATAGGTGAAATTACTTTTTTTCCTTTAGAACGCAATCTGCCACACAAAAGTAATAACATAGTTGATTGTGCTACCTACCATCTTATCTTTTAAAGGATATTGCTGCATTCTTATATTTATGTTCAGAGCCAGAGGCTGCTTTTAAAATATTTAAGCTGCTTAAATGAGAATTTGATTTAAAAATAAAAGGTATTAATGAATCTGTGGAGGTTTGCTTTCACTTCCACAAGCTTATTTAAAACAAAGCAAAGAAGTTTTGGTGGGTACGTAAGTATAGATGTTTATCTTTTGTTCAGTTCTTTCAATTTCCTATTACTTGGGGTGGATGTATTTGGGAAATGTTATTGCCTAGGAATTGTCAGTCATTTGCTTACAAACAAATAAGGAGTAATGTGGGGTTTGCAGGTACTTACTAAAATAGAATAGTTATTTCTGCTAAATATATTCATATCACAGGTAATGAAAACACTTAAGTAGCTCTGCTTTGCTGCACAGATGGCAAAACATTTATTGTACATCACTGTTAGGTAAGAAATCTTATGATTCAGCATTCATCTTTCTACCACTGAACAGACTGGGTTGTACTTACAGGGCAGGGGATGTGGGAAGATATTCCACATATCAAAATACACTTCTTGAAATGGTTACATCTTGTCTATTAGAAATGGGCTTTTACAAGCTCTTCACTTCGGTAAACCTGTACTAATAATTAGGGTAAAAAACCCCAACTATTTGTTGCTTTTTTTTTCAATAAAAGGTGTTTAGTAAGTTTCTTTTGCTGGAGAAAGTGTGAGCATGATGGGCTTTTACCATGGTTAAGGTGGGGAGTACCATGTACCCTCCACCTCTTGATGCTGCCTGGCGGTACCATGATGTTACACATAGTTGTTGTTTGGGTTCCTGCTCCTCTTTCCATCTGCTGCTTCCTGGCGTGCAGCAAAAGTAAAGGTGGTTCTGCTGGTGCGGCCTGTCTCTGCATCACTCTGGGGCTGTGGTAAGTGCAGGGGTTCTGTCCAGCCAGGTCTCAGTCCTGGCCCCAGCTGCTGGCCTGGGCTCCCCATCCTCTCTTCCATAGAGTGAAGTGTCATTGCATGCTACAGAGCAGACTTGAAGCTGAAGGAGAAGAATTACTTATTCCTCATCAGAACATGGTAGGACTACTTCAGTGCTTGGAAGGATAGTCAGGCCTTTGAATTAAAGGAAGAAATGAATGTGCCTCATAATTTTTATGTTGCAGTTCCACAGATTTAGCTAATCTGTGATAAAATCTCCTTGACTTCTTTTGGAATCAAGACCATGTTGTGTTAGCTAAAAGCAGAATAAAATTCAGTGGTGAAAAACTTGGTGTCACAACTTAATCTCAGTAATTTAAATGCTTTAATTCAAGTGCAACACCAGTTCTTGTGTTTTTACAAAGCTGTGATTAGACCAAAGCTCTTTTCCTGGTCATGGAGATCTTCCCATGAAGTATATAGGAAATCAGCCAACAGATCATTTACTTGCCAAAATGTTGGCTATCCAGGAAAACTGTAGAAACGTTCTTCTGACACCTTCGAGCTTTTCGTTATCCTGCATTACCCCGTTAGCAACAGCTTATAAACTTGCACTCAAAAAGAATTATTTTCTTATTAGAAGCAGTTAAACAGCTTTTGCAGAAGTAGTAGGACTAAGTAGACCGGACTGATGCAATACATGTACTTGTATATTGCTGCGAATACATTGTACATGCTTTTAATAATAAAGTCTTTGGAAAAATCTTAACCTTAAAGTCATCATGCTATGCATTTCTTACCCTGTGTTCCCTACATTTTATTAACTTCTGGCATCACCACAGACCTTTTTAAAACTATGATTACACGTTTACACTAGAACTGCAATCAGTTTAATTTTGAAGTGCAATTTCAAAGTTAGCTCTTGTGTTCAAAGAATTATGCGTTAATTCTGGGCCTCATCCACGGAAATAGACCTCCTGATTTTTCTGAGCTGTTTCTCTAGGACAAAAAAGTGATTCTTTCTCACAGGTATTACTGGGATTTACTCTTCTTTTAGATATTTTCTAGAGGGAAAGATTTAGGAAAATGTAAATCTAATATTACCATAACCACAAGCTTAAACCCCTGACTTTCAGCCGCTTTCTTTAGCTTCCCTCCCCTCCCCCCCATTTTTTTAAGGGGCGAATATATTTGGCGTAGGAGGATAAAGAAATCTAACAGAATATGTTGTTAAGCTTCTACTTTCCATTAATAGAATACTTTTTGCAAAAAAAAAAAAGCTTCGAATTGTCTTCTTTAGACAAAAGAAGGTATTTAACTTAATGGCAGCTGAATTTCTGCCCTGTGTTTAGATGCTTTTGGGGACTTGGTTTGTGTAGGACATGAGTATAGTTTAAAATGTCTGAGTATAATATTCAGTTTAAAACTGTGTTTAATATAAATCTATTATACCTGGCTTACAGAAGAAGTTGTGTATAATGGTGTATTGTCTTGCTGTAGTGTTGTCCTAATTTGCTGTTGAGTAATGGAGAATGAAACTATTCATTGCTTGCTTGTTGTGTTTGACCAGTATTTTTCTTGTTTGCTTGTAACTGTAGAGTTGCTGACAAAGATTCTTTTATTTAATTCTGAATAACCTTTTATTTCTTTCTTGATGTGTTGAGGTTTTTTAAAAATACATTATTTATTGGAAGAGTTAAAACCAGTGGCCTGCTAGATGCAAATTTGGACAAGCTAATTTCGATTCGTAGGGAATACTTAATGTAATTCCTGTAAGCAGGAGATATCCATGCCATATCCCTGGTATGCTTGCTGTATAGCTGGATTTGAGTCTATCCTGTTTCACTGTCCGCTTTCTTGCCTCCAGTATTTGGATCTAGGGAGGCAAGATCACCTGCCCTGTCCAAGTGCCTGCATTCTTGATGTAGACACCGTCAATGTATAGTGGCTTCTCTAGTTAAACGAAGTGGCTTTCCTGATAACTTTCTTGTGATTTGATCACTGATTTTACAAGGAAGCTGTTCATATGAAATGATTGATTCATGTTTATATAGCACCTAGCAGGCACATTTTGATGTTGCTGCTATTATAGCATGTTTAGACATAAAAGAGGTTTGGTCACTATATGTTCATGTTTTAGGTCCTTTGAAATATAAAATCAGTTGAAAAGTAATATTATAAGTGCAGTGGCTTGGTTTATGTTTCTGTCAGGAAAAGTACCTTAAATCTTAGAAGCTAAATGGTGTTTATGATTAAGCCTATTACCTCATGGAGACTGCTGGAAGTTTATCCTCTGTGATGCTTAGAAACAGAATCTTGTCTAAGCTAATAAAGATTACTGGTGTCTCAAAAGCATCTTGCATTTATAAAGAAATTTGTTTAGAAAATTTCAGCAAATGACATGTCTAGACTCTGGTTCAGTATCTGTGGAAGAACACCAGAGGTTATTTTCTTTAGAAAGAGAGGTTTCGTGCTGAGTAACACTGACAGTGTTACCTATTGCTGACACATCTCTAATGTCTTACTGTTTTTCCAGTCTCTTATGTTGCTAAGGTTGATCCTGATAGCTCATAAATATAAAATAAGCCTCTAGCCATCTAAGATCTTGCATTTAGCACTTTTATAGGGTGAAATAAATGTAAATAAGATTATGATTTGTCCTAGTAAAGTTTCAATAAAAAAAATTCTAGTAAAGGTTTATTTTAGTGTAGATGGTATAGATAATTAACATTAAGACATCAGGAAGTGTGTGTATATATATATACTTTTTTTCCCCATTCAACCTACATTCTACAGAATGTTTCCGAAGGATTTAAAAATAGAGCAGATTTTTATACTCAGATCTCTTTCCCAAGGATAAGATCAATAGCTTGATTAGCATATATTTGTGGTAATGAAAGTAAGTGTTGACATGCTGAGCTAAACAGAATTTGAGAAACAGCTAAACAAAGAAAGCTTTCTATTCAGTTCAAAACCTGTCAATACCTTTGGTCATTGTTCTCTTTGGGAAGTGACTTTCAAGGTGGATGTCTACCCCATTTAAATTGCAATCTCACTAGCCTCCTTTGATATATCAACTGTGGTATCTGGAAGAACACTAGGTGTGCAAGCGTAGTGGAAGCAACTGAATGAAGCTGAAAGACTTGCTCTTCTATGCAGTCAAGAGTGGCTTATGAAGAATATTGTCCATGATTGCTTTGCATTGCATAGACTGAAAAATAAATGGATTAGAAAACCATCTGTCCGTTACTTGTTCATTCTGTAGTGTAATGCTTCCTCAAACTACATAGGTTTTTGCTTCACAAAGCAAGGAAGTTCTTTTCATGGGATTGTGTGGTCACTGGGACCATCTCGGTAATTATCATCCATTAGTTGTTTAAAAGAAGGTTGAAATTTTTGACCTTGTATCAATTTTTTGAGAAACCAGAGGCTGAAATTAACTTGGATGGTTTTTTTTCTGTTGTGCTCAACTTACTGTGAAAGAGCAATTAAGGTATTGTAGTGAATATATTAAGAGTAATACTGTTTGTGTTAGGTGGAAGTAAATCCCATATGTTAAACCTGGAATAATATTTATTAGTAAATCAAAAAACAGAACAATAAAAGTTAGATGAATAACCAGCTGTAAAGTGACTTTAGTAACTGATGAGAGAAGTAACTCCAGAATTCTGTATGGGCTGAAGGAAGAAAATGGCAGAATATAGCAGTGTTAATTCTCCTTCCTTGATCCCACGCGTTATGACAAAATTTGCAAGTTAGATGTCTTGGTCTTCAAACGGAGACTGTAGCTTACTGAAGATTGCATTAGGGTAATATTGATTGTAAAGAGTAAAAATATATTCTTTGATCTCTTCTCCCCTCCCATCCCCTCAGTAGTTTGAAATCATTGCAGTCTACAAATTGAAAGCATACCAAACCACAAGTAGCAGCGCACTGGCTTGATTGTGGGTTTTTTTTAGTACTCACTAGGAAAGAAAATACTTTCTCTGCTGATGGACAGGCATGGAAAATGATAAAGATCAGGTGGGATAATATTACATGCGCTGGAGGGTTGTTGACTTTCCACTTGCTGCTGTTTTTTGTAGGGATAAAATAATGTCATGAATGACTGCATCTATCGACAACACAAAAGATAGTGTAGCGGTTATAGTGATGTGTTAGTGCACCAAAAGGAAGGGAATCAATGCAGTTTACTGCTGATCACACTAACAGATGCCTACTTGTCAGTGTTAGGTAGAACATGACATAGTTGCAAGGATTGTTGGGATAATGAATTCAGAGAAACAATACTGTATGTAATCCAATGGGGAGGCTAGGTGTTCTCATAACACGCTTGTATAATCTTGCCTGTGGTGAAGACCATGTCCATGTTGAAGCAATTCAGTCTAATGTGTCTCAGAGTGTTTCTGATTTGAACATTAGAATAACTATATGGATCAGTCCAGTCTAAACATCCAACATTGGCTGATAATTGGCTTAAGGAGAGGTATAAGAAGGAAGTAATCATGAAATAATAGCTCCTCAATGCTATCTTTCTCATGAGGATTTCCTAGGCCAGAGGTGATACATCTCTTCAATATTGGTGTATATATAAACAAAGTCACCGAAAATCCTCCAATATCGTGAAGAGGCCTGTGTGCATTTTCTTCCATTGTTCCAAATGATCAGTCTGGTTTAAGTTCGGTGTGTGAACAATTGCACGTATATTATTACTGAAAAGTCAGTATTTCTTGATGAATGTATTTACAGTTACTACAACAGGCTGATGAATTGTTCCAAGCTGCCAGAATTATTATAGATGGATCCATTCATTGTTCCTTAGGAAAGTAGCTGCAAATGTCCAATTCATTAATCCTTAAGAAGGAAAGTACAAATGGAAATCAGTATTCATTTACTCATCTTTAGAAGTTTAAATGCTATGTAAAAGCATAGCTTTTTAAAACAAAAGTTGACTTACTGATTAAAGACAGTACTACAAGGACATAGAAGGGAAGCCAATCCAAAAGGCACCTTTATTGTATTCTGACACATGCATGACTGTGAGGAAACTACGGAAATTGGGAAAAACTTCAAAGTCAAGTTTAGTTAAAACAAAAGCCCCTCATTTATCCTCTCCCCCACCAATCCTTTTCACAGCAGTCACAAATGGTGCTCATGCCACTCGCTTGGCTGTTTTTACAGGCATAAACTCTCATTTCTCATGCTGGTTGCCAAGCAACTATTTTTGTATTTCATGCCTTGCACTGCAGGCATTAATTTCTGTCATGTTCCTTTGTTTGTTTATTATATACTAACGAAATGTGTATAGAGGGAAATGAGGACACTTTTTGTAAGGAAAACAAAAAATGTATTTGGGAGTAATCCAGTGTGCTCACTGGATACCGCAGGAGAAAGAACCCTTACAGTCATTTCACAGAGGACCAAAAAGGTATTTTCCAGGATGTGCAAAATCAAACTGGGACTTGCTCAGAGTGAATCTTTATGGAATATATCAAATATCTGCCCTCCAAAAGGTAAGCAAAGGGAAAGCTGGTGTTAGACTAGGGTTAGGGACACGCTTCTCTAGTCCCTTCCTCCTCCTCCTCCTCTAGCTGTGTATTAGATGTTTTGTACTGTTGCATAGCACGGTGCTCTTCATATTCTCAGTACAGGTATGACCTCATTGCCTTTAAAACTGGCCTGTGTAGTTCTCAACTTCAGTGTAAATACAAAGATTTCTTTCAAGAAATTTAGTGATTAAGTAAAAGTAATTCTTCTGCTATTCACTGTTTAACCTGGATAATTTTTCTTTCTGACACTGAATTGGTTTCACCCTCTGTAGAAGAAGGTAAAGAAAAAGAGTCAGTTGAAAGATTATTTCTTTATTCAAGCTATTATTTATTAATACTATTTTGTCCATCTGGTTATTTCAGTAGCTATGATCAATTTCATCACATCCCCAAATCACTGGGGTGTTTTTGTAACTGTGTAACAAGGCAAACTGCATCACCTATAGTTACCTGAATTATTTTGATCATATTCAGCAACCAATTTTATCCTTTGCAGACCAGCAGTGCTGACTAGAGAATATGCTAGCTGAGCTGTTCTCTCATCTCTGCAATTTGTAGGAAGGAGGACTGGGGAAATTGAGAAATATGTATGGATAAAGGTTGTATTTGACAATTGTGAAATTATTTTTTATATAGGCTAGTGGATCAGGAAGTAAAGCATCAATAAAAATACTTATATCTTTTAATTTTCAAAGACCTTTGTGACAATACACTTATCCTCACAGTGCCACTGGGGAAGACAGAAAAGTATTAGCATTTCTGCTTTACAAAGAAACTGAAACCATGTGTGTTTGATACCACGGAACTATTAAATGTCAGAGGCAGGATTAGTAAACTAGTCCTTTGAGTTTATCTTTTATAGGGATAATCTTGACTAGTGAAATAGTGAGCTTTATTTTTGCTGTTGCACAGTAGTATACTATAGCCCAGGGAAGGTAACTTCCAAGATAATTCTTTATTCTGCTTCTTAGTGTCTGCAGCTAACCTTTTGGTTTTAGGGAATGACTGCTTTACCCGTGATTGCCATTCATCTAATCTGACATAATTCCCAATAATAAAATAATAAAGATATGGTTGCATGCTATTGAAGTTTGATTTACACTGCTAATATAACATAGAGCGAAGAGTCTGATGATTCTGCCTGAAGAATATCTTTCTGTATCAATCTCTTTAAGAAGCCTTTGCACCTCTACCAGTGATGTACTGAGTATAAAGGTGTTAATCATGCAAAAATGAGGTGTAAGTATAGGAACTGCTTCCAGTGGTAAGTGACTGTGGCAGAAGTGAACCAGCACTGTCCATAAACTTAACTGTACTTGAATTTCTGTTCCCAGCAGCCTAATTTCAGGCTGCCCTCTAGCAATGTAGCTGTCTGGGAACATGAAAGAGCAGGGAGGTTGTGGAGGTGCTCTGTCAGTCCTCCTCCTCCTCTGCTGCCTGAACCTCATTCCGGAGGTGGTGGTAGGGAACTAAACTGTGTGCTATCAGCAAAAGGCATAACGTCATACTGTCCTTCCATAGCCTTTCTTTTTCACCTTTTAAAATGCAGAAGACAAAGTTGAGCGTGGAAGGACCTGTGTTCAAGGGGAAGTATGCTAGCAGTGCTGTGTGTAGTATATAACTAAGCCCAGGCAAGGCACTTAAACATCTGAATGATGTATTTCTGGAACATCTTTTTACGTATTTTATATCCCAATTGAATAGCTGAAAACTGCATCTTTCTGAAGTAAATATTAGTATCAGAAGTTCAGTATGCTTTGCTGCAGTTGTTGGAAGATTTTTCTTTTAAAAAAACATTAAATTTGCATGTTGTACCGAAGAGGAGAAGTTGTGCAGTGGATGCCAGTAAGCGTGCTGCTTCAGCAAGGAGTAAAGTTATCTCAAAAAATGCTGTCTTGGAAGTCTGCAAGAAGGTGCATTGTAGGTTTGTAATAAGCACCTAGTAGGATCTGTCCTGCTGCTGTGTTTGTGCATAAATCAGCACATGATAAAGATGGAACTGCCAACATAGGTGATCGAATACTATGTCTCCGCTGGGGTACTATTCAAGAGGCTTTTGTTCCGCTCCTCAGAGAAAACACACAAATATGCAAGTACCATCTAACTGAAAGAAAGATTCAGATTCTGTCTCACCTCCATCTAGCTGTAGTACAAAGGTTTCCTCTTTCCAGGTACTGCTTACTCTTTACTTCGCTTTGATTTCTGCAGGAGCTACTGGCTCTACCAACAGGTGTCAGTTAGTGAACAGCTTTCTGGGAATAAATTATTGCTTTTTGTGTTCATGAGGAAAAGAACCAGCAACATTATGAAGATCAGGTGTTTTCCCAGCATCCTGTTGGTTTTAATGCTTCTGTTTGACCTGCCTTCCACTTGCTTTCTCAGCATCTGCCGCTTGCTACAGCTCACTACTATCATTCAGTAGACCATAGATTGAATGGCTATTATGATGTGCTCAGTGCTGAGTTGTTAGGCTGACATCCTTTTGTGAAATCATAACCCAGTTCCACTTCCAGTTCCATAGGGTACTGACAAAACAAAAGATCTGCTAGAAATAGAGAAACTTGTTAAAAACTAGTTTGAAAGTAAACACTTTACTCTTTCAGAGGTAGTGATGTTCTTCTAGTGGATTTCCTCTCACATCCAGCAATCACCTGGAGAATAATGTGATTTAGTAAATATCAGAAGCTGAAAGCTACTATTGTAACAATTTACCTGTAATGAATATAATAGAAAATAAGATCCTGGTAAAAATGGGTAATTGAAGAAAGTCTTAACATATGGAACTAGATGATCTTTGAGGTCACTTCCAACCCAAAGCATTCTGTGATTCTGTGTAATTTGTTTGCATCCTTCCAGACAGTAAGTAGTTGAATAGAAGTACAAAAGGGATTGAAGAGAAGATTAGCTCAGTTCTCTAGGACTAATTGATTGTATGTGTGTTAATATCTTAACATATCTTTCTTGCATTAAAGATTTGAAAAAAACCCCTAACATTACAAGTAAAATTGAGTTACAGATGACTTATTCAGCCATGATAACTGTTCTGGTTGCCAGCAGATTATCATGCTGTTGCTAACAAATGCCATTTGTTCCATGATTGCAGTTTCAATTCTTCCTGCAAGTAAAATGTTAACAGACTTTCCTTGACTATAGACTTACCTTCCTGGTGAGTACTGTGCTTAAAAGAATCTCTGTTAAAGGTTTCCTTCTTTCTGAACTTCTCTTTATTTTATGCTTGTAAACCTACACAGTGGAAAATATTCAAACCCTACCAAGGCAGCAGGAGTTTTACTGTTCCCATGCAGTCCCTCCTCTAACAATTGCAACCACTCAAGTTTACTGCCCAGCACTGGGCATTCACCTCCCCAAGCTATCCAGGTAGCAGCAATCTTTCTTGTATGTGCAGGGTCTTTGCATTTAGGAGCATTTTAACATGACCTTAAATGTTATACAGGTCTGTAGTTGTCTGGATATGAAACCTTCTTTATGGGCATCAAAGAGAACAAAGTTATGCCATTCAATTGTTGGATTGTAGAGCACATGCATTTTCTTTAGTGTCGCTGTTGCCTCATTACGCTGCCAGTGGTGATGGAGTCCATTAAACCTGTGCACGCAAGAAAACTGAATGAACTCAGATAAATTAGATCAGCCCTCTTATGTAGACAATCTTAGTTTGGGGAAGAGTGTCTTCTAACAATTTAGATAAAGTAAACATAAGCCACTGTTACCCACAGAGGAGCTTGCATTGATTTTACTAAAGCACTTTCTAAATCTTTTTTTTTTTTCTACACTGATGCAATTCCCTTGTGTAGAGAAGAACTTATTAGGTTGTCTTTTTTTCCAGCACAACATTAAGAAACTTTCCAGAAGATCCCTATATTATCGATGAGGCTAGAAGGTGGCAAGCACTTTTTAGGCTCTCTTTTACATGTTCCTTTTGCATTTTCACAGCATGGAGCTGCGCTAACTGTGCAGACATAAAGGCTTACCCAAGTTTGTTTCAAGATAGGTTAAATGTGTTGCCTGTTGGTGGAGTCTGCTTTTCTCTGTTTACTGCAGTGCTGTGGGCTAAAATTGCAGACTTGGGTATCTAAGTTTGAATTCAGGAACTTGCCGTGGTCTAACTACCTACTTAGCTCATGTAATAGGAGCTCTTGCAATCAATTTCTATTTGGTGTAAACATTTTTAGAAAGCAAACCAGAATTTTAATTTTTAAAGTGTTGACATGTTATTGCAGTTCTTTATGCATTTTTACAAAAAAAAATATTTTCAGATGTGTATTATTTTTAATTGAAAACTACTTGAAACTTTACTTCAAAGCTAACTAAGGCAGTACTGTAAAGATGATGTTAAATTTCTCATTGCTGTCCAATATTAACGTTTTTACATCCTGCATGGTATCAGACTTGTAGGATTTAGTTCCAGAAAATGGTGATTGACAGTTGCTTGGTTTCTTGCAGAGGTTAGCATAAAATTCCAGAAGCTTAGATTGTTAAGTTGTGGTGCAGAAAAGAGACTTCTCTGAAGATTTTTTTTTTTCCTTTGGTAATGAAGGAGTAGCCCCTGTAGAGTTGTGAGAATAATGTTAGGGGAATTGTTCTAGGGTTAACACTTGTAAGATGTATTATCCATTTTCAATTTCCTGCAAGCTAGATGGATTTAGGTAATTATATTTAGATGCAAAAAATAACCACTTTAGGCACACAGTGATAATCATAGAAAAACGTCCATGATGTGCTAAAACCAATTTAATTGTTCAGCTGTACATGGATCTGAAGTGACAAAAATGTATTGTGTATTTAGGATGTTTATAATCAGGTCTGTGTGCATGGTGTTTGGTTGTTTTTGCTGTTCGAATGTGTTCCATTTCCATTGTTTGGGAAGATTCTTCTATTTGTGGGAGAAGTAAAAATAAGAAACCTGACTTGTAACCAGCATAAAGGTGAATGCTGAGCTTTTTGGGAGACATTTGTGTGATATGTGTATGCGCCTGAGGCAAAAAGAAAGGCTGATAATGACCCTTGTGATGAATCAATATTTTGTACTACAGATATTTAACTTGTAAGGTGGGAGGGGGAACTCCATTTTTTTTTTTAGATGCTTGTTTTATCTGGGCCACAAAATACACAAGTGTGCATTCCAGAATATATTGAAACTAGGGGCAAAGGTCTGCAGTGAACTTGGGATGAGCAGGCAGCTCCACTTATCGAAAGGCCACTGACCTGACTAGATATTTAGTTATTGACCTAAGTATTCTGCAAAAATCATGAAACCAAACTTTTGGGAAGAAAGCCTTAACACGTTGCACATAGGAACACTAAATGGATATATGTTCTAAGGGCATGTAGGTCTGTTCCCCAAAACTGTAGTTATATTTCATGGACGTGCTCCATTAAAATGTTTTACTCTCTTTAAAATAGTTTATTTTTAAATGTTTTAGATGGTTTGATATGATTGGTTTGAAAATCCTACGGATGATTAGGTCTCAAATGATATGCTTTACAATTGTGTGTATAAATATATCCTAACATCAGGCAGATTATTTCTGTTACACTAATGCATCTGTAGCATACATTTGCTAGTTATAAAATTAGATTTTTCTGAAACTGAAAGTACATGAGTTGAGCATAAAAACAGAGTAAAAATTGCAATCTTATAGTGAGAGAAAAGGTATTACTTAAATTTGTGTGCGTGTGTATCAGGTTACTACTTGCTGTTTTGGCATCATATTTTAGCTAATAATGCAATCACAAACTTCCTTACATCCTGTCATTGTATAAAAAAATTACTTGGAGTTTACTTGAAGATCTTAACAACAGGTGGATCTGTGTAATAATCATAGGAAAATGCTGCAATGGTAACTAACTTGCAGGTTAATGGGCTAATGCTTAATACATTTAGAAAGCAAACGTTTTGCTTTCTAAACATTTTCAATGCGCCATTAAGTTCAGAAAAAAAAAAAACCCTCCAACCGAGCAAGCTGGCAGCAAACTCTTGTGGGTTTTTTTTGTTTTGTTTTTAAATTGGTTGGAAGCAGCGTAGCTGAGGTACTGACAGGCTGACTCCTGCTCTTACCTCTGCTGTCAGAGTGGTTCCAAAGAATGTTTATCAATACTGTGATGGGCACTTTATATATATAAATATGCTGCCATATAATTAATAAAAAATACATTGTCACCGAAAGTAGAGGTGCTTGGAAGATACACTCTTCTGGTGACGAAAGCTGGAGAGGAGCTATTTCAGTTTTTGTTTCTGGGTACTTTAACGTGCTTGAAGTGGGCAGATATGTCATCAGAACTCAAAATTGGCTACCATTGTGGTGTGTTCTCAAAAAAAAATTTGGAAACGTTTTCAAATTGCTTTGAAATGGTCTAAATTTATGTATTTTAAGGGATATCAGTAGCTGTCAAATCAGTAATCCATGAGGTTACTTAGGAAGGGAAGAACAACTGTGAGGTACCAAGTACAGTGCTAAACATTGAGGGGTAGCTGCTTGCAAGCAGTGTCTACCCCTCTCCTACCCAACCCAGTTTTTCAAATGCTGTTTATCACAACTGTTTGCTGGATGTTGACAATACATGTAGTTTGTGGGGGTTTTTTTGTTTGCTTGGTTTTTGTTTTGTATTGTTTTTTACATTCGCTCTTACATTTTGTGCTTCATTGTTAAAAGCTTCCTCATCTTGTTCCTGTCCTTGGATCTCTCTTCTGTCAGTAGAACAGATGTGCTAGAGGCTGAGGAGAAGTGGCAAAACTAAAATCAATTATTTAGCAAGCTGAGTAGCGCACAGCTGCTAGTAAAAAATAGTTTCATCTTTGTATAATAGAATTTCATTAAAAGTAAAGTATAAAAACATTAATTTGACATTTTGTTTGAGAGGACGGAAAGAATGGAGAGTTCTGAGGAAATCACCAAATGTCACATGTCTAAGTTTGCTGAACAGCGTTCATGTTTTACATTTTAATCTTCTGTTGCATTCATATTAAAAATTAAATGTGTCATAATCAAAATAAAATACTTGCATTCACTATTCTTCTGGCTTCCCCCCCTCCAAAGCAGGTTATGTTTAAGCATCTGTTCTGGTTTGGCAAATGTTATATGCGCACAGAGAAGTTTTGTCCTACGGAGGAATGCAGGTATCTATCCTTCATGGAGGGATAAAGGTAGCTTAGCCCGATAACTATCACTGTTGGTTTTATAGTAAGATTAAGATAAGGGGTTAGAGGACAGCTTTTTTTAAACAAAGGTCATTAATAAATTGGCATTTAAATAACTGAATTGTCCTTTTCAAGACCTGATTTTGTGCAAAGTAAAAGTTGAGGCCAACAGGATAGTTTCGTTGTCTATGATGTTGGCAATACTACTGCCCTTCCACAAATTGAGATTTTTGCTGTAGTTGCTTGTTTGACAGCCAAAGTTCTCAACATTCCAGATGTTAATATTTCAGTCATTAATTTGTCTAAAGATCTTTTTTTTATTTCCATGGTTATATAAAAACTGTCTCTAGCTACAGTTTGTGATGCATACTGGGATTTAGTGCAATGTAGGGGGGAGGCTCATACAGCACAGTAATTAAGTAGAAACTTGGATTAACTGTGAAATGCTCTGCTGGACCATGCAGATGCTGCTGCTTGGCCTCACCTGTGTGACTGAGGTATATTATGTTTGGTGCCTATTTTTTGTCATGCACTGGTCTGCAATGTTTATTACACGGAGTTGTAGTGGCTGTAACTCTCAACTTGTGATAACTTAAAACCCTTAATGCCCAAACACTTCTGCATTCTGATTTTGTAATTCAGCACCATCCGTTCCTTTTATTGGTAAAACCTTGTGATGCCACCTTTCCTGGACACCATAAAGGCTATACCCACAGGACTCAGGAATAGTTTTAGATGCGAATCCATTAATTTTAACTTCTATATTCATTAGCTAAGGATTTAAGTACACTTTCAATAAATTAAAAAAAAAAGAAATTGGTTTTGTGTATTGTACTGCCAAATCTGCACTTAGTTTGTCTTGAGGACAACTTGTATAATTTCCCAGTTTGTGATAATTCTGTGCTGATATAAATCACCATTAGACATAAGGGTATTGTACTATCCTTGTAGACTACTGTTTATCATGACATGAGAAGATGCGACTGGATCTGATTCACACTTCTTTGAAGATTTTGTGAGTTTCTATCTCTAGAAGAATACTCAAGTGGTTTCTGGTGGCATTAAAAATTCCTTTTACAACAGCAAAATTCAGGACAGATAACTTGTCAAAGGGTAACTCTGGATTTTTTTGGCAGCAGAGTAGATATGCTTTAAATTAATTCCCTTTCAGATTCTACTTATCCATCCTGTTCAAAAGTTTGATGTAGTGGATAGTTTTATGGTTATATATGATCATGCTTATATTAGACCATCTTAATTTTTGGGGGGTGAAGTTTCACCAACAATAGCTGTTTCAGGCTGCTGCAGCTACCTCTTTGTCAAAGAATAGTGAAATAATCGTTAGTATTTAATTCTGAATTCCATCAGTGGACACATGGTCCCATAGCTCCTTGCTATGAGGTGGAATAAACTTCTTTCTCCTGGAAAAGAAAGAAAACAGAGAATTGCTGCTGTGAGCCTGGCAGAAAGCAGTTAAACTTGCTTCTCTGTGGAGCGTGAAATTTATGGCTCTTCTGTGCTGAAGTGAAGACACCAAGGCTGTGGTAGGGTTTGGGGTTGGCTTGTTTTTCTCTTCGCTCTCTGTAGTGGAAGGAGACATGATTGTTCATTGTCCGAGGGGAATCGCTTGTGTTGGCTTCCCCCTGTGGAGACACGGCACTGCCTGCTTGGCCTCGGCACGGTGTGACCCTGGTTGGTTTGTTCTTGCCTGCTGCGAGGGGAGGAAAAGGCAGGGAGCTGAATGGTTTCTCTGACCTTAGCTGAAGAGGGAAAGTTTCTCTTTTTTTTTTTTTTGTCTTTTTTTCTGTCGCTGAAAACATTGCTGTATAATTGTACTCCTGTTTCTTTGTGTCAGCAAGGAGGGGAAGGAGCTGTTGTCACCTTCTGCTGGGAAGGAGCACAGTTGGATGTCCTCTAGCTCTGAATCCAGGAACTCAGGCTTTTCAATGGGTAGACTTGTCTTCTGAAACTTTGTGATGGATGTGCTGATGCAAGGATCCAGGGCATCAAATGAAACAGCCATTTACTTCACAAGTCTGATCACCACTGTGTACTTGTATGTGCTAATGTCCAAAATAGTGTTCAGTGAAAGTAATATGTCTGTAGGAGGTAGGTCCTGCTGGTTTCCTTTGTTCCTTTTTGAATGAACTTAAATGATGTTGGGTACTTGTATTTGATAAGGACTCAGGACAAGGTCTACTTCCTGCAAATAAGGGTTTAGGATATGAACTGCTGTTTATATTTTTACTATATTCTATTCTGTAAAAAGCTAAATTTGGTAAATTGTGCTGACCTGACATCTTTTAGTCAAGATAAATTTTGAGAAGAAAAGACAATCCCAGTAAGGTCACCGATGGCCTCTCACAACACATATGATAAAGAGCATTCTTTTGGGCATGGGAAATGATGCAGTGTCTTTTCACCTAGTAAAAACCATTACTCAGGAATAACACAGTGTTATTTGTTAGTGAGAGTCTTTTTAGCTTGTAGATAGTAACAATATTAAGAGGGTGCCAAATAAGGGGAAGGAACTACAGAAGGCTTAAGACCACCACCCCAGGTGTGCCTCACAGCGGCAGAGCATGGGGGAAGGATCACCTCCCTCCACCACTGACAAGGCTCTGCCTATTGCAGCCCAGGGTGCTGCCATTCAAGTGGGGTGTTTCAGGCTCTTGCTACAGAGGCTGCCTGGTCTAGTGTCACCTGCATTCTGTAAGGATTCCGGAGGATTCTCTCCAAGTTGCACTGGCTTTCTAAAAAAATCAGACGAAAATGCAATACCTTAGAAATAAAAATCGAGATGGAGATTTAAAGTATTCAACAACTAGATATCCATAGATAAACAAGGTCATATAGAAACAAAAGGGATGAACTATTAAAATTGGCACATGCAGAGATCTACATGTGTACTCTTGTATGGCATGACAGTTTTTTGGAAAGAAATTTTACACACTTAAATTATGGTGCTTGTAGGAACAGTGATAAGAAAAGCAGGGATGGGATCTCATTGTAAGGGGAGAGATTAGCTCCGGTGTGCAGGTGAGAGAACCATTAACTCCATTGTAATTCTATCCACGAAGATCTGGATCCCCTGCGTATTCGTTTATTTATTTATTTTAAAGAACATCTCTTTATTGTCTGTTAACGCAGACATTAAAGCGGCTGAACGAGACTCGCTTTCTCCATTCTCCTTCCCTGAGGGCTGGTTTATTCTCTTCTACCCCCTTCTTTTCTTCCAAAATGCACGAAATACTTCCCTCTTAAATGAGTCCTGACAGAAGACTAAGAAGGAGAAAATTAAAGAAATCAACACAAATAATAATAAGTAATAATGCAGAAATATTTTCTTCAGTATTTGCCAGAACTTCAATCATTTAGCTATTCTCAGCCCTCCTAAATCTTTAACGTGATCTCCAGCTTGGATCAATTCTGTTCCTTAGTTATAAAGTATATCACCCAAATTTTGAAATTAGGGTAACATTAGCTGACATATTTTGGTTAAAATTCTATCAGTTCAAGGTAAGTTCAAACTTCTCTAAAGACGTAGTGTGGTGGTTTGGTTTTGTTTTGGGGTTTTTTGTTTGTGTGGGTTTTCACTTTTTTTTAATTTGTGAGTTTATTCATCTTTTATTTCTAAGAAATGACTTATCTTAAGGATTTCTGTAAGAACTTAGATGGAAGGATTGTACTCCTTATTCCTTTCAGTGCCTTTGAAAGTCTCAGTTTACAAGGCAAAAAAAAATTCCTTCATCTCTTATTTTCAATGAAGTGTAAGGAAAGCATTTCTAGAACTCATCTATGGAAGAGTGCATTAAAGTGGCATAAAAATGAAAGAAAAAAAATGAAGGAAAACTGTAGTCCAATCACTTCATTCTATCTTCAAAGACTTTACAGTTATTTTGGACTTTCGGTGTAATCTTTCTGGCTTTAGGATTAAATTAAATCAGTTTAAAAATCTGCTTTCAAATGAGTTTTCTGTTATAACCTCAAAGTGTATATAATTTGTAGGCTATGATCAATTTTGCTGAGTGTCCATCTTAATGGTGCTATGGATAGGTATTTGGGAATGAAATTCAACCCGATGTTTAGAACTGCTTTAGTGGTGTTCACTTCCTGCTTGAACCAGGAATATAGCTGATCTCAACAGAAAATATTGGTAATCACTAGGTGAAGTGAATTCATGTTTGCATGTCCTGCAAAAGCTCATGCAGACTACTTACCTGAATCTCTTCCAGACTTTCACAAGATTCTGATTAAGTCCCACATAAGCATTTCTGTATCTGGTTGTTACAGCGGAGGGGAAAAGACCATATTGTGTCAAAAAATGTTTCCTGGGTTATTGTAAAATGAAGGAAGAGGATGGCAAAGCTACCATGGACTTCACTGTCCCAAGGTTTTGCTTGCCTACAGTATCAAATTTTCTTGACTGACATGCTTCAGTTGAGTTGAGGGATCTCTGCTTGTCTGACTGCCCTCCCAAATGCTGCTTCCTCCTACCAACTATCAAGGAAAAGCTGGAGAGGAAGAAAAGCTTTTCAAGGATTTCCTCACAGACTGTGTGTCCCTCCAAAAGCTGGGCAGATCTCAGACGTGTGACATAGGACACATCACCTCTTGTCACTGGTGGGCTCCCTTTGATGCTGTCAGGCCCAGAGAAAAGACAGTGGGAATTTAAAGGAGGCTTGTGATATGTTGCAGCAGTGCTGCTAGCTTGCACCTCTGTTTCAGAAAAAACATCATTCTCCTGTTTTCCCTCCTGCATACGTGCGCTTGACAAGCTTGCTCTTTGCAGCTAAGGAATGGAGCATCACTCTTACCCTCTCTCTTCCCAACCATTCATCCTGTATTTCAAACACTATTATTTTCCCAGAAATTATTTTTCTACAGAAATAATGCATCCTAAAAAATCTTGCCTATAAAGAATAAGAGCAAACATCACTGTGTGTTTGTGTTGGGGGGAGGTGTTTAAAGCATGAGCAAGGAGGTCATGAGTAGGATAAGTAATGCGGCCAGGTTTTGAGCTTTGTTCAACACAGACTCCACCTATGAGCTAAAATTCCTTGCAATTTCTTTCCTGCAAGTTCTTTTACTCCTCTCTCAAAGAACCTGTGCATTTAGTCCTTGTCCCCTAATGATAGAATAGCTGGGAAGAAGCATATGCTGTCTTTGCGTGCAGCTGGAGTAAGATTTGACTGACCAGCTGCCAGTATGATCAAGTATAAAATGATTGCTTCTGTTGGGAGGGTGAGGGTATTGATTTGGACTGCCCTCTAGTACCTTCCCATCAATTCTTATATAACATGTAGTACTCAAATTATCTTTTGGACCTCTTCTTTTTTTCTGATCTTGTTGAAATGGGCCAGTGAACCCACAAAACTATTAGTGCCAAAATGATGACTGGTAGGTGGCTGGAAAGACGACAAAAATTTGTGTGTCGCTTTAGGAAACTAGTAAAAATCTGACTATTTAGATTAGGTTCAATTAGGCAACATGTATTTGTCAATGAGTGGCATTCTTTGAATAACTTTTCAGTTGTAAAGTTCTGTGAGAGGCTGTGTGTGGTGACCATACTTAAGTGAATATATCCTCTCCAGAAGAAATACCTTGTGGGGGGAAAAAGCATTTCAGTTTCCTTTCAATTCAGGAAGGAAAAACTAATAAAATGAAGATAACTTTTTTAGGCAATGTTTTGTTTTTGGTTTTTTTTTTTAAAGAGCAAGAAGGCACATAAACACTTCTTATTCTGGAATAAGAATATCAATTAACTGAAAAAAAATAATTAGATAAAAACATGTACATGTTTTGCAGGTTCTTCACCGGAGTGGTTTGTAAGCTAACTTAAATGAAGTGCAAAGCTTTTTGAGAACGAAAAGATCTGTTTCTTCTGGACTTAATTATAGAACATAGTCATGTCCTAATATGTATCTTTGTGAATTATTCTTCATTTGTTACCAAAGAGTCTTAAAAATACTTCAACGTTAACAGACACTGAGGTAGCAATGGAAGATTACCTGAAGTGAATTTAAAAATCAACTCTCATACTGCTTCATAAAAGTTTAAAAATTTGAGATGACTACTTAATTCTTCCAAATTGATTAACATCTAGATTTCACCAAGGATTAGTCTTGTGGGGAATTGTTAATGTTATGCCAATCATCTTAATTCTGAGTAATAACTGGAAGGTAGTAGCAACATAGTGATGGGTCTATGGATGCAAAAGAGCATTCAGTATCCAATCTAACAAGTGTTTAAATCTGTGCACAGTACAAAACTTTGCCTACATTTTGAATGAAATTCAGCCACTTCAGCGGCTAAGTCAAAGGTCCTGCTGTGACATGATGTTTTAGAGATATAAAGTTTGTTACAGACAAGGTAACTCATGCAATTTCAAAGCTTGTTTCTAACTGGCTAAAGAATGACAAAATTTTGGTGTTCATGTAATATTTTTAAATTACATACTAGGGAAAAGCATGCTTGCTGCTCAGCATATATTGAAAGAGACAAGTCCCAAGTAATTAATAAAATAAGTTATATATTTTAGGGAAAAGGCACACAGTGAAACAGAAACATTTACTAATGATAGCACAAATACTCTGTGTGAATTTAGAGGTTTGCTCTTTATGCTGGTTTTGGTTACATAATACTGTATGTGTCCACTAAATTTCTGTAACCATGTATTTATTTCTAGGATGCTTTTTTTTAAAAAAATAAAACAAAACATAACCAACTGTTTTCCTTAGCAAACATAACATCCTTCTAAGCAGAAAATGTGTGTGTGACTGTGTGTGAAATTATAATAACGGGGTAAGTCTCTCAACATAAAAATCAAGGTACCTTTCATCCTTCCCTATGATACCTTTTGAAATCCCCTCCAAGAAGTTTTTGAAAAATTCGGGACAAGTTTGCTGTTGATTGCAGGGTGAAAACAAATACATACAAAGGTATGTACGCAAAGGTATAAAGCCAATGATTATTCTGTTGCCATATGGCTACTGTTTGACCCATTCTATGCCTCATGAGACGTATGCGTTGTGGAACCAGTAGGGAAAGACAGACATAGTGCACGAAGCCTGCTGATCTTGGTGAGAGCACGTTATGTGACATGTTGCCCCAAGCAGAAAGCTATGCTGTGCGCACAATCCTGGTTAAGTGGCATTTATTCTGCCTGGGTTCTGACAATGCTGTTTCAATTACAGAGGACTTTATTTCCCCTTACTACCTCAGAAAGTTCATGTGGTGTCTTAGCATCACTGAAGACTTTAAGCTTAATGACCTTTCTTCTCTTTAAAAGCGCTGTTAGCCTGATCAGTGGAAAAAGATCACGTACATTGTGATCTGCCTATTTTTATGCTAGTCTGAGAAAGCTTGGTTTGCAATTGATCGTTTATTCAACGCAAAGAACATTTGTGATACTGTCCTGTGTATGTCCAACCTAGATATAGTCCATTGCAAAATGTCCTGATTTTGGGACCACTATAAACCTGCTGTAAAGATGGTCTAGTCAATACAAAAATACCATGTCTAGATTCAGGATATACACTGACTATAATTGGTATTTTGATGTTAGTAGATGACAGTTAAACATGGGTACTCCTACAAATCTGTCTTTTTGAGGACATACGAGAGCTGATCATGAGTTTTATTTCTTTGCTTGCTAAATGCTTTTGCAGGTATTTCTGAAGGGAACTAAAAACCCCCAACCAACAAAAAAACCCTGCCTTCCTCTGCTGAACTCTTTAAATAAGGAGTCATGAATGATTAATAAAGCCTTTGACACAATTTCCCACAGCATTCCCCTGGAGACACTGGCTGTTCATGGTTTGGACAGGTGTTTGCTTCGCTGGATAAATCACTGGCTGGATGGTTTGGCCAAAGAGTGGTAGTGAGTGGAGTTAAGTGCAATTGGTGGCTGGTCACAGACTGTGTCGTACATGGCTCGTTACTGGTGCCAGGTCTCTTCAATATCTTTCCCAATGATCCAAACGGATGGAGTGCATCCTCAATAGGTCTGCAGACAACCCCAAGTCAGACGGGAGTGTTGATGTGCTTGAGGGTAGGACAGCTCTACAGAGGGTTCTGGACATGCTGGATCAGTGGGGTGAGGCCAGTTGCATGGGGTTCAACAAGGCCAAGTGGTAGGTCCTTCACTTGTGTCACAACAACCCCATGTGGTGCTATAGGCTGGGGGATGAGTGTCTGGAAAGCTGTCAGGTGGAAAAGATTCTGGGACTATTGGTCTAGAGTTAGCTGAATGAGCCAGCAGTATGTCAAGGTGACTGAGAAGGCCAACAGCATTCTGGCTTGTATCAGAAGTAGCATGGCCGTCAGGACTGGGGAAATGATTGTCCCTCTGTATTCTGCCCTACTGAGGCTGCACATTAGGTATTATGTTCACTTTTGGGTGGCTCATGACATTGAGCTGCTGAAGCATGTCCAGAGAAGGGCAGCAAAGCTGTCTGAAGGGTCAAGAGCACAAGTCTGATGAGTGGCTGAGAGAACTGAGGCTCTCTACAACTACCTGAAAGGAGATTGTTACCAGGTGGGTGTTGGTCTCTTCTCCTAAGTTACAAGCAATAGGACATGAGGAAATGGCCTCAAGTTGTGCAGGGGAGCTTTAGCTTGGATATTAGGAAAAATTTATTCACCAAAAATGCTGTCAGCCTGGTCCAATGCCTGGCCAGGGAAGTAGTTGAATAACCATCCCTAGAGGTATTTAAAACATGTGTAGATGTAGTGCTCGGAGATGGCTGAATGGTTGGACTTGATGATCTTAAGAGTCTTTTCCAACCCAAACTATTCTATGTTTCTATTATTATTCTGTCTTGAATCAATGTATACATTCATCTACTGGAAAAAACAGCTATGTAGCTGGCATATACTTTGTTCCATACAGCAATGAGAACATTGATGTGTTTGCGTCATCCTGGGGCAAAAGCCTACAAATGCAAAAAGAGCACAAGCTGCCTGTATTGGACACCAGAAAGATTTAGGTGATGATGGCCACTAGGCAGAAAGTGGAAAAGGTTATATCAACAAACAAGTGTCACTTTATTGTGTTTTGGGTTTTTCTTATAATAAAATAAACCAGTTCAGTTGAGTCAGCAATCTAGTCTTAATTTTCTCATAGACGCTGAGTTCTGTAGCAGTAGGCATTGGTGGCAAATCCTCTCTGGTGCAGATTATTCTAGGCCTGCTTGGTCCTGACATGACTGCAGTTAGATGTTCTGTATTATTCTCTTGCCTGGACATTAGCAAAGTTGTCCGCTGAGCCACAGAGGTGTAAGCCAACAGGTTATTTCAACTAGTGCTACACTACAGTCCATCTCAATGGCATCTACAAACAGATCTATTAGTCTGTACATGAATATACACAAGGTATCTATTGCATGTCATGTAAAATTATTTTATTGTTCTCTGGCTCTATCCCCGTCAAAATAAGGATAAAACATAAAAATTATAGAATGGTATGTAATCATGTGAACACTTAAATATATATGTATGCACATCTATATGCATAGACACATATGAGTTCTCTTTACAATGTACGAAGTATAAAGAAACAGAGATGATGACAGTGAACTTAAAACACTTCTGTAAAGAGTTCATGTGCTTTGGGTATGAAAACTGCTTAAGAATCAGCCAATTAGAAGAGGGACTTAGAATGAAGGTTAAACACATAGACAAGTTTAAATACTCTCAGGTACTTGTAATATGCTAATTTTAAACGGTAACGCTTTAATCAGCAAATATTCAATAGCTGATGAGAAAGATCATTTCATTGTGAAGTGAACTTAAGAAAAACATTCTCTGAGAAGATAATCGCCTACTAGTAAATTGCTGTTTAGGTAAGACTTGCTGTTGCAAGAGAATTAATGGCAATGTCCTATACCAGTCCCAGTATTTTTAAGATTCCCAGTGTACTGTGAGATAAGGTGTTATGCAGGTAGAATTTTTTCCGTACTGGATGGTGATGTCTATAACTACGTTGCCCTTCGAGACTAGTTCGCATGCAGTTGCTGGTATCGCACCGTTCGGCAGCCTGCTGCAGATAAGAATGAATGATGATGCCCCAGATTTTAATGGAAATTTTAGAGTGTGTGTAGCAGTAGGGTGCAGTCTTCAGCAGAGAAAAACGAGCTGACTTGCAGGCATGAGGGGTCATCAGGAAAGATAAAGAAATAGGACATATACTCCAGGCTAGGCAAGGCTTTTTAAAGGATATTATGGAAATGAGGAAGAACCGATTTAATTTTTCTAATGTCACTCCATTTAACTTTAAAGTACAAG
The DNA here is from genome assembly GCF_964237585.1 of Gallinula chloropus. Taxonomy (NCBI): domain Eukaryota; kingdom Metazoa; phylum Chordata; class Aves; order Gruiformes; family Rallidae; genus Gallinula; species Gallinula chloropus. The sequence goes on from NC_140085.1 coordinate 124,928,708, forward strand.
GTCAAGGTACTGTGTTTTTTGTAATGATTAAAGATTTGGGCTGTTATTTTTGTTGGAACTGTTGAATGTTGATGTTGGCAAAGACTGCGTCAGAACCATGTAGCAGCTCCTCCCAAAGTTATGTTAGAGAAAAAGATAGATTTGATAACCAGTATCATTTTCATCCTGGTAGTCCAATTACTTTAAGAGTCCTCTCTTGAAAGTTAGCTTGATCCCCAAACAGTAACGTATCTTATTTTTACATAAATCTATAAAAAATACATTAATCATTTAGCAGATGTGAAAACAGTTCCCATTACAGTAAAATCTCAGTGCTTCTTCATTAGTGAAACCTGATTTACCCATTAAATGCGAGACTTTACAATGCATCAGGTTTGTGATACTGTCAGGGCTTTTAGAAGTTGTGATGAATAGACTGAAATTTTACTCCAAATCCTCATGGAAACATTTTATTTCGAATGAGAAAGGGTGATGCTGTACCTCTCCTGAATAAGCACATAAAACCAAAAACTGGGCTAAAAATTTTCCAGATGCATTCATCCGAGAAGGGGAGGACAGCATAGATGTTAGAAAACTTTTCATTCTTTTCCTGTCTAAAGATAGAACAAATCATTAAGGAGTTGTAACATCAATATATAAATAAATGCAAGGTATGAATGGTGCATTTCCTTTCTAAATAAATACATTTGCTTTCTGTTGAGTCTCTCTCAGAACCACCTGCATGAGGCTAATGTGGCAGAGGGTGTAGTTTACAGTTACAGAGCCAGTCAGCTAGCAGTTAGGTATCCATGTCTGTACTGTACTGTGAAGTTGTTGCAACTGCTTAGTAGATTCATCTGGTGAGGTTTTAACTGCATCTTTGTTTAATAAGGATTGCAATTAGTGCAATCAGGCTCTCCTGACCAAGCCTAGTGAGGGAAGAGGTGCACTATCTTTTTTTACTCTTTAAATCTTTAACAGGTAGCCACACTCCAAAGCCTAAGAAAAACGACTTGTCCTCACCCGATATTCTCCAGTGTATGCTAATTTAAACTATGGCTGTCTGCAGGCTGCCACTCAGATTTTATGAAAATCCTCTCTAGTTCCTAGAAGCTGTAAGCCGTAGCTGTCACTTATTTAATTTGTGCCTTTATGTTGAGTATAATATATCAGGAGCGGTGCAGAGCGCTGTGTAATACTGGTTGTTCAGTCCACTACAGAGTCTCTTGAGTAGCCCTAGTTTGTCAAGGGACTCTGTTTTCATATAGATCTGGCAGGCAAGGTAACTCTATGAAGTTGGTGGAAAAACATCCGGAAAGTTTTGAAATTTCACAGAAGCTTTACTTTGATTCAGTCCTCTCTTCATCACCATCATCATCATCATAAGCATCATCATCATATATAGTTAAACATATGTGGGGGAGGGAATTTAGTGTTGGGACAGGAGAGAGAATTAGAAGGTAAGTGGAACAGGTCTACCAGTCAGAACCCCTGAGACACACACCGGAGCTTAGCTCTTATTTTTGTAAAAGTTTGCTGTACACACAAAGTTTGGGGGATGATCTACTGGAGAAGAGCTCTATGGAGAAGGACCTGGGCGTCCTGGTAGATGACAGGTTGGCCATGAGCCAGCAGTGTGCCCTGGTGGCTAAGAGAGCCGATGGGTTCCTGGGGTGTATCAGGAGGAGTGTGGCCAGCAGGTCAAAGGAGGTGATCCTCCCCCTCTACTCTGCCCTGGTCAGGCCTCACCTGGAGTACTGTGTCCAGTTCTGGGCTCCCTGGTACAAAAAGGACAGGGATGTCCTTGAGAGAGTCCAGAGAAGGGTTACGAAGATGATTAAGGGCCTGGAGCATCTCCCCTATGAGGAGAGGCTGAATAAGCTGGGGCTGTTCAGTCTTGAGAAGAGAAGACTAAAAGGGGGATCTAATTAATGTCTATAAGTATCTTAAGCATGGAATGTAGGGGGAATTAGCCAACCCTTTTTCAGTGGTCTGTGGAGACAGGACAAGGGGCAATGGCTGCAAGTTGGAGCACAGGAAGTTCCGCACCAACATGTGGAAGAACTTTTTCCCAGTGAGGGTGACAGAGCCCTGGCACAGGCTGCCCAGGGAGGTGGTGGAGTCTCCATCTCTGGAGATATTCAAGACCTGCCTGGACACCTATCTGTGCAATATGAGCTAGGGAGCTGCTTTGGCAGGGGGGGTGGACCCGATGATCTCTCGAGGTCCCTTCCAACCCCTATGATTCTGTGATTCTGTGATATAAACCAGAAATGTGACATATTCAAATCTTAAGGCATACATGTGTGGGTAGAGCTTTCATTAAACTTGTATCAATTTACTTCTGTATCTTTTTTTTTTTTTTTTAGCAGAAGGGAATTTTGAAAATGCAGTGTCTGTTGGAAATTAGCTTTTGAAAATAGGTCAGGGAAAATAAGAACAAAAGAAAAAGTCATAGATTTGTTATTCCATTTTTAAAAATACATGCATAAATTTTACACATCTTTTCCCATGTCCTCATAGCAGTGACTTGAACCAGGCAACGCTGCTGTTCAGAGATTTTTGCTTACGTTTTAAAGGGAGTGTATGTGTTTCTAAATTACTAGTGATAATTTTTTGTAAAATACGGTTTAAACTTCAGAACTACACAGTGTGCCATTCAACAAATTAATGTCTTTGGTACAAACAGCTAGCACAAACGAGAGAGCACAAATACACTTACTCTAACTACCTTTTCTGGAGAAGAGACCTGCATCTGTGTTAGCCCTATGAGTCATTAGTGTGAAAGACATTTGCTTTTGAGCCATGTCCCAATTTTATGCTCCTTTCCATATCTAGAATTTTCTGAGATCAATGAAGAGAGTGGTTTGTCTTTAAATCCTGATCTATTTACATGCTAGTTTTAGCTCAGCTGAAGGCCTGTCAAAAAGAGAGATCTCAAATCTTGGCAAAGGTAAGGGCCAAGAAAGTCCCTGAAAAGGGGATGACTGTACCATAGAGCTTCTACATACTGTGAGTATATTGTTGCTGCTTTCCCTGTCAAGAGCCTTTCGTGTGCCTAACAGATAGAATAAAGGTATAGCGATGGAAATGAGGTGTAAAAAGAGAAGTTAATATTTAAAGACAAGACAAATAGCATATGATTTTGCAATTCAATGTATTTTCTCAGTTTTCAGCTATAGTAAAGATAACTTGTCTTCTTCCACTACCAAAGAAGTTGTCACTGATTCAGAATTATTCAAATGATGCAAAACTCAACACTTCTTTAAATAGAAAAAAACCAGCTCATCTGTCTGTCTCAGACTTAAAACTTTGAATAGTGCTGTGTTCTCAGTGATTCAAGGGGTAGGTTGATCTGAATTTTATGTCCCAACCCCTCTCTCCCGGCTTCTAAGTGGAGGGCTTCTAACAGTTTGTATTTCCGTGCATAGAAGTTCCCTTTTTGTCTTACAAATTGTAGGAGTTGTTGCCATTTTCTTGTTTGAAATTGCTTATTATAAATAACACACTGTCTTCGGTGTAGGACAGCTTTCTGAAATACTGTTCTATACGTATAGATCTGTTTCTTATCATGCTCTTCTTTTAGGCTTCAAAACACTTCACTTGAAACACATTCTTTTTGTCTGACTTAAACTTCCAATGGAGATCGTGCATGCTGAGAAACCCAGCATTTTTAGTATGATCTCTGTCTAAAGGAATCGTGTTGTCTAGGGTCTCTAGAGCAGCTTGAAGTGTGTATGTTATTTACAAAAGCTGTGTTCTCGTTTAAAATCCCATTGTGTTATGCATGTTATCACTGACAACCCTTTTGGGAAGTATCCTTCTGCCATCGTTCCGGTGTGGTTATTTACCCGAACAAATAGTTATCTTCTTGATTCCACACTAGAAGAATGAATTATGTAACTTCAATCTCTGCAGGTTTTTGATGGGCTTAACCTATCATTTTGACTAGTATCAGGATCTTGGAAAGGTTAAAAAAAGAAAACAAAAGGAACAAATCCCAACTGCAAAAACCTCTAAAACCACCCCTACCACCCCTGCCAAACTGCGTCTTGTCGAAGTTTCTACTTCACATAATGCTGCTGTTCTATATCCTTCACAAATCAGGGAGTATACAATAAGGAAAAGCAGGGGGTCTCAGTCATTGGAAAGCTGTGACTAAATCATATCTTACCTTTTATTTTGTCTTGTGAATGTCCAGTTTCACATTAAGGAAACCATGCAGGCCCTCAGTGAAATCAGGCTCCTCTTGCCTCTATTTGGGGGTAACTTTCTCACCAGAATTTACTTCAGCTTTCTTCCTATCTGAGGGTTGATGCTATGTTCATAAGAGATTTTAATGTTCAGGACAGTGGAGTTTGATCAGCAGTTACTTTAATTGGGAAGTAATCAAGTCTTAGAGCATATCTATCATGAAAAGTGAAACATTGGAGTTGCTTCAGGACTCTCTCTTATAGAAGTAAGCATATGCTTAGGATGTTCCTGTGTTATGGCATGTAAAACAGCATGAAATAAACCTTTGGGTTTTGCTATTAACAATAGGTTTAGTTTTGCGTTTAATTATACCCTTTGTTTACTTTCCTGTCTGGTCTCTGGAATGATGCATTTTAGTTGGTGTCTTTAATCTTTACAAACTCATAAAATATCTTGATAGGCTGGTATTTATCCTGGCTTCCTATTTGTCTTTATGCAACAAAATATTATCTTTCATGTTATTTGCTGTTTTATGATACAGTGATTAATTAAAAGAAAACACTTGAACTAATTCAAGGATATCTATATGAGAGTGACAGATTTAATAATTATGATGGTTTAAGGATTTTCAGATGGCAGCTTTGTATCAATATTTTATTTTGAGACTATTAACTCCTGATAGGCTGAAAGTATGAGACTTCTGTACAAAAAAAAAACCAAACCAACGTAAACCCCTTCCATAGCATTTCTGCAGACTGGAAAGTAGACAAGCCACAAAGAGGTGGCATGTGAACCTCAGTGAACTGTTTTTCCCTCGCACCTCCCAAAAGTACAAGCCTTGTGCATAGACCTGTGCCTCTGGCCCTGGAGGGTCAGACATCTGCTGTGAGTGCTCCCCTCCCTTACCTGTTTTTTGGGCACTGCTGAACCAGAAGGTCTTGGAGGGACTTTTTTCAGCTGTTTTTTCTGCATAAATGGAGCTGATGAGGTTTCATAGTTTGCCTTCAGTCTCTCTCATAACATGGTCTGTAATGATTATTTTTTTTTTAATTCACTGTTCAGTTTTAATAAAATTGGAAGCAGAAGTAGAGATTTCCAAGTAATACAAGCCTTAGAATATCTGTAGCTGTGTAGAACATGACTCAGTGTTGGCACTGAGTGTGAGGGAGACAAGCAGAGGTCAAAAGTTAAATGTTTCCTTGGGTAGCAACCCACGAGCCAAGAGGAGAATGAATCTTGGTTTACAGACTGTCATGTTCTTACTCTGCCTTGCCTAGTTGAGAGAGATGGAAGAGCTGGACTTGTAGTGGGAGGTGTGGGGGAGACCGAGGACAAGGAAAGCATAAAACCTACATTAGGTCATTTCTTAGAGAATTATTTGTTTTCTTTTTCCCTGCATTTGTCCTGCAGGCAAGAATAACCTGCAGGACAGGTGGGCCATTGCATAAGTATCCTGTGTTTCAAATTGCTGTGAGGTGACTCATGGGGGAGGTCTTCCCTGAGAAGCCAAAGAAGGAAGGGTGGGTTCTTAGCCTTGGTGAAGCAACAAGATCTGTTGCTTACATTTCAAATCCTACGTGAGAATAAAGAACTAATGTTTTGAATGTGGACTGTGCAGCTGTTGGCATGACACATTGAGGATTTTAAATAAGAAAATGTTATGGATTATTGCCACAGAGACCTCTGTGAACTCTTTCTAAGAACTGTCATGCTGAATCCCATATTTGATTTAATTTTTTATGCCTAGAAAAATTGTTTATTGTGGTAGTTCTCTAAGGCATGCAGACTCAATCCTGTAGCTGCTAGTGATTCTGCAGAAAAATAGAAATGAAGTAGTGGATTTTATATCTAAATAAGTAATTTGTTATTTTATGTTAAGGTTAGCCGTCTATACGAGCTATGCACTGTACTCTGTGTTAGATAAGAAGTATCATATTGAATTGAAGTATCATATTGAATTGAAGACAAATACTTATTTTTTTATCTTACAAATGACCGTGAAGCAGAATTATCTGAGGTTAGGGAAATAGCTAATTCAGGAAACTGCAAACACTTAATTCTGCCCAAAATATTTGTGGAATATGCTAAGAACAGTTTAATCAATTCTCATATTTTAAGGGACAAAGTCAGTTTTGAAGGCTGCAAAGAACATATCTGTTGTTTCTCATGTTTCCTAGTGATTTATTAAATTATTAGCAATATCTAGTTTCATCTAACTTAAATGGGATTTCAGTGATTTATTGACTCACTTGGAGAAATTCTAGCCCTTCAGCTAGAAGTCAATATATTGATTTTAAAACAGAATAAATTATTCTGCCATTGACAACCATTTTCTCCTGCTGTGAGAGGTGGTGCAACACCAAAAATATCTTTATTGGTTCTATTAAAATTTGTAGTACATCTCTAGCATAGTATTTAAGGTAGTGTTGTGTGTTTATTGTATTCCTTACAGTATTGATACAAAACAAGTAGGCAAAATAATTTGTATCTATGGACTTAATTTTAAATTAATTTTGGAAAGACTATATACTAGAAGATGGGCTCCTTTTTTTGTAGTAAAACTTACTTTTCACTTTGATTGTTTTGAAAAGTTAAACTGAAGGATTCTATCTGTCCCAGTTCTTTGTTAGGATGTAATGTGCTTTTGTCATATTAGTTAAGTTCACACATTCACTAAAAAATGAGTTATTTCTTTGACAAGGAAGTATTTATTAAAAGCAAGATGAAATATGCTGATTGAAAATGTGTTCCAATATAGAATTCACTGTAATACTGAAGTGTAGCAATTTGTGAATAAACCCAAAGAAACTCCACCAACATTCCCTAAATAAAACTCTTTTCTTTTTTTGTGAAACATTGTGCTTTTCCTGTCTGTAGCTCCCTACATAAAAAAATTAGAAGGCATTGATCAATAAAGGCATTTAAGGCCAGGTGAGATGGAGCTGGAATTAGATGACCCAAAACGCATTCATTGATTCTATGAATATTATCTTTCAATTATTACAACACTGATGCTTTATTTATGCATTATTCAAATAATCTATGCTTTATTCAAATAATCTAGTGTTAATCTAGTATTAATATAGTATTGGTATGTTCCTTTCATCCTCAGATACAACCAGGAATAATGATTTGATGTCATGAAAATGAGCTGTAAATGGTACTGGTGTAGTTTTGACTCATCTTTACTAAACATGGAAAACTGTACTCATGACTATAAGTTTTAGAAATTTAGAAGTTGGCAGACATTATACATTATCCTTAGAAAGTGAAAGGGAGTCTGATTTTTCTTAATTTGTTAGGTGTCTTCCCATCCAATGTTACTTGGTAGAAGTACAGGTAGGTTTTTTGGGTGGTTTTTTTTTTTTTTTTTCCCCCCCCAAAGCCACTTTGTTGGGACCTTGTTGAGAGTAGCCCTCAGCATCATGAGCCAGGGAAGCTGAAATTATTAACATCCTAGAATTTCACGCTTTTGATTCATATATTTGTATGGGTCAGTTCTCCAGCAAACCGCCATAACCTTCTGAAGTATCTTAGTAGATAAACCATGTAAATGAACTTTTTCTTGGTTGTGTTTATAAGACTATATGAAATAGTGACATGTCTTGAGAAAGAGATGGAATGTTTTCTGAATTCAGGACAAGTTTGTTGCTTCCTGTATCCCCTTCGTTAGTCTGACATTCCTCTGTTCTCAACACACATTTCTCTTGGATTTGATACATTCATTTTGATACCACCTCCGTTTGAACATGTGAGACGAGTCAAACTAAAGTTAATTGCCTAGCACAGAAGTTGGAATGCCTATAAGGGTTATCACAGCTGATTTGATTATAGTGGACTCGTTGATAGTGCTCAATGTGTTGCTTTGTTAAAGAAAAAAAATTTCTAAACTTTGATGTTTAAAACTCAGTCTGCTTCTCTTCACCTCAAAGATCAGGATGCCAAAATGCGTGTTTTCTGCTAAAAGTAAATTTTATACTAAACATATTGATATGCATTTTGAAAATGGGGTTCTGTACTGAGAAAAATATTAACATTAAATATGCAATGAACATCAGTTCCTGAAAGTCTTATTATGTTTATAATATCAACTGCTTTGAAGCAAGCTGATGAATTTAGCAATCAGAAATGAAATTATGGGAATATGTAAATCAGATATCCCTTGAGTAGCAACACTGGCATGCTTAGGAAAGCATTTGAATTAATAAAAGATCAGACCCCAAATGCTATAATTATGCTTTGAAGAAGTAGCAAGACGGATGAGCAGGCTAAGTCTATTAGAGACTGAAGAAAACAAGTGTAGGGGTAGACAATCGCCCCAGTGGTTGTTACAGGGAGTAAAGATGGTCTCCTTAAATTAATCTGTCTCATCTGGGACAGAAAGCCTCTCCTCCAACAGCACTAAAAGAGCTAAAGTAACAGCTGTGAGGAATCCAGAGGTGGTAGGATATGAAAGGTGAAGGCAGGACCAGCAAAATCAAAACATTGAAGATTACATGGTAGCTCTTCTCAAACCAGTTTGGTTTGTCATCTGTCCCTTGCCACTAACATTCTCCCATGAGTTAGTATTGCTCCAAGGCATGGGGCAAACATTGCTTTAATGGCAACAGGAGGAGAAGAAGGAGGTGGACAATTAATTCTGGCTGCCAAAATCCTTCAATAAATGATTTGGTGGGCATTTTTAGGTCTGTCTTAGTGAAAGAAGTTGACCTTATGTTATATTGTACTTCTAATGTAAGCAGGAAAATAACTTTGTTGCTATAATATACACTTTTTCCCTTTCTTTTTGAAAAATTAGTATTTCCACTGGCTTGGCTTATTTTTCCACTTCTAGCCGAGCTGAAATTTCAGGCAATGTTTGTGTTTTCCCTATGTTATCTCATTGAAACAGTACCTGTGTTTGTTCAGATATTGCTGTAGCACAAGGCCATAATGCAGTGATGCATGACAAGTACATTATTAAGGGAGGCTGTACATGGTACCTAATACAGTTTTACTGGTTTTGCACTGGAATTTGTCTGCATGTGAACAGTTGCAGTCCTAAACCCACTCATCCTCTTGTCTGTCACAGTAATTCTCCCCATCCAGGAAGCCACTTTTGCAAGCTGGATATTGCCCAGGATAGATTTATTTCCTTCTGACTTGCTACAGTTTCAGTCGAGTCACCAAATGCTGACCACTAATCCAAATCTTTTGCCATTATTTTTTCTTAAAAGCAAGCACAGCATTAGTGGTGGGTTTTTCTGTCTTACCTGATTTTGCACGGAATAATAATTAAAAAAAAAAATAATCCAGAAACATTTCTCATGCCTGTCAATAAAAAAAAAAAAAATTAATAACGTAGACCGAACATGCATGGATGTTTTGATTGAAAAAGTTTATATAGTATTTTAATTCAGCTTAAAATGACATGTAAAAGATATGAAAGAATATGCAAAGTGAGGTTTATATAAACAGTCTCCCAAACTCTTGAAGAGAGTGTTATCTGTAATAGTTTGTCTTAAAAGGAGGCTGTAAATGACCAAGACTAGAGAGTCAATAAATACAGCTTGTTCAATATTTCCAGTCTGTGACTTTTATGTAGTGGGCTAGGTTTTTTCATAGCCAGAGGCACTGACAAATTACAGTCTAGTAATTTCAGAAGACAGAGGTAATACATACAGCTTAAATATCATGACTGAAAGGGAAAGAGGATGCTGAGGCACACGTGTTTTATACCAGTGCTTCTAAAGATGAGGGGTGGTACTTTCAAGGTATATGGATTCCATAGGTAAGCAAATTGAGGTTTTCAAGTTTTTGAAGGATGGAGGTGTATGGAAAAGAACTTGGCTTATGCAGGGGTGGATGTTTCTGTAAGAATCAGGCAAAGCTGTGAAATCACAAAGTTTTTAATTTAAGAAAAATCATTTTTAAACATGGCAGAAAAATGAGGTTGTGTGTACATGTTGAATTGGAATAAAATAATGTATTTCCCTAAAAAAGTTGTCCTGATATTAAGGTAATTGCAGCAGTATTACTGATGTCCTTGAAAACTTAAGGATAGTTTATGTTTGAAGAAACTAGGGCATGTTGTTGTGACCTATTACATGAGTAGTTTGATTTGTGATAGCTGGAAAGAGATTGAAGATGGAGGATGCAATTTCTCTTTTCATTGACATTGTTTGTTCAGTTATAGCTTTGTGGAGCAGGTAAAATATCAAAATGTTGTAAATATCAGAAATTTCAAATTAGACATGGTATCAAATCGGGGAATAGTCCCATCTTAGTACTATTAAGTGTTGAGGTAAATAGAAAAGTTGTTTGACAGAGGCTTGTCTGTACATTTTGATGCTACATCAATGTGGAAATTAATGTATTTCAGTGGCATACACATGTGCTACAAAATCAGTAAGTAGGTTTTTGAACTTATACTTCAATTTTATGTATTTAACCTGAAGCATAATAGTTAATATGCAGTAGCAGTGAAATTTTTGCAGGGGAATAAATAAAGTCTTTGCTTTCTCCCTGCAGTATTTCTAAATCAGTTCTAAAATTAAATTGAATTAATATACCAATAAGAAGCAACTGTGTAATTTGGGTTAGAAACACAAAATAGACCTCTGGTCATGCACTTTACAGTTTAGTACTGAAATGACTTTCATCACAATTTCATGTCACATTAGAAAGGGATATGAAATGTAAATTTAAAGCAATATGACCCATTTTAACAATGGAAATAATAGGAAAGAGATTCACTTTTTTATTAGTCCCTGGTGAATATCTTTACAAAATCACAAGGAGTTAGTCTGATTTTACAAAGTGTCAGCATTTGAAGACAATACTGTTTATCTAAGTAATTTTTAATAAGATGACTACATTTCCAATGTCAGCTCTCATCTGAGCCAGAAAAATACATATATATATGTATTTTCCCCAAAGTTTTTAAGGCCTGGAAAGTGATTGTAACATTTTGTCCAGGCAAAGATCAAGGAAAGCAAAGACACATGCACAGATTTTCAGAATGATTTCGATCAGGGGTAGGAAGCAGCTTTTAGAACAAGTTACCCAGTGATTGCATTAAGAAAGTCTTTAAGAGCTGTTATCAAGTTTTTCTAAGCCCCAAGTTGGATTGTTCTGAAGAGTAAGGAAATTGAGACAAAGTTACTGTAAGCCTACCACAATTAGCCTCTTTTGAAGATGTGAGGGAAAATTTCAGCGTGCAAGCCTTGATTTCCTCTTTCTTTTCTCACCCCTGTAGTAAATATATGAGAAGCTTCAATTATAGGAAGTGGTTGTCAATTGTAACCTCTGTGAAATTCATAGTAACAAGTCCTACCAGGTGATATCTGTCCCTCAAGAGTTCATTAGGAAGGAAAATTCATTAAGTATTAGTAAGAACTGGAGGTCCATTTTGAATTGATAGCAGCACAGGCAGCAGTGACAACAACCTGGAATTGCTGTAGCAAGCTGAAATGTGAAGTTACTGGGCTACTGAAGTTCAGTAGACAGCTGCTTTCTGAAGAACAGCAGGCTAGACTGAAGAATTTGTTTAGGTAAAATACAGGAATTTCAGCCTTAATGCCTTGTTTTGTAAAGAACAATTTTTTTCTACAAGGAAGAGGTGCAGTCAAGAGAGAGATTCTGGAATATATCAAAACTTCTGGTCAGAAGGTTTTTTGCAGAATTTGAGGAGCTGTATATATCCAGTTAATTTATTAAAATATACAGTTGTGGTACTGTATTGTGCCCATCTTCCCTTGAATACAGTAGTCGTCACAGGCAGTCAGCAATGCATCCAGGGCAACACCGAACCATGTGTGTTTTCTAATTACACAGCATTAAAATATAGAAAAAATATATATATACACAAAGCAGGATGAAATAGTAGATTCCTGAGGCTCCCCAACCAAGCAGTTTGCATATTGAAACAAGCAAAACGTTTTATGTTTTTTCTAAATTACTTATGCAAACTGCTGATTACACCACAAATACTTCTAGTCAAAGTGATACTGAAATATCTTTGTTATTTTTACAGTATTGGTTTTCTCAGAAAACAGGTCTGCAGCAATTTTCATTTCCTGTGGTTTCTTATGTACGGTGGATGTACAAACCCAGTGTAAGCAACAAAATGTACCCAGGTCTGCTTTATAGGTGGAACCTGCCCATTGTCTACTGTTAACTGTTTCAAATTATGCTATCCTCACAGAACTGGTAGTAAAATTCAAACCATAATTCCTATAATTTATGCTAAGAAAATGCTTTGGTTTAAATTGTCAACTCCTTAGCAAACGTTGACTTCTGTTTTTTGCTGTTTCTTCCCCTTTTCCAATCTCATCAGATGCCCTGAGATCCCATAATTTGTGACAACAACACAGTAACAAAGAATGCATGCACAGCAACGAAGATTACATAGCTGCTTATAACAAACCATCTAGGAAACAACACCTACTGTTCTAATCTGTACAAAGCGGTAGTCATTTAGTATAGGTGATCTTGATCTGGCAGGGAGGGGGCTTGAACTAGATGGTCTTTCGAGGTCCCTTCTAGCTCCTAACGTTCTGTGATTCTGTGATGTGTCTCTAGATTAAATTGATGTGATTTAACTGTCTGGAAAATTAATTTCTTCCCTGTTTCTAATAGAAGCTGGAGCAGAGGTACATACTTTTAATGGATAAATTCATTCTGGTAACCAAATGCTAGCAAATTGTTTTGGGGATACTTTTCCAGCAAATGTTTTCACAGTTCTCCAATTTATATTGCTGCATCTGGGTAGACACTCATGTCGAACTTGTGCTTTTATACGAAGTAAGGTAAAACAGAAATTTATGTAAATGACTGAAGAATAGGACATTAATATCAGAAATCTCTGATCTTGAATTCAAAAGTGGTGTATAGTACCTTTACATGGGTTTAGGATAACCGTTGCTTACCCTGAATTAAGGAAAGTCAATAGAATATTTTTCTCCTTAAAACATTTTGTGCCAACCTGTGTCTGTAACAGAGGTTTGTGGGACTTCTTCATGTAGCTATGGAGCTTTTCTGTAACAAGAAATTGTTAAACACTTTTGTCTATTACAATGAAAAGAGGAAAGTGCTACTAATATTCCTCATGGAATACTTTCTGATTAAGTATGAGTAAAACGTTATTTCATTCAATGACAAGAGGAAAAGAGATTGTGGAAGGTGTTGCATGATATATGTATGAGTTAACTGTGGAATAACAAATGAAGTCAAAGAAATTATGCTCTTCTGGTACCCGTTTAGGTAAGTGTGTAAGGATTCTGAATAAAACATAAGTTATATAATACAGGTATAGCAATAAAGCTGGTTTACTTAAAATCATCAGCCACTCAAATATTTCAATTTTTTTAATTAGTGCCAGGAATCTGTCTGGACCAATCATTTTTTTTTTTTTTTTTGTCATATTGCTTGGTCAGTTGTCATGAGCATTGTGAAAGACATCAGGAAAAAAGTGTGACAGCTTGGTGATGATATAGAATATTTGAAATTGACTGATAACATATAATCTATTAAACAATTTATTTCACTTCATCTACAAAAAATTTAATCATATTTCTCATGAAAAAATTATATAGAATATAACTAAATTTGTGATATTGGTAATGATATATTAAACAAATGTGTAGTAGTAATTCATTACATTAACAGTTCAATATTCATGTGTCCTTTAAAGCCATAAAGAGCTACTGATGTTTCAAATAAAAATCTATACTAAAATACCATAAACTTTTGCAATTGCATATTGTTTATTCAGTAGGCAAAATTGTGTGAACTGTTGGATTGTGTGAAGGATTGAATTTGACTAAATAGTTTTTTGTCCATTTTATTTGTTCTTGGCAAAATAAGATTACTGGCAGGTGTCTAAAAGAACAAGGCAGCACAGTGAGAAATTTAAAAGAGAACAAAATGTCAGTGAAGAACCATTTCATTGAGCATATTGTTCATGTTAATTTTGTTAGGTAAAATACTGGGATTGAAGGAGCTTTTCATATATTATTGCTTTTCAAACGAATGTGTTACAGGGTGATGCATAAAGAATTGGCCTTGTTTGTACAAAATATGGGTTTCTTTAGGTATTCAAAATCGTTATCTACTGTACCTTGCTACATAAGTGTCTCTAAAATCCATGCATGCAGTGGAAATCTTAGATGTCAGTAAACTGAACATCACTGTGTGACCTGTTAACAACCTGATTTCCAGGCATACGCTGATCGTCCATATTCAGGAGAAAGTTCCTTTGGCTCATTGAATAATGACGCTGTTCCATTAAGTTAGATGTATTATGGAAATGAACCTTAAAAGGAAGAGTGGTGTAACAGTGAAAGCAAACTTTAATGGCTGCAAGTCCATAAGCATGAGGCTGGTGACACCCAGAACGTAAAGTGCTTCTCTCTGTACTGCTGCGTACCAAGCTTGCGGATAGGATGAGCTCGAAGATCTTCAGTGCTGCAGTTCTTTATTGAACTTTGGCTGTACTTATGGGAAGGCAAGCCACAGGACTGACTGGGAGAGGGTATTGAAAAACAAAAAGTAAAATGATCACAAATAGTAAAACAGCTGAATAATTAAGTTAAAAATAATAAAAGGAAAAACACCATTGGGAAGGAAATTAAAAAAAGAGGAAAGGAAAGAAATGTATTTTAGTGTTAGATTTTGTTCTCCCTCCATTTTAGGGGATTCTCAACTCATATTTAGGGTATGAACTGAGGTCCATTGCCGAGATGATACTGGGAATGCCTATAGATTTAGAACTTCAATTTTTTTTTGAAAGCAACATATGATATAATTGGAAAGCACTTTCTAAAGATTAATGATGTTACTAAGAACTTTGTCCATTTTGTCACAAGCGGTTGTGATATGTTTATTAATTTTCACTGTAGTGCATAGTTATCTCAAGAACAGCTTTGCAAGTCACAGAACTGCCAGCGTTAATGCGAAGACAGCTGAATGTTTAGAGGTACAACTGAAATAATGTTGCATGTATATTTGGGGAATTCAGAGGTAACACTGAAAATGTCAAGTTAAGAAATTACTTTGGGAAACCTCTTTTACTACTTTTCCCTCTCTCCACCCCCGGCCTGCCACTTCTTCGCCCCCTACCCCATGTTGTCATTAGGCAATTGCTTCTAGGATCAGAAAGTACAAATAAGAATAAAAATAGTGAACTAGGCTAGGGTTTTCAAGCAGATTATGATCAGAGTCCCCTGCTATTGCAGAACCAGTCCTATTGACTGGTGAGCATTTTCCTCTGTATTTACCCTGTATTTATTTTCTCCTTTTGTTTCACTTGGATTTTTCTGAAAAACCAAGCATAATTTCTCATTTTAGGTAATTCTTGGAAAATAAAAAGAAACATTGAAGGAAAGAAGCATCCTGTTAATGTCTGTCACATAAAGTGTGTGAGTCTGACATGTGGCTGAGAGAGGCCCTCCTGTTAAGCCACGAAGTTCAGAAAGGACCCCCTTGCTTTCTAAACCCCTTCTCAAAGAGGGGCCTAGGTGCTGTTAGGTGCCCAGTCTTAGTCCCAGACTTGGACAACGGTTTATGTGTAAAAGATTATACACGATACACCATACCAGAGTCAACCTTTGTCTGTCAGACCCCCCAAAGGACTTTCACTTAGACAATTCTACAAAGTTGAAACTAACGGAAAGTTTATTGAAGTGACACATACAAAGAGGTCAGAATTGCCATTGATAAATGAGCTTACTGCAATAGTGCTAATACATGACTGTGATAATGATGAAATGCTCGCAAAGTACTGACCTGGGTATTCTCACCAAAAAGGTGAAATCATAATTGCTTACCAAGAAGGCATCCCTGTCTTGGGTGGAGGAGGAGCTCAGCTCTTCCTACTGCCTCTTCATGATTTTCAGTTTCGTCCCCCATGGACAACTTCCTCTTATACCCCGATCTTAGCTGTTCCCTTCCTTGAGACGACATTTAACATGGCTTGAGTGGAGAGTTGAGTGCTACAGTCACCTGTTTATCATGTACTCCTTTTAGCTCATTACCGTACTTAGGGATGTCACTTGAATATTCATTTAAAGACTAACGAAGCAAAAGGTCTCACTCTGGGCCTTCAAAATTCTGTATAGACACCGTCTCTTTATTCCACATTTGCTAGCCAAAAGAGGGCTGTCCTGCTTCCATAGCATCTCCTCCTCTTGCTGTTTCTCACACCAACCTTGTGGATCTCTGTCCGCAATGTTTCTATAAGGGATAAGCAGACACCAGTGTTTTTTAACATCTTATGTTGCTATTGTCAAAATTTCTTGGCAGTTTTAATTTTTCTAAATTAGTTGAGGTTGTTATCAAAGTGTAAAACATCTGTATGAGAAGCTGAAGTGCTTTAATATGCTGGGTTTGCCACTTTTAGCTTGAGAGAATATTTAAACCTTACTTTAATGATATGTCATGCCCTGCTTGGGAATCATAAAAAAAGAAAAATTGAAGTGATGTAACATGTTAAAAACATGAAGTATGTGGAACTATCTGCAGTCTGCTCAGATTTGTGATTAGCTCTGTGTGTATGAATGTGAAGAGGTCTTTTCTTTTCCAAGTTCTTTTATTTTTAATATTACATTATATAAGCATCTCATTTTTAATTAAGTTTGTTTGCTCACTTTGTTCATAAAAAGTGATTAGAAACTGTATAATTGCACATATAACCATCTGAAATGACCTTCTGAGAAATCTGGGAATCCAAAGGTCAACATGCCCTTTTGCTTTGCCATTTCTGTATGAAGGGGTGAAATGTCAAGTGAAACTACAAGCATCACATTCAATGTCAGCATTCGTTCTGCAGCACCATAAACTGTAAGGCCATGGGAGGCCCTCGGCGCTTTCTCCTCCTGCAGGTGTGTGGGAAGGATAGAGCGGCAGTAGGGAGCTATAGCTGTTGAGAAGTTTTAAATACTGAGTGTACGTTGTGAAAAGCGTCTTTGTAGTTCATGGCTCTGGGATGAGTGTGTGAAAACATGACTTTCAGCAGGATAGTTAAAAACGCTGTTGTCTAATGTACAAGAATACTTCACAAAAAAACAAGCTAAACATCTTCATGGGTGGTTGTGCTTTGTGCAGTACCCAGTATAAAGAAAAATTTGCTTTTTCTTAGGCAAACTTCATCTAGCAGCATGTGTATTTCAGTTTAATCGCTTGAAGAGTATTAAATGCATATAGGACTTGGAAAACTGTATTCTCAAATAGAGTTCTTTATGGAGATCTGAAATCCACGTGGCCTGAAGCTTTCTCTCAGTTTTGGTGGAAGTTGCACGCTTTTCATTCCTACATGTCCTGTGCTAGGTTCCCATTTCAACATTCGGGATTGTGAGTTCAAAGATCATCTTGACCACTGAGCTAGCTAATTCCTTTTTTTTAAAAACTTTTTTATGGAAGGCAAAATATGCCAGAGGATACATAAGAAAATTCCCCTGGTTAATGTTTTATCAGTTGAAATAAGTGTGCAAGACATTTAATAGATTTTATACATATTTATATAAAAAAATATATATATAAAATTTTATGCCAGGGAGACGAAGAACCTAAGTTAAGATACTAGGAATGCAGGAAAAAGGCTCTGTAAGAGTATTTAAAAAGACTTCCAATTAGCATTTGACTTCATAATAGTATGTTGACTGGTGATTATTTCTGTCATTCAGAAAAGCTGGTGCACGATAAACTCTAAATTCTATAAATTCTAAAATCTTTGGTGTTCAGGAAGGAAAATTTCTCCAATTGTTTCAGGTGCCTCACTGGAAATAAGCCACTTATTGTGATATATCTTTCCTCAGACTATACATTTTATTGTAATGATATATCTATGTAATACTCCCCACTGAATAATGCAAAGACTTTAGCACTAAAATCAATGTGAAATACAGTGAATGCGTACGAAAGCTAGATATTCATTTGAAGCTGGGTGTTACCAAAATTGGGGTGCCTACTGGAAATACCAATGACTTTTCAGCCTCACAGTCAGAAAGAATATTTGCATTTAAGCCTGCTACCTGACCATTCCTGCTCTTTATTCCTGGTAATGAGTTGTGTACCTGAAAATAACAGCCAAAGGTTGGACCAGGTATTATTGTATTAATGCATATCATTGAGAAGAAAATTTGGGACCTCAAAGTGACTTTTATTGATCTTTTCTGGGTTTTAGAAGATCTTGCAGTTTCTGTGTCCTGGTTTCAGCTGAGATCAAGTTAATTTTCTTCACAGTAACTGGTATGGGGCTGTGTTCTGGATTTGTGCTGGAAACAACATTGGTAATATTGCGATATTTTTATTATATAGAAAAGTTTTCATTACCACTGAGCTGTGCTCACAGAGAGCCAAGGTCTTTGCTGCTTTTTACACCACCCCACTAACAGGATGGCAGGGTGTGCACAAGGAGTTGGGAGGGGACACAGCTAGGTCAGCAGACCCCAACTCACCAAAGGGATGTCCCATACCATATAACACTGTGGTCATTTCAAGGGGCTTAAGAAAGAGGACAGACAGGGAGCAGCGATGTTCAGGGTGATGGTGTTTGTCTTCTGAAATCACCCTTAGGTGTGTTGGAGCCCTACTCTCCCGTGTGTGACTGAGCCCCTACTTGCCCCTGGGAAGCAGTGAATTAATTCTTTGGTTTGCTTTCTTGAAGACACAGTTTTTGCTTCACCCACGATTTTTCTGATGTTCACTCTTCCAATTCTCTCCCCTGTGCCAAAAGGGGGGGAGTGACCGAGCAGCTGTGTGGTGCTGAGCTGATGGCTGGGCTTAAACTGTGACGTTCTGCTACAATACCATCTAAAAATCTTGCACACTTAATAGGCATAGCAAAGTGTGATGGGACACTTTGGGCCAGCAGGATGCTTGAAGTGACATGATGGGACTCTTGTAGTTTGCTAGTATCTAGTAGAAAAAGTTTTCTCATCCTGTCAAGACATAACAAAATACAGATTACTGCAACATTATGCTCATCACTACTACTCATTTGTGCTGAAGCATGGGATATAAACATTGATTTGGAAAAAAACCCTAAAATAACATTTTTTATTGACATCTACTAAAGATAGGAATGATTTGTAGGCTCTTCATAACAATCTAAAAGAGGCTGTTGCTATACTTCCTGGTTTGTTTTCTAAGAGTGAGCTTAGTCTCAATAGCGCAAACCTCTGCCTCACTTAGGATTCCTGCCTGGGACTGTGAGTAAATGCCACAGTGGCTAGCTGAGATTGAGCTCTGTTCCTCAGCACGTACTGGTAGTGATGTTCATGCTGTCAGTGTAAATTTTGTGCAGAATGTTGGGATAGGGCATGCAACTGAGGTGTGGCAACTGAGGTGTCGTAAAGCAAAAAAAACCCCAAAGGTAAAACAAAAAAAACCCCAAGTCATCCTCAAGTGTGGCTTGGTTTGTGAAATTCAGGATTGTAATCCCATCCATGCCTGAACATTTTATGGACAAAATACTTACTACGTTCCTTGAAATCTGTATACTAAAAACTTTAACCAGTTCATGAACAAATCTAATGTTTATGTGCAGATTTACTAACTTGCTCTGTAATTTAATTACCTGCTTAGAGAAAATAAGCATATAATGTTCCAGAGTATGATATGCTAAAATATTTGATTTCTTCCAGAAAAAGTAGATACAGTATCTTACTTGAAAGCTCTTGTATGTAGATAGGGTTCAGACACACTTCCTGAGATTTGTGTAACCTATCTGAATCCCACAGTGTACATGGTTCAATTTATTTCAGTTTCTGCTTATTTTAGCAGTAAACTGTTGAAAATAATTTTATGCTTCCCTGCTTGTATGTTTTGAAGAATTCAAGGAAAAAAATACTCATGCTCTACTGATGAGTAAAAATAGGAAAAGATTTTATTTCCTTATTTATAAACATGAACTTCCTTAAACAAGCAGTCAATGTTAAAATCTAAGCTATGTGTTGTTTTCAAATGTTAGGTAAGGTAACTATAGGCATGCTAGGGGTTTTTTTTAATCTTAAAAGGTACAGAAAACGTATCCAAATGCATTTAGTTAAATTCAAAAAACAGTCCCTCTTGGTTATCTTTTGGTAATTTTTAATCTTGTTGTGTAAGTAGAAACAGCCCATTCTTTAAAAATGTTCTCATGTCCATGTCTTCCCGTGCCACCTTCTTTCTCCCACGAAGAAAGAAAAGGAGGAGGTGGGGGTGGGAAAGGCAAGGGAGAATGGGTTATTGTGCATGTCACAACTGAAGGCAAATGTGTTCTTTAATGATATCAGAAGTACTTCATTCTTTGATTTCTTAACAGCACTTATTTGTGTTGATAGCTAATAGGAACTCCAAACACTACGCTTTTTAAATTTTACAATGCATTGTAGACTATAAAATAAACATGATGTATACCTTTGGGGATGTAGAAGTAAATCTCTTCACAAATTTTTCTTATTAATTGATCTGCAGAATATGACTGTAACAACCTTTAGCAGTCAAGAATACAGAAAAGGGGGGAAAAGTGACCTGAAAGGTACTTGCTACAAAAAACCCGAGATGTCTTTCTGTTTCCTTACTTTTGGATTTTTTCATTTGGAATTCAGAGTAGAGCCAAAGAATTTCACCTCTTTCCATCTGGACAGTATGTGATGAAGAATTTTTTTTCATGCTTGACATTTTTGTGAATATGTGTATTCATTGGGTATTTTGCAGGAGCTTCAGGATGGCATTGGGACACAGCAAACTGTTGTCAAAACATTGAATGTAACTGGTGAAGAGATTATTGAGCAGTCATCAACAGCAGATGCTAAGGTGCTGAAGGAACAACTGGAAAGTTTGAATAGCCGGTGGCAGGAGATCTGCAGCCAGCTGGTAGAGAAAAAAAAGAGGTAGGTTAAAGGAGAGTGAAAATATTGAGAAATTACTTGTGGTTACTTTATACTTGCTTTTGATTTAAACATTTAAGGGACCTCTTGACTTCAAGGAGTGTTTGTATCCATGAGAAAATACCAATAATTAAATTTCACATGAACTGTCTCTTAATTCTTTTTTTCTACCTATTCCTGTGAATGGCCATGACTTGCTTCTGTTCTCCATGTTTTCATAATTCCACTTCTCATGTTAAAAAATAACCATATATTTTTTCTTGATTAAAAGCAGAACAGATTGGAGCTATGTTTACAGAATTTTCAGTCAATTTAGCATTTTTCTGTTTGATAGTATGTCATTAAAATATATGTCTGTGGAGCTAATAAAACCTTAGCTAATTGTTACAGTTAATCCTAATCTAATTCACTTATCAGCATTAATGCCATTAACATCTGCATTTCTTAGGCTGGATAAAAATGATGTATTGGTTAAGTTAATCTTATTAATAATCACTTTTTGATCTCATGCAGTCATAATGTTAGAGCATTGAATTACAAATAACACAAAAATGGTCTGACTTTTTTTGAAAAAGGGAATTTCCAGTTCAAAAAAAAAGCAAATATTTTTGTTCTCAACCTAGATGCTAGGCTTAAATTGATGACATTCTGCTTCAAAATACAGTCACTGGCAAATATTTCTTTATGAGTTTTTTTTTTTAAACACAATGTTTCTTAGAGGTACATTAATGAGCATTAGGGATTTACTGGAAGAACTGGTAGTGTACAACTAGGAGTGTGTCAGGTATACCTAGATTTTTGGAGTTTCGTTTAGAGCTGTGAGGGACAAACCTGTGAAAATGTTCACTGGCATGGTTAGAGCCTGGCCTGAAAGGTTATTACTGAGTATAATCACGATTAAAGTTTCACTTCGAGCACACAAAAGGGAGGTACAGCAAGTAAGCTACAGCTGTCAGAAGTGTTTTAAATGCTGCTTTCTGCTGTAATTCCAGGTGTTCACGGTAATGCTACTTGTTACACGAGGGAGTCCTTGGCCTTTATTTATCGTGCTAAAAGCTGTTCTTTTGTACAATGGAAACCCATCTGTGTTTCCAAGTCTTAACTTGTTATGTAAGTGTTAGCACTTACAAAACAATAACACATCATTTTAATACACTGGTAAGCTGCTGCAGCAATACAGAAGACAGAGATTAGTGGTTGAGCTTTGTCTGAGAATACAAAATACATTCCAGTTCTGGTGAAGATTATTATTGTACTTTCTTTCATTTATCTGTAGGAATGTGTGTCCGAATGCTGTTTTGGCTCAAGGCAGTGCTAGCAGTATATTGAGTTTCTTGGCACATTTTATATTTGAAGGAAACCTAGGATTTGTTAAATGGGAGTAATACAGTTAGGTTCCCTAGATGAAGGCTTTTAAATAAACATTTGCACATGCATTCTTCCGTTTGGTTTGTTGACTTGTTGGTTTGTTTTCTTCTGGAATGACAGCTTGTGTAAGCTTGAGCATAGCAATCACAGAGACCTTGGTTAGTGAACTGCACATGAATAAACGTGTTGCTGTAGAAGGAATACAGACAGGGCTGCATTAAACTGATAGAGAAGCTTTTGTACTGTAGTGAGACCTGTGCGCATCGGGACAGAGGAAAGAGTTTGCACTTGAATTTGTCACTTGGCCTTCCTGGCTGCCACAAAGCCAGGGAGTGCTTTTTGCTCTGAGGCTGTGAAAACAGATCCTACCCTCAGTCTATCTGCAGCCTCCCAGGACATTTCTTCTACCTCCCCTCATCTTTTCAATCTTGCAGACTGGATTTTTAAAGGAAAGAAACCTAGGTGACAAGATTATGTGGTATGTTCTAGCTAGGTCTCCAATCATTGATGATTCTAGGAATTATAAAGACTTACCTGCTTTAAGGTCTTCATGTAGCCTCAGTGTCATGGAATTTTCATCTCTGTTACGTTTTGGCATCATTCAGTTCTTCATTAGTTGTCCAAATTTTCTTTGTGACCCAGTCAAGCTCTCTGCTTTTAGGACTTGATACCCACATCACCCAAAGTGCCATAGAATTTCATTAGGAGTAAAGCATGGGGCAAACAAAGCTTCTCTTGTAGGCTCTCACTTCTTGCTCACTCAGCCTCTCACCTATGTGTGCGTCTCAATGTATGTTTGTACAGGAGTCACTCTCATGAGACCAATATTGCATGGGTACAGTTTAATGAGCTCGACTACCGTTAGCATTGGCAGTAAAAATGGTGCTCAGCTTAGTCATGTCAACAAGTATGTACCATAACTTGTTCTGAGTTGCTATGGATGGCCTTCTAACAGGCGTCGTGCCAGGTATCAGGAAACTAACTTCAGTATTTTTTTTGGCTGAACACCTGCCTCGTCTCTGAACTTCCTGTTCTCTACCTACTCTGTAACATTTCCTTTGCTGCCAAGAGATCACTGCCAGCAGTCCAAAAGGGCTAGTTTAGTCATGGCATTGTCCATCACGTGCTTTTGTACTAGGAAACTGTAAAATGGCAACTTGTTTAAATATATCAATGTAATATTCACTATAATGGAATATAATTTAAATTATAATAGGTCTAGGTTTATTAAAATATTTTGATAACCCCTTTTAGTTTTAATAGATTATTTTCCAAACAAACTTCTGTGACAGTATGCTTATATTTTGGATC
The DNA here is from genome assembly GCF_964237585.1 of Gallinula chloropus. Taxonomy (NCBI): domain Eukaryota; kingdom Metazoa; phylum Chordata; class Aves; order Gruiformes; family Rallidae; genus Gallinula; species Gallinula chloropus. The sequence goes on from NC_140085.1 coordinate 124,952,410, forward strand.
ACCTAAGTTAAACAGTCTTTTGATATTTCTCTATCTTTCCTAAATATTCAAATGTTATCAGGTAAAAAATAATTGTGATTATAGGGGGTTTTATAAGATTTTTGTTTAAATCAGTTTTGAGAATGAGAAAACAGAACCACATTTTAAAACCGTAGTGGAAAACCAATTGTGTTGAAGGACGAGCAGACTCCACAGAATACATTTTCATGTAGTATCTTCAAAGAAAAATAAAATAGATATTTAACACTTCTAATCTTCTACAAATCAGAAAACAAAGCTGATTCTAAAAGTTATTAAAATAGCTTTTGTTTTATTCTTTGTAATGAATACGTTGTACTCTGCTTTGAAAGCTGATTCTCAGTAGCTCAAACAGAGTAGTGATCAATTAAATCATGTTTTCTATTAATTTTTCTGGCTCAGCAGATCTCAAGATAAAGGAAGTGGTAAAAAATTAGCAATTGAATGGATACCAGACATGGAATCTTACAGTGATTTCATGTTGCTAAGCATTATTTGAATGGCAAAGAAACTTAGATGCTGTAAAATCTATTCTGCTATTGCTGCCAAGATTCTGATAATTCTGCACAAATGGCAAAGGCCATTTTGGACATATTTCTCAAGCCAAATTCAAACATACTCATCAATTGGGGGTTGAGAGGAAAAAAGTAACAGAAACAAACGTTTTTGTAAGGCAAGTGAATGTGGAAATTTAGTTGGAAACAGAGGTGTATGGTCACATTTCCATGATACTAAAATATCTCAAGTATAGAATCATAGAATGGTTTTGGTTGAAAGGCACCTCAAAGATTATCTAGTTCCAACCCCTCTGCCATGGGCAGATCAGCTTGCCCAAAGCCTCATCCAACTTGGCCTATCACTTCCAGTCTTGGGGCTTCCACAACCTCTGTGGGCCATTGTGCCAGGGCTTCACCACCCTCATAGTAAATAATTTCTTCCTAAAGTCTAATCTAAACCGACGCTCTTTCAGCTTGGAGCCATTGCCCCCTGTCCTATCACTATGATGAACGGTTCCTATCTTGCTTTCCTGTAGGACCCCTTTAAGTACTGGTGGGCATAATTAGGTCTCCTCAGAGCTTTCTCTTCTCCAGGTTGAACAAGCCCAACTATCTCAGCCTGTCTTTATAGGAGAGGTGCTTCAGCCCCCTGATCATCTTTGGGGCCATCCTCTGGACTCACTCCAACAGTTCCATGTCTTTCCTCTACTGGGGGACCCCAGAGCTGGATGCAGTACTACAGGTGGGGGGGTCTCATGAGAGCAGAGTAGTCAAATACTGAGTTGACAGTGGGAAAACTCCAAAACTGAGTGGATGTGCAACAAGTAGCAGATGATCTTCACCACAGACAAATGTGAAGTAATCAATATTTTGGAGAAAGAGTCTATACTACACTCATGTGATACTGAGTTTGCAAATGGCAGTTACAGCTCAAGAAACGAATCCTGGCATTATCATTGAGAGTGCTTTCAGGCCCGTTGTAGAAACAGTCAAAAAAGCCATAAAAATTTGTGCAGCATTAGTTAAAGTATTGAGAACAAAACACCAAAGTGTTTTCTTGCCCTTGGACGTTGTGAGGATGCTTGTGTTGTGTAGAATCATGGAATGTTTGGGGTTGGAAAAGACCACAACCCACCCCCCTCCCCCCCCTCCCCCCGGCAGGGGCAGGAACACTCTTCCCCAGGTCATATTTTCCAAGCTCCATCCAACCTGACCTTAAACACTGCATGTTGATTTGCTCTCTGTGTGTCAAAAGTTGATGGATATACGGAAAGTACAGATGGAGAAAGACACCTAAAATGAGCTAGGGTTTGGGGCAGCTGCATTGTGAGGAAAGACTTAAGACAGGGTATTTTCAATCTAGAGTGAAGTCTCAGGAGGGATATACCTGAAGTTTACAAAATCGAAGTGGTGGGTAATCTGAATGTGGAATGACATGTTATTCACCTGATTCTTCAATATCAGAAAGGTTATCTGTTGAAACTGTAAAATTAATTTAAAAACTACTTTATTGAGTATCTGAGGTTTGTTGACCACAGAAGGTCATGGATGAACAAAACCCAAACAGTAGGACTCAGCCCTATAAAATCCTTAATCTAATGATAGTGGATTCTGGGAGATGGAGATGAACAGACCATGGAAAGTGGCCAGTCTTCTGTGTTCCCCTTAATTACCATCGCCTGATAGCAAGGTTGGTGGCAATCTATGGGGCTGGCTTTTCTGGTACACTACAACATTTTTCATAGTCTGATGCACCTGTTAGATTGAGAGGGATGGGAGGGTAGACACTATACAGTATTTCTTTGTCATTGTTCCTGAGGCTGCAGTGTTAAACAGTCTACTATTTATTCTGTATGATAACGTAATGTGATCACTGCGCTGATAAAGACGACTGTAAACTCAAAATATTTCCTTTAACCACATGGTTGATTGATTTAAAAAGGGAAGGCTGATATATAATTCTGAGAGTTTCAACATGTTAATTTGGTTCTCATAAACAATTAGGAATAAATATTAAACTGTGCAGTAAGAACTCTGAAACAGATCAAACCCATGAAAATGTGTAAATAACTTGAATTGATTGTAGGTTCAATAGATACTAAAATTGTTCTTAGTTGTAATAATGCTCTTGGACCATAAAAGGACAACTTTATTAGAAACAGAGAGGAAAACAAACCAAATCTCTAACCCACTTGAGGAACCTGTACTGTTCTTCAGTAAAAATAAGCTGGGGTTTAAGTTTTAAAAGGTCAGATGCTGATCCCAGTCAAAGCAGAGACTTAAAAATGGCTTTGAATCTCATTCCTTTGGTATTGAAGATCAAGAGGTTATGCTTGAGTTGTGCTTGTGTAGGATGTTATCATTCATTTGCTTTTAGCAGAGAGTTTCAAAGCTGTAGAAGTTTGAATTCAGTGTTTAATGTCTCTGTATTTTGCAGTTTAATCCATCCAACGAAGAATTAGGTAAGAAGGTAATTTTAGCACATCTAGTCATTTTATCTTACTCCAAACTTTGGAATAGACCAGGCGGTTGAATAAAGTGAAACTTGATGGAAAGTCTGATACACTGATAGTTAGCAAATGGGGATTTTAATTGAGTTTTTGTTAGCATTTTGCTGCAAGTGACATGTTTTGGAGAAATTTGACTTTGTACTCTGGAACAGTGCTACAACAAAAGGGAGACTTTGGGGGCTAGGGCAATTTAACATCCTCGAATAAATGCTACTAACCACAGACAAAAAAGGCGGGGGACAGGACGGGACACGACCACGACGACACACACCCTGCTTGTTTCATCATCTTCATATTTAAACACTCATTTGAATACAAAAATCTGAAGTGCACCATTCTGCCTTTTTGTCCACTGAGATATATCAGGGTCTGCATGCCTGTGTGGAGCGATGATGCTGGGACACTCGAGTTTAAGGAAACTTAAAGAGGGAATGGCTCACCATCAGGGCCCTTCTGTGCACTCATGGTGGTGGCAAGTTCCAGGGCTGCGGTGGCAATCTGGTGCTGTGCCCTCACTCCCACTCAGGAACGCATGGGCCAGGCTGAGCCAGTCAAGGGTATATGTGTCAGGAGGAGAAGCAACATCTCACATAGGAGCTTGATAAGGTGAAGACTCATCAATGAGGTTGTCAACAGACTTGTAGCAGTGGTGCTGTGGTATTCGTAGTTTCCAGCTCTGTTAAAAATTTCTTGTGGAATTTTTGAGAACAGATTGCTCAGGAATTAGGTTCCTTCAGTGTTTCAGAAGTAATCAGTGTGGGTTTTTTTTTTTTTATTCATCACAATCTGACATTTTTTAAAATTGAGTTCTGTTGAATGGAAGAGAAATTTTCATTATTTTAGCTGCAAATAGATTTGCACTTTTAATGAGTTTGAACTTGCAGACTGTCTGTTCAGATCTCTACTCAAGCAAGTTTGAAGTAATTATGGAAAGAATGACAGACCAAAGGCTGTTTATCAGAATGTATTAAAATTCTTTTCTGCATATAAAAACATAGGCTTTTGTTCTAAATAAAAAAGTTGTTATGAAGTAAATATTTAAAAAATAGTTTTCATACTTTACTTTCGTTATTTTTCTTTTACCATAACACACTAGCTACCAGTCATTGGTTTCCTTCACCTGAATGCTCAGTTTATTGAAGGCTGTTATTAGCTTCTCATTGCAATTTAAAAGCTGGCTTAGGATGAAGAGATTTCATGACAGTTAAGTCAATAAATATATTTTTTCTTTCCAACATAAAATTGGTTACATATTGAATTTTCTGTACTTTCTTTTTTGACGGTTCCAATTTCTTACAGTAAATTACTAGAAAAGAATCACTCTGGTATATGTTTGCATTGTGTTTACAAATAGCATAGCTAAACTTTTTGCTGTTTAATATTTATATCTGACTTTTTCTAAAGTTTCTGTGAACTTTTTCTATTATTTTATTTACAGTTCCTTACCCAAGTGAAGCATGTTTGCACATTCTTTAGAGAAAGAAAGAAAGAAAGTTCATTCTGTCTTAGTAAATATTTTATCTAAATTGCCAAGTTACTATTTTGCTGGCTTCTTAAATTCTTGATAACAGCTACTAAATGCTCTAATTCCTAATCTTAGAAATACCATAAATATAAAATCAACAGCTGAATGTTTAAAAAAAAAAAAAAGGCACCAATATATTATTGGAAATGCAAGTGGGAATGTGAGTCACAAGTGCAGATCTGTCCTACTCCTGTGATTGCATATTTTCTATCTCTAGCTGACACTTCCCAAATAAGGCCAGAATCACTTGTGTGCAGGTACAAACTGTAAACATCTAATGTGTTTCAAAAACTATTTACGGGTTGCTATGGTATTGGTGCCACATTGTTGATTATGGAGAAAACACACTAACAGCAATATGCATTTCATGTGGTAACTGTAAATGAAAAAAAGAAAAGCTTACATGAAATGGGCCATGAACGTTTATGTGCCAGTTAACTGTTATAACTAAGGAGTAATGATAGCAAAATATGTACCCAGGGTATTTTGTAGACTACTGTAAGAATTTGTTGTTTTTTCAGTCTAATAGGAAAACCAGTCCTTCTGAAATACCTTATATACAGAATGTTGTTAGGAAGAAAAATTATTTTCATTTACTATTTAATTTTAAATACTGAATACTAATACATTCGCTTTCAGAAGTATAATGTATATAAAATTCATATAAGCAGTTGTACAGAGCAGTTGACCAAGTGGCCTTATGAAATTAGGAACAGACACAGAAAGCTGCTGGTTTTCAATGTGGAAAACAAAGTAATTTGCCTGAGAACAGCAGTCATGCAGAAGACCAAACCTTACATAGGAAATTCTTCACTTTTTCGCTGTAGTTTAAGAATTTTCCATCAAAAAAAGAATGGGTTATGTTTCAGGGTTAATAAAATAAACCATTTCCTAATAGAGATGCAGTTCAAAAACTCTTTGAGAACTTAGACTGGTTTAAAAGCATGCAGATCTGCGCTGGAGGTGGATGTGTTTGTCTTTGCAGGACTACCTGCTGAAATGACATCTTATTCTTCTATCGCCCTCTTATCCAGTAAGATGTACTACCAATTGCTTTCTCAACAGCTTCTTGTCCATGTCTGAGTCAACTGGTGGCTTGTGCTCCTCATTCCAGTTTGTTTAGGCTCAGATTTGGAAACCCATGCTCGCTTAATAACAATTTACCGTTAATTTGTCACCGCTGCCATGGATTTAAACACCTAGAAATTACATGTATCTGTTGTTCCCAGTATAATTATGGTGGTAGAAATCAGCTAGTTCAAAAGGTGCAATCAGTCATTGAGTTAATTTTTTTTATTTGATTAGCTGGCTCAGCTAATATAGAGTGTGCTTTATTTTTGTGGCTTGCATAATATGATACTTGTCATGCAGAATGTTATTTATAGTAGAAGTAGTGTTCTAGCAGGCCAAGAACAAACTGTAAAGTAAATGATGAAGTGTACCTGCATCTCCCGTTAATTGCAATGGGCTTTTAAATTGCTATACTACATTCTGTTCCTGACTAGGATAAGGAAGTAGAACCTTAATTTTACGGAACACTTTTTATGTTTGAATTCTGAAATCTTTCTGAGTGTGAGCATATATTTATCTATATCTAAAAAGTATATCTATATTCTTGGAAAGTCTGAGGTTGAAAACATCCCACATTGCTCAAATAATAAAACTCAGTCCTACCGATCAACATTTAAATTAGTCATCAAAGTAAAATTCTTTACTTCATGACTAGGAAAAGTTCTAAGTGTTTTAAGACTTACAGCTGAATTCATAAGGGTGATAAAACTGACAGTATACTTAAGATGAAAAAGGAATCTTGCCAATTGCTATCTCTGCTAGGAGACAAGAAATCTTTTTGATTTCTCATTCAAAATACTATACAGCTCAATAATTTTGCTCTCAGGTGCATTGAGTTGAACACTATTCCTTCTCTGTGCCAGAATTAGCATATTTAAAGTTGAGTTTTTCTCAGGTTTATCCTTAGGGTACCATCACATAATGCCTCTATTGAGCTATGTGCTTTACAAATGAGTAGTAGTGATAGGAAAACAAAACAAAGCAAAAATCTATTGCTCAGAGCTGAGGTCCTGGGAAGTCTGGTCAGGTTGAGGGACAGAGGTTTGGTTGTGTGGTTCACAGCATAGCGCTGGATGACTGATTCCCAGACCTCTATGTAGTCAAGGCAGAGGGGGACACCGCCTCAGAAAGATTTGAAGTTGTCCTTCTGCTTTTAAGATTACAGGGAACTAGTTTTCCTTCAGTCTTATAGTTACTGATCTCAGCATAAATAATCATTTGCCTCAGTTGCACGAAAGTAAATGTTTTTGTTGATTGTTTTTAATCTGTTTTGGCTTGACAGCACTGAAAAAAATGGAATGCTTTCAAGTTGGTTCTTCTCTCTATGTTCTATACAACCAAAATGTGTAATTCTGTATGCATCAGGAAGGTCCAGAATGTCCAGCTGCTTAACAAGACCTCATAAGAGATTTCAGAGCTGTAGTATGCAGGCACAAGAACTATTTGGAGTCCAGCAGGATCAGGACTTTTCACTGACATTGCTTGCATTTCCAGAAATCCTGGAGAAAAATAGTCCCTGAGAACAGTCATGCAGGTTTCCATAACAAAATAAAAAGACAAAAGCAGGAAAGTGGGGCTATTAATTGGTTTCTTTTGCTATTTACGGTGCTCACATTTTAATGTATTAGTATAAATGTTAAGTATATGTGTGTATATGTATGTATACCTTTATACACATTTGTCTATATATGCATGTGTGTGTACATACATATATCAAGTTTTGGAGGATTTGCTCATTTTTACAGTAAATATTTTTTCTTTCTTTTCTTTAAAGAACAATTTGGCACCAGTGTCTTGTGTTTGTTTAATCTCTAGGCAGTTACTGCAGAGTAATTTGTTTATAAGCTTAAAAAATAGCAGTAGTGGGCTCATATGTCTAGTAAATATTAGAATATACTGTGTTAAGAACAAAAGCAAATAAATCTGTTTGCTGATTTAGAAATCCATTCTAGATCTGAAGCAGGAACCTGATCTAGAGATTTTGAGATCTTGTTCAGGGTAGCAGAAATTTACTGCCTCCCTGAAGACCTCCTTCCCTGGTACACCCTCAAGTAGTTATTCATTATTGATTTTTTTTCATGTAGATGGGGATGAAGTTGCAATAAAAAGTCCAAGGCTAAACAAGAGAGACCTCAGGGCTTTGGGATGACTGCTTAAGTGATCAGGAGAACTAGTGATGTGCTCCGTCCTTCCAGCTGCAGAGAATGATGAGGGAAGCCACGAGAAGGCTGACAGGTTCCATGATGGCTCTGTTACTGGTGTCCCTGCAGAATTGGTCTCAAGTTGTGCCAGGGGAGGTTTATATTGGATATTAAGGAAAAATATTTACCAAAAGGGTTGTCAGTTCCTAGACCAGGCTGCCTGGAGGAATTTAAAAGATGTGGAGATGTGATGCTTAGGTAGAGAGTTTAGTGGTTGACTCGGCAGTGTTAGGTGTGTGATTGGACTCAGTGATCTTCAGGGTTTTCTCCAACCTGAATGATTCTATGACCCTTGATATAGTAAGATACAACTGTTACAGTAGGGTTCTCCTTTTCCCATCAATGCGTGCTTCCCAGTAAGCACCTATGAGCATCCTCCTGGTTTCTATCATGCTTTTTACTTTCTCAGAGATAACTAAATCCTGTATACCTGTACTGACGCAGACTTAGAGCATGCATCTCTTCACTATCTGGTTCTTGAACAGTAGATGACAAAAAAATTGTCCTGTGTGAGTGTAGATTTAAATTTATTGCTTAACCTAAAATTCTACAGTCCATCTGAAATGCTTGAGATGATATCAGCTGAGCCACGAAAAAAGCATTCCCCATTTAAGTCTGTACCTCCTTTTACTAATCTCCTTTACTTTGTATTTTTATTATGACTGAATGCATGATTTATTATTGGACTTCATAACACTTAGTACATTCTGCACTTGCTTTGCTGTATATATAATTTTTTTCAGCCGTAATCACTGCAAATCCATTTCCTGAAAACCTATTAAGAATATTTATAATTCACAACCAATATTTCAAGAACTTCTTACTGCCTTTTTGTTATCTAAATGCATCAAATTGACTCAGGAAATAAAATATCCACCACTTAATTGTGGATGGAGAATTTTAAATATCCCATTCATTATTATCACTGCTACATGCTTAAATAAATCCTACAAAGACATTAAACTTGAAGGTTAACAAAGAAATAATGTTTCGTATTTCAGAAATGGAGAGAACTTCTTTAATCTGTGCTGTAAAGAAAAAAAATAAACCTCCACCCTTGAAAGTGTCAGCTACTTATTCATAATTATTTGAAAACATCAATGCATAATACTGTTTCATGGGATTTTTCTTATCCAAGATATTCACCGCATTTATTGTTTGAAGTTGCTACTTTCTTAGGATTTTTTAACTACAAAAGAAAGGAGGATGGGTTTAGGGCAATAGTTGGACATAATTTCAAAAAGTGTTTGGTTCTGGTAAATCAAATGGAAACACTTCTCTTTTTCAAGAACACCTTTGTAATGATGTCTACTTACCTTGCTTTTGCTGTCCGGGAAAGACTGTCACATGCTTGGTGACTATCATACTTTTCAGGTCTCCTTAAGATGTGGCATGTTTAGTGCAGCCAGACTCAGAGATGTAGCAGCTTGATAGTGAAGACTAGCAAAGAGCATTGCGTTTGATACTTTTAGTTTTTAATCTACTGTTTTGGACAGCGGTCTGTAGGGCCTGTAGGGTGTTTATTCATCTAGTATAGCAGTGAAGGAAACACACTAAACACCAGGAAGGTTGAACGGCAGGTAAAGTGCATGCAAAAGTGTTGCTAGTTTGCAAGTTGTGTAAAATAATAGTTGAATTGTATGCTCCTGGTTTTATAAGAGTCAGTATTCCAAAAACATGATTCTTTCCATCCTCAAAAAATCTTAATCGACAAGATTTCTTGCTTATATAATGAAAACAGATGACTTTTTGCTGTGAAGTAAAATTTTATTCAGTTTATATGCTTATGCCCTATACTCAAATTTTTACTGCAGACCAAACCAGGCCTCTCTCATTTTATGCATGATGGTTATTTAAAAGGCATTTTTAGAAATCTTGCAGCTTTTCTCCCTTTGTTTTCCCTCTAACCAAATGCTTTTACTTAAAACATTAAGGGAGTTGTTTTCTTTCCCTGTCAGAAAATGTTTCAAATGCAGAAGAGTTGAAGTCACTTGAATGCTTTTATTATCAGGAAATTACAGTAAGGTGGGGAAAAAGCCATACAAGATTGTAATGGCTGAAAGTTAAATTTCATAGTACAGGGTGAAATGTTTTGTGGCTTTGGATGTACAAACTTGTATAAGATAGTTACTGTCTTTGAAACTTCTAAATTTCTGTTCTCTTTAAATAAAAACTTTCAATGTATAGTTTCTAAGCTGTTTTTCAGACTGTATGTGTGTACACGTGTGCAAGCAAGCCTGTCAAGCAACAACTGTTTTTTCTGTATTTCTTTCATTAGATGATGTGAAGCTGACACTTGTTATTGATTTATACTTGCCTGAAGCATATTCCAAATAGCTTCCATAAAGAGACATCTTTGCTAAAGTCAGACATCAGAAAACTTAATTTCCTAAAAAAAAAATTTAAAAAATTATAAATAAATAATAGTGTAGTTTAAAGTAGATGTCATTCCATGTGACTTCTGAGTATTCTATGGGCAACTATGGGAAACCAGCAAAAGTTAAAACCATTTTTGTTCTGCTTTAATACACTTTCACACTCAGAAATAATATAGTAATAATACTGGCCTTGATGATCCACTATAATATGAAGTTATGTTTCAAAAAATGCTAATACAATAACTTATTATGTATAATAAAAGACCTAACCTTGGAAATAATAATATTGATCTTGGGTTTACATATTTGCTTTAAACTCAAGTAACCTTGATAAATAAAAGCAACAACAAAAACGTGTTATTATTTAATAGGCTATTAATGATTGTTTAATTTTATTAATATTAATATTTAATCTTTCCTTACAGTAAAGATTCAGTGTATCCTATGTTGTTAATAAATTTAAGGGATAAATTACAAGTGATTTGGGTAAAACACTTTTTTTTTTTTCCCCCCTCTTCTCTTTCAGAAGAGATTCATTCATAATGTTCATCCCAAAGGGCTTGCCTTCTGCCAGTCCTCATTCCTGCCTCCCTGAATTTTTTTCTCATGTACCTCTTGATAACTTTGGAAGCTTAGGCACAAGAGTTCAGTTGTCCATATATTTATGCAGTTATGGTGAAGGTAGCCTTCTCTGACTTTAAACACCTGCAATGTAAATGCCTTAGTAATTTGATTTTCCTTTAATTAATAAAGGAAAAATGTCATATGGCAGAATTAACCTCTTCCTGTTGTAACGATTTAAGACGAATCTATGTGTCACACACTAGACATGCCAGTCGGTATTCCATTAAGAGAATCTGGTTGAGAAAATCAACAGCTGAGTTACAGAATCACAGAATCACAGAATCTTAGGGGTTGGAAGGGACCTCAAGAGATCATCGGGTCCAACCCCTCTGCCAAAGCAGGCTCCCTATCTCATATTACACAGATAGGCATCCAGACGAGACTTGAATATCTCCAGAGAAGGAGACTCAACCACCTCCTTGGGCAGCCTATTCCACTGCTCCGTCACCCTCACTGTGAAAAAGTTCTTCCGCATGTTGGTGCGGAACTTCCTATGCTCCAGCTTACAGCCATTGCCCCTAGTCCTGTCCCCACAGACCACTGAGAAGGGGCTGGCCAAATCCCCCTGCGTCCCAAGTCTAAGATATTTATAAACACTAATTAGGTCTCCCCTAAGCCTTCTTTTCTCCAGGCTGAACAGACCCAGCTTACTCAGCCTTTCCTCATATGGGAGATGTTCCAGGCCCCTAATCATCTTCGTGGCCCTTCTCTGGACTCTCTCCAGGAGATCCCTGTCTTTTTTATACCATGGAGCCCAGAACTGGACACAGTACTCCAGGTGGGGCCTGACCAACGCAGAGTAGAGGGGGAGGATCACTATGTTGTAGACATAAACAAAATAGGTACCTAAAGCTAGATGAGATAAATTCTTCTCTATTCCTTATTACAGACTAGAAATCTTATCTGTTTTTATGGATCTTGATTGGAATGCTTTGTATACAGTATGTTGCACAGACACCAAAATAACTATTTGTACAATATGTCAAAATGGATTTAAGTGTCAGTTTTTACAGACTCAGCTTTGTAAAATTTGGTGCTAGAACTCTCAGGTTTTGACACAGTGTTAGTTCATACAAAAATCTGATTGAATTATTAACAGTTTTAGTTCTGGTGTGCTTGTTTGGTCCCTACTGTATTTAATCTGGAAGCTGAATTTAATGCCATTGGAAATTATGACTTGAGTTGGTTTTTTTAAAGTGTGACGGTCTGATAATATTAAAAAACCTAAACCATTTGTTTTCTCTCATCTTTCTTTTTATATGGAATAAGCACTTCAACATTAAAAAAAGTATGGAAACATTAATTTCATGTTTTTATTACAGGTTAGAGGAAGAAAAGAATATTTTATCAGAATTTCAAGAGGACTTGAACAAGTTGATTTTATGGTTAGAGGAAGCAGACAGCATTATTGATACTCCCCTTCAACCAGGGAATGAAGACCAGTTAAGAGATTGCCATAGCAAAGTAAAGGTATTGTGAGTTTTATTTTCAATGTTTTTTTCCTTTATCTGTTCTACATTAAGGAACATTAAATGCTATATTCAGATAAGGCCTCTGCCATCAAGTACAACATTCATTTAACTATTTTTTTATACATCAAAGCAGTAGAATTTCAAAATCCAGGTACAAATATATACTGATCATGCTAAAATCAGAGAAGTAATGGAAAATGTACTGAAAGAAAAATACCCTTCCTGTCACTAGGTAATTAATCATTACAATTTTCATCTTCATTTCTTAATTCAGAACTTGACTATTATATCTCTAAAACATTTCTCTATAGGTGTCTCATTAACCTTTTATAATTTCTCACTTATGAAATTGTATGCAGTATTTCACGGGAGTGTCAAGAATCGCATGCATAATTATAAATGTCAACCGATTAAAGTATCGCTGCAAGATTTTCTAGACTAAAAAGCTAGGTGACTTTTTAAAAATGCTGTTTAAAAAACCCAACCAGTAGAATATTAAATGTTTGTTTTTAAATACTAGAATATTTCCAATAAGAAGTTAGAGCTTTTGGACTGTGATGCTACTAATAAATATATCAAATAGAAGTTGTTCAATGTAGTTTCTGAAATGCGTTCAATAGAATTACTGTACTTGCACAATAAAAAACTAAACTGTAGTTGGACGATGTATATTACTTACAGAATACTTGCCTAAAGGTTTCCTATCCTCCCTTGAGGATAAGGTCTAGTTTTCCTTTAAAGCAAGCAAAGTTGAACAAATTCAGCAAGTGATGGAATAGAACTTGAAAAAATCTGAAGGAAACTCATTGGAGTTTGTTCTACCCTTCTTTCAACAAAATCTGAAAAAATCTAAAAGATTCTGTAGTAAAGGTCTGTCACCAAGTTACTTTTAAAATAAAAATAGGATCAATAGCATTTGTGGAAATGAAGACTTAAGCATGTGTGGAGTTTGTCCCTCTGGCTGTTTAGTGTAAGATGCCAGCTAGGTGGACAGAGAATTTGTGAGGCTTCACCTCCATTGTTAAGTATATAAAAACTTGGACAAAGAAATATAAGGGGTGCTAAATGCATTGTAAAAGCTGTAGGCGTTAGTTACAGGTTTAAAGTCTAAATTGGTTGTTTAGAAACATGAAGGGTCCCAGTCCTCATTTACGCACAAATATTTCCCAATTGATGTGTTCCCAAGAAAAATGTAATCCAAGATATCTTATTTGTGTCTCATTTTTGCAGTCTACCTTGTTCTTTTGGAGTCACAAAAAGAGAACTATGCGGCAAATAATACTGCATTGCCTTGTAGAGAGGCTCATTTCATACCTACCTGTTTGTTTAAAAAAAAAAAAAAAAAATTAAGAACTTTATCTTTCAGTTGCATTATTCTTACTTGATCTATCAAATTACTTTGAAACATGTAAGCTTGCAGTAACTGCACACATGATGAACTGGTAGGTTTAGATGATACCTTGTGTCTTTTGGCTATACTTATTTGGGTTATTTTTATGAGCATTCTTCATTATGAGGTTAGGCTGTGGAGGGCTTTTCACCACATGCTGTCTGGGTGGCTGTGTTCACAGCATGGAATGTGTTAAAATCTTTCTTTAAAGTGTTTGGTCTTCATCATGTGACAAGATTATTGAAATTCATACACATGAGCTGGTGTGTGTCCAGAAGTGGAATTTATCATGCAATAATGATGAAGTTCCTGAGTAACCCCGTATTTTGGTATTTAAGTCTCTAAGCTTGATCCACTAATACAGTTTATTTCGGGGTGGGGGGGGAGGTGTTAGCCTTCTACATCCAGAAAGCATGGTCATTTTGTCTTGAATTGAGTTTATTTCTTCAGCTGATACACCAATCAATAAGGGTGAAGATGAGAGAACTGAAAATTCTACCACAGTTCATCTTAACTGCTGTATTTGTCTGTTCCAGTTAAGAGTTGAAGAGCTGCCGCCACACAAGGGAATACTGAAACGATTAAATGAAACTGGAGGAATAGCACTTGGAAGTGCATCGCTGAGCCCAGACAAAAAACATAAGCTTGAGAGTACACTGAAGGAATCTAACCGTCGCTTGTTAAAGGTTAGACATATTAGTGATATAACTGTGGTATAAAATTTTAATCTGCAGCAAATATTTGCATTATATATTTTCTGGTATGTATTATTTTTCTCTGTATGAAAAGACATTTGTATGCATAATGAACCTGAGGAAGAAAAATGTCTTCAATACACTGCTGCAAGAAACAACGACAGCAAACCAAGACCATTAGTGCCTGAAGTGATGATGTTGTATCCAAATAAACTCCTTGAATTACAGGTCTGCTGCTTAAGGGCAGAATACTGAGCTTTTTTTTTATTATTCTTTGCTTTTTTTCTTTGTCTTTATTTTTTCTTTTTGCTTTTTTTTTTTTTAGCCTGGTTGTTTTGCAGGTATTGCAAATATTCCAGCTTTTGTGAGTGTGGTCTTTGAGAGGCAGTAACAAGTAGCTGATTGCTTCAACGTAGGCGATACTTCTCAATTCTCTCTTCTTCCCAACCCCGAGGTGGCAGCTGCAAGCACTACTTCACCTTCCACCATGCTTCTTCCAGCCTTGAGCTTTGAGTTCTGGTTTCTGTGTAGCAGTACCACTTGTTTTGCTTTCTGGGATCTCTGTGCTGACGGAGGATTTTGTTGTATTTTATTGTTGAAGTAGCATATTTTTGTGTTGGAAAGTCCTGACAATGGATAGCAAATCTGATATAAAGAGGTATATAATTGGGTGGTCCCATATAGCAGAAATGATAAAAAGTGTTGCCCGAAGGACTATCACCCAAGGTATGGATTAACCTGATCAGAAAAAGTCAATCTAGAATCAGGTGAAGGACTTTCATTAAGACTGATAGCAAAATCATCATCTGGGAAATTAACCTGTGGTATGTATTTCCTAATGTTAACAGGATACCAGGTAAAAAGAAAGAGGTATTTGTTGTGTTTAACTCTGGGGGGAGGGATGAAAAGGGTGAGAAAATCTTCGGAATACCTTACTGAAAAGACAAGCTACAGTTTCTGCTCAAGAATACAACATACTGGGATTTTTTTGTTACTGTTTTTGTGAACACAGTTGAATTGCAAGTGCAGACTTTGGAAATAAACAGGAACTTATTTGTTGTGGGGCTTTCATTAGTTTCTTCCTAACAGAAACAGTCTATCAAGGTTCAGAATGTTAGCCAATGGCTCAGGCAAAAGTGGATAATAAATATTGATCACATTCAGGAACTCCAAGTTGAACACATAAATCATTATTTGGGTGCTTGGACAGAAGTATCTCTTTTTCTACAAATGAGTTTCTGAAATCAATGTATATATTCAAAAAAATTCAAGATCAAAAAAGTGTTGCTTACTAGCTGAAATAAGCATATACACAGCTGAATTTAGGCACCATGATTTGAATATCTGAGCTCTAGTTTTGAAAAGACAATGCTAGTTTTCAGGAAAAAATAAGTATTTTACATTTACTAAAATTACACAAACATACTTTAATGAAATCTGTAATTAGTCTCTGAATATAAGCTTCCACTGATTAGTCACATACCTTAAAATTTTGCATTTTCATTTTCTGCTTGCTAATGCAGAAATGTTCCAGATTTGCTTGTCACAGCCAGAGCAGCTGTGACTGCTGTTGAAGGTAGTTGGGTCCGGATGAAATATGGAGGACAAAGCTACTCTTTAGTGAATCATTCTCTCCACAAGTTTATGTCTCATAGATGTAAGTAATGTGTCTGGCAACATATTAGGTTTGGAATTTGCCACTTGAAAACTTCTATTTACTCCTAAAAGAGACTAAACCCAGAAAACTGAACTTCCATTTGTGATAGTTACCTAATCGCATTATTTTGATTTCAGTTATCCACCTATAGAGGTGTATAAAACCGAGTTCTTAGTTGAATCTAAAGAACATGAAAAATGCAATAGTTTTTTTTTAAACCAACAGAAACTGGCTTTGACAGTTACAAGATTCAAATGCATGCAAGTTCTATGTCATGTGCTCTTTCCCTATAGATTTTATATTTCCTATATGATTTTGACAGATGTTTAAAAAGAAAAAGTTAAAAGCTCATTTTTTTTATTTCTAGCATTGGATTTTTCCAATTAAACTGAAGGGAAGGTATCTTTTTCCTTTATGTATTTGTTTTTCTTTTATTCACAATTTATATAGGAAGCCTCATAGATAACATAGAAAGAAAGTCTCCAGGCCTGAGAGAGGTATATTTGTTGCCTTTCTTCCTTTATAGATCCATAACCAATGAAAAAAAACCCCACAAAGATTTTTACCAAGAGCCAAACCTCACAGCTCCGGTAATCTTATCAGGTTAACTTCTCTAGGTCACCTGAGGATGGTTCTGTAGTTAGTTGTTTGGAAGAATATATATTGTGTGTGTGTGTGTGTGTTCTTCAAAGCACAGTGGACAAACATCACAGAGAGATCTCTGGGGCTTTTCTGTCTCTCCATCTCCTTCCAAACTGTGTTGTATACTGGAATCCTTTGTATCTAGCTGTTTGTTTTGTTTTCTGGCATCTCTGCTAGAAGAAACGAATGTGCAACAGTCAACCATTTCTGATTATCTCATATTGCAGGGTGATATTATTTTCAAAATACAATCCATACATGATAGTTACATAAAAAATGTAGGGTAGGTCTTTACCTGGCATCCTCTAGAGTATTGGTTTACTACAGAGAAGCTGTGACAATTTACACCAGCTGAGAATGTAGCCAAATATCTCCTAAGGTTATGACAAATTTTTGCTTTGCCTTGATCTGCCAAGCAAGGGAATGGGGGACAACACCTGCGAGTCTTAACCTTCAAGGTGACATATTTGAAATAAGTCATGTTCAAACCTTCTTTACAGTCACAGAAACTGTTGCCCTACAGCAATGGAAATAAGCCGAGAAAAGAAATTGAGTATGAAAGGAATTGCAGTCACATAAAAGAAGCTTGTTTTTTTTATTCTTTCTTTTGCTTCAGTATTGTCTTTGCTTTTGGGTGTTTATATCACGTGCTGATGACCTTGAGAATAGATATATGAAGAGTTTTTCTTTCTCTGGATAGCAATAATTTTAAAATGACATTTCTTCAGACAACTTTATTGAATAGTGATTCCAATGGGCTGCTACTTGAGACATAGTTTAAGCAGAGAATGAAGATTAAAGCCCACATTTGAAAGCATGACTTTTAAATTCTAGCCTGGTTTTATTTATTATACCCTCTCCAAAGCCAGTATTTCTTGAAAAAAATGAAAATAAAACTATCTTTGTGAAGTTTTAATAGTATGAAAAATGAAGTGTTTTATAACCATTTTTATACCTTCATATCAAGAATTTTTCATTTATTTTCAAAGCTCCAAGTATCTTCTGCTGTGATAGCCAAGGAAGCTAACCACCTAGTGCTTCAAAGCATACAAAAGGGGTACTAGGCACTGGAGTTTGTGATGAATTCAGTCCTTGTCATATACCACCTGCCAGGGCATATAACAGATCTGTAATGGGTTTCTTACCTTTTACTGTGCCGTAAATGGATTGATAGATTAGGTCTGAGACCAGTGAACCATGGAATCAGAGGTTTGCTGGAAGGAGTTTATTAGTCTTTAATATTATTCTTGGTCCGATGTCAGCCAAGAGGGATGAGGTAGATTATCTGAAAGTAAGCTGGATGCCAAAATCAGCATTCTCCTCATTTATCCACCTTAGTCCTCACAACATCTACTGTATGTATTATGAAGGTTATTATAAGTGTCTGATGGAGACATTTTGTTTTGCTGCCTTTTAATTTGTCTGCTACTATTAGAACTAATTACTAGACACTGAAGAGACTATTTCACTGTTTACTGCCACAGCAAATCAATTTGTTGTGCTATATGGACAAAAAAAAAAAATAAAAAAAATTTGGCATGACATGGCTATAATTCGTGAACATTTTCTGTACCACCAG
The DNA here is from genome assembly GCF_964237585.1 of Gallinula chloropus. Taxonomy (NCBI): domain Eukaryota; kingdom Metazoa; phylum Chordata; class Aves; order Gruiformes; family Rallidae; genus Gallinula; species Gallinula chloropus. Next base: position 124,970,669 of record NC_140085.1, read on the forward strand.
GAAAAGTATAGGTCATAGCTTGGTTGATCAAGTGTAGAGAAAAACAGATGGGCCCAGAAAGTGCAGAAAGACAAAGTCATAACAAGGTTATGGTTCATTTATTGTAACTTGCCTTGAGTTGTAATTACTCATAGATTACCTGATGATATCAAATTTCCAGCATGTCAGTGCAACTTAGTTTAAGTTCATGGTTGAAACTACTACAATTGCTGCTATTAGAATTTGTGGGATGGAGGGGGAAAGATCTTGGAAAATAAATGCTATAGTTTGATTTCTATGCTTTCAATTTAAAACTAGAATTATATTCCTAGAATTTTGAGGATGAAAAGGCTGGTCTTTTCCTGAATTTACTTTCAATTAATTAAATGAAGCAATTCCCTTACATGTAATAAAGTATTATGGTATGCTAAATTCCCTAGGACAGCTTTTCATAGAATGCTAATTAGCTGTCGTCCACTTTCACGTTATCAGCCCTACTGACAAATGGTCTCACATATAGCAAAACGAAGCTGTCCTTCCTGTTTAATTGTACAGCTATGAGGCTGCCACAAGCTCTAAGAAACTAGTATATATATGTTTCATTCCTTTTTATTTGTGTATTACTAGCAACTACCACTAAGATTAAAATAAAGGCAAATTTATTAGCAGTTTAAAGATAAATGCTAAGCATGCAGGAATAAAGGTGTCATGTCACAACATATAAATAAAAAGATGCTAATGACCTTTCTTTTAGAAATTTATCTTAGGCCAAATTAAAATTTGTATGCCTTTAACTTTTCAGTGCTGTTGAGTAATGTTTGAAACTAATTATTTTTCTGGAGATCTTATTAGTATAAAGCTTAATTTTAACATCATCTCCTTGGTGTTGACAATTATTTTCTATTATTGTCTTAAGTAGAAAATAATGTGTATATATATGTGGATATATAAACAAGGATATACTGAAATATTTGTACTGGTAATAGAATAATGTATGATATATCCATATATCTATAACTGCTAGTGGGTATTTGATCACTAGTTGTTAGCTATGTAAAGGGGATTAATATTGAGCAGTACGATAAACTTACTAAATGACAGAACTCTGACATTTCTGTCAGTACCCCATGTAGGACAGACATGAATAGGGTTACACTCAGTCTTCCCTAGAGTTACACTCAGTCTTCCCATTTGTTATTGGTGTCTTGTTTTCTAATTTTTACAGTTGGCCATCCTTAGGCATCCACTTCACTGCAAAGTTAACGAAAGACTCCCGCTGCCCAGTGGCACTTGATGAGATGCTTCCTCTTTCCATTTTTCTGGGGAACAGAAACATATTCTTAACAACTGCCTATCTTAGTAATATTTCTGTCTGGGAGAACAAACTTTGTCACCGAATCCTTGAATTTCAGAGAGGAGAATGAAAAGATACTTAGGTTCCAAGTCAGTAATGTGGTCCAAGCTTATAGCCTTAAAGTCTGGTAAACACATATCTATCTACCTAGCTTGCTACTACAACCAGAAATCTTCAATTGGATTGAATTTTGCATAATTTAACTTGTCCTTTACTGTTTTAAAAAGAGACAAAGAGCATGGATGACACATTCTTGTGTTCAATTAGTAAAAAAATATAAATACATTCATACATTTTGCAAGTTATGAAAAGAGAAACTAACTGTGCATTTCAGCTAAGAATTCCGTAGACCAGAAGTGGCAGGGTTTTTTTACTTGGGTTTGGTTTCTTTTTTTTTTTCTTTTTTTTTTTTTTAATTTCTTTCCTAGACCATAAAAATTGGTTTTGTAATCTCAGGGAATATTGACAATATGGTAGGAGAAGGGGCTTTGTGTATTGTTTGGTTTTTTTCTTTCTTAACATGAAGGTGTGTTATGGATAGTGAAAATAAGGTAAACAAGTAACTATGGAGTAAAGTATTTGTAGCCTAATATGAATTCAATTGGGTTCATCTTCGAAGCAAGTAAAATAACCCCCTTGAGTTTTTTCTATTTTTTTCTTAAGCTACATATACTGAAGGTTTTTTAGCTGTATTGACTTAAAGCTATTAAGATACTTCTCTGGTTTGAGGAAAGTGGATTGCATGTGTTAGTGCAGAATGTGAATAGAGCCCCACAGCCTACTCAGCAATCAGAGGCAATTTTTAGTCATGTTAGAAGTATCAGACATTAGATTTTATTCCAATTTATATGCTGTACTGTAAGTCATCCTAATGATTGTCATCAGCAAGAACTGGAGCCTATTGTAAAACATAAGGAGACATCTGGGTTTTTTATTTCATTTTTTTTGATAGTTGATGTGATTTGAAAGGTGGATTATTATAAGCGCCATGAATGTCTACAATCAAGGCTAAGTATAGGTTTTCACATTAGATGGAAGAAATGAATTGGTTTAACTTACACTGAAAGATTTGGTTATTTACTGTCTATAAAATAAGAGATGGTAACAGATCAGGCTTAGACCAACAGTTCAGTTCTTGTTTGATTTAAGATTAAGATTTGGATGCCATGATCTTGAAGTCTGGAAAATTAGTGCTAAGAGGCTTAAAATCTTTTGCTGTGTGTGAAAAGAACCTGAATATTTACACTGACTTATACTGGTTTTGGTTTTGAACACCAACTTTGTTTTTGCTTTACAATAACTGCATTTTATATAATTACTGCTTTTTTCAGTAATTAATTGTCTACTTAAAAATGTCTATTCTTCAGACATTTCTTCAGATGAAAATCAGATTAATACAGTTCTTAAGAGCAGAACGAACTGAAAGATATGTAGCTTATCCTATACCTCCATACTTATCAAGAAAAAACTGTAGCTGATCAGTTGGCTTTAATCTTAAAGAAAAAATAATTTTACATAGTGTATATATTTTTTGTGATAGTGGCCAAAAATATTTCCACTCATTTAGGTTATTTTTGCTGTCTAAGTCATTGAGTGAAAAAAAAGTCACTGCATCTACTAAAATTTTGAAGCATAATATAATGGAAAACAGCCCCCTTCTCTGCTCCCTCACAGACACATGCTTTGCACAGGTTATTCCATTGGCCTATTTTTAATTTATTAACATAAAACCTCCATATATATTTACCTCATAAACAAAAAAGTAACAATTAAAGAGAAAGTAGTGTTGCCCCAATAAAGCACCAGGAATAAGTAATTGAAGTAGCACAGCATCAGAAAAGGAAGTTTTTAGTGCTGTAAATCCCTGATAGATAGTGTATTTAGACATTACAAAGACCAGTTTGATTTTCTTACTTCCCACAGACTGGAAATGGCAGGGAAGCTGCTTGACTTTCCAGTTGCTCTGTTTTCCTATGCACAACTCCTGATCTCATAGGGATATTGTAAAATTGAATTACTTTGTGATATGAAAACATTCTGAAGGTTTGAAGCCTTATGAAACTTGTTAGTAATGCTAGTTTACATTATTTCAGGAGTCCTGCAGAGAAATATATGATTGCTTTCTTTATCAATGACACCACCAATTTTCTTTGTCTTGTTAAGTATTAATAAATACTTCATACTACAGTATATTGTTTACTCTCATTTGAAGGGATTAGTCATTCTGAAGTCCCTTCAAGGAAAGTTACAATATTCAAAATGTTTTTGCAGCAATCAGACAATAATTACAAAACATCAAGGGCTCATGTGACACACTACTGAATATTTGCTGTTCTTTTCCTTTGAGACAAGTTTTTTCGAGTGTGTTTAGAACAATCAGGATTTTATTTCTTTATATCTGTTAGATTCTAGCTTTTTTATTTTACTTTAGTTTTGGTTTTCCAGGTGTTTTGGGGGGGTTAACAATAAATGACAGAAAACATAATAAAGTTAATGAAAGTTGAATATAGTTAAATTGGTGGTATTTGTGAATTTCAGGCCATGTTATTCATGAACATGGAAAAACTTACAAGAAAGTAACAGCTTACAAACAGTTGAGATTTCCTAATGAGTTTCTTGCAGCCTTTATCAAAATGGTATATCTTGTTTGTCTGTTGACTGTGTCTCCTTCTCCTCCTCTTGTTCCTCATCATCACCCTGACAGCAGTCATTCCTGACTTGCTCTGATAATTCTTACTGTTACTATCTCAGAAGGTAAGAGGACAAATTTGTATGACTGCTCTATCTTTGTAATCTCCCCCACTTGACATAGAAGTAGTGCAACAGATTCTGGAAGGATTTTGCAAAAAGAGGAGGAACCGAAGAGACTTCCAACATTTGATAAGACTAAGCCTGTATTTGGTGGGATGAGAGGGAAATGAGTTGTTCTTGTATCTTAAGTTTCCATAATGGGTGTTACTAATAAGATCTTTCAGAATAATGCTCTATGAGCTACAACGTTTATCAAGCTAAGTCCCAATGTACTCAAAAAGCAGCTCCCTATCTAAAACAATACTGAGGAACACACAGTTTCATTTTCTTCTAAGTAAACCCACAAAACATCTATGAACATCAGTTAGGATGGTTGTGTTGGTGTGATACTTATAATTAGGGATAGTGAAAGGTAACCACCTTGTAAAAAACCTTATGCTTCCAGATAAGATGGTTTCTACCAGTTCTATTTATCATACTTTTTTTTTCTCTGATGCAAACTCTGAGAGGAAATGTATTTCTGATTTCATAGCAACACCTTACTACAAATATCTAAATTATCTGGGGTAATCAACATTCAAGAGATTTCCACTTCTGAAAAATAAATTTTATTATTTCATAGCAGACTTTAAATATCAGATTTAAATATTTATTTCTTAATTTGTATTTTAAATCATAAATCCTAATACATTTTACTCATTTTGTCAAAAGGCAAAAAGCTGGGTGAGTTTCCTCAGAAGTGATAATCATAGAAGGATTTGGGATGCTAAAGATCATCTAATTCCAACCCCCTGACACTTTGAAATCTTCTATAAATCCTATTAATATAATAACTATGTATAGTTATGAATAAATATTATGTTAATGAGAATTCCTGATGTATTATTGTTATTAATTAGTATAATTATTAATTTTAAGGCTACTAAAACTTAGAGTTAATGAACAGTTTTATTTCTATCCACACATTGATATTATTCATGGGTATGTAGAATTAGTGAGATGAAAGTGTTCATATTCTCACTTTCTCTTATTGTTCTGTAGCATTGAAGTTGCACAGGATTTAAGTTGAAGGTTGGATGTGAGAATAGAAAAGTCCTATTCCACTACGATGTCTAATGAATTGGAAATTCTTGTCTGGCGATTACTTGTTGAAAGTTCCACCATGCTATTGCTCTTATACTTGCTCTTCTTTTCCATTGCAACACTTTCTAAATAAAAATTATCAGTTGTGTTAAGTAAGGTGACTGACACTTCCAAAAGCTTTGGTTAAAGGGAGCCTCTTAAATACTCTGGTTGAAATAAGCTTCTGACCACTGGACCTGGAAAGCTGACTAGGATGCTGTCTGTGTATTTTTCTCACCAGAAAGTTAGTTTGCTTGTCTTTATATCACTCAGCACTGTAGTATCTAACTCAATTTTTCTTCATTATTTGCTACCCCAGAACCACCAGGAAATTGTATAGTGATTATTTTTGTAAGTATACATGAATGGGATCTGTAATAGATTCTCAAATGTTTTTTACTTCTGGTCTCAGTGGAGATTAATGTCAGGTCGCTTAGGTCAGCGCTGATTCACCTCACTCCTTAAAACTCACCAGTATGATAGATGCCATCCCTATTTGACAAGTTTGTCCTGTTGATCCAGGAAATGAAGTTGAGCTGATCATCTCGTTATTTTGCTCAGGACCCTTTAGCTTTTTCTCTAGCCCATAATCTTTTCCTGGTGCCCTTTTTAACTTATTATATCTATTCATATAGTAGCAGGATTCTTCTATGGCCATTCCAAACTAGTATCTGCAGTAAAGGTAAAATAGCTAATTTATAGTGAACTCAAAGTTATTTTGTATCTGCTTAAAAGGCAAGCATGAACTATGCTGAATGGATGACATCACAAAATATTTAATTATAATCCATGGGGTACATAGGAATTGCAAAACCTTCAGATATGTTCATAAGGCCACATTGCTGATCTACTTGCTACAGAAAACTTTAAGCAAACAAAAATATGTATGAAACACAATCATATGGGGTAAAAAGTCTAAACTAGCTAATAAGACCATAAAATCATGATTTATTATACATAATACTTATATATCATACTGTCTTACTGACCATTTTAAAATTACTTTTTATTCATGTTTGTCATATGAATCTGGAATATATTAATCATTTATGTAAGGAGTACTTTGAATATAAAAAGTAATAATTGTCAAGACATTTGTGCTGATGGATGCATTGAAGTAATAGTGATCCAGCTGAATTACCAGACTTCAAATAAGGCACTTCAGGCAAACCCTTGCACATTTTTCTACACTGCAACAACCATGTATTCGAGAGAGATTTCACGTACAGAGAACAAGGTTTCACATAATGTTACACTCGAGTGAATGGCATTGGTTTGGGCTTCTTTAAATCTCAGTTCCAAGACAGACTGACAATGTATGTCAGGCGTTTCATGCATTTCTAGTAAGGAAGACTGTAAGGACCTAAAAATCAATGGTTTACTATTTGCTGTTTACAAGATAAACATTATGCTTTAATTATATAGGTCTGTCTCTACTGCAACATGCATATATAGTTAAAATTCCCAGAGTAGTCTGTAAGAACCTTAAAGCAAAGCTTCCCCTTCCTTTTTCCTTTCCTCTTGCCTTACCATTTTTGGCCACTTTTCTCAGAGCTGTTTTTAAAACACCATTTCAAAAAGTCACCATCATCATTACCCAGAGAATGGCTTGTTATGATACTGAACTTAATTGTACATTGAGCAGTTTTATAGGTTTTCCCCACACTCTCAACTTCTCTATGAACTGCATGTTTCTTACAAAATGAAGGTTGTCACCTTCTCCAAAGTGCTAAGCAAAGTAATTCTTGAAGAACAGCTGAAAAGAAAAGCAAGTTCATTGTTAGTCTTTATCTGTCAGGCATCAGGTCAGTACTTGTTAGTCAAGATCACTTACTTGAATTGGACTGCCAACATTTTTTTTTTCTATACTTTTTATCAGAATGAATTCTTTGTTGCTAGGATATGATAGAAATATTCAGGTACAGACAAAATTTCAACCCATTGTAATTTATCTACACTATGCTAAGATAATGCAAAAGAATCCATGCTTATTCACTTTGGAAATAATACAATTTATCTATAAATTTATTATCTAACTTTTCTATGTAGCTTATAACCAGAAATTGAGGTTTGATAATTATTTTCTTTTGCTGGGTAAAAATCTCAGATCCAATTATACCCATTTCCTTTACCAAATAAAATGTTGTGAGTTTTACTTTTTTCATTCCTGTAGAGAACTCCCTGAGCAAAACCAGGAACGAGTTTATAGCTTGCATTTTAAGGTACTACCTGTTGTATAAATATTTGTAATTTGTTTCATTCCAATGCCTTTTGGCTTTGTTTTACTTGTCAGGCATTCTGGCAGATGAGAGTTTTTACAAGTTTCACGTCACTTTTGTGAATGCTTCTGGGAAGCCTCTGAGGCAAAGGCAACAGCATGGAAGACAGTATTGATATGTTTAGTTTAGCTATTGACTGATTGCCACTGTGAGGTGATTATGCATGGAAGTCAAGCTTTCACTACCAGGCACGAGTGGTCTTGACAGTAAAGCAATCGGATAATGTGCAATTTTAGGGAAAAAGGGTGGGGGGATGCAGGAAAGGACAGTGAGATGAAACAACAGTCAGAAAGAGCTCTGTCACATGGAAAGACCAAATGCTGGAGATAGGACTACTGTGATTTGCCAGACCGTGAGAAGAGATTGTGCTTAATCACATCAGCCGGGGTTTATTATATCCTGTAAATGAACATCTTTCCCTGGGACACTGTAACATCATGTCCAGTGATAGTACTGTGGTCTTTTTTACCCTCCTAACATATGGGTCAGGCTCTGCTTTCCATGGGAAGAAAACTTGGGCTGACAAGCTCAAGGAAACTATTCAGACAGGCTATTAGTACTGCGGGGTACACACTGGAGTTTGCTTGTATTACAGACTGCATGTAGCCTGAGGGATGGGTATGGTATTATCTTCTGTAAACTGGGGAAAGAACAACTAGGGCATTGCACTTGTATTTAAAAATCATTTTCCTGTCAGAAGATCCTTCATTAAGAGTCCCTGCAGGAATCACACTGTAACTCCTGTATGGCTGCTTTTATATTTCTAGAAGTTGGTAAGGAACAAAGATAAGAAAATAAAGTTGAGGTCTAGATTGTTTAGCAAAGATTTAAGGTGGACGGTCTTGTGCTCAAAAATGCCCTTGACAAAGGAGAGTCACTGAGATAGTAGAGAGCAGAATGAATGACAATTAGTTATAAATATTAAATATAAAAAAAGCATACAGGAATTCAGAAGACTGTGATACATACAATTATATTACCATGCAAGAAAAACAAAACAAACCATTGGGGTGGGGGATATGTTTGTCTGCTTTTCAAAAAGCTAGACAGCCAGATGAAGCAGAAAATTGTTTGGTGCAGTAGATCTGTGGGCTGCTTTAGTCTTATGCATGGACGAGGGTGGGGGAAAGGGATTTTTAATAAAAATGAAACTTGAGACTATTACAAATATGTTGTTAAGAAGTTAAAAAAAAAACCAAACAAAAAACCAGGACAAAACTATGTGCCAAGGTCAGGTCTTGTAAGGTTTGAAAGGAAACATGAAACACTAGCTATATTCTATACATATTTTTAGTAGCCAGCTTTCATATTCCTCTAACAATACAGTCTTTACTCCAACTATGTCAGAGACACTATGGCTCATAAATATTCATCGTTCTAAAGAAACTGCATAGATTTTTGCTTTAAAGTCAATATTGAGTTTGTTAATGAAAATGGCTCGGTTAATTAACTAAATGGCATCCTAAACCAAACTTATATGAAACTCTTTCTTACACTGATTGTTTTTCATGAAGAAATGATGCATAAAAATTAACTTTCCCCCCTTCTATTTTAAATCATTCTTTTGTATGTAGATGCTTTAAGGATGGTGATTTTAAGCAGATAAAACTTTCTGAACAGTGGCTGTACGAACTGCTGGTTTATGCAACCATCATCCTAGTGTTATGGAAGTGTCAGTTATGATTTATCAATAAGTCTGGATTGAAGCTTGCATCTAATAGTTATTGTAGCTTTATTTACTTCTTTATTATCCAAGCACTGACTTGGACAGCATAAAAACCTGCCTGCAGTCCCATTTTATGTCGATTACGGTGTAGTCATCTCTCTCCATTTTCCTAATATTTGCATTTTTGCTGAAATGGAACAGGAAAGCAGAAGCTGCTGCTTGTTTTACATTTAGTAAGGAAAGCAGTTCATATGGAAAGCTACACCTTCTTCCTTTTCCTGTTTGCAAACAGTTGTCAATTTTTACAAACCTGATGCTATCAATGATTTTTAGATTAGAAGTTCACTTTCTTAATGTGCTTTTTATATCAGAGGACTTTCCCAAGTAGGGAGAACAGGAAAGACATTGTTAATGGACTTCACAGATTCATCACAACATACTTTTGCACATATTCATTGCAGTTTATTATAATGTTATGCATATCAAGAAAGCTAAATTTTCATCCACTGTCAGATTCATTTAAGTGCTGCTCTGTTATTATGAGGCTGGTAAGAAAAGGAATGAGAAAGGAGTACCTTGTTTAATATTGTGGAAAAGAACCCACGAATTTCCACTGCGGTAAAAATGTTGGAATCTGGGATTTCTTTTCTCTCCACTCAGCATTAGAACAGTTTTCCATATACTTTTTTGACAAATGACATGCTGGGGAGATGCATCTCCTTGTCTGTATTCCCAAGCCACTGGGTAATAACTGCGTTCTCTTCTCTTTGGCTGTTTTAAGCAAATAGGAAACGACCTTGACATTGCTCATGATAGGGAAAGGAAATATTAGAAATTAGGCATCAGTCACTTGAAATATAATGCATGCAAGTCATTTCGGTGGCTTTCCTTAACTTTATCATGTGGCAGCTGCTGATAATGATAATGATGCCTTCCTATTAATATAATTTATCAAGTTCATTCATTTGCAATAACATTTCTGACCTCTGCAAAACTATTCCCCATTGTTCATTTGTTCTTTCTTACTGTCTACCTAATTATTTTCAACTCTTTCATTTTGAGCATTGTCCCTGAGTTACAGGATTGAAGCATAACTCCACAACTATTATTGTCATTGATACTGCTTTAATTGAATCAGCTTTCTGGATATTCATAAGGAATTAAACAGAACAGGGACAGAGAATATGATTTTACATCAGGTGACATATTTCATACAACTTCTTCCTCCCTCTATACTTACTGTTATCATGTTAATTGATATTCCTTTCCACCTGCACAGCAATAATTGATCCTATAGCGCATGCACACAACTATGTGTATAGACGGAAAAATAACTGTCTAAAGCTAAAATAGGAAATACCAGTGGAAAACTGGAACATATGAAGAGACCAAGGAGATCAGTACTTCCAAGCTGAATACATGTATTGTTGTGCACCAAAAATCAAAAAAAGATTGGGATGGGAATGGAAAGAATGCAACACTGTGCCATTAAGACATTTTATGAAGCAAGATCACCCATGACATGAAGTTCAGATGGACTAGAAACAAGAAATACAAGTAATTTTAGAGAAGAAATGAGAATATTTAAACAAAGATATAGACTTTGAAAATAGACAGCTTCTAAAATTTCACAGGGTATTCACATGTTTTGAGAGATGTTAACATTTCTATGCTGGCAATTTGTTTCTGTTTTTTTTAGCATTGTAATGGAAAGTTCAGAAAATGGAACACATAATATTAAATAAGTGGAAAATGGACTGATAAAATTAAGTAGAATAGACTAGAATAAAATTTAAATATTGTGAAGACCACTGTTAGTTTGTAAAAGGAGGATCTTTTACTGTTTCCTAATTTAGAGCTTAAATCTTTCCTGTTATTCTATTACTAGCTTCCAATTAGTCTAACTCAATTAACACTTGAACTAAAGTACAAAATTTTAGATGCATCACATACTTTGAGATTGATGTTTTGACATATATCATTGAAATTGTATGGTCCTTTGATGTTGAAATAAAATTTCTTTTCTTTGAAGGAATAATCTGTACTTCAGTTGTCCTTTGCACTGGCAATTTTTTTTCCCTTTGTTTGCAAACCAAGGTATGTTTTCTGTGTTGATCTTATGGCAAATAAGAGAAAGCTGAAAATACTTAATTTGTATGCAAAAGGCTAAGATAGATTTTTAGAAAGATGTTCCAACTGAAGATGTCCTTCCTTCTATTTTTTGACTTTTGCACCATCTTCCTTGCCAGCCTAATATAATGTTCTTTAATGAGACCTGTGTTCAGTTGTAGGCAGATTTGAAGGGAAGCATCTCATGTGTTTGCCCTGGTTTTACTGTTCTTACGGCGAATGTTCCTACTGGTCTTCCCACCTGGAAAAGGACATCAGTCCTCCCCGATAAAACTGATCTGTTTTTCTTAAACAGTTGGGAAAGAGATAAGACATTAAAAGGGATCAAAATGTGTAGATACTTGATGGGGGGAAGGAGCCAGATGGGGTTGGAAGGAGACCAAAAGAAAAAAAATGTAGAAGACAGAACCAAAGTGGGACACTAATTATTGCTTACTTATCCTTGGAGGTACCCAAGAGCTCATAGAGTCTAGAAGCAGCAGGGCAATGGGGTGGCTGTAGGTCCCACTAGCATTTGAATTCCACTACAGGGGTGGAATTCCTGGACATATGAATAACAAGCTGAAAGACTGTATGTAAAAAGGTAGGGAAGAATCTGGAGAGCCCCATCTCCTTGTGTTCTCCTGTGCCACAAAAAGGACATAAATATGATACCCCATCATCATGTCCAATATACCATGAAGATTTTTCCTAATTGTGTTTCTGGTGAGCTGCAGAATTACTTCAGGAAACAAGCGGTCCCCCAGGACACCGTCTGCAGCAGTATGTTGGCTTGATAGGCAAACTTGCAATTACCTTAGACTCATTGGGCTCTAGTTTGATTAGCCAGCTTGACAGGTTGATGCCAGAACTTAAGGGGGGGCCGAGGGGCAGGGTGGAGAGGTGACCAAGAATCTGAATCCCACACAGTGGCTACACATTACCTGGATCTTAACAGGGTGAATGCCCTGCTGAATGTTTCTCTGTGTTTATCCGTAACCCTAACCTGTGTTTGAGGAAAGCAATTTATTTATTCATTATTGCTCTTTTTATCTCTGTGACAAAAGTAGTTGATATCAGATTTCTGTATATAATGAGCTGATTCATATCGATCTAGATTTCTGTTTTTTTATTTTTATATTCAAAATGTTACAATTCTGTGTTTGCATTATAATTGTAGCACGGGAGTCAACTCATAAGAGGTGGCTGTGTTTACTTATATCACAGTTTTCCTCTCACTATAGGTAGCTTTTATTTTGCCTTCTTTTTTTGTGTGGTTATTTTAAAAAACAGTCAATTGAAGTACAGTGTGTCACCAAAATCTAGCATTTCTTTTTCTCAGTGTAACTTAGTATACAATCACTGCCTCCCTCCTCACCCCCAAAACAAGCCCAACCTTACCAACTTGTACAAGTTCTTATTTTTCTGTCATGGGACAGATCCACTATGGTTGATTAATGTTGATCGGAAGCAGATTAACTTTCAGATCTTCAGAAGTCGCTATGGATTTTTATCTTCCTATGGTTACCTATTTGCTTTCAGTAGTATGTCTGTTGAACTTGTTTATATTAACATTAAAGCTTCTAAACATTGGAGTTTAACATTCGCAAGTCATAATAAAGATGGAACTAATTTTCTGTGAAATTAGGCCAAGGTCTGCATAGATATTGAGTTAACACATAAGGGAAATGAATGCATTTTTAATTGTTTTCTTTCATATCTAGGGCCATTCTGGAAAAGCAGATAAGCAGATTTTTTTTATTATATTTAACAAGATTAGAAAGAGAAAAAGTAATTTGACTCATGGATCAGTTTTTATTAAATAGGATATTATGGGGTGGGTATAGCGAACAATGGAGATAATTTAACATGTGGCAAAGCAACTTCTTGAATTACAAGTATCGCTTATGTACAGTCTAATAAATCACAAGCAGAGCATATATAGAGGCTTTATTTGAGTACCAACAAATTGGTATTTTCAAACCAAATTTGTAAAGAAATGTACGTGTCATGAGACAGTTGTGTTCCTATTTTCTCAGCTGGTGGTGTTTGATTTCATTTGATTGCTGGGTGGTTGTTGTTTGGTGGGGTTGCTGTTGTTGTTGTGGTTTTTTTTGGTAACGTTCATTACTTTCATGTCTCTGGTGGGTTTAGAGTTATTGTCTCATCATTAGGGAAGAGAAGTTAGTGGACAGCAGTAATACTTCTGTAGCCAGGCAATGTGATACAAGTGCTTCCTTTAATACTGCTTATATTTTATCAGAAACCTCATGTTTTTTTCTGTTTTTAAGAGTGTTGGTTTAGTAAAAATATGTGTTTAAAACCCATGAACTTTTGGGAAATGTAACTTTTCTTGGTATAGAAAACTAACCATGCTTCTTGCCTGATTTTAATAACTACCATTGTCTGTCAGGTCCTGTATTTGCTGTGGTGAATAGTTCTTTTATTAAAGTACAGGTGGTTTCTTCCCTACTGTATATTTGCAATGTTACCCATTGTGTAGTACAGTGGCACCTCACCTCTCTGGCTACAGAAAGCAATCTGGGAAGGACAGCATTGAGCTTTGTGTTGGCTTACTTTAATATTCAACCTGTTCCTGTGTTTACTCCAAGTGCTTCACTGCTATTTGAACTATACCACTCACTGATTCTTAATTTCTAATAATGTTGGCACAGAAGAATGTGTTTAGTTAAAAATCTGACTGCTTTGAATGCAAATCGAAGAACCAAGTGGTCTTATCAGTATTGATGATGTATTTTTTCTTCACTGTACGCATCTGCTCATGCATATTTGGACAGAACTAGCAAATATAGACACCTTGTAAGAAAACACATGCTTATAAATATCTAGATTCAAGAGGTGGAGAAAGGTTATATCAATTTCAGATTTTTGCTATTGCTTTTCATCATTAAAAATTGACCTTTACAACAGTTTCATATACTGAGATAACTTCGATGATGTACCATGAGTAGAATGGTGGTATTTTATTTTTTTTTTTTAAAAAAGCCTGGGGTTTTTGTTAGTTTTGTTTTGGTGGCATTTTTTTTGCAGAGTGTGATGGTAGTGTTGTGTCTTTTGGTTTTTTTTAGGGGGGGGTTGTTTAGGAAACAGTGTTTTGCCAGCCATAGTTTTACCTACCATAATAATTCGATCAGTAGATCTACCCTTTCCTTCCCATTAGATTACCTTTATTCCCCCATTAAAACCTGGCGTCTACTATCTTTTTCAGGTGTCCAAAGATCTTCCAGAAAAACAAAAAGAAATAGAGATTCTGCTAAAGGATTTCATCGAACTTGATCAACAACTAAACCAGGTGATACTGTGGGTAACACCTGTCAAGAACCAGCTGGAGCTTTATAGCAAAGTGGGCCAGCCAGGAGCTTTTGATATTAAGGTAAAATATCCTGATTATTTTTTAAAATGGAATATTTTAACACATAGAATAAATATATAGATGTTTTAATATGTTTAATATAATCTAGTAGTCAAAAAGTGAGCTGCAACATCAGCTGCATAATTTGTATTAACAACATAGTTTTGAGACAGAAGTCAGCAATAGTCCTCACAAGTTCACAGTCCTATGAAATCAGGAATTTTTAATTTCTGTGAAAAGGTTTCTGATGACAGAACATTTTAGAACCAGTTGTTCCTAGATGAAATATAAACATATTATTTTTTGCCATATCAAATACAAGAAACAGTAGCCTAAAAGGTCGTCACGGATTTTAATACAGAGCTAACAATATCAATGTGTGATAATTTTAAAGATATTTTGTTCAAGGTAATATGACTACATGAAATTTGGGATAGTTAGGGCCTTATCACAATTCTCTTTGTAAGCAAAGGTATCTAACTGCACAAGTAATGTTTCAGTAATCAATAAAGCTGATCATCTAGTAATCATAGAATCTTAGAATATCCTGACCCGGAAGGGACCCAGGAGGGTCAGGTCCAATTCCTGGCTCCACACAGGGATAGCCAAGTCAGATCATGAGACTGAGTTGCTTCTTGAACTCAGTGCAAGCAAAATATTTGTAATTTGATCCTTGATACATATTTAGGTATAAAAAAATGCTTGTTTATGGCTTGGGTGAGGCCAGTGAAATTAAGGATGGAAAATACTGATTAGAACCAACACGTCTGCTGGGTGTATACTTAGACCTTCTGGCTTTGCACGTTTTCTCTCTCTATATAAATATATATGAGTTTATCTTCACATGAACTGGGAAACTATTCAAAATTCCAAAGCTTACTGAAATCCATGAAATTTGTTTGGTTTATAGTAGCTGAGTATTTTCTTTATCTAGATAAAGTGAAATAGACAAATTGTATTGATTTTGATTGTAGAGTTTTCAGTGGAAAAAAAAGAAAAAACCTGAATACTTAAAACTTTTTTTTTTCCTTGCCTGGAATGGAATAATACCTGTTTCTGAAGATGTGTGGTATTCTGAGCATGTTTATTAAATTCATTTTAGTTTCTTTTAAGGAACTGTTTTAATGCCAAAACTCTTTTTGTGTGATACAGTCACATTATATAACAGTGAATCTCAAATCCTGTTGGCAGTCCTGTAATTGACAGATTGAGTTCAGCAATGACATTCATTTCCTTTTTAAAAGATAAAATTAGTATAGCTCTTTGCAAATGTCTGTATATATGCTGAATGATGATGGAATTTTGCTTTCAAGAAAATTATCTATCCTTTTTGCCTGTATTTTAACAAAAAAAAAAAAAGAAAAAGATTATTCATCCCTTTTTTCTTCTTTTTCTATTCTGTTTCTTTCTTTCCAGAATGACTCTATCGTTACAGTGTATATAAAATAAAAGCAGGGCTAAATTGCTACAAATTATAAGAGTATTGCTTTTCAAACTGCTTGTGAAAGAAATGTTCTGTTTGTCTCTTTTCGTCCTCTTATGGTTATGTGGAAGGAATATTTCTAAAAAAATGTTGAAAAAATAAGAAAAAAAAAATCTGAAGTCATAAAGTAGTGGGATGAGTCGTGGTATTTTTATCAAGGTAGTGGAAGAGTGAAGTGCTCCAAAGAAAGGCAAATAAACTTTCTGTGAGAGACCCAACCATATTTCTTTCATAAAGCTTGACCAGTTTTCATTGTAGATGAGTCAGCTTTTATCTGCTTGCTATCTATCTGGATTGCCTTTAAAAGACATGGGTTTATAATCTGAAAATATTGTTGACTGATGGTTTATCCAAACTAATTTTCTTCAAAGTGAGAATCTCTTAGATTAAAGACACTATAATAACTATCACTAAAGGCAAATTAGATTCTTACATTTTTTTTTGTGGTTAAGAATAAGCATGCTAAGAGTTTTGAGACTGTGAATCATGAGAAAACATACACCAAAAATGCCTCAGCTAAGGAATCTAATCATGACTGTATTCAATTTTATACTCAACTTCAACCCTGTGTTTTAGACAAATGTTAATGGGCTTTCCTACATTGGGTGAAACATGCATGCACATGCTCTCAAGTCTTTTTTGACTTGATTATATTTATGTGCATTTTTAAATTACTATCCTGTATAGCTAATGTGTCCTTTAAAAAATAAGGACACCTGATGGCGTATGGAAGGGGGTGTAAGCAATAAAGTTCCCAAGTACTGTATAAATATTCAGCATTTCTAACACCATTTTAATTACTTCACCAGTATCTAGAGAGCATTGGAGTCTCTTCAATAGAATTTCATAACTTCTTTGTTCAGAAACAAGCGTGGCTCTGACGATCACCTAATAGAACAGGTTACTGAAATATTTTTAGAAAATAGATAGGATAAGAAATTTACAAAAATGTCTTTATGAATATTCTAAAAACATCCAAAGGAAGGTATGAAGAAGAGGTTTAAAACTGACAATCAAATGTGTGAATATGGCACTTGAGTGAAAAAGACCAGCCTCATGTAAGTCATCAGGAAAACCACACTGTTTGTGCTATAGGATTTCACATAAAGTCTTAAAAAAATCAATTTTTATTTCAATGGGGGCACTGTCTCTTATGAAATTTCTGTCAGTGTTCTTCATACTGTTACTGTCTTCAGAGGAATGTTCTTCTCATTCCTCCCCAGCTGTTAAAAGCAAAAGAGATAGAAGAGAATTTAAGTTACTTATTTGGGAAAATAATTTCAAAACTAATGTGAGTGGCAAGGATTTGGATATGGATTTTAAGAGCTGTAAGGATATTCACCTCTTAAAAGCCACAAAATAATTGAGTGTCCGAAATTTTCTGGCTGTAGAAGAAGGTGGAGGGATAGGTAGGGACAGAAAGAGGACAATAGTATGTGCATGGTTGAAATGAATATATAGGGAGTTCGAAATCTTGTGTTAAAATAATGTGCCTGTTCTAAAGCAAGGTTCTTGTATTTCTATTTATCTGTAGCAAATTTCAGTTACAGAAATGTGTAGCAGCTGAAACTAAAATGATACAGCAACCAAAGTACATCTAAAATGCCAATTAGAATTATTCTGATAGAATTTTCCTAAATACAGTGATTTATTTCTCTCAAAACTGTAGTAACCTTTACTTTTGGCATGCAGCTATAATCTGATAGTTAGCATCAGTTTCCTCCATAAATCAAGGGATATAATAAATGCATGTCCTTATCAGATACTCTGATTTAACCTTTTAAATAATATTGATCTATATAATGCATGCATAATAAATATATAAAGGAGAATATCTGTGAATTTCACTTGCATAATACATCTTACCTTGCAATTTCTGTGTAGTACTACTAATTTAAAAGCTCATACTCTTTTTTTCCACCTGTGCAAAGATCAACTATTAGAAATAGGTGAGAAGTCCCTTCCATTTCCACTTATTTGAAGGAAAGATGAAATAAAAGCATCAGCAGTGTTAATCTTTAATGGTGGAAGAAAAATAATTATGAGATCAGCAAAGGTGCAACCGAAGGAGAAATTACTGCATAATTTGAGACACCCTCACAAAACAGTAAGACTTTTAAGACTGAAAGAAGGTAGAGAGATTGAAAATCCTCTTAGAGCTCTTAAGACTACATCTACTTTAGTAAATTAGAAAGTGTTCAGGACCATTTTTTGACCTAGCGGTCAACTGATGCTGCATGGTTAACATCCTCTCAGCAACACTCTTCCCCTCCAGACGTGGTTGCATCCTAACTGCCTGTTGCTGCATCGGTAGCTCATGTCAATCCCTGTGCATGCCTGGGTGTTGTCTCAGATAGTGTGGTGTGGCCTGTGCTGGATCCAAGGCTCCCATTGTAATGGTGTGGGCAGTCATGCTGTGGAGCTTGAGTGCACACCCTCTTGCTGTTTAGTTCATTGTTCCTGGCATCACGTAACAATTCAGGGAAGGATGCAAACTAGTTACATGGAAAGGGAAGGATCAGTGTTACTGGCATGGTTCATCCTGTGTCACTGACTTAGTCATGCTGTCCCCTTGTACTTTCAGATCATAGCCTTGTGGGTCTGTATGATCTTTAGCCAGGGCGCTGACTATGTAATTCCATGTAACAAGAAGTTATGGACATTATAGAACTCACTCTTAGGCCATTAGGATCACTAATAATGCTAAAATCTTTCATTTAGTTTTTCAGTTCCTGAAGAGCAGTATCTTATGGCTCTGGCCTTGTACGTCTCCTTGCAGTGCTGAATCCAAACTGGTACCGCCACTGAGTGTGATCGTGTCCAACTAATGCTCTGCAGCCTACCTACATCCTGGGTTTCAAAATCCCAAGTGATTTGTTGTCATTACATTAACACAGATGACATGGTGCATGTTCTTGCACAACATGATGTGCAAGTTGTTTCCTAGACTTGTACCCATAGTTTAGTACAAAAGTAGATAGTGGAACAGGCTGCTTTCTTCTTTGTTGCAATGCAGTTAGGAAATGAGATGAGAAGATGCAGTCATAAGGAGATAGGACAAGTCCAGCACGTTTCTTGTACACAACAGTGAAGTAGGACCTTGTGGTGGCCAAGGAAAATGCTGAGGCACATAGTAGTCCTATGGTCACTGGAATGCTTTGTGTCATTTGAGGCTTAAGGCAACATCTTAGATTCTAAAGTATATCCATATTTCAGTTTAAAAAGCAGGAAAAAATGTTAAGAAAAAAGTAGACACTATGAAACTGAATAAAAGACACTTAAAAATTTAGTCCAAAGAAATATATTGTAATTTATAACAGCATTTACTATAAAATTCATTCCCTGCTGAAGTAAAAATTTTGTGTTCTTTCACCCCATTCAACTATCATAGCTGTATGCCTACTTAAAAAAAATATAGCATGGCTCAGGAAAGCCTAATATATTTTATGCTAATATAACTTGTCTTCATAGTTTTCTCAGTCATAATTTAGAATCTGCAGTGCCTCAATTAGAAACCAGGCCTTCAGTTAGGCACCGTAATTTTTAGTGGTTACTTCCAAAATCCCAAGTAGGCTTTAATAACTCACTCCTTTCTCATTTCATAAATAAAGGATTCTTTATCACAGGATTTTGAAAAAATAGTCTGAAGCAATATTTGCGTTGCTCATGTTGTTAATATGTAATTATATTTTTCTTCTATAAATAAAGATAAAAAAACCCCAACACTTTACAAAGTCCAAATAAATGAACAATGAAATATATATTTTCAAGCTGCCAATTCAAACTATTAGGATAGATCTTAGTTCTTTTTAAATGTCGAATATTTTTTACCACATTGACATAATCTCACTTCTCAATAGAAGCATAATACAGGCTGTTCCTATGAAGTATTTACATATATGTGCAGGGAAGGCATGAAATGTACATCTAAGAATTGCTTTACTACTACTTGTTACCACACGTCCAGGTGATGGGAACACTTCCAGGTTTGCAGTGGACCTTGGGTGTAGTTTCTCATGTATCTGTAACTTTTATAAGCTTTTTATAAGGACTTTTCTAGTTTTCCAGGCTAACAGTATAATTTCTCAGTGCATTTGCTTTTTGACCTGGAATTATTCTCATTCTGATAGCTGTTTTGCATGATTTAGTATTCATACCTCACATAGTATTCATACTTCACAAACCTTAGTCGGATGAACTCCTCCAATTTTACAGAAGGGCGCAAAGAGGATGTGTGATAACATGGAAGAAGATTGAAATACTTAACAGTACAGCTTCTGCCAGCAGTGGTGTCTAGGTTATTGGTGTTAGAGCCCACTGGATATAACCATGTCAATGGGCAGCTTCAGTGTAGGCATGTTGAAGTGCAGCTCTTACCATGTGATTGCTTTTATGCGCTGGTACATTTCCACTAGTACTTCTCCCATACAGGTGATGTGTGGCTAAAGTGAAGCCCGTTTTTTCTGGTCTTGCTTTCAGTTTATGTTGAACAACTTTTTTTCCTGAACAGTTTATTCTTTGACAATCCCACAGTTTAAAGATGTGCATTTTTAACTCCTCCTGAGCATTGAAATTAACAGTTTTACTGGTTGCATTGCCAGAGCCCATAGTCACATGAGTAAACTTGAATCCTAGGAAGAAATAGCTGCTTTTCAACTTCTAGTGCAACCATATTCTCTCAGTGCAAACCTGGGTTCCTTCTGGATAACATGGATGATATGAGATATACTTTCTTAGTGAATGAATTTTGAATTAAGGAAGCTTTATTTGACATTCTCAATCTGTCTGAATCCTGATCCAAACAGCACTAGCTCCACCTCTGTTTGCTTCCTGGAGTCCCTGAGGGAAGCCTTGCTGCTTTCAAGTCAGTGACATTTTCATGGGGTTTTGAGATATATTTCCCACTGTACTTTGGCAATTCTTTGGGCTAGAAATACACGGGGAGGGAGATATCTAACAGCACAGATGCTAGGCTAACAGCAGTGCAAGCTGTGTAGCAGTTACTGAGGTGCAGACATGCACAAACTTCCAGTGCAATGGTCTCTGCTTTTCTTTTTAGCCTAGACATCCATTGACAAATTTTCTCCTGGGTATTCTTGTCATAAATTAATGATATAAACAAAGACCCCTAAAGCAGGCCCTCATATACAGTTGAAATGTTAATTTTTTATATGGAAGACCTGTTATATGGAAACAGTTACAGATAATACATGATATACAGCAACCCTGCAGCTGATTTTGAACAGCCAACTATTTGTCACCTCTGAGATGTGCATAGAATTAGTATAATTGTTTTGATACAAAGTCAGAAGGTACTGCTCTGGTCATCCAGTCAGACCTGCTCTATAAAGCAATCCTTTCAGTCTTCTGAATTATTTCCTGCTTGAACAGCAGCACATCGTTTTTGAAAACAAACCAAACCAACACTAGGTTCTTATTTCCGGATACAGTCATCCACATCTTGTGTTAAACTACTTCAGGAGTTGAGTTTAAACCTGCATGCTTTTCCTTGGTTGAGTTTGTTTAGCTTCATCCTTCTGTCACTGCTTTTTCTGCCAAACTAAAGAGAACTACAATACTGCATTCATAGGCAGTAATCAGGTTTTATCCTAACTCTGTTTGTTAACCATTAGTACTGTTGTTCTAATTCAGACAAGAAACTAATATAGAGTATCTATCTAATGAGTATTAGTTCAAAAAGCAATTACTGTTGTGGTCAAAGCAATTATTTTTGTGGTTCTGAAAATAATGTGGTTATCTTTAATCACAAGCTTATTCTGTCAGCTAATCAAAGCGTAAGTAGGTGGCAAATGTTGCTATAATGGAAGGCATAGTTGCTTCTGCATTTTCTCCTTAATGGAGTATTTAAGGCCATAGAAGAACATTTTGAAATGTATTTATTCTGATCCAGCCATCCAGATTTAATATGCTTAAACCTTTTAGGAATATGATATTCTGAAAATAAGGATACAGACCTATACTTTACACTTTGAAACAGCTTTGCCTAGAGCATCAACAATCTCCAGAATTATGGTAAAGGAAGTTGTGCAAACACTGATCTTTATTTCCTCCCTGAGTGCTCTGCTGAGATTTGTTGACCTCACCTACAAGAAAATGAATAAGGGGTATTCTGTCAGGGAGGGTAACAACTGATGCTTTACTTGCTCTTTGGCAGTTTAAGAAAACATCTTCAGAATGTCCAGACAATATTTCCTCTTGTTTTCTCTCAATGTATTTCCTCATAGTCCCATTTAATCCCAATTCTATGTACGCTAGGATCCAAAATAGAGAAGTTTGATTAGATATTCTCAGATCTTTGGCTTATGGGAAGAACTCCAGGAGGCTTAAAAGAACTGTTACATTCAGAAGGTGGGTTTAAGCCTAACAAAACCATAACAGTAGGGTTTTCTCAAAAAGGATTCCACGTGAAGGTCAATGAGGCAAAAGGCAAGGTCCTCTATATATGGGTCTCTGCAATCCCAAGTGCAACTACAGCCGGGATGGAGAATGGACTCAGAGTAGCCCTGAGGAGACTTGGGGGTGTCAGTGGATGTAAAGCTCTACGTGGACTGGCAATGCACAATTGCAGCCCAAAAAGCCAACTGTATCCTGGGCTGCATCAAAAGAAGTGTCAACAGCAGGGCAAAGGAAGTTATTCTTTCCCTTCTACTCTGCACTGAGACCCCACCTGGAGTTTTGCGTCCAGCTCTGGGGACCCCGTTACAAGAAAGATGTGGACCTGTTAGAGTGAGCCCAGAAGTGGGCCACAAAGATGTCCAGAAGGCTATGATGACCAGCCTGTCCAGAAAGGCTGAGACAGTTGGGTTTGTTCAACCTGGAGAGGAGAGAAGGCTCAGGGAGACCTCATAGCAGCCTTCCAGTACCTGAAAGGTGCCCACAGGGAAGATGAAGAGGCACTGTTTGTCAGGGAGTGTAGTGATAGGATAAGGAGAAGAAATGAGAAATTCTTCCCTGGAATGGTGGCGAGGCCCTGGCAAAGGTTTCCTCAAGGCTAGGTTGGATGGGGCTTTGAGCAACCTGGTCTAGTGGGGGATGTCCCTGCCCATGGTATAGGGGTTGAAATTAGGTGATCTTTGAGGTCCCTTCCAATCCAAACCATTCCATGATTCTATGAAATAAAAATCAAAATAACTGGAAAAGATAAAACAGAAGTAAAAGTATCCCCATCAGAACCTACTGCACCTGTGACTAAGATAAACTTAACATTCTGCAATCTGTTACAGTCAGATTGCACTTTTAAATTGTAGTCCATGTAACATTTTTGGAGTGCCAAGGCTTTAGAAAATAGGCAGGAGTGAAAGGGTTTTTTTACAGTCACAAGATAGAACCACTTATATCCAACATTTACATGGGTGTATATGAAGACAGTAAGTTAGTTTTACTGTGTTGTGACATAGTCAACAAGAAATCATTAAGTAAAATAATTTTTAGAAACCCTTATATGTAGAGAATGGAAAGTGTGTTACCTAGAAAGGGAGAGATAAGAAAAGCTTACAGATAGGCCAGTGCTAATGTTTTTATTAGCTGCTATTTTTTACCAGTTACTATGGATCATTTGCTTTGGTATTTGGTGTTTAAAATAATGTGGCTTAGTATTTTTATAAAGCCAAGCTTTCAAAGTTGTCTGAAAAATTGTAGTTTACAAATTTCTTCAGTCCTGCTCAATTAGTATAGCCAACCATGCTGATTCTTTCTTCTTATTTTCTTCCAGAAGTGCTGTCCAGAGAAAACCACTTTAGTTAGTCAAGAAAACAAATAGCTAGTACTTTTTTAGATAGCTTTTGTTACTGATAATATTCAGTTAATGACATTTTCAAGTAAATATTAATCTGTAGAAAATATTCTGAGTTTGTGAGACACAGTAGAATTTTATTTAGTGAATCTCTACTTCAAAGACAAAATTTTGAAAGAGGAGGAATGCTGCAGAATTAATGGAACTATAAGTACTTGGTGGCCAAAACAATTTCTGGAAAACATTAAAATCTTGCCTGCAGCTTATATCTTTTTATTCCAAGATGTTACTACTGGTAGTCCAGAAAAGAAAGAAGCAGAAGTAGAGTCAACTTTCTGAACTTAAATCTTGTGGTACTTTGGGCTTTTTTGAATCAGGAAGCATTATGAGGATTCAGTGACGTTAATATGCTATTTTTAGGGAATTTAAGTAAATAATCATAATTTTACAAAGAAACCCAGTGCTATTTATGGCATCAATTCTATCTTTGGCAGAGAATCAAAGATCACTTTAATTATGGGTTTTCTAGTTGTCTATAGAGAAAATAAACAGTAACAAGTTACTTACACGAAGCATAAGCAATGCGTGATGAGCTACCCTTATTCATGACAGACTCCAAGTAAACAAGTAATTAGCACTGCATATAATAAATATCAATCTAGTGAAATATTTTTCAATTATTATTATTTAACTCAGTAGCCTTAATAATTAAAAATACCACTACCTCATTATGGATTACTTTATTAGAAATTATAATCTACAAAGCTGTGTCAGTTTTACCACAGTTTGAGTAGTGCCAAACCGATGTCAGAAAGAAAGATGTAGAAAAGAAAAAAAAAATCAGATTTATGTGGTTTGTAGAAAACTTTTTTGCTGCCTATAGATTCTGGCACAAGAACTTTTCTCTCTTAATCCTTGTTTCTTTTTCTTATGTATAAATTCCTCATAAGTAGTCTCTTTCTTAAACACTCACTGGTAGCCATTGAAAGAGAAACTTATATGATGAATAACAAAATTGAACCAGTATTGGTAGGAGCATTTTTGCATCTTCTGGCAAGAACAGTTGCGCAGTACAAGGTGACTGCTGAGCTCTGATTGTTTAACTGCTATTAAGGTGTCTTTAGTTATGTAATTGGAGTGTGGTTTTTCAGTATGGGACCACCGAGTGAAATCGCTAGCGGTGATGTGCCAGATCATTACCGCCAGTACCTACGGCTTTGAGCAATGGTTCAGAAACCCACATCGATGTACAAGCAAATTGTGTTAAGTTAAAAACGAGCAGGAAAGGTTTCTTATGGATGGAACCTAAAATGAAAACATGATTACAAACTAGTAACTTGAAAATACATATTAGTGCTTGTTAAGGAAACTGTAAATAAATGCATAACTTATATACATAAGCACCCAAGAAAGTAATCTTGAAAGTCATTTAATACAGTGCATGTTAGCTCTGATTCCCGTACAGTAATTTTAGTGTAACAGAAAGTGCTTTGAGAGAATACTAAAAGTTACCGTCTTATCTTGCACAGAAATGATTAGAAAAACATTGTGTGTCCTAACTTTCTTTTCTGGGTCTTGTGTGAAAACTGCTTGAAAACTGGATTTTTAAGAAAATTCCCAGACTATCTCCTCCCAAGCGAATTTTAAGTTGAAAATATTTCTCCTGAGTTTCATTATGTGAACTGAATATCAGTACATTTTTAAAAGGAATAAATTGTAGTATCTTGAGAACCAAACTCAGAAAACCCGAAGTATTTTAATATTTTATTTAAATATTGGTGTAATGAGCAAATACAGATAATTTTAAAATAATTATCTATGCATCCAAGGAGTTAATACAGAGTTACAACCAACCTTTGTATAACTAGAACTCAATCTTGGGCAGAAGGCTGACATTTCATATTCAACCATTGTCTTTTCAAATTTGCATGATGTTTCCATTCAGTGCATATATAAATATATGTTATTCTGAGGTTTATTATCTTTTTCTACACAATCCAGTGGAGGGTTAAAAAAAAAAGTCTGCTTAGCAGAGGTGAGGTAGCTGAGAGCTTCAGGCCAAATGCCTTTGGCTTGCTCTGGATCTCTGGCTGAGTGTGCAACTCCTTGATAGCAGTTGGCTGGATGGACAGCAAGTGTCTGGTAAAAATAGGTTTTGATGTTACCTCTTTTTGTCAGAAGTGCACCCCTTGAATTTTTCAAGAGGGACATGTGTTCTGCACTGTGGCTAACATTATCTGTTAGGCATGCGGGTCTTGTGATTGTAGTTCCATTGCTAAGGTTTTGTTAAATTCTCCGTTTTAATTGTCACTTGAACAATCTGTTATCTTCTCAAACTGCACTTACATTTTGATCGTAGAATTTATCTTCTAAAATTAGTTAAAGAATACATTCCTAGTTACAGCAAATGTAAAATAGAAAAATACTCATTACTAAATGAGAATACAGATGTTAACCCAAACTCTTTTGGTATTCCCCTGTTGTGTTTTTCTGGTTGAGCCTGTTACACAGGATATATGGATACACTGAGCTAAGAGCACTTAGGTTTTTTCCTTTTGCATCTCTGAATCTTATTTTAATAATAAGTAAATTAACATGATATAAATTTATGTGGGGTTTATTTGCATTTAATACTTCTGTAGATTCTTTGTTGTTGTAGTGCTTGAGTCTTTGGGATCAAATGGCCTGTGATACTGTGTTTGATTCCATTTCCCCTGATGTTAAAGGAGGAACTGGAGAAGCTCTATTCCAATCCTGTGCTTCCTGTTCCATAAATACTTCTGGCCATAGGAGGAGGTTAAAGCTGCACTACCTGGGAATTCCTCCAGGTGTTTGCCAGCACTGACGTTTTCCCTGGAAGACAATTTTCCAGGGGAATTGCAGCACATGTAGGTGACTATATATGATGAGGACACTGAAATACGTGTTTGTGTTTTAAGGAATGGATGCAGAAATGAAACTCTGGATAAGGCAAGAATTGACAAATGCAAAAATTCCTGTTCCCACTTTTAACCCACTGAAATCTTGTTTTGCCCTTCTTACAAATTGTCTTTTTCAGGCAATATTAAAACCCACTTCATGCTGCACAGCAACCTTGTCTCCAAATCCTGTTGCAATCTCACTGGTCCTTTATCTCTGCTTACTCAGTTTCCCAATCTTTTCCCTTTAGTATCTCTTTACCTTCTGGGTCATCATTTACCACTTCTGTAATCTTTTATATACTCCCATTATTTTTATATAGTCCCATTGACTCCCATTTTCCAATGTTTACACAACTTTGACTTTTGCCTATACTGCTAAAGAAGCTTCAAACTCTTTCTGGGTGTTGTATTTATACCTGTTTACTGTGTATAGTATCCACTTGCCATATATATAAAATAGCATATTATGTTCATTTTTGGCAGATAAAAATAGGCCATCCATAAAAAAATTATACATCTCTTTCTTTTTAAAAATAACTTGTATTTGGATTTTTTTTCCTTGATAAGCTTTGAATGACAATAGGAAATCTGTCGACTCTTGTCAATCACTTCATTATACACTTGACAACCTCCAGCTAGAACATAAGAGAAGAGCACATGGCTGAGGAGTAGGTAACCTAATTGTAGACAAATAAAAGAAAATTCACCCACACAAGATAATGAATGTGCTGACTGGACATCGCTATATTTTTTTTCCTTCCATCAGCTTTCATTTGTCAGTGTCTGCTTGGCAAGCTATGCCAGATAAGTCAGATTTTAACTCTTTATTGATTCTTTTATCTTTTCATTTTGCTAACATACTTTTAAGTTAGTAGTTTTAATATGCAGTAAGAGGTAGCATAGTTTGTCCACATGAGCACGTAAAGAATATGAACTGCAGACAGGGATCTCCTTATGTTCTGACATCTGTGTCTGATTTGGCAAAAAGTAGAACTGTGAATGATGAAATATTGTTTGATTATTTAAACTACTTCTATATTCAAGACATTATTAGGATCTGCAGTAAATGTCAATTTAATCAACTCTTAGAAACTAGAACTTGATATTCTGTGCATAAATCAATTATCATTCTTCCCAGAAATCTTTTATGAGAATTTGAGAAGCAACCTGCTCAGTGGTTTCTTTGTGAGCTTTGAGATATTTAGGTTTTCAACAGTCTGTATCCAAAGACGTTCTAAAAAAAAAATCTATTCCAAGTAAGAGAATATTAAATTATATTAGCTGCAAATGGATTGTGACAACTTGGCTAAACTTTCCCACTAAGTAGTCTTTGAAAACTGTTCAATCTGCAACAGATTTTTCAGCTTTAGGGATTGATCGAAAAATATATCTGTGTCCCAGTGTCTCAGGAGAGGTAAGGGAGACTTTTGAAAGGTCATCAAGTATTTGATGTGTGGTAGTAGTTTTTTTAGGAAGTAAGGTCTGGGTGAGTAAATCAAGATAGGAATTTTCTCTTGAAAGCATAAGATTATTAGAAGTGTGGATGAGTTGCTTTGGAAGCTAGTGAGCTTGTACCTCAGCTTTTCTTTTGACTTCATCCTTGAACTGCTAATAACAGCTCAGGTACTGTTCGGAGTCCCAGAAGAACAGCAAATTGTGGCTAATATGAATGAGCAAATAAATATGGCAGGAAACTTAGAGAAATGACAGAGCAGTTTAGAGAGGCTCTTCAAAGTAGTTAGGTTTTCAGAGATAGGATATTTCCATTTACTGATATCTACCCCTGCAAAGTACTGGAGCAGTGTTTACCATTTGTTCAAGTAATATATGTTGCTGTAAACAAGTGGAATACGAACTGCAGAAATATATCCTCATTAATATTCCTTTTAAATAATGTATCAAAGACTAATGCCAGAAGATGGGCATATCTGAAAAACATGTTACAAATAACAAATCAATGTTACAGCAGGAAAAGATTGATTTTTTTTTTCCCCTTCCTTTTGTAGCAGAAACTTCTCTGAAAATAAATAATGGGTTTATTGACTAGACTTAAAAGCAGGAAAAAATTTGCATATGAGCCCTGACGTAAGAGAGAGAAGGCTAAGTAACCAAGAATGAGATGATAAAAGAAATAAATTCTTCCCTCCAAAGTTAAATGGCTTTTAATTCAGTTCATTGACTAGAACTGTCATTGGTGCAGTGAGAGAGAAGAAATTCTGATTTATTTCTTTCCTGTTCACAAGAAGAAATAAACAATTTTTATGACTCGATATTTTTGTAATTCTCACCATATTTCACTTGCTAGTCAAGATGCTTATGGTGTTAATCCGTATTTGCTACTTTGTCAGTCTAAGTACCTGTGCCTCTTAAGTTGATATCCTTCAGCATCTGAGAGAGCACTTAACTGAGAGAACTAGTAAAATTATTGTTACTCTTCTTATTTTCTCACAAGAATGTCTCATTATATTTTTGTGCCAAATTTTGTCCTATGTCAGCTCTCCTGTTTCTGTTGTTACCTCTTTTATATTATGCACCAGAGCTAAGACAGAATCTGCAATCTAGGTGGAACAGGAGCAGCTGTTCCATCCTCTGTCCTGTCCAGCCTCAAATAAAACACTCTGAATCCTATCCAATCTCAAAGAATTTTTCTTACTCGGCCTTTTCACAGTCCAATTGGATGATTAACTGTGCTTTATCAGTATATGTCCACCACAGACAAGTTCTTTTCATATGCCATATCTGCAGGTCATGTCTGTACAGCTAATAATTTCATCTATCTTCAGTACCTCCAGGAAATTTCCTTTTCAGGACAGACAGCTGCAATGGATAGATACTGGTTTCTCTGTGTGTGTGTGGAAAAAAAAAAAATCTATATTTCATCTCCTCTAGACATTCAGAGGAAGATCACAAACTTCTGAGAGCCAAGAGGAAAATGTGCTATGGAAAAAACATCCTTTCACAAGCGGTGGGCATCACTATTTCAGGCCCTTTGCTTGCATGACTCAAATTTTGGGATGGTCTTAGTTCCATTTCATTGTGGAAAATTCTTTCTTTCCCTTTTCTTTCCCTTTTCTATCACCAGGAATAAGAGAGAGCATAGGAAACAGAAGGATGAAAAACACCATGAGGTCTTAATAGAATATGGTGTCTGCAAATTTTATAAACTGCACAAAAGCTGCACTCATATGTTTAGAAAGTAGTTATGAACTCTAAAATGGAATTGTTGCACATTTAAAAGGAAGAGGTCCTTCATGCAGTGCTCTTTTCTGTGAAATAATTGTTTCCCCTCTAAAGTATTTTGAAAATTGTTCACATAGGTCAAGAGCTATAGTTGTATCAATTTTCCAGTCTCTCATTAAAATCAGATGACTGTCTTTTTCATGCTTTATTTTAAAAAGCTGGATGAAACTCACAATATTCTTTTCCCTATTAAGATAGCTTCTAACACTGCCTTGGGATCATACTTTGGGTCTCAAACATTTAAAAGAACAGTGATTTAAGGTAATGGGGAAAGATTGTTTGTTTTATTTACTCATTAAATTGGCATTTTTAGAGGCAGGGGCATAAAATTGCTTGTTTGCTAGTTACAAGGTATTTTCAGGAATAAAGCAGTTTTACACTAAGTTTGTACCCAGGCCACTAATGGAATGGTATTTAAATTGAATTACTTGTTACTTTGTTGGCTGGGGTTTTTTGAGTGGTGCTTTATATATGTATGTGTGCAGGGGGATGGTGGTTGGTTGTTTTTTTTTTTTTTTTTCCATAAAAACCTGTAACAGGAGAAGGGAAGCTAATTATGTAACTAGCGATCACAGACTGTGCTCTTTCTTTATAGAGATAAGCAAAATATTTAGGAAATTATCAAACCTTTTAATCTGTTATGCAGAAAAGAAGAAAAGTATGAGCTTGTGTCTCCTTGAATTTTATCAAGATTGATAAATCCTAACAACTTTTTTTTTCCTTTTTCCCCCAGTGGATTAGATACTGTCTCAATATGACCACAGAACTGTTAACAGCTTGTATTGGGTGTATTTAATTAATATTGTATAAATACCTAAAGCCAGTACTGAGAATGCCATTGACTGTACTGTCTGACCTCCCATCAAGATCCAGTGGTCTTTGTGGTATAGCTGAACTTTGATGTATTTTAGTTCACTCTCCTCCTAGCATTCTTTCTTGTGGTGGTTTAGCTTGTTAGCCTGCTCCATGGATGGGAAGTTCAGAGCTGAGTCAAAAGGAAAAATGAGATCAGTTATTTAGAACCAGAATGCTTGAAGATGGGAATCAATTAACATTTTCTACTCAGTTCCCTTTCTTTTCATGTGAGGTAAAAACTAGGTTCTCAGAACGTCACCATTTACTTATAGCTTTTCCCCTAAAGTATCTGGGAATAGTAGCCTGAAAGACAGCTTTGAATATTTCAATGGACCTTGCTAGAGCTTCTCATGTGCACGAATAAGAAAATCTACACTGGAGAATTCTGGTTACAAGTTACACTCTGTTGTCTAAAAGACAAGAAAAATATGATTAAATGTAATTTTCTGTTATCATGTCAAATATATATGGGGAACTATAACTGATTATTTTGAAACACGATGTTTGAAATTAAAAGCCTTCAGGTTATTTTAGATTTAGTATATTTGCTGCTTAAACATCTCTGCCTTCTCATTCGGTAAAGTGAGAGGAAATTGCTTAGTGCCTCCGTCTTCCTGTGAATAAATACTCTTCTTTAACCTTCATTTAATGTACCATCTTGATAAAAAGAGAGGTCATGACCATTAAAATAACTCACTATTAATTTCAAAGGTTGTGGTGGTGTTGTGGGTTTTTTTAATTTGAAGTTTGTAATTAAGTTTCCCTTTTTTACATTGTACTTTACCATGAATGCAGATTTAATCACTCTATACTTCTACTGTCCCTGCAGGGAATGTCCCATAGATAAAATCTCATTGAGAAACTGATCCCAAAAGTTTCACAAGCATGACCAGAGAAGGGGAATTGGTGCTCATGATTCCTAATATAGACCAATACACAGTCTGAAATGTTGCAGCTACTTCTGCACATAGCTGTCTGGGCCTCCTATATATGTGCAGCATATGTCAAACAGCCTGTCTGTGTCTGCTAGGATGGTTATCATCTTTTGAAATAACATATGCCAAGTCATCAAACTTTTTCTTCCATTGGCATACATACCAGAGGTTTAGTCAATATATTGGTTTCAGCTATGGAGTATGAATTTTCTAAATTTTGAGCTATATCAACAGACTTGCATAGTCCAGATGGGGCTGTAGACAAGTCCCTGTCACTTTTTCAGCCTGTAAGTTTGTTCAACAGGTTAAACTGCCATGTTGTTGAAAATTTGGACGTCAGTGTGCCTTATTCAGCAGTAGGCTTTCATCAGTTTGGATGCACTCTTTTCAGACCACTGAAAATTCATAGGTTTTTCATCATGGAAAAAAGGCGGCTTCTGATTCTTCTTGTTTATACATGTTTGAGAAACAGCAGTTTCCAGTGATGATATATTTTAATTTGCCATATGTGTGAAAAGTTTAATTAGCATATTCATCATCCAGCCCAGAAGTAACATTACGGTTCCTTTCACAGGCAGTTCATAAGTTGTACAGTTCCAGTAGTGTAAATTCTGTCTCCCAGAGACAGTGCTGCATCTGCCCTATGCGCATCCTCCCCCAGCAATCAAAGGAAGTGTGGTAGAATCATAGAATCATTTAGTTGGAAAAGACCTTTAAGATCATCAAGTAAAGCGATTAATCTAACACTGTCATGCCCACCACTAAACCATGTCTATAAGATGTGTAGATGTGATACTTTAAAATACTTCCAGGGACGGTGACTCAAACAGCCTGGTCCAATGCTTGACGCCTCTTCCTAAACCACCTCCATTTCCTCTTGCCCTCTCACTTGTTACTTGGGCAAAGAGACGAACAGACACTTTGCTACAACTTCCTTCCAGGTAGTTGTAGGCAGCAATAAGGTCATTCTCTCCAGACTAAACAACCCCAGTTACCTCAGCTGTTCCTCTAAAGCTGAGGAAGCTGTTCCTTCACCAGCTCAGCTGCCTTTCTTTGGATACCTTCTGGAATCCCAATGTCTGTCTTGTAGAGATGGGCCCAAAACTGAATGCAGTACTCAAGGTGCAACCTCAGCAGGACAGAGTACAGTCACTTTCCTAGTCCTGCTGTCCATGTTTTTTCTAATAGAACCCAAGATGCTGTTGGCCTTCTCAGTCACCTGGGCACACTGCTAGCTCATGTTTAGTTGGCTGTAGACCAGAGCCAGCTCCCAGAACCTTCTTTGCCAGTCAGCTCTCCAACCACTCCTCCCCAAGCATCCCCAAGCCTATAGGGCTGCATGGGGTTGTGATACAAGTGAAGGACCCACCACTTGGCCTTGTTGAACCTCATGCAGCTAGCCTCAACCCACCGATCCAGCCTGTCCAGAACTCTCTGTAGAGCTCAAGCAGATCAACATTCCTGTCCAACTTGGTGACGTCTGCAAAATTATTGAGGATACATTCCATCACCTTGTCCAGATCACTCGTAAAGATATTAGAGACCTGGCCCCAGTATTGAGCCATGGGCAACACCACCTGTGACCAGCCGCCAACTAGATGTAACTCATTAACCACAATTCTTTAGGCTCAGCCATCCATCCAGTGTTTTACCCAGTGAAAAGTACACCTCTCCAAGCCATGAGCATCCAATTTCTCTAGAAGAATACTATGGGAAATGGTGTCAAAGGGTTTGCTAAAGTACAGGTAAACAACTTCCACAACCCATTTCTCATGCACTAAGTTGGTTGCCTCGTTGTAGAAGGAGATCAGGTTACTCAAGGAGGACCTGCTGTACATGAACGCATGGACTAACAGGGACTAATTGCCTGCTTGTCCTATATGTGTGTTATTGATGGTACTCAATATCTACTCCATAACCTTCCCCAGCCCTGAGGTCAGAACGACAGGCCTATAGTTCCCTGGATCCTACTTGTGGCCTTTCTTGTAGATGGGTGTCCTGTTGGCTAATCTCTGGTCGATTGGGACCTCCCTTGTTGGCTAGGATAAAAGATGAAAAGGCGCTTGCTGAGCACTTCCACCAGCTCCCTCACCAAGTAGAAAAGTCAATGATCTGGCTTTGCTCTGGGGGGTTTGCTATTCTCCTGGGTCCTGTGCAGGCTATATAATTGCAGTCTCTTTGTTGTGAGCAAACCATTGGAGGCCATGTTACAGTCATTACCTTTTTGTTTTCTTTAGGAACTGAATGATGGAGCCGTGTCCAAAAACTACTCTCCTGCCTATCGACCCATATTAATAGGGTGCTCACCTAGCAAATGGCTTTGAAATAGCTGGAAACTTGCTCACTGGGAAGAATTTGTCAAGGGGTTATCTCATCAGGCAGGGAATTGGGCAATGAGCTCCCTTAAAGTTACTGCAGTGATTTAATATCAGGTGTGCACGTAATAAATATAAAATAATTTCTGATGGTTTTTAGATGATGCTGGAATTAATGTGCAATGATCAAAAATAGTTGCTGTTCTAATAAATATCTGTAAATGTCAGCAGCATCCAAATGAATGACAAGAAAACAATCTCTATTGAAAGAAACCTATTGAAAACCTCTTTTTCCCCTAGACTCTTATCTTTGTTCTTATTTCCACATAAATCTCAAACAAAGCATCAAGATATATTGGATACACTTGCACAGTGCATTTTGGTCTAGGTCAAGGCCATTGATTTTGAAAGATAGGACTACTCTACTAGTGAGTAGAGCAAACTCCAGAAAGCTGTAGAGCAGAAGGAATTGGTGACTTAACAGCTAACTACGTTACATTTCGGTTACCTGGCTATGGAAAATTATACTTGTATCCTGTGCACAAAGAACAAATAGCTTTTGAATCCTTAAATAATATCTTTTTAAAATGTGTATATAATATGTGGAAATGGGATGTCTTCATTTCTATGTGCATTATGCATACTAACATTAGCATAAAATAATGCAAATGAAAAGACATTTCAAATGTTTCTTTTCTGGAAAATAAGCAGTCCAGTACTAACATCAATCATTCATTTTTCTTTTTTCTTTTTTAATTTTAAAAGGGAAATTAGCCTATTTACATGTCCTTGTATGGTAAATCATGATTGAAATTTCAATATATAAGGCAGAATACAAATAAATATTGAACAGCCAAGTTTTGTTACAGCCACAGGACTTGAGTAGTAACTCCTGTTATGAACAGTCCTTTTAATTAGTGTCTTCCCTTGCCAGGTTTTTCTGGTTTTGAATTTTCTGTTCCTGGTTGTGGAACTTGACTGTAATTGTTAATGGCTGTTATTACAAACCTAGTCAGATCAAATACAAGGCAAAGCTTCATAGACCCTTTCTGAAAAAACCTTGGTTTTCCTCATGCCTAGAAAATGTTTAAGGGACGTGGTGAACATGACATGGGAGGGACCAGTGGGTGCTTGGGTTCATTCAGCCCTTGTTACAACTGTTGGGACTGTGCAGGGCTGGCCGCTACCTGTGTGCCAGGGCCATTGGAAAATTCCCTGTGAGGGGCCTTTAGGGTAGGGTCTGGCAGCCAGGGGCCATCCCACCTGCCAGCCAGGAGCAGGGCAGCTGGGAGGCACTTGGTGTGTCTGCTGCACTGCGCTAGAGCCCATGGCTGGGCAGAGAGGGTCTGTGGGGAGCTGGAAATTGACCCTACTGCAACAAAGGGCCCTTCTCCAACATCCCTAGGTCAGGGGCTGACTATCCCAGGGCAGGCTGATGTGTGTCCTGAGCCAAGGGGTGGGTGAGGGGAGCCGTGGGAAGGCACGGGGCAGGTTTGGAGGTGCCCTCAGGACCTGGGACCATTAGGTGCTCTCCTAGAATGTGCCTTCCATGCTGGTTACAGCCTGAAACAAACAGATTTGTGTGCTCCCACACCAGGCCGCAGTGGAAACAAAAGCCCCTCCAGTGGGGGGAAGACTGAGAGATCTGTTCAAAGGCACATCCATGACATGGGTTAAAACAGCGGTTTAGATGCACACACAGTGATCCTGACATTCTTAGACTCTGCAGGGAGTTGTGTTTTTCCTGCTACATAATTTTTTATGCTACTTGAAGCTGTTATAAAATAAGTATTTGAGACATAGAATTGCACAACAAAAATGTTAGCACAATACTGAAAGTGGCTTAGTTTTTTTAAAAAAAGCCCTACTAAACAAATATTAACATGACTGTTTTTCCTCAAGATAGGAAGAAAATTACCTTTGTCATTAATATTTCTGATAGTTTGGGGCTTTTTTATATGGTGAGTAGAAAAACAGAAAGCTAACCTAATATTGAAATGAAAATATGACATTAATGAAGGTTTGTTTAACAGGTTAGTTAACTCCCACATCTCAATATCACAGTTTTTCTTTGCAATGTTTTTCAGAGCTCATTTGCTGTGAATTTTTACAGTTCTACCTCACTAATATTAAATTGTATTTAGTATTTAATAATTTACCAACAATTTTTATTTTTATCATTTTTCTGCAATGATTTGAGAATAAAATTTCAGGCAGCACTGTAGACATGTTTTCTATGTTGAGCTGAAACAGAGAAACAAAATGGCCCCTTTCTGAGACTTAAAATGACATAAATTTCAACAAGTTTATTGCAGAGCAAAGAACAGCAGATTTCCGCCAATGAAATGATGTGTCGGATCAGATAGTGACAAGCCTGGCACACAATCTTGTCTGCTGTCACGCTAATGATAACTGGGACTGTGGACAGCAAATCAAGTTGGAAAGTCAGTAGATGGTCTGCAATATTGGTTAGGACAAGATAATAAAACTATAAAATAGGTCGGAGAACAGTAGAGAGAGGAAAACAAAAACAGAATGACCAGTTAATTTTAGTATTTCTGATAAATCTGGGAATTTGTTTCTTCAGTAATTGAAAAATGAAAAATATGAATAATGTAATTCTAGGTATAGTTTATCTTTTCTTTCGTACTTTCTGGTGTTGTGGTTGTTTTTTTCCCTTCAATTATCTACATTATGTGCTTCTTCCGTTATTTACTTCGTCAGTGCCTGATTAAATGAAGCTGCTGCACATTGGGAAGAGTTTCTTGGAGTTGCTTTATGTTAGCACATGAATTGCAACTTTTAAAATGAAATAAGAAAATGGCTGGAGAATATGCTATTTTTATTTCGGTAGAGTGTCATTGTTAATGGTAGGTGCCTCCCCAAACCTACAGGAACTGTCACTATTACTGTGCTTTTGTTTTTAATTCTTTACTATAAATGCTTTACTAGATAAGTACTAGTTTACTACTAGTAATAGTAGTTTTCTATTAATATTTTTAATCTTCCTAAATTCAGTATCAGTGTTGCATGTCATGATATGGTTTTCATCCAATATCCTCTATGAACAAAATGTTATCTAGCACATATTTACTGTGTTGGTAATGCAAAACAGGCGAAAGGAGAGAGCTGCTTAAATGAGATTTCTCATGCCTGTCTTTCCTCATATGAATTTGTGTTAGCTTTCTAATAATTTTATTGAAACCTTCAGGATGAAAAGACCTATTGCTGTTTATTTTGACAGCATTACTTTTTCCATCCCTCCCTCTTTGTTTTCTCTGGCGACCCTCTTTGTCCTTAGCTGCTGCTATCCATAAGTATTCCCAGAAACCAATCCTGAGCAGAAACTAATCTACTGATGTTTTACAGCTTCCCACGGAGCTTTAGGACTTTACAGTCTTATTGCTTATGCTACGGTTAATCTGCACTGCATGTGTTTTTATTTTTCAGGAAACTGAAGCAGCAGTGAAGGCTAAACAGCCGAATGTGGAAGAGGTTTTGTCTAAAGGGTGTCATTTATATAAAGAAAAACCAGCCACTCATCCAGTAAAGGTAATGAAGCAACCTTTAGCAATATCCATTACTGTGTAATGGGTTATGCTTCCCCTGTTGTACACTTGTCCTTGATGTGCTCTGTTTAAAATCAATGAAAGAACTTGGCAAATGGCATTTGTTCTGTTCTGTGACGGCATAGTCAGAAAAAATGTAATGTTCCCAGCTAGAAAATTTTTGCATATTGTGATGGGAATATTGTTTTTGACATTAAGGTTGGTCTGCCTATTCAAGAGTAATCCCCATTGGAAGCAAATGTAATTTTGTGTGCTTAATTAATGGCATCATATGACATGGTTTTAAACTCTCTTATTTTGTATTTTGCTTTTGGAAATTTTATCAGTTACGGAAGTTTACATGTTTTCTAGAAAAGGTAAGAGAAAAGTCATAAAGAGGGCCCTTTGCTTTAGAAGGAAAGAAGACATGGCAATATAGAACTTTCCCACTCAGTTTCTCTGCCAAAATTCATGTAAAATGACTGACTTGATTCTGGTTTGGAAAAGAGGGTACATTGTTGAGAAGGCTAATGCCTCCCAACACATCTCTTTTAGAAACATGTATTATAGAACCTTTTTCCCAGGTATAGAAATCAGTGTGAAGGAGATATTTTGCACTCAGCTTCCTAAAGACTCTGTAGAACTTCACTGAGGCTGTCATTTACTATCATGTAATGTCTTGAAGCAGAAAATAACAAGCAAGCAGCCTCCCATGTGTCGTTCACCTACTTTTGGAGGTGGAGACCAAACTAGTAAGGTCACTCCCTATTCAACAGAGTTTGATCTGGTTACTGGTTTTACAAATGTTAATACACTATCTGTAAAAATTATGATTAAGAGTTTCCAAAATGTGTAATAGTGGCATACTGATTACACTAAGTATCCATTATCTGACTGGGCAGAGATAGTAAACTTTGTCTATATAGTTAGAGCTTTCCCATACCTACAGCATTTTACAGAAATGAGAAATATCCTCATTTTACAGGAGAAAAAAAAATAAAAGGCTTCCTCACAAAGTTACGATGTCTGTAGGTGACCTCTACAGTGAATTTCTTGGTTTTCTATCTCTATTTAGTTACTATACTTGTAGTATTAAGTTAATACTTTTACATAGTTTCCTCGCAAATCCCACCAGCAGATCTTAAGTCACAGGAGTGCACAAATGCACTTATTTGCAATTTAGAAATTATACACATTTAGGAACGATATGGTTTCTTTTCTTTTTTCCTGAACAGAAATCAGCAAGAGTTATTTTTCCCTTTGGTATCTGTGCTTTTTTTTTTTTTTTAATGATTGTTTCTCTTAAACAGTGCTAAAACACTAAAAGAGGTGAACTGAAGGAACCTTAAAAGTAGGGAGTGGGCAGAAACAAAGCTTTTGACTGTGTTGGACATTTTTGTTGGTTAATACAGTGCTATTGTTACTGGTAACTGACACATGTCACCTGTAAGCTGAATGGATGATGGAATAAAAACTCATTTTGTGTGACCTCAGGTGTAGTCTTAAGAGATCTTACTCCACATTTTAACAAGAAAATCACTTGGGGGGAAATAAAGATTTGTAGCTTTCTAGACTTTTGCAATTGCATATTAAAGAACTGCAGAATGAATGCTGGCATTTTCAAGAACTAGTACTTGTTTTACATACCACTGACAGAAGTATAAATAGCGTGAAATCATTCTGTTTAGGCCAAACTTTGTACATAGAAGTGTACACTGTGTCTATTTCTCCTAAGTGTTCCCATAAAAAGCCACTGAAAACTGCCAATTTCTACCAGATTTATTGGAACAAGTTAACTCTTTAAATAAAGATTATGATCTTCCTTGAGTTGTAGTTTTGACAATGATACAAAATGTATCTGAGAGGAAATTTTTAACTACTTGGAGTAGTGAATATTTCTAGTCCCTCTTTAACTGCTTTTTACTTTTTGTTACATTCTATATACCAGTTACTTGAATAACCTGCAAAGTTAATTTCTGTTTCACTGTCTGTCTCTTAAAATAAGTCATAAACCACTGAATATATACTGTTAGGACTGTGAAATTGCTTTCTTGATGATGTAGGTTTTCCGTAAGCTTCCACTGAGCTGGTCTTTCATCATTCTTCATGACTGACTTCCAGGACTGTCTGCTATCTATATGTTTCTAAATAGACTTTTTAGAAAATATTGAAATAATTTTCTACACAAAATGTATTTTGGGGGAGCAGAAATAAGTTGTACCCAGATTAAGGTGTTTTTGAAAAGATATTAGCAAGGTTGCAAAGTTAAGCACTCAAAATTTTAGAAAATTCTTGAAATAAAGCTCTGTGGTGGCCTTGGTTCAGGCTGAACTGTTGCCTAATTCAGTGTAGGGCATGGATAACACTCACACTGCGAGCAGTGGTTCAGTACTTAGACTCCTACTCTCTGTTGAGTCTGTGGCGCAGAGAAAAAGATGAAATTACATGATTTTTTAAAAAGCATTAACAAATTGGGTAGCATTGCTTGGCACCTTTGTAGATAGTTTAGTTCTCTGAGGCACATTTTTCCCTTAGCTTCCTTTTTTTCCCCTGATTTCCTTTATTCACTAGAAATCTACCTATTCTTTTCAATACATAAAGTAGAGGTCCTGTGAAATCCTTCACACTACAAGCCTCTCCTGTGCTGGAAAACAGTTTGTGTGAGGGAAGTAAAGATATCGGTGCAATTACGTGTATTGTATCTAAATTGATGCTATTCTTGAGTTTCCTAATGTTTAGCCATTTATCTTTGCAACCTTTGTCATTTACTCTCATGATGTTTTGAATGACAGTTAAATGCCATTGGTTTATATTGACATGTGCATATAGTTATGTCACTGAAATAAGTCCATTTTCACACCTTTGCTCAGCATGCTGGAAGTGCTGATATTGGAGTTCTGCAATGCAGGGTTGTAAAAATATTTTTTGTTGGCAAATGAAATCCTAGTATGTGCTGATTCGAGAGTCAAGAATGGGATGAGATGTGTGATCCTTTAAGCACTAGCACTTTAATAATCAGACCTATTCACTTTTATAAAATGGATTTCATGCTTTTAAAATGCATTTCTGTAAAGCTTTTGCAGGTGGGGAAGGGAGAAGTTACTGCTGGTAACAGTGCATTAGAAAGAACCTAAGCCCCAATCTCATGACTCACAGCACTTAAACACAGCAGTTTATTCAGGAAAGGATTTCTGTGGCAGTGGAAGAGCTTTAGTTCCTTTGCCATAACACTCAATTTGTTGTTTCCCATGTTAGATGGCGAGAGTAAGTAGTGAGGAATTCATTTCCCCTGTCTTCAGACTTGCATTTAAAAGATCACATCATTTCTCTCTCTGAATACTCCCATCTAGTTTTAGTGTTGTCAGGGAGATTAGTTCATGTATGAATGTTAACCTCACTTAAATTGGCACGGTGCTGGCATTTAAAGGAAATCGATAAATCAATAGATGTGTTCCTGGATGCCACATATTTTGATGTTCTTGCATGTCACCAAAGCTCTAGAGCTGCAATTACAGAAAAATTGTGCTCAAATAAGTCAAAATTTTAATGCATGCATGCCAATTTGTGGCAGATTCAAGGTTGGATCAAACTATAATCCTGGTAAGTGTATGGAACAAGCTACTCTCTTATTAGCGGTGTCAGTGTTGCCTCGGAGAGCCCTCTCTAATGTCGGTCGTAGGCATGTTTTATGTTTTGTCATTACTGGAAAGAAGTTCCTGGCTCACATTCACATGAATGATTAAGCAGCTACTCATAGTGAGAACCAATGTTATATTTATAGCATTCATATCTCCTCCCCGCATCACTGTGAGTGTATTGTAAAGGAGCCAGATTTTGATGGTGTAATCTCTCCAGCTTTTGTTTTTTAAGGGGTCTCTGCACTCTCTGCTACTATTGAATTAATAGGTATTGGAGCAGTCCTTTGCATTTTAGGCACTGGAACTAGAGTCTTGGGCTACAAGAGAAAAAAACAAAAAGAATTTTTAAAGAGATGATGAAGTGCATCCGAAGTGGGTGTTTCTGTGTGTCTGTAATCCACACAGAAGTAAAACATATGTATGATTGTGAGTTGTCATACGACAAGTTGCATTTATCATGCATTTTCTTCTTTTCTGCATAGCACTCATAGTCTATTATCAAGTTGAATGATATTCTTGACTTTTGATTTTATTTTTAATGCAGGTTTTCAGCTGCTCTTAAAGATCTAAAGTTGCTTTATTCCCTAATGCAGAATTATATCTTTTCTCTCTTGCCCTATCAAAAAGCATTTGCACAAGCAGCTGCCCAGAGTTTATACCAGGTAATATTCTGGCTTCCACTGACAACAGATACAAAAGAACTTTGCAGGTTTAGAGTATTTATGGCAAAGCTTAAGGCAAATTCTCGAACTGCTCCCCTGAAGTAGCAGACTATAAAATTGTGCTGCCTTAGTGTCTGTGGGTGTGTGGGGTTGTGTGAGTGCACACTGCAATTTGATGAGTATTGTTTCATTTCCTATTGACCCCTGTTGTCTTAGGCTCCAGATAATTAAAGTACCTTTCTTAGTGGGCATCATGCTTCTATCATGGCTGGATTGTCATGTAGACTATATATCTAATTGTGAGCTAGACACAAGAATACTAAAAGCATTCCTGAGTGGCATTGGTACACTCTGCTGCTTTTAGTAGCAGACAATCAGCAAGCAGCTTAAGAAAGAAATGCAGTCTTTGTTTAAGAAGTTTAGAAATGCCAGCATAGAATTACTGATATTTCATCTTTTCTTACAGTTCTTAGAGCAAGGAAGAAAGAGGGGTAGAAACAACATTTTCAAGTCTAAATGCCTCTCAGGGTTATCCGAGGACTTCTGTAACTCACACTCCAAACTTTCACATAGGTTTTGTTTAAAGGTAACAA
The DNA here is from genome assembly GCF_964237585.1 of Gallinula chloropus. NCBI lineage: Eukaryota > Metazoa > Chordata > Aves > Gruiformes > Rallidae > Gallinula > Gallinula chloropus. The sequence goes on from NC_140085.1 coordinate 125,013,245, forward strand.
TTTAGCTGTTACTGGTCAGGACTGGATGCCCAAATGCTGAAGTCTGTGACTCCCTGAATAGTTCTGAGACTGATTTGTTTGGGTTTTTTTTTTTTTTCAATAACTGGAAGAATGTAGTCTGCATTTGATATTACAAATTGCAGTGGTTTTATTGCCAATGGTTTTCCAATACATAATTCATCTTTCTATTTTGATTTTTAAAATGAGCATCTTATGTTTACGGTGGTAAAAAAACCCCACAACAACTCTTACGGTATGTCAGAGAAATCATCCTGTCTTCCCTAAAAAGGTGTAAAGGCCTGCTGACCAGGGGAAGTCAGTGGTCCACGGGAGTGTGGGACAGCAGGGGCTCTGCACTGGGCTGCAGGACAGGGTCTCACTAGCCAGGCCCTCTCCTGCTGCCCCTAGCCAAGAAGCAGGGCAGGCCTGGGGGCTCACCCTGTGTTGGGGGTCAGGATCAGGCCCTGTGGGAAGAATCAAGAGTCAAACATAACCCCAGGTGGGCTGGTCAGGGCTGTGGGGATGGGAACGAGCTGGGCTTGGTACAGACAGTCAACCGGTGTTTGAGGGGAGGCAGTTGTGTTGCCTGTAGTTTGTCCCTGAGCTTCAGCAACTGAAGTTAGAGAAGAAAAGATGCTTTGAAGACCCACAACACCATGAAGCTCTTTTGTACACCAACTGGGAAGATTTTACTTACCCCCTCTCCTACTTGTGAAAATTGCTGTTTCTACCTTTCTGTTTGGGGTTTTTTTTGAGTGGGTTTTTTTTAAGATTAACGTGCTCCATCAGCTGGAGGAAAAAAGGTAATGTATTTTAAATTTATTTATGCTAATTTATGTATCATTATTAAATATATTTTTATTTTCTGTTTTAGAAAAAGTTAGAAGACCTGAATGCTGACTGGAAGGCAATAAACCACTTAATTCAACAACTAAAGGAAAAGCCAGCAGAAGGAGCGGTTGGCCTGCTCTCACCAGGTGTCTGTAAGTGCTTCAGTATATACATCTTTTGAAATTAATTACAAATCACACCGTTAAAATGAAAATGACTGGAGACTGTCTAAATTCATTCTGCATCCTTAAAAATTTCAGCTTTAGCTCGTAAATAGGAGTTGTGCTGGTGTTACCTTCAACTTGGGTATTATCATTTTCTTTTTATTTTGTGTAATATGCCCCAGAAAACAGATTATACTATGGATTTGATGTAAAGATTGCAGTGTGCTTTTCAAATTATTACTGTTTGAAAGTCTTGTTTCTTTTTTTTTTTTTTTATAAGAGATTTTAACTTCCTACTTATATTCATGGAGGACATAGTATGAAGGGAAAATTATTGAAATTAAAAGATAATAATGTTACAGGTCAAGCGGATGTAAATTGGTCACAGAATTAAATTCAGTAATGACTTGTTATGGTATAGCAGTGCACTGAGACTGTTTCAAGGCAAGGCTAATGTATTCCTAGAAAAGGTTTTATGACACCATGATAAGATTAGTTCTGCAGTTAAACATTAAATCTATCATATACATTTCTGGGTGTCTTAAGTTCATGGATCCACAACAAGAGACTTGATCTCCATTTTATTTAAATTATTTTTAAGATATTTATATTTGATTCTTCTCATATGTCTTTGCACCTGCTGGTTCCCTACAAGGATTACAAACTCATTTTTATCTCCTTCATAAAAGAATTTTATTTCCCACTGCTTTCCTTTGAAGTGTGGCACCCTTTGAAACATAGGTGGAAAAGAAATTCATAATGAAAGCACTGGGTTAAATGTGAGTTTCCAAAGTCTACAAGATTCTTGATATTGAAATATCTCAGTTGTTTGGATGAAGAATGTTACTCGCCTGTACAATTTGTAAAGCTGTAGCAGCAGGAAAAAAATACATCTTCTTCCTCCCCCTGCTCCCTATTGCCTGTAACTTGAGCTATGATATAGCTACAGTAGTCACCTGGATTTGATTGCTTGTAGGATGTTGATCCTTCTTGCTTTTAGCATGTTTTAAAGAAGCTGAATTCTCCCCTTCTACTGGTGACTCTCTAGGACAGCAAAGCAGCAGTATCTTTTTATAGAGAAGTAAACAGCACTACACAGACAGAATCCAGAATATGCAGTACCAGAAGATGGTCCAACTTCTGTCAGCATAGCATATGCCAATTCAAGCAATGCTGGTATCTTGCTTATGATGTGTTGAGTTTTACTAAATAGGAATTATCGTTTAGTTTTAGTCATTTAGAACTGCTGTGGTTCCGGTGGCAATCATTTCACTTTTCTAAACAGGACTAAATAACTACTGGTAGTTTTTAAAAACTTGTAGCACTGTGGTATCCTTGCTTTACAGGATTTTGTTGTAGAGCATGCTGTAGAAATTAATGTAATAACATTGGGGAGCTGAAGGAGGTGCATAGTAATTTTTTGCTATGCTGGGTCTCTAAACTCACTGTGTTGGTTTTGGACATCTGCAGGTTATGTCAGATTCCAGGGGGAGGGAATGTTGGTGAGTTGTATATTTTCTGTTACAAAGGAAATGATAATAGCAGAACAAGAGAGAGAACACAGAGTAGTAGTGCAATACGTCCCTATGTTAACTCATCTTTAACTGAAAAATTGCAAAATTACTCTTTTACCTTATGCCAAGGTGTAGGCTCTGACTGCTAACATTTCTGAGACTCAGCAGATGGAATTATACATGCAGAAAATTACAGCACTAGTGTTCTAGAAAGGATTAAGCAGGAAATAAGATTGATTTCCTTCCTATTGCCAAAAGAACTTAAAATTTGAACCTGTGCTTGTAACAATAATTCATAATTTTTCTTTGAGTCAATTTATTGCAATCACATCATTATAGATGTATCACCATATAACTGTAGAGTTCAGAAGGGACCTGGGGAGACCTCTCTATTGCTCTTGTTCACAGCACAGTCAATTAGTGCAGACTGCTCAGGACCGTGTCCAGTCAGGTTTTGAATATCTTCAAGGATGGAGACTCCGTAAAATCTCTGGGCAAGAGACAGCAGGTTTCTGCAAAGGTAGAAAGTGGTGTGTGTTACTAAATTATGTTTGTAGTTACTTAAAGGGGAGGAAGGGCTTGAGTGTTACAGTTTTTGTTGTGCTATGCTTTAAGAACTGCAGTTATTTTAATGATCTTTTGTGCCTGTGGCAGGGGGTTGGAGCTCTATGGGGTCCCTTCCAACCCATGCCATTCTATGATTCTATGATTCTTGAGAATCATGCATTGGATGCACATAGCAACTTACTCTGCCTATGTGAGAGCTAGCTTTACTTTAACCAAGTGTCACAAAATCTAAACAATCTCATTAAAGGTCATTTTAAAAGAAAGATGCACTGAATTATTTTTGTTAGGACTCTGAAACAATGGCAGTATCTCCTGTTGATAATTATTCACTTCCTGATTCTCTAGGGAATCTTGTGGACATCAGAATTTACTAATGTTGACATCTGTGTTTGAGACCAGGGAATGAAGATGTAATTGGCTAGCCACTACTGCTCTGTCAGGTATCATTTGGTTTAGGCTGGCTACAAGAACCCAGCCAGAGGGCTTTACTAAATATACCATCTGGTGGCAGTTACAGAGGTAAAGGACCCTATTTATAATTATTTCTAGGTCTACGTATTATAGTTTCTTTGTCAGAAGCAGCACTGAAAAAAAAAAAAGTCCTTAATATCCCACCAGTCCAGTGTGCCCTCAGGCATAATGAACAAGAACTGCTTTTCCAGCTCAGAAAATGTACTTAGCTGAAGGGTACGTCTGAAACCTTAGCAAAGATTGACTTCCAAGACAAGATGATTCAGGAAGGAAATCACACTTGCTATCTGTACTTGACATGATAGCATGAAATTGTGTGAATGTCTCTATCCTAATATCTTGATGCATTGCTTAGCCAGCAGTTTGAAAACATTTTATGGCAGAGAGAAATCCAATTTTGGAATGTGCATTTATGGGAGGGATGGCTTTTAACAGTCTCATTAGCATTCATATGTTTTCTTTTGTACCAAACTGCTATCACTGTATTTATTAATAAATTAGTCACCCATGTAACTATACTGTGGGGTGAAAACTTTTGGCCACTTTCATTTAAAGCTACACTTGAAAATATAGTTTCATAAAAAGGATGTGTTTTTCTTTTCAATCATGCTGTACTAGAGGTTAGTCAATCTTTAAAAATAAACTGTGAAGAAATACAGCCAGAAATACTTAGTCAACTAGTTTTACATTTTGCACATACAGCTAATAAAACTGTGAGCGGTACATTATATTGGTGCTCTTGTAGTTTAACTCATTCAGTGAAAAGAACTTTGTGTGGAGTAAATTATTTTTCCCCTGAATTTTTACACAAGATTTTGTCTTTCTGTATAAAACACCTACTCAAATGAAACAGAAACAAGTATAACTGTGAAATATGAAGAAAAGTAGTGTGAAAGGTAGTGTCAATTCCAATGGTGAAATTGTCAGTTTATTTACAGGTCTAAAAAAGGATAAAGGAAAGAGAACTGGGTTTTTTTGAAAATTGTAGCACAGCTAGAGATGCATTTAATGGAAAGGCTTTATATGCACCATTAGTTACCATGTATTTAACCAAAGAATTTGTTGAAAGCTAATACCGTATCCCCGGAGCTTGTAGCACTAGCCATCAGCTTTAGGTATCTTTCCTTGAATGCATACAGTCAAAGCTGTGCTGTCAGTGTAATTTGCTTTGGGAGTAGCAGTCAGAGACTGCAGGCACAGAGCCACAGGCTGGGATTCCATGTACAGGGGAAGGGTTTTCAGGATTTAGAATGAATAAGGGAGAACAGAGAGGGGTGATGTATCAAGCAGAGTCCATTAGAAGCAAGTTTTAACAGGATTGTGAGCCACAGTAACTTCACCAGCTGATTTAACCAACACAAAACTCACCATTTATTTGCCTGTGTCAGCTGGGATGTAGGGGAAAGATTCACAGCAGTCACCTCCAGAGTTGTTATACCTCGAGTTTTGAAGTTTGAATTGAAAGGATATTTGTAAATCTGGGGCCTCTAGTGATAGCAGGATTTCATTTGCTTGTCTTTTGATATTTTAGTTGAAGACATGCGTATGACGTTATGTCTCCTCCTGTTTAGGAAAGTTTAGTTTGCCTCCTATTTCTCCATGAAACAAGTCCCTGCCTGTACCAGGCATTCTGCTTTGTTCTCAGCTTATAAGATCTTACAAAACAGTTTGTGAATAAAAATCCATACTCTTACTCTCTAGAGTATGTGTACCACGGTGGGTTAATACAACTGAATTACACATGCACTGCTTGGAATGTGAGCCAACGTAAGAAACATGCACTGGTGCTACTAACAAGTTCCCAATACTGTAGGTTTCTGAGAAAAAATATCAACAAACAGAAGCATGGATGTGAAAATGCATTGATGAAATAAAATAAGGTTTAAAACTAAAATCCAGTGACCTCAGAAGCTGCAAGTGGTTACTGTCCATATTTTATGCATTTGGAATTTTCTTCTATTTTCATATTAAATGCATAGTTGAGTGATGTCTTATTCTGTATTGGTTAGTCCTAAAATGGAGAGATGTACATATTGTCCTGCATTATGAAGACTGCTCTCCTGTATCTCTGATATGATACTTGGTTTAGCCTTTTCAGCGGGGATGAGGGATTCTTTGATTTTGAAACTGTTAACTGTTGAAATACATTCACTCCATGGATTTCAGAGCTGGATCATGTAAAGTCCCACTGCCTTTTTAAAAACAAACAAACAATTTGTTTTTAAGAGATGTTCAGGAAACAATAACAAAAATGTAAGAAACAAAATGACAACAACTAGCTTTGGGCAAAAATGCACAATAGACAGTTTCCTTTTTTGTAGTATTTCATTGCTAATGTGCTCTGAAGCAGTCATTGTTTCTATGTTATGCACAGTGCTTGAGTGAACACATATGCTGTAGCTCTAAACTCTGCTTCTCAGAATTTCTAAATGCTAGTCATAAAATCTTTGTGCATTTCATTGTGTGCACCTGAAAAGTTAACAATGTATGTATTCAGAGGGTAAATTAAAAGCAAATGTACAAATCAGATATTAGAGTGTCTGTATTGTTTATAGCAGCTGGCACAGTATAATTGAGACCAAGAATACTCAAAATAATTCCCTGGGGAAGACTGAACAATCTAGGAATGTGTACATCTATCTACAGTGTTTTCAATGCTAATGCAAGCAAGTGTTGATATTTAAAAATACATCACACATAACATTCGCCATTTAAAAGAACTGTGTCATCAGCTATTAAAATGCTTTTGTTGGGGACACGGTAGATACTTAATTTTGCAGAACTATTCTCCACAGACTTGAACAGCTAAAAATCCACAGCCTGCATCTGTTGTGATAAGTGGTTCTACACTGAATTAGAAGGCAACTCTACTGCCACTATTCCATTTTAGTTAACATTAACTTTAGGATGCCGGTAAAGAAGATCACTAACATGAGAACTGTAATAGAGAGAAATATTGTTTCCAATAATCCTCATGCCCATAACTGTATAAATTCTGATACCCGCACATCTCTCGAGGTCCCTTCCAACCCTTACAATTCTATGATTCTATGATATGGAATCTAAATAAAATATCCAATTCTAATATACCAATATTAAAATTATTGATATATTATATCTAATATATATTAGGTAATATATACATAAAATAATTCAGTATGACTCTATCAAAAGTTTAACTGAAACAAAATGCAAGAGAGAAGATCATCAACAATGAGCAGTAGACAATATCTTGAGTCCTTGAATCAGCGGAGAGCAGTAAGAGTAGGTTCTTAAGTCAATTGGACTATGTTTGCTCACTCTTCCATAAAGTGGAATAGTAAAGGAATATGTTTTCTTTACCTTCTTTTGGTTGCTTTTGGATGAAGGAATAAATAATGATTTAAATAAATAATTTCTTAGGTTTTAATCATTTGCATTACAGGCTTCTGTAACAAAGACGTTCACAGATGCCAACCTGAGTTGGCCCTCTTAGGTGTACATTGCCATATATCTAGTTGCCCCATTGTGTTCAGGAAGGAACTTGCCTGATTATTCCATCTGATTTTCATTAAGAAGCTTTTTCACTTCTAACACATGTGCCACATCTAACAAATAGCAATATGGCACAAAACTGAATCTGTTACCATTTGATTGGAGATTTTTCAAGGTCAGGACCCAGTTTCACAAGCAGTTCTATTTTTCAATACAGCTGACATCAGACACAAGCTGAAGACAAACTTGTCTAATAAAGCTTTCAGATTCCATTTTCTCTCTGCATATAGCTTCAGGAATCTCTGGAGGTCATTCACAGCATGTGCTGCAACACCAACAGGGAGAAGTAATGAAAAGAGTCTAGATAAAAAGCTGACACTATGCCTTCAGATCTGCGTGAATAAGAACATAGTAAGTGAGTTTATAAAAACAAATCTCTATGATTCTCAGACTTCCTATCATGATCTTTGTAGCATATCTTGATGTGAGGATTTGTTTCTGGATTATCTGACAGGTGAAAAATACATGCAAAATATATCTAAGCCCTAAAACCCCAATTTAAATCAAAAGAAAGAAGGTTACAACTTTACATTTAACATCCTGTTTCAGGGATCTCGCAGTAGGTTACTTGGTGAAACAGATGTGATAGTGCAGTTTACAAAGGAAATGCAGAATTATTTGGTTTTCTTTTTTTTCAGGTGCTCAGTTGATTAAATAAAACTTGCTCTGAGTTATTACTCAGGTTATACCTATGATGAAATGTAAATCAGGAAGTGAAAACAGGAGTTGGCTGCTTTGCTGTTATTAAAGACAGTGTGGAATCTAGGTCTACTTTTTTCTATTGTATAACAAATTGTTGAAAGTGCATCTGTCAGGATTTATGATGGAAATAAGTTTAATGCTATCATCAGTCTTTCAAAGGACTGCATTCACCTGTTCCTTTTTTAAAATATGATCTGGTATTTTCTTCTAAGGAGTAGGCTTTGCAGCTTGTTTTCTTTCATTTAATTTCATGATCGATAGTTAGTAGTAGCAGGATATGCATGATTCATTTTTTTTAAATCCTATGAAATGTAAGTGATAGCATACTGTAGGATTCATCAGACTATTATTGATAACCTATACCAGAAATCTGGCAACAGTACATTTGCATCATTTTTTAAAAAAGAATGAACTTCAAAAAGAATTTTTCAATTCTAACAAATTCAAAAAAATTAAATCTGGAAGTTATGGAAAAAGGGATTGTCATTAAATTTCCACCAAGAAAAGTATCCATAATGAAATGGTAGCTGATGATCTTTTTTCAGATTTTCTACTCAGTTTCTAGTTTTATATCACACACTTTTTTCCATGCTTTAAACCCACTCTGTCTCTTTCCTTTCTATTTTGTTACAGTAATCTGAATAATATCTGACTGCCCAGATAGCATGGCTTTCAAATAGCAGTAATCTCTATTTTCTGTTTCCTTTTATATACTAATTAGGTCTATTGGCAACTACATTAAGTGAAAATATCTTCAATTTTCTCAAATAATAGAAAGTGATAGGTCTTCCTGCATACGGTCCTTTTGACCTGTGTGCTAGTCTTTGTTGACCTGTCTGTAAAAAACACTAAAGCAAGCTGGCTTTTCCTCCTGAGAGCAGCAATGTTCAGTGCCATCCTGGTCACATCCTCTTGAAAAATGCAATGCCTCTTTGCCATCCTTCCTAATATTTCTGTGTTGATTGGAGCTACCACAGAGTTAGGTCTGATCTACAGAGATATGTCTAACCAAGGAGTGTGAGCAAGTGTGGTCACAGATAACAAACCGAGTGAAGGCCACAGGGAATGATGAAGAAAGCTCATAATTTTTTCTAATGTTTCTGCTCTAGTTGGAGTTCGTGAGAGGATGAAAGAAAGACAGGCTTGTTTCTTAAATGATAGAAGGCTAAAATGAGGAAACCATGGAGTGGTGAGGTACTGGAACAGGCTGCCCAGAGAAGTAGTAGATGCCCCGTCCCTGGAGGTGTTCAAGGCCAGGTTGGATGGGGCCCTGGGCAGCCTTGTGTAGATCCAGGCCTGGAGGGTGGTGTCCCTGCCTGTGGCAGGGTGGTTGGAGCTCTATGATCCTTGGGGTCCCTTCCAACCCAGACCATTCTATGATTCTATGATTCTATGGCAAATGAAAACCTTCTCCTCCACTCCAGCTAGAAAATTCTTTAGTCTTGCTTTTTTAGATGATGATTGTCACTAAAGTACCAGACTGCTGTCTTTGCTTGTGTCAGTGTGGCGTAGCAGGGAACATGCTGATGGAGATGTGCAGGAAAAGAGTTGCATTACTGACATTTCCTTGAGCAGTTCATCAGTGGACAGATGACACTTGAGTTCCTGAAGGCAACTTTTCCTAAGGTCAAACTAAAATAGCTGGAAGAGCAATAGAGGTTAGTTTGACCTGAAAAGTAAGCGTTATATGTGTTTTTATGAGAAAGCTTGACAAGCGTTCCACAAAGTAGTATGAGGCAAGATATGTTAACATATCTGATGATATGATAGGATATGATAAGAACAGAAGGTGCTTGCAGTGGTTTGAGGACTGACTTTATCAAAAACAAAGTGGCAGTGATGAGGGTTGCCTTCTCTAGCTTTGAACAATTGTTTTTAATTCTGCAGAATTTTTCTCTAACAATAAAGGTAGACCTGGATTTTTTTTTTTTTTTAACAAATGCTGTAACGCTGTTAAATTAGCTAATAACTGAACTTTAACATTTCAAAGCTTCTTCAAACCTGTTCATTTTTTTTTTTTTTTTTTTTTTTAGCTACCTTCCACTGGCTCTTTGGTATTCTTAAGAGATCACTTTGTATCTGTGTACAGTTTTTTATACTTTCTTCTTCAGAGTTCCCCTTGGATAGGGTAGCAATTTATGCCTGCTAAATCAGTTTCTGAATCTTACAAAGCTAGAGGTGATTTTCATGAGACTGTAAAAAGTTGGAGCTGCTGGCAATATGTGTTTTTCCTCATATCAAAGAATTAGCTGCCAACATTCAGTTATATGCCAATAGCAGTACACTGGAAATGTAAATTGTTGTCATATAGATTGACGTCCAATTGAAAGCTGCATACTAAATCAAGGAACTTGTTACTTTTACTAACAAAAGGAATTCTGAAAGGTGCTTGCATCATTTGTGACAGATGTTGTCACAATGTTTTTTACAAGGCAAGTATGTGACAAAATTTGATGGAACACCACAGTGCTATAGTACAAAACATTCATTTTTCATGAAACCCTTTTGTAACAACTGTAACAACTGCTTACTCAAAAAGCATCCTACTCTTCAGAAAAAAAAAAAAAAGAAAGGCCTTTTCTCGGGGTAAAAGACTACTGCAATTAAAAAAAAAAAAACAAACCCAAAAATCAAAAACCAGTAACAGGAGAAAAGCTGTTTTATAAAAATAGCATTTGTCTCCTTGAATTGAAACTCTTGAGCCCAGAAATGATGGTGTGTGTTTCTCGATAGTGCAAAACTTAGTTAGGGATGCAGGAATCAATTACTGAAAACACTTGAGGGGAAAGGAATAAATACAAACATGAAATTATATTTCATTATTAAAATATGAATTTAAGTAAAACAAAAAGCAATATTATTAGACGCTTTCAAGAATAAAATTGCTTGATAGTTTTTTTTTAAATTTATCAGACACTCCTTGTATTGATTCTGTCTATTACTTCAAGGGATCCCAAAACAGGATGGAACATTTTCACAGAATCACAGAATGGTAAGGATTGTAAGGGACCTCTGGAGATAATCTAGTCCAACTCTGAAGCAGGATCCCCTTAAGCAGGTTTTTCAGGATCACATCCAGATTGCTTTTGAGTGGGGCTCGGAGTGACCTGATCTAATAAAGTTGTTCCTACTTACTGCAGGGGGATTTGTCTAGATGACCTCCAACGGGCCTTCCAACCTAATGCATTCTATTATGGCAGTATTCTCATCATATCTTTAATATTCCACTTATAAGTATCTTGCATACAGAGAATGTATTTGCAGAAGATCTTTTCAACAGCATGTCATAATCTCAACTTTCTTCTGTGTAGCACTGAGTTAACTTCACCTTAATGGCATTTATGTTATGAAACATGCAAGCCTATTTTTATTTATATCACTCAAAATCTTTGTGTTACATTGAGTCTACCTATTGCTCAGATAGTAATGTATGTTCTTATTCCTGTTGCAGTCCAGTGTTTTTGACAGCAAGAGGTTTTCTTTACACTGGGTGAAAGCCATATCTAAACACCTTTCTGTTGTGTTTGGAGAAATTTGGAAAAACGCACTATACAATAAATAGCTTAGTCATACTTCTACATATGAAAAGTAAGACAGAAGAAAATTCTATTAGATCTTTCCTATGCTAGAGAAAGATAAGCCTGAGAAAGTGGGCACTTAACATTCTCATTTAAACTTAAGATATTTATTAATATAACAATATGAACATATCAGAAACAAGCATTTTAATGGTTATTTTTCATATATAGCGGTACACATTCACTTGTAAATACTTTTAACAGTTTTTAACCTTGACTTTCTACTTTCTTCTAAATCTCTTAGAATTATGGGGTCTTTAGTTTTGTTCCATCTACTCATCCCACTCTACAGACTATTTTAGATATAACTTTTACTAGTAATCCCATAAGTTTTTTTTTTACCTGTACTGATCTAAATTATATATAACCCATGACTTAATAGAAATCATTAGAAGTTTCTTGAATATGAAGTCTAAGCACTTAAATTGTATTTTGAATTGCTGACAGTAGCACATGTAAATATTCCCTGAAGCATTTCTGAAATCAAGTAGTTACCTGTTTATAAAAATTGCTGTCTATGAAAGATCCATGATACAGTTGTAAATTCCTTCTGGGAATTCTTTTTCTGAATAATCAAGGCTAAGACAGTCAGACATTGGTCAATCTGACACTGGTGTGTTATTTATACAGAAAATGATTCACTTTGAAATATTTTTTTTGTGTTTAAAAGACATTATGTTATGACACATGCAAGCCTACTTTTATTTATATCACTCAAAATCTTTGTGTTTCATTGAGTCTACCTATTACTCTGACAGATAGTAATGTAACCATTAAGAATATGTTAGAGATACAATGCTCAGAAGGTCACATGTTTTCCACCTTTAGAGCCCTGGGTGGAATTTCATCGACAATAATCTTTTAATAAACAAAGATCACCAAAAAAACCCCACTGTTACTTTCAAATTTCAAATTTGGGCATTTTTTTTTTTAAATAAGTTGATAATACTTATTTTAGCTAATCAGAGCTGTTGCCCATTGTATTTGTATTACTTTTCTATTTCTAGAATTAGTTCTATTACTTTTCTTTCAGAACTCCTTTGTGACCCAGAACACCTGTCAAGTAGCTGTAGCCCCCTCTGCAAAAAGTGTTGCTGGCAGTGAGCCCCTTGCATGAAGGGTTGTAGTGCATGGAAAAACTTAATGTACTCTCAACTTTATTCCCCTAAGTTTGAAGTACAGATAGAGCTGAGACTATTCATTTATTACTGGGACAAGTCTAAGGAATAAATCAGTCTCAGAAGCATCTTTCCACATCTCTAAGTGAAGCCTGCTTGGAATTTAAGAATTTAAGAATATGAGCTTGGATGTTCAAACCTTGTAGAAAATTGGCTTCAGTGACACAGCATAAGAGAAAAATCAGCCCACTTTAGTTGGTGATAGACCTTGACCTGTTCTATTGTGGAGTCTAGTTGCTCCTGACCACGTTCACAAGGCTGGGGTGCTGTCGAGACTGGCTTCCCATGAAATAAGGAACACCTGCCTCTTGTGCCACCTCCAAATCACTGAACTGCTGGTTTGCCCACGGGGGAATGCTCATTTGGTCTATCACTGGAGAAGGAAATGTTGTTTGTGTTAAAATAACAAATTCACTGAGCAATGTTGTCTCTGCATATGCTACAGGGTACAGGTATTCATCTGGTTTCCACAGTGGGTAAAACTCAGCTGGGTTTCCTTAACTAAAATAGAAATGAAGTTTAGTGAGTGTATGTACTATTATTCATCATATAAAGGGCTTAAGGCTGGCATATACCTTAATTGGTACCGCTAAGCGTGGAACTAAATCCCCAGGCTAGACATGCAAATTGAATTAAAATCTGCATCCAGTTGCTATGTTATTTCTACTCTGTTGAAAAGCTTTGACCTCATAGATACAGTTACCTTACATAATTAAAACTTCAACACTACTTAAAACATTCAGAAGGATGGTTAGGAGCATTCCTGTGAACTGAGTCAGTTCTACTTAAGGACTTTGACTTGAAAGGAGATGTTGGAAGGAGTTTGAAGCTTTTGGGAGTCTGTTCTGTTCCTGTTCAGTACCTAAATACGGAGTTTAATTTGTTCTGAGTTGTCAGTTTGACCCTCTCTTGAAACACAACACTGAAATAAGCAGAATAAAAGAAGGGAGGATGGGGGGGAAGTGCATTCCTGCAGTTGATTTCAATCTGTTTTTCTTATTTCTGTGCTTAGTATTTGAATATCAATTTCGTGACACCTTCCTCTTATACTTAAAGTATAACACAACACATTCAAATATTACCAGTATACTCTTGACTTTCAAGGAGTTGTCTTTCAAGGTTCAAGAGCAAGGTGAAAATCACACCTAGTTCTGAGTATTGTTGGATTGTTTTTCAGCTTTTTGTTAGGTATTTTATTTTTGGTATTTCCCTCCCACTACTTCTCTATGTTGTTCCTTCTTTGTTAGAGAGTAGAATGTACTAAGTTACTTGGAAAACTACAGGTTGGTGTGGTTTAATGTCTTAAATTCTAATTGTCCTTTTTTTTTTTTTTGTGGTTCATCATATCACAAGAGTGAACTGATAAAACCTTTAAATAAATTGAAAGATTAAGTCCTTATTCTGATGTGTTGCAGTAGGATAGAATTTTCTGCTGAGATATTTAAAAGCAAACCAACAAAAATATATAGTTTTGCATTTATAAATTAATTGCTATGGGGAAGAAACCCCAAGTCAACAAGCTATCCCCTTCGAGTCACAGAAACTATCAGTGCAGTTCTGGATAAATTGGTTCAGAATGAGATCTGTTGCCACATATTGTGTGATTAATGTTCATTTATATTTCTCTATTAATTTTAATTGATCATTTATACACTTCTGTTGAATTAACCCGTCATATATGTACAAACATGAAAGGGAAATAAGGGACAGATAAACTATTTTCAGTGATATTTTTGTTCTGAGGGTAGATAAATGTGAAAATAAACACACTCTGCAACCACTTCCAAAGGTAATTGCTGTAAGTACTTTGATAACTCATATGTTTTAACTTCTCAGTCAAAGTCATCCTTGGTGGCAGTAGATAACATATCTCCTTAAAAAGCTTCAAGATATTATACTAGACAGTCCACTCCTGCTAGTAACTTACTGACCTCTCTGTAGTATTTCAAGTTTCTTGATGCAAAAGAACTATATCAAAGGGATAAAAAAACTTAAGCCAAAATCCAGAGCAGTAAACCTATGAACATTAGAAGATTAGGAATACTCTCTTCTGGAATAGTTGCCACTGGAGGAGAAAAATGAATCTAAATGTTAATTTGCAAACTCTTGAGTATATACTCAGGTGAAAATATGTGAGATGCTAAGAGATGTCAGGCAATCTTATCAGACACCCTGAGTCTACTTATGAGGCTCCGTAAAGTTCCATTTCAGGATTTTTTTCTTCAATTTATCTGAAATACTGATGAGAATATAAATTTCCTCTGAGATGAGAACAACATCTGCTTAACCTATGTGAATGCCAAACTAAATGACTGTTTTCCTGTTGTCTAAGAATCTCTGAAGTTCCAGAGGATATACAAGGGCTTTACGTGAACTTTAGGCCAGATGGAAGTGGACCTAGGTATCTATCCCTTGGTAAAGACTAGAAGTCAACACTTACACATACTTTTCACACTTAATTGCTTTGGTAAAGTTCTGGAATGAAACACTTGACTATTTTTTTTAATAATTGCATGTGTTGTGACCATGATATGTAATGTCACAGCAAATAATGAGCCTTGTCCTGAATCACTTTGACCTACAGTATTATGAAGTTCATGTGAGGAGAAGGTAAAATGAAATGACAGTTTGGAATTGTTACAGGAAATTGTGACTGATCTGTAGATTTGAATTCTCATCCAGGGGTGAGACAATATAAAAAATTCTGTATATTTATGTCTTGGGTATATAATTTTCTCTAGGTGTCCAACAGATTTTTAATATCCAGCTCAGAGAGATGAAGGCATAGGAACACATCAAACACAGAAAGCTCTAAAGGACAACATTAAAACAAACAAAATAGACTCAAGCAAAACACTTTGAAATCTATAGAAAATGATGGTATCTTATGTTTTCATTATTTATTTCTAGCTGGTACTGTTTGTTTTTGTCCTTCAGGCAATTCAATGACATTCATGAGAGACAGACATGCTCAAAAACCTCTTTGCCATTTTCTTCCACTGCTGAACAAAGATGAAAAATACAAGAGCCTTCCAGTTGTAAACATTAAAAGAGTACAACCCAAGGCATTCTCTTTAAACAGCAATTACTATTTTGGCAGAAAAAAAACAACATTGTATATAATTCTGAGGGTATTGATGATTATTCTGTGGCCCTTTTTGAATTCACCTTGCTTTCAGGACAGAACAATGAAGATAAAGGAAGTGTTAAATAATGTTTTGTTTACTCAGTGATTTTCTGGGAATTGTTTCAGACCACTAAAGTTTGTAAAGTCTTAAGTGCCAATTCAGTTAAACTGAGTAACTAGTAGCAACACTTTTTTTTTCTAATGTTGAAATTTTTTTCCAGATTCAATATACATTATAAGTGAACAAAATAAGTGACTCTACAAATGATAGATTTCTTGTTTGTATGTGTATGAAAAATAACTCTTGTTAAGTTCCTTTTGCCTTATGATAACATTAAGTAGCTTTGTTTCTCATTGCCTTGAAGATCTTAATACAATATTCCCTCCTTTTTTGCTATTCCTGGTTGATGTGACTTTGTTTTAAATGCTACCTTTGTTTGATGACCCAAAGTTGGCAACTGTGTGGGTCCCATCCATTATTTTTTTTTTGAGTAATTCCTGGTCTGCCACAATGTGGAAGAAGATATCTTTCCTCCCCTGCAGCAGTCATTGCTAAACTCATTCCTTTATTTGCTGATAGCCAAAGGAAAGCTATGGTGTGTTGCTGTTTTGAGGAAAAGGGTGAGAGAGATGATGACTACAGCCAAAATGTGAAAATGTGATACTTAATAGTGTTGTGCTCAATAGTGTTGTGCTGCTTTCTAGCCAGCACAGGGGAAAACTTTGGGGTGCTAAACACTGTTCATTATTTATAGACCTGTTTCCCATCTCATCCAAAACAGAGTATGATTGTTGGGTGGATGCAATATGAATCCAAAGGATTCAAACTTTGACCTGTGAGTTGGAACCCTTTGCTTTAGATAATGTGCTGAATCCTCTGCTAAAATACATAAATTCTGCCAATTGGGTCTATGAGTGACTGATAGGTTCAGTACATTAACTTCTAGTCGCTGAAGGCTCTTCCTCTTATCTTGGATTAACAGCTATGGGCAAAGCGGCATAGAATAACTCAAAAGTACAGTTAAAAATTCCCTACATCAGGACTCGTTTTGTGGGGCTGACTAATCACATCATCTCATAGTGATTGAATTTGGTGGGGACATCTGGTGCTCACCTGGTTCAATGCCCTACTAAGGCAGGGTGACCAAGAGCAGGCTGCCCAGGATGATGTCCAGGCAGCTTTTGAGCATCTCCAGGGATGGAGACTCTACAGCCTATTTGGGCAACCTGTGCCAGGGTTAGAGTCAAAAAACATTTCCTGATGTTCAGAGGGAACCTTTGGTGTTGTATTTTGTTCCCATTGCCTCTTGTCTTGTCACAGCACACCACTGGAAAGAGCCTGGATATGTCCTCTTTGCAGTCTGTCCTCTGCCTTCAGATATTTATATGCAATGATGTCACGGCCCTTGAGTCTTCTCTTTTCTAGGCCAAACAGTCCCAGCTTTCTCAGGTCCCTTAATCATCTTTATGATCCTTCAGTGGTCTCTCTCCTCAGCTCTCTAGCTGTGTTCTGCTAGGAAGCCCAGAACTAGACACAGTATTCCAGTACTGAGTAACCTCTGCTTTGTTTGCATAATTTAGATAAATAGAGTAGCACAGAAAATATCTGGAGTAATTTCAACACAGATAAAAGAAAACCTGTTGAATATAGATTATTATTATTAATCATTCACATTTGTGTGTAAGAATATACAAAATAGAACTAAAAGGGTGAAGGAAAGAGATCCTTTAGAGCTACCTGTTTTGCTTTTGAAAATGGCTGATCTTTAACTGTATAAGATACTCTGCTATAGCAAAAAGTATGATGTTACAAAAAACCTCTTAGAAAACTCCATGCCAGAAAAATATATATCCATTTTTCTTATCTATTTGTTAGAACAGCTCTTTACAATAATTAGGGTGCTTCACAGCTATCCACACATAGGTGATTTTAAAGTACAGAAAGGAAAAGTGTAAGGTTTGCACTTCAGAAATGCAAAATGGCATGGATGGATAGATAAATACATTTCATTTCAATGTATGCCACTAAAAATCATCATTTGCAGGAGGCCCTTTTAGTGTAATATTGCCATTTATTCAGACCAGATAAATAGTGTGTATGATAATTTGGTAAATTGTTTGTAATCATACAGTATTTCTAATGCTGACAGCATTTTATGGCGCTTTTACAGTGACAGTCATTTAGATGCTTGTGCACAGCTTTTTCCCTTTCTGTAGTGCTGAAGAGGGTCACTGATTCCCCAGTGAAGTAACTCAAACTCTTTCTCATTAGTGAAAAATAGCTGCTAAATTCCTTGGCAGGATCAGTTAATGTTACTGATTCTTTTAACGCTTCAAGTGATTTTATGGACAAACTGTTGAAGCCTCACCTGCTACTCGAGTTTTCAGACTTTGCTGAACTGGCACAAATACCAGTGGGGAAAACCATCAAACTCTCGGAAGTACTAGAAAGCAAAATAACCGTTACTGGACATGAGGTGATGCTCCAGTGTTTGGGGTTTTTGGGGTGGTGGGGTGTGTGTGTAGGTTCCGTAAAAAAACAGGCATCCCACAGGAAGAGTGCAGGAAACAGGTTTTCTCTATTTTGCAAGGAGAGTCGAAAAAAATGCAAACAAGTATCTTGGTCCTTTAGAAATTTATATTTGGTTTTCCATAACCATATTCTGCAGTTCAGTGTTAGAAAACGTAGGCCACACTCCAGAGAGCTTTGTTTTAGCTTTCCTGGTTTAGCTATCATGTTCTGTAGGCAGTTGATTTAGATAGAGATTCTGTCTGAAGGGTAGGTATTTAGACTCTCTTTTCTAATGATTTAGCACCTTAGTGAAGCAATGCAATGTATTATTGTGTTTTCCCTCTTTTAGTGTTTTTCATGTTTGGTTGGACTTCTTAAAATGAGAAGTAATCAAATACAAGTCAGTGTACCCTCATCTGCTGTAATATTATGCATAATGAATTGTTTTTCCAAGATTAACTGGAAAGCAAAAATTAACCAAACAGTTTATAGCTATCCATTTGTAAATAACAAAATTAAAGAAGTAAAAATCAGTCTTGAATTTCTGACTGATTTCCTGTTACTTGCCTCTCTGTCCACCTATGTTTACATGTCACCTCTCATAATTTTTGACTGGAGAGAAACATACTGTTCTTCAGTATTTGATATTTCCTCAATCCTGTCAGTAAATAATGAAGTGATTCTTTAAAACCAGACTAATAGAGCAAGAAAGAACATGAAGGAGAAAACTTGACCTTTTTCTCCAAATAAAAACAAAACATGAATAAATATCCAATTAACAGCATATAATATTCTCAAATTATGAGAAGGAAAAAATCAAGAACTGGCTAAAGCTGAATTTCTTGTTGTGTAAGCTCCCATAGAGGCTGTGAAGCCTGTGGGAAATACCTTGTGGGAACACTGAGAAGACTGTTGGCAAGGTAAATTCAGTACTATAGACTAACTGGAGACCATGGGAAAAACATGTTCTAGATACCTGATCAGGCTATGTATGTTCACATATATATATATTATATTGGATATTGCAACCAATTTTTTTCAAGCTGCTTCCAGCCTCAACAAATCTGTCCACACTTGGATTTTTGAAAATGACTCCTCTATAGCAATACTGACCTTCAGTGAGGGATTCTTACTACACTGAGAGATTTCCTAGTGTTGCTAAGTCTCCCTGGTCATCTAAGGGTGAAATTTGAATATGCTGAGAATATGGAGTCTTAAACATATACTATAACAGACATACTGTGAATGAACAAATTAATATATTCTTTAAATTTTCATATTTCTGGTAGACATAACATCAAGAAACGAGCCCATTTCTGTGTTTCCCTTTCTACTGCATAAATGCTGTTACTGAAATAAACATTTACCATAGTTCATTTACTCAGTAATTTTAGCATTTTTTTTCTTTCAGTAACTTCTGGTGAAACTGTTGCTGTGGATACACAAACCAGGGTAACCAAGGAAACCACCACCTTCAAACCAGAAATGCCATCTTCGGTGCTTTTGGAGGTTCCAGCCTTGGCTGACTTCAATAAGGCTTGGGCAGAACTCACTGACTGGCTTTCTCGACTGGATCGAGAGATAAAATCTCAGAGAGTGATAGTGGGTGACCTTGATGATATCAACGACATGATCATCAAACAAAAGGTATGAGAAACACATTTTCTTCAAATTGAAAGCCTCATGATCTTTATTCCGGATGAAACAATTTCAAAAGGAACACAGCAGGCATGATAGGCTGCAATATATGTACTTGTTACTTCAGTTACTTTATCCCATAAATGCAATTATTGGATCAAATGTTAAGATAATTGAGGAGGTAAAAATGAGTATTTAATAATTTCTCTGGTATTTAAAGCAGCTGTCTTTCTATTGTTTGTGCTCATTGTATTGTAAGAGTATACATGTCAATGGTTGAAATATAAAGCTCGTGAGAAAGAGGAAATCACATAGTAAACTCCAGGTTGCCATGAGGAAAGATACCCTGATTCGTACCTTCTCTTATGTTCCTTCTGTAATAACTTTCTAAAAGGCTTATATCCTGCTGCTGTTAGGTTATGAAAAGCTCCTCAGTTGTCCTAAAGAGAACAGCTCATTAATGCAAGTGTTTTGTCAGCAAAACTGTATCAGTGTAACTTATCTTTGAAAACACAAGAAAATATGGGAATACATATGCATGCAAGGAAAAAAAAAAAGCCAAACTTCAGCTATTCAGTAGCAATTTGGCATTATACAGCTTGAAAGTAATTACCTGCCTTCTAGATTCAACATTGCTCAATATAAAAGATTTGGCTTGCCTGTGCAAAACTTTTCAGTGTTACATTTTCACTTAGTTCAGTTCTAAACTGAGTTTAGGAGTTTCTATTTTATGATTCTCTTCTGCTTCTTCTTCCTCGTAAAAATCTGATTTATTGTAAGGAAGATATTAACATTCTTTCTCTTTGCTTAAATAAAAGGGAGAAGGCAATGGACACATTTTGCCTAGCATCTGTACTAACCAGTTTTATAAGAACATGTATATTAAAATATGCAGATGCCTTATAGGATTCATTCTGCTTGTTTTCTTATATTTCCCTTTTACCCACCCTCCATGGTTTAAACTTTCTATTTTTGAGGCTTTTGATTTGCTTTACCTTCTAGATTAGTAAAAAAAATTTTTTCATCTCAGTTAATGATCAACATATTTACTGTATAGAAATATACTGTGCTTTATGAATTAAAATAGGATGGATATATTTTAAGAATAAGTGATAGCTGCAGTACCACCTATACAGAACACTAGATTAAAATAGCTGTTATGTCATTTGAAAAGATTGAGGGCCAAAAAAGACTTGTTTGCACATTTTTATCTCTTCCAGAATTTTTTTTGGTTTTATAAGTTGATGTTGAATGCATGTTTCAGAATTATGTGGTTTTCTTCCTTATTCCTCATTTTAGCATACTATTCTGGCAGGCAAAAACCATAGCTTTCTTCCTTCTATCGGTGTCTCTTACTTAAAAGTGAAATCAAAGTATGAACTCTTCAGAATTTCAATTGTTATACATATTTTAAACCGAAATGGTTTATTTCTGCATTTCATCTTAACTCAATGCTAAAATAGTTTAACTGGTTAAGTCAGCGCTACTGGAGTCTTCCTCTTGCTTATGTTCCCAGCTGGGTAGCGGTGTCTTTCTGATCCCATGCTGTGCTGGTAACAAAACCAGCAGGAAAACTATTTTTTCTTGTGCTTACCTTTCTAATTGGCTGTGCAACCAAATGTGACATTTAATATATTCTCTGATGAAATGGAAGAATCAATATCTAAATATAAACTGGAGTTCAGTTAACTGTCTCTCTCTTCTCTAATAAATGTCTTAATATTGCTTAATACATGGAAATGAATGCAATGGAATTTTGATTCTCTTCCTAAATCTATCCCTGGATTATCAGGTGAGATCAGCAGACAGAATTTTCAAAACAGGCAAAGAATTTTAGGTTTCTCAAAAAAAAAAAACCCAAAACCTCCTCTTCCTAGTGTGTAGTGTTATCTGCAGCCGTATGTGAGCTGATGAAGTTGGACATGTGAGTACTTGGCTATTCTGAAAAGCCAAGCCAGATATGAACTAAGTTGGAAATCCAATAGTGCTTACCTCCCCGGAAACGTATGTTCTCTAAAAGATCATAGTCATGCATCTCCTGTGGTTTTGAATTAAAAGTCACTGAAAGTCACAGTTTGCATTGTACTCTGGAGAGTTTGTTGCATCTCTATAGGGATCTCAATAAGGTTTAACAGCAGTTCTGTCTTAGTAGATTATTTTTTTTATCAGTTTTTTGACCGCAGGTGTAAAATACCATCTTACCACAGCCAACTACTTTCCATCATAAAAATACATGCCTCATGAAAGTCATTTTATTGTAACACACCTCTAGTTACTCACCCAGGATTTAGCACTCTTCAAAGTCCTAGTCCCATTGGCATGCTACCGAGCTACTATTTTGGGAGTTTGTTTCAATTTCATATTCCTTTCAAAACATAGTGCTGCATTTCTAATACAAAATTGAAATGTCAAAGCAAACATTTTAAAAGCAAAGTATTCCCATATCCTAGCAGTGTATGTAACAGGACATTTTCCAAATCACCCAAGTAAAAACAAGTGACCTTAAGTTGTCCTTTGTTTCACAGCAGCATGTAATGTTGAAGCTAAGTCTCTGAGGGCACTTTGGTTAAGTTCATTTCGCTCTGATTGTGTCACAAGATCGTGGCCACTTACTCTGCTTTATTTTTCCTCCATAAAAGTTTAAAACACCATTAGTCCCCACTCAAACTTTACTTGGGTGTGATCACAGTGAATTGGTACTTTTGTGTGAAAAGCATGTACAAAGGTTAATTATGGAACTAAACAGATTAAAAAAGACAATTATTCAAAAAAAAGGTTGTTTTAGTGGCAGCTTCCCTATTGCTGAATGACACAATACCACTTAAATTCTCCTAAGTGGTGCACATAGAAATAGTAAAAGGGGCATACTAAAAGAGTAGCATAATGGCTATCCATTTCAAACATCTATAGTTAATCCTTCTGTCAAATGAGCAGTATGCATTTCTTTTAAACAAATGCGTTACATATTTTAGCTGTCTATGATTGTATATATCTTTGTTGTTAAGTTCTGTATAATTAAACTAGAAGGCGCAAAAAAGCTAGTAGTAGAGAAATTTAATATTAGCATTAGTGTCATCCATGTCATTATTAGAGGAAAATTACTGTATTTTGCTCATCTGCTTGAAGACTGATGGTTTGCAGGATTTTATCATCAAAGAAAAAAATGTAAGGCAGGCTGACAAAAGACTCATATGTTGTTTCTTTAGACAACCTTCATCTACAAATAAAATTCCCAGGAAATACTGAAAATATATTCTATGCCAAGTTGTAAGTAGCTGAGAGAATACATGACAGAATACGCTTTACACTGTTGCTTTCAAAACAGTCCAGATGTCTTATATTTGAAAGTCAGGTAGGGATTCTTCATAAAACAAAAAAGTGTGGATAGAGGAACAGGAAGATAAACTACATTATCTACATTATGGAGAAATGGAAACCTCTTCTTTCTTAAGACACCAACAAGCCTTTCTTCAGAAGCTCTCCTTTGGTATCATTGTGTTTGAGGAAGGCTATGAGCAGGAATACATTTCTACTGAAAGCAGAGAACCATGGAGGCTGTGTAAAACTTGAAGATAATTGACAATGCCATTCAAAGAGATCAAATACTATAATCTCCTTGAATTTTGAATTCTGTCCATGGATTTTGCCAATGCATGCTGTCCATCCAAACATTTTGTAACATGTTATTGAAAACATGGTTTTCAGTTGTACAGAATAAACACAGATACATTTTTTTTTTGCAAAAAGTATTTTAATAATAAGTAATATTTCTAATCAATTTGACTACAAACATTTTTCAGTGACTATTTTTGCCCATTGGTTCTAAGAATGTATGTTGAGCCTGCACTGTTAGGTGCAGATGAAGGGAATTAATAAAGTATTTATGTAGAGCGAGATCCACAGCCACGCTAGTTACTGAGGCTTTTATACAAAGAAGAGGAAAAGATACTTTTAGGTAATGATTTGTGTCACCCTAAAGAAGTCATCCAGAAAGATTCAGCAAATTTATTTCTACTCAATTTGTCACTATTCAAAAACTAGGTTTGATCTTCTGTCAACTAGAGAAGTAAACAAAGTTTGAATGAAGAGAGTGTTTCCACTATTAATTACCGAATTGAGTTTTCTGTTGCTGAGGATCTTGCACAGCTGATGATAGTAAAATAACTTTTAAGGAAAAGTATTGGTTTATAAACTGTGCCATTAACAGACTTGAGATGAAGGAGGAAGCTTAACTTCCCCCTGTTCAAGGATTTTTTTTTTTACCTATCCTTTGCCATAGTTACATAGCTTGCATTTCAGTATAGAACTTTATACATGCATTTTCATATGCAACCTTACCATTAATATCCTGATAAATAATAAGAATGGGAAGGGTTTCTGTTCAAACTGTTTTCTGACCTAACTTTTTGTGGAAATAAAAATACATTTCTCCAAATTTATACCCTGTTTTTACAGAAGCCATTGTAATTGCCAAATTAAATTTTGTAGTTCTTTATTGTGGGCTACTCTAAATATACTGACGTTCAATGAGAACTTGTAGTTACAGCCAGATACATTTATGTCTGTCCATATAGTTTATATCAGAAGTGTAAGCTAGAGGTAAGGTGAAGTCCTTAACCTTTTGGATCCTGTACTTTTACAGAGGTGTGAAGAAGTTTCACGTTAGTGACATACCCATAAAAAGACCCATGCAACACATCTTCAAATAATGTACTGTTGAGGAACATCATAGAAGATTTTACAATTGGAGCTGAGTATTTTCTGGTTTAGTATTCTGGTGGGCTTAAAGGGAGGTGTTTGCTGGTCTGGAATCAAAGTATGGTGCCAGTAAGTTGGGACTTGACATTCTTACTTTCAGGGGCATATTTGACCCATCTCTCTCTCTGCTGTCATGGTGCTTTGATGGTTGTTTTCAAAGCTTCACATTCTCTAGGATCTTCCATTTCCATATGAAAACACAGCTGCAGACGTTCCCTGGGGCACTGTTGGACCAGGACCAACTAGCTCCCAAAGCAGGGCTGGAGCAGAAAACGATTCTGCTGCATGCTAGAGGCTTCTTTGGAATTTTTGAGCACCTCCTCTGATAGCAGAACTCTACAAATGACTTTATGGATTAAATGCTTTCAAAACCTCCTTTACCTGTATGAATTGCACCATAGAATGTATTTGTTCAGGAGACTACTATATTTTATGTATATTTCAGGGTGTTATTGTTGTCTTATTTGACGTGGGATATCTATCAAAATTCTTATTTTATACTGTGTCATGCTGTTTGACTTTTAAAATTCATTTAAATTTATGTACTGGAAGGCTGATTTCAGTTTTTGAAGTGAATAAAAAAGCTAGCAAATGAACATATTTATAAATATATTAGGAAAAAGTTTAAACTACAGGGTTTCTATGCTGAAATATTGCAGCATTTTATAAGATAGAGGAAAATGACAAAATGTCTTTCAGTCTGTCCCCTTATTCTTAACGGGTGGAAAATACAACAGGATGCTCTAGAGTCTTAAAAGGGAAAGGGGAGAAAGGGGAGAAAGAAAAAAAATACTCTATTAATCTGAAAAATAGATCTCAAGGGATAGAGAATATGTCAGGAGACTTTTTTAATACTTTATGCACATAACAGCTGATATTTTAAAATAACTTGCCCAGCTTCTTTACAGTATGTTAGAGACTATTTTTGGCAACAATAAAAAGGTTGTCTATGATTTCCTTTTGAAGAGTGATTAACAGCTATTTACTTATTTCTCTATTATGTTATCACTAGGAAATGCATACAATTTTTATCTCTAAGGATCTGATTCTAACCTTTTTGAAGTAAAAGAGATATTTTCATGAGTATTATTACCTGATGGAAAACTAACTGAAAATGATCACCCAAACAAGAATACTTAATGTTACAGTTGTGCCTAAAGATAACTTTCTTCAGTTTCCCTTTATTTGCCTATTGTGAAATAATTTGGGTTTTTTGGGGGGTTTTGTTTTTGTTTTTTAATTCCTGCAAAATAAGCTTCCAAGAAAAGATAAATGGTCATGGTTAGTACAGTTGGCATCCCTTAGGTTCAGCAGGGAAAGAACAAGAGTGTAGGAAGAGTATTAGAAGTACGTACTTTCCACAAGGACTACACTTTTTCAATAGCAAATATATTTTTTTTCTGTATTTCTAAGTCTGACCTATCTTATAAGTCTAAATTCCCTATTCCATCAACACTGGACCTTACCTGACCTAATCTTTTATCCAAATCAACCTTTCATTGTGTATGATTACATTCCACTAGTATGCACGACTCAGACCTGTGCTTTGGGCTCTCTGCAAACATACCATGGATTTAAAAAAAGTTTGAAGTTCTGTGCTGTCTGCAGTGTGAACCATGGGGAAATCTTGCTGTGATAGAAAGTATAAAAATTTTTTAAACCTTCATGAGTTCTGTGTGTGCTCAGAGAGCACCAAGAAAAAAAAAAAGCCTAACTAGATGAGCTGCATTTAATCTGCACTTAATAAGAACTTAGCCAGCATGTTGAGGGAAGTAATCATTCCATTCTAATCAACAGCTCTGAGACATCTAAGCGTTCTGTGTCCAGTGTTGGGCTTCCCAAAAGGAACTGTGCAGGAAAGATGTGGAGGGCATGCAGTGCAGCCCCAGCTCAGGGGCTGGAGCATTTGATATACGAGAAGAGTCTGTGACCATGGCTTGCTTAGCCTCATAGAGAGCTCAGGAGGGTCCTTACTGATGCCTACAGGAGAAAGCCAGCACAGAAGATAGAGCCAGACAGACTCTTCTCAGAGATGCACAGCAAATGATGAGAGGCGGCAGACACATGCTGCAGGAAAAGGAGATATGTTTGCTTCTCCATCCTTGGGAGTTATTCAACACAAAACTGGACAGGGCCCTGTGTTACCTCATGTCACTTTGAATTTGGCCCCATTTCAGCAGTAGGTTTGGCAAGATGGTCTCCATTCCAACCTAAATTATTCTGTGGTTATATGTGAATGCTATTCTCAAATAACAAGATTCTAAATTGTATACCTTGCCAATGAAACGCATTTTAAAGGAAAGTAAACATGGCTTTATGCCACCTTTGCATTCCTCCCACCTCAGCTGTGATTTTTCTTTAAGAGCTGAAGCAGTCTTGATAAAATTTTGACAAATTATTTAGTTCTAAGCAGTAGTAGGGATCTGTTAGACAGTTATACAAGTTTTAGGAGGCTGTATTTTTGTATCCATATTAATATACCATTGTTAGCAGTAGTAACAACAAAAGCTAAGATTGACTCTATTTTTGTTCAGAAATTGTGGGTAGTTTATACACAGCATGTTTCTAAATAATGATGCAAAGTATACAATTCTAATTTAGTTGTAATCATAAAATGCAAATTAAAACTAGAAGGAACAATTGTATATTTAGTCATTTTATGGTTGAAGACATGGAGCTCCTCTTAGAGAAGTAAGCTTTCCTCTGCGAGAAAATAAAGAAATCAAGGCCCAGCAGAGCTTCCTAATGAAATTGATCTTGAAACCTAGTTTTTTATGTGGAAAATTATCTCAGAATTTTAACTAAAAATAAAACTATAAATCTACAATCTTGAAGTGTGCCCTATTGCTTTCTCAGTGTTGCAAGGGTACTGTGATATGTCCATAAATACTGCTTAATAATAATAATAATATAGATTCAGGGAATGCCAGGAGGCCAGCAATTCCTTCTTGAGGCAGCAGTGTCATCATCATCCTTTTTCATGAAGGAATATTTTTAAAAAAAGTCACTAGCCACAGTTTTTTTTTGTTAAACTGTGGGATGTGTCAAACAATTTCTAGTGACTTAGCTCTATTGCAGTAAGTCAAATTCTTTGAATTCTTTTTTTTTTCTTTTCCAGTGCAGAATACTATAATAATTTTTTATACTTATGGAAACTCCTGTGGACAATTCTCTGATTTGCATGATGTATCATTTTATAACACTCATATGAAGTAATCGAAACTACTCAAATAAATATTTGACTCAAATGTAAACAGGAGACAGATATTTAACTTGCCACAGCTCCTGCAAAATGTTTAAATTTTATGCTACATAGAGTTGTTTAAAAATGAAAAATGAAATTAATTAAAAACACTGTAAGATGGATAAGGGAATGTTTGTTCTTGAGGCACAAGGGTCTTCGATATTTTTCTCCCTTCTGTAACCACTCTATTTATTTCTTCAAGTGACCTGCCGCTGGGCATGCATTATCACTAGGCTTAATGAATAAAATGTAAGTTCCTGTGGTTCTGGGGAGGAAAAGAAGTAATGAGAGAGCGAATTGCCTGTCTTGTGAAGATGGCATTACGGGGGATTGAGCAGAGACACCATGTTCTGATTTTGCCTGTTCGTCACTCTCCAGTCCTACATTCTTCACTTTGGTGAAGTCTTCACCTTTGTGACCAGTCTGTTTTCTGCTGCCTGGAGTCCCCTTTGGCCTGTCTCTTCTTCGATATAATCTTTCCTTTCTACTAAACTGAATTTTGCATGCGTAAGGTGAGGACAAAATGCATGATTTTGCCTAACACCTCTGATAGCTAATGTCCGTTGTTAATGTTGAACAACATGTTGAAGACACACTAGATTTTAGCCTTTCTAAATTCTCTTTTGCTTTCACTAGTCAGGGAGGCAGGTAGGAGGCGGTTGTTTATTTTAGTTTTGTTTGATATAAAAATAATACCTCCTTCACTACTGCAGAAATTAAATCTCAAGCACTCATATTGGCAGTTTACAAATTTACAGTGTAAATTGGAAGAATATAAATTCCTCAGGTTACTGTGCACTGCAGAGAAATCCTAGAAAATGGCTGAGTGCACATTGAGCTTGAAATATGAAAGTAATTCCATTAAGAGCAATAAGACTATATGTTTTCCTCAAGAAAGACATTAAAGTATTTTTCTGAATTGAACCAAAGAGTTCAGTTCTTCACCCAATCAAGTGCTGAAGGAGGACTTAATTAAAAGGAAACAGGTAGTAAATGTGGGCCATTTCACGTTACTCAAACCTCTCATCTGTCTCTGTTTCTAGCTGATACAATAAGCAAGGTAACAAATCAATTCCCAGAACTGTGTTCTGCTGCTTTTGTGGACCATTGCTCTTATTGAGCTAAAAGATCAATTTAGCTTATCACCACAGCACTTCTAATGTTCATGTGTTTCCTGCTTATATGAAAGGTTTTGTGTGGCCAAATGTAAGCTTCATACATGGAGGTTTAGTCACCTCAGCCAGCTCCCAACTTGCTTTTTCATGCTTCTGGGCTTTGTCAAAATGTGCAGTTGAATTGTTAAATATAGAATTCAAGCTGGGGTTCATGCAGTTCAAATATTGCAACTATCCTCTCTGTTTGCTCAAGAAAAAAATTTCTGTTATCCACTAATATACAAGGAACTCAGTTGATGCAATTATGTGCTGCTCACAGAAGTACAGCTTAAGAAATGATAATCCTTATCCATTTTAAGGAATTATTGTAAAACCTCTAATCAGAAATAGCCAATAAAAGGTAGGAATACCATTCAGGGTGACAAAATAGAAGCTAAACTTATCAACTGAACAAGAAATATATACAATGTTTATAGTTAATTTTTGTGCACTTAAATAATGATCTGAAATGTGCACCACCATTTTTAATTAATAAGTACTGATATTAAGCTTTTTGCTGATGTAAAAGCTTTTAAAAATCATAAATTTGTAATAAATACTCTTTGATCCAGTCTATTGCAGAGCAATGATAATTTGGGGTAGATTTCCTTTAAAAAAATCTATTGAAGTGGAAGTTAGGTAATAGAAGCAGCACTGGAAAGGAAGAGAGTAGAGAGATCTAATTTGTCAGCCTTTCACATATCTGGCCTTACTTACAGGAACGTGAAAATTGCGTAAGAAGATAAAATAAGGGATGATAACCCCTCAACTGTAGGCTCAACAAAATATCAAAGTAGATCAAAGCATTTAAATAATTGTAACTGATTTCTAAACATGAAATTGTTTTCTATATAAATGTAAGAGTTAAAAAATATAGGACATTTTTGAGTTTTTTGTAGCTGTCTGCATATACACTCTGATTTATCATGGAGGAGATAATAATTGCTTAAAATTAAAATATTCTAACTTGCTTAACAACTTGACCAAGACTTATCAAACTTATCTCTGTGGTTTAGTCTGTCTTGTTCTGCATTGGACATCTACAGTATGCGAGGAGAATTGCTTCCTGGAATGGATTGTTTCTCTCAATAGAGGCTTGGTGACAAGCTCAGGTTTAGATACCTACGTACACTTGGTCTGATTCATCCCTGCCTTTCTGATGGGGCAGTTTTTTACTTTAAAATATAGAATCATACAATCATGGAACGGTTTCAGTTGAAAAAGACCTTCAAGATCATTGAATTCAACCATCTATCCAGCCCTGCTAGGTCCAACACTAGACCATGTCACCAAGTACGACATCTACTCTTCTTTCAAACACCTCCAAGGATGGTGAGTCAACCCTTTCAGTAAAGAAATTCTTCCTAATATCCAACCTAAACTTCCCCGGGCGCAACTTCAGAACGTTGCCCCTTGTCCTGTCACTAGCTACCAGGGAGAAGAGACAAACCCCCACCTCACTGTTTTAGTTAGTTACAGAGAGCTATGAGGTCTCTCCTCAGTCTCCCTTTCTGTAGACTAAACAATGCCAGCTCCCTCAGCCACTCCTCATAAGATTTGTCTTCTAAACCCTTCAGCAGCTCTGTAGTCCTTCTCTAGAGATGCTCAAGCATCTCAATGTCCTCCTTATAGTGCAGGGCCCAAAACTGAACACAGAACTCCAGGTGCAGCCTCACCAGTGTTGAGTACAGGGGAAGGATCACTTCCCTACTCCTGATGCACTCCTGATGCAGGCCAGGATGCCATTGGCCTTCTTGGCCACCTGGGCAACTGCTGGCTCATATTCAGCTGGATGTTGACACTCCTAGATGTCTCTCCTCCAGACAGCTCTTGAGCTACTCCTCTCCAAGCTTGTTGCTTTGCATGGGGTGGTTGTGACCCAAATGCAGGGCACAGCACTTGGCCTTGTTGAACCTCATGCCTTGACCATTCAATCCAGCCTGTCCAGGTCCCTCTGTACAGCCTGCCTACCCTCTGGCAGATCAATACTCCCATCAATCTTAGTATCGTAGTATCATCTGCAAATTTAATGAGGGCATACTCAACTCCCTCATCCATGTTAATGATGGACATTAAACAGAACTGGCCCCAGTACTGAGACCTAGGGAATACCACTGGTGACCAGCCTCCCGCTGGATTTGACTCTGGTTACTACAACCCTTTGTGCCCAACTCTCCAGACAATGTTTCACCCAGCGAAGCATATGCGCATCCAAGCCATAAGCCACCAGCTTCTCTAGGAAAATGCTGTGTGAAACAGTGTCAAAGGCCTTACTGAGGTCCAAGTAGACAAGGTCCAGAGCCTTTCCCTCATCCATTAGGTAGGTCACCTGATCATAGAAGGACATCAGGTTAGTTAAGCAGGACGTGCCATGATGACAGGGCCTGATCACCTGGTTGTCCTGCATGTACTGTGTGATGGCATTCAAGACAATTTGCTCCGTAACCTTCTCTGGCACTGAGATCTGTAGTTCCCCAGGTCTTCCTTCCACCCCTTCTTGTAGGTGGATGTCACATTCATGAGCCTCCAGTCAAGTGGGACCTCCCCAGTTAACCAGGACTGCTGATAGATATTTGTCTGAGGGAGCCAGCACATTCCACAGGGAATGCCGTGACTCTGTGGTTGCCCCCAGTCTGATTGCTGACATAACCCTGCAAACGAAGCAGGTTTCCTATAAAGTACAGCAGCCAGTTCCCACCATTCATTAGCGCAAATGGGCTCCTAGATAGTCAGACCAAAGGCAGTGATGTTACTCCTTTGGAACATTGGAAAACTGCTTGATTTCTGTCATCTGTTGTCTTTGTCACCCTGAATATCATAGCTCCAAGTTTTCAATTATTTTGTATTAACCCCCTCCCAAACCTCCCCAAATAAAAACACTGAAAAACTGTGTTCTGATAGTAGTAGTAGTAGAGAAAACTTGTATTTTCATGTTCAAAGTGGCTTCTTTTTGATGCTTCAACAGAAAGATTTGACGTGAGAAAAATCACAAACATCCTGGGGTGGGGTGTTTTTTTTGGGGTTTTTTTGGTTTTTTTTTTTTTTTTTTTTTTTTTTTTGTAATACAAACATCCTGTTTTGTTTGGGTTTATTTCCTCTTTACTTTCCTGTTCAGAGAAATACCCATTATATTTTTTGACAAAGAAGCAAGGTAGATGAAAGAAAGAAATAATTAACAGGTGAATTTAAGTATTTCTCTCTTCGTGGGCAGTGATGTATTTTGGGCTACTGCAAGTTACCAGAGATGTCTTACTGTGTATGTCACACAATCATTTATTCAAACAGACAGTTTTGAAGGTGGCATGGTGTGGGACTAGATCTCAGGGTAAATGTCCAACCTTTTGACATATGTTTGACCATATGAATGGAACTGTTTTTCTTTCTGGTATCTTATGTGTCTTAAATTCCTACTGTGCATCGTGATTGCACTGATAACATTTTTAACTGTTCTTATAAATCCTTCTACGTCTTCGTATGTTGCCCATATGGCATAATATTTTCGTGATGAAAACTGGTATATTTGGCACATTCCTATAATAACATTCACATGTGGGATTCAGCTCTGACAAAGTGATTGTGTTTTTCAGAGGAAAAAGTGCATCAGAACTAAAGAAATTATTAGCTTGTTTTCTGGTAGTGTGAATTCAGGTGGGGCTTTTAGATTTTTTTTCTTTTCCAGACCTGTCATTAAAACATGTAATAAAGAATGAGAACGTAGATGCTAGGGAATCAAATGAGATCCATAGGTACAAGTTGATGACTCTTAAGACCTTGGCATCAATGTGCTGTGTACCAGTTAATAAAATCAATTGTCTCAGCCGGTTTGTATTTTGTAAATATTCCTTGATTAATTTAGAGGAACTAGAATTAATAAATTTAGTACTAATTTACTAAAGAGGCACTTTCATGCAAATTGGTTCAAGTCAAGGGGAAGTGTTTTGGAGGCAGCGGAAGCTGAGTTGGGGATGAGCACAACCAAGTCACCCTTCTGAGCAATGACTGTATGGTACCATCTTGAGCCTGATGTTAGGAACTCAAAAAATAGCACTTCTGCTCACCTATACTAAGCTACTTGTTCCAGATCTAATACATATATGCAATAACAATCCACAACCGATACTGTTAATAGAATCAATTTAGAGACAGAGGCTTTACAGGAGAGGAATTAGTAGGGTTTTGTGCATTTAAATTATGTTACTGATAAGGTGTAAATGGGTGGGAAAAGTTGTGTATTTATAAGTTGTTTCAGTCAGGACTTAAACCATTGTTCTCAGTTGGGGGACAAGTAGGTGAAATTATCTCACAGGTCTTATGATTTGGTTAAGAGAAGAAATGAAAGATGGATGAAATGTAGGCAGAGAATAAAGGGTAGAAAGAACAGTGCAATTGTAGAATTGGAACAGTTTGCAAGACCATTAGCTTGTCTCCTTTAAGATGTAGACCAGTAAAGGTGCAAAAATTCAGTGGAGAAAGATTTTTGTTGGAAATGCTCTTGTTTTTTTCTAGATGAGTTTATGCAAATTTAATGTCAGTAAATTTCCCTTCCCCACCCCATTTTCTTCCTGCTAGACTGCAGATGTTTTTAGGTCAAACATCACTCACCTCCTAAGAACAGTGTGTATGATTGTTTCTTTTAAATTTTCAAGCTAAATAAGGTGAGATTATGGAAAACCATGTGTGTTTAAACATCTATTCAGTCATATAGGTTCTTTTTGTATATTAATTTCTGGGGTTTATTAAATTATTTTTCAATATTTCTTTTCAATGTGAGAATTTATATATTTTGTTTGTTAATATTTTTGTATGAATGTAACAGTTTTGTATATTTCTAATCATTAGAATGATTTATTCATAAACCAGAATTGTTAGTGGAAACTAAAGAAATTGTACACCTGACTTTAATTTCCTAGAGTGCTCATTACCCAATTCCCTTGAAGGTCTTTCATTATACAATCTTAATATCACAAATCTTAAATAAAATAATAGGACAGCCTTTGGAGATCTTAGTGTGGAATACAAAGCATATCTTTGTTTTCTTATGAAAAAATTAGGGAGGGTTTTCCTGCAGGATTCACAGAAAATGTTCTCTTGACTTCATCTTTTGCTGTATGCCTATTTCTGAAGTGCCTGAGCTGTGTGCTCATTGTTAGACTTTGCTGTAGGAAGGATGTTCAGGGATGCTATGTAACAATAGATGAGAGAAATGACTCGTCAGCCTGGTTTGAATGATGGGTGAATAGTCAGGTTATCGTTTTCAACATTCTCTCCTTCTACTGCCATTGCATAATGAGCCTTGTTCACTGTGCTTATAATTTTTAGCACAAAAATAAGTATAAATAGCAGGTTGTTTTGGGTTTTTTTTAAGTACTTTTTCCAGAAAGAAAAAGAATGAGTGGCAGAACTCAGTTTCAGTTCCCTGTACATCAAAAGAATTGTAATGGATTGTTTAAAAAATAATGTGAAAACAAGCACTTTTCCACAATATTCAAAAGAAAATTATGATCTTTTCCTTTTAATGTTTTGCTACTGATTCTTCTCCGTGGACACATTCTTACTTAATTTCAATTGGTCTCTGTATTTTTTTTCATTTCTTTTCCAAACTTCTTTGAATTTTCCCTGTGAGAGGTGCACTGCAAGGAAGGTGACACAGCCTGGATGTTTCCAGGTCCTGTAGGAGCTGTCCATGGCATACTGTTCCTGGGCAGTACCCTGCTGTCTGCCTGTCTGCTAATATTCTGGCTAGGGAAAGAAAAAGAAAAAAACTGAATTGGGAAGATATTTATTGAAATAAGCCACATAAAGGTTAAATGTTAGAACTTGGGTTTAGTTATTATTTTATGGTTTGCACTGAAGTAAGCTCAGATAGTAAAAGATGGGAATAACTACAGAGCATTTTCTCAGAGCAATTTCTTTCTATTATGTTTGATAAGAGCGCTTTTTTTTTCTTTAAGGACTTTCAGATAAAGTGAAGTGTCCACATCAAAGTGGAAAGCTGCCCGTAATGAGAAATTCAGCGAGAAACATAAGATTTAATGGACACAGTCACAATTCTGTTCCCTCTAATGACAGCCGTTCAGCAAAGTGCCCTGTTAACAGTAGTTCTAGAAATTTTACAGTGTACTTTGTAATATTTGGTAATGTTCAGTTTTCTCTCTCTGTTAAATTACTTCATTGGTGTTAAATATATTTTAGAAAAACAGGCGTATGTGTGTGTCTGTCCACCTGTGTTTTCATGAGGAAAGCTAGGATATGTATGGAGAGTGATTCTGGACAAAATCTAACTCTTTCAATACAGTAATACTTAATTTTTAAACTTTACTTTCGTAGTTTGATATGGTTTAACGCAAGCACCACAGAAAAATAATGACACCACACCCCCACCCTACATTCTTTAAAAAGTAGCTCTACATGATAGAAATACAGTTACTAGTATACTCCTATCCTTGCAGTTATGCAAAAGAAGGGAGTAGCATTTTGAAACATATTAACTGAATATCGTTTCATGATTCAGAGAAACATCAGTACTCTGAGGTTGTTTATGAAAACGTAGAATTTTTTATTTTGTTTTTCTGGGGTATTTTTTTGTTATTTTGATAAGGTGTCCTGGTTCTGTGCAGTACAGAATTAGCCTCCTCAAGCCACATGGAGGCTATTTATCATTTTACAGGTCAAGGGAGAGAAAGGTGTTCCCAGATAGTTTTGGTCCACTTTTACAAATTGTGTGTTGCTGACAATAATATGTATAAAAATCAGGGAAAAAAAATTACTCATTCAGAATGTACTTGAAATGTTCATTTATGTATCTACTATGTATCTACTTTCTAGTAGGTTTATAAAATCTAACAAATCCTATATTCAATTTGATCACCCAAATGCAGAGATTTATATTATCCTCTTCATCTTTTCTGCAGTATTCTCATTTACCCTTTGATACCTGTCAGTTTGAGTCATCCATATAGAGATTTGCTACATGAGTTCTTAGCGAAGAAGCTTGTAAACCGGGGAGAGTGGGGACCCTGTCTTTCTACCTCTGTATAAATTATTTAGACATTGTTGATTCTAGTGAAAAAAATCCAAAACAAACACCCTTTACTTATTTTGATCATATTTCAGCTGCAATACAAATTCCTGGCATATCTCACTGAGCAATGACAAAATCATTTGTAATTCTTATTCTCAGAGACAAAATTGGGGCCGATCATAACAAAAGTGATTGCATGTTTCTTGCTACTGAAATGTTAGACGTGTTATCTGAGATTTCCAAACCATTTAACCATTTGGCCATCAAGAGCAGACTGTTATCTGTTTTGGCATTAATCTTCTTGCAACGGCTACTTTGGAGCAGAGTTTCAAAATGACAACAAGCACGCACAATGCATTACAATTATGTCCCTGTCTGGAATAAGAACCGCAGGAATATTTCTTGAACTTAAGTCCTTGCTTTGCATCTGTGGGATCTAAAAATATGCTTTGTAAAATTTGGTTACAAAGTGTGTTTCCCAAAGTACCGCGTGGGGTTCACAAGATTTTTTTTGAAGTGGCAGCAATGAAATGCAGAATCATATGTAAGCATAATATGAGGGGAACGCTCAGTGTAAATTCAATCAAGAATGAAATGCTATTACGTGCAAACACCTCCTGGGCTTGTGCAGAGGTAATGGAGCATAGGAAATAGATAAAGTGACAGCCAACAGAGAGGAAGAAGATATGTGACTTTCCTTACAACTTTGTTTAATAAAGCTCTCAGCATATATTGTGGATATAACATGTTGTTTTGTCTCCATCCAAATCATCTTAGTTTTTATTCCATGCATTTTGTAGACTGTAATTTGGTGATAATGGCTTCTTTGCACAGTTCAGGAGTGATGAACAGGAAGAACAAGTCAGTTAATAAGAGGATGTGTATGCCTTTCCCACTACAGAGCTCTTTATTTGAATGGATCTGGAAGAAAGTCATATATTGCTTCTAAGAAATGTCACTAAGGATGCAGTATTGAATATTTAGGGACAATAAATATTAGAAAGCTGATTTTAAAGCAGCTTGTGTAGGAGCCAGGTGAAAAGACTTACCTATTTTTCAGCCTCTCTTTAATTGTAAACTTGTAAGCTTATTACTAGTTTGAAACATGCTTCACTCTTGAAGTTTGTCTTACACATTATCATTAGATTTGGCTGTTTTGATCTGTGGTGTTATCTTCCAATCAGTACTGACTGAGTGAGGAGCAAGTTTCTGTTGTGCTGCCTTAGAAGGGCTGCAGCTGCAACGTGATTCAAGGAGTTAGGACGTGAGGCAACAATCTGTTCAGACACGGAGAAGTTATGCCCTTTTACTCCCTAGAGGGAGATGCAGTTGGATTCTTGGATGAACTGTTTGTGTTGCCTCAACCTTGTCAACTTTTCCAGACTTTCTCATTTCAATGCAAAATTGTGATGACTAAATAATAGGAATATATTTTAATATGTATCATGTTCACTAATTTTTTTCTTATTCATTGATTTAGATAAAAAGTCAAGTGTTCGGAGACTCTTCTTAGCAGGAGCATCTAGAAAAATATTATGTATTAGTAACATAAGTAATATACTATGCCAACATAGTAACAAATCAAGCTCTTTTCCTGTTTACTACTGAAAGAGGATCTATTTATAACACTACAGATTTCCCTATAATTTAGAAAAAGAAAGTAACATCTTACATAGGATTTGGCATGAATTTGGATGAGAGCAACGTTGCTCTTAACGTATTTTTGGTCTCGCATAACTCTGTGTTTGCCAGAGGTCTCTCAGTGTTTTAGGTTGCAGAATTGTTATTTCGTAGACCCACAACAAATGAAAGAATAACTAAGTTTATAAATGGGTTTTACCACATTTGCGAGCATAAGAAAAGCCTTACTGGGTTCAACCAGTGTTCTGTCTTGTCCAGCAAAGTGTCTCGGGTGGTGACGTTAGGAGAGGTTGGGTAGGGAGAACGTACCAGCCTGGCTGCTTTCTGCAGACTCTTCCCCTCATACTGCCTGCACCTCTAGCATCCATAGCTATTGGGTCAGGGATATCAGGAGACACATTACTGCCTATTCCTTGTAGCATCAATTTCTCAACCTATTTTCCATGAAGACATCTAATCCCTCTCTGAGACTGCTGATTCTCTTGGTCCTCACAGCCTCCTGTAGCAGCAAGCTCTAGATACTCACTACCTGCTGCAGAAAGAATTTTTTTTTTTTTTGTCTCTTCTAAACCAGTCTCTACCACAAGAACACAGCATGCTCCTACCCACTATCTGCTGTCTCTCAACTAAATATATATTCAGGAGAGAACCTTTCTTTTCACGCAATACTGCCAAGTTTCTTAAAAGTCTTTTCTGAGGGACTTTATAATAAATGTTATACATACGCGTGTGTCTTACCTGAACCAAATCATCCTCCTATGCATGCCTCTTGAGTTCTTTAAAGAAGCCCAAGAATCCCTTTAACAAAAAGCTACAGCAGCTCTTTCCAAGTAAATGATGTGCTGATTTTATTCCTCAAAGTGTTTTTACCAATCTCTACCATATGGGGAAGGCAGGTATATAGACCACTCATTGCCCGGATCTGGAGCCCAGTTTCAGAATCACAATGCTAGAGCAGTATGACTGAAACCTTTCTCTACAGTTACAGCTCCTGCCATCACAGACTCTCTCATCTCCCTCTTCAAAGGCAGCTTGTGCTGTTCCTGACTACAGACTCATTCTTTAGAATTAGAATATAAATTCTGGCTAATTATTGAGGTTTGATAATTAATCCAACATAGTTTCTAAGTACTTTTTAAAATATAATAATTATCTCAATACCTATATAGCCTTTCTTTTCTGTATACTTTGCTTCCGTGTGTTTCAGTGCACAGCTACCATTCTGCCAGCAAACTTCTGAAAAACCAGATATGTCAAACTGGCTCCTCCTATCTTAGCTAAGAAACTGAGGCTAGCAGTTTTGACTAGAATTAAAATAGAGAAAGGGTAGTACTAGACTGCCATTTTGCACTATTTTTCCATAAAAATGTCATACTGGAGAGACTGCAATGACAAAGAGAGGCCAATTTCAGTAGCAGTAAGCTAACTCAGGACAAGAAACTATTTAGTAAGTTTTAGTTACAGGCAGTCAGTCTGCAGGTGCTATTTCTCATTCTCACTATTTTTGGATTTCTCCATTGTTATCAAGTAATCAAAATAAAAGTTGAAAAAATATTAGCTATACGAAATACACATGATCATATTTTTAGGCAAACCAACACTTAAAATTTCCTGAAAAATAATGCTGTGAATTAGCATAGGGCTCTTATTTTCCATGTTGCTTTTCTATCGAGGCTGTTTTTGTGGGTTTTGATTTGTTTGGGTTTTTTTTTTACAAAGGAATGATACGTATAATAAATAGGACTTGAAGGAGATTTGAAAGTCTCTACAGTCCAGATTTTTGCCTCAGGCAGATTCCAACTAGACTTAAATAATTTCTGACCAATTTCTGTCTAACTTGCTCTTTAAGTCAAGATTTTATTTTTGTTGCTTTGCAGAATTTTTTTTTCTGCTTTGCAATCCTTGCAGTTCAAAAGATGTTTCTCTCCAACCTTAATATCCCCTGCTGCAATTTAAGCTAATTATGTCACCACAAAGGAAATTGAGAACAGTTTACTCTCAGCAATAGCCTCATATATTTGAGGGCTGATATTTCAGTTCAATCTTTTTCTGGACTAAATGAATCCTACTTTTAAAAATTTCTATCCTTCTTTCTAGACTTCGATCCATCTGTCCAGTCGTTTGCCACCCATTCCTATGTTCAATCAGTTTATTCAGCTAGTTATTTTTGTGCTTCGCACTTTGTGTACTGAATTTTCAGGTTTTTTGAGACCGCTTTGAATTATGTTCCTCTCCTCAAATGCTTGCTGCTGGTTCAGTTTTGCATTGTTGTGAATGTAATAAATCTACCTTCTCTTCCGTCAATCAAGCAATTAATGAAAATTAAGATTAATGTAGTACAAATCTGTATGTTGCTTCACTTGAAGGGGGGTTTGAACTAGATGGTCTTTGAGGTATGTTCCAACCCAAAGCGTTCTATGATTCTATGATCTGTGATTGATATTGCTTTTCTATACAATACCTTCAAGTTACGGTTTTCCATCAGTTTTATTTCCATTTAAATAAAAATGTGCTTGTTTGCTTGTGGTAACATATAAGCAGTATCAGAAGCCTTGCTAAGGGCATCAGACATAATTTCTACCTGTTGTCTGCTATTGGTAAATCTTGTGGCTCTAGCTGAAAGGAAATTCAGTTGGCTGATTATTATTTACTCCTGATAATGGCTGGCTGTTGGCTGGTACTTATTATTTTTAACCCTACTTATGGATTATTAAATCATATGTTCTAGAACTGAGCTCAGAATAATTCACCTAAAATTTCCTGGGTAGTTTTCTATCCCTCTTTTACAAGCAAATCATATTAGTCCATTGCAGGTTCTCAAATAGAACTGCTAATGCCTATGAGATTGTTTGAGCAATTTCCCAAGTATTACAGCTGAAATTCATGAGCTGTCACATCACAATTCATATTGAGTTAGATAAGAGCGGTGTAATACCAATAACAAAATTGGTGGTGTTTGTTTATTGTCTTTCACACAGAGACCTTCTGCCTTGAAGCTGGTAGCATAAGGATAGACAAACTTTTTTCAGACTATCACTTTGAAAGTTTCAGTGACTGCTTAATTATATATAAGAAAAATGTGACAACATAAGATTACAAACTTCAGAGTATCTGCAAAAATCATCTCCATCTTATATAATGTTGCAGAAGAGAAATGAGCAATGCGTTTGAAACTCTTGTTGCAAATAAGAGGATAACAAATACAGTGGGTAATGCTACAGAAAGCTATTTAGGCTCTCCGTGATGGATTGTATTCCTTATCTGAATATTGCCTACAGCTTCATATATACACACGGAGGTAATGTGTGCATGAGCGTATGTGTATACATATACACATTTCAGATAGGCTTGGTTTTTTTCTCCCTCTGGTAAAAGATGTAATAAAGAACAAAACCAACCAAAAAATCATCGGATAGCTGGAAGGATTGGTGAGAGCAGGCCTTAAGTAGTAGCCTGGCTAAGCAGTGTCTTAGAGGTGGAAATAGTGGACAAATACTAGAAAATATCCTTCCAATAAGAATAGTAAGAAGTGCAAGATTAGGTTATGGCCTGTTAGTACAAGTATCTTTAGGCTGTTTGATGAAGTTGACCCACAAATGCAGTCCCTTAAAAAAAAAAACAAAAGTGGAATATGTAGCAGTGAAGACTTGAGTCTGACCTTCTTTCTTGTGGGCACACATACATACAGGCGCTAGTAGCACTGCAATGGTGTGGAGGTGCCTTGATTACAGATTGGCTCATTGCAGCTGCTTGAAATGAGCTAAAGCTGGGGACCAGATGCAGGAGCAGGTAAGTGGTTTGCATGGAGTCAGTGGAGACTCATCAGGTCTCATTAACCAAGGCTGTTCCTGAAAGGCACCGTACTGCTAAGCTGGCCTCAGAAATTACACAACTGTGTTCACACAGTGCTCTCTGCACATTAGTTAAGTCTATGTGACCTAAGGTAGCTCTTTACTGAATCAGCTGTAGTGCCTCTGCCTCATGTTGTACTTAATACAGAATTGAGGTTAAATCACCCATAGGTAATTGAGGATTGACTGCCTTTCTGGAGTGTGCAGCTCGAGTATCAGTTAGCTCCTCTCTTGCAGATCACTGCTTTTCCTGCACCTCCACCCCATCCCTCTCATGTCCCCATCCTGCCGTTCACTTTCATTCCTGTTTTCCCATCCCTCATGCACTTGCTTTCATGCATTTGTGCTCATGCTTGGCCTGAAGCGTTTTCCTTTCTCAAACAGGTGAGCTGGCAGTTACGGTGCAGCTGCAGATAAGCAGTTGTGTAGGAGGGAAGCTGTCTGGGTGCAGCTGGCCAGGAACTACTTCCCCCTCTGCCAGGGAACGTTTGTCCAGCTTGCAGTGGTACACTGGGGTCTGGACACCTTGTGATAAGCTCTTGGGTCAATGCTGTTGTGGCAGCTGCTGGTTTTGAGTTTTCTTTTTTTTTTCCAGTGTGAGTAATGAGTATGATGATTCTTTGTGGCTATTTAGGGTTTGAGTGATTCTTAATCTGTAGATAGAGCTTCAGTTTGGAGGTAATTCAATAAGCACACCCTCAGCCAGAAATTCTGTGCAATTGTGTGCTTGTATAGAAATCTCCTTTAATGTATCTCTTATGTGACTTTAGTTGTTTATGGAAGGGAACAGGCCTCCAAGAGCACAAGTCGTATGAGACAATTTCCATATGCAGTGTCTCTCACGCTGTGGAAGAGAGTTTGAAACATTTTCCTTTCATCTACAGTGACATTAGTAAGCAATAAACCATCAAGCCTGAAGAGAACTACCTTGGCATATGTGGTGAATCAGTTGTAATTGTTATCTCTTAATGCCTGCACATCTGCATCAGTGAGTAATTAAAGTTTGAAAGCAAAATAAAACTTTACAAACCGATTAAGGTCTTTCCAGTTTTTCAGAACTACATTTGGGTTTAGGCGTTTTTGTTTTCTTTTGAAGAAATATAGGGGTCATACTCAAAGAAATTAAAACAACCTCATTTACACAGTAATCTACACCTGGAGTACAGAATAAGAAAGCATGAAATCACAGCAGTTACTCTTCTGTCAGAAATCTGTTTTTAAAAAATTAATAAATTCTGATTGCACAGTTTGTCTGTTACCAAAGTCTTAGTACTGTCCTACACCGTTGCAGTTGGTGTTGCAGTTCTTTGGCATTCTCTCTCAGCATCACCCAAATCAAGATAACAGATGTGTAACTTTATGTGCATTTATATCAGCTGTTGTCCTCCATTCCTCCTGTACTCACCTTCAGTAAAGCAAACCAGCCTCTTTGCATTTCCTTAGCCAGCTTGATCCTGTAGCTTTTTATTAGACCTGTGTCTGTGTTACTTCTGTCCTCTGAACTGTCTGGCACAAGCTGAGAGCAAAAGGAGGGCCATGGGAACAGGCTGGCATAGGGGTGCCACTGCCACACCAGCTAGAAATGATCAGCCAGTGGTGCCATCATAGACCATATGAGCTTTTCGGAGAGGGCAGCGGGTATGGGGTGTTAGGGCACGCTGAGGTATAGCTCCTAAACTTGCCAGTGCTTCAGAGTTTTGTTTTGGTTTTAACCAGAATATATTATACTGTCATGGGTAAATAATCTGATGTTGCTTTTAGCCAGTTCATCAGGACTAAAAGATAGTGGCGTCTGTTCTGTCTTATGTGTAATTTTACTCTTTATTTCTTAGCATAGTTGTTTGTTCCTGTTTTTATGATCCTCAGCCCATGTTTCTGGAGAGTTCTTCAAATCCCTTGGATAATGGCTACAATTTACATCTTTGCATTTTCTAATGCTCAGAGTGAAGGTATTTAGAAGGGTACTCTGGAGGGATAAAGTAGAAGCAATAGAAATAGTAGCTTCATAAACTCAGTTTTCTTTTGTTAATAATTAATAGCTTCAAAAAAAGAAAAAAGGCTTGCCTTCAAACGTAGCTCTTCAGGAAAACTAAATCTTACATTTTTGTCTCAGTGGAAAAAGCTACTGCAAAGGAGTATATCTGCATGTGTGAATGTGATAATTTTCAAAAGAAGAGAAGGAATAAGGTCAAAAAGTTGATTAAGAAAAAATTGCCAAGAAGGATACATTTTTCAGCAGGATAGGCAGTAACACACCTCCCGGTTTTGCAGGCTGGTATTGCAAAAACCAGTGACCTCAGTCTGGAGTCCTTCCAGGATTTAGCTCTTGAAGAACTGCTTGTCA
Organism: Gallinula chloropus; assembly: GCF_964237585.1. NCBI lineage: Eukaryota > Metazoa > Chordata > Aves > Gruiformes > Rallidae > Gallinula > Gallinula chloropus. Next base: position 125,057,074 of record NC_140085.1, read on the forward strand.
CAATCTAGCAATAGTCTCATTTCCATAAGGAGACACAAATCATTAATTTTTAAAAATGTAACACATTTGGAAGCTCTTGTTTCCACCTCCCAATATGGCCTTTTAGTAGAAGTGACTTTGTTATGGTAACTGGGAGAGGGAGAGCAGACAAACAGGGTCCAGATGAATTTTAACAGCCTCCTAGTTAATTTGGGTTCTCCACCCCTGGAGAACTGACTGCATCAATCCTCAGCCTATCCTCTATGTGATATGACATTTTCTTGCACCTTATTAGTTTAGTGAGTAAAAAATAAAATATCACAGATTGGATAAGGCCAAATTTTCAAATATATTAAAATGGAAAATAACTACAGATTTTTTTTATACATACATACATATATAAAAGCTGTTGTGCTTCAGGTCATTTTGTGCGTCAGTGCTAGTAAGATGTAGAGATACCTTGTTGGCATGGAAAAAAATTAACAGTTGGTGAAAAGCAGAATAACCGATGAACATTTTGTCCAAGGGAGCCATTAGCAGCCAGTGCCAATAAACCCTTGGGTTTAGGAACTGAGGCCTGTGAATTAAAAACCCAAACAAACCAACCTCAAAACCTCTCATGTTGAAAAACAGTACTGTAAAAATGAATGATATACATACATCCAATCATCAGAGTTATTATTCAGCCATGAGTGATGCTGTTATGGAACCACATATAGTAAATTTCTGAATATGGTCAGAATTTTCAGTGCAAAGCAATGTTTAATATAGCTTGTTGTATACCTAAGGTCCGTCTTTTTGTAGTACATGGGAGATCAAGTATATGAGAACAGCCTAGGTAAAACCAGGAGACAAGCATATTTCTTCCTGCAACTCTGGAAATACTTTGTCTGTAAAATGTTCATGTTTGATGAAACATAATGGGAACTAAGTATAAGTAAAAATATACTGAGGGAGACAGTTTTACACCTGTTTTCATTCTTTTGTCTCACAAAAAAGTTGAATGGCTAAAACCCAAGTTATGTTTCTCTAAAGCAAGGGAATTACAGCAACAAAACAATATATTGTAGCAGACAAAAATCTCTGTGGAAAAATGTCAGTATTTCAAAACCACTTTACAATGATAATATAGAGAAGAGTATTTTCATTTGGTCTCTTAGTGGTGAAGTTTAAGGTTATTTCCATTCCTCCACAAACATTTATTACATATATAAGTGGTCTGTAGTAGTATCCCAAGAAATCCTCCTCTGTTTTGGCCAGACTGCTCTGGTCAAGCTCATTGCCCCTCATGCCTCACTTGCCCTTCAGTCACAGAACAGATATTGGAAGAAGGATGTTAATTTTGAAATTGATTTTACTTGGGTTCCTTCCTTGTTATCACAAAAGCCTACTGCAAAACCAAGGTCTATATCCATGTATACTTAGATATAGCTGTGTATGTATACATAAATACACATATAAAGCAAATTATCAGTCGCTGCATTTATTTATAATAATGCCATTCAATGTACCAGTGATTCTTACTTTTAAATTTGTATCAGATATACCTCTGAAACCTTCATTCAGATAATAAAACTGTATTTTCTGAAAAAGAAAAATTCTAATTTCTCTCCTACTAAAGTAGAATTCCATGGTTCCTCTGCAAGCTACTAATCAATGCCTGCACCTTCTGCCTCAAGCAATGGTTACAGATGAAATACATTATCTGTTCGTAGTAAGAGTTCCCCTTGTCTGAACAAGAAATAGCTCCAGTTTCACGCTGAACTTTATGCTTAAACACTACTCTCAGACAGAAATTGATTAAATATATTTAAATTACATTATATCTGTGTGACGAAAGGGGAACCAAGTAGGACTGATACTGATATGAGGAAACAGGTGTTGAAAATTCATCTCAGATAAGTTAGCATTATAGATGAGTTGAAATTCAGTTCAAAATGTATTTTTAATTTCTCATAGATTCATAGATTTCAAGGTCAGAAAGAACGGATATGAACATATACTATTTATGAAACCATAATCCATGGGATTTTACATGACTGCTCTTCAAAATTGTGCCTGACAGTTTATTAAAAAAAAATCATGTGACCTTGAGTTACGTGATATTATTAATTAAGAATCTCTTGCATTCTTTAGTCATCTGCTCTGATATTAAATGAACTCACTACTAAGAGTTTACATCTTTTCTGTTTTAGCTTCTCTGTCTTCAATTTCCAGGCAATATATCTTTTTAACACAGTTTCCATAATTAACAATTACTGTATAATCAGAAAACTGTCTTCTCTGGCCTGTAGCATGAGCAGATTTACTCTCTGCTAAAAGCTGTGTGAACCAAGGGGTGGCACCATAAAATGACAGAAAAGTCTAAAATGAGGCATAATTGCAGAACATAGATGCTGGTCCCCCAGCCTTGACACCCCTGCCCAGTTCTGCTTTTGCCTGTGAGTGGAAGCTCTTCCAACCTGCCCTGCAGGGATTTAAAATCCTGTGCCCATCCTCAGAGTAAGCCCTCCTTCACCTGCCTCCTGTGACTATATGCTTTAACCTGACAGGGGTTCCCCATCAGTGTGTTGAAAGGGTATTTGCTGGAATTGTGGTAGGAAGAGCCCCACTGCCTGATTCTTTTCCTCTGTGTATTTTCTAGTGGATTAGGTATCCATCCAGGCAGCGAGTCACCTGCTCTCAGTGCGTCTCTTATCTCCCACTTCAGAAATGTCCCTTACACCAGGTTGTTCTGGTTGGTGTTGGTCTGTGCCCCTTCCAGCTCCATTGCTCAGAAAAGAATTGAGGACTCCCAAGATAGAAAAGAGAAAGCAAGGACCTGGGCCTGGTTACCAGGACACGCATCACCTGTGAAAAGACAAGGAGTGCCTGTGTATTTTTGCTGGTCACACGGTGGCTAGGCATCTTTCCACACAGCCTACGCGTGGCTGAGCTCCCTCCTGATGCATCTACTTTCCACCGGCTTTTCACACTGCAAAATAATCTCTTACTCAACCTACCTCATAGCTTCTTACATCAGTAAAAGCAAATTACACTTTTTGAGTGTTAGGCATGGTATTTTCAGATGACTGGTATCTCTGTGATGCTACTAAGACAAGATGGTATTAAAAATTTACTAACTCCTGCTGGCAATTGAGAATTTAAGATTTCCCCTTTGAAATCAGTTATAAAGGTAAGTCTTGCCCAGCCCAGGATTTTACTGATCCATTTTTATAGTACACCATTAGTTTGTCTTAATCTCCTCAGTCTTTTAAATGAAATATGTTTTCATCATACACATTTCCTTCCTTTGCTATTAATGAAATATGAACATCAGCGTTTCTACCTTTTCCTTCTCTGCTATTTTTAGCCTTAATTAAGTACACAGCTACTGAAATATGGAGGAACAAAAACTAGAAGTAAAACAAACAAAACAAACGAACAAAAATGAAAACAAAAATGAAAGGCAGAAGTATAGCTCTAGGAGTAAAACCCTTCTGACTATGTCAGAAAGGTTTAGCTACCAAAACTAGGCTTTTTTCTTCATATGGTTCTCATCTTTCAGAATGACAGTGTTATGAATAAACATAAGGATCCACATTAGTAGATTTAGACTAAAGTTATTCCAAAATGTCTTATCAGATATGGTAAGAAAGAAACATACCCTCCTTCCAATCTAAACCGTACTAAGTTCTCACTGTAAGAAGCAACTGATATAACTGCTTTTGTTTTCTTTTTTAAAATCAAACCCAATCAAAACAGATGAAATCCTCTTTTGGTGTTTTACATTATTTTTGAGAAAAATGTCTAGCGTCCTAAGGTACTAAAGAAAAACTTATCTGGCAAACAATGCGGTACCAATCCATTTTATTATTCTTAATTGTTATTCACTTGCTATTATTGGAGAAAACTTCCAGTAGAAGTAATCAAATATTTCCAGAGGCTCTAGCAGAATCCGAGGAAGACATTCTGTTGGGTTTTTTTCAGAGCGTAAAATTGATTCAAGCTAATCTTTTCCCTATAAAATTGGATAATTTGGGGAGCATCTTTAGTCAAGCTGTTAGTTTTTCTTCCCCGTGAAAATATGTTAATTTTCTTAAATTTAAAAAAAATAACTAAAAATACCTGCTTATTTGCTTACATTCATAATATAATATTATGCCTACTCAATGCCGTTTTATGCAAAGTAAACATATTCTGTATAAAAACATGTCAACCTAGAACTTTGCTTTTGAAGTGCATTGAGAAGCAGATTTTTCATTGGATCGGTCTCAGATAAAAGAAGTTCACTACCATCATCATCTGAAAAAAAACAGTAAAGAAAAAAAATGAAGCTGCAGCTTTGAGAGAGAGAGAGCAGCTATCCTTGGTTTTCTTGGTAACGTGCATTTGTAAGTGCAGTGGAAAAATCCTTAATCTGAAAACCATTAGCTATGTAGTAAATTTTACAAATTCACATTCCACAACTGGTAATGATGTGCTGAAACTTTGGTTCTGCTGACAAATACAGAAACTGGGGAAACTCTGCTGCTCCTAACATTGGTTCCCATTCATTAAGTTATTTAGTGCGATTGCCTGAAAAGACACAAAGTACCCTGGAACAGTTTTGCCTGGTTGTTTAGATGCTCATACTTTATTATAAACAAAAGTAGTATCAAACAGCCACATTGTATGGGTCACAAGGCTACAATTTCATACACAGTTCATGTATACTCAGATTTACTCTTAGAGCTGTAATCCTGTTTCAGGCTTGTGTTCTTACATGTGATTTATCACAGTATTCTTCTAGTTGAATAGATCTCATTATAGCCAAACACCTAAATCATTAAATGTTGTTCCAGTTGTTCCAGATACATCTTTAGCTTTATTCCTTTTTTTTTTCTTTTTCCTGTGAATGGCTACAATAGAGTGAATTCCTTTTATCTGAGAGTGATTCATCCACAAACTGTGTTAAGCTGCAATCTTCTCTTTGTCTCCTCTCCATCTTCTATCCATCCATCCTATCCATTTGATGTATTCCGGTAGAGTTCACCAAGACATCTAAAAATGAGCAAGCTGATAATGGTTTGATTCTCTTCCTATTGTGGTTTAGCCCCATCTAGCAATTAAGCCCCTTGTAGCTGCTCATTCACTCCCCCCTCAGTGGGAGGGCGGAAGAGAGACAGGAGAGTTGAAAGTGAGACAACTCAGAGCACTAACCAGGTGCTCTATCCTAGCTCATCCCAGGACACCTGGATATGCACCACATGAGCAAAGTAACATGGACAGCATGCTTCCTATATAGTATCCCCCTGTTTAGTGCTTGTTTTCCCAAGGTAGGTGCCAATGTTTATCAATTTGGACATGTATTAGTGTAAAAATTGTATGGTCTGTCAAAAGAAAAAGTCTTATCATGGGATCTTATTTAGCACGTAGTAGCTAAGCTTTCCAAATTCCTGAAGAACAGATTTTTGTTTATCGATCATCAGGAAAAGTTGGCAGTTCAACTACTTTTCCTCCATTCTTACTCTGTTTTGTATTATAAGGTGCCATAGTAGCTGTTAAGAACAAGTTGAATTACTTTTTCAGATGCTTAATTTTAGTATAGAATTCCTGCAACTCCTTTGCTACTGCAGGTGCCTTGAACGATATGGACAATTTGCACGCTTTCTGGATCTTAAGCACTCTTTTCAAGGATTCTGTATAAAAGGGAGGCACCAAGTCACACGTGTAGCTGAGTGAAAACATGCCATTGTAAAGGCCACTAAACACATAAACTGCAAAGATTTTGGCAATCTTTGCCCCTCTCTATATGATTTTTCTTCTGAAAAAGAGTGAGTTCAGAAAGTTCAGGTTTAGCCACATAAGTCTTCTCTTGTCTCATCAAGCTCCTTTGGTCATTTCCTTCATCTTGGGTTGCTATAAACTGCTCTCCTTGTGTCAAAATTTTTCTCCTTTTTTATTGTTGACAAGTAACGGATACGTTGAATGTTGTAAATGGCTCTGGAATGTTTAGAACATTATTAGTTCTTATCACGTATCCAAATACAGTCCTGTCTATCTTTACCTGAGGTAGATGCCTCTACCGTGCATTAATTGAAGATCTTTCTAGGAGAAAACTAGTATATTGCATCCTTGCATTTCTGCAGCCTGTTTTCCTTGCCTGAAATTCTTTTCAGTTGCAGGCTGAACTTTTGTTTTCTAAGCCTGGGGCACATCCTGCCTTGCTGGACCTGCTCAAATTATATTACCTTTGTCTTTCAACCTCTATGTATGCTAGCTTTTTTTCCTAGTGTCAGTACACAATTTGGTGGTCTATGATGGTAAAAAAAATCTCAGTGGCCCTCAGCCAACTTTTAGCCTCTCATTCTTGTTCCTTACTTGCAACTCTGACCCATGCTGCATGTACTTTTCCTTGCACTGCACCTGGAGTTCTGAACCAGTATAGTCAATTTCCTTGTGAATTCAGATTTTTTTTAGCTGCTTTTCTGCAGTTCAGTCACCTTTCCTTAGAGACCTGCTCCCACAGCCCTTTTCTATAGACAAATGGAGAGCAGGGGAGGAAGAAAGGGGGTTGAGATATCCCAGCTCTAGTCATTACTGTCACCTTACATTTTTGGGATCAGGTTGAGGATTCAGATAAAGTACTCCCCATTCTGTTTGGTTTGGTTGTGTACACAAATAGATTGTACTTTTCCCTGTCATAACTTCTATGTATGAACCAAAATTCAGAAGTTATAAAAGAAGAGACCTTAGGCATTTAACATGCCACTGACATGATTTGTTGAGTGGCTGTCACAAAAAGCATACAAAAATTTCTGTGATGCTTTTTCATGTATCTAGTGAGACACCTGATAATCTGTCACTTGTGGCTTTTCCACAGCATTGCTGCTGGTGTTGATTTGCTCACTAAGTGGTGAGAGAGCGACTTCAGCTGCTCTTGAGTGGGCCCTAAGTGGGCATAAAAATATGTGCTTATGAAAACTTAAGCTGCAAAAATAACTTAGGAAAAATAAAATCAAAGTGTCCAGTCTGTTAATGTTTTAATTTGACTGACAGGCACAAATGAGCTAGCAACACTGCACAACGGTAATTCTAGATCATCTTCTTTTCCTAGAATTATACGTGCTTTGGAGGGAAAACATGAAACAATAATAAGCAAAACAAAAGTTGTTTTAAAAAGAAAACTCCACTGCATGATATTACTTTCATTATTTCTTAATTTTATATTTAATGTAGGGAGTATGCAAATGTTCATTTTCTCTCATTTTCCCTTCCTACTTAGTGAAAAGAAAACAAATTCAAATTGTGCTTGGGAGGAATAACTTAACAAAGCCAATTTTATTATGCAGATGAGTTGTAGGTGTTGCATATCTGCATTCTCTGAAATTGTTAGCAAGCTTTTTTCAAAGCTTTCTCTCTTTCTAGGTGTGCATGTAACGTTATATTTAGAAGAACCAACCAGCCTAAGAAACTCAGTTGTTTTAAGTAAAAGTTGTCTTGGCTATTCATTTTGCTTAGGAAGTAATTTCTTATTTTTATTTAAATTTAAGGGTTAGAGTCTAAAGTTTTTCAAATGATGATCCACTAATTTCCCCAGCAACTGTTTAATGGAGTTATGCTTTTTCTAAGAATACCATGGTGAGTTTGGAGGAGTGAATAGGTTCATGAGAAAAAAAATGTGTCTTCGCTCTTACATTTCCATACTAATTTTTCAATTGTGCTCTTGTGGTCTAGTGGCTCATCTCATTAAACATGGTTGGGTGTGGGCTGAACAGAACCATCTTCCAACAGGTTGGAAGTTTTAGACTTTAACCGTGGGTTGTTTATGACCAAATGGTGCTTCCAGTTTGCTCTTAACATGGAAGATCTGTTCAAAATTTCCTTTTTGAGCAAACATCATGCTATGAATCACTCAATATTTGCTTTCTTGTCTAGTTAAAAAAAAAAAAAAGTAGGAAATAGTAAACTATTTGACTGATGGCATGTAAAGACACAGAAAAATTGTGAAGATGTGGTAATCACTAACACCACACAGAACTCCTTAGTTAAACACTGAAATGTAATTGTGATATCCACTTTACCTAATAATCTTTCATTTTTCTGTGACATTTTAACTTGCTTTCAGAGACCCTTTTCTACTTAAAACATAGAATGCTTGCAAAGTAAACACAGAGCATTTTAAAAGAGGCATGCAAATTGAGTCATGATATATAATGCTGCAGAATAGCAACCTTAACTCTCATTTATGTATTTGAAGTTCAGCAAAGGGGGGATTAAAAGTGCATGCTTTGGTGTGAGAAAAGTTGCTTCTGATATTAAAGAGCAAACACCCATAATCAGCACTAGTAATTAATTAGTTGAATGCTTAAGACTTGGTATTATACTGGAATTCAGAAATTCTGGTTTGATAATGCTTGCCGTAAAGTCAGGAAAAAAGGTTGGATATATTTTAAAGATTCTATCTTTCCTTTATATGAACTACAACACACAAAGCTAGAGTGACAAGTGTGCAGGCTGTATGTTATAAAGCCAGAGAATATTTTAATTCCCAGTCTCAAACTTTGCAGTTCCACCAAGAATTTGTCACACTTCACCTGTTTCAGTTGTTGAGTTTATTTTTTAGCAATTTTTATACAAGTTATTTCAGTTGCTGACTTATAACAATTTGTTCCATATCTCAACCCCTATTTTGTGTAAAGAAATCATAAAAGTTAGGAACCTGAAAATTGGATTTTTCTTTTGAGCAGCTGCTGTCCACAAATGTGGAAAGATTGTTAAAAGTGAGTAGCATCACTCTCTAACAAAATATAGGCAGGTTTGATGACTGAATCTCATATTTCCATTACTGTGCTGTCACCAAGCATTATTATGTTGGCACTCATAGTTATATGGAAGAAAAGGAAAAGCTTTTTTGGGCTTTAAAGGTGTATTTGTACATCTATGGATGTCAATGGTCTTTCACCCTTCACCTACTTATGCTGAGTTCGATTTATTGTTAAACACCAAGATGTTAATTAGACTGCGGTCTATAATGTTTTGCAGAATACATTATTGTACTTTAACAGAGCACTAGGTAAATGAGAGTGAAGAGAAATGATATGCACAAGAATGCAAGTATTTAGGTTGTTGGGGTTGTTTGTTTTTTTTTTAAATGTCCTTTTAGTATATCTGTCTACCTGCCTTTTTAACTATGCTTTTGGTGACCTGATGGAGTTGTGTCTATGACTAGATAGGTTTCTGTTTAAATGATTTTGAAAATCCTTTCATAATAGCTTTTATTTCTGTCTTACCCATTTTTACATTGCACATTTGTTTCAGTGTGCTGACATTCCAAATCAAAGGCATCTGGTCTGTTGCATCTGCTTTGCCTCCACCAGGGTGCCACTACTAACGAGTTTTTCTTCCCATGGCTGTTGTAACAACTTCTAATAGTTTCCATTTAGTTTTCTGTTGAGGATCCAGTGTTAAAACATCAAATATTTGGCTGGATTTCTAAAACTTTTTAAAGGCATCTCCATATATGAATCACTTCTGATTTTGAGTTTTGTTTCTATTTGGTTTGTTGGTTTAGATAATTTCAGCTAATATTTCAAAGCTATTTAATTTTTTCCCATAATCATATTTAGTGGTCTTTTGAGTTGTATTCATCAAAACATTTCTCTTCCTTGTATAATTATTTACATTTTTGTAAACCACAAAATCAATTTGTATGATTAGTTTTTCCAGCCACAGAATATTTTCCTGGATTTAATAATAGTTTAAGTACAGCTCAAGTATTGCTGTTTGCTTTAATGCTACAGGATCGCAGCAAGAATCAAGAATGATGTGTTTTAGTAGCTACATTTTCCAAGTTTCCCTCAGGGTTTGTATGTATACATGCAATGTAGGTTTCATGTGGAATGAATATTTACTAAGATCTCAAAACTGCAGCACTCGGTAAAATTGTAAGAATAAATGTATCAATTGTACAAGAATTTTAATTGATAAAGTTTTATGGAATAAAAGAGTTTGGGTAAGGTTCTTAGGCAATCTGTGTTAAATCAAAGAACAAATGTATTTGAGGAACATTTTGGGTTTTTCTGTATTCTGAGTGGTTACTTTTCTAGGAATAAGGAAAAAAACCCAATTTGTTCTATAATTAAATTAGATATTATTGTCTTCTGACAGATCTAAGAATCTTTACATCTGTTCATAGTGTAAGGGTTTCAAGGTGTCCTTCTTGACCTTTCAAAAATAAACATTAGTACATTGGGCAGAAAGTAATTTTATTCATGTTGAATTGCAGAGAGAATTATGTCCTCACAGTCCAGGTAGAGACAAGACTGTTGTGTCCCTGAGGGAACAGCAGAGCTAGGCAGACTTGCTTTAAAGAGGCATTGCTAGTTTTCCTGAGTGTCCAGTTCAGGAATTGCAGATGGGTCTTGTGGGTAAATCATTCTGTAAAACTTAGCTCCATTCACTCATTTTGGTATTGAGCAAATCCTTACTGAGCAGTCATTACCTATTGCTTTGTTTCTTCCTAGATCTCACACAGCAGAAGTTTTCTTCTGTGGTACAAACGTAGACTTTAATGTCTGGTTGGAGACTCAGGCTGGAGCAGATAAATCATTCTCCTATCCAGTATATCAAATATATAAATTATATTTAGGAAACTTTAGGGAACAGTTTAGAGTCACTGTTGGCATAAGACCTTAGAATCACTTAATTTGCTTTTCCTTATCTTAGCAGTTTCTAGATAGAGGAAGGAGAGAGAAAAGGCAATATTACTTTGGAGGCCACACAATTATCTGAGCGTGTTGTACGTGTTTTACTATTCCTTCTGCACAGTCCATTTTGGCAAAATGTATAATGTGGATGTTGTTAGGCTGCAATGGGACTGCTTTTTCCATTGTAAAATTCATGTCACTCATTAACTCGTCTTCCTAGAAAATGGAGTTTTGAAGGCACATAGATATCTAGAGGTAGCAACTGCATCAGTAGATTTTATTTCTTTTTCTTGAGTGCTTTCACTAAGTAGAGACTTCTAATGAGAAATTTGTTCTTAGCTTAATTATGCAAGCTGCTACTTTAACGGCATGTCTCTGTATGCAATCCAATCAGTATACAAGTGAAAGAATACCATCCAGACTTTTGCATATGAGTGTAGAAAGCCAATTATAATAGATTTTCAAATAAGTTCTGATACAGAAGTTAAAGGCAAGAATTTCACAGGGTGTAGCTTGATGTATCTTGAAAAATACTTTTTTTTTTTTGTCTAAAGGGTTTGTAACTGAACAAAAATTAAAACTGGAGATTCTAGCTTAGTTTTGGTGATACATGCTGTAGTTATTGGAATTGATATTCTTGTCCTCTCTTGTTAATGTCATTGAACCAGAAGTGATATTAGGCCTTTACCTGTCACATTCAAATTGGTGAAATTATGTAACTCTCACTTCACATTGGAGGGCCAAATTTAAGATCAGATTCTGCTGATCTTTTCCATACAGTACAGTCAGCGAATAACAGCTTAGTAAAATAAAGTATGATTATTTAGAATAAAAGCACTTTGGGGTGTGTGGGGTAAAGGACTTTTAAGACAATAAAATACTCAAGACACTTAGTCAACTGCCAGGTGAGCATGATTACTGATTATCTAACCATTGTCCACATAAATAGCCTGAAAAATAAGTATCCTCCACTGACCTTTGTTGTCAACTTGATGGCTGTATATGCTAGCAATCTGACAGCATACTGTTCTGTTCTGGTGACTCAAAATTCTGGTCAGAAAGAAGTCATTTGCTCATAATTTGGTAATAAATCTTGCTACTTCCAACTCCTGAGACTGGGAAATTTAACAAGCATCTTTTCTGAAAGCTATATGATAGGAACTTAAAGTTACTAGATGTAGTAAATGTCTTTTAAATACATGCTTGGATGCTTCTTATCTGGGAAACCATCGAACTGGTTCCTTGTTTGCTCCTCCCTAACCTTTCAAAATAAGTTAAGTTAATATATGCATAAATCTTACATGCCTTCTTTCATTGAGTTCACATTTTCATTATATCTAAAGCTATTGCATTTTAGTTTTTATTACCTCCTAAAGACCGCAATTCATTATTCTGAAGCCAATCTTTTCCCCTGTGAAAAACTCTAGATCCACTTTACAGACACATTGTCTGGGCTTTATGTATCTGCTAGACTAACATATAAATTATTGTGAGTGTTAATTACTTTTCTGCTAGGTAAGGTGTCAGGACAGAAAAAAGCAGCATATTAACCATCTTACACTGGCTTTAATCCAACAGAAAGTAATTAAACAGTCTTAAATTGTGAAGAGAAAAACATTATTAGTTAGATTTCATGAGTTACTAGGACGAACCTGCTTATAATCTAGTAAGAACGTAAACATTTTTTTTAAATACACTGCAAAATCTAAGAGAATATAGAATACATACCGTTCTATGACTTTATAGAGGAAAAAAGCATACCCTTACATAATTTGATGCGTTGAAAAATGAAGAAAGATTGTCATTTCATACCTTGCTTTATAGATTCTCTTAAAATTATTATTGCAAGTTAAGCTTGGTGTTTTTATGTTTAGAATAACACCAATATTTGGAAGGTCTAGACTAAATACTTCATATTATTTGAAGTAGCAATAAAGCTGGCAAAAAGAAAGAAAAAAAGTCCCTGAACATGGTCTTCTCAACAGCTCTACATGCTTTTTTTTCTTTGTTTTATTTTTGTATTTGTGTGCAACTAGGCAATACTACAGGATCTGGAGCAAAGACATCCCCAACTGGATGAACTAATAACTGCAGCACAAAATCTAAAAAACAAGACGAGCAATCAAGAGGCCAGAACAATAATTACTGACCGCAGTAAGTGGTAATTCTGTTATGATATGATGTTTCAGCAAATATGGAAAATGTTGTAATACCTGCTAAGCATAGTGCTTTGCAGACACTTTATGCCTTTGTCATGAGAAGGAGAGTTCCATCAGGAGACAGTTCTTGCACAGGTTTTATCAAAATTGCATGGAGACGACATATAAGTGAAAGTCATGGATCCTGTGTTTCAGATTTTTCACCTTAATATCAGGTTTCTTGTCTTTACAGTGGAAACACATTGTACAAAATATAGAATGTGATCACTATAAAGAAATACACTTATTCTCAAACAAGGAGGAAAAAGAAAGAATTCATAGATTATAGCTGTAGGCATGTAAGAAGCTTTCAACTCCATCCCCCATGGTACAGTCACAGCCTCTTCTTTCATCTCTCCTCAAGTCTGATGATGGTCTGTATTAGTTCTTCAGTTTGACTTTCCCTTTCCAGAATTAACCAAGTAGATGGGTCTAAGATGAAAAAGTTAGTAGATTAAGTTTTAGAAGATCTAGTCTTGTCACGCTGGGACACTTGCATGTCCTTATGCTCTTTGCTATAGGATGAAACACACTCTAAGGGTCATGCTATAAAAGCAGTCTTCTGTGGTGGACTGTTCTATATATTCAGGACTAAAAACTACAAAAAAATCTCAACTACCTGGAGGTCCTCTGTGGAGCTTAGAGAAGACCCAGAACCAACACTTTGCATGTGGACGTAGCCAATTCACTTAGGTGGATGCAAACTGTTGTGTACATTTTGGCCTGGAGAACAGGGATTGCTCCCTGAAACCTATGACTGTGAAGGTGTATACATAGACTAAACTTCTCTATCCTTATAATTAAATGTATAGATACACACACATTACCTCTTTCTTCCATCAGGTAAATATGTCAAAATCACATTTCATGTTTGGACTGCATTGTTGGTAGTAGCACATAGATACTATATTGACTCTATCCTGTGAGAGATTACATTGTTTAACTGCTGTTCTCTTTGGGGCCTTGCAGCTTATTACTGAGAGAGAAGCTGTATATGTTTTATTTGAAGTCTGAGGAAAAAAATGGGTAGTGCTCATATATTTCCTGTTCCTATTTGACATGCAAATTAATTTTAGGATTACATACTTGGTTGAATTCAAATGAGGTGTGTACATATACCTTAACTTTATAGCGCTTATTAGCATTTATTCAGAGCCAACATACCTAGCCCTCCCATCACTATTTTCTAGCTTGTTTTCTAGTCTTCTGAAGATAAGAATTGTAGACTTTACATGAAATGCAAGCATAGTTCCTATATGACTGCATGTGGATAGTATGCATGATTAAATTTTGGAAAACTGCACTTCACTTAATCCATCTTGGAATGTAGTTTCACTTAAATGCTTCATTCTTATACAGCAGAAAAAAGAAAGCAGCTATCAGACTGTAAATCATGAATGAGTATGTGGTAACACAGCTATATTAAAGCTTGCACCTGTGGATAGTGGTGTCATCAATGTATTTTACATAGTGATTTATTAATTTTTATCCATGAGGATGCACAAAATGATTAGTTAGTTTTGAACTTGAAGCATACAGGATTCATTTTTACTGTGATTTAGCAATTAATTTTCTGTGCTAAAACTGTCAATATCCTTTACTGCGAAAGTGCACCTTATGATGCAATAGATACAGGTCATGATCCTTTCTGTTCTTTGAAGTACATCTTGCTGTAGTGTAGCATCTTCTAACATCATCCTGATGTTGCTAACAAAATTATTTTAAATTAAACCAAGTATTTATAGTCAGAAACATACAGAGTCTCCACTACTGAAATGGATGGAGATAAAGTAGTATCGGAGCCATTTTTAAGTCTTCTGAGACAACAAACTAGATTCCTGAAGGTCCTTTCATGCTTATTAAGTTTATATTTGTATAATTGTAGGCAGTACTAAACACTATTCAAGAGGTATTTATTACTTTTGAATTTTAAGGAGATTATGATATTTTGAGGGTGAGGGGGAGTGCTAGGATTTTACAACATGTGACATAGAGTTTTTTGCTGAATGAATACCAAATGAAGTGTACTGTCACCTAAGGTGGTACTTTAAAGTACGAATAATATTTTTATATTTTTAATTCTATTTCCCACACCCCCTCCCCGCCCCATGTATTGTAGGAAGAAGATGGAGATTGCTCTGTTTGGTTTGAATTAGGCTTGCTAAGTACCTGTATAGACCCAATCCGCTTGTTCTTGCAGTGACTACCATTAAGGGTAGTTCATCCCTCCCACCCCTTCACAGTGGTATGCTGTCATGAATGTAGGAACACTGTCCTTATCACCAGCACATCTGGGGAGTTCTCTAACTGTGTGCTCTTCAGCACAGGTCCTCTGAAGCCTGCCATGCTTCCACCCAGTGCAGTTGTTTTCCCTTGCAGTCCAGCACATATTGGGCCCAGTGTACTGCACCCAGGGTGTTGTTCCCCAAGTCTGTCCACAGGAATCTTAAAGCTAGAGCTAAACACCGGACTAGGGAACTTGCTCTTCTTGCTAAGGCCACTGTGTTCTCCACAGCCCTAGAGTATCCCCTCCGTTATACTGAGACCTTGCACCAGAGTCCTGCCGCATGTCCTCCCTGACAACCTCACCCACAAACTGTTCCCCATTTCTTTGGTTTTTTTCCCCTCTTCATGAATGTGGATAGGTTATGTCTTAGCAGTTATGAGTACTGATTCAGTCTACACAGTTTCATAACTCGTGCATCAGCACTGTGCCACTGGTGCTCCTCTGCAACAGCCGTGCGCCACTCTCACATGCAGCCTCCTGTAATGTCACTCTATCTGGTGCCAAGTGCGTTGGATCCTTGAATGAAGGAAGGGGAACGCAGGGCTGCACTGCCCTGGTTTGTCATGTAGGAGCTGATAGACTCAACTCTAGCGAGTGCACTACCTCTTCCTGGGCTGCAGCGCAAGATCTCATACTGTAAGAAGTAAAAAGCTGAGAAGATGAGCTAATTTGTAAGAATATGTTGTTAATGGCCTTTTGCTATTAAGGTGCTAGTAAAAAGAACACAACATAAGGCTCTGAACAGATATAAATAGCAAATGAGATTCTTTGATATTGTATGAGATATCTGCCATCTTAGTCACAGGATGGGTCAATGTGCCATCAACTAGAATTAAAACCATGAAGTTCCTGGCTTCTGTGTTAACCTTGGTAAATCTGAAGTCATTCTGCTTGTTAAAGTCTAACTTTGAACTATATTTAGAAACCATTATTGCTTCTTTATACTTTTAAGTATTTATAAAAACAAACAAGGTAAACTTTTTATTCAAAATCAAGAAAATCAAAAGACATTTGTTAGAAAAATCTCTACGAAGAATTGCAAAAAAGTCAATGATTGTAAGAGTATGTTTTAACAGAATTGCCATAGTATTGCCTAGATTTAGTCTTTCTTTAGGAAATAAAAACAGAATTTAAAGATAAGCTCGTACAATTGATTTGTTTCCTTTGAACTTTTTTTCCATACCCTTGCTTTATTATCTCTATAAAAGTGCAGGAGCTATACTACGTTAAAAGAATTTGGCTCTATGAAGTTAATCTTACATTATGTTTACATAATATTTTACTTAAATCTCTGTTTATTCTCTGTAAATCATAGTACATTTACAACTTGTTCATTAAAGAGTATATAAGAATAATAATTAAATACAGTCTTGAGGAAAAGTTGAGAGAAAAAGCAAGATACCTCTCTGCTCTTTTAATACTCTTGATGAAGTAGTCTATTCTAACAGAACCATATGCTGTACAATAAGGTTTTCCTCTACATAATACATCACATCTCGAAAACACTTTGCTTTACTGCTGATGAAAATGTTGTTTCTTTAAATTGAAGAGTTTATAAGCAACTTTAAATATAATAAAGTAATTAAACTTTGAAAATTCCTTTTATTTTTCCATCAGTTTCTATATATAGAATGCATAAAGCCAGTACCAAGTCAATATAGAAATATACTGAGAGAAAATAAAAACTAATCAACAGTTTAGAATCAGAAATACCAAAGTAATTACAAAGGCTGTGTTAGATCTTGCTAGATCCTGGACATGTAAAAAACTAAAAAGCTGGCCTTCCCACTGCTCTCTTCACACACATGCAAAAGATAACAGTGAATAACCTTTCTGTGGTTTTACTTTGTCAGTAATTTACCTCCCAATTTTGTAATGTGTTTTCTGTCAGTGTAAGCAACAGAGAGGACGTATGAAAATGCATATTTATTGTAATCCTATGAAGATGAGTCTCTTACTGACCAAAGAATCTCCCGTTCAAGATGTTAGGAAGCAAAAGTAGAAGCTTTCTTCAGTAACTGTGCAAAATGTAGTGAACTCAAAATATCCCTTGAGAAGTTAATTAAGTTCTATTGCATTAAATAAATGAATAATAGCAATAAGTACAAACATTTCAATGAAGATTATTTTGATCAAGAATTATGTATTGGGACCAAATGGTTCCTTATGAAATTTTATTTGGAAGGTTTTAAGACCCAACCCACAAATGTATGAGTAATTTATAGAGGATGCCTTCAAAAGACTTATTTTCGTTTTGAGGTTTGTTTTTTGTTTGGTTCTTTTTTGGGGTTTTTTTGTAAAAAAAAAAGAAAAGCTATATAAATGGTTGTTGGGTAGAAGAGCTGTGCTTGAACTAATCTGAAAAGAGTCTGAGTGTCTTTGTGCCACTCCATAAAAATGCCTTTATTGAATAGTTTGCCGTATTTGACAGTTTTATGGCTAAATCATCAACTTGTCATCACTTTCACGACAAAATGTACTGAAACCGCACAGTGAATTACAGCTGCATTGTTGTTCTCGACATCTTAATAAAATAGCCATCTCCATTGTACTGCCATCCATGTGGTTTTCTCTTAGAGCTATTGAATACAAATGGTTTACCACTTGAAAAAACAAATTCATAAAATCTGGAATTTGTCATCTGGTAGTAAAGCCCCTATTTGTCATGGATGGAGTGATGCACTTCACTCATAAGACAGAATCAACAATATACTTTATTCATACAAGATAGTGAATTAACAAAGTTCAAGGGTTTAATATTACAGCAGTTTCACAAGATTCAGTGGCAATGTACACTTGATAATTTACTGTACAGAGGACAAGATTAGACAAAACTGCTAGAAACACCCTCCTGTTTAATCATGAGTTTCAGAAAGGACCCCTTTGCTTTCTAAACTTCTCAGAGAAGAGTCTAGGTGCAGCTGGTTCCAATCCTAGTGTCAGATGATATATGTCTAAAGGATTATATACGTTATATTTCTATCCTTCATATCACTTTAAGAGCTCAGTTTAGCATGCTATTATTCCTTTACTGGGAATCAGTTGCAACAAGAAATCTCTCAACCTTCAGGAGTCACAAAACAGTCCCTACTCAAAGGGAGATCCTGGAGTGCAGCCTGCTACTGTGCAGGAGAGCTCAAAGGAGTCTTGGACTGCTCACTATGGAGTAAGATGACTCATTGACATGTTCACATACAAACTGCATGTTAGTTTCTTCCAAACTTTGCTTGAGTCAGGTGTTGACCAGCACTGTGGTTATGTGGGTGCATTGCCATAAATTAGTCCATTGTTAGTGGATGTTGTGGTGTTATTGTCATGGATAGCTTTCCCTATGTCGTAAAAATGCAAAATTTATTAATAATCCTGATGTTTTTTACAGTTGAAAATTGTTTTTTCCTATGACAACTCTATACTGTCCATAGTGTTCTTATAGCTTTGAAAGGGAAAGCATATTATTGAGAAGACTACCTCCTTTGAAACCACTTCTGTGCCGCAGATTTGCTGCTACAGGATTTGTAAGAAAGTTATGGAACATTTTAAGGAGGAGTAAAAAGTTATTTTGGAACACTGGGGGAGAGTTGCCCTTTAAGAAAGACAAATAACAGAAATGTCTGAACAATCTGAAATTTGCAGTTATATATCACTTCTCAGGCTATGTATACTAGGAGCATTTGTCTCAGTGGACAAAGGGCAAGATCTAAACTGTCTCCTTCAGGTGTTGTAGTACTCCCCAAAATGATGTAAGACTACAATGTGACCTTCCTCTATTTCTAATTCTTGAGTAAAAGTGGCACAGCTTTTTTGGTAGCCCTAGAGCTGCTAAGTTTCTCAGGTGCTACCAATGCTGGCGGCTCGCTCAGAGCTCACCTATTTCTCAAGATTGTGAAGAGAGTTAGACAATTACTAAACATTGTGTTGTGCTGTGATTCAGTTGTAAAGTAGCTGGCTAGTTCTAGATAAGATACTTCTAAATAGATAAGGAAGTTCTCCTAAGAATGTTCCTAGAACAGTCCATGTTGAAGAACAGATGCTCTGGATTGCTGTGTTGAATAGAGGCACTTAATTTTGCTCAGATCGTGTTAATAGAATTTTGTCAACCCTC
This sequence comes from Gallinula chloropus, assembly GCF_964237585.1. Lineage (NCBI taxonomy): Eukaryota > Metazoa > Chordata > Aves > Gruiformes > Rallidae > Gallinula > Gallinula chloropus. The sequence continues at coordinate 125,076,310 of NC_140085.1, forward strand.
CTCCAAAACAGATAGGGAAGCAGAATGGTTTACCAAATCTCTCAACAGGAAAATGCGATGTCAGAGTGAGTTCTCTGCTAATTGTGAACATGGGGACTTCAGAGACAAAATTCAGTGAGGAGAGTAAAGCTGTGCTGCTGGAAGAGACCTTCCAGGAAGAGTGATACAGCAATATGTTTTTTTTAAAAAAAGCCTTAAAATAATGTAGACTGGGCCCAGAAAAAAAAAGCAATGCTAAAAAGGCCCCTCCAAAAAGTCCCTCCAAAAGAAACGAAAAGAACCCCCAAACAAAACAAAAACAACCCCTCATAAAAGCACCAAACAAAAAAAATCAACCTCAAAATCCCAAACCACCTTAAATATGGAAAGAATAAGGAAAGGATTTGATACTACAGGTTATGCATTATTGTATCATGTAGCCATGAAGTCACCTGGTTGAAAGACTTGGAATATACAATCATCTGACAGAAGGAGAAAATACTTCCTATTTTAGCCTAGGAAAGGATTTGTTTGTGGCATTGTGGGAGACTGTGTGTGTCTTTTTTCAAACTCTGCCAGCATTTCTTTGTGAAAATCTTCAATATTCATAGAAATCTGCACAAATGTATCAATTTGAAGGTGCTTTCTTCTAGTTTAACAAGAGCAGTGTCACAGTAGGCTCAGAAAGAAGCAAATTTACGTGCAAACCTGTTACAAGCAAAACATACAAGGAAGGTAAGGAACTGCCACACAGGAGAAGATTGTAGGTCTTACTCATTTACTCTGTTGTCTCCAAAGTTCTTAGTTCTGTGTCTCTCTGAAGAGTATTTATGAATTCAAGAGTAAGCACATGTGAAGTAAATTGAAATTGCTTCTCAGCATACAAAGTCTGTTACATCTTAAACAATTAGGCAAGAGTTAACATAAATTTTTAAAACATTTAATTGCCTAAAACTGCCAAGACTTTGCAGTTCTGCAGGAAAGCAAGCATTGAGCTATTTTGGAGTTTTCAATGTATCTAATGGTATCTAGTGTGAGATTCACAATTTACAGTGTTATAGCAGAAAAAACCAGTTTTAATTACCTTGGATGTTAAAATGATATTAAATCATATTTTACAAATATTATAGGACTTAGTTAATTTTCTCTATTAAAAGGAGTAGTGTTAATAAGTTGCCTATTAGTGGTGGTAAAAATCTGCCTATTATTTATAACTATAGTAACATTCTAGACTTTAAGAACTATATTTCAAAGTTAAAGACTCCTCTTATAGGCAATTTAAATTCCCTGTCAAGTGATGAAATTGCACCACTGTGTTTACATCAGGTCCATTTTGGCAATCAATAAAGTTACTGTTGAACCTTAAATTCTGGAGTGTGTAGTTGCTAAAGATCATGGAAAAATTTTAATTTTTTTTTTTTTAGCGAGGAGGTTTCTATTTCTTGCTAAATGCTATGGCTACTTAACATATCTTAATGTCTCAAAAGTATCACATCATATGGTTTGGATGCATTCCTGGTTTTCAAGTGCAAGAAAAAAAAAGCATCCCATTTACCCAGAAAAGCCTTATTATCTTTCTAGTTTTCACCCTCTTTGTACAGTATTAGTATTTTTAGTTAATAACATTAATAAATTTATTCTTATTGAACTTTTAAATGTTGGAGTTCAGTCTATACAAAATTACATCTTTTTAATATTAAATTATCTGGATTTCGGCTATCTTTATTGTTTACTGGGATTTACTTTTTGCAGGAGTTGTCTTTGTGAACATTGACATTGCAATGCTGACATTATTACTGGACTTGATGATACTTGAATATATCTTTTGTCAGAATACATTTCAGCAATTGATTAGAAAGCAATTCAGATTTTGCCTTTATTTTTAGATTTGGGCAAGATGACAGAATTTAATGAGGGGCTAGCACTTTTGGGAATCATGAGGTATTCATAGGTGTTTTATCTGGTAGAAACACTCCCCCTGCAGAAGTACAGAAGCTGCCAGAAGCTGTACTGTAGTATATCTGCTGCCATCTTTATCAAAACCATTTAATTGATTTTTCACAGTTGCACATACTTGTTGCATTTTCATGTTTGTACTTGTACGTATTTTATGGGTGACCTAAAAGAGCTATAAAAGCACCAAAACCCTAGCATTTCATATTTGCAACTATGACAACCATTTTAAAGATGAAATGCAGCATTATGAAAAGACAACTCTGAGACTAAATGCTGTCTAGAGGGTTTGCCAGGGATGGCAGGACATGCCATGCATGCCTCCTTCCAAGCATGTGCCTCCAGCTGTGTTTCCAGCAATGTTCCCTTCCACGTGTCTCCACTTTATTTCTCCAAATGCACCTCTTCATGCTTCTCCTTGCCTCTCTCCTGTTGTGCTTCCTCACCAGCTTCCCACTCTGCCTGCTGCCCCTGCCTGCTGCCACCCTGTCTGCAAGATGTTAGTGCAGAGGTACCACATGAATACTTAGGCCTTCAGAAGAATCTTTGGTGTTTTTGTGGCCTTTATGAGAAGTGTCCTCTTACTTTTCCGATTGCAATATGTGAGGTCTGGAAAAACATTAGCCAAATAGCAGTCTTAGGTTTTAGATGCTAACTTCTCTTAGACTTGATCCTATCTGCTTCACATTTACCATTTGAGGTATCTCTGAATTTTTAAGTTTCATAGAGTCATAAAGGTTGGAAAAGACCTCCAGGATCCTCTAGTCCAACCATTCCCCTATCACCTATGTTACTTCCTAAGTTTAATTAAACTGCCTGGCTGCTTTCTGCTCAGAAACACTGCCCGTGCGTCTAGCACTGCATGCTGGAAACATCTCAGAGAGGTCTGAGAGGGGTGTTGCCATCAGCAATGAAGGTGCTGTGCTCTGATAGCTACCCACACAGGGTGACTTTTGTCAGTGAGAAGTCACAGATTGCTTTGAAAGTGATGGAAATGCTTCATCTTTGGACACAAAGTGGGAACAAGTAGTTGTGTTTTCACTGGGCTGAAACATGACCTGGAATCCAAATGTTAATATAAAAACACATGGACTAAGTATTACTTTGGTCGAATCTGTAACTTTCATTCACCAAAGAAGAGGTAAGATAAGGGTAATAAAAAATTCCAGGATGTCAAGAGAAACCATCATAAATGCGATGGAAAGTATAGAGAGAATGTTTGCGAAGCCTGAGGCAGCCTGTTGGGAAGGTGGGCTATCACAACAAATAAATCAGGATTTTTTTATCCCTTCTTTGAAGGAATACTTCACATTCTTCGCTATTTTTCCTAGTGAAAGCTCCATGGCAACTCTAAGTACTGATTTATTCCTTATCCCTAAGGTCAGTTGTGATAATATATGGTTGGGGTTTTTTTCTTTTTGCCTTTAGGGATCAATGCAAATACAGTAAAAGCAAACTTCTTGTGTCATCAGAGGTGAGGATTTTAATTGCCAGATCTGATACTGACTTTCTTTGTAATTCCAAGAGAAGTCTTTTGATTTTGTATATGCAGTTCTTTACCTAGATAAGATGGGATAACGTATCTTGTCTCCCAGCCTTTTTCTGCCATGTCTTCTTGTTCAGAAGACAAGGTTTTTGACCATGTTTCATTTGAATACGACAAACCTAAGTCTTTGCTGTTCAGGACAGTGTTTCCAAGGTAGTGTTAGATGTAATAACCTGCTTAGAACATTGTAAATATGACTAGATGCAGACCTGTACACAGTAAAGATATCCATTTTATTTTATTTTTATGCATCATGTTACAAACAGAAGGCTTATGCTAGCTGTGTTGCAACAAATTCATCAAAATGAAAATAAATTGAAATAACAAAAAAAGGAATTGTTAAGAAATGGTTTTCCAAATGTGATCAAATTACTTGTCCACTGATATTTCATCAAGAGTTTGATAAGCAACATTAGATGCCCACAGTTACTTTAAAAAACTCTGTCAGAGCAGTGTATTGTCATTTATGCCAGACCATGATTTTCTGGACTGATTACAGAGCAAACAGGAAACGAAGGTCCTGCTCTGCAGAGATTGCAAGCTAAATTTAGATGCTACATAATCTGTAATATCAGGCAAATGCAGATTTTGTTGTATGTTGTTGTCCCATGTCTTTTTCTAAAACAAATGTGGTACACAAAGAACATGTCTTGAGAACTGCAGGTTCCAATATAATCTAGTTAAGCACCCTGGAGTACCTTTGGCCTACGGATTTTACTGTGGCTATGCTCAATGTAAATTTATCATGGTTTTAGCTTTGCTTGAATTGGGAATAAACCAAGGAAAAAAAAAAAAAGAGTATTTTGCACAGCCCCAAATCTCCTTTGCAAGACCAACCTGTGTAAATACCAGCTTAGCCTGTGCGCAAGAGGTCCTAAGCCATTGGTGGGTGGTTGCACCAGCTGATCTTTTTATTTCATTATGTATACTAAATCATCATTATGGTGACTTATGAAATGCTGTAGCTAATTCAAAGAATTTAATTCTACTACTGTTTCCAGGACTATAAACATATGAAAATAGTGGCTCAGAGGCTTTTCAATCTGGGTTTAGTGAGTAGCAATGCTCACAGGATTGTGCCAGCCTTTGTCATGATAAAAGGGGAGGGAAGGAGAAATAGCATAAAAACTCTGGACATTAGCTGCTCTTATATCATCTTCCTTGTCAGCAGGCCTATTGCATGAGAGATGAGACAGTGACCCATCAGAGGGTGACCTGGGCAATCCATAGCTGAGTAATAGCAAAGGAGAGTAGATGTTGAAAAGGGTGATAGATGATGAGAGAGTGGTGGAATCTGGCCTAGGTAGAACTTAGAACCTGGAGCAGAATATTTAGAAAAGTGTCTATGCAACAACATTTCAATTGCATGGGAACATGTGTACAGTATCAGACTGAAAACATATGAAGTATATAGAAAATAGATGCAAATGGGGAAGGGAACACAGAATGGGGTGTAAAATGTAGAAATGTTAATATGAAGTAGAAATGAGTGTCCCAAGGCATTAACTCACTTTGGAAATACTTAGTTCAGTATTGATGTAATTTTTCTGAAAGACTGTATTTGTAAATCTAAAAAAATAAGATTGTTTCTATTGAGACAAGATGTACAGTCCTTAATTTACAGTCTTGTGATATCTGGTGCTTTTTTCCCCTCAGGAAGCTTATTGTAAGAGAAGTAATCACTTTACCCAAATCACCAGTACAGTACATAATCACATCATCTGTTGTGTAAACGTTACTTTGAGTCTGTAAGCTTCTGTTTGTGCTGGAATTCCTAGTCAGCTGTTCCTGAAAAAATATCACAGAGGAAGCTGTACACCTGATATTTCAGTACATCACTGGGTACTGCATCCTGCTCTGGGATCCCCAGTACAAGTGTACCCGTAACATGTACCTGTTAAAGTGGGTCTAGAGAAGGGCCATGAGGGCCGGTTCACCTCTCCTAGGAAGGCAGGCTGAGAGAGTTGGGGTTCTTCAGCCTGGAGAAGACTCCAAGGAGACCTTATTGCAGCCTTTCAATATAGCTTGTAAGAAAGGCAGAGAGACATTTTTTTACCAAGCCCTTTGGTGAAAGGATATAGGATAATGGTTTCCAACTGAAGGGGGGTAGATTTAGAATACATTTAAGGAAGAAATTCTTCTCTATTAATTTTGGATTTGTGGCTTTGGTGGGGAGTGAAGTTTCTCCTGAGGAAATTATTTTCTTCTTGAAGAAGAAAACACAAATATAAACACTGTGTAAAACTTTACTTCAGTAACATGGAAATTGGTATTCATGCATTTGCAGAATTCCTAAGTATATATTAATTTCCTAGGTATTTTGGTATTCTAAGATCTCCTACAGTCTTTCCCATACAGTTAGAACTGGATCTATTAAATGAAAACCAAAGCAAATCAATGTACAGGTTAACAACTTCAGATATATTTGAAAATCAAGCCTTGGCCTAAACTCCTTAGGAGTCAGTAGGCTGTTGACATTAAAATACATGTTGTAAATATGAATGTATGATGACAACACAAAGTTAGATGGCACTAAGAGTTCTGAAATTCATTGCCTGTATGCTTCATTAGGTAGGCAATGAATTTTCATATGTTTCAGGACTTAAAATGCCAGAGCTACCATTATATTTTTGCATCACTAAGTATGGAAGTCTATGGAAGTGTTAGTATATGAAAACTGATGTATTTTAGTAATACTAATAGCATTCTTATTTATGTTAAGAGAAAGTAGAATGCAATTTCACTAATTTAATGTCCCATTTTAAATACACACACAGATAAGTCATATTTTTTCCCCGAATAAATGGTTTTTTAAAGTATTTTGTAGATAGGTTGCTTATTACAGATGCTGTAATCCATGAACAAAAATTAGATTAATAATCATAAATGATTTTCCTTCTAATAGCTTATGGAACTAAAATCCTAGAAAAATCATTAGTGGACTTTTAGGCAAAGATAAACACTAAAATACATAGTCACTTCTAATTAATCCTTTCATTCTTAAGAAAAGACAGAAATTAACATTCTTTTCCCTATTTAAGTTCTTTGAAAACTTTTCTATAAATTTAAAACTGAAATGGTTGGGTTACTTGTGCTTTCGCTTATCTGACTACCTTTCTAAATCAAATGTAAATCTTTCTAATTATACGATGACTATTTAAGAAATTAGTTAGATTCAGTAATGCAGTAGCTGTTTTCTACATACAAGAAGAAAATTGAATGAAACCAACATTTTGAAAGACGATTAAATCATTCCAGCAAGCGAACTCTTTTTTCAGTCGGTATGTTACTGCAAATATATATATTTTGATATCATCAAAATATGGGAGACTCTTCAGAAAAAAAAAAAAATCTAGTTAACTTCTGCTGGCTTGTCCATGTGCACCCTGCTCCCTGGTCACGGAAGACACACTGCTGGCTCTGTGTCCTGCTTGAGCAGTGGGACCAAACTGGTCACTGGCACCGACTGTGGTGGTTGTTTCTCCATAGATATCCTGCTCTACTTAGGGCTCTGATGGCAATAAATAAGTATCAGAGGTTCGTGCCCTAATCTGTCTATCCATCTTCCTAGTCAATACTTGCCTGCATACATGTGTGGGTTTGTTTCTCTAGCAAACCTAAGCTTAGGTTTGTTACCCATTTCATACTAAATCCTGAATAATATTCTCTTTAGGGTGTTTATTTCTCACATGAAATTTTCACAGATTGCATATCATTTTAAAACACAGGGCAAATGCTCTTCCTTCATGCATACTATGAACTGTTTTAATGAAAGAATGAGCACAAAAACTTCATTTGAGAGGTGATGAATGTTACATACACAACTACTTTTATAAAAAACTTGACAAACTAGGGAGTGATTTCTGGAGGTTCTGTTTTCTAAATAATGAGCTCTTGCATGCCCTTCTCAGTACTCGGTCATGGAAGTTGCTTTTTACTTGTTATAAGAAACTGATTTCTTTAGATGTGCTACCAGCTTAGTCTGGTCTCTAACTCCCACTCCATATAGCAAGGTATAAAGCATATTTCACTCTGCTGAAGAATTATTCACTTGGTGCTTAGTGAAAACCACTTGACAGTTTTCAGTTCACTCTGTTTGATCTGACACTTCCAAAGGAACAGAGTGACCTTTGTTAGTTTGATCATATGGAAGCAATTTTTAGATAAAAGGAAAATAGGCTAACCCTACTGAAAGAAAACAAAATTAAATCATAGAGTTGCAATAGTTGGAAATAATTTCCCCCCTAAAAGTATCAATTACAAAATGAGATTATGAGTATATAGGGTTTAAAAAAAATAAATTTGTTGAAATGTTCCTTACTATCTTTCTTAGCCTCTGACAAGCCAGGGAAGGTAACGTTCTTCCTCCTAGGTCTTTTGTGCCTTGACAGGTCTTTCAGCTACATTTTCATTGTTCTTCATCACACCGAAAGACAAAGGCTCTCAATGTAGCTTCTTCTAGTTTCCCTTGCAATACCTTTTCTCTAATCTTAGAAACTAGTATATTCCACAAGAGTATTCCCAGGCACTATTAATTCACTTTTCATCTTAATTTGTGTACATACTTTCTGTTTTGGCTAATTTTTGGTAAGCCATAGTCTTTTTTTTAAAGTGTCATTACACATTATGATACATGTATGATAAGGAATGCTATTTCCCTATATGCCTTAATAGATTAATGGAGTATAAAAGCCACATTTGACAATTTACTGCCATAAGTGACAGAATACACATTAAGCTAGATATTTTAAGTTGCCTCTCCCCATTAATTTTGGCTTTATTGGCTAAATCCTCTCATCACATTACTGACCATCTAAATGTCTTAGATGACATTTTGTTAGTGTTTTTCCATAGTTAAAGTGTTACCATAATTTTCTAATGCCATTGTTTAATAAGTATGACTTTTATAAGCCTCTGAAAAAGGTTAAGAGAAACACTGCTTTGCAAGAACAGATAAAGGACAGATGAAGCGTAAATTACTGAGTATCTGAGTACACTGACTCCAACTTTTCTCTACCGTGTACTCTGTCCTATCCAGCTCCACTCCATAATGATAGCCTACAGGCAGCAACTTAGTAGATGTTATAAGTGTTCCATAACTCCCTAAGTGCTTCAGCATTTAAAGAAGAAATGTTTTAAACTTATCCTTATTTGACTCTGGATCTCCCATCCAAATGTGCTCCACAGACCAATCTCTCTGATTCATAATTGTTCATAAGAGCAGAGTTGTCATCCTTTTGTCAAGGAATGTTGTATGATAGACTTTAATAAAGTTATTCCTCCTTGAAGGATATGACTGATGTCAAACACCTCATGTTCTGGAAAGCAGTGGAAGATGAGGTAGAGCACTTTCAGAAGGAAATAAATGACAGATGGATAACTTTAACTGAATCCTTTTTCTAGGGAAAAAGCCAAAAAGTTGGTCTAGGTTTATTGACTTAGAACAATGCAATAATGAAAGGTCTTTTAAGCCTATGAAAAACATCTCTTTTTCCTCATTTTTAAAAATCCTTATTATAGGGGAAATTACACTGTATAGTGGCAATTACACTGTATAGTGGCATACAGGAGAAAGTGTAAAAAAAGGTGGTGTAGCCTAGTATGTTTCTGCTTAAATCTGTATGTTCAAGTTTCTCCATCATGCCTCTTGGAAAGCCTGGTCACTGATTAGTAAGACACACTTAAAATTCTAAGGATTGTAAATGCTAGTGTTCTATATGCCACAAAAGTTTAACTGACCTAAATTTTATATGAATAAATGTATGGATTAGTTAAAAGCTTATGATGTAAGATGAAATACGTAACAATTGGCTATCTAGAACATTCAAGGAAAAGTATATTATGGGGCTGCAACTCCAACAGAAATGAATCCAATGTTATAGCCTATTCAAAGATGAAGCTTTAAACGTGTACATTTATCTGAAAAAAACTTAGTGAAGGACTTAAACTCCAGGGAGATTTAGGAGTAATCTCTAGGGAGATGTAGGAGCAATTTTCAGGTTAACACATGATTGAAAAAAAGTCATGTATTGACAACTTTGAAGCTCTGTGAGTATGCTTCCAGGGTTACCAATGACAATGCTTTGCTTAGGCTATATTAAATCCATCACTCCCAAATATCTACAGTCTTTATGTTTTCAGTGTTTTCTAATATTGCAATCACAAGGTACTCAGTTTAGCTCTGCGTACTACCGTGTCTTGCCAACACCTACCTGTAGTGCTGGCTGGTGCCTGCACTGTTATATACAGCACTGTATGTTGTAGCCTGTGCCTGCAAATCACATTCAGACCAGACTACACCCAGTTCTATAACAAAATTATGTGAATGAATTGCAACACACGAATTTCTTAACCTGTTTTACATAACATTGACAGCTGAAGTTGTTAAAATTGGCAGGGGATCTAAAGTGTTTTCTTCCTCATGCTTTCATTCTATTTATCAGTGACAGCTATCCTGTAGGGCCATAGTGTTTAAAGGCTACTCAGTGCCCTAAGAATTAAGATCTCCCCTTTTTCTTCAGATTCATTGAGTGTTTCATACAGCTACAAAGGACGGGGGGCAAAAATACCGACCCGTAAGGCTTGAGAGATTATGACAAAAATATGAAATTCTACATAAGTAGTTTTTCAGAATAGGCTAGATTTCAAGTTCAGTGTGCCTTTTTGACATGATCATTGTTGCAAGCTATAAGTAAATTGAAACACTCAAAGATGCACATGAAATGATTTTCATTTTTCATCTGAAGAGTATCACTGCATCGGTAGCTTCTTTTGGTGACGTGCTGTTCTCCAGTTATATTCTACAGCAGGTCAGATTGCATTAGTCCCTCTAGTCTTCAAATCTACAAACCTATTGTGAAAAATTACTTTCATAGGAAAATGTCGATATATTGACAATAATGTTTTTGAAAACCGCTCTCCTACAGAGCAAAATGAGTGCAGTTTAGGTAATTTGTTGGGCAAGGAAAGTGGAGGTATTCTACCTCTCAAATTCTGATGCTATTCATTTACTTGTTCACTTCTTTTTGGAGTGTGTACTGGATTCAATAGACATCAAACTGGCATGTAATGATTGCTTTGCTTTTTTTCATCTCTGCATAGGCTAAATGTAACTTACAGTAAGATGAACATTATTTTTGCTGTGACTGACAGCCTCTTCTCAGACTCCTTTTCTGCCCACTGTGTAATAAACAGCAGAGAGTAAATTCTCTCAGTGAAGAGAGTTATATTTGCCTTATCAATTATATGAACTTTTAAGAGAGAAAAAGAGATTTTTGTTTGTTGTTTTTCTATTGTACCTTGCGTATGAAAAAAACATTAGAAAAATTTAGGTTAACAAACAAAAAAGAATCTTAAGCCAGCAGTCTCCTTCACTGAGATTGCTTTTCTCTTCGTACTAAATCAATGATAACCAGATTGAAAAGCAGTTATTTTGTGTTTGATTCCTTTAAATACAGTTTTCTACTTTGTTATTTCTTCTAGTAACTTACTAAATCTGCACTCAGTTCAGCAGAATTTCTTTTCTTCACCTTGGTGATATACTCACTATTGAACAACTAGTGGATGGTAGTGCATACTGGTAGAATCTCACCATGCACATAAATTATTATTTTGAGAGGGTTCACTGTTGGACTAGGCTGGAACAATGCTGGGACGCTTCCTGGAAAGCAAGCACAAAACTTGTGTAAGTGGAGGAGGACTTGTGCCTGGAGCACTGCGATTAGGAAATGGGTGGGATTTGAGTTTCACTTCAGGAAATCAACTCTTGAATATATTTTGTCATTCTGATACTCAGTTTAGATTTTTGAATTGTAAAATATTTTTGTTTTATTAAAATAAAGCTAGTTAATGGCGACATTAATGGATTTTAATGATCTCAAATTATTTCTTTTTCTTAAGTCTGTAAAGAAAATGTCCTTTTTTTCCCAATTGCCTCTTTGCAGATTGGTTGGTAAAAAAATTCTATAAATTAAAAAAATAAGAATCTTCTTGAGTTAAGTTCAAACACTGATTTTTTATAATAAAGATATCATGCTGTGTGATATGCCCAATTTTTTTACAATAAAGATAGCATGCTGTGATAGGCCCAATTTAGGCAGGACAGGGAAAGAAAGAGAATTGCACTTGAAGGGCGAGTGCCATAGTGAAAAAGAGACTGGGCTTTGAAATGGAGAAGGCACAGGACTTAGCTATAATGCACAATGTAAACTGAGAAACCACTGAACTGTGGGGGAAAAAAAGGCTTTTGTCATCATTACTAATTATTTGAAATTCCTGTGCTTCAGTGATATTAATAGTGCACATGGATACACATTTACTCTGTCTATCTAGGCATTTTCAATGTGTAGTCATCACAGTATGTAGGCGCAATGAGACAAAATATAAAGAGCAGAATCTGATCTCAGTAATATGCTATTACAATCCAGAGTGCAATAAGGACAATTGCATTATTTTTTGTCCTAGCAAAGCTTACTACTTTGGCCATACTAAATATTCTTAGGTTTCAGGATATTATGTAATCTTTGCAATAGCCTTTTCTCTGGTGTTGTGGTTTGTTGGGAGGAGAGGGGGCTGGTTTGGGGCATTTTTTTTTTTTGGGGGGGGGGGGGGTGAGGTTGATTTTTTTTTCATTGATTGTATACTGCTTATTGAGGACTTTAAATTCAAGGTCGGAGATAGCTATTTTTTCTGCAGTTGTCCAAAACTTTGGCAAATCATTTTCTGGAACAGTTGCATCACATGCCATTGATTCATCTATTTTTCTGGGTTTGGAACTCTGTTTCTTTTCCTAGGGTTGTCTTTCTTGTTCCAGGTGCTTGGGCTTCAGAAGAAATTAATTTTTCCTATGCTGAATCCCATATGTTCATTGTCATTTTAAGGATTTTATAATGTCCTGACAGCAGAAATAACCCTCCCAAGGCTATAGGCAGACTGGCAGTCTGAAAAAGATTTGTACTGAAATTTCTCATTGCTTTCTTATAAAAGACTCTTAAATATTTTGATAAACCTATCTCTGTTAGTAACCAGAGAAAGCCTTTTATGCATTAGTGCCCTTCTACAAAACTCCTGTAATCAGAATACTTTAAAAATTGTCTTCCGCTCTCCAACATTATTTAATAGCAATTCTCTGAGATTTCTCATCTGCAGTAACTCACGTGCTTCAGGTGAGGGGCTCATGACTTGCTGGGATCAGTTCTGACATAATACACATTCAAATTAGATTTTGTGAACTTTTTTTTTTTTTTGTCTGTAAGTGGTATTCACCTTTCCTTCTGTGGGAAACATCCCAGTAAAGAGCATCCACAGGTACAAAATACATCCTTAGGAAACACTGATTTGCACTGTACCTTTCAGTCCATTTTGGAAGTGAATTCTGATATTTTAAGCCTTAGAGGCTTGGGTTTTTTTTTTCTTACTCAGTGCCAGTCAATAACTCACATTCAAATGGAACATCCTCAGTAATGAGGGGATTTTTTATACTTCTAGCTCAGAAAGGCCAGATTAATTATGTAGATATCATGGTGTGTTTATCCCCAAGTGAAGTTCTTTGTTAAATGATTTTTGTCAGTTGCTGTTTCAAGAAAAAAAAAAAATCCCACTTTGTTTTTTAATAGATATTGTTTAGATTACCTAGTAACTTCCTGAACTCTTCAATTCCAATCTTTAATCAAGCAGAACTACTACATACGTTATTTTTGAAGTGTCCATGTCAGAAGCTTTTCTTTTCCCTTTTTGAGGGACATAACCAAAGTATTTTCTCAAAGAAATATGTTTCCTGTGTTTGGAGCTTGTGTATTCATACTCAGTTGTATAAATTGACTCCTGGGATGTCCTGAATATATCTTTCATTATGCAGCCTCATTCCCCTCTTCGGTGAAATAATTGGTTGTCACAGAATCCCAAGACTGTGGTATGTGATGAAAAACTTAGGTCATACTGAATAAAACAGAGTCCCTAGAGAAGGTCTGCTAATATGTCTTAGATACGAACCTCATGAGGCATTATGGAAAAGATCCATCTATAAATATTTTTTGTTATAGTTGATAATATATGTCAGAAATTCTTATTATGAAGAATTAAAACAATTATAGACCCAGATTTATTTTGAAGCAGTTCTGAAATAGAGCTTTCATTTATTTCTTAATCTACCCCCACCCCCCACCCCCCCAAAAAAAAAGACAAAAATAACCAACAGCAAAACCAAACAGAAAAACAGCAACTCAACACCAACAAACAACAAAGTTTATAATACAACAATATGAGGTGGGCGAGATTTTTTTCTTTTTTCCATGGACAGCTGACATAATCAAGCTATTATACTTTTTTCATCTATGTACCAAGACCTCCAGATTGCCAGGAATCAAAAGATAACACAATGAATGTCTCAGAATTGAAGGGGAAAGGAGCTCGATAAGTTATTTGCAAGAAATAGGAGGCAGTTATTTTCTGTATGCCAGCAATGCTGTGGAAAGTGTTTGGGCAGTCTTTGTCCCCTAGATCTCCGACTCAACCCTGGAGCCACATGCTGTGGGCATAGTGCAGAGATTTTACTAGAGCAGTTCAAGAACACTTCTGGTATTCGCCCTTCTTGCAGACCACAATCTCTTTGTTGTTTCAAGTATACCCTAAAGCTTACTGCAGAGCTCACCCAGATAGTGCACAGAAATGAATTGTTGCTTTGTGAGCTTGTATACAGCTTTCTAAAATGAGGGGTTAGATTTACTTCTGATTAAATTTAAGTATTTGGGCCTTGGGCTATCCTTGCTTTGCTCTGATCTGCTTTGTGTTTTCCAGTTCTAGTTCTTCAGTTCCTTTTGCATTTCCTTTGACTTGAACATGCTGCTATTTGTGCTTACTCAGTTTTTCTCCCTAGGGTTGAGTAGGGAGCGCTGAGAGGTTTTCGTCTCTCTCTCTAAGCCTCATCAGAGTCCATGGAATGATCTTTACCTCTCCTTCTGGAAGAAGGAGGAGCATTGATAAAAAGTTTCCTCATCCCTTTAGTCTTTAGCCTGCACTATTCTGGAATCAACCCTGCAGTGAAAGATGCAGTGTTGGAACTACTGCTCAATGATTATTTCAGTTGCTTTCTGAGTATTCTAGGAATATCTGTTCCCCTCCTTAAAAGGCCTCTGAATATTCAGTGTAGTGAGGCAGTCCTCAAGAAAATATTGAGAATATATTTTGTGCTGACTAACCTTTAGGAATTAAAAAAAAATAATTAAAACCTATCTCTTCATGCGGTGCACAGAATTTATCATTTGTAAAGTTCTGGTTTGTCAGTTTGCTTTCAACTGCTTGGATGAGTAGGGTTCCTGATGTTTTTCTGCTACTATGGATGAGTCCGATGCTGGATGCTAGCCAACACTTCTTATCAGTGACTTTAGTGATTAAGATCCCATGAATCACATTTCTTTCAAATATTGGATAAAACTGATCTTATTTTATAATTAACATGAATATATGAGAATTTTTTTTAGTCTTTGCAGTCTGCTAACATTTGCCTTAATGAAATAAGAAAATATAGCCATTAATTATATCTTCCTACAAATCTTGAACTAGTATTACTGAAGTCCCTAAAGAACTTGTTCATCAGAAAATATTAAAACTTGTATTGGTTTGGTGAAAAAGAAGTGTTATTGCTGATGCTTTTTCTCAGATGTGATCCTGTTTCATAATGCTTTTTGAGGCACGAACCTGGCATTTCTGGCTGCATATGCATCGAAACACAAGCTATGTATTGTGTGTACCGTAGTGTCACACTGTGGCCCCAAACAGTTTATCTATTCTTCTTTGGTAAACTATAATTATATTAGTTGCAATTGTGGCTTAAAAATACAAGAGCTCTCCAATATGGTAAATTTTAAAAAATGTAGACATTTTTTACTCTTTTAAAAAAAGAGAAAAAGAAAAAAAGCAAGAAAAAGCTGTTAAGTGACTTAGCTTTTGTTTTTCCTTTGTGTTTCACCAGTTGAAAAGATACAGAGCCAGTGGGATGAAGTGCATGGACACCTCCAAAACCGGAGACAGCAGCTTCATGAGATGTTAAAGGATTCAACACAGTGGCTAGAAGCTAAACAAGAAGCTGAGCAGGTTCTTGAACAAGGAAAAGCTAAGCTTGAGTCGTGGAAAGAAATTTCCTACACCGTGGAAGCTCTGAAAAAGCAAAACGCTGAGCTTAAGGTCACTACTGAGAATTAAAATATTTCTGCTTGAGTTAATTAAATTGTTAAAGAAACTATTGGATAGACCATATTGAGAACAACCTCTTTATCCCTTATTTCCCACAAAAGATTAGAAAGAAATTAACTTACAAAGTCTAAAATATATGTCACGCAATCCTTGAATTCATCTTAATTTATAAATCATAACATATAGCTGGCTGATCTTTCAGCACAAGTATTTCTCATGTTTTCTGTACAATGGCCTCAGCTGCACTGGTACTGCAGACTGGGAAATCCTGAAGTATTAGTGTGTCTGTCTGCACTGTTAATGAAGCTGTATATGTTGTTTGGGAGTAGCTAAGGAAAAAAAGGGGGGAACCCCCCCCGTAAAATCTATATGGAGATATTTTAGAGATCAAGCATTTTAGATTTGCAACTAGATAATCTCACAGGGTTTCACCTTGGCAGGATTGCTAACTGCAAAATCATTGTCACATTCCAGGTGATAAAATGTGCACCTCAGTAAACTTACATAGCAAAGTATCTCAAGTAGCAATGCAGATATGACCTAACTGGTGCATCAGGTTTTAAGTTTCTTGTTATGGAAATAGTCATACTTTGATGACATTCTTCATGAATAAATTTTGAGAACAGCTGTTTCAGATTAATAATATCTTATTTTCTGGTTGGGAAAAACCAAGATTGAAACCAACCAATTGATAAGCCTCTTAAAGTGAGTCCTGCCTCCATGCTAATGGAACATTAGATTTTAGTTATTTGGGAGAATAGTTACACAAACATTTTCTAATACGTTCTCCTCTCCTGCCCAAAAGATTTTTACTTTGTTTAACTCTTTCCACTCAGCTGTTTAGTTAAAGTTTGCAGACTGAGAACAGTCTTATTTGCACAGCTGATTGGCAATGAACTGCTGGGAAGAACAGTGGGGTGAGGTCCTCCTCAGCTGCTTTTGTCACTAGAGAAAGTATATGAAAAGTATTCATGGTTAGTCTTCACTTATCTCCATCATGGCTTAATTATTACATTTTTGGTGTTTAGAAGTAGATACAAAATCTGCTGGGTTTTCTTCCTTGTCCTTTTTTTTATTTTCCTTTTGTTTTTCTCCTCTTCCCTGTAAGAGGCAGAAAACCATTAATCAGCCCATTGTTTTAGGGCTAAGATGTGGCTACATTTTCTCATTTAAGATTTTACTGTTAGGGTCATAACTTGGGAAGGGTGGATCATGTTAAACAAGGGCAATCACTCACAAATGTATTGGAAAGAGTTATAGATTATGTATACTACTGTCAGTCATTGTAGAGGACTCCCATTTGTCACTGTCTTTCTGCAGTCAGAGTTCTGGCTTCTGCCCAGTGTTTGGGTTTTTTGTTGTTGGGTTTTGGGGTATTTTTATTTTCATTTTGGTTTGTTTGTTGGGATTTTTTTAGAAAAAAAAAACTTCAACAAAGTCGATGTTCCAGCTCTTCAAAGACTCAGTTAACAAAAAATAGTTCTGTGCAAGCACAGTCTTATGTCATTTTGTTGGAGTGTCTTATGTCTCGAGCACAAACTACTTAACTAGGAAAATAAGTGAAAACAGAGTTTTAGAAATGGATTTTCTGTCCACTTTTTTACAAGAATATATGAGGTTTAGATGAGTTTCATCTAAGAGTGTATGCTTTTTGGAAAAATTAAGGGGATTTTGAATGAACATTCTCCAAGGATAGAAAAAAGAAGATACCCTTCTCCTCTGTCCCCCAAGGTACAGAGAAAGTATACTAGTATACCTATTTATAGAACATATCTCTATGTATAAACAAAGTTCTTGAACAGATACACACAGGTTCTTTTAATTTCTTCTTTTAAAGAAATTAAACATGGGTTATCTTCTTCTGTTCCCATCCCAGTCTGTATTCAATATGATGTGTTGTGTCAAGTTACGAGCAACAGTCTAAAATTATAATTTCAGTGTCACAGCTGGTCCACCTTAATTTGCTGTGCCCTCATGATGATATGAACATCAAAAAAGTCTACCATTCCAAAGTCGTTTGCTTTCACTTGTTTGGTTTTGCCTAGCCTTTCTCCCACAAGTCTGGAAGAAATTCACCTCTATCTTAGAGAGTGTGTGTGTGTGTGTTAGGAGTCTCTTCTTTTTCCCTTTTTTTCCTTTTTTTTGCCAGCCTTCCTAGAGGAATTCTCTTCATCTGCCAGTAATTCTTATTCTGTCAAATCCCTCATGAAACTTCTCAGATGTGACAGCATCAGCTGTTGTGTTCATGCTTGAGATAAGGGGTCATGTATTCTAGGGAAAATGGAAATCTTTTTAAAGTTTAGTAGCTCTGTATTTTTTGTGTATAGTGTTTGCTAAACTGAAGGACCTAGAAACACATCCAGTCTTCAAAATACATGCTTTCCAGCCTTCCGTGCCAAACACGTATATTTTGATGTTGTTCTCTGAATATGTAGAGTAAGTTCGCTGTCTTTTGGCTTGCTGTTTTACACTGACGAAAATAAAGCTGTCATTTCTGTTTGTTTGTGTTGAGGAAAAGAGAGAGGTCAGTGAGAGTCTTAAATTCTTCAGACATATTAAATTTGTCAGGTTTGTATCTCAACACAGCTTGGTGTGAGAAATTAGTTGCCAAGTGTTCTTCTGATTTAATTGCTATAGGTCTGCCTAAAGACAGCTGAGTCAATGCAAAAGTTCCTTGCTGCTCTAAGTGAACTTTTAGTCTGTGCTTGTGTTAATCAGAAATCAATTCAGAACTAATTTGCTGAGAAGTAGTGGGTTTTAAATTCCTTTTTTTTTTTTTGGTTGGGTTTTTTTTGTTGGTTTGTTTCTTTGATATCTGAGAACTAAATTCTAAGACTGGGTATGGAGAATCAGAATGTCATTCTGGCCAGTGACAGTCTTTGCCCATTAAAGCCCTGTTTGTTGTTATTTATTAATTGCTGACTACAGATGGTTAACTCAGCAGGCTGAAGGTTATAGGTATATAAAGAGTACACAGTTACTCTTCAGCTTCTTTCTGTCCCCAAGTCTCCTAAATATAAGCTGCTTAAAACTAGTCTCTGAACTTAACATTGAAAAAAATTGACCTGCTAGGATTGCCTGTTTACTCCTTGTCTCCTTGGTTTGGGAAGAGCTAATAAGGCATGTCTTCTCCCTGTATTTAGCAGGGATGTCCAAAGTGAAGAGGAAGAAGGATGGAGACAACATTTCCTTCCTTTCTTTCTTGTTTGTCTGAACAGGAAATTAAATACCAACCTGACTGCATCCCCTGCTCTGTTGGGACTCAGGAGACCAGGCAGACTTCACCTGGCATAGCCTGGGGGTTGAACTTTACGCCCTGGATTTGTGGATAGGAATGAGGTTATCTTGTTTGCCTTTGTCATCTTCTGGCAGGGATGTGACTTACTGGGAAGTTTTTTGCCAGTACTGGGTACTTTTTTTGTACCAACATAGGATGACTTCCAGTCTCAGGATTTTGTTGATTCTAGAGCTAACAGTGTGCTGCTTTGATTTTAGTAAAACAATTAACAGTTAAGTTAATGTTACTGGCTATGACGCAGACACTTAAATAGAATTACTGATTAAAAAATAATAATTATTTAAGTATAAGTCTTTAAGCAAATAAATAAACCATCACACACAAACACACACCCAAAAGGACAGAAAAACATCCTGATTTTCCAGATTTTTTTTCCCTGATTAGTGTGGGAATTGACAGGCTTAGAATCGGATAATGCTGTACATAATGTTGCTATATTTGAATTTCTGTGAATCATTTATTTTCTTCCACTGGTCAGTCCTGGGATAGACAAAAGCCCAGTTCTAATTTTCCATATTTGT
Organism: Gallinula chloropus; assembly: GCF_964237585.1. Taxonomy (NCBI): domain Eukaryota; kingdom Metazoa; phylum Chordata; class Aves; order Gruiformes; family Rallidae; genus Gallinula; species Gallinula chloropus. The sequence goes on from NC_140085.1 coordinate 125,095,796, forward strand.
TTTAATCAGTGATCCTTAATTACAAAAACTTTATTCCTAATAACATCAACTAGTGTCTTCTCATTAAAAATTAAAAGAAAATTTATGCCAAAGTAACATGATAGATGCCGAGCCTTAATTCTTTAAACTTTTTAACAAACTCAGTAAATTCCAATGATGACAACACAAGCAGAACAAAGAGAATGCTCTAAAATATGTCAAAAGAATGTTAAGGTGATAAAGCATTTTCCTTTAAAAAAAAGCCCAACATGTTCTTCAGTAAAAGCTAAATACAATCTAAAAATATAAAAGGAAAAAGAGGGGAAAAAAAAATCTAAAACATTAATTGTATTTATGTGAGAAAAGAGTTGATGGGCCTCAGGTAGCCCCTTAGTTAAATGATTTACCACAACACTTTGTTCTCATTGTCTGTGCACAGAGCAAAGTTAAGCAAGGCACACGCCCCTCAAAGTTGTTGAAGAATTCCACACCAATTTCCAACCAAGTAGAAAATACAAATTGTTTCTTTCAGCAAAGTTCTCTATATTCATACTTTCTTTCCTGAGTGATGATCTAGTGTTAGTAATGTCAGGATGTTAATGGATTAATGTTGAATTTAATGGTGAGAACAACACTTTTGGAAATAACCTTGTAATGGATCTTTCCATATTTTTATTATAAAACCGGGTTTAGAAGGTTTTATAAGGTCATTTATATTCATATGGGACTGGTAAGAAGAACTTATTTTAAAAGTAAAAGTTTACAGGCCATTAATTTACAGTGCAGACAAAATGTTATGGTAACTTTCCTGTGTAATTCAGTGAACAGCTCGTCTGCTGTCATTCTCTGGCTAGAAAAAAAGAGCTCTATGCCTGCATAATTTTAAACAAAGAGAAAGGTAGATTATAATAAAGATGGATAGACCTAAATGTAGCAGGGATACTTGCAATAAAGCAGTCTACAAAACTTGATTTGCAATTACTATAGAATTTATTGTTTGGTTTATATGTTTTTATTATATTTGTGTAAATATTAACTTCTTAATATTTATTATATATAATTCTGTCAGGAAAGGCCAGAATGGTATCCAAAGCAATGGTAGTTGCTTTCCACAAAAATATCACCTCTTCTGACTACATCTTCATAGTTAACACAGGGAAATGACTTAAATTATTTAAGTTTCATATTCAGTGAACTTAACCCTAACATGTTCAGATGGTTTTCAGGAGAGGGAGGTAGTAACCTCGTCCTTTGATTGTGGAAATAGAATCCCTTGTTCAAAACTGATAATCAGATTGTTTTCATAGTACCTCAGATTGTCTGCTGCACAGTAATTGGGTGACACACCCTCTCATGGAGTTTTCAGTTTACAATTTTGGAGAGAACCTAGATATATCAAAGTAGACTCCTTCTGGACTCTATTCAAAGATAAAGTACATTTCAGTCCCAATCTTAAAATTGTGATACAGACTTCCTAGGATGAAACCATAAGGGCACAGAATCTTCAAGATAAATTTATAATTTCTCAGCATTTCTACCCTTTAATTAGGGTTTATGTATCTAATTTTTGTGTGGAGAATTCCCTATCTTTAGTCAAAACAAGATTTCAAAAGGCATACTGCTTTGGGAGAAGGACAGGAAAAAACACCTTTTTTTTTTCCTTCACAGAAGGAAAAAAACTTTAAAATACATTTTTCCTTCACAGAAGGAAAAAAAACTTTAAAATACATTTTTTTTTCCTTCACAGAAGAAAAAAAAATGTATTTTAAAGTACAACAACAGTCAAACTCAGCTGGGGTTTTTTATCTTGCTTTTGGGTGGGTTTTTTTGTGGGGAGTTTTGATTGCTTCTAATGTTTACTTGTAACTTACTGTTTCTATTTACAAATGCAAACTGGTTTTACTTGCATGGTCGCTCTGGTTGGCTAGTTATGGTCTTTGCATAGTACAAAAGTACAATTAGACCATTGATTATCTTTGCTTTTTCCTTTTTTTTTTGTTACACATTATACATCAAATATGGACCTTCCGTGCACTTCTGTGGAAGGACTGACAGGAAAGATGCATGGCAGCTGGTTGTTGGCTGAATGAGTATTCTGGATTTCCTGGCTTACTTCTGTAGTGAGACAGTTGGCCCAGCTGGAGAGAACCGGGAAGAAGAGAGGAAAAATGAGAGGAAAGGGAAAAAAGAAATGAATGACTGAGATTTAAAAAGTTTTCTTAGGAGGCATAAATTAGTGTTAGATATCAATAGGTTTACCAGTAGTATTTTTTGCTGTATTGCAGACTTAGGGCTGTTCCAGTAGATGGCACTAATTACATAAACAATTCACTAAAATAAAGTAATTTTTCTTTAGAAAGGTGAAAACATGAGTATTAATTGTCCAAATCTCAGTAGTATTTCACAGTGCAAAAAATCAAATTAGATCATATTATTTCACATTATTTTCCATATCAGTATAATTCAGCATTACAAACAGTGATAATTTGCATAATACATAATAGTGCACCCATCTATTTGTGTCTCAAAAAAGAATAATCAACGTAATCAGTGTTCATCAATTTAAACTGTCATGTTTTGTCTGACATTTAGGATTTGGTTGCTTGCTTCTCTCAGAGATTAGAAGTGGTCCTATGACTAAGACAATTTAAACATTTAGAAAGACTCTGACCTTAGTTGCCAGTAAATCTGAGGAAGTCCTTTTATGTGTGTGTCTATATATATAAAAATATGATAGAAGTTGTTTATCTCCTTCTCTGATTTTATGGTGGTCTGAGGTTTACTCTTTTTCTTTTTACTTCAGCAATTTTCAAAAGAAATCCGACAGTGGCAAATAAACGTGGATGTGGTAAATGACATGGCGTTGAAGCTGCTCCGTGACTATTCAGCAGATGACACCAGAAAAGTAGAACTGATGACAGATAATATTAATGCGACATGGGCTGTCATTAATAAGAGGTAGGATATAAATTCTACTATTAGATTTGTTGTTAAACTTCATTAATATTCATTGTCCAGCTTTGGTTGGAGATCACAGGAGATGTAACTTTTGAAAATGACATGATTATAGAGAGAAAGGAAAGAAAGATGACAACCCTTCTGTCTTTTTTTTTTCTTTTTTTTTTTTTACTGGCTTTGGAATGCCATTTAATTCTCTCAAACCCAATTTTGCCTCCTGACAATTTTGCTCTGCTGTAAGCAGTGGCAAACTAACTTCAGTTGATAGATTATGTGTTTTAAATATTTAAAATGAAGTGTTTAATATTTCTACGTATATATCTACACATCACAATCACTGTAGTGGTTTTGAGTGATAAACTGAATCTGAAAATGACAAACATATCCTATTGAAGCAGGTTCAAAGTAGAAATGCTATCTTGTACCTTTGAAGCAAATCTCTAGTCAAGAAAGTTTTTATTGGATCCTTGATCACATTCTTGATTACATTTCACAGTGTTGCAGTGTTTGCTTTAGATACCAGTTTCTTGCTAAAAGCAATTTTTGCAGCTTGCCACCAAATTGTGAATCATCCAATAGGCAATCTGTAAGATCAGAACATATTGCAGAATAAAAACTACATTATAGTAGTAAAAGAGTTTTAAATCACTGTATGTTAGATGAGATACGTAAAAATTAAATCAAAGTTGATTTAATCAGTCCCTTGGATTAAGTTTTATAGCTTATAACTAAAACTAGAACTGAATTAGATTTTAACATGGTTTTAATTAAAGTCTGTGAATAAGGGCAGAAAAGTCAGTTTAGTTAAATACACAATAATTTCAGGAGATTTTGCATAACAGCGGATACCCAATTCTCACTTTTTGTTTAATTTTTTTCTGAAGTTGAAGTCTGGGTGTCTAATGCTCAGAGCTGTTCTCCATGAGTAGGTAAAATCAGTAGCTCTAAAGGGTTAGATGGGATAACCACATTAAATATACTTTTCTCTGTCTGTGGAACAACGGTCCCTGCTTCGTGAGATGGCTTCATAATCCTGAGGTTCAGGATGTCTGCAGCTGCTGTGGATGCTCATGTGTCATCTCTAAATCTGTTAATTTTTCAGGCATGAACCTAGGTGTGTCTAATGTTGCCTGAATATGGGTATTCCCATTGTTGCAGAGACTCAGATGAGTATTAGGCTAATAGAGAGCATAAATTCTTCAAGGCACACTCCCTGCAAGCTTCTACAAAACCTGCAGATGTGTTCATAGGTCATGTGTTAGATGAATTACTGTAGTAAATCTTTCATGTCTTAGAAGAGAGCTGTTTAGGTGACTGAGAGGATGTTTACCATTAAGAAGTACAAAAGGATATAGTTAAGCTTTCCCATGTAACTGTAAAATTAGAATTTCATAGATTTTCATTGTATGGCTTTACTACCTTTCTAATATTTTTTTTAATTGAATGTTTTGCATATATTTTTGTAAGACTTTTCAAGATTTGGGAACTTGGAAATGAAGCATACCACAAACATAGTTGATAAGCTTCTCTAAGAGCTATGTCACATTTCTATCTGTATTTTGTGAACTCTTGAAAATTATGGATGTGCTAAGGCATTAAGTCAGCAAGAGACTTGTGCTTGGAAGACTTTCTGCACCTGTAGATTTTTTCATCCTTTTGTTTATGGAGCAGCTCCTAATCGAGGTCTTGAAAGAACCTCCTAGATTTCTTTTGTTAAGAAGGTGGAGTCCATGGGCCATTGTTTGACTTCAGTGCCAACTTGTTATGGCCTGGGAGTTTCATTTGCTTGTCTTTCCCTCCCTCTATGCTTCAGCTTTTGGGTTATTATGTAAAGCAGAAAACACTGATTGTAAGTTTGGGGATTTTTTGAACCACAGTGGAATATGTAGAGAATCATTAGGAGACACATGAACTGTTTGTCACAGGCTCTAGGAAAAAGTAGTACTCCACTGAGGTGTCTGTGCAGTGATTTCAGATGTATCCATGAGTGTTACTTTCATCTAGACCATGAGTAAGTAGTGCTCTAGTGACTCAGTGACCTTACAGTGATGTAATAGTATATTCCAAATAATGGTCTTGATCATTTATCCAGTATTTTAGAAATAGTTTTGTCACTATTTATACATGTCTTGAGTGTTAAGAGGAAATATTCTGCTAAGTATTTTGGTTTCTTTTCCCTATATCCTTAATTTAAATGGCCCAATTATTTTGTTGTTATTTTCTTTTAAAGAAAAAAATTAAGAGTGTCTTACATTTCTTCTGAATTGTTTTTCCTCTAACCTGCCCTCAATATCAGAATTGTGTTAGTGCAAAAATTGTGAAACCTCCTTTTCCAGGAACCAGATCTTTAAAACAACAGGCAGGCAAGCAGCAGTAAAATTCCACTTTGCCTGTTGGTAATACAGTTCAGCCATAGCAAGTACTTTAGTCATTAAGGCAACATCTGCCAGCTTGTGTTTTGTTTTGCTTAAGTAGATTTGCAGCTGATTGCTGTGTGTTTACCCTTTGCCTTACTGTTCTGTTTTACAACATTGAACTATAAGGAATAACACTCTAACTCCTTTAATAGCCAAGTTGGCAACTTCTTGATGGTTGATTCACTTTTTTTTCACCAGCCACTTAGTAATATTTATCTTTGTTGATACTGCAAAGATATACTAAAAAGCACATGAATGGATCAGTTGGGCAAAAGCCAGTATGATGTGTAAGCAGGTCTCTACAACTTCTCCTTAGAAGTGTTGATTTTCCAAGAAATAACTGTATTGTTTAAACTGAGGCAGTTAAGGAGAAAGAAACCTGTATTGCTTGTATTAGCAAAAATAAATCTAATACATGAACTAAAGTGTTCTCAAGAGAAGAAAATACAATGAAGGAAGCAACCATTAGAAATTTACTACATATAAAAGTGTTATGGCAGTGTTATGTTATTCCCTCCTTTTGAGGGCACTCATATTTTATGTGAATTACCATATAAAACATAAACACTCGCTTAAATTTGTTCCCTTCTTGGGAATCCACAAAATGTGTTTAAATTTCACTAGCTTAAATATTAAGGTAATAAAGGTCTTAGGTCTTTCTTAAGTAGAGCATGTATTATGACAATAATCACATAATGTGCTCTAAGAATTTGTAAGGATCCCAACCCATCACTGTCTAGCAAACATCTTTAATTTTTTTTTTGTTTTTTGGCTCCTGAGAGAAGATATAGGACACACACATCAGTCAGAACATGAAAAGTAACTTTTTTCCCCCACAACAGAGTATGGGCAATGAAGAATCAATATATGAATAAATCTGTGTTGTTAAAGTTGTTGGGAGCTAGAGAAGGAGAGGCAAGGAGTTGAGTTTCTAAACATGGCATTTTTAAAGGCCTGAGATACCAGCTGCCATATTTATAGAAGAATGGTGTTAATTCTCTAAAGCAGCCTATTGTACAAACACCTTGATTTTGCATGTCAGCTGAACACTTTGAAATGCAAATGGTCAAACGAAATAAGGACATAAACAGTACAAAAGTATGATGTATACCTGTTTCCTTTGTAAATAAATAGTGTTAAAGTAATTATAAGTGTCAAAAAGGTCAAATGAGACCATAAACTAGTTTTGATATTTAAGCAGCAAACTTTTCTTTATCAGTGGTTGCTTGCTATAAAAATACAATTGTTAGAATGTAAATGTTAGCTGTACATAATGTTTGTAAGTATAACTTCATTACTTTCACAGAAAGAGCTCAACAATTCTACTGGAGACACTTTTTCTTAATATACTGTATCTATTCTTATACTACTTTGCTTTATGGCACTTGTGGAAGTCATTATATTTGCGTTACAGTTGAGTCGCATTCTGGATGAGAGAAACTGCATTTACACATTGGCAACAGCCAGGGGTATGAAGTGTGTTAAGTTATACTGAAGATTCATAGTTGGTTTCAGTAGCTAAACCTGTCTGGGAGCTGACATTGGAAAGCTTGTTTGCTCACTTAGGCTTGGACTGCTGAAGTCAAGAAGGAAAGAATTCACAATATATTGTACTTTAAAGAACATTCCCATCTTCTGGGTTCTCCAGGCGAACTCAGCCTTTTCCTTTCTATTCTTCTATTGCTTTGAAAGTTGGTCCATGTTCCTTAAATAGGTATAATTCCGTGCATATGAACAGCTATTATACTTCTTTGTGCAGGCACACTTTCTTTGAGCACAGTGAAATGACTAAATTAAACATCTAAGTGGCCATGGGAACCTCATTTATATGGGAAGCTTGTTTATGTGCCTGTGCCTGCAGTGGTTGTCCTGGCTGTAGAGCTGCATTTGTGTGGGTGTGAGCAAGAAGTCATTGGAAATTTAAGGCTTCAGATAAAAATGACAATGGTGAAACGTCATTTTCTCATATATTTTTTTTCTTTCCCCCTCCCAGTGAAACCATAGTATGTTAATTTTTATTATTATTGTCCTGTTGTGGTGATCTATTTGTTTATTTTTTTTTAAATAATTTTGCCAGACTTGAGAAAGTAGATATGCAGTGACTGCTTTTTCTTTTTTACAACCAACATGTCATGCTGAAGCTTGTTATTTACACCCGTTTAACAATAAATACTAATATAAAATTCCAAAGGCTGCGGGTAAACATTGCAATTGTGGGACGATTATTTTGTTTTGTCAGAGATGCTGATAATACATGTGTATCTTTGCCTTTATTGTTTAAAAAGGTAAATTTTCAGCCTAGGTGTTTGTCATATTCTGTCTTTGAGAACCTTGCTTGGTTTTAATTCTAGAAGGACTTAAGTACTTTAGTTAGTGTTCACTACACTATTCACGTGGAATGAAAGTTAATCGCCAGTCTAAGGTTTCATACCTAAGATTATGTTAAGGAGCAAATAAATCTACATGTCCACATGTCTTTCTGAAGAACTGACTTAGTTCTATTGACTATTCTTTTGAACAGGAGAAACAAGATTTTTTAAAAAGTGTTAAGTCCAGAACTCTTAGTTCTATTGACTATTCTTTTGAACAGGAGAAACAAGATTTTTTAAAAAGTGTTAAGTCCAGAACTCTTCTGGAAAGACTGAATTTTATGTAGGGTGTTAATGTCTTTCCCATTAGATAAAAGGGTACAAGAACATTTTAATTGTCTTGAAACTAATTTGTCTCATTTTGTCAACAGAGCACTGTATGCTTCTCAGAAGTTACTAACTTTAGGGAGCTCTAAAGAAAAAGTCCTTACTAGCTGCTTGTGATGCAACCATATTAAGGTTTTTGTCTTTCAAATGGCAGTATCTTTAAAGTTTCCAAAGAATGGTTTTCAGATAAAGAATTAAAGTACTTTTTGTTTTCTTTGTTATTATTTTAAACAAATAAACTCACTGTCAAAAAAGGTCTATAAAAAGGGTGACTACTACTCTAGTGGGGATTAGATGCTCTGAGTTTAATTTGAGATATTTGTTGGTTTATGTTTTACTTGATTAAATTCTTTAATATAGCAATATTTAAAAGTAAGCCTAAAATGCCATTTGGGCGAGAGGGATTGCTTTATGATGATAGATAAGAGAGTACCTCTCTGAAAGACATTCTACTAATTGCCTACATTCTCAAACAAATATTTATGTATAAAATATAATCCCAAATATATCAGCAATGACATCAGTTAACATTGCTTTGTTATTTTTTCTTCCTAATGCCCCTAAGAATGATGGCATTTCAGCCACATGTAGCAAAAAATACAAAAAGACATAAATAAAAATGCCATGTGAAGCTCCTATAAATAGGAGATCTTGAAAGTCATTTCAGCTGCTTATATTCTAGTTTTCACTTTTGTTCTCCACTCGGCTGACTGTACTTTTTGTGCTTTACTGACACCCATATGTGGATCCAAGATGAGAAGTCATCTGAGGGTACTGAATATTTGTGGTTTAGTTTGAGTGAGTCTTGGATATGCAGTGCTTTCAAAATGCTGGTAGGATGAGCTGAAAAAGCAATGTTACCCAGAATATGGTGTGATTCATCATTTCCACCTTTGTGAACATATTCTTGTGGTTTTTGAGAAACACTTTTTTTGGATTAAAAATAGGAAAGAGTTCTTGAGTTATTTGAGGAGAGAGTAGCATCAGTAATACAGTACTCTAGTGAAAGGATCTAGGGATCCCTGTGAATTCTAGGATGTGTTTCTTAAAACTTTTAATATCAGTGTGAATAAACTTGAAGTGCCTATCACTGGAATAGATACTTCTGTAGACTAATACCTTTTTCATCTCCAGAAAGGCAATAGATCATCCATAGGTCTGAAGTGCTCCTGCAGACAAACAGAAATAACTCAGAGAGAAAACTGTTGTTCTTAACTTAATTGTTTGGGTTTTTTTTTTTACATTATAGACAATTACAAAGGAGGATAGCACTGGCATTTTGCAAAGAGGCCTTCAGCTTCAAGTACTGAGAGCAAGTTAATAATTTAAACTAGGTAGGAGAATTGGAAGTAGAATGTCTAGAAGATAATTCATTACTGCTCAGACAGCTGCTGGTTTTGTTTGGGGTTTTGGGGGGTTAATTATTTTTTTTTTTTCTTTCTCATTGTTTGTTTATATTTTGGTCTTGAATGAAATAGAATTCTGCTGCTTTGTTCATATTAACTGCATGTTAAATGTTGTTTCTTCCTTTCTGATGAAAATGAGAACAGGTCTCATGTTATAGTAAAATCCAACTGAACAAAATCATGAAATAGTTCACGGCACAAAATTCAAACAGGAGAGAAGTTTCATGGACTAGCTTGACTCATAATCAGAGCTTAATATGAACATTTGAAAATCTGAGAAATCTCACTCTTTTGCACCCATAGGAGATACAGAAGGAGCAAGGTACTAAGGAACCCATAAGTAAGCCTGATTATGTGAGAGAAAGAACAGAAATGTCAATTTTCTTATTCCCTTAGAAGATTAAGACAAATATGTTGCTCTTTTTCGTAAAGGTGAGATTTTCTGAAGTAATTAGAGAGTTTTAGTCTCTGTTTGAACAAGAACAGAAGCTAGTGCTCTGTTCCCTGAAAGTCCAACCCTAAATCTATTACCTGTTAGACTAAAGAAAAATTAACAAACTGTAGCAAACTGATTGTTGCTCTCATCCAAAGCTTATTGCAGCAAATGAAAGTCTTTCGCCTCAATAGACTTCTTATCAGGCTTCATGTCCTTTAAAACAAACAACTGAACAGAAATTAATAAAGCTGATGGACTAGCAGAGTGCCAGCAAAAATGAACTTGACCTTAGTTGTCATTTTTTGTTTGCATTATTATTCTTACGATAGACTTGTTTTTCCTGGTGTTTTCCATGGATTTTTTTTAATAGCTTTTCTTGCTTGATGTTTTATGATTCTTTAGTTTCCGATCAACTAGAGTGCAGGCAGTCTAAACATCCCCCTCACTGGCTTGGAGGTAAATTCATTCTGCCTGTTAAATGTTTAGTTTCCAGAAGTTACTACCAAATGTGTCGTTTTGACAACAGTGGTGCTTGCCTCTTGTGTGGCTCTGTTTCAAATACAAAGGAAGTTTCAGCCACATGTTCTTTTTATGAAAGCTCAAAAACTTATTGGCAAATGACAATGAAATTGTTATCATTTGGGATAGGGATCAATGGCACAAGAGGTTGATGGTCGTAACTCTTATTGACCAGGGCAGAGACCTGGAGAAGTGGCAATACCGAGATCAGATGGGAACAGCAGAATTAGCAAAGTAATTTTATTGCATGTATTAAAATAGAGGTGGCGAGAAACCATTGAGGAATGGTAAGATTAAACTGATAAATCTTGACAACACAGCTTTTAAAATGTATCTGATAGAGGTACATAGAAGGGAAAGAGTAAGCAAGCAAGGAATTTGTGGAAAAGAAAATGTCAGTATTTCATCTTGTTTAGCATCCAGTATCAATCACTTTCTGACTGATACCCCAAATTTCTACAGCCTCTGAGAAATGAAAACAAATGTAGAGGTCTCCCTCAGCTACTAAGCATTGCATCTCCTATAAACTTTAGGAAATACTATCTCCTGCAAATTGTAAGAAATAATAGCTCTTGGTATTATTACTATAGCCGGCATATCTGCAGATTCTTCCTTTGTGCAAGAGGCATAATTGGTTATGTATCTAATACGTATCTGTTTAAGCACAATCGTGCCTTGTGGCAATGAATTATCCAGGCCCGCTTTTGTTGATGAAGAAAAAAAGTTGGGGTTTTTTTGTGTTTAAAATGTGCCACATATTTTTGATTGCATTTTTTCCCTTGATGCAGTATATGTTAAAATCAGGTTTCTTGGAATTATCTGAAATGCCAAGCTTGCAACACCCATTTCCCACTTTTTGCATTTTCTCATCTTATATCTTATGGCTTATTTTCTTTCTTATAATTTTTCTTGTTTTCTTTCCTATTATTTATATGTGGATTTTCTTTTTTTTTTTTTTAATTTATGGCAAGTTAGACTTGAGCATAATTTAGTGTTTGTTTTTTTTCTTTAATCTAACTTGGATGTATTTTCTATACCCCACATTATATATATGCCCGCTTATATATGCTGATCTTGGTTAATTTTTAGTTTTCAAATCTGGCAGAGATGCTGCTTATTATTATCAGCAATGATAAACAGTTCATAAGTTGCTATGATTTCATGGTGCTTAGAGCATATCTGAGGTAAGTTTTCTGGAGCAGTTTTACTCCAAGTGACCAGAGGCAATTCTTCCTGAGCTGTCCTCTCTCTTTGTTCCTGTGGGAACACCAGCAGAATAGTCTTGTTCAAGTGAGATAGCACAAAGAAACCATAGTTCAGATCTGCCTTTGTTGACGCCCTTCCTTTTCATGCTGTGCTGACCCCTTGGAGCCACAGACATTTGTCACTGTTACTTCTTTTCATGTTGGGGAAAATAAAAGTAGAGGCATGGAATGCTTTTATTAAATTTTGCTTCGGAGTTTTCGCATCACGTCACTGGTTTAGTCATTTTATTTCTCATGTTACTCTCTTTTGTGCTGGTTGGGATGAGGTATCCAAGAGTCATCATCCATCAGGAGAGTGAGTTAAAGATGCTTATAGTATTTATTCCCTTTTTTCCTTTTTCTTTTTTTACTAGTACTACTTGAAATACTGGTGTGTATTGACACCTTCATTAAGCTGTTGGTCTTCATTTTAAATACTACAGTTCTGAAGGCTGCAGCTAGTGCAGAACCCATCAGTTTAGACTGAGTTTAAATCTTCTTTGTAGTGTCTAGTATTTTGGACACATTTATATTGAATCTTTCTGCTATCACATTCCTGATAATTTTTTCCATCAGGAAATACCCACAGTCCTTCCTGGGTTTGACTCGTCTAAATAAATTTGTCATCTTGCTATTCACACCCTTTTCCCAGTGTTTAATTAATAATAACACCTACTGCTACTCCCTTAGGAGAGGCTCCTAATGCTCAGGCTTGAACTTGATTCACATTGATTACATTATCTGTTCTTAATCTCAATTTTGTTTAATTCAAGAGGTTTCTATAACAAAACTGCATCCCTGCATTGTTCCTAAATAGCTACTTCTTTAGGAGCTTAACTTGTGGATAATAAGTAGGTTATATTGGTCTATTGTTAGTTTTCATTTTGTGTTTCAATTAAATCTAAGAAAAAGTTCGCAAATTTATTTTTTCTCAAAGATGCAGATTTTTATTGGTCTAACAATTGTTCTAATCTAACTTCTATGTAAACTTTGTAGTTCCAGAATATAGCTTGAAAAAATAAAGATGACTGCCATCCCAAAAAACCTGATAACCAAGCCAAATAATGAGACATTGTCTCCATGATCTACATCAATATTACCACTTCCTACTCGGTTATTTTCTTGTGATTTCTGTGGTGGCTACAGATTGAGCTTCACCTCTGTAGTCTACTTTGTGCATACACATATCTGATAAAACTGAACCATAAAATCCTGAGCCATGGCTTCTCTCCACAGAGGTAAACATGATATATATAATCACTTAGTGATTCTTGTAGGAAACCATAATGCAGTGGTACAGCGACAGCCTATCAGAACTCCATACTGGATCTTATGGAATGAAAAAGTGATTTCCCCCCCCCGACATTTTCACATACCTGTGTACTCATGAATGTGTTTTTCCCAGGTGTCTATGCAGCCTTTAGTCACCAAAATGTTTGTGTCTAAGTTTTGCATCTTCAGGAATTATTTGGGATAACACAGAGAACATCACCTAATGATTTGTCATCATTTCCCCTGTGTTTTTAGGTGGTCGGTAGTGTGCTGGGTTTGGGATGTGCCTTCTGTGAACCTGGGTAACCAGCATACAACTCACTCTGAAATATGACCCATTTTATTTGCTGGCTTTTGCCTTCTTGAAGAGAAAACCCTGAGTAAACTGGTCATGTATAAGTTTATAGGCACTGATGGGATGCTCCCATGACTCCGGAGCGTGAATAGAGGGTATTTCCAGTGGTGCCTAGTGACAAGACAAGAGGCAGTGGGCAAAAACTGAAACACAGGAGGTTCTCTCTGAGTATCAGGAAACACTTTTTCACTGTCACATTGACTGGGTGCTGGCGTGGACTGCCCAGGGAAACTGTGAAGTCTATCCATGGAAGGACTTAAAAGCCACAGTCCTGGTAAACTGGCTCTAAGGACTTTGCTTGAGGAAGGGGTGTCAGAGAAGATGACCACCAAAGTTCCTTTCCAAGCCCCATTGTTCTTGTGATTCTGTGTCCAAATATATCAAAATGACTGTTTATGTCTTAGCATCCTCATAAACAAACTTAGGAAGCATGGGTTGGATGAGTGAACAATGAGGTGGGTTGAGAACTGATTGAATGGCAGAACCCAAAGGGTTGTGGTAAGTGGTGCAGAGTCTAGTTGGAGGCCTGTAGTCTCAATGGTTAGTGCTTGGTGCAGTCTTCTTCAGCATATTCATCAATGACCTGGACAAGGGGCCAGAGTGTACCCTCAGCAAATCCAAAACTAGGAGGTGTGGCCAAGACATGAGAAGGCTGCACTACAGTTATGTGAGAATTTGACTGGCTAGCAGATTGGGCAGAGAGGATACAAATGATATTAAGTAAAGGCAAGTGTACGGTCCTGTACCTAGGGAGAAATAATCCCATGCACCAGTAGAAGTTAGGGGTTACCCTGCTAGGAAGCAGTGACTGCAGAGGAGGACTTGGGAGTCCTGGTGGACAACAAGCTCGTGATGAACCAGAAGTGTTTCATCGTGGCCAAGAAGTCCAATGGTATCCTGGTGTGCATGAAGAAAAGCATGGCCGGCAGGTCAAGGGAGGTTGTCCTTCCCCTCTACTCTGCCCTGGTGAGGCCACATCTGGAGGACAGAGTCCAGTTCTGGACACACCTAAAGAAAAACAGGGAACTACTGGAGACAGTCTAGTGGAGGGCTATGAGGATTATGAGGGGACTGGAGCATCTCTCATATGAAGAAAGGCTGGGACAGCTGTTTCTGTTTAGCCTGGAGAAGAGCTGACTGAGAGGTGATCTGATCAATGCTTATAAATATCTAGAGTGGCTGTCAAGAGGATCGGGACAGATTTTTCTCAGGGATGACCAGGAACTGGAGCAATGGGCACAAGTTGGAACACAGCAAGTTGGAAGAAACAACTTCACTGTGAGGGTGACAGAGCCCTGGGACAGGCTGCCCAGAGAGGCTGTGGAGTCTCCTTTCCTGGAGATACTCAAAACCTGCCTGGATGCAATCCTGTGCAGCCTGCTTTAGGTGATCCTGCTTTAATAGGGGTTTTGACTAGATTTTCTCCAGAGGTGCATTCCAACGTCTACCATTCTGTGTTTCTGTTTTTTCATGCTTTCTATCGATTGCTTTCAGGATCAGATGTTAATAATGTTTCATTAACCATAGCATAATCAAAAGTTACTTTCTTTTCTTGATAATGGATAGGAAAAGTAGAGGCTGATTTTTTTTTTTCTTCTTTTCAAAAGTATTTTTCTGGAAAAAAAACTTCTATAGTTATTTCTTCACGTTTCTCAAGACTTTTCCCTCTTTGTGTCTTTGTGTTATGGAGAAGAGCTGTTTCTTGCAAGATCATTTGAGTACGTGTGCTACTCTATTATTATTTTCTCAAATCCTATTTACCAGAGATGAATACATTAAAAAGAAAATAGCTATCAAGTTACTATTTGAGAATGTATTGCCATGCCCTTTCACCCGTGAAAAACTATAAGTGTAAGCATATTTCCTGGAAAATGAGCTGGGATGCAATTTTTCAGCTAATTGGAAAAAAGCACAACTAAGTCAAGGACTGCCAAACAGATTTTGGTCTTAAGATATGATGATGATGATGATTATTGTGTCAAATACAATCATGAATGTGAAAAAGAGTTCAGGTTGATTTTAATCAGGCTTTTATTTAGATTTAGCCCTCCTATCCAGCAATAACGGGAGCTGGGTGGAAATGAATGATTTAAAAAGATAAGCTTGGTTCCTTCTGCAAAAGCAACAGGGTTGGAGAATATGGATATTGCAAAATCTCACTGTTTTGCAGCATACAAGCCAATTCAGTGTTCGTTAACACATCTGTTTGTAGAAAAGAATTTGAAATGTATCTTTTGGTTAAATACAGAAGATACAGAGGTATGTTTCCTTTAAGGAAGCTACTATCTGGATTTCTTTGCATGATCTGAAGTAAAGATGAGTTAGTTAATCATTCATTAGTTAATCTGATGAATGCATCAGCTATGCGTTCATTTCCTTGACTAAGATTTGGAAACTGATTCAAGAATAGGTATGCCTATGTTAATGCCTCACAATCTATGTTATGAGATACACACCTTCCCAGCCTTCAGGGAAATTATCTAGAAATGCAGACCATACTTGCACGACAGTGAATACAAAACTGTTACTTACAAGCCAAAGCAAATGTTTCTTAATGTAAACCTGATAATTGTTTCAAAGTTATGGAGGAGGAAGAAAATTTTGAAAATCATGCAGTATTTAAGAGTTAGATTTGGATGAGTCTTCCAGAGTTGTATGTCAGCACACAAAATTTGAGGTATATCCACTTCTGTCATGGCTTTTTAATGGCTTTTTATGCCTTTTTCCACTCTGTTAAATTGTCCGGAATTGTTGCTTGAAGGGTTACGTTTTCTTCTGCTAAGAATTTTTGTCTTTGAAATTTGTCCAAAAAGAATTGAGGTAGAACTATCACAGAGCATCGTGCTCCCTTTGAAGTCAGTTGAAGGTTAGCCATTCATCTCTGTGGAGTTAAAATTTTCTCTTTAAAGCTTTTATATAAAACATGTACTGAGTTCTGTTGAACAGAGCGCAAGTTTAACATCATCTGCATTTACTGAATTGGCTCTGGAGTGTAATTAATTATTTATTTATATTATTTTATTTACAGTTAAACTTTCCTTCCAATGTTGTTGAAACTCAATAATGACAATGATAATAATAATAATAATATGTTAGTATTACTCTGTATTCTCGTATATCTACTTGTTACTGTTCATGTTACATGACAATCTTCCTGCAATAGATCTATTTTCATCACATTATCTCTTTATGTGGGGGAATTTATTCTACATTTCAGTTTTTTGTAGGAGTCTGAAACCTCCTGAGTAGTAAAGAATAAGTATATAAGATATGGAGTGGATCTTTACAGCTAATATTACTGTATTAGATTATATTGATATAAAAAACAGCCTGCCATCTGTCCTTACGCCAACCAGGTTTTGTTACCTGCTGCTTCTAAGCTGAATATTACTGAACTGGAACTTGACCATCATCTTTATTTCTTTTTAGCAGCTGTTTGTTTCTTAAAGTATCTTAAGCCAATCCCATCCATCAGCACCTTCATGTTATGAGGGTGCTACTTAAGGCCTTGTGTTTTAGAGGTGAGCAAATTATGTATGTCTTTATCCAAGAGTTTCTTTAGTGTTACTCTTAACTGAAGAAGTTGCATGGTATAACAACAACTGTAAGTGCTGCCATAGACTTTTCCCAGCCTGGAAACTGAGGCGGCTTCTTCTTGCAGGGTAGCAAAGGGTAGCAAATCATTTTTCCGCTAGGCCACTGAGCTTAGCCCTCAGAGGTTGCAGCTTTAAATGAGAACTACACTAAGAGTTTAATAGTGTCCTTTGTGAGCTCTAATTGATTTCATGTAATGCCATCAGTGCATTTCACAGTCTTATTAAATTTAGTTGTTTCTGCAGTAATTAAGGCTACGAAAACAAGTGACTTTTGAATACAATTATTTTCATAATCAGTTTTTACTCTACTTCACTGTCTTAGAAAGCAAAGATTTTATCTTAATAAATTGTATCCGAGTAATTAATATTCTGTTTATTAGATGGCACTGTTGACTGCTCTGGAGTCTCAAAGGAATGATGTGTTTTGGAATGCAAGGAAAAAGTTAATCCTATGTATTATAGACCATGAAGTGTGAAGAAAACTTAAACAGAACCTTATACTTCTGTTGGCGCAGTAAGAGACTGGTTTTGTCTGTTTGGTTTTAGGTTTTTATTTCAGGATTTCCTCTTTTTCTAAATTCTTTCTTTAAAGCCAGCATTATTAAATGTTATATTCCCCTTTTTTATTGGGCCATTACTTGAATGATAGGAGGGTTAGACTGGAATGTGTTCCATAAGTTCGGAGAATTGGAGGTGGTGATGGCACTTGTGGTGTTCTTTGCTTGTTCTGTTTTTTTTTTTTTTAAGATACTACTATTAAGTTTTGACTAATGGTATTTAGCAGAGCCTCTTGAGTGAGTCCATCAGAACTTTATTCTGTATCTATAAGTCATTTTTGATGATGTGTCATATTTTTGTGATTGTTGCGTGTTGTTCAGATTACCTTTTTTTTTTTTAACTTGTAATTCTTAAGAGTTGCTCTCTGGAAAGTGTTTGATTTTAAGGAAAATTTATCAGAAGATTAGAAATTCCAAGTGAATACAAAGTATTTTCAATAGCATAAAAGGTAATACATAATTAGTTTTAATTAGAAACAAATTTAAAGGATCCACTTAGCTTCATTAGTGATTTTTCTGTAGTTCATGATATGTGATCTATGGTTAAAATGAACATAGGGAAAATGTACGCTTATCTTATGGTTTCATATATTCTAGGCCAATGTCGAGGCAATAAGGTAAAAGAAGGGAAGAGAAATGGGGGCAAGAAAAAACCCTTAGAAAAACATTGTATATGTTTGCAATCCCATTAAGAGGCATTTTGGGAATGTGGGATGCCATAAGTAAACAGTATAAGAAAAGACAGAAATTATTTTTAAGAAGGTTGACAAGGATTTTTCCTCTATGACAACATAGATCATCTGTGCTGATGTTTGCAGGTAGTATTTTAAAAACAGGTTATTTAATGGACCTATACAGAAATTTTTATATGATTTTGTGCCCTAGGCTATGATAATTGCCTTTGCTGTCAACAACCCCTCTCAGTCTGACAAATAATGGTGTAGAAGCGATGGGGAATTAATATCCAACATTGATCTGGAACTTCATAACTAAACACAACTTTTTCCTTTTTTGTCTCTGTCTTAATAAATATCAATGTGTCTTTAATAAAGAAAAGGAACAAATGGTTTAAATTCAAAATTATGTTTTTAAATTCCTTTAGTGTGTTTAGCAACAAAAAGAGCAGTTCAAAGGGAGAATGTTGGGGGCAAGGGGTTGATTTTTTTTTGTTATTTTCATATAGGGCCTGACTATTTTGAGAAGGGCTGTGACAGGTATAAAACTAGAAACAAGCCAGCCAATGAACAATTACGAAAGAAATAGTTTCTCTGTCTTGCTGCATCCATTTTCCTAGGTACAGAAACACCAGAAACATGTTTTAATACAACATATTTTCTGGTTTTGCAGAGCTTTGCAACAGAAAACTGGCTCAGGAAAAAACAATTGCATCATGCTTAGCAGAGTGTATAACTGCTCTTTGAAGTATTTCCCCCTTTATGTCAAAAGATTTTTAAGAAAGGACAAATTAAATGAACTTGTTACTATGAGCGGGAGGTGGTTTTGGATGCTCCATTTTTAGAGATGATTGTCATTTAAAAAACTATGTGATTATCAGAGAGAGAATAATGCTGTGCCCATATTGAGATAGTCTGAGTTCCAATCAGAGGATGGGGTCATTAAAGAGGTTCTGTTCCTCTTTTCTGCAGAAGTAAAGGGAATCAGCAAAGTACTCCCTCTGTGTGGTCATCTTGCAGCTGCTGCTGCTCTCAAGCTTTCTGTATGCACAGTTGCACCTGGGATTTGAAATCATTTTACTGGTTATTCATATGTAATCAATGTGGACATTGCAGGCAAGGCAGAGGCCCCCTTTGACTTATCTGAAGACACACCCAGTCAGCTTTCAGCCAGTAGATCACATTGCTGAGAAATAAATGTAAGGCAGAGGGAAGCACTGCACACAGAAATAGAGAAAGGAATTGGTAGGAACCCTGTTCCTCTGCCCGAATCACCAGAGCCATACCTGTATGATCCCATTGGGATACAAAACCGACTTTTTTTTTTTTTCCCTTGCTTATTCAAAGACCTTTCCACCACTGAAATGAAATCTTTCCTTCTTTCAGTTCTCCACATCAGCTGTCTTCAGGGAGATATTACCAGTGATGAAAATCAAGCAAAAAGTTCTAGAAAGTTCATGTTGCCTTTTCAGAGGCAGCTTTTTCATCAGATTTGTCCCTTAGTCCTTACAAGAAAGGGACTAAAGCACAAAATGATTGAAAATAACCCCCAAGATCATCTTTCAAGTACAAAATTCTTTACCATCATGCCACAGCTTTCCTGGTTCCTCACTCCAAATAATGAGAGGATGAGGGCATGTGAATGAATGTCAGCTACCTCTGAACACTGATCTCTAGACTGCTCAGATGCTCACATTGTAGCTCTGCATTTAGTTGTACTTTGAGGTTTTCTAATAATTTGCAACATAGAAATCAATTCGGGTTTAGAGTTGCACACAGGCGAGCAATCCCCTTTGCTCTAGGATGAACTTGGTGAAGAAGATTTTCCAATACACCGGAAAAAATAATTATGGTAAGCCTTAAACTCAAAAATATCAGAGCATACATAGGTCAGTGCTCTACAGGAAAGAAAAGCTAGTGACCTCTACCAGGATGGTCAAAAGGAACATTTCAGCAAAGGTGTTGCTGGAAGAATACTACATGTCCCTGTGCGAGGTGTCAAGCTGGTTGAGATCCAGAAGACCTAAAAGCTGTACCTAAAATGCTATCTCAACCTAATTTTCCATACTTAATGTATATGAGCCACTCCAGAGTTAATGTCTAGATTAATCACTTACGAGTGTGTGTTAATACCTGCAACTGGCCCTAGAGAATATAGTCACTAGATTCTAGAAGAAATTTCCTCTACGCAGCATTCACCAAATAAATTAATGTCCCCAAGTAAATGAATATGTTTTATTTTGAATTTGCATTTCAAAATTCTTACAATAATAGCTATTTTAAGAATTTAATGTTTATTTTAAGGATTTAATTTTCTGTTGATATCTGTGATATCTCTTCCTGTTCCCATTTTATCTTAGGTTATATTATTGTCCGTCTTTGATAGGTTCTTTATCAGTCCAAGTTAAAGCAGCTGAAGAAACATTACCAGTAAGAGCTCCAATTTATTTAGTAGTAAAAATTAAATGTTCCAATAAAGGTTTGCAATTGTTCCTTTGTCAAACTGGCAGAAGGGATATGATCCTCATGAAAAAGTGCAAACTGCTTTTAGTGTTAGCAGGAAGATGTATTGTTGTTCGAATTGCCTGTGTTGGCTCCAGAAAAGAGAAATTCAGGTTTTGGGGGGAGGAGGGGGGGAGGGGATGGTGTTTGTTTTGGTTTTATTTTTAATTTTTATGGAATTTTGATGTTATGTAGAAGAAAATACAGTTATATAGAGAGGTCCACACAAACTATGAAAATAAAACCATTTGCTGATAATTCGGCATCCAGTAGTCCAGGATATTTTATTTTGTATCTCATTGTGATAGCATTAGATGTCTACTGTCTGCATAGAGAAGTGTGATTTAGTTATCTGTTAGACATTAAACAATGCAGAATTTCCCCACTGTCATTGCCCTTTAACAAATTTCTGTTCCACAGGTATTTCTTTCTTTGTCTGTTATGTGTATTTGCTGTGCTTACTCTTGAATATATTTTCTCACATATTATGTATTCTTATTAATAGTGTAGTGTATATTGGCATAATGCTCTGCATTTACTATGTTTCCTGGCATCTGAGCATCTCAAAGCATTATTTAAACACTGACCTTTGCAACTTATCTTGTAAATTTGAATAAACATTACAATTTCAACTAGACAAACAGATTCTCGGAAAGCATGAATGATTCATTCCAAATTATGTAGCAAATACTACAGCTGAAGAAAAATCTGTTCTTCACATTCATGGAGCCACTCCAAACCCTGTCTTCCTTAGGTTTTAATGGATTGGGGATTGTTGAATGAAGAACTCCTGAAATACTTTTAATAATGACACCATCATTCACATATCTCAGCACTTTTCTTGTTAGATTCAGTTGTAGTTTTTGTATTCTGCTCTACATATTTATTTTGTATGATTGGCATGGTATGGACTCTGACTTTTAGTAATACAGTACCTTATTTATGAACTTCAAGCTTTATGACACAGATTTCAGATAACTTAATTTTCTCCTGTGTATCTTCCCAAACATTTGTAAAGCGGTTATGTTTTAAAAATAATAGCTTTAAAAGTTCTCAGCATCAACTTGAAGCTATGTCTTGTAGCAGAGGCTGGTATGTTTTTATTTTATTTTATTTTTTGATGGAGTTTTCTTTTAAACCCTTAAAAACTTGTTCCTGTGAATATAAAGATTCGCACTTACACACACTGTATGACTCACTTCCTCTGACGTACCTCCATTTTCCGTCAACTTGAAGCCTTCAGCTAACACATTCTTAAGAGATTACCATAATATCTGTTCTGCAACAAAGCTCATATGACAACCAGACTTGGTCAGTCCACTGACGCTAAAAATCAGTCCTTAGAGTAGACTGAGAACCATTTTACCTACCTGTAATTATGTAAAATTTAGTCTTGTACAAAATTGAAATTGTATAAGCTATTAGTAACTTACCATTTTAGTCAAGAGAGAATAAAACTTACTCTGACCTTGAATCTGATTCAACTGATGTTTACAGGCAAGGGAGAAGGAATTAAATTCCAGAAATGCTTGTCTTCACGTTTTGCAGAGGGAGTGGAGTTGACTAACTTCAGTGTGTCTACATGGAAATAAAACGTATCCCACCTTTGGTATTTCTCCCATGAATAAGAATCTTTTCTTTAGCTCTCTACGTGCTTACTTGTATATCATAATAGAACAAACAAGATCATTCCATTAAAGGTGTTTTCTTATGATTATTTTCTAGCATTTCAGCAGTATTTTGCAGTATTTCTGCTGTGCAGATTTCTATTGACACTGAAATGTATTTCTGCTTACATCACATTCTTTTCTTGCAGCTTCCACTAAATATGGAATTAAACATATTTGGATGATATGGACTAAAAAGAAAGCATCTTTATTTTGTTTCTGTGCAATAATTTCTTGTTCAATATATGTATTTTTGTCTTCCCTATAATTTTGTTCAATTTATCTTATCACATGCTGTATTTGATACTTAGTTTTATTCTTCAATTTTAGACCTTCTTTTCTCTATTCTAACCTCGTAATTTTGAAGTAATTAGAAAGCCAAGTAGAGTGAAGCTTATTGACATGCTGAAGGGTTGTCAATGTAGATGAATGTTTATTGCATGTTAGATGTATCAAAATCTAAAATGCAAAGTACCAGATATTTTCTGATGGGTATATTAGTATGCTTATAGCTAAGCAACACATTCCTGTAGGCTGAAAGAATTTTGTGCCGTAAGATTTCTGTGCATCATAAAATAGAAATGCCAGAAGATTCTTCATAACTAAGACATCATTCTTTACCCAGAACAATAACATACTCTGTAATCTGGAAGTTTCTAAAAAAAAATAAATTCTGATTTTGAATAATACTTTTAATAGTTTTCCCTTTGAATATATTTTTCATATCTCTGTTACGTGGGATTTTTTGTTTGATTGTTTTTTTGTAGATTAAAAAATGCACTAAACTTTTACAGGAAAGGGTGAATATAGCTTTGGGTCCTAATTCTCAGGAAGCATGCGACAATGCAAAAAGTTAAATAGACACAAATCAACTTAAGGCCCCTCCCCTCTCCCCCCACCCCCCCAAATAAACAACAAGCAGCTAACTGTGCATTTGCAGAATGCTATTATTAGAACATTGTTATGTATTTATACATAGCATATATTCAGGTGAATTGCAATTATATCATGCCTTTAAAGTTTAGGAGGAACTGCACGTGAGAAAAGTGTTATACCTGATTCTGCAAAGGTAGATATTAGCCATCATGTTACACATAGAAAATTGAATTAGAATAAAGCTATAAAGAATTGTGCTCTGAAGAACTGGGTAAAATATTTTTAAATTACATAAATTTATCCCATTTCCAAGTTCTGTGGAATAAATGTGATGCTATTTTTAGCCAAAAGTGATAAATAAATCAATACAGTATTTTCCAGGTAAAATATTTTCTGTTTCTTATTGTCTTTTTTTCTAATTCTATACTGATTTAATGTACGTTTTTAGTATATTTAGATATGATATCTATGTAATTATTTCTTAGTTTAATGAAAAAACAACAAATTTTTTCATTGCAGTTGTTTTAAATACAGAGTGTGGCCCAATCAAAAGCCATGTTTACATCCATGTAGAATAAAGTTGTGAAAGACATCAGATTCACAGTTCTGAAGCTAAGTGTGACTGTCTTTTTGTAAGAGGCCCCCAAGGGCATATTTTGATAAAGGCTCAACAGTGCCACGATGTGGAAAATTCTTGTAGGTGGCAACAGGTGCAGCTGAGAGAAAAATCCACTCCCTTTTTAAAGTTGAAAAATTGGTGGATGCATTTGTAGCAAGGCACTCTATAGCTTTCTCAGGTTTTGAATTGAAAAAAGATCTAAGAATAAATTCTTGAAAAGCAAATAAAATATTGAAGGATTAAAAATATTATATAAACATGGTAGCTATGGCAATGAATCTGGCTCTTAGGACAGGTTTTGTTGTTTGTTTTGTTTGGGGTTTTTCCTCTGAAATAGTTGTCCTCACCTGTAGTCTAAATTAATATTTCTGTTCTTACTCTGCTCTGCCACAATTTACATGTGTGCTTGTAGAAAAACATATTAAGTTAGTGCTACTTGTGTTAATTTTTTTCTTGTCTAACTTCAACTAGTGTGCTAAGTTTTAAGATGACATTATTACTTACCAAGGAGTATAACCTCTCCATGAGAGCAAACATGATTTAAAATAGAGATTAAGATGTAGAAATTTCATGGCTTCATATGGTAAAGTTATGATAAATTACAACTTGAGAAATTAAATCTGCTAAAATCTAATAACTTAGTCTCTGTCTAAAAACCTACAAATCTAGCGAGGAAATCTAGACAGAAATATCCAGATGACCACAAATTTGGAGACTAAACATAGGTGTGCATCAAATTGCATTTATTCCACTTGAAGTAACAAAATTATTAAATGACTTTACCATATATTTTCCAAGCCTAAAAAATTACTCAGTTATCATGCTGATGTAAAAAAAAAAAGTCTGTAATACAGTAGTTAAGTAATCTTGACAGATCCATGTTAATAAACAGTATGTCATACCTGCTCTCATTTCTAAATCCATATTTAGCTCAAGTTCAGTGTAACATGAACTTGAACACTGATAGAACAAAGATGCACTTAAATGTTTTTTCAGCACCAGAATTACTGGAGCTGTTAGTATTATCTCCCAACCTATGGTTTAGATCTTGCCCAAGGATAAGGTAGCCTTTGTATTTAAAAATTGCATTTTATCATGTAACTGGTAATGATCTTTTTTTGTAATTTATCACTTTCATGTATTTGTATTAAAACAAACAAAGAACAAAAAAAACCCAAACCAAAAAACCCCACTGAAACATCCGCACACACAGACACCAAAGTTCCATGTTACTAGGTTTTAAGGTGGTGTATGCTATCTCCAAAGGTTTAAAGTCATAAAAACTAATAATGAAATTCATCATTGCATGCAATGGCCTGGAACTACTTCATGATTTTTAAAAATAAGTAAGTTTTTCCACTGTAGAGTTAATGACAAATAAGAAAACAATCTTCAATTGATCAAATCGGGGAATTCTGTTTTTTTGTATCTGTGCATATTTCATGAAGTGTTTTATTCTTATTTAATGATTAAGAATTGGTTTCTTCCCAAGAGTGCTGCATTTGACTTTTTGTACTTGCACAGGGTTTGTGAGCGTGAAGCTGCCCTGGAATCAGCCCTAAAAATGTTGCAGCAATTCTACCTGGATCTTGAAAAGTTCCTTGCTTGGCTTACAGAAGCTGAAACAACTGCTAATGTCCTGCAGGATGCTACACACAAAGAAAAGATACTAGAGGAGGCCAAAACAGTTCGGGAGCTCATGAAACAGTGGCAGGTAAGTCAAGCACTTCAGTTGAGAATCATGTCAGGTATCCAAAGCGGTGGGGGTTTTTCCAGCGTGCAGCTACTCAATCAAACTGAAATTGTTTTGAAAAAGAGAAGTGGTTCTACTACTAACCTTTAAGTATTGGTTGGAAAATTGTTGCAGGGACCTAACAGCACTCACATCATGATTCTGACTGACATCCCCCAGCATATAACACATTGAAAAAGCATCTTGAATTACAGCTTTAAAATGTACAGAAAGGAAACTTTGCTGAAATGGGCATGTTAGGGTTTTTTGTGGTTTTTAATCCCATAAAAACAAACTGCTCTACCAAGCTACAGTCTTGAACTGAGCATTTGACAGACGTGAGAGTTTATTAAGCATTTCTGATATTTATAGAAGTTACAGAAATTGCATTAAGCTTATTCTCTGTAGCTTAACTGAATTAGTTTTCCTCCATTACTTTCAAATTAATGAAAAATGTTAATTTGGTAGTTGGGTGATTATTGTCAACGTGCTCTGTTGCAATAATAAAAAGAGATAATGATTTAAATTCTCATAGTGAATAGCTGGACAGTTTTCAGACAGTTATTTTCCTCTAGAAACAAAAAATCTTAAAAAAAAGAGATACAGTATTTTGTGTTCTGGGGAATCTTGAAGAGAAAGTAATAAAAGTAGTTGAAATGGTGCAGTTGAAAAATCTTTTACTTTCACTGTGCTATCTTTGCTCTAGTTATTTAGAGGAATACATTTATGTCTATGTGAAGTCTTAGATTTCATAAATACAAGCTTAAACTGCTGGAAGAGCCCTTTCTTCCAATATTCCTTGATAGTGCATGCCTTTCATGTCGACAGAAAGTTCAAAACTGGAAATTCCAAGCACTGAAGGCTCTATTCCTTATTTTATTTTTAGAAAACATACTGTGAAAAATTCTAGTTTTAAGTGACTACATTAAGTTCATTGAATGGAAATACTGCTGCCTTCTTTTGGCACTTGTGTACTAATACATGGGTTTAACTATTTAACTAAACTACTGCTAAATTCCATTACATTGTACTCTGAAATTTGTAGCTGTTGCACCAAAGTGACGTATGAACATTTTTAATAGTCCTTATAATGGAGTCATTTTTAATGGTTATCTGTCTATGCTAATTTGATATTGTTGTAAAATACTTTATGTTGTCATGTGTTTCTGAATTCAGTTGCTTGTTAACGGGAAAGCAGATTTAAATGGAAGGTAGTTCTAAAAGGAGCAGTTAATTTTCAATGTTTTTCTTTCTGTATTCTCTAGATTAGCGGGTTTTTTTTGTAATCTGGTGCAAAAGCAATTAAATTATCAAGTATTAGCAGAAGTTGGTTTTTATGTGATCATTGAACAATGGATTATTTGGCAAAATAGTGATAACTAAAAATGTAGATCAAATGCTTTGGTTGTAATTGTAATGTAGACCTGGTTATCTTATCAACTCATATCTCAGATGGGGTTTAATTTCCACATAAGAACCATCCAGGGCTATAGATGAGAGGAAAAATAAATGCATACAAGGTCTTCCCTCCATAAATAATTAACAAAGTACATAAAAATATCCGTGATGTAAACAATTGCTTTGAACTGTAAGTTTGCTTCTAAATATTTTTCTGCACTTCAATTGAGAAGTGAGAATACATTTTCAATTCTTCATTCCAGTTTTTTTGTTATTTGAATACCAGACCTTCTGAGACAGGAATGGTAAAAACTGTTGTTGAGTCTCCATTTGTTTCACTTCCAAAATTCAAGCATCATTCTGTTTACTAATCTGGAATATACACGTGAAATTATTCTTACAACTTAAGATGAAACATTAGTATGCAGAGGCAAAAAGTGGTTGATATGTTGTCTTTTGTTCCTAAAAGATTCATATGTATGTGTCCACCAACAGCATTATAATTGTAGTCTCTAATTAGAGTTGACGGTTGCAGGATGAAATATTTTGACAGGGTGGTTATTTGTGGTTTTCTTTCACTTACAACTTCATGCTGATCTGTCTCTGTATAGATCAGCTTGGTTTTCTTCATAGACCTGTAACTGCTTCAGTCAGCATCTTTATACCATTCTTAAGCCTCAAAAATATCGTAATATAAAAAGCAAAAATAGGTTTTGACATATCCTTCTCCTGAAGGAAGTCTGATTGATATTTTTCTAAAAGCCCCTTTGGTGGGGTTTCTTTGTTTCTTTCTTGTTTTTTGTTGGGGTTTTGTTTGTTTGTTTGTTTGTTTGTGCTGTGAGGCATTTGTTTTTTCTTTTATTTTTGTTTTGTCTTAGAATCATAGAATAGAATCACAGAACAGTTTAGGTTGGAAGGGACTTCAAAGATCATCTGTTCCCAACTCCCTGCCATGGGCAGGGACACTTTCAACTAGACCAGTTTGCCCAAAGCCCCATCCATCCTGGCCTTGAACACCTCCCGGGAGGGGCAGCCACAGCTTCTCTAGGCAGCCTTTGCCAGGGCCTCACCATCCTCACAGGGAAGACAGAATAGTAATTTATTATTAAAGATCACTGTCTCACCAATTCTTTGAAAGAAGCTTCAACTATTTCAGTTTATAGAGTTCACAGAAGTTATGTTTAAATATGACACATAGACCTAGGTCTGGTTATGTTTAAATATGACACATAGACCTAGATCTGCAGTGTCTGTCTTGTTCTTCATGCAGCTGCATGGACTTGGATAATGTGCAAATAATCATTAGGAGACCTGAAATGTTATGATTCTGTTGTAGTCTAAGATTTTTAGGCAATGGGTATAAAGCAGTATTTTGACAAAGAAATCTCTACACAAATAATGAAAAGCCTACATTTCTGAGCTCAGTAGTAGCTTTATCTCCTCATCACTAAAAATATTTGTCTCTCCTTTTAGTGACCCACCAGTTTTCTGCTTGACACTCTCAAGGTCTAATTTATTTTTTGAAACATATAGGAAAATAATTACTTGCTGTGTGGAAAGTGTTTTGTATAGCAGAATTGGCCTGTCTAGGAAAATCTCACCTTTTTAGGTTTTTCTTTTGTTCTTGAGCTCCGATACCATTAGTTCAAATGTCACTAATAAAGATAAATCTTCCCCTAGTACTTAGCAGTTCATTCGGTAGCAGGAAGAGAAGGATGAGACTTACATAACTGCACATTCTAATTACCTGATGATGTAATTATATTAAACTCTTGCTTTATAAAGACGCTGTTTGTTTATATAAGCATGTATTTGCATGCCTCATTTGTCTGAACTGACAGCAGCGTAATAGTTGAGGTGATTCACACAGTTAGAATACTTTCTGGAGAATTTTCAAGGATACAAACCAGTCACTCCAAGGAGTTCTGTAATTATGTGCTGCTTTTTATTGTCTAGTTGAAATACATCATGTGTCCCCATGAGGCCTGGTTTGATAAGTAACCATATGAGCAAGATGAAAATAATTAATTTTGCTTTCTGCTTTCATACTTCTAGTGATACGAACTCTCAACTGTGTTAATTACTTCTCTGGTTTGTCTTTTTAGCAATAATTGTATGTGACATTTTATACAGCTTATGTAATATTAGATATAATTTTGAAGCTAGTGTGGATTTATCACATTATTTTATTAATGCAATTAATTTAATATTAAGCCTGTAGATTAATTTAATCACTGGGGGGTTGGGGGTCAACTGAAATTTGGTAAAGAATGCTGCATGTGACACCTGGTTGTACAGTAACCAAAGAATGGTTTGTATTATATACACAGGTTACCAAGTGTATCTGAAATAATCTATGATGACTGATGAATTATTGGTGGTGTAGACTGACTAAAAGTATGACAGCATATGATAAATGAAGCAAAGTTAATAACTTTGGAATGAGATACATAGCAAATTTATTTTTATTACCACCTTCATACTCACTTAGCCTGTAACCTAAGTAGTTTTCCACTAGATGTACGAGTTTTGCTGCTAATAATATGAAAAATATGCAGTTCTCTAAGTTATACTTTAAATTTATGGCATGGGTAGGTACCCATAGTTTCTCTTCAATTCCTATGAGCACTTCAAAGGTGGTTACCTATTTTCAAGGTGTCCAATTATTCTCAATAGTAGGAAGCTGAGGTAGATACTTGTTCCTGACTCTCTTCTCCATTATTTAGCACAATAGGTTACTTGAGAGAACCACATTCTTTCTGACTTTAATTCAAACATAATTTATGTATAATTGCCCAGTACAGTTAATTTGTGATGTGTGGATTA
This sequence comes from Gallinula chloropus, assembly GCF_964237585.1. Taxonomy (NCBI): domain Eukaryota; kingdom Metazoa; phylum Chordata; class Aves; order Gruiformes; family Rallidae; genus Gallinula; species Gallinula chloropus. The sequence goes on from NC_140085.1 coordinate 125,125,525, forward strand.
GATGATGAACCTGACTATCAGGAAAGACGGAGGGTATCTGTAACATCCTTGCTCAGTTCAGTTGACTTTGTTAAAAAAAAAAAAAAAAAAGAGTAATTAATTTTCAATACTTCAAAAACTTTCTCACTAATTCTGTGTGAAAGTTTACCTGAAAACTTTAAAAATCAAATATAATAGATTTCCCTCACCTATTTTTTTTTGAAGCTTAATCCTCCAGGTTGCCTTTTTCACTAACCTGTTACCAATTCTGAAATAAAATCTATTCCATAGTACCTAAAATGGAATAACAACTGTCAGGCCCATCTTATTCCATTGAGTAATAGAAATCTGAAAATCTAAGTTTTAACACAAGTGCTATTACAGTTTAATCTCAGACAAGTCAAGACATTATCTCAGAATGAAAATTTACTGTATGGATTTGTAAAATATTGCATAATATTTCTTTGAAAACACCTGGTCAAGATTTTTTCAGTATTGTGGTTTATGGTCAAGAGGGAGGGCAATAATGTTTCTTTGCTGTTAGCAGCAAGTGCCCAACTGACTAAACACAACCTGTACATACCTACACTGGCAGTTTTGGCAGGTGTGAAATTCCTGACTGGAAAGAGAACTCCCTTGTGGCCAGTGACTGTCTTGTGGTTATAGCACTCGTTTGCAACCATCCCAGTTGAGACCCAAAGCTTGAATCTGAATGTTTTTTATCAGAGCTAAGAGCCTGCTTATCCTTCTAATACTAGGAAAGGTTTTTCTTCAGCTTCCTTGGACTGATTTAATTTTGTCCTTATCCTCTAATCCACATATTTGTGGGCAAAGCAGCTAACAGTACTCAGTTGAGTGCATCAGCCAAAGCGTTGACAGCAGGTTGAAGGTGGTGACCCTTCCCCCTGTACTCAGCACTGGGTAAGACTCATGTGCAGCACTGGGTCCAGGAAGGGCTCCTCAGTAGACAAGACACATGAACCTACTGGAGCAAGCCTAGCGAAGGGCAACAAAGGTGGTTAAAAGCTTGGAGCATCTTTCATATGAGGAGAAGCTAAGAGAGCTGGCACTGTTTAGCCTGGAAATGAGAAGGCTCAAGAGAATCTTATCCAGACAGTGATCTTAATCAGATTAATCAGATTTAATCAGTAAATACATGACAGGGAATGTGTAGAGAAGACAGAGCCATGCTCTTCTGAGTAGTGCGCAGTGACAGGATGAGGTGCAGTGGGCACAAACTGAAAACACATGAGGTTCCAGGTTAGCATAAAAAACCTCACAAACAAACACAAAAACCAACAAAACACACCCCTCAAAAAAAAAAAAACCACAAACAAAACCACCACTGAAAAAACAAACCAACCAACCAAAAAAAACACTCCCCAAAAAAACCCAACCAACCAACCAAAAAACCCCATGTCCCCCTCAAAAAAAAAAAAAAAAAAAAAATCTAAATCTGTGAGGATGTTCAATACATGAAATAAGGTCTACAGAGAGCTAGTGACACCTCCATTGCCTAAGATCTTCAAACCCTGGCCGGACATGATCTGCTCTGACCAGAGATGTTGAATCAGATGATTTCTAGAGTTGCCTTCCTGCCTCGACTGTTTGGTGGGTTTTGTGATCTCTCATCTGGGCATAAATTGCTGGTCATAAAGTCAATCATTCTCTAGTCCAATAAACTTTGACTTAAATATACAAATGGAAAAGCTTTAATATGAGAAAGTAAGAAATTGATTTTTTTCTTGCTATTTTTATAGAAAATACCATAAGCATCTTCTAGGACTTCCTGAATAATGTGTTTGAGTGAGGAGAAGAAGTAGAAAAAGAAAAAGATGAAGTGAAAAGGCACCACAGAGAATAAAAAATAATTATATATTTTAAAATTATTCTTCTCAGTGAAAACTGAGGCAGAGTTTGAAAGGTGGAGGTTAGAAGTAATGAAAAGTAGTACAAGTAGTTCGACAGCACCATAAATTATAATTAGTGTTTCTTTCCTTATGTACACAATGGAAATCTGCAACCTTTAACCTTCATGTGTTTTTCATTCTCTTATCCCATTACTCTTACACCTAGAATAAAGATTTCCTCAGAACTTGACATAATTATTTTTTAATTGGGATTGACCTTAGCAGTGTGCTATCAGATTAATGCTTCTGTGCAAACAGAGTGGGATCTGTTAGTGCAGTTCTGGATTGAGACCTCCTACAGGCCATGGTCCTTCTATATTAGGTCTATTCAGACTGAGGTCTGAATACGTGAGATCACTTAATTTGGTAAAAGAGTAGTGGTTTTGTTTAATACCTGTATTTTTAATTGAATTCATTAGATGGAAGGGAAGGAAGTACTTCAGAGCACAAAAAGGTAGATTCTGGCAACTCTGACAACATATTAGTGTGTAGTGTATATAATGAGATGGTGTCTACGTTCAGTAAGGTTCTGTAGCCTACTTTTGTTTTATGAACCATAGATAGACATGATAGATGCAAAGGGTTAAAGCACAAAGGGCCAAAAAAAACTTCTAAAGAAATGTTTGTGTCATACTACTCAACTGCATTATGATTAAAGCACTGCTGTAGAAGGCACAAAGATAAGGACATTGTTGGTTCAATGAGTATATAATCTGCAGTCCTATAAAATGGGTAAAACTTGTGAAACCAAAATCTTATGAATGTAGATATATATATGTATTTATGTTTGAAGCTTTAAGTCCTAAAAGACACGCAAATGAGTAACCCTTTCAAGTGCATGCATTTGAAGGATCAAGTCTGAAAATAAATTCCATTATGTTTCTTTGTTTCTGTTTGGTTTATACTACTGTAGCTTCTCATACGGATTAGGCTTGCTGGTTTGGGGTTTATTTTTCCTTCTCAGAGAAGTAACAGTTTTATTTTAAAACCGCTTAACAGCCCAGCAGGTGGTCAAGCTGTATCTTATAATATTAATGTCCTGGTATTCCTGCTATCTTCTGAGCCGGTGATTTTGTTCCATTCAAATGACAGTGGCAATTTCGGTGTCACTTCCATACGACGATGTGCTTTGATGTAGGTATGGCTATGAGAAAGGGGAACAGGAGGTTGTCAGCGCAGGTTGGAATAATGCAGGAAGAGAAGAAAAGCTGGGAAATGGAGCAGCTGTGTAGAGTCAAGTTACGGCACAGTGCTACTCTAGTGGAAAGCTGAATACTTTTCCAAGGAGGTTTAGATGTTGATTCTCAGTGGGGGAGGCAATGTCACAGCTGTTCTTCTTTGCTGGATAATCTGCCATTTAGTTCTTCCATTTACTTTGTATTGTTTATAGTGGATTTATTTGAAAAATGACTAATCAATAAGAAGTGTTTGCAAAAGCTCACCAACAGCTTTTAATATATTCTTCTGAGGAGTTTGAAAGGGTATCTGTGCCTTTTGCAATTACACCTCATACCAGACTGTTCAAAACACACGGCTGAAGCGCATGTAATTTTTTGTTAGTGAGACCAGATGTGTATTTTCCCAAGGCAGGTGAAAAGAAAAATGCTTGTGTTGTGATTATTAACATGTTAATATAAAAAGGATAAATTACATAGTGCATAACTGAGGAAAAGTATTAATTTTGGCTTTGGGCATGTATCTCCCTGAATATATAAGAAGGCAGTGACCTACAAAGAACACAAGGAATATAATAAAATCATAAATGCTTTTCAGAGACGAGTTCTACCTGTCTTGTGAAAGCCTTTTTAGACTGTACTGAGAAAAAATAGTTGTCTTCTGGGAAATGCTGCAAACTTCCTTTTTATGACACTGCCATAGCCTGGGTTTTCTGCATGTGAATTTACACATGAATTTTCACAAGACTAGCTATTCTGTGTTACGTGCTGTGCAGCACTTGTGTACTGTAGCATAGTAAATTGCAATACCTGATCTGTTTGACAAGACTTATTTTTTTCTGTACCATCATCGAGTGCCCCATTTCATTTTCTGTCAGAAGTTTAGACTTCCTTTCTTTCAACTGCTGACAAGAAATTGAATCCCTTCTGTCAGTACAAAGTTCCACATGTGCATTTATCCATCTTTCATTTGAATAATTTATTCTCATTGGATACCCTTTCATTTTGTGTGTTTTCTCTTGGGTGACTTTCAGGTTTTTACTGGTTACCACATAAACTGTCACTTATCCCAGATATGAACTGAAATACTTTTTGTTACTAGAGTACAGAAGTATTATCTCAGTCTGTTTTGTAATGATCCCAGTGGGTTCATCACCTGTTGTCACTGAAAAAACTAGCAGCTGTCTGCTGGAGGACCTTTGCCCTCATTGTGGCAGTGCTATAATGATGTTGGAAGATTCTAAGCTGATGTTCAGGATTTCCCATTTGAATAAAATACATGCTTGGGAATTCTGGAAATTCAGCCTTAAATTACAGTTACTTATCATAGTTTTGCTACATATTGTCACAGTAAAGTTAACTAGATTTGGGATTACCTTCTCTGAAATTGTAATTGCGTTTTCAGAGGTTGAATATTGTAATGAAAATATATAGCTACTTAAATGTGCATTGGTACTCTTTCTATGGTTTATAGTTTCTATTTTTGTGTTGTCAATTTTCTGGTTTTATATATGAATCATCTGATGTTATGATACCTACCAAGTACTCTACAATAACAGCATTGAGCTCCTTTGCATGAGATTGAGTGACATTATTTAGAGCCTATGACGTTGAAAATCAAATATAGGCTCACATAAATTCTACTATATAGGTTCTTCTGCTATGTGTATTATATTTTTATATATATTCTAATTTCCTTCATGTCCATTCTCAACTGGTTTTAGGATTATACAGCTTCAGATAACCTGTTCACCTTGTGGACTATCTACTTATTTTTCAAATAATTTTGCATTCTGTGAATTTTCTTTAGGTGAAGTTAGGTGGATGTGTCCTTAAACACTGGTTGAAGCAGCCACAAGCTCTGATGTGTGTATCCAGGTACCAGTTGTTAGGCACTGAGTAACCAGATTGCAGAAATACAGTAATGTCACCTCCTCACTATTTTGTCTGCCTTTACATTCTTTGGTTTTAGAGGTCACGTAACCAGTCTGTGGTGTATCTTCCACCCGTCCTTACTGGAGTACTGTAAGAGGTAATGGTGAAGAGTCAGCTTCTGACATATATTTTAGGTGGCAACACTGTAAGCATTTAAACTTCCACTAAGATCATCAGAGTTGATGGAATGTAGAAAGCTATTTGGTTGGCCAAATGTGGTTATGCCATTGTCTTCATCTCCCTAGCAATATATCAGCAGCTCATGTTTGTACCTACTCATACGAATGCCCAGCGGTGTTTCTGAATTTGCGTTACTACAGGGGTTTGGCCACCCAGCTCAGCTTGATTTCAAAACCTCTTCTTCCTACTTCTGCTCAGACAGTGGTAAGAGAGAAGCACTTCCAGAGAGCAGTTTAGCCCAGCTGAGCGGGGCTATTTGCCTTCTGGAGGAGTTTCTCTCTTATGACACAGGAGGAACATAGGAGGAGTAGCTAACTGGTTATGAAATAACTAAATAGGCACCCAAATAACCTTGCCTAAACTTGATGTGGTGGACAGACAGTATTTGTTCTCTCTGTTGGTAGTGTAACATGTGTGTTCATGGTAGTGTTCATGGTGTTTAACTCTTCTTTCTTTTTTTCTTCATTTGATTTTCTTTTACCTAAATCAAGTTAAAATGTGTATAATTTCATATAGGGCTTTCCACTTGGTATATTTCTAAATTGTGCAACTGCTCTTGATCTCAGGCCTGCTGAGATCGCTTTCCCCCCACAAACAGTGACCACAAATTTACTCGTAGGTAATAATGAAGGTATGTGAAGATATTTCTAGAAAGTTTTCTCTGCGGGATCACTCCAGGTTTTTAGATATGTCTTCTGCTGACCCACCTGTCCACATGAATGCCCCACAAGTATTGAGGCAGTGACATTTGTTTGGTTTGATTCTGCCTCCTTGAGAAATCTTTGTCTGAATTTGTTCTGGCTCGTCTTACCTCTTCACTGTCCCCAGGCAGAGAAAGAGTTAATGCTTGTCACAGAAAATTTCCTAGAAACTGAGTATTTATTTGCTCAGGGGAAGAATTTCAGCTCCTTTATGCCACTGCTTGGGGTGGTAGCTTTCTCACTGTTGCAGAAAAAAGTTTTTCACTGCATCAGTTTGGCTGGTGTAGTTGTCAGGGTATCTGAATGGGCACAGCTATGAACCTATTCTGTGTCTGCCACAGTCAGATTTTGCCCACAAATTCTTTGTAGAAATCTTCTATGTGCAGAATTGCTGCTGCTTCTCAGGGGACGAAGAGGAATGGGGTGAAGAGAGTCTGCACCAGCGTTCAGAAACCCAATCGCCTTCTGGTACTATAGCCAGCTGGCCATCTTTGGTAGCAGTTGGTAACTCAGCCCAGGGAAATGATTTTCTTCAGTACTAAAAAATGAGGTAGAACAGCCCTCAATAAGGGAAGCACAGTGGGTGGCAAGTTTATCCTGTATGTACGAAAGGCAGATCTCTTTATTTCCAGGTATGTGAAAGGGACACAATGCTCATTTTGTTCACGCTTGTGAAATCTTTGTGCTTTCTTCTGTCTCTTTCCCTCTGCATCTGTGGTCTCTTGTCATGTTTCTGTTAGATACTTTGGTTATTTAAACAGGGAGGAGTCTTCCTAGAGCTATGATATGCTTCAGAAGTTATTTATGCCAAGATATTCGCAGTCTGTTTTAGCAGTTTACCTTGCAAGTGTGGGTGATTTCTGGTTTAGATAAGCTAATTGAAGGCCCTTTGTGATTTCAAGTTGTATTGAAGAAGCTGCAATACTGCAGTAGGTTTTTGCATTAGCCCTTTTGTGTGGAATAACTCTGCAGAATCAGAAAAGGCCTGGAATAGGCTGGAGGAAGGGCAGGAGAGATCTGAAATGTACCTGTCCATTCTTGCCTTGGTAAATTAGAAGTTTTCAGCTGACCAGATTATGGCATCTAAACCAGAAGACAGTATTTATGAACAAATATAGAGGAAAAAAGATTACATCAGGTGGTTGGTTAGGGTTTTTACAGTATGTTAGATTAAGTCACCAGAGGTGTTGGTCTGTGAGGGAAAACATCTGGACTCTTGATTTTTTATAAAGTGCTTTAATTCTGTACTGTCTATCTAGTTGAAAGGATAATGCAAAACTGGAAGAGGCCATGAGCACTGAGAATCATGCATATGAATCAGTTCAGAGGACAAGCGTTTTTATTTTCTTGTACCTTTCTTACTTTGCATATTTTTAATGTTCCTAGTCTCTGCAGTTTATAGAACCTTGATTGACAAATTTGTATGAGACAAAGAGATTGTCTGCCAGGCTACATTGATAATTTATTATAAAATAACTGAATTAACCTTCAAAAGAGACTACAAGACTATTTTTCTTCATGCCAGAATTTTAATTTCTGGCACCTGAATCAGATATTACAGCTCTTTAGGAGAACATTGCCAATGGAGCAAATCTGAGAGTTAACCAGTAGCTAAATAGATTAAAGATATAAATTATATCCTCTCCAGAAATACCATACGTTGTCTACAATATTAAATATACTTAATTTTAATTTCTACCTCGTGCAGCTGGGTTGGACACAGTTTTAATGGCTGTTTTTCTGAAATTACTTCATGCTTCAGCAAAAAAGTGTAGCGAGATGTGCATCCTACAGGACTAAGTCCAGAACTCAAAAGATTAAGTCTCTAAATTTCATTGTTGAACTTCACAGGTCTTTTCCTGGGAAAAGCTTACAGTTGTCCTGCTATATTTTGTACTGTTTATATCAAAGTGTATTTTGCTGATCTGTAAATGAAGTGGCAAATCCTTTCTTCCCATAAACTGGAGACCTGCTGGAAACTGCCAGATCAAAGCTATGAAATAAAAATGTTCTCACTTACGTTACACCAATTATAGGCACAACAGTACATTAACCTCTCAACAGATCATCTTTATAACTGTGGTATTGTAATTCCATACTTCAAGAATAAGAGTTGCCACAGTCTTTAAATCCCAGGTTGTTGATTGGCTTTAAAAAAAAAAAAATAGCCATTTTATTTTAGCCTTCAATTTTTGGGACATTTAATACTGTGGAGGGTTTGCACTGCCTGAAAAATAGTGCTGAGAAATGTTTTTTCTGCAGTTGGAGCTATTACGTGACAGCCTGTTATTTCATTACCTTTTGTTGCCTGTTAGATACATAACCTATACGTTTTACACCCAGGTGTTGCTGGGCTGTATGCTGCTTCAGGTAAAAACAGGATTTAATCCATCTGTGTGATTTGGGACATGCAGGAAAGGTGGCATGCTGCCCTTGGAGCACACTTGGCAGGTGCAGTTGTACTTCCACAGCAGTGAATTCCTTGTGCTAAGCCTAATCTTGTGACGCTCAGAACTGTTGATAACATCAACACCTATGGCCTCAGAATAGAGACGGTACCAGGTGTTGGGGTGACATGGAGGACAGGGAGAGGAAGCTATGCATTTTGGTTCCCTCCCCCTGCTGGTTTAATTAATTTGATTTTTCTTTTTTAAATGTTTTTCTAAGTTCTTTACAACACCAAACTGGTATTCGGATTTTTCTGTACTAGACAGGAGCAAATATTTAGGATAAAATATACTAATATTAACCAGATTTGCCTAAATTAAACAGATATTTTGTTCTTTATTTTTTTCCCTGATGTAGTTTCTGTTTGTTCACTGTTATGTAATTTTCACTGTATGTCTCATTAACTGGGAACATATACCAACAAGTTGGAACTGACAGAAATAGAAAAAATTATTTTATGAGTTTAGTTAAAAAACTTTGTAGAAATCTGTCTTTATTAACATGCTTTTTCTGCTGATGATTTCTCTGTTTTCATCATGGTTTATAGCACTGTAAATTAATTTAACATGAAAGGATAAAAATGTTGCTTTTGAAATGTTTCTCATTAAATTATGAAAAAAAATTTACAATAAATAATAGAGAAGAATGCCTCTGGTAGAAGCTTCTGTTTGCTCAATTATTGCTGCACCAGGAGTGAATTATTGCAGAGCTAACTCAGAGGCAGTATTATTGCAGTTACATTACACAAAACAGATGAGCTCAAAACTTCAAAAAACAGCACAAAAAGGAAAGCACAGGCTGGATCCTTTGAAAGTTAAATCTCTATTTATAATTCTGTGAGAGGCTTGAGCAAAGCAGTTGGCTGGAATTGACGCCACTGACTTCTCAAACGTTGCAGTAATTAAGTGAAAAGCAAGCGCAGTTTGTCTCATTGATGCCCTGTGTGCACCAGCTAGAGGTGCTGGCAGTTTGAAGTCAGGATATGTTATGTATGTGTTGCAGGGTGACTGTAGGCACGGTGGAGTATTTTCCCTTGAATCTATAAGGTGTATGGGTGGGTCAAAAATAATTCTGTAAGTTGCCAGAGACAATTGTCAATCTTAGAAAAAAATATCTGTCATTTTGTATCACCTGACAAGAGCATCTTTTGTTGTATTGCAGTCTTGGCTGTGTATTTGTGTCTTCATATGGCTAACAGGGTATCTTCTGTATAGCTCTTTGTTGCCTGGGGCGCTAACTACATCCCTCCTGCTTCAGGTGATATCTCAGTTCCATCCATTTGCAATAATCTGGTTTAGTTTCAAGCCTGGATTGTTCCAACCTTCTTCCTTTGCACTCTCTCCAATTAGACCTTTAATTTCAAGGCCCTGAAATTAGTGATGTGTTGTCTGTCTTACCCATTGAGAATGAAATGATAGAACAGAAACCAGTGACAGATACCTTGCAAGTTAGCGTGATGTTACTTATTCTTAACTGCAGTAAAGGTAACCACTCCACTTATACCTGATTTTAGTTAAGGGATAATCTGTTTTAAATTATTTTAATAAAACTAGTACTAAATACACAAAGCATAGAAATGCAACAAAATACAATATAGAATAACTTTAGTGATACCATTATGCTTTTTTTGCTTCCCCCCCCCCCGCCTCTTATCAGAGATGTCTGGTCATTATTTTGAAATCAGCAAGATGCCTTGGGAATGATGATTTGCAAGTGAGAAGTAAAGGACCCAAGAAATTGTTACTTTCCAGGCATTTCTATACAATTCTGTTGCCTTGTGATTTCTTATTTTTCTTCTGCAAGATAGGTACAAGTGTTACCTTCTTTCCGTTTCTAGATATATTAAACAGGTGTCATCTATGAAGAATTTATGAATTTAATCTAGAAAATATATAAAAAGTATGCAGTTATGTTAGATTAGATCCTTTGAACCAATGAAGTTAGAAAGTTCTTTTAAAATTCTTTGGACATCGAGTGTGCCAGATACATACATATAACACACTTGCTGTAGATGTGCATTATTGTAGTATTGTTACAAACTATCACTGCACTCGGAGTGTGTGTTTTTATATGTGTCTATACGTATGCATGTGTGTAATTTCTTGTACATTTAGGTTTAAAATAAATTATTCACATTTGGCTGTAGACACTAGAATGTGTTCTGGGATAGTATTTATAACACAGTGCTGACACTAAGTAGACTTCAAGACAGAGCTATCAGAATCACAGAATGGTTGGAAGGGACCTCTGGACACCAGCTAGTCCAACGCCCCTGATAAAGTAGTTTCCCCTAGAGAAGGTTGCATGAGTTCATGTGCAGGTGGGTTTTAAATGTCTCCGGAGAAGAACTCCACAGCCCCTCTGGCCAGCCTGTCCCAGTGCACTGTCACCCTCACAGTGAAGTTGTTTTTCTTCATATTCAGGTGGAGCTGGTTGTGTTCCAGTTTCTTCTGCCTGTTGCCCCTTACCCTGTAACTGGTCACTACTGGGAAGAGTCTGGCTGCATCCTCTTAGCATCCACACTTTAGATATCTACAAGCATTGCTGAGATCCCCCCTTTAGTCTCCTCTTCTCCAGGCAAAAGAGACCCAGCTCTCTCAGCCTTTCCTCATAGAAGAGATGCTCCAGTCCCCTCAGCTCCCTTGTAGCCCCTCACTGGACTTTCATCACTAGTTCCCCGTCTTTCTTGAACTGGGGAAGGTAAAACATCTTTTCCTCTAGCTTGATCTTGATAATATTGAAGAATAGATGTTTGCAAGTTTTTCAAAATATTTGGTTCAGTTGTGCCATCATACAGGCCTGGAGGAATTGCTGATCCACAGCAGAGAATGGTGAGAAAATACACTGTGCCACAGATGCTGCTGGGTGACCCTGAACACTTTCAGGTATTTGGAAGCACAGTGCTCCCATGTTCATTCTTCCCAGTGTCTTGTAAAATACGTTAGCGTGGCAGTTTATGGCTTGGGCTATTTCCAGTCCTTTTAGGTTTGGGTGTTTTGGGAAATAAAGAAAGTAGAAGTGAGAAATTTGTTTTCCCAAATTACTGCTATTCTTGCTGACTTACACCTGGAAAACCAAACACATAATATATTTATGCTTGGCTATCTTCAACAAAATTTTGAGATTGTGCTCTTGGGAAATCTTACTTTAGGAGCCAAAGCCATGCTATATGGACTCTGTATCAAACTATGTGATGCTGCTTTTGTTAGGGATAATAAATACCGTTAATAAATTGCTTCAGGATGTTCTACAGAGCAAAACTATTTGCTAAAATTATTTTTTAATTTACAAAAGTTATTATAATATGATTGTCTCACAGAGTATTAATGGACAGAGAGAGGAGAAAATTAAAAAATTCCCTTTACATCTCCCTTTTCAGGCACAGAAAAATAGGGTATTTTATTTTGTGTTACACTTAGATATCTATCCTGAGTCAAACCAATGGTAGAAGTCTTTGTGTTTGTAATTATTATTTTGGTTTTGTTCCTTAAATTTTGCCCTAGCTGTTATACCACTCAAAGACAAACTTCTGAAAAGCAGATTTCCAAATCTCAGTGAGTATGAATATTTTGCTGAAGATGTGCGTATTATTATCAGAGTACAGTAGTCCTGTAACGGCAAACCAGTACTGCCACAAGCATGCGTATGTGGGCTATAAATTTGTGGTATGAATAGCTGATATTACTCTTTATTTTCTATCTATTAGCACATTAAGATCAGTGTCCTTTCAAAGGAAAAAATGGATTATATTTTTTTTAAAAAAGGTTTCACTATTTCAAGCTCCAGCCTTCAAATTCAGAATCTACCCAGGCCAGGTTCTGTTTAGGAAAAGTGGGTATGACCGCAGATATTTTTGTCAGTGCAGTTTGTTTGCAAACCTGGTGTGCTTGACACCCTTACCCTAAACTGTGCTTTGGCAAATTCAGTTGTTATGAAATGCTTAGCACTTAATGTTCTGTAAAAAAGACATAGTTTTGTTTAGCTTTATTTGTGCCTCAGTAGTTTTGGAGAAAACCTGTTAGGAATGGGGTTCTCTGGGCTTAAGCTAATAAGTTTGTTTTGCTAAATGAATTTGGCAGTTCTGAAATAAGATTTTTGTAATTCATTTTACATTACATTCCCAACTCATCGTACTGATTAATTGTATTGCCATTTTAAAGAATATACTTGTGCTGCCAGGTGAGGAGGGGAAACAGAACAAATTGATGTTCCATAACCTCTAAAACAGTCTTCCGACCCTACCAAGATAAAGTAGAGCTTTTTGCAGAGCTGGTGCCCAAGCTTGAACCAGATGTCAGCAGTTATTTTAATGTTAATGGGGTGGCAAACTTGATAGAACCGAGGAAATCAGAAAATGCAAACTCTTCCTGCTGTCCAGAATGTGTTTCAGTATTTCACATCATAATGATGTTGCTGTCCCGAATTTGTGAATTACAGATGTAGCGATAGTCTTAATTGTTTGAATCATTACGGTTTCGCAGTCAAACAAGTCTTTACCATGATTGACTGTTTTCCTATGAATTTAGAGATGCAATTAGATTAAGGGCTGTTCTGTGCTGTTTCAACTGAAGGTGAAGAGAGATAATTATGATATATTTGTCATTAATATGGCAGGAAAATTGTTATGAAAAGAGGATGAAGAGCCAGCATAGTAACAGGTTCATAACTTCTTTTTTAAGCAACATAAAAATCTTTTGTAATGAAGACCATATTTTCATAAGCTAGCTGCCTATGGTCTATGAGCTGTTCAACGTGATTACTGAGGCTTTTTAGCTGGAGTATCCTAGCTAAATCAGGATTTTGGGGTTTTTAAATACTATGAACACATTAGTGTTTTATGGTTTGAACTAATGAGGTAAAATATCAGGAGATTTCTTTGCAGAACATACATGAAAATTAAACAATAGAGAATTACCATTAGCTTAGGAAATCAATTCTGAAAGCATGTAAAGCTCAATGGCTTTAGTACTAGGTTGACATTAATATAAAATTTCAGATTTTTTTACTTCTACGGACTAAATAAGGCTGCATTCAGTGTCAAAATGTATCGATTAGGGATAGTTTTAGAACTGGTCAGCTTCTTTTGATAGGAATAAGTTTGAGGGGGTTTTGAGAAATTAATTTTAATGTCATTTTAAGAGGAACGTGGTGAATCATTTTGGCTTTCTTCTTTCATTACAGTGATTTGTTTTTAGGAAATAAAATAATACTTTTCAATGTGCATATTATAGTGAAATATAATGTTGACATGTATACAGTACATTATTATTCTATTTTATGATTTTGTGATGCTATCAAAGGCATGATCCTGACTCATAACTGTCTCCCTCAATCAGTGTGATACTATACTTCTAAGGTTTCAATAATTCAGATTCAGACACTCAGAAGTCTTATTCAGAGAGCACGAGTCATCTTAGAAGTCCCAGAATGTGCTTTAAATGAAAGGAAGAAGTCACAACAGACCAAGAGTAATGTTAAATATCTTATTATTTATGTGTTCCTCCAAAAGCTACCAAGAACTAAGGAGAAATGAAGCAGATGAATGAACATGGAATAAAGAAAAGTTAACTCAGGATAGATAAAAGCAGGGGAAAAGAGGAAGGTGGTCTGAAATGCTAAAAAAAGGAAATAAATAAATTATCCCCATCTGCCTGTAGCACTTATCTTTGTGTAATAATGCGAAATTCATCTTTTATGCTGAATCAATCTGAAAATAAGGGCATGAAAAGCAGATACAGTCAGCTGTACTCTTCTGAACTTCAAATAGGCTTGTATGCATACATACAGAAACATGCATGAATTTTATGTAAAGTTACAAACCTGTCCTTAATGTAGGAATAATGCAACATCTATCATTTTAGGCACATTTCAATTAAAATCACCTTTGTGTACCGAAGTACTGTTGGTAAGCAGAACTTAACATGAACACCAGCATACAGTTGTGTCAATAAGTGCTCTCTCTGGAGTTGCCAGTGTGTGAGTAGGAATTATTTTTTCACCATAAAAGCAACATTTGAACTAATCCTCAGTCTAGAATACAAATACTAGTTTTTAAGTGCACTTTCTTATTTAGTTCAATAAATTACTAGACAAACCTAAAAACTGTATTTGAAAGTATAAACTAACCAGCCTAGTTTTGGGTTCATTTTTGGTTTTGAGTTGTTTTTTTTTCCTGGAGTTCCAGTATATTTCTTCAAGTTGATAGCGACAAGCAATATCCATCTCTTTGTGCTTCTCACTTCTGAATTCTAAAACAGTGATAAGCAGAACTTTTAAAACTGTATTTTAGCAGTCATTTTGTGTATACCAGCCATATGTGTACTAAACCCATTAAGTTCATTCTGAAACTTCTTTTTTATAAAACCTTGAGGAAATGCAGCTGTTAAGAGTCATTCTATTAGTCCTAATAGAGAAAAGCCATGAAGTTTAACAGAGAGTTGTTTTGAGGGGTTTTTTTGCCTTGAACTTGATGTAAAGAAAATTGCTTAAAAAGTGTAATCCTGCTCCAAGTTGCTCTAACATGGATTTTGGCCTCTATGACGTGTCATTCATTTCTGTTTTCTTAATTTCACTTAGAATGCGTGTGTTTACACTGTCAGATTTGAAATTGGTGCTGCAGAATTGGTGCTTCCAAACAGTAGCTTCATATATATGATCAATTCTTCTTTGAATTGCCTGCTTGCTTGCTACACTGTTTCAGGAAAGAAGAGACTGAGGCATTTTCATTTCCATTACCAAAGGCTTATTATGTGTCTTCAACACTGAGCGAAAGATTGCATGGTAGACTTTGTATTATATCCACCAAACCCATTACCTGCTCTAGGTGATCCTGCTCTGTCTGTGTGGTTGGACTAGATGATCTCCAGAGGTCCCTTCCAACACTTGGAGATTCTGTGATTTCTGACTCCCCACACTGAAGCACTAAGATGCTTTGGTTTGATGTCATTCACTGGTGATAGAATTGAATAATATATCCACACACAGTAGAAGCAAATAGTATTTTTAAAAATTATATAATGAATACCGCTGCAACTGAGAAAAATTCTGTACCCCAGGTAAAGTATAGCTATCACACTATATAGCCTATTTGAAATCTGTAACTCTTTACAACAAGTAGATATAAATTAATCTTGTATCATAGTGGAATTCATATTGAACCATTATTTATACATACATAGAAGAAAATAAAATTTCCTGGAGTAATATTATTTCAGTCAGTTATCAACAAATTAATAAGGATTATTAGCTCTTTTAGAATATAGATTCTTAGAATCACAGACCAGTTTGGTTTGGAAGGGACCTCAAAGACCATCTAGTTTCAACCCTCCACCATGAGCAAGGACACCTTCCCATAGCCCAGGTTGCCCAAAGCCTCATCCAGCCTGGCCTTGAACGCTGCCAGGGAGAGGGCAGACACAGCTTCTCTGAGCAGCCTGTGCCAGGGCCTCACCACCTGCACAGGGAAGAATTTCTTCTCTATATCTAATCTAAACCTGACTTCTTTTAGTTTAAACCCATTACCTCTTCTCCTATCACTCTCTATCTTTATTGTAGTTCCGTTTCAGGTACTGTGAGGCTGCAATAAGGTCTCCCTGGACCCTTCTCTCCTCTCCAGGCTGAATAAACCCATTTCACTCAGCCTGTCTTCATAGAAGAGGTGCCCCAGCCCTCTGATCATCTTTATAACCCTCCTCTGGATATCAAAACTTCTATCAAAATAATTTCAATTTATTACTGTTTCCATTTTGATTTTTTTTTCATTTGATAGTACAAATCTATTTGCTTCATTTATATTTATTTCCATGTAGCAGAGCTGATAGAATGTTCTGAGTTGACAAGACAATATCAATTGATTTCCAGGAGAAGAATAAAGTCTAAATTATTTTTACACTTCTAGTCTTTGAATATGGAACTAAATATTAAGTAACATCTACTTAGAGAGGGGACTAAAAGTTATAGAAGAATTAAACCTTTCATATGCTGTTTCTGAAGTGTAGCTGAGCATACAAATATGAAAGTGGATAAAAATTCAGGCTCTTTGAATAGCAAGAGCTTTCTCACTAAAATAGGAGATTTGAAAATTGCCATAGCAACAGTGATGTTTCAAAACCACTGTATACTTTCACTATTATACTTTCATTTCAATACATTTTTCTTAAGAGTGTGCATTTCCTGGAATTTGTAATGTTGGAGGTGTGTCATACATGTTTGCTGGCTCTAGCGTCTCTGAAGAAAAATATTTAGCTAGAAGGAATTGATGAAAAGCCATAAAATGGCAATTCTAAGATGCTCAGAGGCAGCACGTGTCTGAATTAAAACGGTGGTAATGCAGAAGAGAAAAAGCAGAGTAGGATTTTTAGTACAAGTACCCTAATTATCTGATTTTAAATTATTTAATATAGTTAACATGTTGGGGTATACCTTTTCCGATTCATTGGAAGCAAAAGGAAATCACTTTTGGCAATTAGTAATCATTTGGAGTTAAAACAGAGGGTTTTGCCATTTAATCATCTAATTTATTTAGCATCAAAGGATCACTGACACTTGGCATATTTTGAGGATATTCTTCACATAAGGACAAGCTATTTTGGCTTGCCTGTCCTATATAGTATAAATAAATGAGTTTTCATATGCATTTTTTCTTTGCTCCAATAAACATTTTCCAAGTATATTCTTTACAATTTTGCCCTCAGTCACATTTTTCTATTCCTTCCTTTGGACTAGCAAGGCTGCTGTTGCAAGATTATTGTTATATCCGTTCTTCCAGGAAGCTAACTTAGCTGAAGTCTCGGCAAAGAATATAAGACATTTAACTAGAGCATCCTAAACTGGAATCTTGGGAGTGGAATGCTAGTCAGGATAAAAGGGGAAGCAAAGACCATCCCTTTTGATGGCTGGTAGACTGGTTCAAGTGGTTTATGAAATGACATTTATGAAAAAGAAAGATATGTCAGAATTTTGATCACCTCTTATATTTACAGTTCTTTGATCTAGAATTAGCATATCTTCTACTAAGTAAGCATTTGTTTAATTTTTGGCCTTTCTTTTAAAGGATTTAGTTTGGTGGTTCTGTTCCACCTCTTCTGTAGTCCTCTTTTCATACTGCTGCGGCATCTAAAGTGCAGGAAAAAGTTACACACTTATACAAAAAAAACATTTATAAGACCTAAATACTGTCTGAAGTGTATTTATCCTAAACAGCAACTAGAACCCGCTCTGTTGTCCACTGAGAATTCTTGTTCTGTAGCCATAAAAATAGGTTTCTTTTTTTGAAATGTGTTTTCTATTCTGAGATCTGCTGGATCTCAGCTGTTTGCTAGTGAGGATTCGCAGGTATTAGATGTTCTTTTTGCTAAAGGCTATGGCTTTCAGGCTCATGCTTTTCTGAGTATATATTCCACATAGACTTGGTATACAGCTTGTCTGAAATAATGTGTTTGCTTCCTCATTCAGAGCATGAGCTACCTTGAGTTAGGTTTACGATCAGAAGCCAAGTCTTATTTTTTGGGAGGTGAAAATATTTCTAGTCTATACAGACTGCCTGCTTCCTGTAAAAGACACAATAATGTTAAGGAAAACTGAGAAGCGTGGAAGGAAAGCATTTGTTAATTGAGTAGTTTATGTATATTTTCACTGAGGGCATTTCATGAGCTCCAAGTAAAAGGGGTGCAGTCAATGCCTTGTCAAACCAGAAACTGTTTAGACATCAAACCAGAAGTGAACTAAATTAAATCAAGTCCCCAATACGGCAAAGTCCTTTTTCCTTCTAAAAGAAAAGTCACTGGCTACACATGAATGCACGTACTTCTGCATGTGCTCACACTGACAATGTTGTTGTGATTTAACCCCAGTCATCACACAGCCCCACACTCCATCTGCCTTCCCCCAGTCCACCCTCTCCCCTGCCCCTGTGGGATGGCAAAGAGAATTGGAAGGGCAAAAGTGAGAAAACTCATGTGTTAAGATAAAGGAAGTTTAATAGGTAAAACAGAGCCGCACACACAAGGAAATCAAATGAAGGAATTTGTTCCTCACTCCCAGTGGTCAAGCAAGGGGTTCAACCATCCCCAAGAGAGCAAACATATTCCACTTCTTCCTTGGTCTTCCTCCAGCTTTATGTGCCAGGCATGATGTCATATGGTACAGGATATCCCTTTGGTCAGCTGGGGTCAGCTGTCCTGGCTGTGTCCCCTCCCAACTCCTCGTGCACCCCCAGATTGCTTGCTGGTGGGGTGGGCTGAGAGGCGGAAAAGGCCTTGGCTCTGTGTGAGCACTGCTCAGTGGCAACAAGAACATCTCTGTATCAGCACTGTTTTCGGCACAAATCTGAAACAGAGCCCCATGTCAGCTATTATGAAGAAAATAAATTCTATCGCAGACAAAACTAGCACAAGCTTAGTAAAAGCAACTGAAAAGATATGAAAGAGAATTGAAAAATTGTTATAAAAGATACTAATGTAAAACATGTTCATTCTAGCTGTGTCACATGAGATAGTGGAGGTAAGTCTCATTATTTGCACAGCTCCTGATTTCATTATTCTCCTCTTTGCATATCACAGAAGCATTGCAGCTGTTGTGGAGTTGCAGGTATGTCTAATTAATAACAAAACACAGTGCCAGACTTCCACTGTGGCATTGGTTATAGGATCCTGCCACTGTTTGTGCTCTGGGCAGTTACTGTAGTTGGTGCCAAGTATCAGGGCATCGATGTGCCTCTGATGGTGTTTGGAAAGGTCTAGCCTGTTTCAATTTATGAACACGAACCATTGCCACTTACAAATGACTTGCCAGTTGCTGCTCTTCTGTGATAGAAAGCTGCTGTGGAGCTGTGTTTGTTCAATTGACCCGAGACTACTTGGGTCACTCCTGGTTTTCGAGCGGATTTAAAAGTTTTGTTTGGTTGTATCTGTAAGTGATGCACCATATGCTTTGCCATCTGTTGTTTGTATGCCTGGTGCTTATTTTACAGAAATACATAAGGCATTTAGAATAAAGGCACTTCCATTAAAAATTGCACGTTACTCCTGATTTTTCAAGCATACCTTGATAGGTAGAGCTAAGCTAAGTTTCAGTGCACTTCCTTGAACTTTTGTTTGAGATTGTTGTGATTACAGCAATCTCAGTGGTTAGAAGAAAAGCAAGCAGTAGCAGATGGCTTAGAAATCAGACTTTAGTTTCCATGAGTGTCAATCTTTACTGTCTTTGTCTAGAATCAAAGCACGTATTTGAAAGAACTCTAAAAATGGCTCTAAAACATCTAAAATCCTCTCTGTTAATGTATCCCTTTTTTCTCTTTAATCAGGGAAGAAATCTAATGAGCTAATAGAAAGTGTTTTCTTGGCATCAGCTGGAAGCTGAATTTTGTCAAGGATAATGATGTTAACTTTGGTAAAGCATTTTAGAGGTATGACTTTCACTATAAATGTGAATTTGTGAGTTTCTGAAGAATGAACAGGCAGTATAGAACCTTACACTACCCTATGAAAAATGTGTTGGTTATGCCATTAGTTCTGTTATATCTCAGAATACACTGGTTAGCAAAGCTGTGAGGGGAACGAGTAAAACCAGAATACCCGTTAGCAGGCTCCCTCCCCTTACCTAACCCTGGAAGGATCCAAATCTCATGTGATTTAGCCTCAAGATTTGATCAAAGCCAGAATTTCTGATTCACAAATAAAACTTTCAATTTGGTGTTAGCCTGAATCAGGACAGAATGAAGAATCATGTAAACTATCCTGAAACTAGGCATGCTCTGGAATTTATCAATTTTTCTACTTTTTTCAAAATCCTTAGTAGTCAACAGGAACCTCCTGGAGGATGGCGACCACAACTTTCAGAACTTTCAATTCTAGAAGCAGCCCACCAACCTTCAGTTGTATTGTTTGTCCTTACTCTGAGGTGACCTGGAAGTAGCAGGCACCTAAGGAGTGCCGTCCTAGAGGACCTGCAGTTCCTAGAAAGACAGGGGTTGTGTTTGTGTGCAGTTTGCTAGCAACCTAGGCAGGGCTCCATCGAAAACTTATCTTGAAACTGGCAAAAGTTCACTGAGCCTGAGTCATTTCTAGAAAGTATTTCTGGCAGTGTGAGCTGGGGAATGCAGATGAAAAAGCCAGGCTACAGAAGAATTTTTGATCATAAAACACTCTTTGCATTTCTAAGCAGGCTATTTTGTTTTCTCTTTCATTTGAATGTGACAAGTAAAACAGTGTCTGTTAATCAAGTAACATTTCTTAATCAGGTAAGTGTGTGTGTACATATACGTATGTAGGCATCTTGATTCAGTAAGAAGGATCGAATGGTTGCTGACTGATGCCAAGTAAAACAGATCTGAGCATTACATTAGTGACACACTCATGGATTGAAGGCTGGACAGGCTGCATAAGACAGAGAATTTCAAAGATATTGTAGGAACATTTAAAGAATATTGAAATACTTTAAATTCAATTCTTTAAATTTAAACATTTAAAGAACATTTAAATTAAAGGCCCATCTGCCATCCATCCCCAGACTGCTGGATGCTCAAGTCCGGAGTATTAATATCATCACTGATGTTAGATTTCAAAAGGCTGAGGGCACTTAATTATTTCTAGTTATTTGCTCTCTAGTTAAACTTCTAACAAACACTTTAAGATGCAGTCAGTTGAAATATGAAATATATGGGGTTTAGAATTATTTTTTAGATTTATGTTAAATATTTGGATTAAAGCTGTTTCAAAGGTTTCTCATTACATGCTGCATCATCAGAAGAAAGCTCTTAAAATATATACTGTTGTGATCAGAAGTTGCCTTGCTTTCCCTAAATATGCCAGCATGTGCAAGATATGCTTTGAAATTAATAATATTGAAAAACAACTCAGCAGTTGTATTTGCTTTATTTAATTCCTGCTGAGATGATTATGCTTCTATTAGCTGTGCAATTATATTGCACAACTCACTTGAAGTATCTCAAGCTGTAGCTTTTTTTGATTCTGACTATTTTAGCACTTCACGGAAAACTTCAAAGGTTGAAAAACTGTGAATAGATCTCTGCAAACAATTTATATTTCTTATTTTGAAATACTTTGGCTAAGTTCTGTCTGATTTACTACTAACGAGTGTTATGTTGTGTTTAAATAAGGTATTTTTTTCTGTGAAGAAATGCATGCAGACAAATACAACACTATGGGGTTTAAAATGTGGAAATAGTCTTGTGGCAATTTAAGATTTCTCTACATTACTATATGAAACTTTATTTTGAATAAATATTCCAAGTTTACATGCATTTAGATTTGGATGTATAAAGAAATTGTGTGTAGAAGTGAGAGGCTAAAAAAGGTGACATTTGAGAAATGAATGCATTGAAGTGGAGGTTGGAAGACCTTCTCTTTAAGACTCATTCAAAGCAGGGAAAATTTATGGAAAGTTGGTATTAAGGATTTGGTGTGTATTGCCACAGCAAGACAAGATTCTTATTGATTCATTATCAAAGTACTAAACTACTTGGATACTGTTTTGGGATTTCTGTTAATTTCAATTTATGTTCCACAAGGAACTGCTTGCTGGCTAAAGTCCAGTGTAGGACTGCAAGGATGCTGAGGGGACTGGAGCATCTCTGCTGTGAGAAAAGGCTGAGAGAGCTGGGACTGGTTTTGCCTGGAGAAAGGCAGACTAAGGGGGGGATCTTATCAATGCTTATTGATATCTAAAGTGTGTGTGCCAAGAGTTCAGGGCCAGACTCTTCTCAGTAGTGCCCAGTTACAGGACAAGGGGCAACAGGCAGAAACTGGAATGCAGCAAGTTCCACCTGAATATGAGGAAAACCAACTTCACTGAGGGTGACAGAACACTGGGACAGGCTGCTCACAAGGGCTGTGGAGTCTCCTTCTCTGGAGATATTAAAAAATCTTCCTGGACATGGTCCTGTGCAACATGCTTCCTGAGATCCTGCTTTGGGGGGTTGGACTAGATCATCTCCAGAGATGATTTTCCAACTTCTACCATTTTTTGATTCTGTATTTCTATGAATACTTGTTTGGAGGAGGGCACACAACATGTGTCATTAAATTAGCCTGTACTATAGAAACATTACAGCCTTCTAACAAAAATATGTGGTGAGTTTTTTTACCCCTCCTGTGAGTATCTTTTTGTTCATTTTATTCAAGACTGGATAAAATAGGTGAGTCCAAGCAAGAGGAAAAAAAATAAAGTACTTACATTTCTGAGAGACAGAAAGTAATACTTTAGGACAGATTTTAAAAAATAGTATTAATATGAAAAAAACCCTCTATTATAAAGTTGTCAGAATGGCTTTTAAAAACTAAGTGTAGGATGATTTTACTGCTCCATTAGAAGTGGCTATATTTCCTGTTTCTGAACTCTTTGTAGTGAGAAAGGATTTTGATGAAGGCATTTGTTTGCTCCATATTATATATTCATATGATCATAGACAGAGTTAATACCCAAACAGAATCAATTAACAAATAAACTATCTTAAGGCGTATTTTTATCATGCTGTTAAAAATAGTGTTTTAGCCGGGTTCAACCATGTGAAGGGTACGTCTGTCTTGTTTAGTGAATTCCATGTACTTCTGCCAACACACCTTGCAACTTTTATTTTGAACAAGTCTCTCAACTGTGTGTGGTATGCTATCAGGAGCTGTCAGAACTAAGTGGCTTTAAACAAATGGTACCGTAGGAATCGGGCTATTATATGTAATGGAGGATTTCTAGTGTGCAGTTCACATGCATTTTCAGAAATTCCTAGACCTTTCACGCATGAGCAGAGTCAACTCAGTCCTACGTTTCCTTGCTGCATCAGACTCACTGTTCACATACTTGGTGGTTATGCAGCACAGGTTATGCACGATTTCTGTCTGAGCTGCCCCTGATAGAAGCACTTAGACAAGCATGCTGCACTGCATCCTATTATATATGGTGACACTGCACATTTAATCAAGACTAAGGTGATCTATTCCTGCAAGATCATGGACAAGAGAAGTGGTATTCTGACATTTACAGGGATAGATTTCACAGTGGAGATGGAGAACACATTGAAGAAAAGTCATTGTGAGCTGAAATAAACCAACATACTGACTTTGAGCAATGTTTTCTTGAGACTAGAAAAGTTTCTGGAAGATTCAGGCTTGCTTGAAATTTTCAGGTGACTGTTGTGGGCCTGGAATATACCAGATTTATTTAAAAGGAGAATAGTCCAAATGGAAATGTGGTTATAGCACAGTCAGGAGCAAAACGTGCAGAAATTTCTGCTGGAAGTGACAACTTTAATGAGATTATGAAGCCAACAGCATGGATTTTATTTTTTGTAGACCCATAACAACACACTTGTGCGTTTTCTGTCTTCCCTTGTTGGCTGGGATTGGGAGACATTTTGGTTGGTTGGGTTATTTTAAAGATGGTATAGTATGTGTGTGCTGGGAAAACTTGTGGGTTCTTGGCTTTGCTTCCACTTCAAGGTATAAAGAAACTACTACCATCGAAGGGCTCCTGGGGGCACTATGATGGTTTAGGATCCCTGTTGAACCATCCCTCAGGGTATATGCTTCTACGTAGTATAAACCCGGATGCGGGCTTTGAAACACCTCAAGGAGGATATGGAAGGGGAATCTGTACTGCAAGAGGCTGGACTTCTGAATGACATCTATCTGTGTATTGAAGACATATGTGGAAGCCAGGGGATTAATCTAATCAAAATCAGCTATATTCTAATGTTAAGACTGTGGTGGGTTATGACAGTAGACATTGTTTCCATGTGTGGGAAAATTTTACTGTTACATCACACAGAGGACTGGGGGAAAGCAAAACAAATAATCTCAAATTTTATATAAGAAGTGTATAATGAAACTAAGAGATGAAAAAAATAGAAGGCAAAGCCCAAGCTGACATGAGTAGTTGTCTGTGTTGAGTCTTGATATGGAAAAGTGAGGACAACTAATCTGTGTCTAACATCTGAATAATGATCAGGACTACGAATATAATGGCAGAGTACTTTGACACATTGCAGGCAGAAGAATCAAGTAAAATATACCAAATACTCCTTTTGCAGTGTGTGCCATGTTTTTAAATTAGCCAAGTTATGAGTTAGCTAGAGGAAGGAAAGTAAAGAAAATATTTTATGATGCTATATACAGAAGACTTTATTGATAAATCTTATACCAATGTATTTAGTTGCTTCTAACATGCAATTTTGAAGTTGCTAGAGTATAACTTATTGCTGACAGTGAAAAGGAACTCTAATATAAGAAAACATTTTGCAAATCAGTTAAAAGTAACTTAACTTTAAACATTTCTTAATAAAGGATGCTCAGGATTAGGTCCAGGATAGCTGACAGAGCTTTATTTGAAAATAATTAAAATATTTGAACAAAATTTGTGAAAAAAAAAAATAACATAGGGACATACACAAGTCTATTTGAGAAAGAAATTAAATAAACCAAAACTCTGTCATGTAATTCAGGAACACATCATGCTGGCCAGTTAGAAAGCTTTCTTCTCCCAGCTGTACATAGCTTTCTTAAATTTCTTTCTGCACACATATTTTAAAAACTGTACTTCCTAAAAGTCAATGTTCTTGTTACTCTTTTATCCTGTCAGGTATGGTGCATGAAACTATATGGAGTTTTTGTTTAGCATAAGTAAATAAATTTTTCAAATGGTCTTCAGGACAGATTGCTAAGATTCAGCATCAACACTAAACGTTCTTCTGAACATTTTAATTGCGTTTAAAATAAATCTTGCATTTCCAATAAGTTGCCAAATACTGCAGGGAAGGAGAAGTACAAAAGCAAATCTAAGATGAAAATTGAAGCCAGTACATGTCAGTAACTAAAAAAGGCAGTTGGTTGCCTTGTTCCCTTCCCATGCTGTGCAGAGTTCTCAGTCCATCATACCACCTCTTTTTTTCATCATACATTTGCAGTTTCTCATCACTGCTTCATAGAAGTTCTATATATGTCTCTCTACCTACACATAGAGATAGAGGTTTCATTCTTTGTGGCTGTTGGAAGAGCATGTAAAGCTACCAGGCCAAAGATCTACAAAGATGAAGTGTCATGTAAGCCATTATTTCTTTACAACCATAGCCATATAAAGCTAAACTTGCCTTAGGCAATGAAGTAAACTAGGTAATTTCAGTGCTGACCTCCAGTTGTTGTCTGCAATCTCTACTACTCTGTGGTGTAATGATCTTTGAATTCACAAATCACTTACTGGTTCCTTTTGTTTTAGACGCATTTAGTCTTATCTTGTGTGCAGTTCCTTTTCTCTGTTAATGGCAAACCTCAAAGACTAATAACAAATGCAGTTTCTCCTAACTGCCTTCTGTCTTGACCTATTCGGAATATAATATGCTGAATTGATTTTCTATTTTCCTAATTCTTTTTTCAATCCCATCCCCAAAGGGACACTAAGAGAAAGAAAAATTAATTTCTGCCACATTACTTTAGTAAGTGTGTATGTAACTGCTCTTGACTGAGAGTAGAACCAAACAGGAGTAAACAAAATTGTCTGAGTAAGTGTGTATAGAAATAGAGGATTAAGAATGTTAGGCTTTTAAAAGATCAAACTTGACAAGACAAACGTGGTTATGTGACAGCTGCAGAATTTGTAATTAAAAAGAACAAGCAAGTATCCTATTCCCTGAGACAGAACATGTATTGCTGTTTGATTAAAACCGGCTTGTAGACTTTATACATCATTCAATCTTTGCCACTTTGTATAGTAAGGTCCAAAGAGAAATAGCTGCCCACTGAAGTTTGAAGAGTGAAGCAAGAAGATGGAAGGAAAGTTGTTTGCAGTGAAATAGAGGTCAATAGGAGCAAAATGGTTATATCATGAAGAAAAAATAAAAGTTAAATATCAGGAAAAAATACCAGTCACGGTCTTACAAAGCTGTAAATGAATCTTTCTATAAAGGTGATGATCGTTTGCATGTAACACAGATTTATTCTGGCAGGTTTATGCTGTGATGTGGCATCACAAGATTTATCTATTTTGGTTTTTGTTTTTATCTCTGTCTCTTCCTGTCTTGTGCAGTTTTAGTGGTGTGCTGAGCTGTGGGCTATATTGTCCAAAGGAGATCATCAGTCTGTTTCAGTGTTATGTTTTATTTCTTTCTCCTTTGAGTTTTAAACTACCTTTCTTCTTCACTTCTGTAGATAGATTTTTCTTCAGAACCCTTTTTATTTTCCTGCCTTCAGATGTGCATAGCACTCTTGCCTAATTTACCTTCTGTGACATTCACTGTTTTCTCTGTCATATAGATGACTAATATCAGCACAGGTGTCTTTGACAAGCTGTTGGACATTGTGGCTTAAGACATGGCTTTTACCAGTTGCATATTGTTTCTTTCAGATTCTTATGTAAGGGTTTGTGCCTAATTGATTTGGAAAGACAAAAATTCATAAGGTACACAGCAAATATTTTTCTAAAATCAATTTCAGCACTTTTTTTGTTGTTGTTGATTACAGTTGTTTACAAAGGAGGTAGTGAGCTTGCCCTGCCAAAGAGGATTTTTGGTGTGTTTCTGACGGTTAAAGAGGAGAAAAACAGAAGCCGGTAGTTCAGAGGATACAGTTGCAATGGGAGTAGATAATTCCATCTCCTTCTTTAGTAGGATATAGCCCTGTATCTCCACCATATTTTTTAAGCAAAAAGCTTATGACTGGTGTAAATTTTATAGATATAGTGTAAGAGCTATAACAATTTAAACCATCTTCATTATCTGCTCAAAGTGATTCTCAAACTGTGAGTACCCAACTAGCACCCAACTGCCTTCCATTCTGAGTTACACACTACCTTTGTTTCCTATTTTAAAAAATATTTTCATTTCAAGGTGTTTCATAATGCTTATGTGGGAGTAATCTTTTTATTTTATATTTGTGTCGTGGTTTCACCCGGCTGAGGGCCAAGATCCACGCAGCTGCCTGCTCCTTTAAGGAAAAGGGCAGGTTAAAGGGAAGGGGAAGGGGGGTGAGAAGTAAGGGAAGGGAAAAGGAAGAGAAAGGGGCAAATAACCCCAAAATCAAGAAATTAAGAGGCCCGTGGGTTGGGATAAGGATAGTTTACTAAGATAACAGAAAGATACAATGTAACAATACTAACAGGACTTCAAAGCAAAATATATGAAGCTGTTGATACACAATGCAGTTTCTCACCAAACCACACAACTCAGGCCGTGCCAACCAGAGCCGTCCCAGAACCCGACCGTCCCCCAAGAACCGCGCATCCCGGAGCCGCCCTAGGCCTTCCTCCCGTCAGCCCCCCGATATCCTGGGCAGGACGTAACTGGCGTGGAATACTCTCTTTGGTCAGTTCGGTCACCTGTCCTGGCTTTGCCCCTCCTTTCTCATGAAGAGCTGAGAAAGTCCTTGACTGTCTGACAGCAACTAGAAACATCAGGGTGTTATCAGCATTACTCCCATTTTACTCTCAAACACAGCATTCATCTGCTGTTACAAATGAAATTAACTCCATCCTGACCAAAACCAGGACAATTTGTTACTGGGGAAACATGAAAGAATGGATTCATGCACATATGCAGTCTCTGTGTTTCCACGTGCATGTGTCTGTATTAAATAGGAAGAATGATGATGGGATGAAGATCAGTTTGTCTGATAACTAGTGACACAGATCAATTACCTCTCCTGACACATATTTTTTTTTCCTCAGACTTCTCACTTTGTGTGAAGTCTTTTGGAAAGGTTACCAAATTTCAGATGCCTAAAATCTAGCTGTCATTGCTGGAACAAAGTCATGTAGCTGCCTCTATGAATGAAAGAGAAGCAGACAGTTACAGGGCACACCTCAAGTACAATGTGCTAGAAAAACCTCTTTCTCTCCAGCCTGGAACATCAATTATTAATTTGGCCGTAAATGTCTAAAGTTTGGTTAAATAAATCCTTCCTTTAATGTCTTGATCATCTGTTAAATAGAATCAATAGTAGCTTGATTACATATAAAGGCAAAACACCATGTTAGTGTGTTAACAGACTAGCCAGAGGGTTTCAGATTTACATAGTCTTGGCGGAAAGCTGAAAAAAATTTTTAAAAATATTGTAAGTTAATAGCATTTTGGAAAAGAAAATTGTTTTTAACTTTGCTTTAAAATAAAACCTCACAAAGCCAAAATTTTAAATAGCAAAATAACCAATGCAGTTTATATCGCAGAGAGTGAGTCAAAGTCACTTAGGGAGTGGACAGCAGTCTGGCATGATCTAGGGAATAGTAATTTAAGATGATTGCTGATTTTTAGTTTCCTCAGGTGCTTGCCTTCATATTCCACTTTTTTATGTTACAAGTGACTTTTTCTTTCCTCTGAGTCCACTCTAATATGCCCTCCATCTATTTATTTGTTC
Organism: Gallinula chloropus; assembly: GCF_964237585.1. Taxonomy (NCBI): domain Eukaryota; kingdom Metazoa; phylum Chordata; class Aves; order Gruiformes; family Rallidae; genus Gallinula; species Gallinula chloropus. Next base: position 125,154,204 of record NC_140085.1, read on the forward strand.
AAATATTTTTTTTTCCTAGTTTAATGATGAAGCTTGAGGTGCTTAAGTGAAGGTGGCATCTTCAAAGTGTTCTGACCATGACTTTGAGCAAAGTCATCTCAAGGAATTTCTCTTCACTAGTACTTGCAATTTACTTTTTTCACAGTAGAATAGAATGGGACCAGTTTCTTCTTCATCTCTAGTGTGTATCTTACCACAAGAAAATAAACTCGTAGTTTTTATGCCTGTTTCATTGGGTACAAAAGCATAGGAAGTTGCAACAGAAAGTGTTGAAAAATAAGACTGTGAGAAAAGTTACCAAGAAATGGGCAGGAATAGCTTGAAAATAATAAGATCCTTTTCAGAATTCCTACTTGAAAATACAGAGAGTTACTTAAGCTTGGTGGAAAAAAGCCACTGTTACGAGAATGATGAATGGACTCTACCTATCTCAGAACCTAGGCTTAAGAACTGGTTAAGGTAGAAATTATTTTCTGTCTTGGTTATATTTCCTTAGAAAATCAATAGAAAAATCACTGAGCCAATAAACTTGAGGGCATTCTCACATCAGTGTATCAGAAAACAACCATTCTTAGCTCTGCTTGAATCTTTCTGAAGGGAATTTTCCTTTTTTTAGTGAGACAGAGATGGCCAAACTTCTCATCATGAGCAGCTGCCTGAAGGCATACTGGTGAAATGAAAATGTTATTTGTCTGATGTAACATCTTCAATGGTATTCACTGTCCTTTTTTATAAATTCCAGAAAATTTTTATTAATAACTAGATGATGCTGTGCACCCAACACAACTGCATGTTGCTGGTCTCAGTCCTAAAATATTTTGAGTTCAGGTCTCTGTTACATGGAGATGTAAATTCAGGAACAACTTGCTTTTAATGGGTCATTTTAACACTTTTTCAGACACAGGTGAAAGTCTTACTTGTGAAACAAATCAATCTGTCTCCTGCTGTTTGTTGGGATTGTATAAGACAAAAAGTTGTAAAAATTGAGCAGTTCTAAAACATTCTTTTATTAACCACAATTTGTGATAATGTAACAGAGGGTTTGGGGTTTTTTGTCCCAGATTATTATGAAAGGAAATCTGAACCATGTTGCTTCTCCATGTCTGTCATCCATAAAATGCTCCTATCTCTTTCTGAGTGGGTTCTTCAAGTGTTACTCCAAGTGAAACTAGGAGAAAAACAGCTTCCAGATTTCAAGTCCCACAAAATACTCAATTAAAAAGAACTAAATGTTGCATATCAAGAAATCTTCCCCTCTCTTTTTTTTCTTTTCTTTTTTTGCTGTATCGTAGCAATCAATAATAACTTCAGACAGCTTCATTTAAATGTCAGCTTGTAAAAAAGGTAGTAATAATTTTCATTAATTGTTTTAACAGAATGCTATTTCAACCTAGGTTTTCTACATATTGACATTGGCTTTCTAGCTGTAAGGGTATTCTATCCCCTTTTTAGAGAAAAAGTAGAAAAAACACACCTTAAGTTTATTAAAATTCAAAGGAAATTCCAAAAGTGTGGCTTTTTCATAAAACGAAATTTCTGTTTTCTTACCACCAGTTGCAGCAATGGTTCTAATATTGTAACTGCAGTATTCTGATTACTGTATATATTTCCATGTGACTTACAGAGGATGCGGTCATATTAAAATATTGACATTAATTTTAAATTCATGGAAAAAATGATATTTACTCAATCTCTTCTTTTTAAAGAAAGATGAAATGCAAAGTCTGGGAACACAAAACATCTGAAATACATGTAGAGTAGTCCATAGTCTTCATTGTCTCTGAGACAACCTGCTGTCTCACTTTGAGACAGTCTGCTATGGATTTTGTAGAAGTTTACATTTTAAAGGAATTGGACCCAAGAGTTTTTGGGGTTACCAGGCAGAAAGGAGATCTCTTTAGTTTACAGCTGGTGTTGCCCTGCAGGAGACCTGAAGGATGATTTACACAGAACCTGATGGTGTTTTCCAGCCTGCAGCTGCCACATTCATGAAGAACTGTCTTGGTTTAAACCCAGCCATCAACTAAGCACCACATAGCATCCTGCTCACTCCACCACAGTGGGATGGGAAAGAGAATCAGAAAGGCAAAAGTGAGAAAAGTTGTGGGTTGAGACAAAGCCAGTTTCATAAGTAAAGCCAAAGCAGGGCATACAAGCAAAGCAACCAAGGAATTTGTTCCCCACTCCTCATGGTCAGGCAGGGGTTCCACCATCACCAGGAGCACAGGGCGCCAGCACGCCTAATGGTGACTTGGGAAGACAAACACCATCACTTCAAACATGTCCCGCCTCTTCCTTGGTCTTCCTCCAGCTTTATATGTTGAACATAACATCATATGGTCCAGGATATCCCTTTGGTCAGCTGGGGTCAGCTGTCCTGACTGTGTCCTCTCCCAGCTCCTTGTGAACCCCCAGCCTGCTCGTTGGTGGGGTGGGCTGAGTGTCAGAAAAGGCCTTGGATCTGTGTGAGTACTGCTCAGCATCCCTAAATTATCAGCACCCTATCCCAGCCAAAACCAACGCAAGAGCTCGTGTTTTGGAGTTAGTATAAAGGCACAATAAGACACATTGCCATAGGCAGTGAGAGTACCGCTTCTCTTCCAAAGCATGGCCATTGTGTAGGGGCAGTTTGTTGGACTTAACCTGAGGGCCTGATATGAGCAGCAGGGAAAGCCAGTGCATCCAGTCCAAATGATTCAAGTTTCACAGAGGAACCCTCTTTTCGCTACAGAATTTTGGCTTGACTCTGCAGTACCCATTAAATGTTTTTCTTCCTGCTCTTACATCCTTTTGAGTAGGCTCTTAATCATTCTGATGTAGCAACAGGGATTAAAGCACCATTGCTTGATAGAAAACTAAGCTAGGACAGTGGTTACTTTTCTGTCCCTGAATTTGGGGTGGTGCTCTGTTTGGGTGTTGGGGATTGATGGCTATTTTTGGTAAATTAGTGCAGGCTGGGATTCAGCACTCACATCCCATCTGCATGCAGCTTGGTGTTGTGCTGAAAGAGTGTGTGTGTTTGATTTTTGGAATTAACTGTGACAGCAAGATCATTTTGACTGATGGCTTCCTTAGCACGCATATAGGTATATTTGAAAGATGATGGTGATATTCTATTTTCTCTGCATCATACTTTGCTTAGGGAAGAGAATTTCCCTCCCTCAACTGCTACTTTGATTTTTTTAAAATCAAATATGCGAATTTATAAATTGTGAAGTTATTTGTTGTGGGTTTTTTTATTTTTCATTTCCTTTAATCTAGAATAAATTCTGCATGCCAAGCATGTCCTCTGGCAAGTAAATGAAAGTAAAAAGAGGAAATATAGAATGTTTACCATTAATTCCTTTTTCATCAGCCTCTGAAGTTTCTTCCCACAGACTACTTTATTTCATTTTGTTTCTTATAACACCACATCCTCTCGAGACATCATTTAAGCGGCAGCTCATGCCTGTCCTCAGCTGTGTGTGCCCGCAGCAAACAGACGCAATTGCTGAGTAACGGGCATCAGAACTTTGAATGCCATTGTTTGGGTTTTAGGCTTTCAGCAAGATTGCAAAGGGAATGCAGCGATCCGTTGGGAAACTGAGCATCAGTATTTCATTTAGTGGTACAGTTAGGTCAGGAAGCTCTGTGTGTGCAAGGGTATTTATTTCTGAAAACTTTGTGGAGTTGAGAGAGATTAATAAATTTTCTCTATTAGCAAGTCAAATGCTTGAGAGCAAGTCAAATGCTGAGAGCATTTGACTACAGTCTGAGATGGTTTGGCTACAGCGAGTCAGAGCTGCTTGAAGAAGACAGACAAATTCTCAGAATTAAATTTTAGATTGATTTCTTTTAAAAAAAATTTTTTTTGAAAACCATTTCGGTAAAGGAGGTGAGATAAATAAGAGAGCTGCTTTTATCAGGAAGTTTTAGAGATTTTTCTATCTATTGGCTAGCTTATTCTCTTTTATTGATTCGGTCAGTCATCAAGCGTTCTCTCATTTAGGAGTGAAAGCAAGCTTTTCACTATAAAGCCAAAGTCTTATTACACTACCATTTATCAGGAGAATGTCAGTTTATGTCAGAAGACATTTGAGATAAAAGCAATGTATGTAAAAGGAAGTTTTAATCTTGATGAGACCTAGCACTGAATGGGTGCATGATGCAGGTGCACTATTACCCTTGCTCGTTTATTGAATAGTGACATTGCTTTGTCAGTGTTATGAATAAATCTATGGAATGCAAATTCATTTTACCTCAAATTGATTAGACATCACATGTATGTAGATAGAAGATAATAAGGGTAAGTGGCATAGCATAAGAGTTACTGTTGCTATGAGTGCCTTGAGGGATATTACACTTACCCTGTTCCAGTGGTAACTTGCCCAGTTTAATCTTCTATATCTCTGAGAGTTCTTAACACTTGTTCCACTGGGTTAATACAATGTCCTAAACTTTCAAGAACTACGTCTGGGATGTAAACAATTTTTCTACCTAGTGTCTCTCTACCTTTTCCCTCACCTCTAGCCTGGAATTCCTATTATCAGAACTTCATATGCAGATGTTAGCAGATAATCATTATAGGATCTTTTTAAGCATCATTTCTTAGAAGATCAGGACTTTTTTCAATAATTTAAAATGTATTATGTGTGTCTCTTCTTTTGCACTGAAGTCTTCTGGGATGTTTTTAATTCTCTGATGAAAGCACTAGTGATACTTCAAAGACAATTATAGGAAAAAAGGGAAGATTATTTCCAGAGAGAAGGCATAATTTCTGGTTTTGTGTCTGAGAGCAAACTGTATTCCCTGGCATGAAGGTAGAAGCTTTCTCTCCATGAGCACTCTCATGTTAGACAGTAACCAGATCCATGCTCTATGTATACAAGCTTTTAGAATCAGTGTTAAAATTTACAGTTTTTTACAAATAAGGACGTGATACATTGCACTTAACTTCATAAAAACATGAATTGTCATGGATGGTGGAGAAAACACAAATATTCAGTAACAAGATGGTTTCATCATGTCTGGTCAAAAATGTCTTTGTACTGAGGAAGTCATGCCAGTTGTTTTCATGTGCCAGTTGTTGCAGCAGGGGTGCAGCAAGAGGCCAGAAGGTCTGCTGAGGACTGCACGGTGATGGTGTTGATGCACAAGAGGTCAGGGCAGCAACACCAGCTGAAGCAGACAGCTGTCCTCAGTACATCAGAGGCTTTGACTCAGAAAGAAATCCTGAGGGAAGTGCCACCAACCAAGTCTGTAGCTATTTTGGGATGCCTGATATATCTCCTGGGGCTGGAGATAACAATGTCCTTACCTGTGGGAGGCAGGCTGTGGTTGTAGGAGTTTGCAGCAGGAGGTCAACAGACTGCATACCTTCCCAGGAAGATGAACAGGGTCTTCACGGAGGGAGGTGAAGGGCAATGAGAGATGCTTCTGTAAGTACACTGGCAGCAAAAGGAAGACTGTGAAAAATGCAGGAACATTGCCTGGTGGGATGGGAGACCCGATAACTAAGGGTAGATCAGTACTTAGTGCCTTTCTTATCTCATTTTTCACTGGCACAGGCCTACTAACAGAGTCTATGAGAGTGAAATGTCACCCACTATGGGAGAAGATTATGTTAGGGAGCATCAACCCACGCAGCAGTATAGGCAGGGGTCAACTGGCTAGAAAACAGCTTTGCAGAAAATGGTATGAAGGTCCTCATCAACAATAAGTTAAAGATGAGCCAGCAGTGTGTCCTTGCAGGGAAAAAATAAAATATAAAAAAGGCCAGCTGCATCCTGGGCCGTCTTAGCAGGAATGTAGCCAGCAGGTCCAGAGAAGTGATTCTTCCTCTCTATTCATATTCTGAGAATCTGCAGCTGGAGTGCTCCACCCAGTTTTGGGCTCCCCAATAAAAGATAAACATGGACGTATTAGAGGTGATGCAGTGCAGGGTACTTGTGGGCTGGGGGACTTGAAACATGAGGAGAAGCTGTTAGAGCTGGACTTTCTTGACCTGAGGAGGAGGTGGCTAAGGGAAGACCTTACTCATCTCTACAACTGCCTGATGGGGTACTGAAAAGAAGGCAGAGCCAGACTCTTCTTAGCGGTGGACAGTAGAGGAGGGGCAAGCTGGAACGTGGGAATTTCTGATGACATAAGTAATTATTCCTTATTTTGCTGTGAGAGTGGCCAAATACTGGAAAAGGGGTCTATTATGGAATCCCGGTTCTCGGAGATATTCAGGGCTCAATTGGACAAGCCCTGAGCATCTCATTCTCACTGCGCATGTTTTGATGGATCAGATGGCCTCTGGAGGTCCCTTCTTTCCCACGTGATCCTGTGATTCTTAGTATCAGCTAATACTGTCCTTTGTAGGTGGCATGACTGGACAGGGACATTTCAGGACTTGTATGGTATTGCAGATATCACTGGAGAGGATTTTTTTATTGAAAAGCTGAATCAAAAATCTGTGTGTTCCCTATTCTAATCATTATTGCCCAACATGTATATGATGTCTATTAAATTGCTGCTTTTTTGCAACAGACTAGAAAGGTGCATTTTTCACTATAAATTAAATTATTGTGTGGTGAGATTCTTCATGGGTGAGATGGGTTTTTTTATGATTTTTGTCAGCATATCACTGTACTTTTAGGGCTCTAACAATCCCGGTATAGAAGCACCATTTGATTTTGATCATCTATTTTCCTCATCACTTCAGGAATATTTTTAGCTTTAAACAGAGATACCTGTGTCATGGTAAGTAAGCACTACACAGCTGCTTGTTCACCTCTCCCACCCCCAGGGGGATGGGGATGAGAATGGAATAAACATCATGGCTTGAAATAAAGCCAGATTATTAGGATAACAAAGGAAGAAAATCATCAACATGATCATCAGCATTATCATCATCTACAAAACAAGTGATGGACAAGTGCAATTGCTCACCACCTACAGAAAAAAAAAAAAACACCATGATACCCAGTCTGCTTCCAAGCAGCAAATCTGCCTCTTGGCCAGCTTTCCCAGGTCTACAGGGAGTGTGACTTTATGTGGTATGCAAAATCCCTCTGGCTAGCCTGGGCCAGCTGTCCTGGCTGTGCTCTCCCAGCTTCTCATCTACCTGGCAGGGTGTGAGGAGCTGACGAGTCCTTGACTTCATGTAGGCACTACAACTACCAAGCCAGAACTAAAAGCTTCGGTGTGTTATTAACGCTATTCTCATCCCAAATCCAAAACACAGTGCTATACCGGCTGCTGGAAAGAAAATTAACTTTTTCCCAGCTGAAACTAAGTCAACCTATCACACAATGCTTTCACAAACTGCTAAACCTATTCAGCCTTTGTTTGATATTTGATCACGGTAACCAGCTTAAATATTTTAGAATTCCACTTTACTCCGTGCTGAAAATCCCATTTCATTATGACTTGGCTACATTTTTTTCATTTGGAGGGTAGATTATTTCTAGTTCTGAAATGAAGCAAATTCCAGAGTATCTAACTTTTTAAAAGAAGCATTTATTCAAAACACCCAAGGAGGATTTTATCCAACCTGAGACTTTGAACAAATCATCAAATTTATAAGACTCTAAAATAAATACATAAATAAATGAAATTACAGGTTACAGAGCTCTTCTGAGCACTTTCTAAGTGGCTGATGATGTTCAGAAAATCTGAATGCTGTCCATGGCAAAAAACATATTCTTGTTTTGATTCCATCTTTGGGGAAAAAAAATAAAGGTCCAAACCAACACCTTCATAAATATAAGAGAGAGATGAGAGAGATGCTATTTGTCTACTGGCTTTACTACTATGAAAAATTTCAAACTATGTTTATAAAACATTAACAGCAAGATAAAATGCATCTGTATAATTCTGTAGAGACTAAAGAGTAGAGAGACTTCAAAATACAGTTGGAAAATCTTTATAAAAAAAGGGCTTATGACTGTAACAATTCCATTAAATCAGCTTTTTTTGGATAGCAGCCAGTAGGGATCACAAAAAATACTGAAGTAGAAATTTTGTGGAAAAGACTAGAAACAGATGAAGGAAACTATGCAGTTGGTTTTTACAGAGTAGGAATAGTGGGTGTTAATCCCCAGAGAATAAAAAGAAAACTAAGTGTAGAAAGAGTGAGAACATTTCTAGTAAGTCCAAAGTGATCTTTCAGCAAAACTGATGCTCCTTTCTCTGAGCTTTATACAGACAGATGTGACAACTAATAGGGGTGTGTATAAACAAAGTCTATTTTTCTCAGAACGAAATTGAATGTGGGGTTGTTTGGAGGGGTTGGGGTTTTTTTTATGTTTCTTTAATGTTCATTGGCTATGTTCCAATTGAATCCAAAGAGACTCTGGGAGGACCAGTCCTATTTTAACTCAGCTTATACTGCTTCCTCCTACCTGCTGTTGGTAGGGTTCATACAAAAGCAGCTAGTGTCAGGTGTGTTAGATAAACGCCATTCAGAAACTTTGGGTATATACAGTCGCTGCAAAAGCTGCTGTTGGAGTAAAACAAGTATGACAAGACAGGTTCTCCTAAAAATCACTTTCTACACTTTATTTTGTTTTTATTGAAAGTATTACTTCCCCTCTTAAGTAGCAGTTAGCCTTTATTATGAATAATAAACCAATAGTTCTTTTTTGTTGCAATCAAATGTTTTGACAGTGTTCCTTCTAAGACTGTCAGTGGTACCATACACTGTTACCTCAGCATCTGACTTTTTCAACTTTTGGTGGTATTACTAATGTGCCTGGAGCGTATGTCTGTGCGAAGTCTTCACTTCCTGAGATACTTAAATTCTGTTCCTGAGTGTAGTCATAAATTTTATGAGTATATAGTACATTGGGATATTTTATGATGTGGTGTCTGAAAAGGTATCTATCAGCCCCATGTTTGTGTCACATTCAGTGAGAGTTAAGACTAATGAGAACAACATATTAAAAAACTTCTGGATATAAGAGCAACTTTGATGCGATTAGTATTGAAGTCAAGTACTTGAAGTGTCCTATGTCAGCAATTTATAGTGTGTTTGATAAGTATTCTTGAAAGATGTGCTATAAAAGCAATTCTGGGGTATAAACTTAGGCCTGGATGGCATAGTTTGGAGTGACAGTAGAAGATGGCATGTCTGATCTCTACACGAACTTAAGTAGGAGCATATGATTTTCTCAGAATATTTAAGATCTTCCTAAAGTATTGACTTACTGATGAGAGCGTACTCTCTTTTGAGAACATATCTCAACCCTGAGTTATTTTTTAAATTCAAAGAAAAAGAGTCTGATTCTAGGAAAGTAGGAAGGCCAGGGTTGGGTTTTTTTAATTTCTGCATATATTTTATTTGCTACATGACTTCTATTACTTACCTTGTGTAGATCCAGGCCTGGAGGTTGGTGTCCCTGCCTGTGGCAGGGGGAGTTGGAGCTCTATGATCCTTGGGGTCCCTTCCAACCCAGATCATTCATTCATTCATTCTACTGCCTTCTCACCAGACTCACCTCAGTTCCTCATTTAGTACTAAGCGTGCTTTAATTTTAAAAACATCTATTTCCTTTTTTTTTTTTTTTTGCTTTTTGACTTTGGCTGTCTTTCAGAAGGGGTTTTTTTGGGAGGAGGTTGGGACAGAAAGCTGAATAGATGACTGTATCAGCTAATTTTACGTTTATTTCTGTAATAGTATCTTCATTTGTCTCTCTGCCTATGATCTTTCTTTTGTTGCTGTTAGAAGTCTTTACTTTGTGGCAAAATTCACACAGGCTTTCATTATTCCTAAAAACCTCCTCAAAACCCAAACAAAAAACCAAGCCTCTGAAAGGCATAAATAATGGTTCCAGGTAGCTGTCTCAATGTGCAGATCTTAGAGATTATTTTCTTATCTATAGCTAAATGAAAACACTTAGATGACTTCAACAATGCAACCTCTAAATTAAAATTATTTCATTTCCTATAAATTAAAATTATGTAATTTTATTATGATAATGGAATTCTCTTTACCAGAATTGAAGTGAAGATAGAGGGAAAAGGTGTATTGTTTTAACTGGCAAATTTGAGAAAGTCAATGACTTGACTTTATTGAAATTTTTTTTGGAAGAACCTAAAGAGATGGAAATTCTTTGAGTTGAAAAAGAATCAGGATGAAACTTTTCCTGTTCCATCAAATTTCTCACAAATGCAGTTCTACAATGCTGAAGAATTCAATGCACACTGAATGGTTAAATGTCTCACTCTGCAGGTTAACAATAACAAGTGAACAGACCAGAAGTAATGCTGTGCATTTTAAATGATCTGTTGGGTTTTCATTAGCCACAGAAGCACAGCAATGGTTTAAAAGTGGAAGGCCTGGTGCTTAGTGTTGGCATGAGTAGGCAGCTGAGGATTTTGGGTCAGAAATTTTGAAGGAAAAGCCCACAGAGGGAGGCTGCAGCACCGTCTTTCACTTAGTACCCCACAGTGCGCTGCAGCTGGAGGCAGCACCTTTCTGCAGCTACCCTGGTCCTAAGGTTGACAGGTTTCATCTCTATGTCAGCCCTTTTGGCAACAACTGGTCAGAGCTACTCTGTGGCCTGCCCATTGTTGCATTTAGAAGGGGGTCCATTCACACAGGGAGGTGTCATAATCCCACAGATGATCCTCTGGTTTCTCTCCAGGTATCTGAGGATGTGGTGCTTCTCATGTTGAGCAGATTTGGGGTTGTAACATCATCAAGACAGTAAAACTAACTTGTCTTATGGTAGGCTAAAACCAGCTCATGTTCATTGTTAATGGCTCAACCAGCCAACACTTGGTGAATTTTTTTTTGTGGTGAGAGGAAAAGTCAACATCAAAGGGTTGCAGTAACTTTGCTAGTATTTCACTGCTACAGAGTGGTGTTCTCTGTGGTAACTCTTCTGACACCTCTTGCTTAAAACCTAAAAAATCTCAGACAATCCCAAGGCCACACTTTAGCATAGCCTGTATTCCCTGAAAACCATGATTAGATGTACTTTTGCCCTTTCTGATGCCTAAGTTTCTGTCCTACCTGGGCTTGCCTCAGGGTATCTTGGATAGGGACAATCTAGCACATGTATGTGCAGAAGCTCTGGAGCTTTTTCAGCATTCCCTCCTGCATAAAGCCCTCTGGGTCCTACTTAACACACTCTTGATTAAGGAGAGTTAACAACAGGGGATCCTGCACTTTAGTAGAGAGTAACACCAGAAATAGTATACATTCCTAATTGAAATCGTTGGAGCAATGCTAACTTTGAAAGGGACCCCTAAAACCATTACAGTTATTGTTCTGCTTCAATCAGTTTTATTAATGTGTAATGCATGAGGGCTCTAGCTTCTGCTTTATGTTCTGTGTTGTTCTTTGGAGTTTTAATAAGATTTTGTATTGTTTTAATTAATTAACATCGTGTTATGAAACTGATGTATGAATTATTTTTCCCCAGGCATCAAAGATATTACCGACAAAACCATGAGATGTCAGAATTTATTTTTTAGAAAGATCAAAAAATTGTGTCGGAAGAAATTAGGATAATATATAGACTCAAAATAACTACATTGTAAAATGGTCTTAATATTTATTTTAAAAAGGTTTGGAAGAGGATTGCATATGTTTGTGTATTTGAGGAAGGGTAAAAATATATACAAATTCCATAGATGGTAAAATTAGATGTTTTACTGTTACACGTTGGTGCATTGAAACCTTACATCCTTTTTTGTGAAACAAAGATACAGTCTAGTGTATATCTAGTGTAGATATAATGTTTCTCTAGGAATGGCTGTTTAAAATTTAACAAGTCTCAGGTGCATTTCACTATGGGTTGGGACAGAGAAAAAAGATAATTGTCCTTTCTTCTTTCATAAGTGTGGGGTTTTTTCTCTAGGCTTTGAGAAAGTTATGCAGTTCAGCCTTTCTGACTGCTTGTTGTAAAAGAAAATTGGTATTAATTTGAAGTACTGGGATGTCAGTGGAACTAATAGAGGTAGATGCTCTCCAAATTATCCAGCAGGACTTTCAGACCTTGCCTGAGTAGCTGAGTGGAAGTAAATGTTCCTGCAGAGGATCGTGCTGCCTTTGTGCTGCTGCTGTTTCACCTCTGGCAAATGAGGAGAGGGCAAAATCAGACTTGCTGAAAGTAGCAGTGCAATTATTTTGCTGCAGAAAGATTGCCAAAAGATTGACAGGGTATGTGTGCTGACAAAATGTGCAAGTGTAATGGGATTAGACAGTCATTGAAGTACGGGTCCAAGACCTGCGTATTTGTTGGGAGCAGACTACTTTCTAAAATTTAGAATATGTTACTAGTTTGTAATGGGCTAATGGTTTTCCTTTCAGAAGGTTGTGTGTCTGACTACATGCACATTTATGCTATTTCCCTCCTACTCACTCAACCTTCATACAGAGTTTTCAAAGGCAGACATGTAAGCCCATTCTTAGACATCTCAATAGAGGTGGCTGACATTCAGAAGACTCTCAACTCCCACTATAAAACACATGCTTTGTTTGCTTTGTTGCATTTGTTTACCTGAAAGGTAGTACAATTTATAGTAGTAAAATAAATATCATGTAGTTATGTCATACAGTTATATCATACAGTTCTTCATTGCTGTATCTACTAGGAATTTTTCTGCCTTAGTGTAACCTCAAACTGACATGATGTTTCTTTCTCATTAGGATTTTCATCCTGGATGTGACAAGACAAATAGACAAACAGTAAAACTAACGTTTTCCATTAAAGTTGCTGTTATCACCATAGCTTATACGTCTCTAATCTAATATGAAGGATTTGACTGGATCAAATCCTAGGTGTATAAATGTAGAAAGCTTTGTATGTTTACAGATTGGCTTCTTTGTTTTATCTATTTATTCGTATTTTCATTACATGTAAAAGAAATTAGTCATTCAGGGCTTTTCCTCAGTCTTCAAAGAAAATACCAAGAAACACACAAAATCCCCTGAAAACACATGGAATTATGTAACAATTTAAACTTAATTACAATTGTATACAAATTAATTGCTCTCATAAAAGGTAATGTTTATTTCACTATGAACAAGGGGAAATACAAAGCCTTGTGCTATGTCTGAAAAGTCAGTCCTGTGAATGAGGATCTGCACTATGAAGATTTGAGCATACGTTCAAATGATTGGGTTGGTACTCTTAAAAGTTCCTACTCTATATCTGAGGCATGTCACTGGTAATGAAATGAAACCCACACCTTGTTTTCACACTTGACTGTATGTCAGCAAGAGATGTCTGCATCCCTGGATGCATCTGAAAATAACCTTGAAGTGAAGGTTGTTTTTCTTGTTCATAAAGGTAATCTTTTCTGAAGGGCCTGGTTTGCTAAATAAAGCTTTCGAATAGTCTGTTAGATAAAAGCCTCTTTCAAATATGAATTTTAGTCCCTTCTTAATTCTGGGACCTGCAGAATTAAAAACCATAACTCTGATAAATGCAACTTGCATGATTTTTTTCTGCAGAGCAAAGTTATACTTTTAGCTTCCACTCATTCAGAATTTGATTCTCTCTTCGAGGACTAGCTCTTATCCATTGTTATCTTGAAAAATGTGTTGGGAACCTAGAAATGCCTTAATGATATTCATAAGCTTATCTTCACAATAGAAAAGACCTTTTTATCTTTCTTTTTAATCAAGTCATTAGCATGAAACTCAGAGATGTAATCATACCCGACTGGAATTGGGGTCATGCCATAGGCTAGCTGAATAGGAGGCTTCATGGCATGATGATGTATAGCCATTTCACAACAATGCTCTTAACTCAATAAGTCTGCCCTTTAATTACATTTAAATCTTATTTGAGAAGTTTTTATCGTTATGTAAATTGCTCAGTAAATGCTTTCTTTTTAAGACCCAGTAAAATTTCTGCTTATGGACTGGGAGGCCAGATTATTTAAAAGCCTGATGGAGGGACAGAGAGCCTCTCTCCTACTTCATTCACTGCAACAGAGCACAGTTATGTTGGCTAAAGTGGTCTATATGGTAACAAAATGTTATATTCATCACTGTTAGAGTATCACTGTTTGGAAACAAAATAGGTCCCAAAATCTTATCTCAATTATTTGCATTTTGATGTGAAAAAATTAAAAAAAAAAAAAAGAAACAGAGAAACAAGCACAAGTGCAATACCCAACAAGCAGTTCTTAGAAAAAATTATAACATTTAAGAGAATTGTAGCTTGACCAGTAGTGTCTTGAAGAGCAGAAAAAGAATACCTCAGGGTTTTGTTCCATCTAAAGCACAGTATTTTCTGTGTAGAGCATTTGATTTCTTTTGTTTAAAATAGAAAATATGTTATTTATGTTCAAATACTTTGAAGATAATAACTAGCTCACAAGGACAGTCTGTCAGGATGAACAAACTGGCATTCTACTGGCAGAAAGAAAAGAAATAGATCAAGAACATCTTGCTCTGGGTCTACCACTCATGCTTAAAATGCATTGGACTTGGCTGTGCTATGGCCACTAATTCAATACCTCCAGAGCTATATCACACACAAAACTGTCCCTCTGTCTAGCAGACAGAAGAATAAGTCATGATCCTGAAAGAGGGGCCACGCTCATGGGTCTTTGAGTCCCCAAAGGCTGCTGCAGTCTGCAGGGATGTTAAAAAAAAAAAGTGTCTTAAACTTTCTGAACCTCACACAGAGTTTAATGCTTTGTGCCAAACCAGATTTTTGGAGGATTAGGTATAACTAAGTAAAAACAAGTAGGATCTTTAATTTTAATCCAGTCTCTAACCTCTTCTGGACAGAGATGTAAAATACAGACAGTTACCCCAGTTCTTGTATCTGTAGAAGCCACAAAGGTTTACAAAAAATCTTTGAAGGGGGGACCTTTTTTGGATATATCATCTGAACTCCCCTGTTGATAAAAGTATACCAGGCCCTAAGAGCTGCTATATCCCCTCCAAGTCCACAGAGCAGCAACCTGTTCTTTATAAATGTGCTTTGATCAGTAATATTCTTAGAATAAATAAAAAAATACTGGCATGAAACACATTCGTAAGTTCTGCCTTCTCCAGGCACCTGAAATAATGTTTAACCAAAAAGAATGCAAAATAGAAGCAGAAAGAAAAATACATTACTGGGGATCAGCAAACACAAAAGAACAAGAAATGAGGGGGGTTTACACACAAAAGGAGGGAGGGAGAAAAAGAAAAAGTGAAAAGAGAAAAAAAAAGCTTTGAGGAAAGAAGAAAAGAGAGAGGGAAAGAAAAGGAGAAGAATGGAATGGAAGGAAAGGAAAAAGAAAAAAAAAGGAAAAGGAAAAAAGAAGGTAAGAGGAAAAGGACAGGAAAAGGGCAGGAAAGAGAAGAGGAAAAGCTTAAGAGGAAGGGAGAAAAAAGGAAGATAGGAAAAGAGGAAAAAAGGAGGCAGGAAGAGGAAGAAAAAAGGATTACATCATTCATACTGTCAGTACTCTACAAGATGTTGAAGTAAATATGCTACTAATTTAAACTATTTAAAATCTTTAGCTGTTTTGTGGTTTGGCTTTTTTTCCAGAAATTATTTAGAGGGAAGATAATATGCTCTGTTAATATAAATATGAAGGGGACAATTAGTTCAGCTAGCTGCACAGGCAAAGAGGGATTATAGAGGTGTAAGATCTTTGTTTTGAGTAATTTTTTTATAGCTTTTTTGGCTACTTCAGTATTAGTATTACAGAAACAGTGCTGTAAAGAATAGTACTTCTGAGCTATATGTAGCCACACAGGTATTACTTGCTGATATTTCAAGTACATGCATGCAATTATGCAGCCTGAATTTATTTTTTTAATTGCTGTCAATAAGAATAGGGTATTTTTTCCTCCATGCTTACTTCCTTTAATCAAACGGTGCTGTCTTTAATTTTGTGAGCCCTCATACCTCAATTAATTCCATTTATTTCATTACTTTGTACAGTGCCTAGAAAATGCAAAATGCTTTATTGGAAATAAAAAGCACAATTCCAAGGATGGAACTGAGTTTGTAAAGGGGGATATAAGTGCTTTATTTTCTTTAAATTATAGCTTAATTCTTTTCCTTCTACCTTGTCTAAGAGATAAATGTTTTCTCAGCTGTGCTGCATTAATTTGTGTCTTAGTCTGACTCTCATATAGCCCAACTAGTTTGACTTAATTCCTTCTTTCTAGGACTTCATTTTACTCACAGCCTACCAATCCCTCTCTGAGGTATTGCCAAAATAATGGCGGGTTTTGCTACGTATCCTGTTCTCTATATGTCATGCTTATATATTTCATGTGGGATATGAAGGGTATTGACAGTAATTATTTCTGAAAAAGTATGTCAAACCAAATCCTTGTCAGACTGTCTCTGCTATGTGGAGGCTGACAGGACTTCCAACAGACTAGGTTTCACAGCAAAGGCACCACTGTGTTTTACAGGGTACTGTGTAGAATAAAACACCTGGAGTCACAGGGGAATTTATTTTACCTACCAAGAGGATCAGGGCAGGATGACAAGTGCTCCAATGGAGAATGCCAGCAACAGTTCCAAGGGGGAGAACTGAGTTGGGAAGTGAGAAATGTATCAGTCCCCTACCTTTATGGCAGTATTGGGTGTGCGCTCTCACAGCCTTATCGTACTTCTCCGCTGAAATCACACATACAGGTTTCAAGGGCTTGGGTCAAAAGTTAAACAGTCAGAGGCAATTTCCTCGGTCTGTTTAGCCCAGGAAGATTGTTTACCTCAAAACAAGTTTATTTAATCTCTCTATCATTCTTCATTCTGTGACTTAGTTCAAGATTTATTCTGTATAGCATAATAATTTAAATATACAATTTTAACTGTGTAGAGATCTAAAATAGCTATTCAGCAAAGTTTCTACAGATACTATGGTACCCTGTATCATCTAACTATATAGTTCACCTTAATAAAGAAGAATTTCACTCCGAAACTCTAAGGGAAATCTGCACTTTATGGGGTTGCAGTTCTTTCTAAGCAGTTCAGCTCACTCTAAGCAGTAATTTGAGATCAAAAAGATGTGGATTTGAAAATTAATTTAGATTAACAATCAATACTCATCAATACTCATCAATGAGTTATTGTAGCCAGTGTTTTCTGTCATTACTTGTTTTCCATTTTGCTACCAGCTCTTTTTAAGGGAATCTGTTTCCACGAAGCCTCAGTAATAACCGCTAAAGCAAAACCGCAGCATACAGAGTCAACTTATGTCCAACTGCAACTCAGTAGAATTATACCAGGATTGATTTTTTGACATCTGCAGTTCCTCCACATGCTTGAACACATTGGAAAAGATGAAAATGCAGTAAATAGTCTATATTTAGCCTATATTCTATGTTTCTTGGTATGATGTGCAATGATAGCATAATTATTTGCAAGACCTTATTTGCAGGTCTTCCTGCTTTATCCTTTTCGAGAAAAGGAACCTAGTGCATATTATTTTTTCACTTGCATGTTAATCTTTGATGAGTGCTTCACCTTTCATGTTTGTTGCCCATTTAACTAACTGTCCAGATATGTTGTGATACTATATAGTATTCTGGAATAAAAATAACATGGCTTGATTTTATTTTCAGAAATACCTATTTGTTAGGAGAAAAGCGTGGAATGTGTAGTCTATGAGATGCTTTCTATAGACCCATGAATTTTATATTATAAAGTGCTATGAGTCTATTTGTGGTAAAATATCATGGGGGTATAAATTTGACAGCTTCCTACTGTGCATAGTTATTCAGCATACATGTTTCATGGCACATGTTCTTGCCAAAGAAAAGGCAACTATTTCCATCACCACCCTAAAAATAAGCATTTTTTGTAACAGCTAGTACATATGATAATTCTTTCATATATCAATAGATTTATTGGTCTTTAAATATGGAAGGACCTTAGTAGTATACAGACATTAAAAATTAACTTTTTTTGCTATAAACTTTATCCTTTTTTGCATACCATTTTGGCTATTTAAATCAGGTTTGTGTTGCTTAACCTAGCTTAAATAAAACCTCCAAATACATACATAAAGGGAGAGAAATTTGGTTATTAAGTATTCTTCAGTCAAGCAAACAAAAATACTGTAGCTGGAAACTGAAGCTAGCAATATTCAGACTTGAAATAGAGTACAAACTTTCAAGTAAGGGCATTCGTACTTGGAGTATTCCACATGGTTCTGTACCTTAATAATGGTATTTTTAAAAGTCTGGATTGTCTATTTAACATCAACCAATTAATACAATACTTAGAATACAGTTGTGTTCTGCAGAATTGCTTCTGATGTGTTTCAAACTCATTCTTAACTACGTTGCTGTTAGGATGACTACAGATAGAGTAAAACAGTTGCATAAGAACTCCTATAATGTACCGAAGATGTTCCTAGCCCACCTTGAAATTGGTCCAAATATAGTGCTAGTTGTTACTGTGCAAGAAATAGGTATCCAGCAAAGGATGGCAAATGACATTTGGAACAGCAGTAGGTGAACCAGGACAATCTGCTCATGATTCAGTGCAGCTAACATTGCACTTAGAATATCAAATAAAACCAATTCAATTAGGAGCACACCAAGTAGGCAAGTTGTGTGCTTCTCTCCTTCAAAGTCATTCTTCTAAAGAAAATTACAACAAATTCCCACTGGGGGCTATCTGTGACGCTCAGTTAGTGCTGGGTCTTGCTCTCAAATACCATAAATCATTTCCCTTTCACACTTCATCTCCAGCACTCCCGTTTCAGGCAGCAAGAAACCACCACCAGAAATCTTAGTGCCCAAACCTCCCAGGAGAAAATGCAGAGCTCTATTCACTAGGTCATTTTCTTTGTGTCTTTGTGTGCCTCTTTGCTTGAAAGTAAAAGTACTTTCTTGCCTATGTGGCTACATATGGACTACTTGTGTGTTCGTGTACATCTGACTTTATTATTTCTGGATTTATTATTTGTAATGAGTTTGATTCAACCACCGTTCACTGCAAGTGAATCCGTGACCTTGTAGAGCCGCAGCATGCAAACGCCTTCGAGAAGGGCAGCCAACGTACAAAGGCTGCATTGAGTGTGTGGGCAGGCAGGAATGCTGGTACCAGGCAGCATTCTGAAGAA
Organism: Gallinula chloropus; assembly: GCF_964237585.1. Classification (NCBI taxonomy): domain Eukaryota; kingdom Metazoa; phylum Chordata; class Aves; order Gruiformes; family Rallidae; genus Gallinula; species Gallinula chloropus. Next base: position 125,173,221 of record NC_140085.1, read on the forward strand.
TGTTCTTTTGGCAGAAACAGACGTGCTAAAAATGAGGGGGGGAAATGAATTCAAAATGTAGAGCTGGCCTGCAGTTACAAAGTGATAAGAGAAGTTGGCTGTTCAACACGAGCTGCCAGTTGCATATTCTAGGTCCTCGCTATTCTCAGGCCCTCCTACAGCCATGGCCCTGACCAGTGTTTTGATACAGCACAAAGTGGCTGTTTATTGCTATTGACTGCTGAGGCCCGTGCTCCGAAATGTGTTCTGTCAACAGAATGTAAGTGAATTTGGCATTTTAAAGCCCGGCTGCTGCAGACGCGTAGATTTCTTGGAATTGCCATGCAGCAGGACCGGTGTTGCAGTCCCCAGCTCAAACTGAAAATGTTGCACAGGAAGACATATCATGTGAAGGTCAGATTTACCTGAGACTCTGAGGGTTTTGTGGGGGTTTTTCTTTCCTCATTAGCGTGGTAAATATATCTTCTTCTGGATTTGTTGTCTGTGAAAGGCTGGATTTCCAACTTTATACATTTTTTTCGGCATTTTCTGTAGGGGAAAAAATGCAAATGGCCTTCACATGAAAGGGAAATACGGCTCTCTACGTCGTACGTGATAGTGCCATAAAAGGAGTAAACAAAATCTGTGCTAACTCTGTGTTACACTGAGGATTTTTTCTACTTTTTTTGAGAAGTGATAGTTTCCCAGATATTGTACAAAATCACACGTATTGTTTTCTATTGCTTCTGTAGGAACTACAGGCGGAAATCGATGCTCACACTGACATCTTCCACAACCTGGATGAAAATGGGCAGAAAATCCTGAGGTCTCTGGAAGGCTCTGAGGATGCAGCTGTATTGAAGAGACGTCTGGATAACATGAACATCAGATGGAGTGATCTTAGGAAGAAATCTCTAAACATTAGGTAGGATATGAACATAAGCAAAAGCCTTCAGTTGGTGTGTAAGGTGGGCTGCTGCATTGTGCCAGTGAAATAAAGGGTTTAATATTGTTTCTAACAGAACTATTTCTGTCCACTTGGACATTATTTGTGCTATTTTGAATGTTGGATTAACTTTGTAAGAATGATTAGGTTTTTTGGTGTGAAAATGATAGTAGGGGATTAGGATTTGAGGCATATGATGAGGTTTTGTAATTACAGAAGGAGAGATTAGCATGTTCAAACAGTAACTGTACCCCCCTCTAAATGTAGGCTTTTTGTAGACCTGGGTATGACTTATCAATGAGTCATGAAAGAAAGTGATTAAACAACCTGTATTTATGATAAGATTCATTTCTAAGGCTACTATTTCCAGAGCAAAACTAAGAATAGCCTTGCAAATGAGATGACATGTTATTTAAGATTTTAGCTGTTGTCTGGAGAGTAGACAAGATTACCAAATAAAATCCAGTGGTAAAGGGAAATCCATAGGTAGTGCCTCGAGAGAAAAAACTTCTCTTTGCAAAGGAAATTATAATAAATGGTTATGTTACAAGTGAGGAAGTAGAGGTACAGGCTTCAATGGGCTGAAGAGTGCTTTTCAAAAGAAATTGTTCTGGAAGCTTCTCTTCAGAAATACAACTTTTACAATAGGCAACCCAGTTCTGCTGTGTTCAGTCTCGGTCTTTTTTTTGGCCTCTTTTTTTTTGGCCTTTTTTTTTTTCATTTTGTTGCTTAATATGTGTTGGTCAGTGGCAGTTGGGAAGGCAGCAAAAGGCAGAAGTGTTTTTCAAAGTTATGTATGAAGTATTAGCTTTTTTTCATCTCAGACCCTGAGGGAGGTCAGTCTGTGTAATGACAAAAGCCATCTTCATAACATCAATCATTAAAAATAAATGAAGGATGTGAGGTTGAAAAGATATTAGTAGCCAAAGAAAAAGACAGACAAATTCATCCTTTTTTTTTTTTTTTTTTCTGAGGAGCAAAAGAAGAGGGACACAACCCTTCAAGGTCTCTCTGAGTTTTTTTCTTATGTTAGCCATGAACTTGCCCAAACACAGCAATATTTGAGATGAGAAAAACAGTCAGTTGCCCAAATACCAGTAATTAAACATGTCATTTTCTGTCATTCAGTTTTTGCTGTTCAATATATTGCTGCCATTATCCAAGTCAGAAATAGTAACCATAGTCATATCACAGTGACTTCTTGGGTTAAACATTCAAAGCAACAGACCTTGTCTCAAAATACTTGCTGCCATTAAAAAGCTCAAGGTGTTCAACAGCCTATTGATTATGATAAGAAACAATTCTTAACTTCTAAGACATTCAATTTAAATGTTCCTGGCCACCAGACTGAATGAATAGGCTATTCTCAGTCTGTCTCCATGCAGCTACTTCTTCCCATCACACACTGTGGGGTGGATTTCATCATAACTAGCAATGCTTACGCAAAAGAGGTATAAGAGCAGAAGTGTGAAATGTTTCCCAGGCAGCAGTCCCAGACATCTCCTCATTTAGCATAAGTTTCAGTCTGCTGAAACATATGACCTATGCCATTGCTCGGCTTCTCTAAATCCATTAGGTAAAATATGTGACGGATATCAGGAGAAGCCAAGTTCATTTCCATTATTACCTGTTCTTTTATTCTGATAAGTCAGTATAGTTTATCCTAATAAACTCTTCCTTATAAAGAACTAATATTTTAAAAGTTTTTTTCTGTTATCTGTTTTGCTGCACGTGCTTGACCACAGTTACAAATACAGGTATGCGTGCACGTAATGTACACTAGTGTGCACATACATTAACATGAATTCTCTAAGCTGAAAGAAGGGCAGACCAATGTGGGTTCAGGGAAACATTCACCATTCTGGGGAAGACCAGAACACAGCAGCAGTAACAAAACTGCTTTGGGTCACTCTTTTCGCTCTTTTGCCTGTAAAGACAGACCTGGTGAAGGAGGGAAGAAAAAGACCCTTGTGTTTGCCTCCCATTGCTGCCTTGCCTGGAGGAGATGGAAGCTTGCATTTGCTCAGATAAACATGGGAGACAGGAGTTAACCCGAGTCAGAAACTTGGATCCTTGACCATGTCCTCTCAAAAATCCCTGTGGTCCTTGTTCTAGCTGTTGCGTCCTGTAACTCTCCACACAACATCTCCGCTTCTCTCCCCACTCGCTGCTTTCGGAGGCATCCTGGGGCTTCCACAGCCCTCACTGCCCGTAGGTCTGTCCTCCCCCAGCAGTGCCTGCTGTGAGCCAGTTTTTCCCCAGCCCACAGCTGCCCTGTGAGAGCAGAGATCAAAAGGCAGCATGGTCTGCGTGTGTCCCTCCCACATAGCCTTTAAGTTTGAAAAAGGAGAAAATTTTCCATCAGCTCGCATACCAGAGCTGCTGAACTCTCTGCCAGCCTGTGGCCAATCTGTCCCTTTCCTTCCTCTTTCCTTGCCACTCCAATTACCAGGTGCAAAAGGTTGGAAAGAAGACAGGATCCACAGAGCATTTCAAAGAACTACATCCGTCTTTACTTTCAGCAATTCTTTATTTCCATATACAAACTAAGTAATAAGACCTACAAACCGCTGAGTACTGAGACCACATTTATCTGTAGTGTAAACAAAACTGAAGATTTTATCAGCCCAGTGATGTTTCAGCCAAATATTTTCTCTCCGCAGAAAATAGCTGCTGAAAATTAATGGCTCTATTCTTGATCCCAGTATTAAATAAAACACATTTACATACACATGCACATGCCAACAAAATATTTAGATGTCCTTATGGTGGAGACCTTGTTTGCACAAAGTAGCATTCCATCTTTTAATTTTTCCAGCGATTCAATTAATTTAATTCACACCTCTGTTCAAATGGCACAGGCATCTGTGTAGCGTAAGGGGATTCTGTTGCTCTTGACAATTTCCTAATGACATTTTTTGGGAAATGATGGCATTAGTTCTCTTGTCTTAAAGGTGAACAACCACATGAATCATGTGTGAGTTTGAATGGGTTTTGTGTAGTGATTTAGAAAAATGCTTGTTCTTCTCTGACTTGAAAATACTCTATACATTTCAGTTAATTCATCTAGTTACTTTCTTGACTAAGTTTCTTTCATGCTAGTCCTGCATAATATTTCTGCACATTTATTGGGACTGACAATTCAACACAGTGATTGATCACTGCTGAAGAGGAAAGCTAAAAAGAAAACCCACAAAAAAACAAGACACCCCCCTACACCCCAACCCCCCCCCCCCCCAAAACAAAAAAAAAATTGGAAAAGATTGGATGTTTCAGGCCAAGACTGAGGAATCAAAGCTAAATCAGTATTGCCAGAATCTAATGCAAAGCTACTGAAGTTATTTTAAAATCATTAATGAAACACTAGGATCTTTCTCAGTAAATAAGCTTGTACAGTTTGGTTTCTATATTCACTGTACCTGAATATGTCTTATATTTCACAGAATCATTAAGGTTGGAAAAGACCTCCATGGTCATCTAGTCCAATCGTCCCCTTGCCACCTATATTACTTACTAAACCATGTCCCTAAGTACCTCATTCAACGTTACTTAACATATGCTTTCAGATCCCACTTGGAAGCCAGTACAGACCAGTGGAAGCGTTTACATCTCTCTCTCCAGGAACTTTTGGCGTGGCTGCAATTGAAGGAGGACGAATTAAAACAACAAGCACCCATTGGTGGAGATCTTCCTGCTGTGCAGAAACAGAATGATATTCACAGGGTATGATATTTTTTATGTGATCTTCTGCTCATTTCTTTTTGTTTTGCAGGTTAGTGCTGTCCTTGCTGTTACTGTTAGTCCTTGCTGGAAAAAGTAACTTACCCTTTAAAACACATTTTAGACACAATGAATACTGAACATCTTGGTTGAGAGTACTAGCTACAGTTCTCAAACACAGCTTAGAAAATCAACCTTTTGGACAAGAGAGTGGCAAAGTCATCTTAAACTAATGCATTTTCGATTAAATGATTTAAATTTTCAGTCAGATAAACTGATACCCTGAGAATATTCAAAACCCAATGATTATCTTCACAAAGAATTGTGCTACATATAGATAAGTTTCAGTGTGTGAAACTCGCCACAGAGAGTATTGTTTCTGAAGTGCCAAAGTTCTTTGGTTTTATTGCTTAATGGAGAAATGGGAAATGGTACTGTAAAATGAAATTGGATCTGGAATATCTGTGTTTTCTCCATTCATTTGGTAGATGTATTATAAGTGTTTCTCTAATAGATTGTCCTATCTCATGCTGAAGGACATGCTTGAGAATAAATAGTGAGAAGATCAAGTTTGGAAAGTGAACATAACACATCCTGCTGCTTTAAGTTATTTGGAACCCGGAGTTTGTGAAAAGTCTGGAAACAGTGCATATACATCCAGGCTTGGTTTTGGCATAGGCAAACAGGCATTTGTCTACAGTTGCAGAGTGATGGGACGTAGTGACAGTATGGTTTCTCAAGGGCCTATCTTTACCTGATAGCCAAGAAAGCCAAAGAGGATGAAGAAAAATATCTTATTGACAGTGCACAATCATTTTCATAGATAATATATTACTTTGATGCAAGGGGAATCTTGGTCACATTTCATAGGTCTTCCTTCTGCAGAGGTAATATGTAGGATGCATCTTTCTTACAAAACTTTACTTGGGAATTTAAGCACTGTAACACCATCTCTTTTTAATTTTCCCTCTGCGCAAGTTAAGAAATATTAAATGCCTGAGGTCTGTTCCAGCCAGCTGTCTATAGCAGCTTCCGTAAAGTATAATTGAAGGCCATCCAGAACATCAGGATGAAAGAAACAATATAGATGTTGCTTTAACTCACTATGACATTAACTGAAACCCTTTATCCAAAGGCAACTCTTGAGCCAAAGCAAGACTTAAAGATTTGTATAGAATTGTTATAACAAAACTTTTGTCATCTGAATAATATTTGAGCACCTGAAACATTACCTTTCCTCCTAGATCAAATAAATATTTTTTTCAGCTACAGAAATTACTTCTTATAAAATTTTAATATTGTATATCATTCTATAAGCTATTTGAAAGTTTCCCAGAATTCTAAGTGATATCTCTGTCACTCATCAATCAATAGAAGTGTTTAAATTTGTTAGGGATGAGAAAGGTTGCATAAAAGTGGCAAGAGTTAGTGGAAAGTGACTTTATGAAATAAATTCCTTCTCACTTCTCCTTTTTTATTATGTTTTCTGTCATGTGCAGATACATATAGACACACATCTTTGGTCATCATGTCTAATATCAAAGCTAGAACATTTTAGCTCCTTTTAGAAATATGGCTTCTTTCCTTTTCCAGTTCTGTAGCACTTCTGTAGCTGAATGTGAGGCTTTTCTAGTTGTAGCTATTCTGATTCCCCGTGGAAAAAAGAACAAAACATAATCCTTCAAATTAGGTTACCCTGTCTGCTCTTCAAAGATCTCTTATGGAGAAGGAGGGAAAAACAATCAGTGCAGAACTGTGTCAGCTTCAGGTTATCTTTGACAAAAGTCTTTATCTTCATGGTTTCCTACTGTATGGGATTTTTTTTTTCCTTTCATACTATGGGTTTTCTGTTACTCTAAAAGTTTCCTTTAAAGAAGCAGTCATACAAAGGCTGTTTCTGAATGAACAGCTTAGCTCATTTCTTCACGTAAGAAAAACGCTTTTATAAAGGCTTGTGCCACAAGTGTAGAAGCAGCTAGCTTAAAACTGGAGCACGATACTGGAAAATTGGTTTTTTCCAAGTGTTTTTTGCCCCTGCTTAAGACCAAAACTTATTTCTCAGAGTGCTGGATGTGAAAGTAAAAAGTAGTTGAATTCTGTCTTGAGAAACAGAATCTGCTGATTGTTCATTTTGTTCTCCTGAATGTCAGTTCTGGAAATCTGGCTTCAGTAAACAAGCTAAATCTCTATTTGCTCTGACCTATCTTTTAAATGATCCAAACTTCCAGCTTTGGTCTTCCTATATCAATACAATGTCTTTCCTTCTGTGAAGAACTGCTTTTTCCAGATAAAGCCAGAAGTGAACCAACCCAGGTAAATTCCTCACTGGAGAAGAAAAGAAGTCTCAGCAGGAGAACATTATTTATAATCAGTTGAACTGATTGCTGTTGAGAAATGGCATGTTGAATGAAAACACAATTTTATGCCTGAATCCTTTTTCTAAAGCAGCGTTACAAGCTGATTTTATTTTATTTTCTTCCCTTAAGGATGTAATTTAAAGAAAAACATATTTAACCTCTTTATCTTTTAGAAGACCATCTGGAATACCTCAGACATTTATAGCAAAGATGAAAAGAAGTTGGTTCTTATCATTAGCATGCTCCTAGTTGCCAAGATTGACTTTAAAATTTTTAAGAGTAGGATTCAGATTAAAAATTCAAGTGCCTGAATCTATGCCAGAGGAGAGTTTGAACTCCACTGAGAAAAGAGATATCTGTGCAGTCAAAATCATTGTTGAGTTGTAAAAGTGAGGTGCTTTTTAGACAAGGCAATTTGGAATTTATCCCAAGTACACCCACATAACTGCTATTTGTTTGAGCTTATATATATATAGTGGGTCATTTTGTCAATTTTTGGCATCAGAAGAACTTGTGTCTATGCCAATGTCAGAATATGTGTGTGGGGAGTTTATTCAATGATGAAAAATACCTCTGTTCATCAAAACATTATCTAATTATCTTACCACTTTCTTTGCTTTACTCATTGTCATAATAATGTTTTATTGAAATCATGTTAATAACAATGTACAAGTTACTGTTCATCTCAGTTAAGTAACTTCAGTGTCACACAGTTATTTGCTTTTTCTTTCATTCCTTTAAGAGTTGTCACACCTTCAGTGTAGTGATTGTATTAACAGCATAAACAATGTTTATGACTATACAAGTTAATTATTAACATTTCCCTGGAAAACCTTTCACATTAAATCTATAGCAATAGTGCATAAGAAGGAATACAATTCCTGAATCAACACATTAACCTTTTATGGTGGCACAGTTGGTAGCTACTTTTTACAATTGAGTTTAAAATCCATTTTTATAAAGCATTCTAGTGGGGAAACATCTTGAATTAATTTAATTCTCCTCTTTCTCTTTGAAATTCATTAAAAACAAAATACATCTGCTTTTATAACAACAGAGATTAATTTAAGTTTCACCAATCAATTCTCTTCTCATTATATTTTCATCTTTTGATTTAATGAATCTGCATTTCTCCATCTAAAGAGATTTAAGGACACCCATGAGGAGGTAGGCGAGGTCTAAGATAAGATGATCAATATATGCATTATTAAAATGGTGGACATAATGCCCTTATTGCTGTGGAGTTGATGACAAATAGAGATGTTTAAATAAAGTAGTTTACTTGTTTTTTTGTCAGGTCATACATTATGCACGTTCGATTTCCTCTACAGTCCCCCAAAGTGTGGAAGAAGTTAAGAAATTCAATGAAAGTAGCCTGAAATCATTAGCTTTAAATTAGACATTCATTTAGGTAATTCTGCTTTCAGTGATGGTCTGTTTATTATCAAGATGTATTTGTCAGAGCTCTAGATAGATTTTTATTTTTTTCCCCCAAAAGAAGAGAAAATGTCATTTATTTCAACTTAGAATTTTTATTGGTAGTGTGTATGTATTTCACAACAAATCTTGATTCAGAAAATCTAGATCTATCTTCATACAGTAAGAAAGGGGTTTTTTGGATGGGATAGTATTTAATGAACATTCATTGTTTCTAATGCTGTTCTTTGCTTCTGCTTCACTCTCAGGATTTTTTTATACCCTCCTTTTAAAATTTCTTATACCGAAATATATTTTAACTCACTTGGTAGAAGTCTGCAGATCAAAACTAGGGAAGGCAATAACAACTGTAAATAGATCCTAAGACCATGCTGTGTACTGTTCTAAAGCTCACAATTTCCAGACTATAATCGCATCCACCAGCTCCAAGTTCCGGAAAGGGAAAGTTGGATAAAACCCAACCATTTAACATATTGGCTCACTGTTTTCCTGTAATAAACGAGAAAGAGACTCTTTCTGTTTATGACTAAATAGAAAATATACTAAGTCAGAAAGTTCCCATTAGCATTTCTCTCTTTTGAGAAAGTAGGTATGATTCCAGCTCACACGCTTTGTGGGATGTTGTATGCATATGTGATAATGTTATCATAGAGTCATAGAATTATAGAATCCTTTGGGCTGGAAGGGACTTCAAATATCATCTAGTTCCGCCCCCACCTTCCCCCAGTCCTCCTCCCCCCTCTGCCATGAGCAGGGACACCCTCACTAGAACAGGTTATCCAAACCCCCATCTAACCTGGCCTTAAATGCCTCCAGGAATGGGGCTTCCACAACCTCTCTGGGCAACCTGTTCCAGTGCCTCACAACCCTCATAGTAAATTTCTGTCTAACATCTAATCTAAACCTGCTCTCTTTCAGTTTGAAACCATTGCCCCTTGTCCTATCACTACACTCCCTGGTGAACGATCCCTCTCCAACTCTTCTGTATGACCCCTTTAAGTATTGGTACACCTCTATTAGGTCACCCCGGAGCCTCCTCTTCTCCAGACTGAACAAGCCCAACTCTCTCAGCTTGTCTTTATGGAGAGGTGCTCCAGCCCCCTTGTCAACTTCGTGGCCCTCCTCTGGACTCACCCCAACAGCTTCATATATTTACTGTACTGAGGACCCCAGAGCTGGACGCAGTACTCCAGGTGGGGTCTCATAAGAGCAGAGTAGAGGGGCATAATCACCTCCCTCAATCTGCTGGCCACGCTGTTCTTGATTCAGCCCAGGACACTGTTGGCCTTCTGAGCAGCTAGCAGGCACTGCTGGTTCATGTTGAGCTTGTCGTCAGTCAGCACCCCTAAGTCCTCCTCAGGGCTGCTCTCAATTAATTCTCTGTCCAGCCTGTAGCTGTGCTTGGGGTTGCACCAACCCACCTGCAGGACCTTGCACTTGGCCTTGTTGACCTTCATGCAGTTCACATGGGCCCATCTCTCCAGCCTGTCAAGGTCCCTCTGGATGGCATCCCTTCCCTCCAGTGTGCCGGCCTCACCACTCAGCTTGGTGTCTTCAGCAAACTTGCTGAGGGTGCACTCAATCCCACAGTCCATGTCACTGACAAAGACAGTGAACAGTGATGGTCCCAGTACTGACACCTGAGGAACACCACCTCCACGTGGACATTGAGCTATTGATCACAACTCTTTGGGTGCAGCCACCCAGCCAGTTCCTTATCCACTGAGTGGTCTGTCTGTTGTAATCCATGCCTCTCCAATTTAGAGACAAGGGTGTCATGCTGGACAGTGTTGAAGGCCTTGCACAAGTCCAGGAAGATGATGTCCATCATCCTTCCCTTGTCCACGATCTCAGTCACTCTGTCATAAAAGGCCACCAGATTTGTCAGGCACAATTTGCCCTTAATGAAGTCATGTTGGCTGTCACCAATCACCTCCTTATTCTCCATGTGCCTGAGCATAGTCTCCAGGAGTATCTGTTCCATAATCTTACCAAGCACGGAGGTGAGACCAACCGGTCTGTTGTTTCCTGGTCATACTTTTTCCCCTTTTTAAAAATGAGAGCTATATTTCCCCTTTTCCAGTCAGTGGGGACTTTGCCAGACTGCCAGGACCTTTCAATCCTTGTTCTATTTCAAGAGGAATGTTGGAAGAATGTGCTTTTAAGCCTTTTTTGGAAATACAACGCTGCTAGGTGTGTTTGGTTGGTATGTTTTTTTTATGCAGAAGTAGTAAAAGCTGAAGGAAAAGGTATTTTGTGTCCTTCTCACAGTTTGCAGATGTACATAGCTAGGACTGACCTGACTACAGCAGCAGCACTCCATGCTCATTCCCAAAGAGATAGCATTTCTGGCTTCTGTGTACCAAATAAGTTGGTGTAGTTCTGTGCTCTCCTGGAATATCTGTGATTCCTTCCTGCTCCTGGTATGTGTGGGCAGAGAAGAACATTGTGCATGTGCCTCCTGTTTAATTGGCTTTTGGCATAGACATTTCTGAGAAATACTTTGTCTTTTAGAATGCTTCTAATGCAGATTATATCTTTACGCTGTTACACAATTGCAATGTTTAAAAAACAATATGACTGTCGATGTCCCTTTTAACACTATCGGATGAAAGCAAAGCACAGGTTCCTTGGGGGAACATTTTAAGTCATGATACCTGATGGCTTTCTTGAGCTGCAGACCTGCCACACTTAGTGGGACAGAATGATGTAATTTGAGGTTAGCACAAAGGCTAATTAAAGGAACAGATTTTCCTCATTTGGAGTCATGAAAAAGGTTTATTATATTTCCTCTTTCCATTGCACTTCATGCAAGAGTCAAGTATGAATTATGAAGATATTTAAACTTAAAAATGTCTAAGTTAAAGGGTTTTAACCATGGAGTAACCTCACTCAGATTTTATGCAGAGCAATGACACCAGTGATAGTTTACTCATTAATATACAACACTTCTGTAATTGTGGAAAGAAGTGTTGGTTATTAAGGGTCAATATCATTGTTTAAAACAATTATTAGAGATATTAAACAATAGATCCCCTTATGATAGTAGACACACTCCATGAAAGGATCCCAGTCCCACTGATGTGCATGACACAAAATTAACATTTTTTACTATTCTTTTTTCCTTCAGGAAAGCACGCTTAGCTAAAGAGTTTTCATGATTCACAATTACAGTCCCTATGGTCAGTTCTTGACCAGTTAATTAGAAGATTATTTAAATATTTATAATAAAGTAATGTAGTAATTTCCTTAAATTTACTTTCCTGAAATGTATTATGATGTGGGGTTTTTTTACCTGTGAGTGCTCATATTAGAAACTGAAGGTGTGATTCTCATTTTTAGTTGTGTTAGGTATTTCCTCTACGGAGCATCTCATATCAAATATAATTCAAAGTGTAATGAACTTTTTAATATTGAATTTATAATCTTTCATTAGTTTGCATAGAAAACCAAATTCTGTTTAATAATTAATTTAATTGAATTGGGGAATTTATTATGTAAGAAACCTATATAATGTTGGTGGTGTAAAAAGGATTTTCTAATCCCTGAAGTAAAATATCTGCTTTGCACTCATGGCATATGGCTCTCCTTTTTGCAGTATTGTGTTTTGTGATACACTGCACTATAATTATCTGCATATTTTACCTCGATGCTACTTGAAAACAGTACACATTTGATAGTGTTTCATAAATAAAGAAGAAAATATTGAAATAACACAGTGGTAAGGTTCATTTAGATAAGTTCGGTACAATATGTAAAAGTCCTAACACCACATGCAAGCCACAGGCCAGGTTTCATCTGTATTTTTGTGTGGTGAACAGTTGGATTCAGATTAATAAAAACTTAAAGGTGTGTATACTTTCAGTAGCCTACAAAAATTTTAAATACCAACCTCGCAAATCTCGCATATTGTCATTTTAAAAGCAGGGAATAGAAGAAAGATATTAAGAGAGCTGCTGCTGCTGAAGGAAGAAAAATGCAAATAGAGAGTAGGAAGAAAAGGCAAGAAAGGATACAGGTGCCAAAAATGATGCCAGAAAAGGATGAGATGAAAGGGAGTAATACACTTGATCTGAAAGCAGAACATACCACTGAGCAATGATAGGTGTAAAGATATGGAAACTGATAATAAATACCTATTAAAGCAACCAGGAATTAACTAGTTAGGCTCCGGAAGCTGGACTTGGTGATCTCTGGAGGTCCCTTCCAACCCCTACAATTCTGTGATTTCCTAAGGACTACTTTCTGCCTTTTAATTTTTACTCATGCATGCATATGTCCAAGCCAGTCCAAGCCCTGTCTCTTGAAGCTTGGTTTTGGAATTGACTCTCATGTTAACTAAGAAAAGAGATCCCTCCCACAGTGAAAATTTGATCAGCACCCCCAGGTACTTTGCAGCATGCTGGTAATACATTTACTCCTTTGAATATAATGTGATTATGCAAAAGCTGATTACCTCTTTTTTTTTTTTTTCTTTTGGTAGCTACTTGGAATACACGCGTGGAGCAGTTAGAAATTTTGTTCTTTAATTGAAAAAAACACAGGCTACCATTCAGTATTTCGTTATATATCCACTTACAATAATTTTGTTTGATCTCTCAGTCTTTCAAGAGGGAGCTGAAAACAAAAGAACCTGTTATCAGGAGTGCGCTTGAGACTGTGCGAATCTTCGTAGCAGAGCAGCCTGTGGAGGGACTGGAGAAGCTCTACCCGGAACCAAGAGGTAATTGAGGAAAGAGCAGGGTAATAACACATTGCTGGAAAGATCAGTGATGATCAGCAGTGATTAAATAAATTCTGTCAGCCGCTGTGAAAGCATTTCTTTTACACACCAAGCTGAATGTCTGTATTCAGAAACTAAGCTAAAAATACCCATGAAAGAAATCCTTAGCAATCCTTCTGAACACTGTGGCCCTAAAGAGACTTGCATATTTATAAGCAGATTTTGAAACCGGCTTTAAACCCTCAAGACGCATTTATAACTAAAGGCCCATCTGAGGTCTGAAAGCTGCTACTTAATCTAAAGTTCAACTTGTAGCCACAATACTACAGAAACTCCAGAATCCACTCAATTGCAGCAAATGATTCACAATTACTAATGTTTATGTAGGCACAGAACTATTTTGCTGAATCAGGACACAGTTGACAAACTTTCAGCTACACCTTGCATGTTTAAAAACGCTTTCATGTACATTTTGTTGATTCTTATGGTGGTGAGGTTTAAAAATTTTAAGAGATTTTCAAATGAGAATACATTAATCTCACAAATCTCACAGGTCTCTCTAGTTATGAATAGTGTCTTACTTAGCTTAGAACTTACCCAGATGGCAATTATTTTTCTTCTAAGACAGAATATGTTTTAAAAGGCTCTTGACTTTCACATTTAGAGCTATCACCCGAGGAAAGGGCCCACAATGTCACTAAACTTCTCCAAAGGCAAGCAGATGAAGTCAGAACTGAGTGGGATAAGCTGAATCTACAGTCTGCTGATTGGCAAAAGAAGATAGATGATGCTCTTGAAAGACTGCAGGGCCTTCAGGAGGCAATGGATGAACTGGACCTGAAACTACGCCAGGCTGAAGTGTTCAAGGGATCCTGGCAGCCAGTGGGGGATCTGCTAATTGACTCTCTGCAGGATCACTTAGAAAAAGTCAAGGTACGTGTCAGTATATCTGTATTTCTGAGTATAAAATAATTGGCTTGTTCATCATATGAGCCCCAAAATCAGGAATTATCTTTAAAAATGAGAAACTGATAGCTTTGTGTCATAGTGATTTTTAAAAAGGTAAGTACATACAGAGTTTTATAATTTCCGCGATTAAAATGGAATTGAATCAGCACTGAGAAAGTATTTTGCTAACATGGATAAAAAGCACCACAGGACTGTGTATATAACCTCAGCACAGAGTTAACAGTAAAGAAAGCAAAATAGAATTGATATGATAATATATGGTACAGGTACCAAAAATTAATTCTGTTCTTTATAATACTTTTGTAAGCATGTCGAGTACATAATCGTGTCTATACTTGTAGAGTAGAATTTAAATAAGGTAAAGTATATGGTTTTGTTGTTGTTTTGTCATGATGGTGGCATTTGATGTCTGTCTTAATTGATAACTAGCTCTTATTACATAAAATAGGGTTGTTTGTATTTTTTTTTTTAAAGGAAACACATACTGGAAAAACTGTCATTTTTTTATATGCGTCCATGCTTATCTGCTTTCAATGGTTGTTTCCTAAAGTCATTGCTTATTGAGAAACTCCTGAGGACTTGTCGTCTTTCGGCATGACTGCCATGGCCAGACTTTATAAATACTCCAGAATTCCTTCAGCTAGAGCACAATAGAGGCAGTTGCCATTTTGATAAGAACAAAGTGCCTCTGTTCCTTTCACCTAAATGGGAATCATCAGTCATTTTGAAGCAGACCTGAGCTGACTGTTGCTTTCTCTAGGAGAACATTAGGATCTAAGGAAGAGGAAATAGAATGACTAATGGCAGGAAAAATGCCTTTAAAAATCAGAAGTAGTTTATAAAAAAAAGTCCATGAGTTTTAATCACACAGGAAAGTTTAACATGTATCCTCTACAAATAATGTACAAGATTAAATGGATTACTTGATAGATGATGAACTGTTAGCTGCAAAATTTGTTTATCTTAATTTAAATTCATTCATTCAGATCTATTTATAAATTATCAGAAAGCACTTTCTACGATACCCACATATTATTTTATGATCTTGAAGAAGACAGACACCTATCTTGTGAGAGGTGTCTATGCCTATGTCGAGGGAGTGGAACTTGATGATCTTTAAGGTCCTTTCCAGCCCTAACCATTCTATTTTTCTATATTCTGAACAGAAGCACTGAATCCCTGTCCTCACTAGAAAACAAGCAAGTCACTTAATTCTAAACCTGTGACTCCGTAATTTTATTGTGAAGTCCTGTTATGGTTTAAAAAGAGTAAAAATGCGTCCTAGAGGACATAATGAAATTCTACTAACAGCCAAAATAGAAATCTTAATGCTATCAATTGGTAGATGGCACATTATTTCTTCTGAAGTCCTAATATTAGGGTCAGACAGAAGCCAAGACTTCTGACCTAAGATTTAAAATCAGATGCCACCACCTACCCCTTAAGTTTTATCTCATATATACCTTATTTATTTAAAATATTAATGAGTATAGTCTATGATAGGACCATACATTAAGATTATCAGCCAAAAGGTAAATGAAATTAAACATGGATCAGAGAATTATTAAGGTTGGAAAAGATCATAGATTCATATCTGTATAAATTCTAACTTTTAATTTAATATTTTAATCATAGTCCTCTAAGTGTGCAAACACAGCAATATTGTGCTTTCAGCACCTTCTACAGTCATGATAATTGCCTTAGGTAATCTAAGAACACAACAGACCAAAAGCTGAATAATATTGGCGGTGTGAGTAGTATGAATAAATGGGCTATCTGGCATGTATGTATGTATTGCTCTAATGGAATGCTGTTCCAACATAGATGCTGAAGACAAATGCATGTACAAGCTAGGCAATTTCAAGCATGTTTGTGAAATGAACAACTACCAAGAAAGCTACAATTGTGTCTGCAATGTGAAGTCCTATATAAAGCTGTGGGTCTAGGTTTTGTAGGTTTTACCACAGTTACTTATATTTATGACATAGGTATTTTTTCTTAGTGAAATATACTTTTGAAAAGTTGGAAATCAAAACCAATCATTAATGTAATCATAAAGTAGAGCATGCAAATCCTTCAAAAGTTTTCAAGTTTGCCTTTGCTGCATGTGAACTAGGTAGACTACCCATGTGATTCTTTATATCCTGAGCTTATCTACCTGAAGTGTAAAAATACTTAAAATATACTCACAATCCTAGCCTTAATTGCTGGGTTTAATTTTTCAAAACCTGAAAAAAGAGGGTTTACATTAGCTGTGACAAAAGCAGCATGGCATGATTTAAGCCTACTTCTATGTTGAACATGTTTGTTGGTAGCAAGTACATTTCTGATTTGTTCCCTGTCTGTAGAAGTTTAGATATAAACATTGATACTGTCTTAGAAATAATGATGAAATTTAGTCTGTTTTTATTTCCTCCTCTCCTTATTTTGTTTAAGTGAAACTCAAATAATTGGGACGAGAGCTTTTTTTGGTGTTTCATTTCCACAGTTATCAGAGGTTGAAGACAAAGATTTTATTTTGGCTGCTTTTGTAGTAGAAATTAAAAGAAATCTATGCCTTTCTACAAGATGTAATGATGATTTATTTTCTTCATAATATTCTAACAACAACATACATTTTCAATAATGATATTATATTCAAAATTACTTGTAAAAAATGTTGCTTTGAGACAAAATCAGTTTCTAAAAGAATTGCTTATCTAATGTATGAACATCTTCATAAAAAAATAATAATATGGAACATTTATGAAAAAGAGTGTATAAAATTGAGTGAAAACATTAGCCAGGTGAACAGTAGTGTCTACTTTATTTGAACATCCTTCCTCATCTAAAGTGGAGGTCCAGTGATCAGGACACTGAATACGCAGGAGAGATTTCTGGTAGAGAAAATCTACCAGGAGAAATGGAGGGAGAAGGAAGAAAGCTCCAACCTGCTCAGTGCTGAATTGATTCCTCCTACATCCTAGTGATATCCTCCAGTCCCTGGCTCCAACATGGCAGTAATCTCTCAAAGGGCACATGAGAATGGAAAATGAGTTAAAAACTGTTGTGCAATTCCTAATGTGCAATTTTAAAGCATTAAATGCAATGTTCAAGACTGGGAGAATTGCTCAGACATTTGACTCAACTCTACACATTTTGGATGCCTTTGATGTCTGTCATTTGGCCTGTTTTACATATGCCTGGTTACTAGTTCTCTTCATGCTCCTCTTAGTAATTGATTAACTTGAAGTTTCAGTATTTTTCCTTTGCAAATATTTTAACCAAAAGTTAAATTCTTTGAAGACACAGGTTAAAGGGTATTAGTAAACAGTAAAGTTTTTCTCTGTAAACATTATCCAATTGATGTATTGCACATCTCATCCTCACTTTGGGGTTTTTTTAATGGTATGTATCACAATGACTGATGATATTCCAGTGTGAGGGAGAGTACCTATTACTCTAAACATCTAAGCACCCAAAAAAGCCTTCTGAGCAGGTCTTTGAAATATTGGTCACGTGAGATTGCATTTGATGTAAATCCTTCTAGTCAGGATCACAGTAGCCTTCCCAAACCTAAGCTGATGTATAGCTTGATAGGGAATGAGTTTACCCTGTGTTATTTGTTACTGTTCTTTTTAGTTACACTTGCTGTGGTTGTTAAGGCTGTGATGTAGCATTGAACTTATACAAAATACCTAAACCTTTATCAGTGTTATTGGATTATAATTACAGATCCTTGATCTGTATTAATGTACTGATTGGTATTGATTTCTGATTCAGAGGACAAGAGAGAGTTTCACACACCTGCCCCAAAGAATGCAATCTAGACTACAGATGATCTATGATCACAATATTCTTCAGACTTCTCTGGTGTTCTCTGTTATTCTCTCTTTTTTTCTTCATTCACATGCCATCTTATCTGTAGACTCAAAAATAACTTATTTTCTTAATATCACCCATACTTTCTCTCCTCCAAGAGAGACATTCTTTTTCCTCTCTCTTCTTTCTCTCATCCTTTCTGTCCATTAAAATCCAAACCACTTAAATTTAGTCTTTAGTCTTAAATTTAGTTTAAGCCCGAACAAGTCTATTAGTCTCCCCTAATGACTGGCTACTCATTTTGATTGTAACTCAGATTATATTTTAGACATGACCTGAGATTTCTACTTCCCTCTGCAGCAAATTCAACAGAGGATATCTTCTCACAGTCACTAACAAAATTTTCTCCTTATCATCAGTATGCCCAGAACACTTAAGGTCACATGAGACCACCACTAAGTTTTTATATTAAGCTTTTCCTGGAATGCAATTGATATGTAATCAAACCTACTTCATTCTTTTGGTATCCTATTGAAGGACTCATTCCAGGAACTGGCAGCTGAACCACCTTTCTTCTCTCTCTCCCCTAAAGACCCTCCTTTGCTTCATACCAATCAAAACTTTGATAATGGTTATGCTGCAAGTATGCAACAGTCATTACAGGTCATGTGGATAGCTTCTTGCTGTGTTCTGGTCTCTCTGTTAGATATATGCTAAGAAATAATAATAGGAATGGATGCTCTGGAGTATTCAGAGGACCCCCTTTATGAACATTTTGACATTTAGTCAGTTTACCCTCTGAAAAAAATCATTTTTTGAACCAGAAGTGACTATTTCGGGATGTTGTGCATAGAACTTTGTGACTGAGAGGGCAATGCAATTTCAGCAGTGTGGTTTACCTGTTGGTAAAGTTGTTTAGCTACTCTGATAAACCTATGTGAGCACAAAGCAAAGCACTTTCTTATGCCAGTAATACTGTACCACATCACTACTCACATATACCTACTTCAGTTTTCTGTCATACACAACACTGTAAGCACACAAGAGAGCCTTCCATGGGGGACAGAACTAGTTTTTGGCTTTCTGGGATTTTTTGGTGTTGTCTTTTTTTTAAACCACTGTAAAATAAAATAAAAATTTATTCAAGAACAGGCAGTAGTGTCTGTGGTTTCTCTAGTTCCAAATAGAAGTCCAGATCTCAAGAAGACCTGCCAAATAAAAGCTGAATTGTGCAGACCTAATTTCAATTAGCTCCATTCTGCTATAGAAGGATTTGTTCTTCATTGTCATATAAAGAGGGCACCTAGACTCAATAGGGTGATTGTTAAGTGTAAAAAGCAGAGCAGAATTTAGTGACTTAAGTTTTGTATTTTCCTGTGAGCAGTTTTCAGGAAGATCTTAATCATGCTTCTTAAGAACTGGTGGTTGCTCTTGCAGATTCACTTTTATAGTTATGAATAAAGCAGTTGCATTGGAAGACTATGAACTTTGCATATAGATTATGGATTTTAATATATGTAGTGTAGAATGTGCATTCACAAAGACTATAAATATTCTTTTAAATTCTTTTCTTATAGCCTACTTACAATTTTAATACAATTTCTAATTATTTTCTGCAAAACTTTGAAACAAAAGGCAATGAAAAATTCACAAGTTCTGTATAAGTAACCCCTTTTTTTCCCCGAGATGTTAGACCAGAATCATGCACTGTTTATTTCACTTTCTTCAGCACTGTGGCTGAAGTTTGTTTCTTTAGAAAGTTGCAGCCAATTGTATGTTGCTGACAAACGTTCATTGGAAAGTGTCAATGTGGAACTTCTTTCTAATTTGTAAACTGAACAGAGTCTGCAGTTATGCATAGATCACAATTGAATGGGTCTGTTCATCACCTGTTTGAATATCACTTTCCATGTGCACTCAATCTTTTTGTCCCTAGGCATCTCTTCTCTAAATGAAGCTAAAAGTAAGACAATCCCTTAATATAATTAGCTAAATTTCAGTTGTGTTCATATGTGGCTATAGAAGGAAAAGAAATGGATTTGGCAAGGTTAAAATACAATATTCTTACAAACACTTATCCTAATGCAGCAAACTCAATTAAAAGACAATGAATAAGCATAGGCAATTAATTAAAAAAGAAAAAAAAAGAAAAAAGCTTTATATAGTCTTCTGCACTTCATTTTGTTGCTGTTCAGCTCCTGTTGTGCTGAAGAAAATTATTTCAGCAAAGTGAACATTTACACTGTTGATATGAAGGAACAGTGCTAACAACTGCCTAGAATGGAGATTCCAAGAGCGAAGTGAGTTGTTGAATTTCTAATTTGTGTTCTCATTCATAGAAAAATAATATTCAAAAAGTATTTGAAATGTTTAGGTAATTAATGATTTACTATCCTTCCTGAAGAAAGAATAATTTTTCTAAGAAATAAGTAAGGAGTTCCATAGAAGAAAATTAGTGAATGACCCCTAAACCCAAGACAGTAGTTCACACAGGTATCCTCCTAGCAATGAAGATGTATACTGGACATAATAAGTGCAGTTTTAAATAGAACCATACAAACTATGCAAGAAATAGTTACCTGGAAAATGTATTGAATAACCAGAATTTCCAAACAGATAGTTATCACTAGCAGTACTAAATCCATGCTGCAGCTGTTTGTGGTCAGACTGTAATGTGATGCCCATTTCAGTGTTTATTTTATACTAACACCAAATTAAGCTATGTGTTAAATTAAGCTAGCAGAGCTCCTGCAGTTCAATCTGTAAAGGAAAATGACATTACACATGCAGCAACTTTTGAGATCTTTTTAATTCCCCTTCTTCACTGATAGAATGTACATTCCTCGGGAAAAAAAAAAAAGATAATATTTATTTTTCATATGGAGGTCTGAATTTCTATCAACAGGCAAATTAGTGCTATTTGGAAGGAAATTAACTTGCCTGGTGTTCTGAACCAATTTTTGTTCCACATGACAACACATAATTTTTTCACATTCCCTAGATATCTTCCTGCATTATTCTAAGCCAGACCCCTTTTAATTTCAAATTTCTACTGTGTGTAATCGCTTCTATTTTTCTTGTCCAACACTGATTTTTATTACAGCTGTTAGAGAAGTTTGAGGAGAGTTTTCATCAGGAAAGCCTGCAGAAGCTAGTGACCCTAAAGTATTGTTTCAGTAGTTCCAGTGCTCACAGCCTAGGATGTATCTTGACAATTTACAAGCATTATTCCCCACTATAGTTATACTCCTTATTATTGTTAGATATAAACTCACCAAAAAGACCTAAGCATTCCATATACAGAATTTTAGATTATGAACTAAGATTTGATCAAGTATTTTTAAATTGTTTGTACGCACAGAATTGTTTGGGCTGGAAGGGACCTTAAAGATCATCATCTAGTTCCACTTCCCTGCCATGGGCATGGATTCCCTCCTATAACACCATCTGTTTGACAGCAGAATAGGAAAGACCATTTGCAAATGGAAAGAACTCTTCAGTAACTGTTTTAATGCTAAAACAGACTGAAATATCAGGAGAATAGATCTTATTTAATTCACTGGAATTCTTTGACATCCTTTATATGTCCTCAGTATATTGAATACATCTATAAATTCAAAATTTTGTGGAGTTTGCCATGATAAAAGCAATAGTTGAAGTTTGTTTAACCAGTCAACTTTCAAGATCTTTCAAAACATCACAAATTTCAGCTAAATACATTACCTAATTGATTATACAGCCTGGTAAGTTGTTTTTACCTTTTTTAATGTAGTTCTATACAATAAGGAATTAAGTAGGATTGTTTGGTTGTTGCTATTGTAGGCGAGTTTAATTTTCTAAGATTGGTTTCAAATATGAAATTGAGGTAAATGCCATGGAGTTCTTCATCACATAGTTGCACAAGCTGAAGTTAGTTCTCCTGTGCTTCTTAGCTTGTAGGAGGTGAAAGTTACTCAGTTGTGTCCTGTGGTCTTTTAATCTGATTTTATCAGCTTATGAAGTAATTTATTTTCTCACACAAAAAGAAATACAATCACAAGTGGTTATTTAATATGTAACAGTCATGTATTTGCAACTGATACAAATTTAATCTAAAACTCTAATCTGCCTTGTGTTGTTGCTATGTAATCAGTCACATAAGATTGGAGGGTTTTTTATGGCCCATGTTAAATACATGAAGCAAACCTTCATTCCTTCTACCCACTCCCTGTGCGTTGTTATACATTTCTGATTTCATATTTAGATGCTACTACTGTAATTATAGTGAATGTCTTATGGAGATGAAATTAAATAGGAATTTTTGTCTATATCACACTACTTGTTCTAAAGGGAGAGTATACTTTTTTTTTTTTTTATGTAGGAACAGGAAGGAAATGTTCCTAACAAGGAATAAATAAAAGGAATACAGTTTAATTAACCTCTTTAGGAATCACAACTAGTGTGAGAAAACCTCTTGGAGGCCATTTTGTGAAAAAATCAGCACCAGGAAAACAGTTGCACCAGATTTCACCTGATTTGCACAGGGTTTGTGTTAATATGTTAACACAGTTATTAATAGAAAAAGTTAACTAGTTTATCTTTGATTATGGGCCCACGAACTAAACAATACTGTGACTTTTTCATTGATGGTAAGTCTAGAAAAATTCCTGAACTCTAAAGAAGGAAAAAAAATGACCAGTAAAAAGTGGAAATCTTTTCTACCTCCAGCCCAGTTTGGGTAGAACATACTATTATTAGATCCACAGATTTCATTTAGAGCCAAATTTTTCCTTGTATGAACTCATCCTACTGGTTTCAGTGGGAGTTCAACATTCATGTCTGCAGGCAGAATTTGACTTTTTAAGTATTGGTAATCTCTGATCTTGGTTTCTGATAGCCTGCTGAGAGAACTGTCTAATACATGTACAAAGACTTGTCTGTCGTTTTATGCCTCTCAAGTACAGAATTGAGGTCAGACCAGAACATTTTTAGGAGATTGCTCTTTATCACTTTATCAGAAATAAGAACTGGATTTGGGCTTTTAGAAGCAGAATTAAACAGTGATGTTTAAGTACCTAAGTGGCATAGTTGTTGCAGGGGCTCTGGCATTTAACATGGCATTTTGTTTTAAGTTGGCCATATAAACACAGCGTGTGTAGTTGCTAGCCTGGTGATCAGATATTAACATTCTCAGACATGACGTTATATCTAAGATGCTCTTGAACTGTTCTGATTCTGCTGAAAAGTCTTTTTTCTCTAATTACCTGAAAAGGTAAATATTGGCGGGGGTGTGGGGGAAGATACAATGCAAGTAACACTGTTTACTGTGGAACCATTTTAGTCAGGCTTTGTGAAGCGACTGTGGCTGAAGGAGGTGAGTGGCTAAAGGGAGAAAAAGTAGATCCAAGGAGATTGATAACAGAAACCTGATTTGCTATATGTAGTCTGCTATTGAAGCATTTCTATGTAAAGCAAAAGGGCATACCAGAAGTGAATATATAAGCAGAGACGTGCGTTCAGTGAGGCACAAGAGGAAGGAAAAGGGAGAAAGATTGCTAGAAATTAATTTTAAATTTGTCTGCTTTCTGGGAGGATACCTTCTTTTTCCATGAAGAGAAGTCTGCCAGCACTAGGTTTTTAATGAATTCTTCTTCTTAAAACATTGACTCTCCTATTCCTAGGAATGTATTTTGGTGTTGTAACTATCAAATGTGCAGATTCTGTAGTGATAATGTTGCTGTGACACGGGCAAATCAATGAGCTAAATAAAATCAATTTATCAAGCTCATATGCTGGTACACAGCAATTATTTAGGGACTGATTAAAGTAGGGAGTGCAATGAATTGTCAGATTGCCTAGGATGTTTATCAGTGACCCGTTGTGCTATGTTTTTCTCATTTCAATCTTTATTTAGTTAAAGACTAATAGAGGTTTATTTCATTTTTTTGTCCAAGGTTAACCCATAATAAAACCTTATAATTGCCACTTAGCACTCTAACAGTGCTTCTCGTGTTCCAGAGAGTATGAGTTAATCTCCTCAGTTTCTTTCTGAGGCTGTAGTACAAGTAATATCATCCCCAAATTACAAATAGGACAATTGAATCAGTGAAACTAATTTTTCCAGACAGCAATGCCACTCAAATTATTTTTATTCTCTTTAGCTTTTACCTTCAAATGGCTTTTAGTTGGGTTCGATTATCCAGAGGATTAAGAATGACAATGTCCATCAGTTTCAGCAGGAACCACACCTATTCTTTTATTTTCCCAGAGCTACAGCTTGCTCTCTCAAGATGTGTCGGGGCAGCCTGCCACCCAGAAGGTTCTTAGCCCACATGCCTGTGAGAGTGGTCACTGCTCCTGATGCGGTTTCCCAGCCCACATCTGGTGCTGCTCGTTTTTCAAGGTTTATTTAATTGTTTCCTTTTCAGAATTTTATTTTAATATTCTTCCTTCCTAATTTAGCTTTAATTATATATTGTTCTTGCTTATGCTCTACTAAAACCTACTATTAGAACTAAATTCCCTTGGCTTGCATTGTTGAAAGATACCCTTATTAGGCAGAAGGCGTCTAGGAATTTCTACCTCAGGATTTTGGTTAGGGGTATCACCCACTCCCACTCCCCACACATAATACAGTGGTGGGGAAAAGATGAAGGTGGGATTTGCAGTACTAATTCAAGAATTGGAAAACATACCTTCCAGCAAAATACCTTATCAGTGCATCTGACCTGCATTTTTCTGGAGGCTACATACCGGATGGACTGTAATAACTCCATTTGGCCTCAAGATGTATGAAAATCTATGTTCCCTTTGCTAAAGGTAATAATTATCAATTTTATGAAGCTAAACATTATGAAATATTTATACGGTAAATTTAAAGACATGTTGGCATATTGTATGTAAATGTGACCTTTCCTGTTGGGGAAGAGAAAATAAAGATTCCTGATCTGTATAGGCATTTTGTTTAGAAAATTTAAGAGCGGTTTTTGAGGCTTCTCATCTGAATTGTTTTACTGTTGGTTGAGTGTCAGAATACAATCTGTGTCTTCATATAGTCTAAGCTAAGATTTTATACAGCCATGCAAGGAATCCATCTTTCCTCTTGAGATACAGGGTCTTCCCACTGTTGCCTGGAAGCTTGAAGTGTTTTGTAGCACCATGACACAACTGTTACAATCGTGCTGGTTTCAACTGCTGCTTTTTTTTTTTTTTTCCCTTTTTTTTGTGTCAGTGAAATACTACGTTTGTCTTTAAAATACTGTATTGCCTTGCAGCACAATAGAGATTGACTTTGTAGTAATTATTTTCTGAAGGCAATTACTCCTGTGAGTGTCTGTTACCTACAAGACCTTTTGGTAGGTTATTCAGATTTTTATGTTTCTAAATATCTAATCTGCACTGTTCACAAGTTAGCAAATAGAGATAGATGATGTGTTCTTAATGGTTCAAAACCAGGTTTGGCTGAGATTCCGCATCCTAAGCATTCATATCTTTTGAAGTGCTTTTAGCTTTAATAAAGCTGAATGAAATCATACTAAAGGAAAAAAATCCCTTTGTAAATATTCCTTTATATTTTCTGCATCTTTCATGTAGTGTGTGTTAGACTTTCAGATTACACTTTGAAATGCCTTAGGATGCCTCCAGTTCCTAGGCACTTCATCTCTTGATCGCCAGGTTAGCTTTTAGCTTGCAAAGTAACTGAGCAACTGACTTTGATTATGTGGAAAAATTGGTGCAGAACTGTTTATGAACACTTTAGCAGTGATGGGCTTTGGCATGTCATGGTTATAGTTGTTCTAGCAGACTGAATTACAAGCTAAATTTGCTCATTTACTTTTCCACCTCCATGGAGGAGAACACAATTTCAGAATAAATGGCAAGTCAGTAGCATAGATTGTGTCTGTTCAGGGATCATAAAACTCCATATTAGCTGCTGATTTAAGAAAAAATAAATCAAGAAATCATAGTAACAGTGTGATACGTGTTTTAGGATATGGATGTGTATTTATTAGTGTGCTGCTTCTGTTCATTACATTAGGCAGCCTAATAATTAAATAGGGGGCTTTTTTTCTTTAAATAACATTGCTACAATTCATAGATTTTTCCCTTGAAATTTCAGAAAAAGAAGAAAATTAATTCCTGGCATTAGTTAGTGTTTTATTCGTTCTATTAAAATTTTAGTATCCTTATTTTTGAGGAAGTGCTGAGTCTTCAAATTATAGAAAACAACTTTTGAAACATATAATGTTTTCTCAGGTTCAAAAATACAGAATTCAGAATGGGATAGGACTTTAAAGGGCGTTTTATTTTATTTATTTTTTTTCTCCCCTGATGTCTCTTATTTGAACTATTTTTATCCTCGAAGAGGATTTATATTCTACTCGAGTGCATTCTTGCTTGGTCATTTCTGAGTTTATAAAAATATATGGAATGGAAAATCAAATCTGCTAAAATCCATTTTGTTTCAACACCGCCTGTCCCCAGGAGCACTAGAATCAAATAAAAATACAGTGTGAGTTTAAAAGGAAGCTAAGTGTAGCATATTGAGCTAGCAGCTGACAATCCCAGGTTTCAATGAAATTTGAATCAGAATACACTAAACCCATCAGAGAAGAAACAGACCCATTTTGAATGAAAAATATGGAAACTGTTAAACTGTCCTGGGTAGAATGTGTCAGCTTGTTCCACCTTGGACTCTTTTAAATATAAAACTTGAAACTAGCCTCTGTCCCACGAACACTTCTCCACTTGGACTCTAAGGGAGCTGATAGAGAGACACATCAGCTTTGGGAACCTTCTGTGGCCCAAGCATGGGACAGCCATTTACCTTACTGTGCAAATGGATCTGGCTCTGATTTAGCTGCAGCTTCTGCTGGTATTAAAAAAAAATACAGTACAAATTCACCCTGAGTTTTTCTCCCTGAGCCACGTCTCCTTCACTGGTTACGAGAAGTGAGGTTGAACATAGACCTGTGCTAGCCAGAAATTCCTCTATATAAGGGAATTCATCAAGGAAATGCCAGGCTGGCATGAGGCTACTGCCCTGTGTAAGTGCTACTCACAAACCAGGAAAAGAGACTTTGTAGGTACAGCTGGTCTTTTCTTGAATGTGCTTCATATTGTCAGAAACATCCATTGTGGAACATAGAAGGGGTTGGACTTTTCATCTCATAATTCTAACATACATAAGTCCTGATGGGATGAAGCCATGGGTTGGCAGATGTTATTGCAAGGCCACTCTCCATTGTCTTTAAAAGGTGAGACAACTAGGAGAGATTCCTGAATCCTGGAAGAGGGCAAATGTCAGTCATCTTCAAGGAGGGCAAGGAGGAGGACCCAGGGAACTACAGATTAGTTGGCCTCACCTCTTTATTACCAAACTAGACCCTGGGACAGAGTACACCATTAGTAACATGATATAAAAATGGGAGGAATAGTTAATACAGCAGGTGGTTGTTCTGCCATTCAGAGGGACCTTGACAGTATGGAGAATTACACTGACAGGAGCATCATGAAGTTCAACAAGGATAAGTGCTAAGTCCTGTGTCCTGGGAGAAATAAATGAGGCAAATAGAACACTCTAGGGGCCCAGCTGGCCAGAAATTAACTGCGGAGAAGGGCCATGGCATCATGGTAGACAAAAATTGACCATAAGACAGAAATAATCCCTATTGGTAAAGTAGGCAAACAGCATCCTGGGCTGCATTAAGATGAGCATTGCCAGCAGGATCAGGGAGGTGATACTTCTTCTCTGCTCAGCACTGATGAGGGGACATCTGGAGTGCTGCATCCAGTTCTGGCTCCCCAGTACAAGAGACAGACTGACTTCATGGAAACAAGTCCGGTGCAGAGCCACAAATATGGTTACAGGCCTGAAGCATCATTCCTATGAGTAGAGACTGAGAGAACTGGGACTGCTTGGCCTTGAGAAAATGCGGCTCGGGATGTTATCAATATGTATAAATAACTGCTTGGAAGGAATGAAGTAAAGCTAGCTGGCTTCTCAGTACTGTCCACCAACAGAACAAGAAGCACAGGGTACAAATTGAAGCACGTGTAATTCCATCGGACTACAAGAAGAAGACATCTGTGAGTGGTCAAAGACTTATACAAGTTACCTAGAGAGGCAGTAGAGTCTCAATCCTTGTAGATACTCAAAATCTCCCTGAACATGGTCCTGGGCAATCTGCTTCTCACTGGCCCTGCTCTGCACAAGGGAGCTGGCCTAGATGATCTCAAGAGATGCCTTCCAACTTCAGCCATTCTGTGATTCTATGTTTCTGCAGTAGCGATGTTAACTCTGGTTTTAGGAGTTTTGGATATTATACTTGATTTGTCATTTTCTTTTAGTGATATAATAATTGATTAAATCTTATTAGGCTATAACCTGTCTTCAAAATCGACATTAAACCAAAGGTGTATTACCCACAAAGAGAGGAGATTGATGGCAAACCAATTTGATGATTACTTATTAGTCTCTACTTAGAATCTTCTTACTGTCTTTTTTTCTTTCTTTTTTGTTTTTTTCTCATCTTTAAAGCATATTTTTCAGGACAGTTTTGTAAAAGTGAAAACATTTCTTTATGGCATGCCTTTGCAATGATTTTTCACTAGTAGACATACAAAAGATATGTAGAAACTCTTATGCAGTCAATCACTTATAACAGTAAATAACAGGCCAACAATATCCTGGTTGCCTCAAAAGGAGCATGACCAGCAGGTCAAGTGAGGTGATTCTCCCTCTCTATTCCACTCTCTTGAGAACCCACCTGAGTACTGTGTTGGAAGATGTCCTGAGGAGGGACATGAAGATGACTAGAGGGCTGGATCACCTCTCCTATGAAGACAGGCTGATAAAGTTGGGGTTGTTCAGACTGCAAAAGATAAGGCTCCAGGGACACCTTATAGCAGCCTTACAGTACCTGAATCGGCCTACAGGAAAGCTGGGGAGGGACTTTTTAGAAGGGCATGGAGTGATAGGACAAGGGGGAATAGTTTTAAATTGGAAGGGGGTGGATTTAGATTGGATATTAGGAAGAAATTCTTCACCCTGAGGACGGTGAGGCCCTGGGAGAGGTTGCCCAGGAAAAGTGATAGTTGCCCCCTCCCTGAAAGTGTTTAAGACTAGGCTGGATAGGTTCTTTAGCAGCCTGGTCTAGTGGGAGGTGTCCCTGCCCATCGGAGGGTTGAAACTTGATGATGTTTAAGGTCCCTTCCAGCCCTAACCATTCTATCATTCTATGATTCTATGAATATTTCTTTATTCTTCCACTTCCATGATACATGAATGTCCTTTACTTTATGGATTCTAAAAAAAGAATTTAAAAAAAAATCTTTTTGTTATATTGATAAAAACCATCTCACTTTAATTCTTTATATGTATTTTTTTAAACTCTAAATATTAACAGTATTTTCTTGTTTAAAATTAGGGTCATTTTTCCAGGAATAGAAGGGTACTCATGTGGTGCTAGTTTTTAAACAGTGCATCTAGTCAGGCCTGTGGAGTGACAGATCAGGAAATCAGAGGAAGAATATATTGCAGAAGATAGAGCAGTATAGCTTTTATAAAAGTAAGTGTGCCTCACATCTCCTAGGGTGCTTTGAAGGAAACATGAGCATATTGAGAAGGACATATAGGCCATATAGCATTCCAAAAGAAATTTGAGAAGGTTTTTCAGCAAGAAAGCTAAGTTTCTGTGGGATACATATCCCACATGCATTATGTATTTATTTTTCACTTCACATGGATAAATAACCAATTATCTGGTTATTTCCTCTAAAAGATGGGGGGAAAAAAAGATAGAGGTTGTTTTCCCAATGTGGGTGATGCTTGTTTGTGCTCCAGAAAGTTTGTGTTTTCCAGCATGTACAAAAAAGAACTGGAAGTGAAAATTAATAATGCAACAGCACATCTCCTTGAGGATACAAACCTATTCAAAGTACTTAAGATGAGGATAGATTGGAAGCAGCTGTAGGAAAACCTCACTGTACTGAGTGTCAGCAAAGTGAAATCTGATAAATCTCAAGAAAAGTGTGTGGAAAAAGCTATCCCAACTGTATGTGCACAGTAATGAGCTCTCCTTTAGCCCTTTCAAACGTTACTTTAGCACTTACGATAGAGATCTTGGAATCATAACTGACAGTCCTCAAAAAACATCACATTTATACTCAGGACTGTTCAGAAAACCAGATGAATCACTAGGACTCACTGAAAAAGCAGAAAGTATCATGATGCCATGGTGTAATGTCCCTGTTGTATCCATATCATGTATACTGTAGGCAGTATTTTGAATCCCAAATCTGAAAAGATGATAGTAGATTAGATAAAAGGTATTGAAAGATCCTATACAGGGACAGAATAAATGGAGTAGTTTGTCTTGTGTAATTTCACATCTGCTGTCTGCATGGGAGCTAGTTGCCTAGGCTCCCAATTTAGTCAGTGAAAATCTGCTCAGTTCAGTCTTTGCCATTCAGAATGTGTTTCATGCTGTCCGATAGTAAAACCTTACATTGTGTCCAACTCCTGTTTTTTATTAGCCATTGAATATAAAGAGACTATGTGGTGACTTGCTCAGATGTAAATACCCTATAGATATCCACACTTGATTGAATATATCTCAGTATTTGCATCTTAAACATCGAAGAAGGAAAAGTTATGATGGAGGTTTTGTAGAATCTGCAACAGCACAAAGAAAGTCCATTAGGACATTGATCAGGGTCTCGTGCCTCATGAGCTAAGAGTTAGGGGTGGTCTCAAGTGGGTCTCACCTGGCAGGTTTTTAAAAAAGCAAAAAGGTGATTCTTCAATTTCAATATTGAGTTTACTGTAGGGTATTTTGGGTGGTAAAAGCTGATGTTAGTTACAAAATCAAGCAGATAATTTAATGGAAGATTAATCCATCAAGATCTGATTGACATAGAAATACAGCTTGTGGCTCCCGAACCTATGAAACCCAAATTGCTGAGCTAGAAGAGGACTGCAAGGAGCAGCAAAGCTGATGCTTTACTTTACCTTCTTCACTAAACAATGGCACTGGCTACAATCAGACAAGGGACTAGGCAGGAAGAGCTTTTCATCTGACTGATTATGGCAATTGTATGTTCTAGAGTTTTTATTGGCTGGTTAGGGTGTCTGTTACGTGTCTTCTAGAGTTCATGCTAATTTTCTAAGGCATTTTAAAATATTTTCTAACAGGACTGTACGGATCATTTAAAATCCAATCTACCACCTACAGTATCACATACCATTGAAAAGCTTTCTTGTGTAAGGACAGTTATAATGAAGATAATTTGGGGCTGTTTCTCCTATCGCTGTTCACACTGAGAAGTCATTTACACCCTGAGCAATTTAATTGGTTCACATTGCTCTCCTTCTGATAGTGGTACATTACTCACAATGTATATTTGTTTTTAAAGTACTAACATTATATTTCTCTGATATAAACCTGGTCTATGTATAGTACTTTTTAGGCAGAAGGCAAAAATAGAAAGATGAATCAGCCTTATACTATGCAAACTGATTATTAAAAATATAAATATTTCTCTAAAACATTTTAATCATACTGATGAAAATTGCAGTCCAGTAGAATTTCTAAATTTCTGCTTCTACAAATGACAAGTACTGTAGAAGATGCAGAAATCATTACTATTTATTAATAAAACTTTTGAATACTTTTTTTAAAGAACTCACATTGATATTTCACTTACTCTGAAACAAAAACCTAGCTATACTATGTTGACTGGTAGACTGGTTGTGATTAAACTGTTGCTTAACACAGCCTTATAGTCACTGACCATTTTAATCTTAGGATGTTGCATGCTAAATCTTTCTATGGATAAATATTTCTTTTCCATCTACAGTTTTTAATTACAAGCTTACTGGAATTAATTAGATAGCTGTGCATTGACTAGCATTCTTTTTTTGTTGCTGTTTCTTATGTTTTGGTTGGCTTAACTAATAAAAAATGATAGTAAAAAGTCAGGCTTAGTAATAATAGAATACAGAATATCAAATATAAAGATGGTTAAAAATTTGTTGCATTTTTTACGTTGGAAAGTAAAAAATCAGTATCCTTGCAGCAGAAAAAGCAATTAAAGGCATTGATTGAAGTTATTTTGAATATATTTCTATGATTTGCTTTCTTTTCTTGTGATTTGCTTCTGTGCCTTAGCCTTTCTGTTCTCTAAAATAATTTACAATCAAAAAGAAATTTGACTTAATCATGAAGGGTCTTCTATTTCACCTTAATTTAGATATAATGACTGTGTGGTTTACCTAATCATTTATATCAATCTTCAGGTGAGACCAGTACTTTCAAGTCAACATTGCAGATGCAAATATTTGGTCTGAAATCAGAAACTTAAGTAGATGTTTAAAAACAAGTGATTTATAAGCTTGGGCCTTTGTGCTTTGCCTAAGCCATGAAGTTTTCAAATAAAGCTTGATCCTATTACCATACAAACTAATAGAAAACTAATAGAAAATTAACTTTGTTCAATGCAGTAACTGCACTAGGGTATATTGTAGTGTGGGAACTGATCTTTCCATCCATTGATCCACAGTGTATTTTCTTTTGTATAGATTTAGCTATTATATATAATTTTTATGTTTTAATCTGCTTTGGCAGGAGTTCAGACTAGATGATGTCCAGAGGTCCCTTCCAAACTCTGTCATTCTCTTATTCTGATATGTACCGTTTCAGCCTTTGAGGCCTTTACCTTACAAGAACATATGTCTATTTGTTGTTTGTTTTCTGAACTCAGTTGTTAACTAAAATGATCGGGGTAAACACATTTATAACCCTGTGGGATAAAATTAAACATGAGCTCTTTTACTCTTTGTATCATAGACCTTGCTCTACACTACACTGCAAATCCCAGTAAATCCCACTGCACTGTAAATTCCCTCCTGTAATGTCAGTTTTGTTCCAGTGGTATAAAACTGGTGAAATGGAAAAGTCAGCTGTTATGTCATGAACTTGATACATGCCTCTCCTCTCACCTAGTGGTACTCACATCGTTCTCTGCACATTCCTTTACAATATGCACATCACTTCTGATCGTGTGCTGTAGAGATTTATTGTCAGGGCGATTCACTGTACATGAGTGCCACTTAAGCCAGTCTAGCTCTTTATGTTGTAGGGTCATTTAGCATAATTAGTGGGAGTCACGTCTGGTTTTGAAAGACATTTGTGGAACAATTTTTCAATGATATTTACCTTTAGTGTAGTTCACGGCATTTTAATGTCTATATATATCTTCAGACTATTTACTCTTAAGGTTCATGGAGATACTGGATGGGATTTTTTTTACCTTTTTTGCATCACATTTTCATGAAATGATTACTAGGCTATAATTTCAGGTTATTTGATGATCTAAAATGAAATGCAGACCACATGTGGTCTGTATTAAAAGCTCTGAGAGAAAGGAGGTATAAAGCAAGACTAATACATCGAGCAAGTAAATTATCCTGCCTTTGTGTGCAGACATCAGATGGCAATAAAAATTGCTCCTGAAAATGACAGAATTTTCCCTTAGAATGGGCTCATTGTTGCAATTTGACCTATCTTATCATGTTAAAGATTCATAAATGTTTCCTTAGAATGGACAGATATAGAACAGTGGAAGATCTGCATGGAGAGTCTTCTCATAGAGTTACAGTGTCCTGAATTTATTTGAATTTACTCAGATGCATTATGCAAGCCTCATCACCAGGTTGTTGCTCTTAAAATCAAGAAACTTGTAACTAGTAGTTTCTGGCTTTCATGTACATTAAATTATTAGCTAGGCTGCTCTTATGCCTAGTTTTAAAGGTTATCTTACAAGATATATTTCTCCTGAAATATGAGTCACGTTAGGCCAATTTAGGATTCATAGCATAAAGACTGTTTTCAACTCTTTCTTTTACTTTATATTGCTAACATTTTGTTTATAGCACACAAGATATGCAGGGCAAGACCATGCCTTTAGTGAGGTCTAATAGTTTTACTATTGCTTGGCTTTTTATGTTTTTTTTTCACCTGTTGCATTTTGGAACAGAAGGTCTTCCTCTCTTTTCCTGTGTTAAACAGCACTCCTGCCTTCCCCTCTAGGAGCACATTATACGCACACCTAAAGGATGAGGCAGGAGAGAAGCGTGCTCTGTGGTGCACATTCCAGTGGGTGTGCTGGTTAGTGATTTGGCTTCAATGGATGAGAGTTGCTATGAAATCTTGAACTTTATATGACCTTCTGAAATGCTAGACATTACCTCTGGAATCTAAAGTCCATATGAAGTTGTATAAAAAAACGGGTAACTGTATTATGACAAGTACTCTCCTTCCTGTCAGATTGACATGGAATAATACCTTTACATTACTAATCAACTGGTAACAGAGATAAGTCTTATCTTTATTTCTGTTCAATACCCACAGGTTTATCGAGCAGAAATTGTGCCCCTTAAAGAAAAGGTGCATCAAGTCAATGAGCTCGCTCGCCGGTTCGCTCCTGATATTCAGCTCTCCCAGTACAATCTCAGCTGTGTGGAAGACCTGAACACACGGTGGAAGGTGCTACAGGTACGTTTCCTGTGATTTTCTTTTTTTCTTTATGCTGCGTTTAAGTAATTATTTTATTTCTGTGTGCTTGTTTTGGCTGGGTGTAATAGCACTAAAGGTGTAGTAAGGAGTCAAAGAGCAAGCAGGCTTTCAGTAACGACGACTCTATGAGAAAGTAGTTAAAATATTAATATTTAGCAGTTCTTGCTGCCAAGTATATCATGTGACCATTACTTTTAACTGGCTTGCCCACATTTTACAGGTATTTTTTTGGTGTATATAGGGGATCTATATAAGACAGTTTACTTCTGCTGCTTCAGTACTTTTACTATTGTTTAAATAATTTTCAGGAGCAGGAGTGTTAAATAAACTCCTTGCAGGCAGATAATGATTCTGTGCAGTGGAACCCTTAAGGTCATACCTGTAGAATCAATTACAAAATCACAAGGCATTGCATGCATTCAGGTAATTAGCAGGACTTTATATTGCAAGAAAAGCTGTTCAGAAAGGGATTTTATAAATTGAGCTCTAATGCAGGAAAAATAACAAAATAACCATGAAATTCAGGTGAACATCAGTTTTAAGTTATAAATACTGAAAAGTTTACAATTTCTTTGGATTATTTTTTTACATATGCATCACTTAAATTTAAGATTATATTGTGTTACCATGTGATAAGGACTTCAAATAGGTTGACTTTTTCTAAGATGTACCATATCTTCATTTAGAATATTTGGAACAGTGTGCATGAGGGAACATATTTAAGCCTGTGTAAACTGATTTATGGTGATGTAGGTCCCACAGCAGGGGAGTTTTGTTGTGATTAAATGAAGGTAAATGCAATTAAATTCCCTTCATTAAGTGCTGGATTTTACACACCATTTTATTTTTTTGCTATATCAGTGCTTCACATTTTGAAACTCTGTCATTGTAGTTACCCTTAGATATTGCAAAAATGTAGAAATATGGAGGTTAATAAAGTGTTTCGCCTTCTTTGTAAAAATCAAACATTAGCAATGGACAAAAATGAACCAATTTCCTCTTGTCCTACATGGAGATATAAGGTCGCGGTGCTGCCAACTCTAATAGTCAGTAAGAGATTATTGCTTCTTTATTGCTTCTCCAAAAGAAATCTCAGAGCTCTGTGATATCTCCAGTTTATCACAGTTCATGCAAATATTAACAAGATTTTTCTTTTTCGTTTTCCTAAATCAGCGGTTTGCAGTGAGGGTGCTGGTTTAAGTAAAAGATCATTAGTCCTAGACCTTGGTTCATTAGAATCCACTTTTCCCTAGATCCTCAGGATAGAGTTCAGGTGCTATTAATGCAAATAAACAGAAATCTGGAAGACAAAATTCCACATATTGGAAGACATTTATTCCACATATGAGATAAATCACGTCTGCTTCATTTTTAAAAAAGCAACAGCTGATTGAGTTAAAAAATTTGCTATGATTTATTAAAAAATACTTTATTTCACTAGCTGAATAGTTAATTGTTCCACTGGTTTGCTGAAATACTTCATTACTTCAGCAAGAATTAAGGAAAAGCAGGAAATGTTTTTGAGTTAAGGAATCTACGGTGTGAAAAAAAATTTGATAAAAAGCCTGAGATAAATACTTTGTTGTTATTCATGCAAGTATTTAAACAGAGAGCAAACTTGATACTGTAGACCATTTAAAACTATATAGGGCAAATCGCATGTTCACACACATTTCAAAGACCACCGAATCATAGAATATTTTGAATTGAAAGGGACCCATAATATGCTCTTTTTCCACAGAGTACAGGAAGCCTTGTGAACAATTCACTTTTCACTGTAAATCACTGTCTCAATTTATCAAATCCAGAGTATTTGGAAAATGAAGCATTTCATCTTCTATGAAGATAGATACTTGGAGATAGTATGTCAGAGTGAGACGTTAGAGCTGATAGAACAGAAAGTTGATTGGAATATTATGGTCTGATGTCTTTTTTTCATATTTACCTAAATGTCATCTGGAAGGTATGGAGAGCAAGGTGAAAACACTTCAGCAGATTTTTAAAGACATCCTGAGGGGAAAAGACATAAGCATCTTTGCAGCATTATCATGTACAAAAGGCCAGGATGTGACCCCTGGAAAGATGACGATCACATCTGTTCCTGTAAAACAATTCCTGCATCTAAAAGGGAATAGAGGTTGAGGCATATTGAGAGGCAGAGCTCATTTTTGATGAATAGTATAGTTCCGGTGTAAGGCATGTACAACAATTATCCAGCCCAGCTGCGCTAGATATGAAGTCTGCTGGACATCGACATTCACACCTAAGTGGCACTTTTTAGAGTATCATGTTGTTCTGTGCTGGAGTTAGACTTACTTATGTAATAAGTGTTATACTATTTATAGAAAATTGAATTTTTGGACATGCAATAGGAAGCAAAACACAAATAATTTTTGTTTCCTGCAAAACCATTCTACTTGCAAGATAGATTTCTATGATTTGTTTCTGGTTTTCAGTTTGACTGGCTAGGATTCTTTTTTTCTTCTTTTTACTAATTGTCTTCCTTGTAGTAATGTCACATAAAATATCTCCTTAATACTTTACACCAACTTTTTCTCTTGATTTCAGCCTTTGATTTATTTTTGTATTCTTTTATACTATCCATATTTTCTTTTTCACTTTCCCCATCTTACTTCTCTTATTTTTATGTTTGGGTTTTGTTTGTTTGTTTGTTCTGTCCCTTTTTTCTCCAGTTATAATGCTTCTTATTTTATTTGTCTTTATTTCCGCAGCCTCCTCTCTCCCCGCCCAGGTTATATCTCTCTCTCTCCTTGCCATATTCCTAATGGAGAAAATATTTCTTACCCTTGCGTCCCATTTCCTGGAAAATATCGCTGCAGGAAAATCATAAAACAGAGGCTTCTGTGCTATTGCTTGCCAGAAATACACCCATTCTTGGTTATGTGTGGGAAAAGTACATAAGGCTTATCAGATCTGAAATCAGTGAATTTTAGTGTTATAAGAAAGTTGCAGGGAGCATTGTGTGGAGTATGAAACAATGTCTTGTTTGTTGCTTTGTTAACAGAGAGACTCATAGAATCAGAGAATGAAATATATCAATTTTAGACAAATCCTACAGAGATTTATTATTATATTAATTGAGAAATTTAAGAATAAGTCAGACTGTATTCAGTCATTTGTGGTGTTGTGGCATAGAGTGAGATAATTAGTGAATAGTATCAAATTGCTACAGAATCTTTGCAGAACTTCATTTCTAGTTCTGCAATAATGCATTTATTATTAATTTCCTTTTTTTGTTGTTCAGTTTTGGTCAAATATTGCAGGAAGAAAATTGTAGAAATGGAAGGTTAACTATGACCGAGTATCAAGGAGACAGAATGTTAAACTTAGAGGCACAGATATTTTGTGTTGGAAATCCTTACAGATTCACCCATTCCTGGTTCTTTTTTTTTTTTTTTTGAAGTGTTGTGTGAAGGTGTATTTTATTAATGAAAGCTAACTCGCTCAGCTCAGTCGCTGAAAACTATATCATCATTTGTGGAGATTAAGCAATGTGAAAGTAATTAGCTTCAGGCCTTTAGAAGAGTAGTTTTGAGGAAAATAAGCTGTTTATTTTCCCATTTTTCTTAAACATGAAAGGACATGAAATCTCTCCAGGGAGCTATTTGCTGTGAATTTCACAAGGAGCTCTCATGTTCAGATCCTGTGTGCTTCAAACAGTATGTGTAATGAGATCATCTGGGGAAAAACATGTCTTCCAAACTTTTGCCTTCTTTCAGTCGACATTTGAGGAGCCAGGTTGGCAGGAGCTATATCCACTTCGCTTTGGTCAGAGATCCGGTTGGTCAAAAGGCGAAGCCTCTGACATATAAAAGAATTTCCAAGTATCCCATGGGAAGCATAGCCTACAGTTATCAATAAACACTTTTTTTGTTTGTTTAAATCAAATTTTATTTACTCTTATTTAGAATATTACTCCTAGTAAAGTGGAAAATAGAAGAACTGTCTTTCGTCCAAAAAATGTATCTTTCGCGAGATTTTGTCATGATATTTATGTTCCAGAGCCTTTAGTTTAGCGAGCTGTTATGAACTCCAGTCATTTGTGAAGGGCTGTCTGTGTACATGACAGTGGGCCCAGCCTGTTTAGTTTGTAACACTAAGCGAGCTGGACAAAGCACATAAAATGGCTAGAGCTAAAACAGCCCATACCCTGCAGATACAGATAGATATAGATATATGTACACACGTACAAACACATCTATATATACATTTATGGTTGGTCTTAAAGGTCTTTTCCAGCCTAAAGGGTTTTGTGATTCTTTTTTACCCTAAAGGATTCTAATATTTTATGATTTCCATATATGAAATGTGACTGTAGAGAAGCATTAACTGTAACTTCAGTATCTTTCCTAACTCTTCAGCTCATCTTACACCAGTAGCAAAGACTCTACAGCATGTGGGGATTTGAAGATTGATGTGATGCTGAACTATGAGGCCCCTTGTTAAAAGTTCCACCCACAACTCCTACCCCTCTTCTCTCAAACAGCAGTCTGCTTGCCAGAGTAGCTGAAGAAACATCAGGCTTTTAAAATCCCTGTAGGCATTTATCAAAAGTTGTATCACAGTCGTATTTTATTCCACTGAGGACAGGCTCTTTATGGACATGTGTAATGCAAACTACTGTAATAAGTATCCCTGCAATGAATTATTGCAAAACTCAGCATCTTCTGGGTGCTTCCCAAATACTAGTTGGTTCTTTCAATCCATGGTGAGAAATAGGGATGAATTTTACCATCTATGTGTGCAGAGGAACTAACATTTGAGAATATAAAATCCAAAAGGAAAATCCCTTCATTCCTGAACTCGACATGAGATTGTGTCTATACATCAGTCTTTCTGGCCTCCATATGTAAACCAAATATTACTGATGTTTTCAAATATTTGTTCCAAACCAGTGAATCTCTCATAAGCTGAGTCACAGGCATGCTCAGCAGCAGTCTTAGCTCACAACAAGCTTTTGGTAGGGGATAGGCACCAGGGCAAGTAAGTTTCATCAAAATGTAAGTTGAAATCCTCACTGACCTATTATAGTAGTTTTTAGGTTTGGAGGTTTGTTGTTTTGGGTTTTTATGGGGGCTGAGTGCAAACTCGAGGTATGTTAAAAGTGGATAGATGGGCAGATGATACAATAGCAGGAAGAAAGGTGTTTCTTCCTCTACAAGAGACAAAGAATGTCTTGTAGATAAGGATGTGCCATATAGAAGGCAGCCAGCTTTTTATATTTGAACATCAGTACCTTTCTATTACCTTAACAGTTTCTCTTTCCATTGTGTCATTTCATTAATTTTAATAATTAATTTGTTTCTATTTGTTTGATTTTCCTCTTTTTTTAAACTATGTTTTGACTTGCATCACCTGTAAGCTGCCAGCAAAACCAGGAGATAACTTTTCTAAATATATGGAACCAAAATTCTAGCTCATCTATAATCACACTAATTAAGGAATTACTAAAATCATAGTTCTTTTTAACCTTGATATTTTAAATAATTTTAGTAGTTGCAGATTTCATCTTCCCAACAGGGGGGGATTTGATCCTTTTTGGAAGTTGAGTTTTCCCATCAGACTCTTTAGTTAAAATGGTGTTTTGTATATTCCATGAGAACTGGAACTTCTGCCAAAACCACAGTTGTCATGATTCTTTAATGGTCTCTTATTTATTTAGCTGGCGTTGCCAGTTGGCTTCAGAAGTCATATACCCATGTATTTTTCTTCATTTCTGTTAGTTTAAGTCTCAGTTAGTTTAAGTCTCAGTTTTGCTTGATATTTCCCTGCAAAGACACACATATAGATTCATGTTACAGTCATTCCTTCTGTAGAGATCCTATTTATTTATTTCTGTAAGCTAGTGGAAGAAGGCCAAATATCTGGCTTGGCATTCAATTATTTTAATGAAGTGTCAAAAACTGGAAAAATTCTTTGTAGCATGTTTGGGGCAGTCAGTGTAAGAAAGTGTGCATAGTAAGTATAAATGGGCATGATTATCATCAACAGCCATGCCAGCAGGAAATCTAATGAAACCATCTTAAATTTATGAAGTTCTGTGTGATAAATTTCCGTTTTTTGAAGCTGTGAAAGATTTGTATGGTTGTTGGGGTTTTTTTTACTGTGGAAGGTACATTCATTTTAAATTGTTCTTATCTATCTTTTACTTCCTTTAATTTGAAATTTTCTCCTCTCTGAAGATTTATTTAGAAGAACCATGCAGAATAACAGCAATTTTGCCTACTTTATATTTTCATTTCAATATGCATATGTAGATTTCTTCTAATGTATTCTTCTGCTTTTCATGTAGACATGTAAGGGTACATGAGATTGTAAAAATAATCAGTTACATTGTTTGTAAGTACAGAAGAAAAGCTCTTAAAAATAATTAAATTTAAGAAAACATTACACACGCAACCTAAATTTAGCATGATGTTGTACCATCTTTGCATATATAATATATTCTGCAGGATCTCCAATTTATCTGGTTGATGGATAAATGATAGGAAGAGAAAGGGCATATTAGTTGATGCGTGTTAGTCTTGTTTCCTTATAAAATAAGACTTGCACAATTTACTTTCACCTGTCAGCAGTTATAGATTACATTTGGCAGTGCACATCTATATGAGTCACGCCAGACTATATTTAGGATACTGAGGAAAACTGAGGTTATCATGTTGAAAATATATTCACCAGAAACTAAGATCCACTAATCTGTTGCTTTTTAGTCAAGCAGTATTAGCTAAATCATTTTGTTTACAGCTCTTTAACTTATTTAACCAGCCACCACTGTCACTCTACTGACAATGGAATTATTTACATTCTTCAGTGTTCATGATCCATAATACCTAAGCATCTGAAAAACATTAATTGAAAACATTTCTGTAAAAGTCCC
The DNA here is from genome assembly GCF_964237585.1 of Gallinula chloropus. Taxonomy (NCBI): domain Eukaryota; kingdom Metazoa; phylum Chordata; class Aves; order Gruiformes; family Rallidae; genus Gallinula; species Gallinula chloropus. The sequence goes on from NC_140085.1 coordinate 125,214,607, forward strand.
TTAGAAAAGGAAAACATAAGATACATTTGGATAATTAAAGCTCTGAGTTTTGGTCCTACAAAGACACAAAGACTTTGGCAGTCAGGGGTTTTTATCTTGGTTATGCTAAATTTGCACAAACAGCTTCATTTTTTTCTTGTCCAAATTGGAAGAATATGTCCTGATTTTTTTCAACACATTTTTAGGTGTGTGACCTGATTCCAATCAGCTATTTTTAGGCTGTTCATTATGAAAATTAGAGGGTTTTTAAGGTAAGAACGTGTGAGGGTGGAAAGCTGGGAAGTGCACAAAGCTAGCAGCAGTCAGAATAGTAAAAGCAAACAAGGACAAACCAAAGATGAAGCTGGCAATTATAAGTCATTCTCCAATCCTGACTTCCATATCACAGGTCCTTTTCCTTGCCAAAATGTTATCAACTGTCAGAGCTCATAATTCATGGTTTAGTTGTTAAAATGCTGGGACAGGATTGCATAGGGTTGGGTAGGGTGGGATACACTGTCAGCTGTCCGCTGACACCAGAAGGATGATGAGCCTTAGCAATTTCTGGTTCTCCTCCATACCCTGGAGGGAATACACTCTGCTGACACAGATCATCTGCCCATTCATCCCCACTTGGTTTGAAGAGAGGTTAAAGCAGACATACAAAGTTTGCTTTGAATGGGGAACACATTTGTTGCAGATAGAGTGCTCAGAGAATTTAAGAGCTGTCCTGCAAAGGCACTCTCTAATGCAATTTCCAGAGGCTTGTAACTCAATGAAACCTTAATGAATATCCTTGGAAGCAATAGAAAACCTCTTAGATTCCAAGTCCTGGTGCCAAAGTATTGTTAAAGGTTTGTAGAGGGAGAGAATGTAAAACTAGCAAAAAAATACTGCTCTTTCTCCTCATTTTCGCTAATCCCTTATTCTGAAATACTGTGAATTTTTTGGGGAGAAACTTCTTTTAAAGTGATAAAAAGCCCAAGGTAGAGAAATAATATGCAAATTGCCAGTGCAAAAGGTTAATGTCAGCCAATTTTTTTTCTTTCTAGAGTCATTTTGTGTCTTTCTGGCGTGTCAATTACATATTATATCACTGCAGATACCTTTTTGTCAGGCTGCCTACTTCAGGTTACAGACAGCTTTTACAGTCTTTTCTACAGGCTATGCAGTAGTGTGTACTATATTTTCTGAATCTTTTGGCTTCAGTAAGACTTTAAGCCAAGTAAGATATTTTTGCCATTTTAGAAAGTCCTGGTAGCAGTAGTGTTTAAAAAAAATACTAAAAATGTCAGTGACATTTAAGTTGTGACACAGTTTTCAAGCCAGGCTCTGTAGATTATGTGTGTCATTTTCATAGTATTTTCACAGGGCGCCCTCTAAAATTGCCGTTGTAGTTTTCCTCACACCTTGCATAAAGCTGAACGTTGTGTCCTTCTATAGAAAATTCTGGGCAGTCTGCAAGTCACGTAATAGTATGTTATTTGTATAGGAGGACACTTTATAATCAAAATGGCTCAGCTGCTGGTATGTGTTGTGTGTGCAAATGGGTTTTTATAATACGCTTCCTGATTTGGGGCTGCCTGGGACAACACAGGCAAAGTGAGTTATTTCAAGATGCTCATTGCTTCCTGTGATCCATTTAGTTCTTGTACTTACTGTTACTTCATACAACACTGAAACAAACATAGTATAGATTATAGTTCTTGACCCAGAGTTTACAATTTAGGGGTTTATTCATATCAATTTGTTGTTTCTTTTCTACCTGGAGAATCAGAGCAACATCCAACTCCTGTGTTCCAGAAATTAATTCTTTAGGGTATGCCATTTTGGAAAGCTGCAAGTGCGTACCCTGAAGACTTAAGTCTTTCTCTTCCACTTTCTTAGGTGTTTGAAGTTGGTTCTCTGCCATAGCTCAGTTTGGTTTAAAACAAAATTAAAGACATAGCTAATTAGCATTAATTAATGTAGAAAAATAATGCAAAGTCTATATTTGGAGATAGTATATTCATTGTGTTGAATGTTTTCACTTTTATGCTTCTGATTTCTTATGTCCTTCCACCCCCCCACCCCCAATACCCTCATTTAGGACTCTTCTGTCTGTAAAAACAATGAGTTCTGTCCTACTTATCTGACACAGAGCTGATAATACACTTTCAGCAGTGCAGTGAATTTTTGAGTATTCAGAAGAAATAGAAGAATGTGTCTCCCATAAAATAGCTTTGTGTTTCTTGTATATCCCAGCATTCCAGTTCCTTATCTCAAAACATCACATTTCAAATCCTGAATTGACTTTGTCTGTACTTTTGCCAGCCAAAGAGCTAAGATAACTGAATTTGGTTTGCACATCAGCTGTACTAACTGGCTTCAATATATCCCTAAATCTGGCTAGGTTTACCTTTAAAGAGAAAGGTCTTACAATTTTCTCCTAAACCCTTCATAACTTTATTCAGCTATGAATGACATGTGAAATATACTGCCAGACCAGTATGGTCTGTTGTAGAAAGCATGCAGGCTTCCACTCTTGAAAAAAGTCAAGATCTAATACTTTTTCTTCACCGGTGAATAGGAGATCAACTCTCAGCAAAACAAAGTTTCAGAAAGAGAGAGACAAACCCAATTTTATGATCACTACTTTTCTCTCTCAGTGCCATGCCCCAGCATCATTAGACTGAGCTCAGGAATTCTATAACTGATGGGATAAGCTTGTGATGTTTAACAGTGCCGGGTCATTCTGTTTATTTTAGCTTTGCCAATGACACTCTAAAGAAATGTTCAGATTATTTTAAATTCTTTGTGGATGAATTTACATTTTTTTAGATAAGCATACATTGATGGATCAGAAAGGGACATTATGAAACTTAGTTAAATAAGAATGAAACTGGTCTAAATCATGGTAGCCTTTTCGTTTTACCGCAGTTCTGATAGTTTGCATAGCCTAAGGGTCTGTCCTACTCCCTGGAAATGGGGGCCAGAAAAACAAACTCTACTTTCATGTAACTTCTGTTAGTCTGTGAACGTATTTGCATGCTATTGTAACATTGCTCTATTAAATAAAAGGTAGGAAGAAGATTTTAGACTGGTATGTTAGAATTTAAGCCATCATAGGCCACTGTCTTTGTCAGGTCTGCCATCCCTCACAACTGTACTGACATCCCTGTTGAGCTTCCACAGCTCAGACATTCTTGTATGACCCAAGAGCAACATTTGTGCCTCTTGTTGCCAGGAGGAAAACCCTTTATTGTACAGTTTATAGTTTTATAGGAAATATGTAAAAGCTGAAAGAATAAAAAGCCTGAATTGCTGTTTTTAGAAAGCTAATCAGTCCTTAAACCTTTAGATGGGAAATATCATTTGTTCCTGATCCTTCTAGCTCTTTGGATGAGTAGTCCAGAAAAAGATGTATTCACAGTCGTACACAAAGTAGATTTCATGAGCTCCGGGCTATATTATTTACATGATCAGTACATTCACACAGCAGTGTTACTGCTTAGAGATACTGTATTTCACTGTCTTTCTCATATTCAGACAGGCTCTGGCTTGCCAGAATATTTTTTTTTCCCTGAATGAGCGTATAACTAACAGATGTTTGTTTTTGGCTCCATGTCTACATTCTTTGAAAGCTGGAGAATTAAATTGCTGACATTCAGACAACACTAATTCACATATCCAGGGAGCCTAATTTGCTATCCCTGAGATCCTGATTCCTGGTGTTCATGGGTTTAAAAACCATTTCAGTGGCACAATATAAGAATAGGCTGGGGAGTTTCAATAGTATTCTCCCGTTAAACATAATCACATTTTATAAACATCTGCGTCATTACGGGTGTGATTCATCTCTAGGCTGTATACAGCTGTGTTTCCAGTTTCAATTACCAGTCCCTTAATTGCATATCCAGCTCATGTTACTAATTTAGTTAATTTATTCATAATTAAGAGTATTCTATTTTCTACGAACGTTTATTGAGCTTAGTACATTATAAAAAATAATTTTAAAAACCCAACCCAGGGCTGAGCAGTTTTGATTCTTACACTAGTCACATCAGAACAAAAATGTCAGTCACTCACCTGGAGAGGAACACAATATAGAAGGGACATTTTTGCTTTTCTCACCGTGAAATGAGAAACCTTTGCAGGGGTTTTGCTTTGTGTTTGAAAGCAAATGACAGTATGAATGTATTCTTCTCTTCTCATTTTGCCCTCCTTCCTCTCATCCAAAATAATTCTATAATTCTATAGTTCAGACTGACACGCAGGGTTTTTAATATGTAAGAAGCACTATAAAGGGTGTTACAAAGAGAGATTTATGTGGGAGACACGAATCATGTCTGATGCATTTATGTCCTCTAATGTTTATATACATATATACACTTAAATCATGATTAGGAACTGTGACAAAACTTTAAAATTAAGGCTGAGACACATTCTGATGGAACATAAGGACTGTCTTAGTAATATTATTTATCAAAATGTGTTTGCTTTTTAGAAAACATCTTTTCTGTTTCACTACAAGAGTATTGTGTGCAAAATGGTTTAGAGATCCTAGAAAAAAAAAAAACCTTCTTGCAGTTCACCACAGCTATTAATGTTATTCACTTACCATTTTAGCAGGATTGATTGCAACTCTCCAACACTTTGTGAACACACAGATACTGTCTTCTCCATTATCTTTACGAGCACTACTGGGATATTCATTCTAGGAAATGTCTACAATATTAAGGCATTGTGTGTATAAATGGATCTCTAAAAAGAAAAGGATAAAAAAGGAAAAAATTCAGCTTTTTCGCACTTACGTTGGCATAAAAATATATTTTGATACTTGAATGTTATCACTGAGTCAGTAAGCACAATATTGAAAGTTCAGCATCCCTTTCTGGAAAAGAAGAGAGACAAACATAGAACAGTTTTCCCTCTTTAAAATAAAAATATTTGTTTGTTGTTGGAGACCAATATTGTTTCCCAAGTAGACTATCACATGATTTGAAGTAAACATAGGGATCTGTAAGTTGTATGGAAAACATTGGAATAGTCTGATCAATATGTCTCAAGCAGAGCTTCAGGATTTTAATGACAGCTGCTGAATCCCTTCTGCTGAAAAACCACAGTTGTCTGCTGCTTTTTCCTTTATTCTTCTCCTTCCTCCGATCTCGATGCTCTTTAGTTTCTCTCACTGCTCTTTTTTTCCACAAAGCTTCCTTTCTTCCTCTTCATATAAGTTCCTCCTTGTCTGTTATTTGGTTTACTATCACACCACTACTTTTTAAAAAAAAAAGACTAGGAAGAAAAACATCAAACACATATTAAGCACGACCAGAAAATGTATCATCTGAAATGAGAAGAAAGAGAGGGAGAGAAAAAAAGCTGAATATAAGGTGCTGCTGAGGTAGGCTTTTAGTCAGGGCAGTTTTATGAACCACACCTTTTTCTTTTTGCAAGGAATTTCTTAATATCAGAGTTTGTGAGAGATACAGACATGCTCTAAGCAGGCTTCCAAAGCTCCTCAAAGCAGATGGTCTCATAATTTTCTTTACTTTTACTTGTCAAATATTAATGCTGGAATGTAATCTTGTGCAGATAATAAAAGTTTGAACCATTCCCACCTTTTAGCTGCATACTCTGTGTATTTAGCAAATAGAATGACAGTTGCAGTGCTAACCTTGCTGTATGAATTCCAGGCTGCCCCACCTTTTTTGATTAAAATGGTGATTAGGGTTAAAGGAGATTATAGCAATTTGCCAGGGTCCTGTTTCGCTGCAAGCTCAAGGTAAAAGAGGGTGATTCAAGTGCCTGCAGAAAGATAGATTATCACGGGTTGATCAATCTTCAAGCTTCTATGGATTTTTACTACCTTTGTTATTTGCGTATATTCTCTGGCTTTTACTATGCAAGACGATGTGAAATGCCTTCATTTTCTGTACACAAGAAAAAGTTAATAATTTTCTGCCTCCAAAGAGAGATGGGTCTACAGAAGGGAGCACATAAGCCATTTAAATTGTATTATATTATTATCATACTCTGGAGGTTATTTTCTTCTTTTTCTTACTCCAAATAAAAAGATAAGGCAGTTGTATCTTGTGCTTCAGATGGTAGGTTTAAACCCTGTGGAAGTCTATATGCATTTAAACCCATGTGAATTTGTATTTTAAAGAGAATTCCACATGATTTGATTATTTGTCTAGAGAGATGACGGAGACACAAGTTGGAAATAAATATAATATCCAGACCTTAAATGATTTCCTGTTTAAATTAAGCTTTTCAGATTAAGGTTTTGGGTTTAGATCATTAGGAAGATCAGGTTTGATTTGAGGGTTCTGAGTCCTCAATTTCAGGATATTTGATATGGTATTGCTATCCATGTTCTTCTCAGAAGAGGGCTTTGTTCATGCAGTACCAGGAAAAAAATAGTTGATTTTTTTCTGCATACTTTTAATGACAGAAGAAAATAAATACCTGTCACAAATATATTGGCACATTATTGTGTGTTTCAGTTTTGTGTATTTAACCTCAGAGGACAATTTTACTTTTAGTATACTCTCAGAACTCCTGAGGGACCTGGAACTGAAGATAATACCCATGAAGTGGTAATTTCAGCAGCATATGAGTACAGTATTACTGTGCTCACAGTTGCTGCCACTTAAAGAATAAGCTGTTGAAATGACCAGCTCCAAATTTCAGTTCCCATTGGTTTAGTCATCATTTGTTGATGACTACATGTATCTGTCTTAGTAGAGAAATTAATGTGTTTTGCAATAGATCTTGAACTATACTTCAGTTATTTTTATTTTCCCTCAAAAAGTAACTCTTAAAAGCCTGCTCTCTGATCCTATATAATGCAATAACAGACCTCCCAGCTATCTGGACATGTCTTTCACTGGATCAGCCAGTATGTCAAATGTTTGTATTAAATGTTTGCTTGTTATATAAAGCAAGCAGTGTGATTTTGAGCCACTCTCATGTCAGAAACAGATCTGTATTTAGCTGACCTCTAAAACAGCCCTACCTGGGCCTGACCAAGGAAGAAATTAGTCAGTAAAAATCAAGAAAGGGTGAGGCCACTAGAAGATCAGAAGTATTCCAGTTGTGAGAAAGCAATTTGCCCCTCTGGTAGGATGCCCACTTCTGCTCCTGGAATGTAAGTGCAAGTGCTGCATGCTTTACCTATGCCCGTCCTTCAGTGGAAGGCACATATCAAGTCAGCAGGATTTATCTCCCTGTTTCCTGGTCACGTCAATCCGTTATCCTTCACTTGTGGAAAATCATCAAAGGTTCTCCGCCAGTTATGCTGAATGAGTAAGTCTGTGTAGATTTGAAAACCTAGATTTGTTTCTGAGGTTTTTGTGCGTGCTGTCGTCCCACTCTGGGGACTGTATAAATCCCATTAAAGCAGCAGCCTCCCAAACTACTCCAGCAGGTTTTGGTTGTGAGTTGGTGTCGTGCCCCAACCCCCTCCAATATTCAGATGCATAGGTGAACTTGTAGAATTTTAATTACATCTGTATCAGATGAGCTGCAGAAATTTCAAAGGGTTTGGGGTGAGATTTAATTTTAGATAGCAGCTTAATTAACTGCATTTGTAAAAACTAGAGCAACTTCAATTAAATGTCTCTACATTAATTTAGTTATTTAATTGAAAATTTATTGGGATAGTCCTTACAATTTATAACTCTTCCTGTTTGAGTAATTTAAATAACAGATCATAATAATAATTAAAAAGAAAAAAAACACCTGTATTTAAGCTGTATTTAAGCTTTTGCTACATCTCTACCAACCTTCTTCAAATAGCAGATTATTTTTCTCGTAAACATTTATTCTGGTTTGTGGATTTTGTAACAGGATGGAACATCTGAAAACTAAATTTTTTTCTTCTCATACGTGTTGGGGTTGTTTTGTTTTTAACTCACATGAGATTTTTGACCCTTTTTTCAATGTCATAACAACTCTGGTTTATACTACTACAAAACTGGCACTCGCAAGACTGTTCAGGGCACAGGTGTGTTGGGGTTAGTAGTGATGGCCAAAGAAAGCTCTTTGAGTTCTGGGTATGCAGAGGAATAAGTAGGGGAGCTGGTCCAGTGAGGAGAACAGGGGCCTGCAACACATGAATCCTTTTGTAGTGTTTCTCAGGAGCCTGCACGTGTCCAGCACAGCAGGTAGCCTCTCCCCGGTTCCCCACTCTGCTCTGAGAGATGGGAGTCGCAAAGAGAGGCTGGAGTGTTGCACATCATTGAAGAAGATTGTGCAGCTATTTAAATGAAACCCCATATTGTGTGTCTACCTTCTCTTGTGACACAACAACATGAGAAAAAGGCTAACCATTCTTTTTTTACAGTTAGACTGTGTCATGTTTTTGTCCCAGCCAACATCTGTAGGTCCTGCAGCCACTCACTCCCCCCGCAGTGAGATAGAAGAGAGAATTGGAAGAGCAATGGTGAGAGAACTCATATGATGAGATAAAGACAGTTTAATAGGACAAACAAACAAGAAAAAAACCCAAAAAACCCCAACAAAGCAAAACAAATTATGAAGAGCACAATATCTCACCACCCAAGATCGATGCCTCCCAAAACCCCCAGCTGCCATGCAAGACCTCCAGCTGCCCCTGCACAAACCCCCCAGGTATACACAAAACACGATGTTATATGGTACAGAACATGTCTTTTGCCAGTTTGGGTCAGCTGCCCCGGCTGCATCCCCTCACGGCTTCTTGGGCATTCTCACCTTCTTGTTGGCAGGGCAGTGTGAGAAGCTGAAAAGTCCCAGACTACTTGGCAACAACTGAAAGCATCAGTGTGTTACCAGCATTGCTCTCATCCTAACTCCCACACATGTCACTACACCAGCTATTGGAAATAAAATTAATTCTACCCCAGCTGAAATCCGGACAGGCTGCATCTACCTGAACTAGAAATATAATATGTATATTATACTAAATATTATATGTAAACTACAATTCATTCCATCTTTACCTTCCATTTCTGAACTTATACCAATCATCTCAATCTTCCAGTGAGTGCACTCAGAATTTCCAGTAGTATATGCTTTCTCTAATTGAAATTATTTCCACTGCCCTACATTTCCCTTATGATTGAAAAGTGAATTCCATTGCTACTTTGCCAAAGAGACTGTTCATAATAATTTTCTTTTTCCTTCCCAACACCTATTGCATGCATCAGTTGCATAAGTGGTAATTTGAAGCCTTTTTAGCACAGCTGGATATTTTTCATTGATTCTTTTCATCTGAGCATCATTCATTAGAGTTTCTTCATCTTTTTGTCTGCAGTGCACTTTATCTACAGAATTCTGGGATCTGTACAACAAAATAGAACAAAATGTACAAGGACTTCAAGTCCTTACCGTGCCATATCTGTCAGGTTATAAATTTGAGACAGAGCAAACCCCATTTTCTTGCCTTCCTTGAGGTACCTATTCATCTTAATTTATTCCATACTGACAAAGAAGCTATGAGAAGTTGCAGTTGAATGTTCCAATCCTCCTTCTTGTGATTTGCATTACTACTACCATTACAAATGTTCTTTAAAGTATATATTTATTAAATTACAAGCTCTCATTTGGAAAGGCTCAGGTTTGCTTTTCAGTCCACATGTGAATATTACAGTGTCTGTCCCACAGTTTCACCCTTTCCATCAGGATAATTAACTGTATGTATGTATAGAACTTTTACTTCTCTCCTGTTCCCTGCTTGAGGAAAAAGCAAGCTTGCCATAACAAGCAATACTATTTTAAAAAAAAACCCAAACAATTTCATAATTAATTGTTTTATTTTAAAAAAAGTGTTATAAGGAGGGAACATTAAGTATTTTTTTTAATTATTATAAATTTTGAAATATAAAGTTTTTAAAGTAATTAAGCAAAACTGCAGTTTCTTTAAATCCTGTTGCTTTATGTTCATTTTTTTTCTCAATATTTTAATTTTATGTCCCAGGAAATGTAACCACATTTTCTGATTAGCTTTGCCCACTACAAATACAAAGGTGGTGAGTAATTAAGACAAATAATATAAATGGTTGACATTGTCAAAGAATATACTATGTATGAAATGAAGTACTCACTGTTAAGGTGAGTAATAAAATGAGCTTTTTTGGAAGTATTGGAGTGAAATTTAATTGTTAGTCAAACTTTTAGTTATATCCTCTTTTTCAAACAGCAAGACTAATTCAGCAGACTTCAACATGTACACTTGCTTCTAAGATGGTCAGCATCTCAGATCCACCTGTTTTTTGGGGATCATTACCTGGTTTTCTTCCCCTAATTTACTGATGGGAATTCCTGACTAAATGATGGACTTGGAGTAAATGGTGGATAGTCTTTCTGTACTTTTTTATTTCCTCCCATTGAAATGCTTTATTTGAGGTACAGCAGGTTTTTTAAAGTGAAGTTTAATTGCTATGTATTCTTAAAATGTTCAGTGAAATAAGGACTAATAGAGTAATTTTCCACAAATCATAGAATCGTAGAATCTCCTGTGCTGGGAGGGACCCGTAAGGATCATCAGGTCCCAATTCTGGCTCCACACAGGGCCAGACAAGTCAGAGCATGGGACTGAGCGCATCGTCCAGATGCTTCTTGAACTCAGCCAAGCACAGTGCTGTGACCACTTCCCTAGGGAGCCTGTTCCAGTGCCCGACCGCTCTCTCAGTAAAGAACCTCTTCCTAAAATCCAGAGTAAACCTCCCCTGTTGAAGCTTCATGCTGTTCCCTAAGGCTCACAAAGAGAGGAGATCAGCGCCTGCCCCTTCGCTCCCCATTGTTGGGAAGCCATAGACCATGATGAGGTCTCTCCTCAGCCTCTGCTTCTCCAGGCTGAATAAACCGAGGGACTTCAGCTTCTCCTCGTAAGGTTTCCCCTGCAGACCCTTTACCATCCTCATTTGCCCTTCTCTGGACACTCTCCAATATTTTTATGCCCCTCTTGTACTGTGGCACCCAAAACTACACCCAGTACTCAAGTTGAGACACAGTATTCGAGGTGTGTAGTATATTAAACAGAAAGTTGGGTAAGACATTAGGTTTATGAACTCATGAGCCATTTTTCTCAATGGTATGGAGTGTTTCTAAATGAACCAAAATAACTTGTTTGAAAGAAAGTCTGAAGTAATGAACAAAATCTTTATGATCTCAACCTACTCAGCAAACTTACAAGATGAGTGGTGCTACTGCTAGGACAGTCACTGTAGTTTCAGTGTCTCTGATGGCTGATGTAATGTCTGCAGGCCAGTAGAGCTATAAAGCAGCAAATGCAGAAGCTGGTGTCCTTTGTGCTCCTTCTTAAAATAACATGCACTTATTTTAAAGGCTGCTTGAGCTTGATCTAACAAAATGTTCACATTGAAATATTTTGTTATTACCTGATTGGTGTAGAACGTGTCTAGTTACTAATAATAGTTTCTTCTACAGTAATACTCCATGGGACTACATTTATTCTATACCATCATACAAAGAATGTCTTTCCTAAGTTATTTCATAGTCACTCATCAGTAGTTATTGTAAAAAAGTCCATCTTTCAGCTCTTTTAGAAGTGTTTTGTTTAATGGCCCCCATGTCCAAGTACATTTCAGCCCAGTCACCTGTTCCTGTACGAAATGAGATGCAGCTTATGCTTTAGCTTTGAAGCACTGTGAAAGTGAAAGAACTTTGCCTTTCTAACAAATATGAAGCAGGTGCTCAGTCACAATTGATTGTGATATATATTTTGCTCTGCTTTTAAAATAGTAAATAATATTCAAGTCTGATTACTTGTTAATGTACCTTGGGTATTACAAAATAATAGTCTCATTGATTTACACGAGGTGGTCTGATCAACAAGATTTTTTTCCACAGTGTTTACTGCTACTCCATTTACTCTTGTTAATTCTCACTGTTTAATAGTTAAGCATTTAACTGAATAGTTATTTTGCTATTCTTTACTGAGAAGATCATAGTCTGGTCAAGAGCCAAACCTATTAAGATCTTATGATGAGAAGTGCCTTGGTATCCTAAGAATAAGTTCATAGTGTACAAAGCACAGTGTTTAGAACCTGACTTCCAGGGGTTTTAATATTCTCTAATTAAGTATACACTAGCAAGGCAAGGAAACCTGTAAATGGATCATCCAATCTGTGTTTATAGATATAAACAGTAGAATACTTAAAGATTAAGGTCAGAACAGTTTCAATGTAGATACTATAGCTTATTTGAATCTATTAGGGAAGAAATGTTAGCTGCTAGTACAGCAGTCAGTGAATGGCTTCCCAATTAATAAGAAAATCCCACTTCTGTTTAAAAAATTTCAAGTGCTAATAATAGTGGCAGAAAATTGACAGGCAAAATGGTTTTACCAATGTAGGTGTCAAGATTGGTATTGCGCTTTCTCAAGGGAACTATATTTGAACAAGTCCAAGGTTCCATTTTAAATTTTTTGAAACTAGGGCTGAAAAAAAAGTTGCTATGTTAAAATTACATCTTTTGACAGTCCAACTTAACTTTGAAGGTGCTCCTCACATTTCCAGTGTTATTGATTCTATCTTGAACAGTAATGCAGTCACAAATCAGTGATTATAACTCTCTGGATATACCTCACTGCTGCAGAGTTGAAGGATGTAGTTGTGAATATGTACTACAAAAGTTCATAGTCAATGCTGCTTAGCCTGTATTGGATCAAAGACAGGAGAAATGTTGGTCCTGGAGTGAATTCGCTCTCTAGAAGTGAACTTGCTTGTTCCTCCTTGACTCAGTGTATTAAAACTTATGCAGCTGGATGTGGAAAACAAACTCAAACCCCCACACAGTGTTTATGTGGTATTTCATCAGTTTTTTTCCAGAAGTCCTTCAGAGGTCTCTTCATTCAGTTCAGGTTTTTCCTGGTTTGAAAATACCTTCAGAAAAATGGTTTGGAGTTTCTGGTAGTCTTATTGAAGGAAACACATATAAAGTTTGATTTCTCTCTTGCTCACCAATGTTTTGTACTTTTTAGATATTTTTCTGTACTCCAAGCACTGTATTTTTTATAAATTTTTCTAACCATAGTCAGAATAATTTAAATTCTGGAATGATTTTGGAAGGAAAGTTGTTGCGTACACATACTGCTACACATATGTTTACACACACGTGTCAAAACAGATTTTCTGGAAACAAAAATAAGTTTGAGAGCTGACAAGCAGGTATGTAATTTATTCTTGCAGTACTAAGCTATCACAACAGACACACAGGTGAATGCCTGGGAAAAAAAACCTGTCAAATTATTTTAAATCCAACAAGTGCCTCTGTATAGACTTTTCAGCGGGAGGTATTTCAGATTGCCACAAAAAAAATGCCACAAGTTGTGAAGATTTTTATTTCCAGGCAGCACAGAAACTAGGACAATTGTTCCGTAGTATAAATTTGATTGGTAGGTACTGCAGTCAAAATATTGAACCATGGGGACTTCATGAAACAGAAACAGGAGGTGCCCTTGTTGTTGAGCCACAGTTGGATTTCTTGTGTTTGCACGGGTCAGAAATGAGGCATCCTATTATCCAAAAAATCCGAGAACTGCAGTGGTCAGAAAAGCAAAGTTTTAAGAAGCCTAACCTGTAAGTTGCTGTCATAACAGGGATTCTAGGTTTGGCTTTGGAGGTTTTTTTTCAGTTTTACATTTGGCTGCACTTTAAAGAATACCGAGGAGACATGGCTTGCTGTGGGGCAGTACAGGCAGTGGCATTTCTGAAATCTGGAGGTTGGAGGAATGACTGCTAGGAAAGAACAATAAAAAATCGAACACTTAAACTCAGAAGAATTACTTAAAACAGGCAGAATGTTATATAGTATGAAGCAAATGACAGGAGCCCAGGCAGAATCTAACAGGAAATTGACAGTGGTGAGAAGAGGGAGAGGGATGGCAGAATGGGAAGATCAGTTGAGGCAGGTTCTTTTTGGCATTGGGAGTCACAGGAGAAATGATTTATCTCTTATTACATGCATGGTTTTTTAAATTTTCCTTTCAAAATAATTCTAAATGCTATGAAATTGCTACACTTTACTCACAGGAGACAGTAAAGTCGGATTTTTTCCTGTACCAAATTCAGCACCCCTCAGACACATGATCCTGCCAGTTGTTCTCTCATATAACAAACATTAACAGTACAAGATCTGTGCTCCTGGTTCCTCAGCTGTTGTTTTTTTTTTCCTGCTTTTTCCTCCCCGATTGTCATGGTTGTTTTCCCTTGTACAACACAAATGCTAAATAATAAGACAGTGTAATGGTATGGGCAGCTGAATGAGAAACACCCTGATAGAAAGATGTCCTTAGGGAAATGCCACACTGTGTTCTGCAAGGACATATATTTCAAAATCAAATGCAAACACATTGTTGATGTTTTTTTTCTTGAGTTTGGGGGGGCGGGGTTCTAAATTTCATGGAGGCTTGGAGACTTTCCTGTGTGGGTTTCCTTCCAAATATTCCAGTCTCACTGCACCTTGGTTAGTTCACCAAGTCTTCTATTACTTTCTCAAATGGTAACTTTGAAAGTTCACTTTGGGATTTGTAGCTACCTTAAAGCCTTGTGTCTGCCACTGCTGGCAGCCCAAAAGCATAAAAATTACCCAGTCAAAAGCAATTACAGATCATCAGAGCAGAATCTGGCTTCTGCAGCCAGAAGGCAGTTATGGACATGTAACTGTAGGCCAGCATTTCAATTCCAGCAGTATGTAATCAAAGCACTTGTTTGTTCAGAGGAATCTTACTGTATGGCGGAGTTATTGACTGAACAGGCTGTCTAAATAACGGCTTCCGTCGCAGGTTTGGTTGGCTAAGAGTTTTGTTTTTATCTGTGACTGTGGGGAAGACTATGAGGCTATGAAAATACCTAGAAAAGAAACAATATAATCCAATCTGCAGAACGCAGAGGGGGTGAGTTCCAGTGAGAAAAGGAGAAGGGGAAATGAGAAACCTTCCTACAGTGAGGTTTAATGGTCTAACAGATAAATTTTAAAAGGCATAAAATAATTAAAGTATGTAACTTAATGATGTTCAAGACAAACAGAACAAATAAAAAATAAATGGAGTGACAAAAATGTCATTCATATAGTCATGTCTTTATTAGAACAGAGAAAATTTTGTCTATGTAGCATTAAAATAAGGATTGTCATTATTGATTCAGAATGGAGAAAGAAAAGCTAACACCCTAGGACAGAAAAGTTTCAAAGTTAAATAATTCTACAGTCACAATTTTATTCCTTGGGATTTTCTCTAAGTTAAAGAGGTAACTCTGAATACAGAAAACCCCCAAACATTTAAATTGTTGTACCTTCCACTTGTACACTTCTGTTTATAAGCTATTAATTTCTAAATAAAGTTAAACAAGACTCAGTGCTGCATGAAATTCCTTTGCATGTCTCATTCAAATGCATAAACTCATTGCAGCAAATAATACACTGAACAAACATGGTTTCATTTGGTTTTAACAGATGATCTGATTATTTTTATTTGACATAATTTGTCAAAAAGCATATATAAACCTTTTTCTGCCTTCGGGTTTCTTTAAAAGTCCTAGCCATCCTGATCTATTAACCCTTTTTGTCATTTGGGAAATGGCATTGTTCACCTATTCTTAAAGCATTCATTCGATTTTGGTGATTAGATGATATTACACCTCATACCAAGGGCAACTGACCATTTCTTTCATCATGTACTTCTGGTGGTGTTGGGTTGTTGGGATTTTTATTATTTTCTGTAATCCCTGAGAACAAATTTCAATCTCAGAAACATTAATGAAATTTTATATAAAAATAGGCATCTGACCTTGTAGCATTAAAGCGAATTAACAGTTTTACTGAAAGTAGAATCAAGTCCATCATTATTTCTTAAACTGTATACATGGGTTTACGATTCTCTTTCACTGATTTTAAGAGCTTTTTTAAAGTGATGTTGACCTTTCATAGAGATCGCGCTTAAGATTCTAAAAATGGTTTTACATATTTTGTCTTGTGGTATCCTTTCTTGAGAAAGTCCTTCATAGTTAAATCTCTCATAAATAGGTTTTTTTTTCAGCAGAATGTTCATTTATTTAATTTATTTGCTTAACTTGAAGGCCACATGTCAACTTGTCACTGTGACAAGAGCTTGTAAATTAGACATTCAGAAAGCCTTTCTGATTTAGTAGATTAAAGGTTTGCAACTGCCAATTAAACTGCCTGCTGGGGTGTTATATGGTGCCACTACACAGATACTGCAAATTCTGTTTCCGAGGTGGGATTCACACTGTGTTGGAAATTTTGCCTTTGCTGCTCTCCTTGTATTACTCCTTCTTCATTGATCAGTTGCGTTGGTCTCCACTTCAAGATCTCCATCTTTCTTACTGTCTTAATTCTCCAAGATCTCCTCTATTCTCAGAATTTCTCCTCTTAGAAACAAATGAATAATAAGGCAAGCCTTAACAGAAATAAATTATTGACTTGTGAAATAAAAAGGGACAAAAGCTGTGAAAATAAGGTGGTAAATTTAAGAGAGATCTTTAAGGCATTTGATACTAAGCAGTTTTCAAGATGTAACTTTTTCATCTGGAGGTTAAAGGATATTTTTCATATTTGAAAATATGAATGCTGAATGCATTTTAACAACTCTGTCATGGTATTTGTGCTTCAGAGTTTGTTCATTTTTGAACCAACATGCAAAAAAGGTTTGCTTAGTGTTTGCACTAATATGACGTCTGCGAAACAGCAATAGTGAGTGCAGCCCAGCTAAAGTTTTCCTGGAAACACCGAATACCATAGCTTTAATTCCACTGCCTCCTGCAAGGCTGCAGCTTTGTTCCACTGGGAACGAAGAACCCTCCCTCTGCTCCTCAAATTCAGGAGCTGCATTTGTGGAGTGGATAGATCTGGGGATTGAACAAAGCCATTTTCGAAGATTTTCATTTCATCTGAGACTTTTACAGATTGACAGTGGTAAATAGGGTATTCAGCTTTGCAAAGAGAGGGATAATAACAACATTTCAGTAGACAACTGCATGTGATGTTACTGGAATTACTTGAATAAAATTTATGGCACTTACCAAGAGCACTATAAGACAATGTTTTTTTCTGACACATATGAAGCAATGGTTTTCTTCAATGCATGATGTAATCCCAAGCACGAATACAGGCTGGGCATAGAGTGGTTTGTGAGCACCCTGAGGAGAAGGATTTGGAGGTGCCTATTGATGAGTAACTCAACATGAGCTGGCAGTGTATGCTTGCAGCCCAAAAGGCCAATCAGATTCTGGGCTGCATCGAGAGAAGTGCGTCCAGCAGACTGAAGGGAGTGATTCTGCCCCTCTACTCTGCTCTTGTGAGACCCCATCTGGAGTACTGCATCCAGCTCTGGGCCCCCTGAAATGAGAATATTGAGCTGTTGGAGTGGGTCCAGTGGAGAGTCATGAATATGATCAGAGAACTGAAGCACCTCTTCTACAAGGATAGGCTGGGAAAATTGGCGTTATTCTACCTGGACAAGAGAAGGCTCTGAGGAAATCTTATAGAGGCCTTGAAGTACCTGAAGGGAGGCTACAGGAAAGGTGGGGAGGGGATGTTTGTCAGAGATTGTAGTGACAGAACAAGGGGTAATGGGTTTAAACTGGAAGAGGATAGATTTGTACTATATATGAGGAAGAAGTTTTTCACTGTGAGGGCAGTGAGACCCTGGCACAGGCTGCCCAGAGAAGCTGTGGCAGCCCCCTCCCTGGCAGTGTTCAAGGACAGGTTGGATGGGGCTTTGGGCAGCCTGATCTAGTGGAGGGTGTCCCTGCCCATGGCAGATGGGTGGAACTAAATGGGCTTTGAGATCCCTCACAACCCAAACCAGTCTGGGATTCTACGAGTCTTTGTATACACTGTTATATTTTGTGCTAGTATAACTTAGCCTTCACTATATACCACCCTACATTCTCTGTAAAAATATGATATATGGTATAATATTATTTTTTAAAAAATACTATAAGCACCTTTTCTTCTCAAAGAGATTAAACTGTAGAAATAAGAGAATGTATCTTCCAATTTAAATTAGAAAGAGTTTTGTATTGTCATATTTTAGCAGCGTGAGCTATATATAACTTTGGTTTTGCTTTCATGTCATTTGAACTTAATTTACAGATTAGAAAGCATAATTATATAGACTTTGACCAGCTGCAGGATAGAGACAGCTCCTCTCACAAGTCATATTACAGTATTATAGGAGTTTTGCCATTATCTTCAATCAGTGTAGTATCAATCCTATCAGCAATTGTTTCCATTTAAACTATTATTTGCCTAGAGTAACTTTATTATCTTTCAGTGTGCTATATGCACATCTGCCCTGAGGAGAAAAGAGACTTTTGTGCAAAATCAGGAGCCTCGGTTGTGTATAAAGAAGTCTCAGATAACAGGGAGCATTAAGCACTGATTGTAAGGATGCTCCCAAGCTGCTGGGATGTAGCACATTCTGGAGAAGTCATCGAGACTGAGAGGTTCTTTTGAAAAGGTTCATTAGCCAAGAACAATAATTAAAAAGTTTATTTAATCCAGCCAATCAGCAATCTCACATAATGAAGCTTTTCTTTTCATGTTGTGTCAGCACTTGATTGAGCAAGTAGTTTTAATACATCTCGACATGGAGTATTATACTGTAGAGATCGCTAGTTGTAAGAATATGGATGAAAGAAATAATGTGAATAGACCACATTGTAATGAGACTCTCCCTACTGACATCATCTTAACTGTTTTCAGCCTGTGCATCTAAAAATGAAACCAAATAGGTGACCTGTTGGGGAAGTTTTGGGACTAAGGATTATTTAGAGTGAATAGATGTATTACTACTGGTGACTCTCAAAGAGGAAAAAGAGCAGAAAAAATAAGAGAGAAGAGATATGGAATTAATACAACTGCTGCTGTGCATAGAATCCTGAATTATGAGTCATTACCCTATAATGTTACCCAGTAAATAACCTTTTTTCCTTAACTTCCATCTTCTCCTGTGTTTTCCTATATTCCTCTTCCTTCCTGCCTTCCTTCTGTGAGCCTTCCCAAGAATATTCCTGCTTTTCATGCAAACTCAGGGAAGTTAAAATTTATAAGTCATATTTACACATATCTTCAGAGGGTTATTTTTTGAGGTATCTGTCTTAATATGAGCTGAATTGCCTCAAGAGACACATACTTCTCTATTTCTGATAGAGGAAGGCTGATTTAGCTGTCTCACCTCAGGACTCCTGAGTTAGGGTAGATAAATTGTACTTATACAGACAGCCCTGCATACCTTTTTGTCTTGTTATTATATATGTATTATATCTGTAGCAGCATGCTCAGTCTAAGATATTCTTCAGCTCTTATTTGTAGACATTATTAGATAAAATTCAGTGTTTTACTACATATGTATGAAAAAAAGATTTTCACTGCCTTTGGGGCAGCAACAGGGGTTTTGAGGTACTACCTGAAATGATAAAAGAGAGTGAGGAAACTAAACAACAAATTAAGGAGAAAAGAAAGAAAACAGTGAAAAAGACAGGACTGAAATTTGACTAGTGATGGAATGATAATCCCAGAGGAGCCAGGGGGCAATACAAGTGGAAAGAAGCTGAAGATGCTCAAAGAAAAAACTTTGAAATGGTAATCAGCTGAAAGCAGTGCTGGGTAAAGATGATACTGAATGAAGCCTCTGTTTCTTTTAGAAATGACCTGTATAAAATACAGGTCCAAGCTATAAGCTTCTTATTTGCAGTGATGAGCAGTTATTCCCGAAACCAATGCTAGTAATGGCACTGGAGATTCACAAACCTTGGGAAAAGGAGCAATAAAACTAATATGATAAAAGATCAATGAAAGTAAGAGAATGTAACTAGAGCTATAAAAGAATAATCTTCACTGGTGATGCTCAAATGATACAGGAGATTGGAGGCGTATGTTCTAGGGAAGGTATAAAATAAAACATTTCTTGCATGACATTCTACTTACAGTTCCCTAAGTCACCAAACATACATGCCCCTTGGCACAAAAACTGTGTATATTACTTGACCTTTCAGAAATTAATGGCATTTTCAGTGCAACATGAATTTATTAGAATTTTTTTTAGAGAGAAAAAATGAGAAAGAAAAAAAGAAGCAAAAAAACCACACATTAAAATCTTGTTAAGAGACAGTAGGACTTTACCTCAGGGATGGATTATGAAGCATTAAGAAAAGCATATTCAAATAAAGTACAACAAAGAAGAATGGATTTTTAAATTGTTAAGAAACATTAAAAAATACAATGTAGTCAGTTCCATTTAAAAATTTAAAAGTATAATGAAGAGAAATAACAGTATTTTAACAGACAAACTCAAGAAATAAAAAGGGCCACACCAAGGTATCATATTTTATGTGTTTATGGTTGTATTTTAAGGAGATCTAACTGTGATACACCTGATGTTACTTCCCATGCATGCCTCAGAAGTGGAGAGACAATGCCTAAAAGAAACACATCTATCAAACAACCCTTTTTAGAGTATGAATGGTAGAAGTTTCAAGCCTATAAAGACTAACATTTCAGCCACAACAGGATCCTAATTAATGTTTAAGACTTCTTCTGTTACAGAAGGTTTAAACATATATTTAATGTGAGGATAACAGAATAATCAGGTAACAGGCGCTCTGTAGGAAAAATGCAGGGGAAGGGCAGGGTCAACATAAATGTAGCGCTGTAAAACTTTGTCTCTGAGGCACCTTTAGGAACAATCACAGGAATGTAAATGTTCTAACGTGATGCACCCGAAGTCTCAATGTACTGCTTGGTAAGTGATGGGAGGCAATAATGGCCTCGAGACAGCCTTTGCAGATCAACGCCCTGCGCTGCCCTGCTGCAAGTTGGTTTTTTAATAAGCATTTGACAAGAAGAAATTTAATCCCTAGTGTATATTTTGTAAAGATTTCTCATTGGAGCTGATCTTTTCTGTTGTTTCCTGCCCCAATCTGGATGCCTTCACCCATGGAAAACAGTAACTTTTTCTGTAAATAGTATCAGTGAAATCTGTAAGACTTCCCATGGAGTAAGATGCTACTTAATACAAATGTGAGTGAAGAGATAACAATGCCACCCTTGAAACTCAGTTGAGATAGAAATGGAAGAGAAAAAATGATCAAGTTTGTGCTGTCAGTCAGAGAAAGCACAGAATCAAGTTATTTTACATTTGATATTTTTGAGAGGTGTATCTTACAACTTTTCCCCTTTTTTAAGTTGCTGGAACCTTCTTGATTTAAAATGGTTGAGGATTTATCTGCATGTAGAATTGATGAGACTTTCTGGGGATCAAGAGGGAAAAAGGAAGGAAAAGCATGGAACCGATCTTATATCAAATCACCTCTATTTTTATTGCCTTCAGTGGAAGACAGTATCATCACTATAGATTTGCCAAAACAACAGGAGATGCTTATGAACATGACATGTTAATGACATTTCTGAAATTCTGAAAACATCAGGAAGTTGATGTCTGAAATAGTATGTATCTTCAGTTTTAGGAATTATTTGTATTAGGCTGCATTCTGTCTCCTACTCCCATCCAAAAACTTGAATTTCTGTTTTGGGGAACTAGTATTTCCCCTACAGTTGGTACAGGAGCACATTGCATAAGAGGTGAAAATCTGGGGTTTGTACTTGAAGGAATCCCCCTTCTATTCCTCCCAAGAATTGAAAAATATGTTCCTCTATTTCCCAACAGAATGATTGAAGTGTGTCTTCATGTATAAGCTGCTTATGAGATTTGACACAAATAACATGGAATGCACATGGCAGAATTCTTTTCTAATAAACAGCCCTCTTCATAATTTATAATACAGAACCCTCCAAATACCCTGTGTTTCTAACACAAATCAAATCTAATACCACTGTCACAGCAGAAATTTATATATTCATTGCAGGAAAAGAAAGGACTGCAACTATAACTTCAGGAAACTCCCTTGAATAATATAAAACTTAGTAACATAAAATTGTGTTCAAGGCAGAATCAGCTGTACCCAAGTCATGTCTAACAGATATTGTTTGACCTCTGATCAGGGACATCTGAAGAAGAAGACATTCATGAAGAGCAGTCTTCTTGTTCCTCATTAGTCTTTCTGCTCGACTCTTTCTTTTCTGTTTTTCATGAATATTTATTGATGAAATTTAAAGTCATGAGGTCATTTCCTACCCACCGTAGACATGGAGAACAGATTACTTTGGAGAAGCCCTTGATATGCTGGAGAACTTGTCCCTGTTTCTTGATTTCCAAAGACTTCTGTTTTAACTTCAGTTGCTCACTTGATCCTTCCTTGTAGGTCTCCAGCATTCCTGTTCATTTCCTGAGGTTCTCTCCAGTTGATCTTTTTGTCTCTCGGTTACGATGCCTGAGATGATCACAGTATACCATCTAAAAGTCTTATGGATCATGAGTAATGCTAGGGGATAGGTAGACCACTACTGAAAAAATGTGAAGAATTTTATGTGGAGACATTTCAAAGCATACAGTGTACAGGTGCCTTGATCTCAAAAGTAAGATTTGATCTCAGATGCATGCCATGCTGAGCACCATACCAGATGGTTTCACTTACTACAGAACACAGTCTGTCTCTAGGTGTAGGCACTCAGTTCCCAGTGACTTTGAAAATGTCAAGCTGCATCAAAGTTAGGTTCGTTTTAAGATCAATAAGCCTACAGAGGTGCAGGGTAGCATATATATTTTTCTTTCTCTTCTCCCCAGTTTACAGTATAGAACTGAGTGTATTTATAGTTTCAGCTTTATGCTGAAGGTAGAATTGAAACCACTGAATCCACAGGTCTGCATAGTCAGAGCTCTAAGGAAAAAAAACAGCTGTAAGTAAAGAAGAGCTTAACATTAGATATGATGGGGATGAAAAAGGAGCCGACTGAAAACTTATGGATGAAGATTAAAGAGTAGACCAGTATTGATGACATTTTATAGGCCACCTGACCAGGTTGAGGACTTTTACAGGCAGCAAGAAGTAGCCACATGTTCACAAGCCCAGACCAAGGCCCACATGGGGGACCACCCTGACTATCTGTTGGAAGGACAACACAGCATGACCTAAGCAATACAGTAAGTTCCTTGGAAAGCATTGATGAAAGCTTTGTCAGTCACAACTGATTGAGGAGCTAATGAGGACAGGTACTCTCTTATGCTCAGAAACAAGAAAGGGCTCACGGGGGAGATGAAGGTCAAAGGCAATCTTCACTGCAGGACTTCAAGAGAGTAAACATTGGCCTCTTTAAGGATCTGCTTGGAAGAGTTCTGTGGCATAAGGCCCTTGAAGGAAGACCAGTCCCAGAAGGTTGGTTGATATTAAAGGATCACCTAATGCAAACTCAAGATTGGTCCATCCAGAAGAGCAGAAAGTCAGGCAAAAATACTCAGAAGCCTATATGGATGAACAAGGAGCTCCCGGCAAAACTCAAATATACACAGAAAGTGGAAGCATGGACAGGCAACCTGGAAAGAATGTAGACATTGAGTGTACAGAGCATGGTTATACAAGCCACCACCCATTCAGAGTGGAATCTAGTGAGGGATGTCAATGAGCATTTACATATTTAAAGCTGATGTGCCATAATGTATTTTATAAGTGGTGCAGTGCTGTTTTGTGGAAAAATAGTTCGTATCATCATATATTCTGCAAGTAATTTGGCAGAAAAATACTTCAGATTGATAAAGCTTCATACAAAAGGTGATATTAAAAATAATTAATGTGGCTATATGGCCAAGATTTTGCAACCTCTGTTAATAAAATTCTTAAGAATGGAGGACTGTGCAGAAATTTCTTGTACTTTTAAAAGGTTGAGTCCATGATCAGCTCATGTCTATTTCATAAAATATTTCATACATAACAGAAATGCCTGATTAGAAATGAGGGAGATACAGTGATGTGAAAGCCAATTCCCTTGCAGAACGCCCACCAGCATGTGTGATGTCTTTTATAGGAGCAGTGGAGATGTCAAATGTTAGAACTTTCTGACAGAGTATCTTTTCTCCAAAACAAAACAAGTAATGTTTTCTAAGAGAACTGTTTTCTAAAGAGGTTTATTCTTAAGATTTCACAGGATTTACAAGTGGTTTATTCTCTCTAACTATGAATGGCTTTGTTGTTTAAACCATAAGACCTAGCTTCTTTCTTTAGGCATGGATATACACAAAGCCTGCAGTTCACCAATTTAGGATTATAAAACAAAAGCTTAAGAAATAATGGCTGATTATTCACAGTTGACATTAAGTCAAGGAGATCGTCTTTTCTTTTCTTTTCTTTTCTTTTCTTTTCTTTTCTTTTCTTTTCTTTTCTTTTCTTTTCTTTTCTTTTCTTTTCTTTTCTCTTCTCTTCTCTTCTCTTCTCTTCTCTTCTCTTCTCTTCTCTTCTCTTCTCTTCTCTTCTCTTTCTTTTTTTCTCTTCTTTTCTCCTCTTCTTTTCACTTCTCTTCTCATTTTCTCATGCCTATGCATTTAAGATCTTTTCTGGATTTTTGCTACATTTCACTCTTTTGCTTCATGTGAAGATTAAAAAGAAAAAAGTAGTCAAGGTACAGTACATGTATCCTACTAGATTTCAGGACTTATTTTCTTTCACTGAAAGTAGAATTGCATGAAGTCAGTCAGATTTCAGTCTTCTGAAGGATATAGTCCTACCATGACGCATAAAACTAGGAATTTGAATTTAAACTTTGTAACAGCCGTAAGTGCATGCAAATAACATTATTTTTAGATATTTTCTTTCACATGGAAAATAAGTGTGCATCGTGTTAATTTTTACACTCTCAAAATATTTCAGACTACAGAACTTTTCACCGTGAAACTAATTATCCTCTCTTGTTATTTCAACTGAGTAAATATCAAGACTTGAACCTGAAGTTCAGTGGCTGAGAACAATGCCTGTCAATTGCCTTTTCCCTAGCTGTTCCTCATTAACAGCACAAAGTGTGCCTATTTAAATTCATCCTTATCGCCTAATATACAAAGAACAGTGAGTGGCTGAATCCAGTAGCTATTGGAAGTACAGTAGATCAGATCTTCCTGTTTATTGATTCGTAAAGAGCTGACCTGTACTGCATTGGCAGCTCTGAGTCAGTGAGAGAAAAGAAAGAAGCTTTTCAGCTGGGGAGGAGAATTGTTGGGTAACATTAAAGAGGGTCTTGTAGGAACCAGTTTCCTTTGATACGCAGTCAAATTGGATGCGACTGGGGCCAAGGTCAGGAAGCTGTGGAAATGCTATGAATATGGCGGGGGAATTAAAGGAGTGTTATTTTAATAAGTATTCTATGTATGCATGCTTGCTAATACAGAAAATTGCCCTTCTCTTTTCATGAGAGCAGGCTTTGGTGAAGCGTATTGTGAAAAACGAAGTTGTGTCATCTTGCTGCTGTGCTAAATATAGCTGTTTAGATGAGAATCTTCTATTCTTTCCTTCCTTGCCGTTTGTCCTCAGAATCCCAGGCACATTCAGCCATTCAACAACTGTCTTGCTCTTTATAATTTGCATTTTTTAACTAGTGAGCTCATCTCTACCATCTCATAATAATAAGTAGCACATATTGCTGCTCACACACCTTCATATGATTTGCCTGTGTTGGGGTCAGGATAATTATGTAATTAGTGTCTATATATTATACTGCATGTGCCCTTAGATGCCCTTACAAAAGAATATTATTCTGACGTCAGAAGAATTTGTGCTGTTGCTGAGTTTCAAATGAATAGTAATTTAAACAAGTTAACCTCAAATGTAAATGTCTAACTGTGCTGGATTGGGTAGGTGATACCTAACTACTTGACCTCCCCACCCTTCTATCAATAATCTTAAATTAGTGAAACAATTTGACAAAATAGAACTCAATAAAACCCATTCCCCTTCCCCACTTTGCAGTTGTGTTCCTGGTGGATTGTTCTAATAGTTACCTGTATTTGGTATATTTTATTCAGAAGTGAGAACATTCAGAGAAATCCAGTGAGGAAAAGTTTTCTTTTAAGAAGAAAAGAAAAAAAAACAACCAAAAACCCAAACAAACAGATAACACCAAACCTCAACATTTTTATATACAATTTATGTTAGGATTCTGGCATTTGGCTAGCATGTCAGGAAACCTAGCAATGGCAAATTAAGAAGAGGGAGAATTGAAAATATTTTTTCCATTAGAGTATTAATAGTTTCCTATAGCAAATAACACCGCTAAACCTTCCAATGACAGCATGATTTGGTTTATAAATAGGGGTAGTAGAATCTGCTGTTCGTTTCCATGAGCATCAATGACAAAAAGATTTTTTTACCTCGAAAGAATAAAAGTAGAATTAAGAATTGCAGACATGTATCAACGTGTGCAGAGCAAACATAGAAGAGGGAAAAAAAAGAAATAAGGCGTTAATTGCCTTACTTTCTTTTGAAAATTAAGGTATTTCTGAAAAGATCCACTCAATAAACCAGGGTGGGCCTCAGGAGACATAAAGTTATGTATTATACAATCATACAGACTTCTCACTTGCTTGTTTCATGTTTTTAGGTACATTGATTTTTGAGGTACTGTCACTGGTGTCACATGAAAAGTTGTTTTTGGGTTGTGTGGGGTTTCTTCTTATCGTTTTTGCATTCACCTTAAAAAACCCACACAATTAACCACTCAGTGAATAGAATGGGTTTTGGTTCCTTGTCCTGCATACTGTTTCTTCTGAAGTATTTACATGTCTTCCTAGCCTTTAAAGACAAGACTGACAGTTGTTTACAATTATGGCAACTTGATCACACTACAAGATACTGAAGAATGCTGAATTAATGCCTTTTTCTGTAATAAGCTTATTTCCATCGTTATGAAATATTTTGAGAAAAATGTAAATATTGCAAGCATGATGGCAGTTTAAAAATTAGGACAAGAATAAAATTGAAATCTTTTTCCAGGAAATAGCCTTTGCAAGCTAGTGATGCTTTCAGGCAGGGAGAGATGAGTGTATAATGCATCTTTTTAACTGCTAGTGTGGAAGCAGCTGAACTAGACTGTGCTACAGTACAGCAAAGGTGTCTTTCTTATGGTGACATTTAGAAAGTACTCTAGGTGTTTGTTCCTTTTTTGCTCGTGTGTGCATTTGCACATCTACCATTCATACCAGCCAGGAAAGCTAAACGCGATTGCATACTGGATCTCTTTAAGAGATACTATTTGAATATATCTCTGCAAGAGTTATTATTTGAAGATATCAAGAAGGGAGATGAGGAAGTAGTAGTTAATAGATACCGAACATTTTAGTATTTTTGTATGCTTTGTTCTTCATGTAAGGATGTGTCCAAACAGAGGACTGTGATAGAGATGTGGACTGATTTACAACTCAGGTATGATTCTTGAGTTTGAGTTCCAGAAGTCTTTCTGTATTGCCTCAGTGCTCACGAGGGTGAAGGCATTTATGTAATCCTCATTTGCCTGATGTTTTCTCACTCTACATGATCACTAGCTTTGCTGGCCATTTGTCTACGGTCATTTAAGATTCACAAATAAGAGTATTTTGAATAAATTCCTTGCAAAGTTCACTGAATGTGAATTCTCTAAGTGTGCTGAGCACAAATAGACATTCAATCAGTTACCTTCACCCACACAGCACTGGAGCCACTTATTTTTTCAGACTACATTTCATCTTAGTAATCAAGGATCATCTGTCTGGGAGGTAAATTTCCCCTACTGAACTGTTTGGTTGGACATCAAAGATAGGGGGAAGTCTAGGATTAAGACACTGTGCTATATCTAGGATGAGTATTATGTTGTTCCAGAATGGAAATCCTACATCCAAGAATACAAAATCTATTGTTTGAGAGAGAGACACCATTTTTATAGCTCTTTGCTGAAGTTACTTGCTATTTGCAGGTGCAGTTTCAACAACATTATGGAGTGTGCATCCTTCCTCCATCATATCTTTCTGAATAGCTCAGAAACTGAAGAACACCTTGATAGTTGGTGTTAGGTACTTTTTGAGAATGTGGAAAATAGTGAGAATCAAACCACCTTGTTTTCCTTATTTTTCCTTATTTTCCTTTTTTTTTTTAGAAAAAAAATTTTCACTGAAAGAGTTGTCTGGGCCTGGAACAGGCTGCCCAGGGATGTGTTTGAGTCACTTTCCCTGGATGTGTTCAAAAAAAGGGTAGATGAGATGCTAAGGGATATGGTTTAGCTTAGGATGGGAATGGTTGGACTTGATGATCTTCCAAGGTCTTTTCTGTGATTCCTTCTTGATCTAGGCCTGTTTTGCAGTTGAGGCAAAAGCAACAAAGAATGCTTTAGAGATAATAAAAATATTTGCTAAAGCCTAGCAAAATTTTTTAAAAATTTAGTAGTAGACTGAAGACACCCATCAAATCCTCATTCTGATTTCAGGGGAGGCGTTATAACAAATGTTTTGAAGGTTGAGGCCCTACATTAGGTTAAGTACTCACAAACTATTCCAAACAACTACATAACATAGCTTTGCTTTTGTTATCATCGTAATTTGTTTACCTAAATCTAATTATATATTCTGTTTGCATGGCTGTATTCAAATTATGGGAAACAGAACTTGTTTCATCAAACACTTTGCAAGTCTTTAAAGGAGAGCAACTTTAAATAACTTTTTTTTGTTTAATTCCTCCATTTGTTTAGCAGAAGCTGTTTCTTTTCCATGTCACTAACACTCACAATCAGAATGGGTTTTTTAATATTGCATCTTCGGCTTCAAGTATAATGTTTACTGCAGTACTGTGGCTCTTTCATTTGTTATGTTTGAAAGAAGATAAATGTTATGTAAAACAGTGGATTAAAATAAATAATGGAAATGCATGTCTCTTCAAGCATGCCTCCTCAGTGAAGAAAAACAACAGTTTAAGTATCCCAGTTACAGAAAATCCTGATGTTTGCTTTAAAGTCAAAATCAGATATAAAAGACTTTTGGTCATTTAAAACCGGATACTTATATCCTTATGGAGACAAACCAATAGCTGACTTTTAAGAAATCTACTTACTTAATTTTTTTTACTTTTTATTTTTTAATTAAAGTAACATTACTTGTGCAGAAATACTGTCAAGAATTTTACCTGCAAGATAACCAAATCCAGTCCATAGCAACAAAAGTGATTGAAAATGTTGTTTTCTTCACGCAAAGCTACAATTTTTCACATCATCATTTTGTTCTAAGGAAATCTGCACCAGCATACAAAAATACACAGGATACTGTTTATACTTACATTGGTGGGACCTATTTCATTTGACAATTTAAAATTTTGGAATTACCTATGGCTTGTTTTTGAAAATTAGCAAATATATATGTCAGTGAGTTTTTGAAGGGTTTTTCAAGAGCTATAAATCTTTTAGGAAGACCAGGGTGGATATGATTCTCCTTATCCAGGTTGTTATGGTGTAGGCCACAAAATCAAATCCAACTCAAATTTTATAGGGCCAGATACACAGTCTTCTGTAACTTTAAGCAATCATTGCTCAGGTGAGTTTTTTATCGTTCACAATAATCCCAGTTATTGTGGGTTCAAATTCTGTTATTTTTGCGTTTGTATCTTAGTCTTGGTAAAACTCATATAGATTAACAGCAATAATCTTCCTTGCTCTAGAATCAAGTGATCTTTTGGCAGCTAAAAGGGAGCATGCAGATAGATGGTATTTTCTGGCAGCCAAGTGGAATAACTTTTTCTGTTCTCAGATGCTATTTCCTGGAGAATACTCAAGATTTCCCTATTATTTTATTTATCTCTGTATTGACAGAATCTACTTCTAGACAGAGTATTTTCTGGCTCATATCAAAAGCTATTGAGTTTGAAATTTTACCCTGAAGCGTGTAAGGCATTTTATTTTGCTGGATGTGCATATGGCTGCAGAATTTAGTTTCATAATTTCGTTCATCTTTTGAATTGATTCAAATCCTCGGTTTCAGCACACTTGAAGTTGTATGGACTGAGAGCTGACAGTGGTCACACATACCAAAGGGTTTCCATGCGTATTTGTAGAGATCTCACTGTTTAGAGATTCTGCGTGCCACCTTTTTTCCATCCTGGTTGATTTATTGAAAAGAAAGTACTAATATAAAGTACTTGCTTCTTTACTAACCAATGGTGTCCTAATGACAAAATAGGCATGTTCTGATGTTCATTTTAAGAGGATTCCAAATATTATATATAATTACATTTATGTTTTCAATTTTTTTATTATTATTTGCATGTGTTTGTTTTATGTGTGTTTAAGGTTATCTTTCTAGTTATTATTGAAAGGCCATTCATCAATTAAAAATAATACATTAATTCTGCTTCTGCACTTAAGCTAACGATATTGATGAGCAGAAATAGCCCTGTCATTGCTTTCTATATACTTGCAGACTTCCTTAGCTTTTATCTGTGCTATGAATTAGAGGTGAACTCAAGCCCAAATCCAGTAATTTGTATGAAGCATTGCTTAATGGAACACCTACCCATGCAAGTCATCCTAGGTTTAAATTGTCCTTTACCCAGCTCTGGGTGGAGTTAAGACCAATCTTACAACTAGCATCTGTGTTTTCATGCAGTACACTAACCAAATGCAAGATTAGGATCAGCATGTTCTTTAAAGGAAAGGGCCAAGGGGGCTGGGAATTACCTGATGAAAAGAAGAGAGACATGTTTGTACCAGATGCTCTCCAGTTGCCCTTATTCCAACACTGGGCTGAAATATGGTTATCGTGCCCACATTGAGAGAGATAACTTTTCACATACTGATTTATAAAAGCATACTCTCAAAAAGTACTTTTGAAGTAGTTCTCTAAAAGTATAAACATAGAGGAATGTTTCTGATATCAGTATTGGCAAGCAACAGTCGCATTCTCTTCAGGTACATAAAGTCAGGCCAATTTTTGTTATACCCTTATCAGCCTTTTAATTTTCAACTTGTTCTACCATCAGTTAAAATTAGGGGGGGTTGGGGGCAGGGAGGAACCAACAAAACCCAAACATTTTTTAACCTCCTTTCTTTTGGATAAGACTCATCAAATTTCAGTTGTGCCTTAGGGGTTAGTGATTGATGCAGGACCCTGTTCAATTTTAAACAGTGTTTTCTAATGAAAAAAGTACCTGGCTATAATTGCTACTGGTTTAGAAGAGCAATTTTTTTCTGCTTTCTTAACAGGTCGCCATTGATGAGCGCATCAGACAACTGCATGAAGCTCACAGAGATTTTGGCCCTACTTCCCAGCACTTTCTTACCAGTGAGTAACTGCCCATTTTTCTTACTCTGTTTGTATACAGTTAATTGATATTTTTGTAGCCATGTGCCAGTTATCATTGCTATGAGTTTCTATTTTAGACTGTGTTGTCATGGGTTTCATATTTGTGAATAGAGGGAGCAGAAGTATAAGTTCATATAGTCCAGGGTAAAAGGAAGATATCTGCCTCTTTCAAGTCTGTTTGTCCATATATCTGTCAATGCAAGGCTGATCTTCATTGCTTGAAGGTTCCATTTCAGGACTATATTTTTATATTAAAAATTGTAAGAGTTTCTGATGATTGTAACCCAGAAAGGATTTTAAAAAAAATAAAATTGGTTTATCTGTTCAAAGAAATATTCAGCTCCAAAAAGGGGCAAAAAAGACCTGCAACAAGAAAAATATTTTGCAAGATTTGATCACTTGGCAGAGCAATGAGAGGATCAAAACCAGAGTGGGAAAGTTGGCAGAAGGAAGGTAGTTAAATAAACTTTTTACTACTCTGCACAAAATATAATTGCTAGTAATATTCCCACTCCACCTCCACACATGCTCTTTTATCAAGGTTGTTTTGAAGTACACCAGAAGACAACTTGAAACACCTTCAAAGCTCCCAGGCAGTGACTAAAATGAAGCTTCTTAAAGGCCGTGTCTTTTCTATTGTACTTCAATTAAGTAAAGTAAACAGTAAAACTTTATTTAAGAGATTATATCAGCAGAACAGTCACAGGATAATGGTCTCCTACATGCAGAGGGACAAACTATCCAGACATCACAAATAGATGTTACTATTATTGCACAGCTACATTCACAGTGGGGTAGAGGACAAACTCTTCTTCAGCTGATACTGCGCTGCAATTTTAATTGGGTAACTATTTTACCACCAAAAATCTCAATGGGGGAACTAAAAATTCTCAGTGAGGTAAACTGCAAATTCATATTTGTTATGCCATATAAGCACAGTGCAGGCTCACAATATTTCAACCCTGCATCCTATTTTATCAAATTATGATCCTGTGAGGACATAAGCACTGTTTTTCAAAAATTCTTTCAATTAACTCTTAATGACTGGGAGTAATTTGTCAGCTCACTGTGTGTAACTGCAAATCAGACCTGTCAAGATTGAATGTGTGAGAGTTATAGGTCTATGACATGAATGCAATATGTAAGCAGATGCCTGTTTTTCATATGACACACAGCGTACTCAAATGTGGAAGGTAAATTAAGCAAGCCTGTATCACAATCTGGAAGAGACTAGAGTGACCTGGACTCTTTATCACCTTGAAGGCCACCTTATTGTTCTCTGTGTGTTTGCTGACCGCAGCCATGCAAATTCTGTGACAATTACATCCTAGACCCATTCTGCCTTCTTCCTGACAAACTAAAAGTTGCTCAGTGTCGAGAGTCACCTCTTCTAGTCCACCCAACATTAGCAAGACACTGAGGCTATACATTATTCTTCTGTGTACTAACCAGAGCCAGCAAAGAGTGGAAATAATTCTGGACCCTTTAGAAAAAACATTCAGGTGAAAAATGTGTTGACTTTGGAAATGTCCTTTTTTCTCCTCAGTGATTTGACTATGTCTATTTGTTTGTTCTCTCAGTTGTATGTGCAAACACATGTGCACACACTTATTCTTACACATGTATGCCAAAGTTAGGTATTTAAAGCACTGAAAATATCTACAGAATCCTTCGCCAAATATTTGTTCATCAAAAAGTGTCAGTCCATCTGTCAGACCCATCTTTCATAAGCATCAAATTCAAAAAGCATCAAGTTCCTCAGTATCATGTACAAATACTACACCTGAGGAAGATTTCCTTATGCTGATGGAAACACATCTGTTGGAGCGGTAGTGCTGCAGGAGAGAGTGCCAGAGTCTTTGCCATCTAGCAGTAGTCTTCTCTAGGGCATGTACAAGTCAAGCACAAAGGTTACCAAACAGAATTAGCCAGGTCAAAGGAAGGTAACTTTAACAGCTTTCAGTGCAAGGCATTAAATTCACTTCCATTTGATCTACAAGTACATGACTGCTTGCCTTAAGTTGCAAGTGATCATCTTCATCTTCCTACTGTGTTTATATACTTATATGAAAAATTGTCCTTTTAAAGTTGGACTGCCTTTAAGGAGTTTTTCAAAATTCAATTACTGAATTCAAGTTCAAATCAAATCAGTGACTGAATTACATTTCTTTCCCATCTGTAAGAAATAAATTTGAGCTTCTAATCGGTGTTAATATTTTTATGTTGGTCATTATTTTATATAGAGAAATTACAGCATCATCTGTCTGTTCCTTTTCGGTTGGAACTGGAGCTGCACAGGGCTGTTGAAAACCCAGCATGAAAGCAATGGGGGAATGGCCGAGGGACTTCATATTTGTCGTGCCCTGTGCAGGCAAGGAATCAAGTGGTAGTCCCTGTTTCTAAGCATTTGTAGCCTGTTATAAAAGTTATTCTTATAGCTATTTCTGAGAGAGGTGGGAAGGAAGGTGTGAGCTTGAGAGATAAGGAGTGAAAAAGGAAAAAGTCTCCTTTGTAGCATTTTTAAATTATGGCCAGTTTTTCTCCATTGTCCCTTCATGCAGTGCAAACTTCTCTTTCCACTCTTCTTCTAAATGACCACGTGCCAGTGTTTATCTATACCGTGGCAGAAGACAATTCAGACATCTCCTGGTTGCGAGTTAAAAAGTCATGACAAAGGAGCTAGCATGTGTCTGTGTGTCTATACCAGGGCTTTGGGCTGGCCCTCACTTTTCTGCCTGCACATGAACTTCCCTCTCTCCAGGCCTTCTACATTTGTTTTGCTGGGTTTTCACCTCAGCCCTTGCTCTTCTGATGAGTCCTTCATGCTTCCCCAAGCTCATTTCACTCTGCCAGTTTCCACAGAGTCCCAGCTCCTCCTCAGCTTATTCCTTGCCAAGGACAGAGGCTCCCAGCAGTCACAGCAAGTGAATGTTGTTAAGATACAGCTGATAAATGTACTGCGCGTGCAGGATGTATTGTCAATCCGTGGAGTGAGTTTGTTGGTTTTGAAGGTTTTGCTATTTAATTAGAATGATCTAAATCGGGGTGGGGGAGGAGGGGAGGCAAAAAAAAATCTCCTTTCTGTTAAAGAGGAAGTGGTAAATATTCAGAAAAGTAATTTAAAATATCTGTGATCCTTTTATGGATGATGGTGCTTAATTTGGAAACTATATATGGTAACTGGTGTGTGAAAAGGAGTACCTGCAAATTTCAAACATAATGCCAGCTCCAGAGTTTTCACTGACTCCTCTAGAATCATTTTACTTTTCTGACTTCTCCTTTATTTTATTCTGTGATGCTGCCTCTTACTAAGATTGGGATTCATTGTCTCTTGTTGGAAGACCTACCAATATTTGTCACAACAGTTATTACTTTTTTTTGAGCTGCAATATATGAGAGGTAGAATTGATGTCAGATTGCTTTTAATATCGTTTGCTCTGCTAACAATCTTCCTATCAATCCCATTTTTAATGTGATAGCTCATTCATGTGCATTACTTGTGATTGCTGAAAAATAGAAGGTATTACATCTTTTAAAGGCATAAGCAAACCTTGTCATTTACTGTCCAGCTCCAGTATGAGCCATCTGTTAGTATGTCTAGCACGTCAGTGAAGTGACTGCATGAAATAGTGCTCTGATAGAACTGGCAATTACCTAGGAGCAAAACTGGGAGATCCCAGGCACTGCCTGAGACTCCCAAGCTCAGAGAACACAATCTTTTTGGCAAGGCAAAGAACCTGGAAATCTAAAGAACAGAAAGAACATTTAGGTTTGCAGGTGTAAAATGTTGCTTTGCACCTAGCTAACGTTTTGTGATTTGCATTTCTCATGCTGCAAGCTTCTGCTACCCACATACTTTGATACCAAGCTTTTAAATTTGCCTATGAAAATATGAGTAAAGAACTCTATTTCAACTGCAGATACTTAACTATGCCTTTAAGTTTTGGACTTCCATGCGGGAACAGTACTGACTTCCACATGGAACACGGCAGCCATAGCAGCTTTCATACAGAAACAGAAAGGCTGCAAAATGCTGAAGCCAACAGTTCATATAGCAAGTTAGTGGTCAGAGTCCATCTCCTGCATTTCATGTTAGACAACTGTTGCTTAAAAATAAAAAATCTGATCTCAGGAGTGGGCTATGTAACCTAGGAGTCTCCTTCCCAGGGTAAGCTCAGAGCTGCTAAAGTTAATTTCAGGTCCGATTTTATTTTGAGGGGTGGGGAGGTGGAGGGTGGGAGCGGTGTTCTTCTTTCTGCGCCTTTGATTTCCTTCAGTTATTTAGGCCACTCTCCTGAGAAACTGGAGACGTGGATCTGAATTCCTTCAAGCTGTGAGACAAGTCAAGTACTCAGATCTCTCACCTTCTGGATCAGTGCTTAGATTATTATGCAAAGCAAAGATTACTGAGGCTCTTTCTTGAAGGGACAGACATCTTTAAAAGGGCAAGCTCTGTTAATTAAGACATCTGACTCTAAAAATGACAGAGCTCTAGGACTCGTAAGACACTTTACCCATCTCCTTATGGATTATTTTGCAGTGCTAACAGCTATATCTTTCTCTCTTATTTCTCACTGCATACATTATCTTATATTGTCTTCCAGATATCATTTTTGACATGCAGACATTGAAGACTGTATCCATCCATCCACGTCTTTTAGATATATGATTTAATACTTAATTTAATGTTTTGAATAGAAAATATTACCAGGTAGTAATATAAAGATACAGGATAAGTGGTCACAAGAGAATCAGCTTAACTCTGAGAACTCTCTGGAAGCAAAGGAATTTTATTGTTGCATTTAAATATGGTAACTAGAGGAGCCTGTCTGCTAGACAGGCTTTTGTATAAATGTTAAATGACTGCATGTGCTTCTGAAGAAGGAAAAAAAAACTATTAAGTACCAACAAAAAGGTTGACAGATCTTGCTGTTATTATTGTGGTGAATTTGTAGCAGCACTGGGCAACAATTTGATCTGAAGACTTGTGTGATGGGTAAATCAGGCATAAAGTTAGGGGGAAATGTCCCAAGTCCATTTCTTCCTTGTTTAGAATATTTTGAATATCTATTTTATATATCATATACCAGTTTAATTAATTTCTGTATTTCATCCTTAATTGGTAGACAATGCTACAGTCTGCAATGATAAATAATTTGCAAGTAATCAAATACTATTTTTACTCTTGAGTACAAAGCTAAAACGGTGTATTGTCCAGTACACTTTTGTTGAATATCTGGGACCAGTGCTATTCAATATCTTTATTAATGATATTGACAGTGGGATTGAGTGTACCCTCAGCAAGTTTGCTGATGACACCAAGCTGAGTGGTGAGGTTAATGTGTCACAGGGACAGAATGCCATCCAGAGGGATCTGGACAGGCTGGAGAAGTGGGACCAGGCCCTGCACCTGGGTCAGGACAATCCCCACTATCCATACATGTTAGGAGATGATGTGCTTGAAAGCAGCCATGAGGAAAAGGACTTGGGAGTACTCGTGATTGAAAAACTGGACATGAGCCACCAAGTGCATCTGCAGCCCAGAAGGCCAACCACATCCTGGGCTGCATCAAAAGAAGTGTGGCCAGCAGATCAAGAGAGGTGATTCTGCCCCTCTAGTGTGCTCAGGTGAGACCTCATCTGGAATTTTAATTCCAGCTTTGGAGCCCTCAACACAAGGAGGACATGGATCTGTTGGGGTGCGTCCAGAGGGGCACCACAGAAATGATCAAAGGGCTGGAGCAGCTGTCTAGGAAGATAGGTTGAGAGATTTTGATTTGTTCAGCCTGGAGAAGAGAAGGCTCCAGCTGGACCTTATAGCAGCCTTCCAATACCTGAACGATGCCTGTGAGAAAGCTGGAGAACAGTTCACAAGGACATGTAGCAATATGACAAGGGGTAATGGTTTTAAACTCCAAAAGGGTAGATTTAGGTTGGGCATTAGGAAAAAAATCTTTAATATGAGGGTGGTAGATCACTGGCACAGGTGGACCAGAGAGGTAGTGGAGGCCTCATCCCTAGAGATATTCAGGGTCTGACTTGATGGGCCACTGAGCAACCTGATCTATTGAAGCTGTCCCTGATTACTGGGGGGGATTGGACTAGATGACCATTAAAGGTCCCTTCCAACCTAACAATTTCTATGATTCTATGAATTAGTATTTGTTAGTACAGAATCTTGCCCCAAAAATTTTATATTCATTTTGGAATAATGTTTTATCTGGGAAGCCTAAAGAAAAATATTCCATTTTCTGCACTGCCAAGTTTAATTCTGTTGTGTTTAACCATGTGCCCATGTTATTATGAGGTGTACATTGTGTTCAGTTTAGGACATTCTTTTGTCCTCAAACTCCAGGCGTGTGGTAAAATAGGTACATTTCATATACATATATTAGAATTTTTCTGTTCTGTTTTGCTATGTGAGACATGAATATTTAAAAAAAATTACTACTTATCTAATTCTATTTGCATAAAAATCACCACCAAAGAGATTAGGTAATTTTATGACCTCATTTGATGAGCCAATTTTAGTTATTTTTAAGGGCATAAGGTTGTAACAGAAGCCAGCAATATAAAATACTTGGGATATATGGACCAATACTGACTATATCACTTTGCTGTATTTCATGCAGTATTTCTTTATTAAACAAGTAAATGCTTGTATTTTACAGTAGTGTGACATTTAAGAAAAATGAACATTAGGCAGTTTTTATATTTTGCTTTACAAGTGGCATTTGGAAACTTAGGAAAATGCAGTTCATGATTAATGATGAGCATTATTTAGGTTGTATCATGTAATGTTGACCCTAGGTTGCTGGTGGGAAATCTTAAATTGGTCATAAAGAAATTCAGGATGGAAAGACCTCTTTTATAACACTTGTAAAATGATCATTGTCATAATTGCCCGTGATCACGTGCCAAACTTTTTCATCACTTCTTCAAATTGGGTAGAAGTGTTTTCCGAAACTACTATACTCAGTCAATGTCTGCAGAATCCAAGCTGAGAAGGAGCTGTCTCCAAAATGCCTGCTAATCCATCCATGTTTGCAGCACCGTGAGCTAGGGCTTGGAGCAGAATAGGCCCCATGCTGTGTGGTCCTTTTGTAAGACAGGTTTTGATTAATGTTTCTGCCTTGTAACTTCTAAATTATGTAGCTGACATGCTCATGCAAAAGTTTCTGGAGTACACAGTACAAGGTTAGACCTCAGTGCTACACAACACAATCTGATTGTTCTTCAGTCTCATCTAGGAGAATAATAAATGCACATAATTTAGAAATCAATTCTCTATAAATCAGGGGGTGGAGGAATTCGTATTTTACAGATGTATAGTGACATTCTTTTAAAGGATCCTAAAGAACTCCTAGATTATGCAAACGCTTGTATTGTGCCACTGCCACGCAGGCATACGTATTGGAGACAGCATCCTGCCAGTTTATTTCATGAACTGATAATGGAGGGGAAACACTTCTTTAGCATATTCGCTCCGGAAGAGAAGCAGAAGTTCTTTATCATCTGTGGAGAGCAATAGTTTCTCATTTATAATTGTCTCATTTGAAAAGAAATGGAATAGTACTTGATGCATCTTCTTTGAAAGGATAAGGTACCTTATGCAGGTGTGAACTTCTGATTCTTGAGGAATCAGTCTTTCCAGATGCAGAGATTGTCTCATCAGTTTGTCCTCCCTGCCCGCCTTTATTTGAAGTCACCAGCTCCATACCTTGTTGTGGCGAAAATAATTGGTATGAAAACAAACTTTATGTGAGTAAATAAAACAAATTCCCAGCTCTGTGTTTGCATAAAGATAGCAATGATGATAATGCTTGGCAGAACGACATAAGTCATGCAGGTAAAGGCCCTAGGTTGAATCAGTGAATTATTAGTATTATTAAAATGTGAACATAATCAAACCCCTTGCTGAGTTACAACTAATCTGACTGCCAAATAGGTAGTGCACGTCTTAATTGCAAGCATATAAATGAACTCAGCTCTGACTACTGTGGTGCTGAAATGCATATATAATAAATACTATAAATTTCTAAGAAAAAAAATCATTGAGAAGATATATGTAGCAGAGGATGGGCATGAGATGGTCCTACTTTGCGGTTTCTGTCCTAAAACTTTCCCAATACTTTAACCTTTAGTGACAAATAAGAGTCAAAAGATTTTCACTGAATTTAGAACTGAAAATATATGCTCATGCTGGTATGTAGTGACTAGAAGTGCATGCTGGCTGTGTAAATCAGGGCCACTGAGGGTAACTTTTAAATGTGGACATAATAAATTTAGTCTTTGAATAGCCAAAGGAGAAATGGTGTACTATTAGTAAACATATATGTATCTTTCATTATGTTTGTAGAACTAAAGTGAAATATTGTCCTGGTTCTAGCCAGGCCAGAGTTAACCTCCCCAAGCAGCCAGCATAGGTGAGCCGAGTTAGCCTGGGCTGTTTTCCACACTACAATATCAGATTATTTTTTCTAATATAAACACAGATAAAATTACACTATCAACCTATTTAATATTTCATTCAGATCCCTGCATAGATTAAAACTGCTGAAGTTCATAGTGCCAGCACGCTACTCTTTCATTATACATTCTGCAAACAAATATGATGTAGGCTTACCGACAAGAACCTTGTTTGCTCAGGTTGAATAGGAAATAAAATTCCCAAACTAGGTGACTATTAAGATATATGCCAGTGCAAATAAAGTAAAGGGAATTTTAAATTCTATTTTAAAATGCTTCACATTTTGTTGTAGTACTTATTTTCAGTCAACAACGTTGCAAGTAGCTGGGTGTATGGTAATGGGTTCTTACACTGTGCAAGCTAGAACAATAAAACACTTCTGAATTGCACTTAGCAAGCAGGAAACTGTCTGCTTCGTGAGTGCTGCAGCACACAGGGATACTACAGCATCATATAAAAAAGTCTTCGCTAGCAAGAGTTTTAGATGGACTGCTAAAATGGTCTTAACCAGGAATTAAATACATCTGGCTATTACCTGCACGAGCGTTGTAATGGATAGTAAACCTGTACTGGCAACCAGAGATAAGAAACAGCTGTTCTCAGCTTCTGGGTTTCTGCCAGAAATGAAATTATTATTCTCTTAGCATAGCTGTAAGAAGTACCACACATTTTGTCAACTCAAATTTATGCAAGGCTAGAATCATCCAGGAAACCAAAAGTGTATTATAGACAGCTACACAGCAATCTCTTGAAGGAACACTAAATCCAATTATGCAGAACATCACAGAATTGTTTGTTATTCTTAAAGCACTTCGTTCTCATGAAAGCAAAGTATTTCTTCCTCTTCTAATGTATCAAGAACACTATCATGTGTAAGATTCTGCGGTAATATTATGACTGCAAAGCTCTTATCCAGATTAATTCAGAAGCAACAGAAGAAAAATACCTCCCAAAAACTATGCAGCAATCTATTCTGTCCCTTAGGTATTGAATTAAATCCAAATCTTAAAGTGGAAGAACTGCAGCTTGGTGGTATTCCTATTGGGAATATTAATGATTGATTGGGAGAGGGCATTTTATTTTCAAAAATTATAAATTAGTATAATCCTAGTCAAATTAGTCCTCAGATAATACCAATTTCTATGGGTAAGAAAACATCATATTTAAAGCTATTTGATGGGCCACATATTAACACACAGGTTAGTATTACTGAATAAAAGCATACAAAGAAATGAGGAAGTGATAGTGTACAATGAAATTGTAATCTATGCCTAACCCCTTGGCCTCAGTTTCCTACCCCTTTCTAGACAATGGAGAATAACAGATCAGTCACCAAAATTACATTTACAGCTGTTTAAGTTCACACCAGTAAAAGGTATATTTAAGCATAAGAGTTTTTTGTATTAGCCTAAAAATAAGCTTAAAAGTAGGACATGTTCCCTTATTTTAAGGTAGTTAACTTCAAAACATAGCACGCTATTCTATTTTTGACATTTTTTGCCTTCCTGCAAATTATGTAACAGATTGTATCCTTACATCATTTGAGCTATAGTTGTGCAGGGGAAGTGAGGAGCTGCGTGCATCCTACAGCTGCAGCTTGCACTACTGCAAGGAGCAGCTCACCTATTGATCACCTATAAATTATATGTGTATTTGAGTATTTATATTTGAAAATGCACAGAGTTCTGTGCTCTTGCACATGTGGGTCGTGCTACAGGCTCCAGTGGCAGTACAGTCTAACGCTGTAATCAGACTCTGCGTTTCTTTGACACTTCCAGCGTTACTGGTTCTCATGGTTCATGGGTTTGAAATTTAATTTCACCTTCCTTTTTGTAAGAATGCAAAGCTATTTAAGTAATAGTAAAGCAATACACTCAGCTTAGCTACGGATGGTTATCTGAAGGTTGAAAAACAGCAGGACTGAGAGAGGTGCTGTGGTAGGCTTTTTGTAACTTCTTGGCCACCAGGGAAAGTAAAACAGGATTACCACATTCCTATTTCACCCAAACATATTTCTTCCTTTCCCTAGCTTCTTGGCATTGTCTAATCTGAAACCTATTGCCTCACTCCTCAAGCTTGTTCCCAGTTGCTTTTCCTTCTCCTTTTCACAGAATAATGGGGGTTGGAAGGGAGATGATCTGGAGACTATCTAGTCCCATCCCTTGCTGAAGCAGGATCCCCTAGAGCAGGCTTCACAGGATCACATTCAGGCGGGTTTTGAGTATCTCCAGAGAAGGAGATTCCACAGCCCCTCTGGGCAGCCCGTCCCAGTGCTCTGTCACCCTCAGAGGGAAGAACGTTTTCTTGTATTCAGAAGGAACTGGCTGTTTTCCAGTTAGTGCCCACTGCCCCTTGTCCTGTCCTTGGGCACCACTGAGAAGAGTCTGGCCCCATCCTCTTAACAGCCACACTTCAGGTATCAGTAAGTATTGATCAGACCCCCTCTCAGTCTGCTCTTCTCCAGGCAAAACAGCCTCAGCTCTCTCAACCTTTTCTCGTACGAGAGATGCTCCAGTCTCCTCACCATCCTTGCAGCCCTCCAATGGACTTTGGTCAGTAGTTCCCCGTCTTTCTTGAACTGGGAAGCCCAGAACTGGACACAGAGCCCCCCTCACTGTGCAGGTGATAGTCTTCTTCATGCACCCCCGGATACCATTGGCCTTCTTGGCCACAAGGACATACTCCTTGTTCATGCTCAACTCCCAGGTCTCTCTCTACAGTGCTGCTTCCCAACAGGTCAACCTATACTGGGGTTATTACTCCCTAGGTGCAGGACCCTGAACTTGGCCTTGTTGAATTTCATTTCGTTCCTCTCTGCCTGATCCTCCAGCCTGTCCAGGTCTCGCTGAATGCCAGCACAGCCTTCTGGTGCAACAGTTTTGTGTCATCACTGAGTATACACTCTTTCCCCTTGTCCGGGTCACTGATGTTGATATTTTCAGACCATCTGGAATGTTTCCAGCTTCTTTCACTGCTGCTGTGTGATTCGTTTCCCCTCTGTGGGGTCCCTAACCTCCTTCCAGCCCTTCTTCACAATTCATGTGCATG
The DNA here is from genome assembly GCF_964237585.1 of Gallinula chloropus. NCBI lineage: Eukaryota > Metazoa > Chordata > Aves > Gruiformes > Rallidae > Gallinula > Gallinula chloropus. The sequence goes on from NC_140085.1 coordinate 125,257,305, forward strand.
CGACTCTACCAAAATAGCAAGACTTGCCTGTACAGCCATATTATAATGACACCATGAAAAGCTGAGGTCACAACTCCATAGCCTTGGTGACTATTAAGCAGGCATTCTTTATGGCAGCGCTGGGCAGCACAGGGGATCACTCCTCCTAATGTGCGCTCTGACCAAGTTAGTTGCACAGCTTGTATGCGTATTATAAACACATATTCATGACCTTTCCAAGAATTCATTATCATATTCATTCCTTTTCTGACAATTCATTATCATAGGTTAGCACCCTTTCCCGTATGCATACTACAGTCTTCATGTGGTCTTCAAGGACTCTGATGGCCTTTTACTTCATCCAGTCATCTTCATCACTGTGTTTTTGCCATGAACTCGAGCCCTTATCTTCCTCTTCCCATTTACTAGAGCCGCAGGACTGGTCTTGGGGCCCCTTGTAGCCTTGAGTTTTCTTCTGCTCAGAGATAGTCCCTCTAGAAAGCTTACACAGATGTCACAATAGCATTGCTGCAAACCATTTACTGGTATCTTCAAAAGCCTAGACAGTAAGTCTCTATTAGAACCATGGCTGCATAATACGTTGTTGACACCCACAATAATCCAGACAGTAGGTCCCATTAGATTCATCCCTCTTTTCAATAAGCACATTTCAGCTCTTTTCTCCAACTCTTGTTGGAGAAAATTGTTTGTTATTCTGGACTCCAGCCTATGGTTGAGAGAGGAGCAGTGTATTTCATTGCATGGACAGTGATTTCTTGGGTTTGTTACAGCACCTGCTGCTTGGGAGTGGCGTTTTTAAAGTATCTATTTTGAATGAGAGAGGGAAAGAAAATACTCGGAATCAAATGATCAAACAGCTAATTACTGGTTGAGTCTCAGGAATGATTTTTTTCATGCACGAACAGCAGGGGTCACTAAAAAGAAGGGTTACACTGGGTGAAGCAAGCAGGCTTTTTTTTTTCGAACTAGATAACTTTTCTTGTTAAGAAATCACTATCTTTAAAAAAAAGAAAAGTCTTGGTCCTACAAGATAATATACTGGTAATAAAAAACATTAGCTTTCTGACTGTGGCCTAGACTATAAGGCATCTCTGACTATGAAAACCTATCATAAAAATTATTACAATTATTATTATATTATTCTTAAAATTGTTTAATCTACAAGGACATATTCTACATAATACTTTGTTAAAAAACATTAAGTTTTAAAAACATGTTGATTTTGACATGTAACACTGTGATAGCCAGGAGTAATGCCATTTCCTCTCTATTTCTTGTGACCATGCTGTCATTTCTCTGTTATTTGCCATTATTGGAAGTTTATGCAACACAATTAGTAATGTGGAGACTTGAAAATAAAATTTCCATTTAGAACAAGTCAACAAGAGAATAAACAAAATACTTAGATGGTATCTCAGTGTCCCTTCACTGAACATAAACTGAAAAAATGTGCGTACTCCTGTTCATGGAAGGATGGGAAGTGCTGACCACACAAGGGAAGAAATTGACAAAAGCCCAGTCAAACACATTAGCAGGAGGAACCCTGTAAAAGAACACACCAGAAAGATAGGTTGCTCACTCTGCTTCGTATCTGTCCTGTAAACTTAATAGTCAAGTGGGAGGGGAGGGTGTATTTATCTTTGCAGCTGAATGAGTTCAATTTCTCTCAGATTAGGACAGAAGTTTCAGAACAGCAGGTTAATCCTCCCTCAATTCATGGGCAGCAGAGCAAACAGACTTCTATCAGCATGGCCAAGTGCAAAATTGTAATTCCAGAGATTAACGTTGTCTTTCCTGTTTGCTTTGAACTTGACCTCCGTGTTTCTCTCCTAGGTAAGTCTGTATGTATGAACGTGTGTGTGTGCAGCTATTTATTCATTTGTTTGTTTGTTTGTTGTTAACAGCTTCTGTCCAAGGCCCCTGGGAGAGGGCAATCTCACCAAACAAAGTGCCGTATTATATCAAGTGAGTATGAATAGTAATTCACTCTGGCTATTTACGTTTGTAATTTACAATGATAGTTGATATTTTTTAGTTTACTGTGAGCTGCTCCTATAGTATCGAAATGGGAAGGACAAATGGTAATGCAGCATTTGATAAATGTCACAGAAGTCTGCTCGTTTTATAAAAACGCAGTAGGATGGACCGATTTGTAACTTGCCTTGGTTTTATGCTACTGTAAATCAACAAAAAATGAAGCAAAGCTTCCGGGTATCTGGATTATATCTCAATTTGCACCACTGGCCACTGAAGGTATGGCAGGTTTTGCAAACAAAAATCCATTCCAAGTTGCAGTTCTGAATGTGATATATGGGGGTTTAACCTCACAGTGCACATACTTTATGCAACAGATTTCTTTAGGGAAAGCACTTGGTAAAGTTTGTTGCTGAGGAACAACAAGGGACAATTAGTCCCTATGGACTATTCCTTTGGAGTTTATTTCCCAAATTAAGTTAGTTTGCTCTAAGTGATGTGTATGCATAAAAAATGAGAGGAAAAATTTTTAAAATCAACTTAGAAATGCCTGCTTCTAGTTTAGTGCCATAAACAGAACAACTAAGAAGTTTTTCTGCCTTTTACCATCCCTCTTTAGTTTTTTATTATCTGAAATATGTGCCTTGAACTCTTTATATGTAGCTTCTGAAGAAAACAGGTGATAAAATACCCACAGTAAAGACTATAGTGCAAGTAACTGAAACATGAGTGTTTTTAATACCCGTATTCATGTGGTTCCTCCTTACATTCCCAAAGCACTTTGCAAACTCAACTAGTGTTACTGAAGCCATCTGGCTTCAGATGGCTGTGGCAGTGGCACTTCAGCTGCAATTTCCACAATCATGTGAGCTGCTACAGCAGCTTCAGGGCAAGCGTTTGACTTACATGTGAGGAAAACTACATCTGTGGTGCAACACAGAGGTACAGCCATACCTTGCTAAACACTGGTTGCCTTGTTTGTAATTTTTCCAATGTTTGCACTTGGCTAAGAATAATGAAACAGTCCCGAAGAAGATGGAAAGCTCTATCAAGGAAGAGGAGTGATCTATGGGACAAAAATGCTGGGAAGCAAGTTGAGGCTCTGGCATGTCAAAGTCAGTTTATGGCATTACTATGGAAAAAAAAGATCCTCTTTTTCTCTTTCTCATGACATGACTTGCCATTATGGGAAGCAATGCCTGGGCAATCTTTAACGTAGGCAGGAGATGCATTTCATGCTGTGCTTCCCACTCCTTTCTGTGCTACTCACACTCAGCAGCCATGCGGAACTGTTGACTGTGCTAAAACGTTTGGTGGTGCTCTCGCTTGTTCCTTAGTAGGTTTAGGTGTCAACTTTCCATTTTGCCTTCTTTTCTTGACCATTTACAGATTCAAAGGCCATTTACAGATTCAAAGGAATGCATTTGTTTTATTTCGTACACTTTAGAATATATCTTAATAACCATAAAGAGTTGCACCAATAAGAGTTTATTAAAGTTTAAATTCAGCCACATCTGTTATAGAAAAACTTGTTGTCCTTGAGACGTAAACTAAACAAATCGTTTTAATGAGTCTTACTGAGCTGGTACACTTATTCCCTTCTTCAGCCATTTTCTTTTTAATCACTCATATTTCATATTTACAGACAACTGAATTGCCCGTTTTCTGTGCCATTTTTGTCTTTTAAACTTAGCATATTCTTTCTTTATTCTTTGATACTTGTTATCTCCAAAAGATCTTTCTTGAAGACTGGGTGGCTCTAGATGGCCTTCCTTTCATGCTCACATCATTTTCTTCCTGTCACGAATGTAGAATACTGGTGCTAGCCTCCTTTGTTAATCAGATTCGCTACATGTTTTATTGCTTTTCATTTTATCTGTTTTTCTCTTGATGCTTAACTGGTTTATCTCATCACTTTCAGATTTTCAATGACGTAGCATTTGATAAGTCCGTAAATCAAGCAGTACTGGTGCTAAATCTTCAGCGGCGACGTTTACTTACTGCTGGCTATCTTCAAGCCTTGTAATTTTCCTGGTCAAACAGTAATTTTTAGACATCTGATTAATCTGTAGCAACTAGTTGCCTCTAAAGCTATCACTTCAGTAATTTCTTCTTGAGATTGTTTGTGCCAGTATGGGTTTGTTTGGGTTTTTTAATTGTATTGGTGTAGGTCTCATTGCCCTGAAAATTATAATTATGGGCAATGTGCCACATGTTTCAGCTGTTCCCAGTCACTCCATTCCCAGTCACTCCACTCCCACCCTCTCCATTACCAGGAGTTTCATAGTTTCCTGACCTACCCTCAGCCTCATGGAAATTCCTAATCTAATAGCCCTGCACCAGCTGCTGCTCTGGGGGATATCCCTTCCACCTTTCCATGTACTCCCCTCCTTATGGAGATGACGAGCTAGGCCTACAGATCAGCCTCGCCTCTCTCTTCCCCAGGGAACCAAGAAATCAAATTTTTCTGTCCAGGGCATCAGAAATATTGCCCGGCCCAAGCAGCGAGTGGAAAATGCTGCTGGGTGCTGAGCACTTGCTCAGCACACAAGGTGCTACTGAGTTAAGAAAAATCTCTCCATTTTGCCTCTGAATTAAAACTTGTTAAATTGCTCGAAAACACATTTTATCCAACACTTTCTGATCTTTTTTTTTTTCTCCCTTGATATATTCCTTGTGTCTAGTGTAGGATTTAAAGGTTTTATTAGATTAAAAAAGGAGAGGAGTATAAAAAGAAAATAGTTTTCAGTTTAATCAGTCCTGTTTTTTGAAGACCTTGATCCTACTCTTAGTGGAGTGCAACCTAGAAAATAGGAGGGCAAAAGCAGGCAGAGGCATGTCTGTACTCTTTAACAGTGTTTTAGGTATTCATTAAAATTTCTAAATTTAAGTTTTTAGGAGACAAAACAGGCAATTACTGTACATCAGAAATCTGAAAAGCAAATGAAAAAAATGCACAGCACAAAAAAGACTACTGAAAACGCATCAAAAGATAAAAAAAGTCTCAAATTCTTAAAAAGACAGATAACGAAGGTGAGGAGGCTGCAGAATTTATCACCGTAATTCAGATCAGATCACATCTTAACAGAGCTCACCCCGCTCTGAAAGGGATCTCACGTGTGCACATATAAACACACATGTTCTTATCTTCCAATCTGATAGAAGAGCTGCTCCAAAACAGTGATAGAGATCAAAATCAAACGTCTACTTTGGATTTTGCAATATCAGAAGAAACATTTGGTCATGCCACACAACCCAATTCCTCTTCAGCATCCATCCTCCCAGGGCACAAGGGGACATTAAGCAGCTATACGCTGAATCACATCTGCATCCCTCTTGTGTATGGCTTGCCCTGTGCTCAGCAAACGTGTTCGTTACACAGCACTGGGAGATTGCTGTTGCCTCAGCGTAAGGAGGAGGGAGGAGGTGGACTGAAGCCTGTAACATACTTTGTCTCTAAAAAAAACCCTCAAAACAAACAATACTCCTGCCACCATGGAAGTGTAATAGTTGTGACTTCTGTATTTGTGCTAATATTTGACATTATTATTCTTCCTCTGTATATCTGACTTGCCAGTTAATAGCATCTGTCTTCTTACCCTCTTGCTGTGCCCATTCTTTTGATGGATTTAAAATGCTTCTGCAAAAATACAGTAGTCTTTCATCTCAGTACTTCCCACAAAGGAAGCCTTCCAAGTTATTTCCCAGCCAAGCTTTTTTTCTTGCACAGATTATAGCAGTTCAATGAACTTTGTCCTGCTAAGGACAAAGCTGGATTCTCCAGAGCATAGATTTGACTCCTTGAGAAGATCTGTATGAGCCTACCCATATAAATTAGTTACAGAGCAAGCTAACTCTGAGGATGATGCATCTCCACTTTCTTACTCTTTTCCACATTGTAGTTTCCTATGGGAGTATTTGACTTGCATTAAATGTATCAGCTTGTGACATACAGTTTTGTTCGTTTTAGATTCTGCAGCCTTTCCATTCTTCACATCGGAGATCTAGCGGGCCAGTTTCTATAAACATACTTCTTTGTTGTCTTAATTTTTAATCTCCCTTTTAATTGTTGTTTAGCCATGCAGAATTTCAACACAGAAAAAAAGCTAAGAGCCCTGAGATTTCATTGCAAAAGCAAACAGATTAAAGTCATGACTCTTACTTCTGTTCAACTTAGAGACAGGATAAATGAATCTCTCTGAATTAAATTCTAAGATAAAATAAAGCAAAGAGTTGCTGTTCTGGTAAAATCACTTGGTCTAATTGTTTCTTCTGCAGAACGTAGATAAGTATGACATGCAAAAGCAAGTAGGAGATACCTGTCAGATGGAACAGAGACAGACATGGATAAATAATGTATGATTATGTATATGTAGTGAGGGAGTCTGTGAGCAAGGTATCAAAACCATGTCAATGGCTGACAGTGAACCTATCTACCAAGTACCAGAAAGGTATTTTGGCTTTTTAATAGCATGGCTATCATGATCTTTTCCTGTCTTTCAGTTCTGAAATCGAAGCCAAAAGTCAAAGCTCCTGTAAGGAATGAAAAACTGTAATGTTTTTTTGGTCTGCCCTTACATGATGCAAATGATTATGCTGTCTAGCATAAAGCCTTAAATTAAATAGCTGGTATTTCTTAGAGGCTTGTCCAAGTGCAGAGTTTTTCTTTATCATTTGCAGGGTCATGAAGCCTTGGTTCCAAAACTTGTCACAAAAATTTAAACTTGGAGTGTAAATAAATGAGAAATCTTGAGCCTTTAACTACCTTTAAAATGAAAGTGGAGGTTATAAACAGATGTGTTCCCGCTGACTGAGCAGGAGCACTTGGGGAAGATACCGCGGGTCTGCTCTTCGTTACCATCTGTCAGCAGGGAGTTACTGCCCTCATATGTGAAGTAACTGAAGGAGACTTAATTTGTTTTGAAATGAATTCTAAGTACTCAGCAGCAGTTTTATCATATCCTAGGCAGTGCAGGGTCTGGAGGCAGGGCTGTAGCCTCTCATTAGGGGCAGTAACTGACAGAAACCATGTGCTTTCCCACCATAACCATGCATAGCACAGGACAGAGAGCAGCTTCCCATGTTGAGTCTGTTTTGCCCATGATGCTAATTGAGGAATGATCTCTCGCTGTCCTTATCTCGACTCCTAACCCTCTCAATATATGTTTTCTCCCCTGTCCAGCTGATAAGGGGAGTGATAGAGCGGCTTTGGTGAGCCTCTGGCCTCCAGCCAGTGTTAGACCACCACAGGTGCTTAACGCGATACTTGCAAAATTTGGTCCTCATCTTTAAATGGATAGTAAATTCCTTAAGCTTTGTTGTCAAATTAATTCACTACAAGTCCCCACAGAGGGTGTACAGTGTTAAGCCATGCAAAGAGGTTAAATAGTGCAGGTGTGATTTTTGTGCATGTTGAATCTTAAAATGCATTATGCGGGTAATATTGTTTGGTCAGTTTAGTAATGAGCGGTGTAAAGAGAATTTTTGTATGGAATCTGGCTTTTCTGTTTTCCTAATTAAAAAGAACATATCAACATTTAAAATTTGTTAAATCCAGCTACTCTTTGTTTTCCAGCTCTGGAGCTAGGAGAGTAATAGATGAACTATTTTCATAGGCAGCAATGTGAAAAGTAAATTTTTGATACTTTACAGGAGTTCATATCTTTATAGAGTAATAGAACATGATTACATAATCTTATATATTTTATACTTTATACTTTTATTGCAGATGAAATTGTTGTATTTATAACAAGCTAGACATGATTTTTGCTTGAATCTTACTTTTTTACTTCATTTCCATTTGCTCCATTTTACTTCAGTTGTTAAATGTAGGTTTACTGTTTTACACATCATCAAGAAAAAAAAATAACACAGCCAATATGATTTTTACCAAGTTGAATGGCATATATACAACATGATCCTATTTTATAGAGTACATGCCAGATCTTCCATAAAAAAGTAGATTTTACAGCTGCTCCTGATAGCTAAAATTTACTGCCATGTACTTCAAGCCCATGTTTTAAACATCATGTGCTTAATGAGCAGGATTCGAAAATAGGAATTATGTTTGATTTTCACTGGAATGCTTTGAACTTGAAAAGATTAGACATATTAAGGGGGAAAATAGAAAGATTTGCCTGTCAGACTTTTCTATTTTTTAAAGATCAATTACATACTTAATTTAGATGACAGACAAAGAGAAGACAGCTTCTGATAACTGTCCTATGAAATCTTGAAGGAAACGAGGAACAATATCTCAGATATTTTACATATTCTTATTATACCAAGAAGTCTTGTAATTCCTTTGTTTCCTCCGAAGACTGACAGCTTCTCCAAAACAGCGCTTGCCATACCCATTATCTGCATTGCCCTTGGTTCAGTGTCTTTTCTGACGCAGCTAGCTCCACAAATAGGCAGCCCAACTCTTTTCCTGTTCCACATGGGAAAAAATTCATCACTAATAATAAGGAGCTCAGCATTAAATTGATGTCTATTCACCTGCTGTGCCTTTTCTGTCTTCTTTGTGGTCTTGTCCACCTAATATAAGGCAGGACTATAATTAACATTTATGCATATTAAGGTAAGTTTTAATACCAGTGAAAAAAGTAATGGATAGGAACGGGTACAAGTTACATCACCCGCTGGATGCAGTATGGATGCACAGACTCTGTAGGCTGTGCAACGCGCTCGTATTGGCATCTAAGGCAACGTGACCATCAAGAGAAGCCTGAGAATGCAATAATCAGACATACTGGCTTGGCTGCTTTTGTTTCTCCAAGTGGCCTGTCTATCAGGGCAAGGTCAGTTTTCCTCCCAGATTGAGGGCTCGGGGGTTTTTTTTTCCCAAAATGAACTCCCTGAAGCTGCTGAATCTCTCATGCAGTTGTTTTCCCTCTGACCTTGTAAGATGCCAGTTCTCCTACAGACTGCAGTAAGTTCCTGTTTTGCAGAACACTCTCCACCTGTCTCGGCATATTTCTTGTCCTGAATGATTTGTTTAGTCTTTACTTACTGAATCATGACTATGGATTATTTGACCCATTTTTCTCCTTGTTGGATCCCTTCCACTGATATTTTTTTTCTTTTTTTTCCTTGCCTAATAATAGTTGCAGTCATTTCTGTGTTGCATGTCAGTTCTGTGATATCCTTATCTTTAGACCTTCAATCCTGAGAACTGATTTTGTGTATGTACTGTGCTTGGGTGTTCACAGGTTCTAAGGGAAACATAAAATGAATTATCTGAGAACTGTATAAATGTCAGTAAGATTGCATTTAAACTGAAGTAAAGATTCTAACCAATAAGTTAGGAATCAAATCATCTGCATTCATTTTGCTTATTTCTCATTTTCTGATTTAAAAGTTGAACTTTGTCAGATAAATTACAATTTAAAATACGATGTATAGGCTTGGCAGCCTCTTGCATGCTACATATTTGCTTTGAATTTCAAGTATTCCTCAGATAATTTTTTATATTAGGAAATCTATGGCCAGATAATTCAAGAAAAACAAACCATTAAAAAAAACCCTCTCTGAATGAATTGCTTTTCTTACAAGCAGTTTTGATGAGACAAGCATTCATGTTTTTTCCATGGCAATAAGAGCTCAGAAAATGAGATTATGGTAAAACACAACAGAGTCTCATTATCAAGTACTGCTCTTTATAGAACTAGCCCAGCACAGACGCCAAATGCTGCCTACTGCCTACTGAGGAGAGGTCAAGCTTTGCTCTCTAATGCCTACTCACTCCATGTGCCTCGGTCCTCCCTCCTCTTCCCCAGCAGGGACAAAATTCGTTTCTGTAACTGCTGTATGTAAGTGTTAGGTTGGGAGCCCGAGGGGGGACACAAACTCAATACTAAGAACGCAGGTTGCTGTAAGTATGTGTGAAGCTGTTGGTATGAGCTTTATTCTTCTCTTCTGCACTTCACACTTTATGAGGTGAAGTTACATGTTATGATGTTAGTGAAACTGTATGGTAAATTAGGGGCGGGGGCGTGTGTGTTACATTCACATTTGAATTTTCATGCAACAGAGAAAGGTTGCAACAGAGAAGAAAAAAAAATCTAAAATCATGACAGCTCAGTCTCATTCAGGAATTTTATCTAGACATCTGTGAGAAAACCTTGTATTATTTTAGCATTTCAGTAAAACAAAAGGGCTTTAGATATCTAGCTAGTAAATAACCCGGATTACCTTTTGAATTCCAATACGTACCTCTCTCCTGGGTTTCCTTTGCAAGGTACTTTTTCTGTTCACTACTGCAGAGCTAATATAGGAATAGAGGGGCAAAGATACATTTTTCCATGCTTCATTTTTCACAGTTAGTTCAATTTTTTTTGCTTAAAAGCTGTATTATTGTAGAAAATGTTATAAAACTTAGGGCTTGAGGGTTACGACATCCTGCATGAAGCTTACTAAGAAAAATTGCTAGAGAGAGAGGCTACAGGCATGGAGTTAAAATTTAAAGATCTAGCTAGAAAACAATTGAATTTGACTAGGGAGATCTAGCTAAAAACCCAGTCCAGCTAGATTGGGTTTAACTAGGGAATGGATTATTTTATACAAATATCTCAAGTCTATTGCCGATATGAATCATGATGTTAAGTTTTAATCACAGCCCAAAAGATTTCTAGTTGAGACATGGGTGTAATACTTTGTTCATAATTATGAGACACCTTTGCAGCAGGAAATATCCCATAAACATCTCAAGGACATGGGAATTAAAGGGTATATGGTCATACAAATTTCTTGGGTTTGCTGCAGTATTTTAGCTGTTGTGGCATGAATATATGGAATAAACACATTTGAGGAAGAGGAAAATTTGAGGAAGACAAATAAAAAGTAAGGTATTAAATTTCAATTTAATAAAAACACTGAAATACTAAAAGAACTTTTGTTTCCAAGCAGGATTCCAACCATCTGCTATCTTGGTGGTTCTATAAGCAAACTGGTACACACTTTAACATTGTAAAGAATGTGACAAAAATCTAACCAATTCTACTGCATAATGAAGCACCAAAAACCTTCACCTTCACTAGAAAATCGGGAGCTGCATGTGTCCTCCCAGATCAGTGATTTTTATCTACTATTTCATCTTCAATTTAGCTCTGCTTAATTGCATTTAGCTGTAGGACTTCATCAATGGCAACACTGTTGGCTGACCTCACCTACACATCTTTTAGGAAACAGAAGAAGTTAAAGCAATTGCAAATACTACTAGATACTATCAACAGTAGCAGCAGCAGTAGTAAACAGATTGCAGCTACAGAGAAGGCTGTAAATGTCCCTAAGGAAATCTCTGTATAATTTAGTTTCGGATATAGCCGTAAGAGTTAATATGAAGTAAACTTGCAGGCGAATCTTCCCTCAGCTAAAACGTCACTTGAAGGTTGAAAAATGCAAATTTGATAGGAATCTTAAGGTTAAAATAATACATTATATGCACATATATGCATTCTATTACCCCTGGGACTACCTCTGCCCAAACAGTTAAGGAACGATATGGAAAGTGTTTAAGGCAAAATTCCTGTCAGTGAGGGTTTTTTTTAACCATGTTTGCCAAGAATCCCTGGAATCCATAAATCATATACTGACTTTGATAAATGTGATTAAGCGGCAAAACGTAGAAAAGTTCTGAAGTAAACAAGCCTACGTTTATGATAGGTTTTCTTACATCTCGATGACAGTTTTGTATGTCATTCATTTGCATTTCATTTGGTGATGTGTTTAAAAGGATCTACTTCCATGTTGTCACCAGCTCCAGCCATACTGCAGTTGCCAGTTTTACTGAGCAAATTTCCTTACTATATGAGAAGTTCTCATGTGAAATATTTTTTCTATATATTTACCAGCTCCAGCAGTGATGTTCAATGATTTTTTTGCTGCTGTGTTTTGCTGAATATTGACTATCGAGTCATTGGATAGTTAAAGTTCTCTTTCATGGCACAAAGCTGGCATTCAGTGTGTCTCTTGTAAGACAATGCCAGTTCAAGTTCATTTGAAAATTATTCTGAAACTAAGCAGTTTAAGACATAAAACTGAATGCCGTAGCTGAACTATCATTCAGAGGTATTCAACAATCCAAACCTGTAGGGGTTTGGATACTTTCTAAAAACCTAAACCACACAGTGATAGTTTTAGGAGGTAGGGAGAGCATTTATAATTTTAAAATTACTGTGTTTTGTGAAAAGAAACACCATGATTTTCATAATTGCCTTTGATGTGAAGCACAAAAGAAAAGCTGGCTCTAAGTGACAGCCATATTCAGCACTTCCAGAGATGACTGAAAAGCATATTAGACAGCTCTGATTTTTGTTGTTTCTAGACGGTATCTTTATCTTGATGTATTCCTAAGTTAAACTTCTGCCAACTACCCACCTGAAAAATCTTCTCTTTCAATGTTTGAGATGTTTGGGTTGTTTTTTTTTGTGAACACTATTTAGAAATTAGCCAAAAAAAGAGAAGGACTGTTCAACCAATGACAGACCATATGGTCTGCCCACAGCAGAGGAAAGCATAGCCGTCAAGCTGATGCTGCACTGATGTGCTGCACTAACAACTCAAAGCAAAGGGCTTGTTACAGTGAGAGAAATAGAGCTTAAAGGCAAGTTTTGTTTGAAGGAGGACATTCTTGTTTGACACAAGTTTCCTTCGAGGTCATAGCAAGTTTCTTGATCAGTTACAGATAATACATTTCAAAACAAGAAATTGAAGGAATGACACTTAGAACATCAAATAGGTGAATGCTAGAGAAGTTGTCTATTTGCTTAACTTCCTGGGTCCCTTAAACATCAGGAACATTTCAAAATGACTTGTTTAAGAATGTTGATTCCCAGTGATGTATATTTTTTTGAAGCTTATCTGCTATTGCTTTCCTTACATGGGATTCTTTTTCTTCAAGACTGCCCTTGATAAAACTTGCTATCCAGAGCATTGCCCTCCTTTTCCCTGGAATTCATGTCTGTTTCCAGACTATGCTTTCAGCAGTCTTTTCTAGCTTCTGTACCCTTTTTTCACTAGAAGAGCTTTTAATAAGGTCACTAACAATTTCCTGTCGTCCAGCTCCAGGAACCTTTTCAGTGTTCACATTCTTCTCGGTCATTCCACCACTTTCACAGACCACCTTCCTGCTATCCTTTCTTGTCTTCTTTTGGCTTGTTGCCAGGGTTTGCCTTGAAATAATTTAGCATTCATTTTTTTCTGCACCTTCCTCTTGCCTTCAAACGCTCCATTTGCAGACCCAGTCCTCCCGCTGGCAACACTGGGCCTCCAGCCCATCGCCCTCTTTACCCTCCTCTTCTCTTAGCACTGCTTTTAGTCTTAAATTCCTGGGCGTATCCTAATAGCAACCCCAGCACTGCTCTTGTCAGGGTTTCATTTCACTTAGTTGTGCTGATGACTTCTAAATGCAACTTGCTAATTACAAATTTCTTTCCACTCCTCATTAGATTTATTAAGTCCCAAGCTCAAAAGGACCAAATTAGATGTTTTCTTTCAAATTTTAGGGTTTCTCTGTTGACATTTCTACTATATTACAACATTCTCCTCACTCCATCACCTATCCTTTCAGTCTCCCACATGCACTTTAAGCTTACTTTAGTAGTGTTAGTGTTGCATATCATTAAAATATTTTATCTCCTTTGCCTGCACAAAACTATTTTCTTTTTGATTTCTGCTTAAAATTGTCATCGTCATCTGATAGATTTTCACTTAGTACTCAGTCACTCTAATTAGCAGTAATCTAATGCAGCCTCAGCTATTACTTGCTCATTAAAATACGCTGTGTTCACTGTATTACCAGTGCTCATAAAATGAATTATAACTGCCCAGAGTACTTTGTTGCATGAATATGTGAGAAGAAGTTAGAAATTAATTGTGGTGCTGTTGCTCTCTCCATTACCTAACACAGTGAGTACCTTTTGGTGCATTTTTTTTCTTGCTTACGTACTGCTGTATCAGTTTCATTGTAACTCTGCACAGAAGGCAGATACTTTTCACATTCTCCCTATTCCTGTGGATTAGCAGGGAATCTTAAAGAGCAACAAGAATTCTCATTTCTTATCCAGGTGGCTGGCCTGTCTTGAAGAAGACTGAGGTGATCTAGATCCACATGCCAGCAGGCTCCATTAACTTAAACTCCCTTGAATTCTTTGTCCATCAGTGCTGGCAGGGGCTGATATTGCCAGAAATACCCCTTACTTCTACGGGGAGCCTGGGGATTGAACCAGAAGCAACTAATCGTCTTGGTAACTAAGTTTAGCAGCACTTTTCTGAGAGACAGTTATCTCAAATATTCTTTCCTCTATTTCAGATTAATTCCATTAATTCCATAAATTCTAAACCTTTGTAGCCTCACGATATTGGGAAGCTACCTAATTCAGTTTACAGTGACAGTGTGTTAACACGCGTCGTCTCCGTGTTTGCTAAACACTGTTTGCTTCTGGCTCCTTCTGAATTCCCACTAGCCACTACAGTTTTTCCTGCTGCGTGGAAGAAGGTCTTTCTCTGCCTCTTCTTCTGACATAACACACCATTGGGCAAGGTACTGCCGAAATATGAATTAGTGCCAAGCCCATGGTGGTTCAGTATGAACAGGATGCTTCATGGCCGTCCGTCACACTAGGTACAGCTGCCTGCAGCAGTAGCACGTAAGCATTCTAGTATTCTCCACACAAGTTACTACCAGTTGTAGACATTTGCATTCTCCACAGAAAGCCCTTCTCTGAACACCCTTTTGATGTGAGTGATGGGTGCTCACAGAAGGTCGTTGATGAGAATCCTGTTCAGTGGTCATCCTACTCCTGCCTGTAGAAAGCAGCAAGAGGGACACAAGTTCTGAGTAAATGCAGAACTAGCAAAGAAACTTGCAGACTCAGGAGATGCAACCATTCTCAGTCAGATCTATGGGGGTTTTGCTGTATTTCTCTGTTGTACTGTACAATGAAATTCCAGCCAGCTTGAGCACAGAGCTGTGTGCAACTACAGTAGCTTGCAGAGTAGCCAACAAGTTGAGAGCAAAATTGGCCAAGCTAATTTAAACCATCGCTAAGGTGTACCGATAGACTGAGAGTGGGTTTTGTACTAATGCTGCTGGAAGAAAGAAAGTTTGGCTACTCATTGAACCACAGTCTATCATGAACCAGAATTTATAAAAAAGTGTGAGCAGCTATTCCTCCTCACACCAGTCATGTTTCCAGTGATCTCACACCAAAATAGTGACGTAGCATAGAGGCGAATCAAGTCCTTCACCAGCTCAGCTCTCCACGAGAGAAGGCAAGCTTCCTTTCTGTTAACACAGCACACAATACAATGGATCTCAACTCTAAATTAGGTTCTCTGAGTGGTACTACAATGGAGATATTTAATAATAACAATTAGTCTGAATAATGTACTCTGGGCAGCTGCTTCTGATGCTTTTGATTGCAGTATGCTTTCCTCATTGCAGTCAGTACTACTGAAATGCCTTTAGCAACAGAGCACCTACTTTATATGCTCAGAAATAGCAGTTGCAAGTTTTTCCCTTTCTCTTGAGAAATCTGTGCTCAGGATTTGCAAGAGTCTGGCGCATTACAAAAGAGACTACCACTGCTATCTATGCTGTTTTTCCTGAACATCATCTACTTGGCCCAGAACTTTGCAATTAGCAAGTCACAGCAATACCCCATCAACCCAAACCAGAGTGATATCCTAGCATCCACTCAATTTCTTCTCCTCAATGGGTATTTTTAAATTCTTCAAAAACACGAACTCTGTCTTCCAAACCATAACTGGTTTTCTGAGCAGGTATTTCTCTGAAAAAGTTTGCGTTTTTCCTGGCAGCTCTGGCACTCGCATTTCCCCATTACTGGAACTGGTGCTCATTTAGCATGGCTCAATTACTGTTCTAAGCTTTGCTGTACCTTTTCCTATACTGTCAGCCTTGGAAACTTCTTTATTCCACATTGGTAATAAAAGGAGAGCCTGCTTTCAACTCCAAGTCAAGTTGTATTATTCTAAAGCTTCTTTTGAAAAAAAAAATTAAAATAAAATCCTCATCAGTGGTAATTAATTGTGACAGTGTGGGCTTTGTAGCAATTCACAGACCTGTACTTTGTGCATCAGCATTCCTTATTATTCTAATTAAAGTGGAACATTGTGCCCTCGCCAGTCATTAATGGGTTTTCATTTTGTAAATGACATTTGCAAAAGTTAAAACGGGCAGTTCATATGAAGTCCACAGGCAAGAGCGTTAAAATTAGCATCACCATAGCAACAGTCTTCCATCATTAGTATTCAGGGCAACAGTAAATGTTTTGTTGTGCTTTTGTTTCCCAAAAAAAGGGGTTTCTTTATTTGTTACTCATAAATAGAAAAAGCTCAAACCCATATATTTCAGGTAAAATTACTGTATCCATTTGGATGTCACTGTTCTAGAATTTCCCACGGTTTTTTATTGGAGGTTTGGTTTTTTTGTTTTGGTTTTTTTTTGAGGTATTTGTTTTTCAGGACAGAGACTGAATTTCACGATCTCTGTGGCTGGGTCTGTCCAACCTCCTGAGCGACATTTATTCACTGCCAGCCTGCCGCTCAGCAGTACAGTTTCATACAAAGTCTGTCACTTCGACTCAAGACTCTGTACCAAGTAGCAGATTTTGCTGAGAATCTGTAAAAGATGCATGCACAGTGAAACATGGTCAACCCCCCATTAAGTGGAGTGTGCATCTGCTCATGGCTGGCTATTTATATAGTTGTCTTTTATTCCCCCCTTCTCAGGAACTGAAATGTAAGTGCATACATCATCCTGCAGTGAAACAGTATTCAAATATCCTCTTGTCTCACACAATTTAGACTTGGGGAGAGAATAAAAGGTTGCTCCCCCTAAAGGAAACTAAGGTAGATTATGAGCATACTCTGGTGTCCTTTAGTGGAAGAGGTAATGATGGCTACTTATATTTCTGAAAGCTTGAAGAGGACGTAGTTGTCTGGGCGCAAGTCTGGGCGCAAGCTGCAGCAATACTTTGCACTTAAGAAACGGTTTAGCAACGCATCTCCTGAAGCACCCTGCCAGCATATGACTTGTTCAAGCAAAAGTGTGAAAGCAATGCTGGAGAAGCAATAGCTGTCCTCTAGAAACAAATACTACATCTGCAGAAAGAGAGGGGTTAAGAAAATAAAAGCCAGGGGAAAGACATAGAAGATGAGTGGGATGAGGTCAGTAGGACTACTGTTGTAATGTGATGTATCCTGGCTTGTCAGTAACGGGCACAGCTCAGAAGTAACTAAATGTTCCCTAGCATTATGTCTCTGGGGTGTAATTTGGCACTGGAATGTTCCTTCTTTCCTCTTCATCGTCTTAAAATACTTTGTTTTGAGGATTTTTTGCAGAAAAGAGTCTTTAATGAGTGAACACACTTTAGCGCGCTGCAAAAGCTGGGGGTATAATCCGCTCCGGGAAAGATAATTCCTGTAGTTTAACAAATGGGGCACACTTTTATTCAGTCATTGCCTTGCTAGTACCCACACTTGTTGTGCTGATTCATTTTTCTGCAGAATTGGAAAACCTTTAAAAGTGGTGAATACCTGAGGAAAATGACTCTCAGGTTAACTAAGAAATAGCCATGGAGGGTTGACTGGCGACTTTTCGCACCTGGCACTTGGGAGAGTTTTAAATCAGAGGGGGACTGCTGGAACTCTGAGGTTCTCAAACACTTACATATATGTTCATTTGTTCAACCATTTATTTTCTGCCCTTTACAGAAGTACCTTCTTATTCATTCTACTTTTTTTTCCTTTTATTTTGCTACTTGTCAGATGCCTTCTGGGAGGCTCAGGATGCGAGAGCAGTTCATTTACTCCATTTTAGTCTTCCATCCCCTACACTGAACTGTAATATTTTGCAAAATTTTGTCATTTGATCTTCTTAGATAAATTCAGTGGTGAAGCAGAGCATCATAAAAAATGAATAATTTTCACTGAATCCAGAATTCATTCTTCATTTAACTAAAGGTTTTAAAGCCTAGCATTCTGTCCAAGCAAGCTTCTTTGTAAATCAGAGTGAGTTCAATCCCAGCTTCTTGCAGTGCTGAACTTTACAATCATAAGTAACCTACCTTTTTAAAAATCAGTATTAGAGAAATTTTAGATTATTAGCTCTTTACAAGCATCGAAATAGAACATTATTAGAAAGATTTACCTAAATTGCAAGGGGTTTACAGCCTTGTTTGTTGTAATAATGACAGGCAGAGAGGCTGTTTCTGGGAAGGATCAGTGACAGATTACTATTTTCCATTCCAGACTCCGTTCGTTCGTTCATTCATTCATTCATTCATTCATTCATTCATTCATTCAGGGACAGACCCTTGAGTGTTGTGGGAAACGAGAAGAAACTGCCAGTTTCTTAGTTATCCAAAATGGGTAAACACTGTGTTTCCCAAAATATGTGTTTGCATACTTTCTACTGACGCGTGTCCTTGAAAAAGCCACTGAAGCTGTTCTTTGTTTTAAAGACATTTCTGCACTCAGTCAGGAAATGCAGGATGAGATGCCTGTCTGCGAACGTGGATTTCAGATACGTTGTACTAAAAACACAGATTTCCTGTCTAAAGCTTGAACCCTGGAAGCAGGAAAAAAAGCACATGAAATGTTCTCAACTTTCTGTTTTCTATCTTCTTCAAAATCATACCCAGCTTCAACGTACAGAGGCCTCAGAGAGTGGAAATAAGTGCTTTGCAGCTGTTTTCCTGAGTGCAACAGACTACAGATTTTGTAGCTGGAAATGTCAGTGATTACAGGAATAATAAAAAACCCGCAAACAACAAGAGTTATAACTACTAAACCTAAACCGCAGTTTTATTTCTCCACCTATAAACTTTTAGTGCAAGTAATTTGGAATAAAGGCATCTTGAAATTTTAATTCAGTGTTTAGAAATATCTTCCAGATTTCTGCCAGTGAGAGCATTTTAGCCACCAGGACATAGCTGCTGAAAAGGATATTCTTTTTTCTCTATAAGTCAGTTTACTTAAGTACCGCCAGAAAAACAGAGGTTAAAAGCTGTTTCCCAAAGGTCTCTTACTGATAAACTCACTACCATTTCCAAATACTGGTTTGAACTTTGGACTTCTGAACTGACCTATTTTGACATAAACCATCACTAGAAGCATAAGCGAATACCATCAAGAGGTTATTTTTCTGGCCATAGGTCCATTCACTTTATTTGTTCTTTTAATTACTGTCTATTAGTGGAAGTTTTTATTCTTTTAGTACTGCTAAGACATTACCAAACAATGTAAAACACTTTTGTGTTTTAGCAAACCGTTCAGTTGCAGGTGGCGTTCTAGATCTTTGTATCTGATGAGCTTTTCCTCCTGCATAATTCCTCATTCCTTCACTTTTCCACTATTTTAATTGTGCTATGGCACAAAAGCAATGAAAACCTTACTAATATTAGGTGCTAATTACTTGGTTTCATACACTATTATTTCCATCCCTCTTTCCAGTTTGAGGGAGGAATAAATCCTTACTTGCACTCTAACAATCTCGAAATGAGCAGAAGAACCTACAGAGGACTCCAAGCTATGGTGGCAGCAGTTTAGCCTCCTGTCAGACTTACCATCAGAAGTTTTGAAAGCAGCTTTTAGTTCCACTCTGAAAGCAGCTTGCAGGGATTGAGAGACATGCTCATTGATTTCAGCAGAGTTACCTCTAGTTTTTAACCACGTAAAAGGGAGCAGAGTCTGGCTGTCAGCATTTCCTCTCGTGTATCATGTTTTTCACATCAGTGCCTGAAATACTGTGGAATAAACATTTGCTGCTGGCAAAACGCTAATCTGTATCTATAGAGTTTTCTCTTGAGAAATCCCAGCACAAAGCCCTCAGTGCTGTTCTGCTCTGGGGCACTTGTTCACTATTCTAGAACTAAGGAGTGGAAAAAGAGTCTATCGGTGTGAACCCTTTATCAAACTTGCCACTGCGGGTATGCCCACATCGTGGGCTCTTGCAACTGCCCTTGTCAGCCTGGACCAAGTAAGCCAATGGGACTCCTTTCTCCTGTGTAGGACCCTTCATTGGGTTTTGGACAATGGCATGTATTTATAACACCCACAGGCCTCCCAAACAATTCTCCTAGAGTACCCATGCTTTTTGATGTACTTACTAACTTTTCCCCCCAGTTTTATAACCCAAATTAATCTTCCACTGACTTTTAACTTTCTGACTCTTGCCTCCTCTTCCTTTTTCTTTCCATTATGTGGAATTTTATCTCCCACAAACACTCATTTAAAGTGCTGCAAGTCTCACGTTGCTCTGACACCTCCAAACTAAAAGCTCTGCTCGCCCGTTTTGCCAGCTCTGCAGCAAGTTTCAAGGACACCGACAAAGATCATTGCTGCTTTGCCTCGCCTTGCCTTGCCTTGTTGCATCTTGCAGACTTTCGGTTTTCCTCAAGCCTCTTTTTATTAGATCCTCCCAGCAATTGTTAGATGTTTACACTCCCACACTTTGCTTAAGTCTTCTTTGTAGAAAAGTAAGACATAAGAGACAACAACAACAAAAAAAATCTGGAAAACTGCCTCCTGTCTTGTTTTCTAGATTTTTATTTTTCCTGGATAATTTGCTTGCCGGAGTCTTTCCTCTCTGAGCTCAGCCTGCTGCAAGGCTCAGCACTCTCCAAAACCACAGCTCGAATATATTCAAATTTTATGCACTTCAGGTCTTTTTACCACTATCTCAAAGAACTATGCGATGCACCTCAAGTAAGAGCACTTACCTGCAATTACCTTTTTGCTTCAGAAACCTTCCTGTATTATGCACAAATGTCTTGAACAAATGAATAATAATTTTGGGTTGTGTTTTTTTTTAATGTAAGCTGTTCATAAGTGTCATACATACCGAGAACCTTTAACACAACTTCACATAACAGATTCCCTTCACAAGAGAGACCAAACAGGTGGCAACCCCAATCAGTGCCTTGTTATCACTGAGAAGCTTTGATCTACCTTATGTATAATAGATAAGATTCTGCATTCTAATCACCTAGCTGCTTTCATATCACTTGTGTTGCAAGGGCTTATTTTATTTCCAAAAACTCGTCCTGACTTTGGTCTTTTTTTTTAAAAAATTAGATTATTTTTGATCATTTATTTATTTCAACATACCTGCTAGCAGACAGATGATACACCAGCTGGAAGTTATTATGCTGAATACCCACTGCTTCCTTATCCATCTTTGTCCTTTTCCTATGCCTGAAAAAGATATAGCAATTCTTAATTAGATTTTTTTTTTTTAAACTTTACATCATGTGAGAGACTGACCAGATGATCCCTTTGGGTTAGGATACTGGCTGACAGAAAATTCAGTTAGGGTTAAAGCCCCTGGTTTCAGTTAGGGTTAAAGCCCCTGGTTTCTTCAGTCTTCAGCTGCATTATGCCCTTATGCTCCAGTAAAGACCAACAATTTATTTTACCAACTAAAAATAACGGTTTCCTTACAAATAGCAGTCTCAATTCTGCTCTTAGATATACACATGAATCTAAGGTTGTGCTTTAGTGGTTTTAGAAATTTAGTGCTCATATTGCTATTTAAATTCCCATATGTATAAAAAAGGCATTATCAAAAGCAATAATATTTACACAAGAAACGGATGTATAAGAATAGTAGGATGGAAGAGTGCTGTATAGCTACATGTAGGTCTTTTTGTTGCTTTGTCTTGAATTTATTGAAATCCAGTGCTAAATTTCTTACCAAACTATGTAATGGTAAACTTAGCACTTTATTAAATGCTGAGTTAGAAATGGGAAAACTATAGGAGAGACACTTTTTTTTTTCCTGTAAAGTGTATTTCAAATTGTCCTCTTAATTGCAAATTATACCAAAAGACAAAGTAGAGAAAAAATATCATTTCAATGTAATCATCTAAATCAAGAAAATAAGAACTGTTGTTTCCAGTGTTGGAGGTGGTGGCTGGAACTGATTTCTATAAACTGTGCCCATCTAGGAACAAGCAAACCCATGAAATTAAAAATCCATCAAATTGTTTCAGTTGAGAGAATGGGACAGTCTGCCAATGTGGGAACAACCTGTACTCGCCAGGGAACGCAGCCAAAATTTGGTTTCGAAGTAAAACCCAGCGCAGTGTGCGGTATGAGGTGCACTACAGGGGTAGGAGGATTGTCACTGCACCCCCTGTTTTTGCCATTTACAAACCTGGCAAGCTGCTGAGGTGCGTGTGAATACAGGTGAGCCCGAGAGAACAAAGGATTGTTATTTTGTGTCCTGTCTCTTACCAGTTTCTTACGGAAGCTGCTGCCTAAACCATTCCTTTTCACATAACGAAACTTTTGGAAGGAAACACCCTGAGATGCCACATGCCCTGCTAGTATGCACTGGAGGAGGTTTTTCTATTAGTTAAGTGTCAAAAATTGTGCCAGCTTACACTTTTTGGATGGAAATAACAGTTGCTTTTCCTTAGAAAATTGAACTGTGGCAAACTTTGGAAATTGCACACTGAGCACTCAGCACACTTTAAAAGAAACTATTACATGGGTGCTCCTCATTAGTAGCAAGTCTTGTCAGATCAGTTGCTTTCTGGATGGAAAAAACTACTACTGAAAAATAATTACTTTGATTGCCAGCAAATTTCTTTGGTAGGGTTATCAAGAAAGCTTGAGGATCTAGCACAGCAAAACACTTGTGACTATATTCTACTGCGTGGCATTTAAATCACAGGGGTTTGAGCTGATCTCCCAATGTATGGAGATGTCTCTGGAGGGACAGGCCCAATTGAAAAGATACTGTGGTTGTGGCAGCATTTGGGCTGCAACAGCTCCCACACTAGGTCAGACAATCTGAAATTTAAAAAAAAAAAAAAAAATTAATCTAATTTGAAGAAAATCATGCCTTAGGTCCATAGGAGCACGAAGTGGGAAGGAGAGGATTACCATGGCCAGTCTCATTTAGAGTGGTCCAGCTCTCAGCAGTAAGAACAAGAGTCAGAATGTGCAGTTTGGCCCCAGAGACAACTGTTATTCTCAGAGAAGACACACACAGCAGTGCAGGTGTAAGACAGCGTGCCACTAGGAAGTCCAAATAACCAAAATATTGTCACACTCTGAGAGCTGATGTGTCTTGGCTATTTGATTGACTAATTTAATTAAATAGTGCTACAGGTGTAGTCCTGCTGGCCTTGTTTTCTCCAAATTACTGGCAAGTTTCATTTACAAAGTCAACATGGAAATAACGGTCAAAACAAGTCACCTTCTTCATCTCTGACCCAACAGAGTGCACTGTCATCACCAAATGGTCATTTTCATGGCATATGATCCCTTTTAAAAATTAAAATAAATGCTAGCCTTAGTAAAGTGTAATGTTTATTATTAAAATTACCAAACAAATAAGAAAAAATATGGTATAACGTTTAAAAAAAAGATGTTTACTTGTTTGGGGAATTGAAGACATAATGATGGTACTTCCCTCACAAACAAGAAATATGTTTCTTCTTTTTGAATCCTAAATTGTAATTTTTTGAATAAAGCCAAATGAATACTCAGTATGGCAAGCTGCTAAAAATAAAGCTCTCCAAAGGTTTTAGTTCAGTATTAAACACACTGATTTGATAAAAATAGTGGATTAGATGGGGGTCTAATCCTTCACTCCCTTCTTGGGATCTATTTGGCAAAATTCTTAGTCTGTCAGCGTCTGCAAATCTTTGCAAAATTATTTTTATCCTTAATAAATTATTTGCTCCGTTAGCTACCCTAAAAACAGAACAAATTGAGGGGCATGGGTGGAAGGATAGTAATTTGAGAAATAATGACTGCTGATTTTTAAGAATGAGAAATAAGAGCAGCTACAGCAGCAAGACTATGGAAAAGTAACAAGAGACTCTTTTCCAAATACTGAAAAAAATTATAGTGTCCATAAGCCTAAATAAGTTTAATTATCAAAGTGCAAAAGTATTTAGACATCACAGGTATTAGCCCAGTTTTTAGTGGAAAGGTAAGGCTGAAGGTCTTTTATTTTCCCTTGGCTGATGCACACTATTGCAATGACATTAACTGAAGTAGTACTAATTGTTTGCAAAGTACCGCTTGGTTCTAAAGCTGGCAACCAGGAGCCAGAGCTCTTGGTGCCACTGGAAGGCAAATGACTTACCTCCAGAGAAGGATGATAATTTAAAACAACGTCCTGTTTTCCTATTGTGACAGACTGATTTTGTTATTTTGGGTCAAGGATGACAGCTCAAGCAGTTGCAATATTTTCTAACACAGGACGTGTGAGTTTAAATGATCCTTCTTTGTAACCTTTAAAGGCACTCAGAAAATCATCTTCTACACAGCGGGTAATATATTACCTATGTCTATTAAATTTCTGTCAGCGTGAAATTCCAACTTGTGGACACTATTAAATAAACAAATGTATGTTTGCTGTGCATGCTCTGCATTTGTAGTGTGCTGAGTAGATACAGAGAAATCTTGGTTGGAATTAATACCTTTTTTTTTAGAGTAAGGTGACAAAACCTGTGTGATATTTTTATGGGTGATGATATGGAATTAGGTATTTTGAACTTCTGAAATAATCTGGCTTTCTGTGTCATTTGGTGAGGGAAATGATAAAGATGGGTAACTCCACTCCATCCTAGAAATACGAATTTTCTCTTCAAACCTGGACTTTTAGAAAAGCTGAAGACTTTGATATGGTAGAATTGTAGGATGACATTTCTGATAAATAGAGTCCTGAAGGAATAGGCTGATGTAGTTGCCAAGCCACTCTCCATGACATTTGAAAAGTCATGGCGGTCAGGTGTAGTCCCTAGTGACTGGAAGAGAGGAAACATCACAGCCATTTTTAAAATGGGTAGGAAGGAGGACCCTGGGGACTACCGACGTGTCAGCCTCACCTCTGTGCCTGGGAAGATCATGGAACACATCCTCCTAGAAGCTATGCTGAGGCACATGGAGGACAGGGAGGTGATTTGTGACAGCCAGCATGGCTTTACCTGGGGCAAGTCCTGACTGACCAATCCAGTGTCTTTCTACAACGGAGTCACTGCATCAGTGGACAAGGGAAGAGTTACGAGTGTCATCTATCTGGATTTCTGCAACAGCTTTGACACTATCCCCCACAACATCCTTCTCTCTAAATTGGAAAGATATGGATTTGATGGGTGGACTGTTCAGTGGATAAGGAATTGGCTGGATGGTCACATCCAGAGAGTGGTGGTCAATGGCTCCAAATCCAGATGGACGACAATGACAAGTGGAGTTCATCAAGGGTCTATGCTGGGATTAGATGCTGTTTAATATCTTTATTAATGATACTGACAGTGAGACTGAGTGCACCCTCAGCAAATTTACTGATGACACCAAGCTGAGTGGTGAAGTCAACATGCTGAAGGGACAGTATGACATCCAGAGGGACCTGGACAGGCTGAAGAAGTGGGCCCAGGCGAACCTCATGAGGTTCAACAAAGCCAAGTGCAGGATCCTGCACCTGGGTTGGGACAATCCCCACTATCCATACAGATTAGGAGATGATGTGCTTGTAAGCAGCCATGAGGAAAAGGACTTGGGAGTACTTGTGGATGAGAAGCTGGACATGAGCCGCCAATGTGCATCTGCAGCCCTGAAGGCCAACCACATCCTGGGCTGCATCAAAAGAAGTGTGGCCAGCAGATCAAGAGAGGTCATTCTGCCCCTCTGCTCTGCTCTGGTGAGACCTCATCTGGAGCACTGTGTCCATCTTTGGAGCCCTCAACACTAGAAGGACATGGACCTGTTGGACTGGATCCAGAGGAGGCCCACAAAAATGATCCAGCCGAAGCACCTCTCCTGTGAAGACAGGCTCAGAGAATTGGGCTTGCTCAGCTTGGAGAAGGTTCCAGGGGGTATCTTATAGCAGCCTTACAGTACCTGAATGGTGCCTATAAGAAAGCTGGGGAAGAACTGTTCATGAGGGCATGTAGCAATAGGACAAGGGGTAATGGCTTTAAATTAGAAAATGGGAGATTTTTGTCAGATATTAGGAAAAAAATCTTCAATATTTACATGGTAGATCACTGGCACAGGTTGCCAAAAGAGGTAGTGGAGGCCCCATCCCTGGAGATATTCAAGGTCAGGGTTGATGGGGCTCTGAGCAACCTGATCTAGTGAAACTGTCCCTGCTTACTGCAGGGGGGTTGGACTAGATGACCTTTAAAGGAGCCTTCCAACCTAACACCTTCTGTGATTCTATGATAATGTATTCAGGTGAGTTAGATGTAGCAGCAGTAGTCTAAGATTATTTATATAGACAGTAACCAAGGTTTAATTCTTTAATACTGTAGGGCTCTGTGGATTGGTCAAGATTTAGATTCCACTTTTGAAAACAATTTTTAAAGATGAAGATAATAGTTCCAAATGCAATTTTGGATATTATTTGTTTTGTTTTCAATTTGGAAAAATGCTCAGTATTGAAAGAAAAAGAAATTGGCTGATTTTGTGCTCCACATAATCACCATTGTTGCTAATTAATAATGGACTACGGTAGGTCCTAAAAGTCTTCTGTGTACCTCTGGTCATAAATGATAAGGCTCTCTGACTGGTGTAGACAAGGCATCTCTGATTTTCATTGCAAGTTTTTCACAGGGAATTCAGATACATTTCTATAAGGGGAACCTCAATTTTGCAGGATTTTTTCTTTCACTGCAAGATTCCATTTTGTGTTTAATAACAAAGATCAGAGAACTGAATGAAGGGATGCCAGCAGAATTGCAAGCTATCTGAAGCCTTGTTGAGATGTACCATGAGAGGTTTGGCTCAATTCAACCATATGAAATATTGAAAGCATTCCTAGGCATTGAGTTTTATTAAATGCATTCTCATTATTAGACTTAATTAAACATAAAGTTTAAACTGTGCATAATAGTTTAGCAGCACTTTTTTTTTTATCAGCTAGCATCCACAGGATTCTTTCCTGAACTAATTGCCAGGTCCTTCACCAGAGACAGAAGAAGCTGCACAAAGACCCCTAAATGCAAAGCTGGGATAACCACTTTATTAGGAAGAAACACATTACAGTGAAGTAAATGGAAGAAGCAGAAGCTGCCTGGAATTACAAGCAGCATGTGCCAAAGTGTAAAGGCTTGAACTTGCCACAGGAGACTTGAATGAAAACCTTTTCATATGCTTAGCTAAGAAATATTTTTTAATCTTGCCTCAGAATTCCTTTGTATCCCTCTTTACAGAAGTATTTAGGTGCTGACATACATTTAGATTCAATTAGGATCAAATAAGATCCCTGCCCTAGGACACAGCTTCATGGTAGCTGATAGTGATTCATTTGTCTCCAGAAGCACTAGTTAATGTAGGTATCTGTATGTCTATATTTGTTTTGAACCACTATATATATATAAACACTGATTTTCAGCGTTTGACATGTATAAGATGAGGCTATTGCCACTTGCCATTAAAGGTCACTGCCAGAGCTCTACAAACAATTGCCTTATTTTGTAGTTGAGTTAAAGTATGTTTTTTCATAGAATATTGGTTTAAAATGAAATTGAAAGGTTTTTTTTTTATTTCAGAAATGTCATAAGAGAAACTTCTCCTTTCCAAATTTTTTTTCCCTGTTACCAAGTCTGACCTCAGTTTGGGAACAGTTGCACAACCCTAAATCTGAAGCTACATTTCTATGCAAATAATCCATGAGAAATATCACCTGGATCAGATGAAGGAGTTAGCCTGGATGGAATTACTGGTGAGGCTAGTTAGGTGTAGCTGCTCCCTCCTCTCATTAACTTCCCTAGGCGGGTTCCTTCCCAGGATCCTTCCTGGATCCCCATGTAAGACATTTAGGAAGAGGGAGCAAAGCATTCACGCTGTGCAGGAAGATGTAAGCTTTGCTTATGCTACACCAGGGTATTGGGAAAAGCTAAAGACTCCCTTCTTTTGAAATCAAATCAGTAGAGGTCTGATTTACCAAGGAGGGAGAACCATCCCTTTCTCACATCACAGCTCTGTGTGGGCCAGCCTAAGGAAAAGGTTAGGAGGACACCTCAAACTTTTATTTGCTGAGATGAACAACCTCACCATGTCTGGGAAGATGATGGAGAAGCCTAGGGTGTACCTAAAAATAGATGGGACCACTTGTTACAGTTATCTATTATGACGTTATGCATACTATATTATAAACATTGAGGAAACAAATTGGTAGTTATGACAGGTTCAAAGTATATTTTAAAGCAACAAAAACTTCTGTGAGAACACAGCAAAGCATCCATTGCTAACACACAGGCACCAAATAATTTAATGCATTAATTCAGAGGTGCAAAGTTTGCCTTATTGTAGAGGTCTGGTTGGGAACTCGGCTGTGTATAGCTGTCATAAAATGCAGGAGAGTTCTTTGTTGTCTTCTTTTGGTATTCAAGTGCAGCCTTACTATTGGAGCATTCCAGTTCATGATCTCCTAGCATGATCTAAGTGGGTTTGGTTTATTCCCTGATTTTTTTTTTCTCTTCTAGATAATATTTGCAAAGGAGTATTTTGAAAAAAGGTCCTCAATGAAGGAAAAACTTCTCTGCTTGCATATTAGTCACAAAAAAAAGATAGTGTCAAAAGTACACATTCTATGGAATGCAACTAAAAAAAAAATCAGTAAAAAGAATGATATGCTTCTCTTTTAATGTCTGTGGAAGACTTCAGAAGAAAGGGCTGATTGATAGGGACTGGGAATGAATGGTGGCCAGTAGCTAGCACCAGATCTTCTGGATCCTGAGTGAAGTAGGACTGCAAGACACAGCATTTCCTGCTATTGAGACCTATGCTTTCATAGGAAACAGTAGAGAAGTTAATGATTTGGGAAGCCAGCTTTTGTGTTTGTAACACATAATTTTACGCGTTGAAAGATTTTGAGGTGAAAAGAGTCAGTGAGCAAGAGAGTTTAAGAAATCCTGCTTATTTTAATCCCCCAGGAGGCAAAACAGTCATTTATTTTCTAACTGGGCACACAAAGGAAAGCAAGAAATGCAGTTTGCCTTCATTGTTTTGTTAAATTTATCCTTATTAGTCTGCATTTTTTTCTCAGCCTTACTCCCTGAAATGATAGCCATTCATTTTGCCAATACAGATTCCTCAAACCCAGATTTTACTATGGTATAATTAATATTTTTCATGTCTTATTTGTAGATTGTAAAGATCAGCAAGCAGTTTTACTTGGCATAAGTTTTCTGATGGTAAATTTTACATCTTTTTTATAGGGTATTTTTGGTCTTGTTTTTATTGCAGTTGTTACCTTTCCAAAAGAATAACTTCAGAGGGGTTTTTAATACTCTTAGTTATTTAGCATTTTGCCAGCATTATGCTTCTTGATCTCCCCATTCTTGGGACTATTCACATTACAGTTCATCTCCACCTGGAAGGGTAGGGTTATTCCTTTCTTAATGTTTTCTTTATTTCTTGTGGTTTGGTCTGGAGGCGAGAAAAGTGCTTTCAGTATTTACAGGCACATACCTAAAGAGCTCATAACCCTGGTGAAACCTGGATATGCTTATCCATCACATCCAGTGATGCATGTAATTTTACTTAATCTCAGTCTCACTCTGCTCCTCTTTCCAGGGTCATACACCTGGCTGAACACACACTCTGATACTGCAGGGTGTCTAAAATGTCACTGTCAGCTAAAAAAAATCAATGAGGCCTCTCCAAATTAGCCTCTCCAAGCTTTCAACAGGGTGAAATTCATACGTATACCTAATATATCCAGAGTGACAGGCACCCTCTCATTCATCTTTTATCAACAGCATACAATGCAGTGCGACATACCCACCTCACAGGGTGACTAAGATTTCAGGTTTAATCAGGTGTCTTTACTAGAGTAAAAGCAGGTACAGCCCAAAGGAATGCAGAAGTTGTGCCGTTGTGCATTTGGCAGGAACAGGCAGACTCCTGTCACACACGCTGTGCACTAATACCTCCCATGCTGGGCATTAAATCGCTGCAAGCTCTGTAATATTTACTGCAGAATTAATTTTACTTAAAAAAAAGAAAAAAAAAAAAGAAAGAAGAAAAGAAGTGTGAGGATGTAAGGATTCCTAGGATTCCTCTTCCTACTCCATCTCTTCCAAGGGCATCTCAGTGAAACCTGTCCGATGGTAACTTCTTGAGAGCTCCACTTGCCAGGCGCAGGGTGCCTTACAGGGTGGAGAATGAGCGCTGTGTGAGAAGCAGCACCTGCTAATCTCCCCCTTCACACAGGACACGCACTGGGCTTCCCTCTGGATGGGGAGTGGTGTGCTCCTTCCCCAGCACTCCCACGGTGTAAATGATCAGTTATAAGTATATGGAGCTATGAATGTTTTAGTAGGTCTTTAATTTGCAGTGGAATGTTGGGGGAAACGAATGCAGAATTTCAGAACTGCTTTTCTTCATCACCTTCACAGTCTTTTAATGCGCTTCCAGTGGCAGTGTGCAAGCAGCCAAAAAAACAAACCCCAAACCCAAACAAGCCAGCAGCCTCCAAACCAGCATTCTCTTCTTGGCTCTTCCGAGAGAGCTATCAACAAACACTGAAAATATTGGAGGTGTCAGCCCTTGGAGCATATTTAAGACAGATGATCCAGGGAAGTGTCATCGTGCCATCCCAAGTGATTCTTGGTATTTATTTATACCGAGAACAAGAAAATAGGCTCAAACAGCATAACGGATTAGCCAGCCCGACACCGGGCACCGCAGCGTCTTCTTACATGCAAGGCCAGCGCCTGCTAATCCACTGCCTAGATAAGCGAGAAATAGTAAAGCCACACTTACGAGGAGTACTCCACGCTTCACGGAACTATGGAAGCAAGACTTAGCTGATAGGAAGGTGTTGTATCTTCGCCTTCAGGGACAGCAAAACTAAAGAAATGTCTTTTTAGTTTTTCTAACTCATGCAGCGCTCCACTTACAAGCAAACTTCTGCAGTCACTGTCACCCTAACTGAGCAGTTTCAGGCAAGGCCCTACCCACCTCTGCTCTCAGGTTTCTTTATCTGTCTGTAACGTGGAGTAGTGATGCTTATCTCCTACATGAAACCCATGAAGATTTATATCCAAACATCATTATTTAAGTATCGGTTATTATTATTTTTAATGTGGCTCTTTCCCCACAGAACAGGGGCTAAATTCTGAGAAGAACATACTAAAATTGACAAATCAGGCTTCTCAAATGCACATGTTCCGGTAACTGCCTGGACAGCGAGCAGTGCTCCCTGAAAATCCACTTCATCTTTTATATTCTTGTCCTGAAAGAGCTTTGGGGCAATATGCCATTACTGCCCCCCATTTTACTAGAGGGCTGTGATTTCCCCATAAGTACCTGGTGTCGTTAAATGTTGAACAGACGGATACCTTGATTTAGATATGGCCCAGGACAAACTTACACTATAAAAGAAATAAACACTGTACTCCTCTGGTTACGGTCCCTGTGTAGGTGCACGAATTGTCTGAACAGCCCTTGGATAAGAAAAGCACCATGGGGAATTAAAATTCTGCTTACACTGTAATCCTGATTTATTTTCTACAAGATGATGACTGTCTTTTATCAAATAAATGGCTTAAAATTAAGTATGGCATAAGGATTGGCTTCAGTTACAAATGCCAAAGACAGCAAACATTTGCACTGCAAACAAAATATATTTTTGTAGTAAATTATGAGGACTTTAAAAATAATTTGGAATAAGAGTGGTATTACTTGTGTACATTATGCAGCAAAAGTATAATTTTCAGGTCAATCAAAATAGCTAAAAGCTTTTGTGAATCTGGAGACAACAATCAGAACTACATTAAATAGATTTTTTTTAATATAAAATCAAATTATAAAGTCAATAGGCCTTAATCCCTTAATCCTCCAACATTCTTGTTTCCCCCTGATGTTCTTGAGTGAGTAATAGTTTGATTTGGGAGATCAAAGGGTTAATTTGCTTTTCAGTTCAGGAATGACTCAGAGTTCCTCTTTATTGTTCAAAAAAAAAAAAAAAAAGAGAAAAAAGTGGTGTATGTGGGGGTGTAAGGTAGGGAAAAAAAGCCAAGAAAATGGATTCACTAATTGGGGTTTTCACCTGCTGTGAGTCTAATTGAATACAATGCTTTATTTGTAACTGAAGGGGAAAGAAGATTATGCAAAGTATGAGAAATTCAGACTGGTTTTTAAATTCCTATTACTTGGCACTATTGTATGGGAAAAAAGACCAACATGATAATAGCAGCATCAAGCTTCTGTTAAGGCAGACCAGGGAAACTCCAGGAACAGTAAAAACTGAAGGAATGTGTCTCAGGAGTATCAGTACTAGGTCCTTCTTGAAGGAAAACAAACCACATTTAGTGTGAAATGGCAGGCTTTTGGCTACCCGGAGCCCCTTTGTATGACAGGGCAGCTGCTTTCTCCTTGTAATAGACCATGAGGTTCTTCCCAAGTAATATGCTAAACATCCTATTTTAAAGACTTAAAAAGAGAGAGGTCTTGTATCTTAAAACTTAGCTAAAGATGGGGAAAGATGAGGTTGTTGGTATAAAACAATTTGCAGCCTTCAGCCAGTTCATTCACCTCAAAACTAAGCTGTCTGATACAGCAAATGGGCCACTGAAGTAAATGGAATATTCTCACATAGTGATTTCTGTGTTAAACAAAAATGAATTCTCTTTTCTTTGCGTGTTTGGGTAGCACCGTAGATCATAGGTAAAAGCAAATTAAATTGTTTGGAAACTATGAGAATTTAACATTTAATTCCATTAGGGTTTATATTTGCATTTGGGGGCATGAATGAGTGAGCTTTAAGCATCTCACAATTTTAACAGTTCTAGAAAAAAAGTGTGAGGGCTTTTCTTCAACTGCTTCTTGAGCTTTTCCTTAAAACCAGGCAACCCAGTTACCTGGAGCCTTAAAGGGTGCCCTGAGTATCTAGTATTTAGGTTGAAACCCACCTAGTTAGACAGCTGCCAGGCAGAGAAGGACCTGGGGGTGTTGGTTGACTGCCGACTGAATATGAGCCAGCAGTGTGCCCAAGTGGCCAGGAAGGCCAGTGGCATCTTGGCTTGTACCAAACATAGTGTGTCCAGTAAGTCTAGGGAAGTGATTGTGCCCCTGTACTCGGCATTGGTGAGGCTGCACCTGAAGTAATGTGTCCAGTTCTGGGCCCCTTGCTACAAGGACATTGAGGTCCTTGAGCATATTCAGAGAAGGGCAACCAGGCTGCTGAAGGAGCTGGAGGTCAAATCCTATGAGGAGCGGCTGAGGGAGCTGGGGCTGTTTAGCCTGGAGAAGAGGAGGCTGAGGGGAGACCTTATCACCACCTACAACTACCTGAAAGGAGGTTGTATAGAGGCAGGTGTTGGTCTCTTCAGCCAGGTGACAGGAGATGGGACAAGGGGGGATGGCTTCAAGCTGCACCAGGGCAGGCTCAGATTATATGTTAGGAAAAAATTTACACTGAAAGCTGTCAGGGCCTGGAACAGGCTGCCTAGGGAGGTGGTTGAGTCACCATCCCTGGATGTGTTTAAAAAAAGGGTAGATGAGGTACTTAGGGATATGGTTTAACATAGGACAGGAACGGTTGCACTCTATGAGCTTGAAGGTCTTTTCCAACCTTCTGATTCTGTGAGTTTGAGTTCAGCGATTACTGACACCTAGAGAACAGGAAAGCAGTCTACGGGATATACCTGTGGCACAGAAACCATGGGTGAGGTGAATTTCCTGTGCTACCAGGCCTGCATCTTCCCAGAATTCGAATAGGGACTTCTTTCGCACATTCAAAAGGTGCCTGGTTTTGGGTGACTTTACCAGGGAATGGCTGAAAAGCTCCCGAGTTGTGTAAAGACCCAGGCTCTCTACACAACGTTATTCTAATGAATAAAGGCTGTAAATGTAAAACACCAGAGCGGGCTGGCTGCACCCATTTGCAATGCTTGTGACACTAGAAGGGGGCTGCTAGCTTTCATTTGTGTACTGAGAATCAAAGGGGAATTAATCCGGAGGAACACCGCAACAGTCCCTCAGCCTGAGCCCAGCCGTGTCTCCCGCTCTGACAGCTCCCGGTGGAAGCTCGTCCTTCCTCCCCGGCGAGGCCAAGGCAAGCCCTCGGAGGCGAAATCACCGGCTTTCATTCGCAAATAAACCGCTCGCCGCGCGTTAAGCGGCGAAATTACCAGCTGCAAAGCGGGAAATCCTCGCTAAGGCCCATTTCAAATCCGTCCCGGCTTCGGTGCACCGTTTAATTTTAAGTTTTCTTCCCGAGAGCGAAACGCTCGCTTTTCCCGCCTTCGAGCGCACCCGCTCCCCTCCCGCCGAGAAGATGTACCCCCACCCCTCCGAAACCCCGAGGGCTCCCTCAAGCCGTCGCATCCCGCCGCTAAAAATTAGTGCGAGAGCCCAGGCGAAGACAAGGATGTATGGCGGGGGGGGGGGGCGAGACGCCCTGACACGCCGCGCCGCTGGAGGCGGGTGGGCGTTCGGGCCGCTCCCCGCCGTGCCGGCACGGCCGCCGGGCGGGGCCGGGGCGGGCCGGGGAAGCACCGCCCCCTCCCTCCTTTCCCTCCCTTCCGCCCTCCCGGCGGGGTGGCTGCAGTGGCGCTCGGCGGCGGGGCTGGGCGGCTGTGCTGATTCTGCCTCCGCGGCTCCGCCGAGCAGTCGCCGCCATGAGGGAGCATCTCAAGGGGTGAGGGGGGCTGCGGAGGAGGGGGAGGAGGAGGGTGGGGGGAGCGGGGCGGCAGGTGCCGGCTGGGGGCGGCCGGGATGGGGTCTCGCTCGGGGGCTCTCAGGTGTTTCCGCCGAGTGCTCGTAACGATCCCGGCGCTCCGGTGGAGGTGGAGGGTGGCGTGGCTTAACCCTCGTCTTTACAAGACCGCAGGGGGAAGCGGCCGTACCTTTAGGTCTATTGCACGGGAAAGGTCAGCCCGCTGCCTGGCTTCTTCTGGGAACTCCGAGGCGGCGTTTTAATTGCACGCCTGTTCCCTTTGGTGGGGGGGAGAGGGGGGGGGAGAGCGTAGGGGTGTCGTGGTGGGTTTGGGGGTTAGGTGGTGGGGTTTGTTGCTGGACGTGTTTAATTAGAACACGTCAGGTATGGCGATGCCATGGGTTACAGCCCACCCAAGACGTGGGTTTCAGCCCACCAGCCCGCATCAGCCCACCAGTCCGCATCTGCACAGGTACGCCCATGTGTCCGTGTCCGCGCGGATGTACCTGTGCGGATACAGGCTGGGTTGGGCTGAACCCCCCTGAAGTCGGGCTGGGAAATCCTGGACAGTGCCAGAGACGCGGGGTTGCCGAGAGGATGGGAATTGGCTCTTCTCCTTATTCCTTTAAGGTTTTAAGGGGGGAGCGCCCGGCTGTTAAGACGTTACCTGTGTAGCACACACAGCGTGGGGGTTGTGACTTGGCTGGGGCGTGAACTTTTAAGGGAATCCCCGAAGGCAAGCCATGCCTAGAGGTTTGTGACTTTCCCCAGGAATTTCGTGCCCAGAAATCATCTTTCAAGCGAATAGGCAAAGAAGGAGGTGGGAGGGGATCATTCCCCTCTGGGCTGCTGCGTCGTGAGCGGCGTATTTCTTGCTGCCGAGTGATACCTTACGTTGTCTTTCGGTACCTGTCGGGAAGCATCGTGCAGCCTGGGACACCAGTGGTGTCCCCAGTCCTCGCCTTTAACCCGAAGTTGGGGCTGAGAAGTGGGTACTTTCGCAGGTGTGTGCATGTGGAGCTGGGGAAACGAGAAGCGTGGTTGTCAGTGGGGTCTTTGGCCTTTCAGCACCAAGGAATCGTTTGAGGCTGCTGCGGCTCGAGCCTGGATTTGACGAGACCCTGCAGTGAAATCGCTTTGGCAGAAGCAGAGAGGATAGGCTTTGAAAAGCAAATACACCAGCGGAGGAGTAGGGGCTAAGGTGGGGGACGGGCTCACCAAGCCTGAGCAGGGATCTCTGCCCGTGACGGAGCGGACAAAATAAATGTTTAACATCAAGGGGAGGAAAAAAAAGAGTTACTCTTCAGTACTTGGCAGCTGATATTTGCCCTTCTCTTACTATTCATTTCCAGTATCGGCAAGAAACTTTAATATATATCAGTGCCTGCCTTCTGCAGCCTGATAAATCTCACAAAAGCCAATAAAACGCACTAAAGTCAAATTCCTGCTGAAGAGACACTGATCCTTGGCTTAAACAGAAATAATCTCTGCAGAGATCAGTAGTCTCTAGATTTACAGATGAAAACAGTAGTCCTTTGTAAAGCACAAAGGAGAGTGCCGCCTTTTTACATTGCAAATACTTTCCATAGCAATAACTTGTTTTATCGAAGGAATTAATGAAAGACTGTAAAAAGACAAATATTAAGTCCTCCTTGCAATCACTGTCATCTGCTGTTGAAAGCGATTGTCTTTTAAATGAGTGGTAGTGTCTATTCATGCACACAGTTTCAATTGCATTTATGTTAGTTTAGCAAAAGTCCATACACACACCGTGGTGTTTATTTTGGCTTTTTGACAACAGTTGTAAGGTGATTGGGATAACATTTTGTTATTCTTAAAGCCAAAAGGTGAGAGGCATTGTAAATTATGTTGTTTGAGAATGGATCAGTTCGGTGCACTGTAAAATATTACTCTTATTTCACCTCTTTTGTAACTGTATGTAACTGTTGCTACCTGGTGGAATTTCTTATTCTGTGGACATCTGTGCACATGCACGTCTCGTTCATGTTGCGTTTTCTAATGAAGCATGAGGGGGAGAAGTGCAGCAGAACTGGCTGTGGTATCACTGATGAAGAGGGATGTGGGAGTTTAAAAAGGACTCCGTGGATGCAACCTAAAATTCTAGACTCTGGAGCCAAGCAGCGAATATACATGAGACTGAATCCAAGATACAAATGTACATATATATATATATACACACACACATATATAAAAATTAATATATGTGTGTATATACATACATAAAAAAGAGAGGAGGAGTGCCATCGGAAATGGTTAAAAGGTTTACGAATGTTTCACTGTGGCTTATGCAGGAATTCGGGAGGAGGGGGTGGGGGGAATTTGAGAGGGGGGAAGCATTGCTCTCCTACCGCTACTGGTGTTGCTCAGAAGTAGCCTAAAAAGAAGGAAGATAAAATAACTGCATTTTGTCCTAACCGATCAAGCTGTGAGAAGGGATCTGCAGTCCAGCTAGTGTGTCGGTTAGGGTATCGTGTCTCAATTTCAGGTTTTCAGTCCTGTGTGTTGTGGGCTCTGCCGACAGTGATGAGAGACAAATCTCTCCACTGTTGGCAGGAACGGAGGAGTTCACACAGGCATAATGTGTCACAATTCCCCACATAAAAATTATCCTTGCTAATATAATATAATCATCCTTTAATGAAGTGGTCCTGCTGTTCCCAAAGGGTGTATTAAGTGAAGACTGTGCTTTCATCCCACTGAATTATCAGCGTATTTAGCGTGCCAGTCACACCAGCGCCTAGGTGTCACCATTATCCATTGCTGCTCTTCTCCTTTTCAGGCCTGGCTTTAATTTCCTTTCCAGTTTTGCAGCTGAAGTCAGGTGACAAGGAAGAAAATATGCAATGTGAGCGCACTTATATTTTTATTTGTGGCAGAAAGTCCATGATTTAAAAGCTAGTGATCAATTTAGTTGACCTGAATGTAGAGCCAAATTGAAAAATGTGTCCTCTGAGTATGTGCAGTATTGTGAAACTACTGGCTGTGTGCGTGCATCGATGCCTCTTTATGTTGGTGGCTTGTTGGAAAAGCATCTCGAGCACTTATTTCTGCATGTATTCTCACCCTGCTTTAGCTGCTGCTAGTCAAGAGGACTTGCCTTACACTTTTTATGTCTTTCTGACTTCCAAGCTGTAAAGGGCCTTGTTCACCGGAGTTTGAAACTCTGGCAGACGCTATGCTGCAGATCTATTAAGGATGCTACAGCATTCCCAAGTGTGGTTGAGGCTGCCTGAAACTGCTGAGCTGGCATTTCACTTCAGACGGTGTTCACAATAAGGGCATACACACAAATCCCCCACCCCCCACTGGTCCAACTCCAAAGCTCGCAATTAAGTGGCCTTTGAAAATGGCAAAGAGGCTTATGAAGAACAGCCCTGATGGAATCTAACCTTTCCCTGGGCCGCCCTTGTGTGCGGAATCATTGATAACTTTGGGAGCTGAAAACGTTCAGTTAAGAGGGAAACACCTTTCAGCTGGAGCAAAATAGCTGCAGCCTTCCTGTGTTCTGAATGTAAAGTGCTGAGCTGCAACATCTGCCCTGGCTGGGTGCGGGTGCTCCCCCTCTGCGGAAATCCCAGCCACCGAGGGTCAGTCCCCTTCACAACCCTTCCTTTGCCTTGCAAGAGTGTGGAGGTGTCCTGGCACCTCACCGGCCCATCCCTGGTCTCATACTGGCTGTGAGGTTGGGTGATCACCGAGGGAGGCTGTACCGGCTGGGTGTGGGGGTCTGCCCCACTGATAGTCACCACTGGGAAGGCAGCAGGGGTGAGAGTGAGGGTCTCTACTGACTTGACTTTTAGATCCTGAAGGAAGGGGTATTTCCTCTCAAGTTGCAAGTAAGTTGATGATAAAAAAGCAGAGGGGGTGGTGGTGATGATAGGGGTTTAGAAGAGGAATGTATTTGCCCTGCAAATTCAGACTTAGTCACCTGTAGGTGAAGCAAATTAAATTGTTCCTTACAAAATGTACATCTCCAAGGGAATTAATCTTACACCATGAAAGGAAACCATGCTGAGTAGTGGTATGGGGTTACTGGTATTAAAACTATCTCAGAGCGGTTGGAGTCCAATTTTTCGTAGGCAGTGGAAATTTCATTTATGAGATTTTATGAAAAATCAGCTATGCATTTTCAGGAAGATTAGTAAATGCTATAAGCCTAAACCACACACACTAAATTCACTGATGGTTCTTATTAAAAAAACCCAGAAATAAAATCAATAAATTACTCTTCCGTGTAATGATGATTAGTGGTCAACCATAATGGTTTACCACCTGTAAGATGATCCTTTTGTTCTTCTGTCCAACAGAGGCATAGGATGCTACAATCTGATATAGGTACACCTTTGCCAGATACCTAATGGCTTTTAAAGATTTTAATGGGAAATTGGTGCCTTTCAAGGCTACCAGGTGAACAACTATGGGGTCTGAGGTGGTCTGGTTTATCCACAGAACAACCTGATGCTGCCAAAGTAATTTCACAGAGGGAAATTAGATGATTTTCAGATGTTTCTTGTAACTGTGTGCCTAGCGGTTTTTTTCTCATTTTTACTCCAAAGTTTGTCATGCAAACCACGGTACAATTGCTGTTTGAGTATCTCTGCATCTGGGACTACCTGCCCACAGTGAAGTGAGCCGGGTCGGCCAGGCTCGTGCCTGGGCAACTGTTGATGTGGGGCATACGCTGTGTGGGAACAAACTGCAGGCTCGGGTCTGTGGGTTTGCATCTTTATTTGGGGCTGCAGTCCGTTAATCTTGACATCTTGGACTATGAGGCTGTTCTGTAACGAATACCCTCCCTTTCCCTTTGGACTGCCATTGTATGAGCAGAGGTTTCTGGCAGCCATAGGGCCCTGATGTGTAAACGAAGCCATTTCAATTTTCCTTCAAAAATGCACTTTATACTCGAGTAGGGTAAAAGCTGCTGCTGCTGTGTTTGCTCTGCAGAACCTGCCTGAACCAGGCATAGTAGGATGCTCAGGATCGGGTGCAGGTGGCTCAGATCCATAGGTTTCCACTTGAAGCCACATAGTTTCTGTATTAGAAAAAATTTAAAAATAAAAAGTCCAAAACCAGACCAGGCTCAGGTTTCTGAATGTGACTGCAGCCACCTCCCTTTGCACAACTCATTTCTTACCAGAGCAAAGAACAAGACTGCTTTTGCTCTTCTAGTGTCCTCCTCCCTCTTTCACTGCCTTCAGCCGCCACAGGAATTAGGAAAGGGAGGGGAAGCTGAGGTTGATGAGACAGGGCTTCTTTAAAATCCTGTGCTCAACTAGAGCAGTGTTATGGCAGCGCTTTTTCCTTATGCTTATTGCTTGTGATCCTGTTCGTTCTTCAGTTACAGAGCAAAATCTGGAAATATTCCATGTAGTAAGCTACTGAATGTATAGGGGTTACTGGGCCAGTAAAGTATTCATGTGGATTAAAAAAAAATAGCCTGTCTTTTAAGACCAAAATTAAATCATACCAAGAAAAGATGTCACGATTTTCTTGTTCCCTTGAGTAGGGGCGGTGTTGAAGTGATTCATCGAAAACTTTACCCTTGCTTAGCCTGTAAAGGTGTAGTTGGGAGCATCACTGCCTCAAACAGAGAACTGGAGGAGGACCGTTTGCTCTCTGAACAACCTCCCAGTTTCTTCACTCTTCCAGTGTACAGATGGGTGGGCAGGTGCATTCAGCCCACTGGCTGAGTTGTGGCTTGGTCTCTTGGAGCTTCAAGATGTGGGCTTCAGGAGCTCCACAACATCATGAATCAGGTCCTGCTCTCCTGCGTATTTTCTCCCAAATGATACATGTGTTGGAACCAGGATGTCTGCGTTGCAAGTACAGAAGTTACAAGTGTGATTGCTAGCAACTGTGTGCTGCTCATGCTTTCCAGAGGGTTTTTTTAATCTGTACTCACGATGATCTCTTAATGTAGCTGAATTCTGTAAGCAGGATTTTATTGGCCACAGGAGAGATAAGGAGAATATTCTTTAAAGTTTCCTATGTTAATGGAAATACTGACATTAGCTATGCTGTCATTAAAGAAAACCACCCTCAGATGTGTAACCTTAGGAGACATGAGCTGCTAGTATGCCCCCTAACACTTCAGTTTGTTGCCTTTCTCACACTCCATGTCTTTTGGTGTGTGGTGTTGCAAAGCTGAAGACTGCTGGCCCCAATGCAGGGACTGCCCAATTTACATTCTGGTCATACTGCAGCATTTCATAACTCCACTTCAGCTTCCCCTCCCTATGCCAGCAGCTCTGGTACTGCACAGGGACCTCCAGGGCAGGGAGCGGGCCTGGGCATCCCTGGGAAGGCACGGAGCAGCCACAGTCTTTGCTAAGAGAGACTGTTGATAGGGGGGTTGGGATGCATTGGCCTGGAAGCTGGTGATGACTCAGTGGGATGTTGCTTGGGGCTTTTAGTGCAGGAGTTTGGACCAAAAGGAAGGATTGTGGCCACTGTATTGGGTAACTCTTGCCTACTCCATAGCAAAGAGTGCTAAGAGAGCATAGGGGAGAGCAGGTGAAAAATCTCTTGGTATCTGGTCAGAATTTCCATAAGGCTTTAAGAGCTGAGCCTTCTTTTAAGTGTCCCTCCTCTTGGAGGAGCTGAGGAATGAGCTGTATGAAAGGATGATTTTTTAAGAATTGA
Source organism: Gallinula chloropus (assembly GCF_964237585.1). Lineage (NCBI taxonomy): Eukaryota > Metazoa > Chordata > Aves > Gruiformes > Rallidae > Gallinula > Gallinula chloropus. The sequence goes on from NC_140085.1 coordinate 125,298,595, forward strand.
TCATTATGCTTAAAGATTCCCTAAAACATTACAGCATAGCTGAACACTTGCTGTCTTTTTCATATTAGCATTACTTTTAACTTTGTTTCTTGAGCCCGTGCCCAAATAAAGTGCTCTGAGTTAACGCCTGGTGTTGAAGGAAGACGTGCCTACTGCTGCTGAGACCCCCTGCCAGGGCAGCTCAGGCTGCTGGCGGTGGTCTGGCACTGTGCTCTGATGTACAACCTGGATCCCTCGCTGTGCGGTGGAGGGAGCGATTTTACTTTACTAACTCTCCTGTTTTGTATTGCAGCCATGAGACGCAAACGACCTGCTGGGATCATCCCAAGATGACTGAGCTTTACCAGTCTTTAGGTAAGACACCTCTGTCCGTTGCTTGTTGCGCTTGGAGTTCGGGGTTTTTTGGGTTTTTTTTTCCCCCAGTCAAGTGAATTTTTAAGGCAAGGATTTCCAGAAGCAGTAAAAAGCAAAATTAAGTGAATGTGAGAGACAGTGCTTGTATCAAGGTTAAAATCTTCTGCGAGGGAAATATGTAAGGCATAATAACACGTTTCAAACATGCAGTGGAAAAAATGATGTTCAATTAGCACGTTTGGTATGTGCACTGGGTTTACGAAGTAATTTGGGTGCATTGTTGCAGAGCCTTACTGAAAGCCTGGGACAGAAATTAAAAAAAAAAAAAAACAAACCCCGAATCTTCTCACTGCCTAATCTACTTTACAAAAGGCAGATGAAAAAAATCAAACCAAGCTGCTGTTAATGTTGACTTTTGGATGGTAGGAAGCCAATTGAAGCAATTTGCCAAACTGCGTTACCACTGCTTTATTTTTAAAGCACTTTCAATACTTGGAAGGCATGGCAGCTGTCATGATGTCATTTTGAATACCCAAATTGCATGCTTATTATGACTTCAGATGTACCTCTCTGGTGGAGATTTTATTTTTTAGCAGCTTTGGATTTTATTAACAGAAGCACATCTATAAGATAAAATAGGTCAATCCGTGCTCTAGTGTAGGCTGCTTGGCAGACCATTTAATAGCTAACTCTTTGCTTTTAATGGTTCTGTTAATAAATAATAGAGCTTATAATAAAAATTAAGCCATTTCTCTGCAAGAAATATCGATGAATATGCTGCATTCATAAAGGGGGCTATGTCTGTACAGCACACGTACATAAACCAGCTTTAAACAAGCCAGCTTGAGCACTAGGGCAGTCAAATGTAGCATTCAGCGCAGGCTTATTTACCATGGTGAAAAATAGCTTAAATTATCTCCTGCTAAACTCTAGTTTAGCTGCTGAAAACAGCCTAATTATGCCAGCATAATCTATTTCAAGTTAACTCAGGTATCTCTATGGTGCTCTGCAGTTAAAGGCATACCAAAAATATTTTAGAAAAGGGATATGATAAAATGGAATGAAACAGCGTGAAGATTTTTTTCCTTATAGCATTAGCACTATGGCAGCAATTTATTTAAAAGTTAACCAGAATACAGCTCTGTATGTCAGAAAGGGATGTAAGATGTGTAAGTTCAGGGGAACCAAAAGCAGAAGCAAAACAAGTATTGACTTGCCATTTAATTATAACGTATTGCCCTATTTGTCTCCTTTATATTTCTACTCTTAAAGTGAGTGGCTTAAAAGGTTCAGGACAAATAGTAATTGCACGTGCAGACATCCCTTTAATACAGGTAGATCTTCAAACAGTTGCTGGTTAATTGAGCATCGTGCTGTCTCTGCAGCCTTCTTTGATCTGGAGATTGCGCAGTATTTCTGATACTGTCCTTGTTCAGACCTGAAGCCCTGTTGCAACTGCTTTTCTTCCTGTGTCTCCCTGTTCGAGCTAGAGTGCTCTTGAATATGGAGAAGTGAAGAGGTAACTATGTACAAGGGAGAAAAGCCTCCAGATGGGTTCAGGTCAACAGTTCATAAGACGTGTGACTGCAGAAGTCGGTTTGCATTTTGTTTAACTGAGTTTTATCACTAAGGCTATCGCCCAAATGTTGAGTTTAGAGATCCTTGTGCCTTACTGCAGAAAGGAGGAGCATGTTTAGGCATATTTGGTTTCTTTGTTTTTTGGGTTTTTTTTTCTCCTTGTAAAATCCTGCTGGTTTTGGGAGCAAGGAATGCCCAAAAGGGCAGAAAGACTGGCTAGTTCTATTTCTTTTGAGGTTGAGACCAAGTACTCATTAATATGGAAGCGATGCTGATTTTAGCAGAGGGTGTGTATCTTTATTAGTAAATCCAGGTGTTTGTATATATTTGCAGAACAGATTAGACAAGGCAATTCTTTGTGCACTGCCATATGGGGTGAAGCTTTGATAAAAGTGCTACTGAATAACCTAGCAATTTATTTATTTTATATCTGAATCGGGTGTATTCATCGTTGCCTAAGTCTCATACAAATTGCATAATACAAGCATAACCCGTTTAGTCTTGAACAGAACACTTGATGTATTTTCAGTGCTTTGCTTTGCCTCAGGTCAAAACGGTAATAATGGGATGTTTGAAGTCTTTTCAGGCTGTTCAGTAATATTTTATCTGAGAAGATATTATTAAAGTCGATTTTGTATTGCATACTCATTAGACCCTATTATTTTTCTCCCATTAAGATCCAAATTTTGCTTCTTGTTCGTATGGAGAAAGTAGTAAAGGGCTTAGTATGTATGCATTTTAAAAATCTGGTAGAAAACATGAGTTCTGCAATCCAGGTAAATGTAAAAGTGAGACCAAGCGCATCAGTGCCATCAAGAGTTTTGATTTCCATTTTCCAACGCCTACACTTAGCCTGTAGGGAATAATTGCACTATATGATGTAGCTCTATACATGCCAGTATATCTTAATTTGCTGGGGGATCTTTATGTCTAATTTAAATTCCTACAAATTACTGAAAGCTTAATTTTTTTTAAGTGAATGAGGAAAGTGCAGGCTGGCACAGTGTAACCTTCCTCATCTATCTATGCCTGAGACACAGGGCACTAAGTAAAAGGAGTAATGTTAGTTTTAATGTTCACATGTCTAATTCACACTCCTACAAATCGCTGCATTACCTTTTGCTAAAATAGACTAATCCGAGTTTCACACTTACTAGCTCAAGTTTCTGTCTTTAGAGGTTTGGGTATTCATAAAAACATTTGGGAGTGTTATTTGGTATTAATAAAAGAAGGTAGGCACATGGAGTGTACGCTTCTGTACCTGATCAGATTGTCAATCCAGGAAGCCCTGTATCCTGTCTTCAGTAGGGACCATGTCAGTGGAAGCAGAAAGAACTCACAGGAAGGAATTATGCCAATGAAGGAAGTATTCTCAAATTCTCTCTGAGCTCATTTGCTGAAATGTGGCTGTTTATAAAGAAGGTATTGATAACTGTAAAATACTTGATTTGAAATTGAATATGTGTATCAGAAAATTCTAACTGGCTGTTCTTTTAACAGAAGCTTTTCTTTTTCAGATATTAAAATGCTTGCTCTTGACTGCTCTTCATTATTATTAAAACAACATTGTGATTTTATCGTTTTTAGTCAAACACCTATTCCTGTGTCAAGTTGGGCAATTTTCACTCTTCATTTAAAGTTATGTCTACTTAAATTTATGCAGTAAGCTGTCAATATTAAATAACTTCATTGTTGCTTAATGGTCAAGTCAAAGTAGCAGCAATGACCGTAGCTGTATATTTGAATATATGTAATAGATGTTGATATGGATTGGTTAAGGAGAAATGATATAAGTTCAGAATATGGAGAAAAACTAAATGCTGAAATAGGAAAGGTGGAAAAAAAAATCAGTGATGTGCCAGCCTGAAAGGTTCAAAGGCTGACAGACATCCCCTGGTTCATATTCATTGTTATGTGCCGCTCCCACTTCCTTCAGACTTCCCTCTGAAAGTCTTCAAAGCACCAAGAACTGCTCCAGCTGCTTTTCCTTCCAAAAGCAGTTCCCCTGCAGCAGATCTGTATTTTTACACTGTGCTCTTGCAGCCCCTTTACAAATGTTCTCATCCTTCATGATGGCTGCAGGGCATCACTGAAATGAGAATTTGTGTTATTTCATTGTCCCGAGGAGTTCAAGGACCTTTGGTGAGGGGAGAGTTGGGAAGAGCAGGAATCAAAGTGGTCTGGGATTGCATAATTTTCTTCAGATTAACTTTGTAGAGAGAACATTTGGTGGCAGGCAGGTTATCTCTGAATGATAGTATTCTGCCTTTAAGCTGAAAAGGACTCTAACCTTTTGGTGTGGTGGCCCAGGAGAACTTGGCCTGTTGTGACATGCTGTCAGTGTCCCCCTCCTCCAGCCTTCCCATGTAATGTCAGTATGAGTCTCCTCAAGGTGTGTTAGTGTCACTGTGGACAGTAATTGCCATAGCAGGATGCAGTAAGAAATCTTGTCGTGTGCATCTGTTTCTCTCTCCTAATTCACCAGGGCAAGACAGGAGGGTGAAAAACACCCTCACCCTCGTGGAGTGCAGTGCGCTGATGACAGCTTTCCATTTCATTTGGAGGGATGCAGGGGCAGTTCTCTGTGGAGTACACAGAAGATATGTCAGAGTTGCTTAGCACAAGGTGGGAGAACGCTGGAAGGTTCCTCTGAGCCTCCGCTGGGCTTTTGGCAGCAGCTGCTGGGTTAGTCTTGAGGCTGGCTGCTCTTGTGCAGCAATGTGAGCTTCCAGCACTGAATAGCTGAGGTGGATAAACTCACCCTTTTTGGTTTAGGCATTTTGATTTGTCCTTCTGAAATGTTGCCTGAAGAGGCTAAACTGCCCTTTTCTGCCACAGTAGTTTCTATTGTAAATTAATAAACCATGTATGTAATGTGAGGTTTTATTCATATTCAGCTGTTTTCCATGTTTTTACTTCTAAGACATGTGCCTGTTGCACGCATCAATCGTTTGATTTCTACTGAAATGTAATACATAAGCCTTTCTGTAAAGGTTCCTTGTTCACTGATGTCCTTTTCAAGCTAGCTGCAATCTGAACGATGAAACTTCTTATTTCAGAAAATAGGCTTGGTTGGATTCTGTTCACTTTGGATAGTAGTCAGCCCTAGAGTAGGTCATCTAGCAGTGTGTGTTTGCATCCTGAGTAGTCACACACCAAACAGACAATAAACATAACTGTGGCAGAGAAGAAGGTAGGTGGTTGAAGTTAACCTTGAAAATGAAACCACAGGCATGTTAGCAGTGAAGGAGGAATTTACAGAGAGAGCAAAGTGATGTTCTGCTATGGTATAGGTGACCAGTACAAAGGAACGTTTCACCAAAGAGTATATGGCGAAAAGGTATCGGTTTGCAAACTGACACCTTTCATTAATTAAAGTTCTTTGCTTGTTGTTCGGTTATTTGGTGTTTTTCCATTACAGCTGTTTCTCATCTAGCACACGCAGGAAGGGTTTCTGACCTAACTGCAAACCACTCTCACATCCCGACCCTGTAATGGGGCGTTACCCAGGTGTATACCATATCCTTTCTTACACTTTTGGGTTTGCAGGCTGAAGAAGAGCCATTGGAGGCTAAACCTTTGGGAATTTAGGTTACATCAACTGGTCCAGTCATCGGGATGCTGGCATATGCTGTGGTGTTCATGCACTTGGTCTATATGCAATCAGTGTAGCGTTTTGGTGCCCTGGGTAACTCCCACTTACTAATTTGCAGAGGCATTACCAGCTTTTTTTACTCAGTGGGACAGGTCTTAGTACAGCATGCCATATTGTGTCGTGGAGAGTGGTTAAGCTGTATGTCTGTGTATATAGTAACACTGTTTACTGTTATTTATTCTCAAAGCAATGTAGATGATAGCATTAATTATTGTTACAATAAAAGAGTCCATGGCTGAGACTCAGCTGATATTAAGCAGCGTTACTTGATTAATTTCTTTCCTTTGTGAGTTTGTCTCATTTGCATTTTTAAATTACAATTCCTAAAGAGGCGATATATGTCACTGTAGGGCATCATTAAAAGATTTATGTACAGGTTTTGGGCAGCAGGAAGAAACCCAGCATTCTTACCAGCCAGTCAGGGAGCCACAGCTATATTGAATCGATGTGAGATGAAGCTTCCTAAGAAGTCAGAGTGCAATCAGTGCCTGATGAAACATGAAAGCTTAGTGGCTGGTAGTGGAATTATGGTCTATTCAGGACTGTACAGTAAACAGGTTTTTAACCCCTATTAGGTAGGCATAGTCAGGAACAACAGTGACATGTAATTCCTGCAATAGTTTATCCACTGCTAGCAGTGGATGGAGGGCTACGTGGGCATGTCACAAGCTATGGTTGAGCTAGACTTCCAGGTCTTGAGGTCTATCACTGTAGGTTCACATTTTTTCCTTGCAAATAAGTAAGAGGAAAAAAAACCTTCAAACAAAACAATCCCTCAAAACTCTATAAATCTTTGTCAAATTAAGATGAGGATTTGACCTGATGACACCTAATTTATTTGAAAGACTGTAGTTGCTAACTTGCTAAATTTTACTTTTGAGATAGGTATCACCTGAATCGTGTAAGCTGCTCTTCTCAGTTTGATGGTGTCCAGACAGTGAGAAAATTGCTGTCTGTAAAACAAGTGTGAAATGGTTGTGTTTGTCCTTGTCAAATAATAAAAAGCAATTACAATATTCATAATAATGTAAACAAGTGACACTCTTTAAAAAGTTTCCAGACAGAAATGACTTCCTGAGCTGCCTTCAGATTACATTGCGTGTGAGAGACAAATTCTTTGAACAGCATTTTGACAGGAGGTAATCTGGCCCATCCCAGAGCTTTTAGACACTTGGTGAGACTGGTCTATGTCAGAGAACAGTATGTTATCAAATGAAATATCCCAGTCATTGAGTGTTCTTAGCAGCTGTAGGGGGCTTACTCTGTTTAAGGACCACCATGGAAAGCTGTTCACTTACAACACCTTACTTAAAACCTGTTGTCTGGCTTATAGATGTGATTACTTAAGAATAAAACCCAAAAATCCTTCCATGCTGGGCACTACACCTCTTGTTAAATATGTTATTTTAAAAACCAGCTTTTTTTTGGTTTTAGATGCTTACCAACTTTTTTTGTGCAGTAAGATTCAAGAATGTGAGGATCTGTTTTCCATCTTAAAATAGTACTCGTATCACAGTGTAAAATCTGGACTTTTGCATGAAAAGATCCTTTTTTTTTTTTTTAAAAGTAATTTTTATTGATACTGTGTCAGTAGTTGGTGGGACATTCTAGCATGTGGTTCGAATTTGTGATACAAATCACTAACTGCTGCTCAAATGAGTGGGGTTTTTAATCTGATTATCCACTGGCAAAAGGATCTGCTATGTGTAATTACAACTGTTTCTACAGTAGCGTAGAAAAATAGAACATTGGGAGATGAGTTGATGAGGCTGTCTTAGCTCTTTTGAGGAAGAACATAACCCTTATGTTTTGAGGTTTCTCTCAACATGCAGAATTATGTAGAAAACGGTAGGATTTAATTATCTGATCATCTTTCCATAATATTTCTGATTTGAATTACTCCTGTGAGCAGTCTGAAGTCCTCTTCATTAAAGCTGCATATGTAATAAGAGTTTCTTGTTCAGTGTTACTCATTTTAATATGAATGAACATGAACATACTCATATGTTGTAGGGCATATGATGGACCTGGAGGAAATCACTTTTCTCAGTAACCTTCTCCCTACTGTTAGTTGCCATGAAGCAAAGGGAGGTGCTTGTCATGATGATAATGAAAAGAGGAAAGCAGCAGAAGGAGATTTCCTAATTTTTAAGAGTCACAGACGCTTTAGTGCTTTGAACTGCTCTTGGCATGACAGTGGGAGGGCTGTGGCAAAGCTTAGGAAGATCGTGGAAAGATCTTAGTACTGTGTTGGTGGGAATTGTTCATTGCCGCAAAGGCATCAGCTGTAACCTCCTGCCTCATTTTACGGGTCTTCTGTAACGTGATCCTAAATCTTCTACCCTGGAAGGATTTATGTTCCCTTCGTGGCGGAGTGATGGGAGAACCATAGATTTGCTTTGCTTTGGAATGTAAATATAAGTGTCACCAAATGTGCCCATGTGATCCTTTCCTCAGTCTGTTTTTTCCAGGGGCCAAGTGACCTCTTTCACTACATTGTTGTTTCAGATCACGAACAGAATTATGGTCCTGAGTTTTGATATTTTTTTTGTTCAAAGCTTGAAAGTTACCTTCAGAGCAACTGAGGACTGTAGACTATAATCAAACAACCTGCAAAATTTTCGCATACTCCAAAGGCTTTTTCAACCCTCTGACCACCTCATTTAGATGACAAGATGGTGCATACTTTCTAGGAGTGGGAGGAAACAGCTGGAGGAAAGCTTGTGTGGTATAGTGAGCTCCCCAACCTGCTCAGAGATGATAAAAAGTTGGGAGTTAAGCCTTAGTAGGTCATGACCTTTCAGTCGGCTGTTCTGGAGTAGAAAAGCATCAGATTTTTTTCCCCTCTGGACCCAAGAATGTTAAAAAACCAAACAACAACCCACAGTGAAGGAGGAATTATTGGTGTTTCCATAGACCTTTAGAAGGTTTTTGCTGCTTGAGCCTCCTTCCTCCCTCCTCTGCACATTCCCAGCAGAAGTGTCTGGCTTGTGGCCAGGCAGCGCCTTCTGCTGCCCTGCTCCCGTCTCCTCCCTTGGTAGTGGTGCTGCCTCCAACGCTCCCAGTGACAAAGTCTCACTCCCTGACAGTCTTCTGTTCTACAGTGTGTTTAAATGGGGTCATGTACCAGTAAGAGAAATACTTTGAACCCAATTAGGCCTGGATTCCCCTTGTTTGCTCCAGAGCAACGCGTTTGTTCCAGCCGTAGCTCGGGGGAGAGACAGACACCACCCGCGGTTTCATACGAGTAGGGAGGGGGAAAGCTAAATCATTAAGCTCCAGCAACCTCAAATGACTGTCACCACCTCGTCAAGAGTGTGGGGGTGTAACAGAAGATGAGATGAGCCATTGAGACGGGCACAGCAGCTGGGCAGGGGCTAACAGCGATAACAGTAAGGGAGGTGGGAATGGAGCAACCTGTATGCTTGGCCTCGGCCTGTAGAGCCATGAGATGACGTTGCTGCTACTTTCCTGGTACCTGAGATGAGGGCTGACTTTGCTTGTTGATTGTTCATGGCAGATGCTTCTTGGCAGCAGTGTCATTAAGGCTGATAATAAATTCAGTGCATACTGCATATATAGGAAAATAGATGTAAACTACAGCACTCGCAGGACGGAGTGTCTTCATGGATTGTACTGTCTGCCCTGATTGAGGCCTGAAATATGCATATATATTTACTAATGTTTCTTAAAATTTAAATAAGTAGAGAACCTTATTTCAGAATACCCAGGGAAAATTTAGGGAAGACTTCTTCATTTTATGAAATGCCAGCCATAATCTAGTATATATTCTTTTCCGGAGTCCAAGCGCAGATTCACATCAAGGGTACAAAATGTAACCGAAGTCACAGTGTGTTTCCGAGGGATTGCTTTATTAATTTTCCTTCAAGGAAAATGAAGTTGCTTTATTTAAATTGCTCATTGTATTCCGCACCATGTGAAAGCTTCTGGACCTGTCAGGATGATTGTGAGAGAGGGAGCTGGCAGGAGCACAGGAGAGCTGCCCATTAAAAAGGTGATTAGTTCTGTGCAAAGAAAAAGGAATTATACAGAGAGATGAAACTTTCCCTTCTGCTGTAAGGCGTGTTTTAGAAACATTCAGCAGCTTTTATTAAGGTATACAAAAATACTGGATCATCAAGCCTCAAATTACTCATTCAGAACAGCTTAATTAAAATTAATGTAATTGAGACTATGTTCCCTCTGCTACCTATACCTGTACAGCATTGTAAATGATGATGTTGGGATGGTTATACCCGAGATACCACATTGCAAACAGCTTTACAGCACCTCCGCGCACACGCCAGCAAAGAACTGTTTTGTATTTACCCTGGTTTTCATCATATCCTTTCTCTAGAAGTCTGCCAAGCTTAGAGGCAGCTTATTGGGCTAAATAGACCTCTATTCTGAGCCAGTATAGCTTTTTAATGTTCTTTTTGTATTTACATAGTAGTTTACATTTTCCAAATACTTTCCCATCATTAACTCCTTAAGCCCCATGGGTTTCATCAGTAAATTAAATACTTTCAATGGTATTGCCGAGAGCTGAAACTGGCTGGCACAAACAGTCCTTTTTCTAGAAAACCCTTACAAGATGCCAGCTGATTTGTCAGGAACAGTCCCTAGATAGCTTAAATACCCAGGAGTGTCTGTGCCCAGGAATTATTTGGGTAGGTGACAGGGCCAGAAGCACGCCAGCAGCAGTGGGGGTGACCACGCTGTAGCACACGCCTGTGTCCCCCCGCCACTCATCAGTTCCCACTGCAGCCGCCCTGTAACATCCCTGGGAGGTGCTGGCCGTGCCACTTGGGAAACAGCATCGGTTCATGGACTTGCCCCCAAAAAAGCAACCTTGATGGCTTACCTGGATTCTCTTTGACAAAGGTACCAGCTTGCAGCTGCACACAGTTAGCTTGGGTATCTGGTGATCTGCTCACATAAACAAAAGTTCTTTGCCAGATTTGCAGATTTTGTGCTCGCTTCTGCATCTGAGTTTGATTCTGAATAATGCAAGCGGTGGTGTATCTGCACTGTGGCCTTGGTATGCCAAATCTAGTTGTAAATTATGGGTTAGCTGATGTACAGGTGCTGATGACAGCAATTCAGCAACAGTAGCTTCAACTTCACTTTCAGTGAATTTTATTGTCGTTCCTGTTGTAAATGGGGTTTGCCCAAGGCCACCCTCACCAAAGCCAAGGATGAGATGAATAACTGCGTCTTCCTCCATCTGGTTTCACTGATGACGGTGCAGTTTCTTAGCCATATATGGCCCAAGACACCACCTCCTTTCTTTTCAGTTTTGACTACTGTTTGCTGTGTAGGCCATGGATCAGTTGCTGTGCTTTGCTGTGGAGATCACCACAGTTTGGTGCTATTTAATGTTTTGATAACCAGTATGGAGCCTCTGGTGTTTCGAGTGGCTCCTCTGTTCTGGTGCAGTGTGACTGGTTTGGCACATGGCCCATCTTGTTCCTGCACTGTCCCAGGAAGTTTTTTGCAAGCCATTGTTAAAACCTTCAGTGGGGACATGGGTCCATGTCTTAATTTCGTTAACCATGCAAGAAGGCCCTAGGAAAAATCACACTGCACCATTTGTTCTTAGCCAGGTGCTGTTCCCCACCGTGCTCCTGGAGCCCACCTGCTCCCTGCCATTCTGGAGGTGGGAGCCTACCTGGGAGCTCACCTGGCTGGGTGAGCTGGCTTGTCACCAGGAAAGTGTCACATGCATCTCAGGGCACGGCTGGGATCTGCTTGGGTGGAAAGAACAAAAGTTTCATTGTTTGGGGGTTTTTGTTGGTGGTGTGGTTTTTGGTTTGTTGTTTTTTTTCCTGGGCAGAGCACTTCTCTGGGGCTGCCCGTACCCAGCCTGGCTGCAGACAAGGGGGAGTTTCAGGTTCTTATCACCCTCGCAGCGCCTGCCGTGTGAAAGGCTGCCGTGTTTTCAGACAACTGCTGCAGTCGCTGGTGTTGTCCTTTCCAGTGCTCTTTAAGTTCAGTGCCTTTGAAGGAAAGGAAGTAATGCTTCAGGACTGAGTGTTTTTCTTTTGGATGACTGATTGTGAAGGTTTGAGGGCTTTTGCTCAGTGACTTCAAGTTTCTAATGTACTTTTGCCCCCCGCTCTGTTTTTGTAACCAACGAGTATAACCTCATAGCTCAACTGAATGTCTTTGTGAGTCTGGTTATTTCTCAGGTGTAAAGCTGATCTTTTATTTCAATATTTCCCCCTCACAGCTGACCTGAACAACGTCAGGTTCTCGGCATACCGGACTGCCATGAAACTCCGGAGGCTGCAGAAAGCCCTCTGCTGTAAGTATCTGCCTCTGCCTCACCCGCTGCTGCCAAGATTTTGACCGACACTCAAGTGTATTCACAGCTTTTGGAAGCAGAAAAACACTCCCACGCTCCCCCGGCTCTGCCGGGTGGATGGAAACCTCTCACCTGAAGGGTCTTCTGCTGCCACCGGTTTGCACATTCCTTCTGAAACCAAAGTGGTCGGTGGTCTGCAGGTCTGTCCCTCACAGGACAGAGCTGCAGGATCAGAAAGCAAGCTATCATCCCCTACAGTATTTATCTTCTTGCTCTTTAGCCGGGTATTTTCACTGTGGTTGTTCCTGGAGCCACAGCCCATGTCTGGGGCTGCTTTACAGCTCAAGACCAAACAAACAAGATTTTAGTCCTATGAAATAATCACTCCAGAGCTGGAGTTGCTAATGATTTGATAAGTTGAATCTTGAACCCCGAGGGGTTGTTGCCTTTAAACGAGATCATTGCATTAAACATTTAGCTTCATTTTTCTTCAGCTTTTGGTTACATTCAGAAGTCTCTCATCAGCTATACATTAGCAGTGTGCATGTTCTAACACTTTAATTCCCTCGACTGGTGTATGGTATTCTACCTGTCACTGGAGTTATGTTTCTCTTCAACCTATTGTAACCTGAGAGCTAAATAATTTGCTCATAGTTTTCTTGGTAGGCCAGTCAGTTGCCAAAGCAAGCAGTTTATTAGGTGGCACAACTTGGAGAGTTATTAAAATATTTTAGCATTCCCTATTCAGCATTTAATTACAGGGTTAAATTTCTGACACAGTTGCAAATGTCTCAACTGTTGATTTATCTCAAGTTTGGATTTGTGCTCACATGCTTTCTGGAATCATGTCAAACCTCGGTATTTTTGAGCATGCTTGCTTTTAGGCTTATAAGCATGGGCAAATTCCACTAATGAACAGATTTAATTTTTTTAATTTATAAAAAATTAAGATGAAAAAGAGGAAGGAAAAAAGTGAGAAGTCAGGTAACATAATGAAAGATCCCAACATGGATGCAGTGGCAACAAATGAATGATGATGATCAGAAATACAAACAACTTTCCCTGGCACGGCACTCCTGCCACACTCATTCTGGAAACGTAGTATAGAGAAGCTGCAGCAATATGTAGTGAAGAATATTCATAATCAGTACAGTGTTGAAGCAAGAAACTACATTTTTTGAAGTATGGGTTTGTGTCTGTAGCTGGCAGTGCACAACTAGAACTTGTAGCAGGTTTTTATGGCTGAAAGCACAAAATTTTGTATCCTATTTTATCTGTGTTACCCTGATTCTTACCACTGACTAATTCTGGACTCGTCTTGGACAATGTGGAATTGTAATTACACCCTGAAATCAGTTCACCTCTCAAGGTTACACTTAGGTAGATTTTCTGAGGATGGATGCTTCCAGAGACATGCAGTGGCGCTTACACTGATTACTTTAGCACATTCTTCATACTTGTATCTAAGGAGAAGTATTTAAGGAATCTGGTTAGCAGTTTTTGTTCTTAAAATATTTTTGCTTGGAGACACCATCACTGCATTTCTGTGTTCTGTGAGTTCAGTGTCCCTTGTGAACTCAGTTTAATTAGATTTTTTTGAAAATCTCCAACTCATTACAAAATTCTTTTTATGCAGTTTGGCACTAGTAGAAATAGAGCACAGTGCTGGGTTTCAGGGGTGCTATGCATAGCCAAAAATCCTTAAATTCCACTTGCAGTAGCTGCTGCTTTCAGCCTTTACTTTTTATTTCAGTTTTAAAGCTGCAGGAGTTTAAAAATGTATATTCTTTTCTGCCAACTTCATAAAAAGAGGAGCAGTTTTGTCTTGAGGAGCACTGTAAAGATGTGTGCACAGTTGAGGGCCTGCAGAAGTGAAGATACAGCTTATTTCTCAGTAGCAAGAATAGAAACATTTTTAAAAACAACCTATTCTTAGACTTACCTCTTTTCAGCTTGTAAATCATCCCAATGAACATTAAGACAGTAGGACAATAAACCCAAAGAAGACTAGGGAAAATGGTAATCCTTAACAAACAGATGCTTCTCTATTGTGTTACCGTGGAAGAATCTACAGTGTGTGACTGTATCATTCCCAGGCTTCGAAACTGTGGGCATGCCAGGTGTAACTGTTGCACCGGTTTGGGGATTTTTTTTTATAACGTGTGGTTTCCTTTGATAATCGCATCAAAGCATGTTGGCTTTCTTGTTTTGCTACTTTTTAAGGATCTGATCTTCAAGTGCAAACCACATCTGAACATTGTGATGTCAGTGAAATGAGATGTATTCACTAACCTTTCGTAGAGATGCAGCAAAAGAAAATACTCGAACTTCTGTTAGGGTGCTGTTTTCCTTTAATTTTATACAGGCTAGATTAAATATATTATATATTTTTTAAATATACCAGCCAACAGCAGCAGGTTACAGAGGAGATGATGATCTTGCATTCCGGGAACATCATTAATACTTTTTATAACCAGCCATATGTTGAGTTTTTCCCAAGTTACAACCTCCACCACATACTTCCTTCTGCCTGTTAATTGTCACTTCTGTTCTTTAGTGGATTAGTTATTCCAGGTCGTCTTTTATACTTTTCTAGCAATCTGGCTGCCGGTTGGTGTCTAGTTACACATATTCTAATGGGTTTTTTTCCCCTTCCCTTATGTACTAGAGAAATACCTACATAGTTGACTTAGGTTTCAAAATAAACTGGAAGGTACCACTCTCAAAGATTTTGGAGTCAATTTTAGAATTCTAAATAGAAAAGAGCAAAAGAATGGGGGAGAAGCCACAAAAAGTGCAAAGCATGGAGTGGTACAGTTTGTTTCAGCTAAAGCTTTGCAAGTCACTGAGTAGCAATGTATATACAACTCTTCGTATCTGACTGCTGGGGCTTGTCTTTTGAAAGCCTGTCATTTGTGGGACCTCTGTATTTACTTTGGGGCTAGAAACACGCAGTTCCTGGTTCTGGGAGAGGACCCTCACACACACATTTCTTTAATCTTGGTGGGAAAGATGCCAGAGGAGCTTAATGTGGTGAGGACCAGAGCCATTCTTCCCATGAAAAGAAGTTCTCTAAAGCAGACCGTGGTGGCAAGCACTTCTTGCTTGTTATAAGATGAACGTGTGTTATTAACTTCAAGATAGGACAGGAGGTTGACGAAGAGCAGGTTGAAAGGCTTTTCAGAAGTTGCTGCTTATTAGTGGGAAAAGCTTTCACAAAGTGGAATGACCCATGTTTAGCGGTAGCTGCATATATAATTAAGCTGCCACTCAGATGCCTGAGGGGTTCGTTTAATTACCATTGATTCATAGTCTCAAAGGAACTGCGAGTTCAGCCTAGAGCTCGGAGATGAAGGTGTTGTGAAGGCAGTGCTCTATTTCCAAATTGACGAGTAATTTATTAGAATAAAGGTGTATTTCTGAGACTTTTAGGAACAGGTCTGATGAATAGGCTTTTGCGGGATATAACACTGACCTTAGAACATCTGTATTTTATATGCTAGTAGGTTAAGCATGATATTCCAAAAGCCTTTCTTTTATTAAATATCTACGTGCTTCATGTGAAAAGAAAATCAAGAGTTGAATTTCCTGGTACAGGAATGGGGATAGTAGTCCAAGCTTTCCTTATTCACTTTAGCAGTGGGTATGTCAGGTCCACAGGATGAAATTTTCAGAAGTGGTTAAGGGATTTAGTAGCAAAAGTCCCTATTGATTTCCAATGAAATTTATACTCCCAGAATTCTTTGGGCAATTATGATATCCCAGTCTACTGTCCATGCAGCATTACCAAGCGGCCTTGATTTTTCGACTCCACAAGGACATCAAAGGATCAGCTTCATCCTTGATAAAACAGGATACTCAAGTGTGAATTTGGCAAGTGTGCCCTTAAGCTGGATGGAGTTCTTAAAAAAAATCCTGTATGGGATTCTGCATTTAGCCTCTGCACATTTTTTTTTTTGACATTACTGGGAGATGTTGCTTAACAGAACTCAGTAAAACACTTTTTTTTTTTTTTTTTTTTTTTTTTCTGGGGGGAGGCAGGGGGAAGAAGTCTTGCAGCCCAATTTTGTGATGAATTTCCTGGATCATTTTGGCAGTTTGCTCTGGACCAGATCCTGCTCCTTTGAGTCACATTGAATCGTGCTGCATTTTGTGACTGCTCATGGTATGAGCTACGACTAACGGCATCTGGGTTTTAATAGCCCCATTGCTCGTGTCCTGGGAATTTGCTGCAAGGAATTAACTAAGGATTTTCATGGGACAGCAGGAAGATCTGCACCAACAGGCTCATTTTCCTGATTTCTTCTTGTTCCTATCTTACTTTGTAAACCAACATCCCGTAACTCTCTTATTTGGTTTCCCCCAAAAAGTGATTCTGCCGTTGGTGTTAGTATGCAGAGACTAAGAGCTGAGAAAGCAAAGTTCTGGTTTGCTTTGGCCATCTGAATTGCAAAATGTGTATGACTTAAACTGGAATGAAAATCAAGGTTTTAAATGTCCATAACAAAACACTGTTGTGTGTTGACTGATAGGCTTAAATGTGTCTTACTTGGTAACATGATAGAGGTGTTTATAAATGTAAATGCTCTGCAGAATTAAAAATGGATAAATTGCATTAATAGATACTGAAAAAGATCATTTAATGTCCCTGGAACCTTCTTTTCCCTGTTCTCACTGGAGGAAGGGTTACAGAGGGGTTAATCCCAGTTTGGTTGTGATTTGTCTGCCTATTCCTCATGCAGTTTGGTTGGGTTAAGATCACTCGGCTTCTGTAAGAAACAGGACAGCACGGCTCAGGAAAGCTGATGACCTGTACTATGTTTAGAGTACATTTTTTTGTGAATGCAGGAGTCAAATATTAGCCTATCTGTGGGAATATAAACCATGAAACATGTAATTTTGACTTACATAGTAATTTATGTGTAATAATTCCATAGGATCCAATAGCATAATAGGTACTTTGCAGCTAGAAGTGAACCAGGTTTCACTTTTATAAGCAGCTCCCTCTAAGACCACAGCTGAATAAACAGTGCACCTGTAGGAGTCTTGAAACCAGCCTTGCATGTGACTTTCAGAGGTCATAAAATGTCCTCAGCCTGGGCACGTAAGCCAGCTGCATTGTTCTGTTTACTTTGTGGGTACAGGTAATACAGCTGCTGTTTCTCTTCAATCTCTATCATGTTTTATTTTAATTGTTTCAACAGTGGATCTCCTGAGTCTGTCTGCTGCGTGTGATGCCTTGGACCAGCACAACCTCAAACAAAACGACCAGCCCATGGATATTCTGCAGATCATTAACTGCTTGACCACCATTTATGATCGACTGGAACAAGAGCACAATAACCTGGTCAATGTTCCTCTCTGTGTGGACATGTGCCTCAACTGGCTGCTGAATGTCTACGACACGTATGTATGGTTGCTGTGAACATGGGGTGCTCAGGAAGTTCCCCAACAGCACAAGGGAAAGGGGGAAAGGGTGATGAGCCATCTGCATCATTATAAAATCAATGGTCTGGAAAAAAAAAACCAAACCCCCCCCCCCAAAACCAACAACAAAAAAACCCCCAACAGAGTAGCTGAAGTACAAGTTTAATAGACATAATGGTTTAATGCCTGTATTTAGCTGAATCAATACAGCCCTTGGGTAGGCTTACAGTCCTAGCTTTATTAAGCTAAGGAAGGAGAGAACTGGAAAACTGAAATTTTTCACTGATTTCTGTGTTCAGCACAATTCTGGCATTGTATGTCCTCAATAGGTCCAACTTTGCATGTTTTTTTTTACTTTATTCAGTTAAATAAATTCAGGAAAATTATCCAGAAGCAACAGTAGAACACCATCATGCAGAATCTTGCATGTGTCTTCAATTCCAGGTGTTAAACCTTTTCAGAGATGTCGGTTTTCTGTAGCTTTCAATCTTTAATTCTTGTTCAGAGATGGAAGACACTCATCTCTAATGTGCTTACAACCCTTAGCAGTCAGGAGATTTGGGAAATTTAATTTTTAAATATAAGCACAACTGAGTAAATTTACCTTAAAAAAATATATGAGTGTTCCTGTTCAGTGGGTTAATGATGCTGCTAATAATGCATAGACAAATTCCAACACACATTTGTAAACTAATTTTAGAAGAAGCCATTATTTTTTCTGTTTAGTGAATTTAATGGAAAAAACATCAGTGGAAGTCTTTATTTGTGTTTTAAGGTTCTTGGCGGCCACCTTCAGCGTGAGCACTTCGTGCTCAGTACTGTGCAGAATAAACATTTACGTACAGAAATGGATGGCTGTGGGTCAGCTGCCACTTTGAACTGTATTGAAATGCCAGAACATTGTTCTTCACCACTACCCTCCCCAGCTTTATCATAGCACTGAGGCTTCAGTGATCACCTGCCCCCAAAAAGCGCAGATTTGTACAGTCTGTTCTTGCAGGATCACCTCCAATCAGCCAGCTGTTTGTGACATCCTCTGCAGCAGCTGTGGTATCCTGTGAAGTGTGTTACTCAGATTCCATTATGGTTTTGTGTAGTCTGCTGGTGGTAGGGAATGGGGCTATATTCATTTAAGAGCCAGATTCTATTTCTTTAATCTGCTTTTGCTTCCGCAGCACTCTGATCCATTTCTGAATTACCATCAACTATAAATAACATAGAAACAAAGATATCCAGACAGTGAAAAAACAACAACAACAACAACAAAAAGATGTGCTCAGGACATTAATCCTGATCAGCCACCTCAGGGGCAGAGAGGGAAATAAAGGTCGTTCTACAGGCTGCTCTGAAACTGAACCGTCCGGTTTAGATTTGCCATGTCCAGTCTCGTTTTCTTTCAGTTGCGCTGCGCAGAGAGTACAACATCAGAAATTATAATTGGCTGCCTCCAGGCAGTTCCCTAGGTGTGCTAGGGCACTGTGTACTGCAGGCCACAATGAAGCAGAGAGGCGTTTTATGTGTAAGGAGAGCTTGTAGCTATTTTGCCGGAGTTCAGGTTTGAATTAGGCTGGTGAGAGAGGGTGACCTTGGGGTTACGTGTGTTTAGTTTTCATTGTAAATGTAATAGGCAGAGATCAACCAAAGTGCATAGTGGTACTGGAGATGTTTAATTAAATGCACCGAATCTTTACTTTTCTTATAATTGAAAACTGTCATTTGTAAAGATATTCATCAAATTCACAGTCAATGACTGATCTAATTATGGGCACATGGGCTCCGTGAATCCAGCACGTTTCAGATTTGTTTTAATTGATCAGTCACTCATGCTCATTTGCAGCAGCATGCTAAATTATTGGTTTGACTTGGGAGGAGAGGAGAGCGAACTGAACAACTCGGGATTCGTGCAAGTTTCAATTTAATATGCCTTGCAGGGAAATCATCATTCTCGATTCTTCTCCTGTATAATTTGCATGAGCCTGGTATTCATCAGCAGGAGTTTCTCAGGGCACAGATGATAATTAATTTGGAGAAGATTTGAGGGAGACGAGTAAGAGGACTGGAGTGTGGGAAGCCTAGTTAAACAACAAATGCTTATTCGTGATGAAAACCACAAAATTCTTTGGTAAAAGGTTGCAAATTCTGCATTTGCCTTTGCCAACCGGTTTCCATCTGCAGCTTCTTATCGGGTTCGCAGGGGAGCAGCGTGGGTAAATGAGCACCGCTGGCTCCTGGGACGCTTTCTAGGACTGAAAAGGCAACACCCATCACTCCTGAACGCTGCAGCCTGATGCATGACTGTGCCATGCCTCCGCATGATTTGTCTTATTCCCAGTGGTGATATGACTGGTGTCGCCTCAGAACCATCGATAAGGCTCCTGCTTTAGACACGTCGGGTTTAGGCATTGGCTTCCTACCTAGTGCACGTCTTCATTTGCAGCAGGTGCTGCCTATTTGAAATGCTGTTGGAAATCAAAGTCTTGTGGGGGGAACAATGATTTCTAGGCAAGCTTCATCACTCACCTGAGCGTCTTACAAGTGCCCCTGCGTGCGGCTGGCAGAGGCTGCCTTTTCGTGCCCGGCTCCTTGTCAGACAAGTCAGGGCAGGGCGGACAGACAGTAAGCAGAGACTATCTGAAAGCAACTTCTGCATCGCAGTTCTAATTAAGGTGAAGTTGTATTGTCTTTGGCAAAAGGAATGGTTTCCTGAAGCTACGTTGTCTTTGGCAAAAAAAGACAGTTTCCTGTTCCGCCAAGGAGCTCATCTTCTCTGAGAATAGCAGCAGTTTGTAGAGAAGCCTTTTCAAGTAAGTGCAGGGTAAAGACTCTTTGCTCTCAGCTTTGTCATAAATAAAGGAGGTGAATAATTATTTCTGAATGAGACTGTTCCTGGTTGAATTGATACAACGGCACAATCCGGTTCACCTGTGCGTGGGGAGCCACAACTGTATTTTATATTTCGTTTCTAGCTTATCTAATAGCTGGCCAGCGTGTACTGCACAACATGGTTCTGTGTAGGACTTCATTTATGACAGTTGCAGTAGTGCAGAGAGCATCATTACAGTAAACAAACTATGAATGGATCATATTATCAGCTCATGTTTCTTTCTCATCAGGGGTCGGACGGGAAGGATCCGTGTCTTATCTTTCAAAACCGGTGTTGTATCCCTTTGTAAAGCACACCTGGAGGATAAATACAGATGTAAGTCACTGTAATTCTTTTGGGTTTAGTTTATGTTTGTATTCTGTTTTCATTCTTCCTATTTATTCCATAAACACTTCAGTATCATACAGAGATGTTCTTTTAGATAGACCAGGTGTGTTAATTTGTTCCATCTTGTGCTTGATTTGCTCAGTATGGTTTTATGTAGTTTAGCACAGTTGTCCCCAAACTTTTTTGATCGTGTACCCCAATTATTAAAAAAGCTTTGAGCATGCTCCCCCAATAGATATATATTTATAAATTATATGCATTTCCTACTGTATAAATAGTCTAGGTATATTACAAAATATAAAGAAAACCAGACATTTAAAAAGGATGAGATAAAGAAGAAATAAATGCTTCTTATTAATTCTTTTAATTTATTAGCAGAAAAATTAAATATTTTCTTGCCACATCCCAGTGGATTGTCTTGCACATCCCCTGTGGTTGAACACTGCTGGTTTAGCTCACCTTCATACACAAAAATGCAAGTCTACTGGGCATCTTGCGTTACAGTTTTAAAATACATTATCTTTTTAAAATGTTTCCCACAATGTGATCAGGGTTATATTATGGGCACTCTGCTTACATCTAGTTGCTATCTTCAAATAAATATTAAAGGTATGCAAATTTTGTATATTTAAAGTTTTAATATTTTAATAGACCGAATTCTGAAACACTTGGAAAAAAATTCCACTTGAAGTTTTAGTTTTATCTGACTAATGAATCAGTTCATTAGTGAGTCTAGGCTCCAGAAAAGATCTACTGATAAAGATAGTTCTGAAGAGTAATTTTGTGGTTAAATTAACTGGTATCACTCATTCATGCATTTAAAAAAAAACCAGACCAACATACAAACCAGAACTTTTAGGATTTGACCCAATACTACCATGATTCTTCATCAGTTGTTATTATTCTGTTCTACTAATGTGAGTTGAATAACACTAAAGAGAAACCTGACAGTTCCAGCAACAGCGTCTGTGCATGACTGTATAATTGGATCAGATTTTAGGGCAATCACTATGAATGTCACAGTTTAGATCTCTAGATGTTTCATGTGGGTGTTGTGAAAAAGTATTCAGAAAATCTTTTAAGAAAATTACTCAGTGCAGATATTTTTCAAAATTATATTTCATTGAGGATTATCAAAGTTCTAAAGGAAAACAGTTATTCATATTTTACAGTCTCCTGCAGTGCGTGTGCACAGTAAAGCATAACCCCGTTTTAAGGTTACACCTAAAGTTTTAATGATAGGGAAATTGAAAGCTGAATCGTTTGTGGGAGGGAAAGAAATTATCTGCCAGGCTGTGGTCTGGCTTCCCCAATCCATGCCAAAGCTGCGGTGCAGTTGCTGTTAGCATTGCTGCAAGGATGCAATGAGTTGCACCCCTTCGCGTTTTTTCCTCTTGTTTATGCAGCAGAGCAGAGTTGGTTTTGCTGGAGCACAAGTCTTCAGGCTTGCAGAGGTGACAGAAGGATTTTTCCCAAAATTATTTATTATAAAACTAGACTTGGCAAGAGTGAAACTCATTTAATTAAATATAATCCTTTTTCTATCCATTCCTTTATTCATTTCGAAGACAACAGGTGTCAAATCAGTGCTGGGAAAAAGTTATCTTGAGCAGTGCTGAAGCACCTTTATAATTGTATCCCTGGTGTCAGGTGAAATATTAAGGCAGCTCCAAAAAAAAGGGTATTCTTTTATTTATTTTATTCTAGTCATCTCTTTATCCTTTTCAAAATATATTTCTTTTCTTTAAAATTCTTTGAAAAGTAAGGAGAATATTCGTGTCATATTGTCAGCAGAGATACATTATGAAATAAATATTTAAGTTACTGCTAACCTTATTTTTCTTGCTATTACGAACCCTAAAACTTCCTCAATGTATGTGCAGTGTAACTAATTCCCATCCAATTAAATTGAGCTTACGAAGAGATAGTAATTCTGTCCTGTACGGATTCATTTCTAGAATGATGCAGTAACAGAACATGGCTTCTTGTGACATTTCACTTCAGAAATGAAAACTTAATATGGTATTAAGATATCCGCTGGATGGCAGGTTCTGTCATAGTGTAATGTTCTTCTTTCATTTTAGGAATACTCTTGGATTAAGAGATTACAATATAACGAAGTTAGGGAGCTCTTGTTTTTCAGCTCAAATCAATTGAAAGAGAAATGGATTGTCTGAGTTGTACTTTGATCACTAGGACTTGAAAATGTGCTGCATGTTATGAGGTTATGTTTCTGTGAAACAGTATTTTAAAAATATTTCTGTTGTTGTGGCTCAGAGATCTGCTGTTTAGTTAGCTGCATTATAGAATCACAGCTGCTATAGCCAGTAATGCCACAGGTGCTGTGTTACAGTCACAACATCACAGAATGCTTTGGGTTGACAGAGACCTCAAAGCCCATCTAGTTCTACCCCCCTGCCATGGGCAGGGACACCCTCCGCTAGATCAGGTTGCCCAAAGCCCCATCCAACCTGGCCTTAAGCACTACCAGGGATGGGGCTTCCACAGCTTCTCTGGGCACCCTGTGCCAGGGCTTCACCACCCTCGTAGTAAAGAATTTCTTCCTAACATCTAATCTAAACCTCCCCTCTTTCAGCTTTCAGCTCCTTGTCCTGTCACTGCACTTCCCGGTGAACAGTCCCTCTCCCACTCTCCTGTAGGACCCCTTTAAGGGGTACGCTGTAATTAGGTCTCCCTGAAGCCTTCTCTTCTCCACACTGAACATATCCAACTCTCTCAGCCTGACTTCATAGAAGGGGTGCTCCACCCCCCTGATCATCTTCATGGCCCTCCTCTGGACTTGTTTTAACAGCTTCATGTCTTCCCTGTACTGGGGACCCCAGAGCTGGACACAGTACTCACGAGGGCAGAGTAGATGGGCAGAATCACCTCCCTCAACCTGCTGTCCACGCTGTTCTTGGTGCAGCCCAGGACATGGCTGGCCTTCTGAGCTGGTAGCGCACACTGTGGGCTTATGTTGAGTTTGTCATCGATTAGCACCCCTCATTCCCTCTCCTCAGGGCTGCTCCCAACCCATTCTCCACCCAGCCTGTAATAATGGCCTTTCTTCCCAGGTACAAGCCAATAATGCTATTAAAAAGTATCACTAGGCTGCTTATTTAACAGACCAGACCAACAGTATTTATGGGAAGAGAAGCAGCCAAGCTGCAGATGCGTCTGTGTTCACATCCCCCAGGACTGCTGAGCCCACTAGTGAGCCTTTGACACGACTTGTGTGCTGTTTGCCACATCCCAGCAGCGGTGCTTTAGCACGGGTGTCCTTTTCCTTCCCCCAGACCTGTTCAAGCAAGTGGCGAGCTCCACCGGCTTCTGCGACCAGCGCCGGCTGGGCCTCCTGCTGCACGACTCCATCCAGATCCCGCGGCAGCTGGGGGAAGTGGCGTCCTTCGGGGGCAGCAATATCGAGCCCAGCGTCAGAAGCTGCTTCCAGTTTGTAAGTCCATCGTTGCTCACTGCTTAGTATTCCGATCTGTGCCTTGTGTTGAGGTAGCCTGGCTGTTCTCAAGGGGACTGGAAATCTGGAAAAAGCATCAGGGTACCAAGGATCATCTAATGGTGGGCTTCATTGGTTTATTAAACGGTTCCTGTGGTGAGATGTATTTAAATTGGCCCATTTCTCTGGCCAATGGATGGAAGAAGCCCAGTTTATGCCGTTATCCAGAGAGCAAACAACTGCCACGAGGGCCTGTGTTGTAACTGAACCCTGCAAACAGTTTAAATCTTTGTTATGGCAGCTCTTGGTTTCACAGTTTTCATTTGCCAGCAGTAGATGGCCATTTATTGCTGCCTTGTAGGTGAACAGCAATGGTTAATCTGCATTTGGGCATGGAGGTAGGGGTGACAGGCAGGTGCCCAGGGGAGCTACAGGAAAGCTGTACCTGCCTGTAGCCCTGTCTAGGGGCCAGGAGCCCTCCCTGACTCTCTTGAATGGATGATGCCGGTGTTCTTCAAGAAGTATTGAGAGCACTCCTGTCCTCCCTGTCGAGGAACACGCAGCGAACTGGAGGCTCTTTTTTTCAAACTTGTGAATTATTTAATGTGGGGAGGAAGAGAGTTAAGGGGATTTATTCATCTTTATCCCAACCAGCAACAGAATGCAGGAGATGAAGGCAGCTGCTTAATGAAAAGGTAGAGGAGGCGAGGTAATGTATGGTCTGTGATTAGCTCTCAACGCATCTTCTACATTACAATGGAAGAAAGGCTTTTTTTCCCCCATCCCCTAACTGTCACGGGGTGGGGAGAGGATTTTTTGTTTGGTTGGGGGTGGGGGGAGTTGTTTGCTCTTTTTGCCTGCTGGTGGAGTTTCAACGTGTAGCAGTTGCGGTTCTGTAGTAAGCAAAACACGGCAAGTTGTTTTCAGTAAATATTAATGCTTGGAAGCAGCCTGCTTACCCACAGCCACTGCGAAAAGAACCTCACTCTAAAAAACGCCCAAAACTTCACCTGCAATGAACGTTCACTTTCTGTATTTTTTTTTAAACTCCTTTTGGCAGAGTAATAGTATGGGATTCACATTTCCCCATTTCCATCATTTCTGCCCTGACCTCTTATAATTCTAATCTGTGTTTGATGACGTTTCCAAATGAATGTCCTATAGGGCCATATTCTGGCTGGATAACCCGTGCTGATAAACTACATATAGTTATTTTGAGAGATGGGTTAGTCCCTGCTGTTGCTTTCAAGCCTCAAGTTCCACATCAGGCTTTCAAGTGAGACCAGCATGAAATGATGCTGCAGCGAATCCATGGTCAAAAGCTCGTTTGTGCAAATGACCTTCCTCGGAAATTAAGACTCAGGGGATCCTGTCCTTTTCCCAAGTGAATGGCAGCAGCGCTTAGAACACTGCTGAGAAACTGATAAGGAAAGTGACCTCGGAGTCTAACAAAAACATGGGGGTTTTTTTGACAGGGAGCTGGCATTGTGTTTATAGTAGGAAAAAAAACCGCAGTAACATTGATAGTGATGGAATATTTTAAAAAGTTTTTATGAAGAAGGAAGACAACCTTGAAATATGTGTTTGTTTCAATAAAATAAGTTAGCAACATTGTCATTACAAATGAAGACATGCCAGTGGGCTGGATGCTGCTGACATTTCTAGAAACAGCTCAAGCACAGCTGGGCATAACCTTTGGCATGTTCATAAATCACAGAAAAAACCTGAGGCTTCCTTCTTTTACCTGCACTGAAGAATAGGTTTTCTGCAGTAAGAGAAATTTCATCCTCTTTTTTTTCCTGGGTGAAGTCTCATTTTAACTTGCAGAGTCTGAAAGGTGGCTTCTTACCTGGGTTGCAGCAGGACAGGTGATCCTCTAGGAAGAACAGAAAGGGGGAGGGAGGTTCACAGGAGAAGAAGACATACAAAAATAGGGTGAATGGAGTCCGAGGGAGAGGAACAGAAATTCATGTGTAGGGAGAGGCTTGATGGAGTGGAGGGAGATGGATCTCAGGAGTGGAAAACAAAAGGGCTCCCATAGGGAATGATGGTAAGAACCATAGTAGAAGTAATAGTGTTGGAGAAAAAAGGAAGATTGGGTAGGATGAGGCATGAAAGAAAAGAGCAGCCAGGAATTAAGACAGGGAAGAAATAAGACTTTTCCAGGAGAAGGGCAGGAGTACAATGAGATCGTTTTGGTATAAGGCGGTGGTGTGGGGACATGGGTCTTCAGGCTGGGGGGAAGTGAAGAGGGAGCAGCCTGGGAAATGGGGCAGCTGGAGGAGCTGGGCAGCCGAGCGGGCATTGCACGGGGCTCCCTCCTTTTCCTGACATGAGATAATTCAATCTTTAAAAATAGTGTGAGGATTCATAGTTTACTGTGTGGAAACTAAATTAAGTCTTTCTTTGTATGCCCACGGGGAGGAATGCTTTTACTCTGGATTTTTTTTCTTTCTTTTCTTTTTTTTTCCCCCTTTCTGGTGATGATAAGCCAGCAATAAATTGCTGTCGTGTCGGAGTCTGCTACAAATGTGTGCTTCAGAAATGGTTCTCCCAGCCCCCTTAGGTTAGCTGCCCTGGCAACGGCCTTGTCTGTCTGTACAACAGCAGGAAAAAAGAGGATGTTTACAGTTCCCAGCGATAACAGGGGAAATCTCCTGCTTCTCAGTTTGAACTGCCAGTCCTTGGGGATGAGGGTGGGGGGAAAGTGGGGGCTTGCCAGCCCCACCGCCGCTGCCCTGTCCTAGGGAGCTGGTCTTACTGCAGGCTGCTGCTTCCACCCTGTTACTTTTCATCCCCCTCAGCACCGGCTCTTGCTTTCCTAGTTTTCTTCATCTATGGAAAGGTGCAGATAGTCACTGTGGGGAGCTGAAGGATGTTAAAGGATTCATCTTTCCTACACAGGGCACAGGGATGTAATTTTTGCTTTGAGATTTTAAAGAAAGAATATTTTTAAGTGAGAGCGAAGAGCTTGATCTAATGACTGTTTGAAGACTCTCTAGTTGTGCCTGGGCGCAGGCCGCATCAAAGCAGTCTATAGATCCATGAAAAATTGACTGAATTCAGTTACAGTGCAGTGTGAAAGCACTTTCTTTTTACTTCTGTGATGGGTATGTTGTGGGGTTTTTTTAAGTAAACAGGATAGGGAATTGTTACGGACTGATAGACACTGTGTTTTAATCACAGTGGAAAATTATTAATACGCTTTCCTTGTAGAGTGTAAATAAGACCTAGGAATTCACATCTCAGCCTTGGATGAGTTGCTGTGACACTGGGACATTTAAGAAATGTGATGCAAAACCAGAGAGCAGCTCAGAGAAAAAAAAATGTCTCTGTTTCTCTATAAAATTTTGAATATTCAGTTCTCGGTTCTAAATCCCTTTAAAGCATGCTTTCGTCCAGGGCCGACCTGAAGGAGAGTTCTTGGTATAAAAAAATAGTAGAGATGAGGCTAAAGAGTACAGCTAACCCATATCTGTATTTTTAGCCTTCTTGTTTCATTTCACTTTGAGGAGAATATTTTAATATTCTATGTGGTGTAGCCTTCATTTCTATGTTTGTCCTTGATCAATGATCAGGCACAATCAGCTCGTTTTTTATAAAGCACTTAACTGTGTCCAAATCCAGTGTATTTATTCATACAAATAAGAGCCGAAATAGGAGCCTGTTATTCCTTTTAGTTGGAGTTCGGGCATCACAAATCCTGAGCCAGGACCCTGATAGTGACTTTGGCCATAAACACTGTGATTTGAGTTGGTTGTTTTGTGAGGGCTCAGTTGGGTTGTTTGTGAGGTTTTTTGGAACAGTTAGGAAATAGCAATACAGTGCACAAATATCTATGTATCATTATAGGAAGGTCTGTGTGAAAATAATGTACATATGTAGTGCTACTCTTGAGGGACTTCATGTCTTTTGAGAGATCCAGGCAGTCCTTTTTTCTATTCATAGGGTATTTCTTCTGCTTTTGGCTCTGACAGGGGAGAGCTGGCCAAAGGAACTAGCAAATCCTTCCCCAAGCTGCCATGCTGCAAATGTCATACCAAAGAAATTCTGGGTTTATTTCAGCAGGATTTTGCCAACCTGTGCCTGACTTTGGGGGGCACTCTTGAAGAGTCTTACAAGTGAACTGTTTAAAAAAGCCATTTTTAAATGGTTTAGGGTATGAGGGATTGGAATCAGGAAGATGGTGTTATTCAAGTGATATTAAACTGTACACTAATTCATTTCTGGGTTCAAGTTTTGTTGTTTGGTTGGGTTTGGTTTTTTTTGGGGGGAGTGGATGGTTATTTAATTTTATTACTCTTGGCCACAGGACTAAAAACATTGACTGGAGTAGTCAGTGAAATCAGGTGTAATGCAAGGGGTCAAAGTAATGCTCTTAAGTGTTTGCTCCAAGGTTTGAGGCAGATTTAAGCAGTTTGCATCCCCCAAAGTTACCTTTATAATAATCCCCTCATTCTTGAGCATGAACAGCACTTGTCTCAGAAACCAAAGTCCTTGATTTTGGTTTTCTTTAACCAGCCAGCAATGTGGAGAACATAAACATATTGAGGAAACCACTCAGGAGTGGAAGACGAAGTTGAACAGGGTTTGGTCTGACTCCAGGGAGCCAGGGCTGCTGTTCATGGCTTGCTCTGCATTTTTAAACTTTAACAATGTATAGGAATCCCGTTCCTTAGTTTGGTTCATCCAAAATAATATTTACCTAGACTAACATAAAGCTTTCCATCTGGATGAAAACCATCATTAGATTAAGAGTGTTAATTTATTTCCAATTAATTTCCTGCAGTGTACATAAACAGAATACGGCCTGTCAGAAAATGTTTTCAGAAATTTGTGTTGCATTGTCTGACTGTCCAAAACCACTGCACAGTACCACATTGTTCCCATAAAATCACAACAGTATTTTGGACCGTATTTCATATCGTGGTTAGATAAAGCTAGTACAGATGAGAATATTTTTTTGAACTGCTAGCTAGAAGAAGAGGGGCTAAAACAAAAAAATTCAACTCCCAAATATTGCATAAAGATGCTGGCACCACCCAGCTTCCTATTGCCCCATTGTTTCTGCAAAATAAATACTGTATAACAGATGTCTGGAACATAATGAATTCGAATGTCCCCCGTAACAAATAGTTACTTGTAAGCTGGAAGGGGCTTTATGAATTTCACTTTATGATTCACTCCGTTATTACCATAAAAATCAGGAGTCGCACAGAAATGCGTTCAAGAGAAGAGCCATTAATAGTCTTTCCAGCTTGATCTTGTTGGTTCAGATACAAACTGTCTGAATTCAGACTTTTTTTCCCCCCTTATGTAAAATCTTCAGCTGCCGCCTTCACCGGATTTAGAGATTATTAAAAAAAATCCCAATAGCAGCTCAGGGAACAGTCAAGAACGCTCTGTCCTGTACTGCCTGACCCTGACCAGCTTTCCTCCACGTGGCTTTAAATCTTCATGTAATATAATTCGGAACCAGTTCTGATACATTTTAATGCACCTAATCTCTCCGAGCGCGGGTTTTGTACAGCCCGAGCGCGGAGCTCTGGGTAGGCAGCCGTTGGGACCACTGGCAATTGACAGTGACTGGAAATTAAAACAGATCTCTGGGTGTTACAGAAAGCCTTTCATTGCTGCAGCTCTTTCCCCCTGCAAATTTAAAGCAGCTACAAGTGGAGAGCCGCGCTTTGAGCGGCTCATTCTCATTCTTGACTGTGGCCTGCGCTGCAGCATTTCCCTACACTTCATGTTTGTCTATTGGAAATGCTGTCCTAAAGAGATCCTCTTAACATGTTTTTTTTTTCTGAGGCTTGGAGTTGCTCTGCATAGAAAGTGTTGCCTGCCAGGCAGGGTGATGGTTTGCCCATGTAGTTCCTGGCTGATGCTGGCGCACCGAGCGAGCTGCAGAAAGCTTCTCCCCAGCCCCTTTACTACCCTGGCTGCTAGCTGAAAAACAGACATCTAGATGATCATAAATATGCCTTTCTCTTAGGAGAGATCTAGAATTAATTTAATTCTACTGAATTCACTGATGTTCTGCAGCAGAAGGCAGCATGTGCTGTTCCAAACAAATTTGGTTGCCAGTGTTGGCTGGACTTTTAGTGTACTATTGCTTTTTCTCTCTTTTTTTTTTTTCTTTTTTCTTTTTTTTTTTATCCCTTTGGCATTGGGAGGGTATTCTTAAGTTCTGTAGATACATGAAGAAACAGAGGTGTAGGATTTAATGCAGAAGTCTTCAGAAATATTTCAGTGCACCAAACTTTATTTAATTTTATGTATGACTGGTGATGAATATTAAATTGTATAGTACATTTTCTGAGTAATTGTTTATGTTTGATGGTTTTACCCCAAACATCCAAAAAGGATGTGTATGACTTTGCCAACCATATCCTGGGGTGCATCAAGCATGGCATTGCCAACCAGTCCAGGGAGGGGATTGTCCTGCTTTACACTGTGCTGTGCGGCCTCACCTCGAGTACTGGGTGCAGTTTTGGGTGCCACAGTACAAGAGGGACATAAAAATATTGGAGTGTGCCCAGAGGGGCGCAATGAGTATGGTGAAGGGTCTGGAGGGGAAGTCTTATGAGGAAAGGCTGAAGTGTCTTGGTTTGTACAGCCTGGAGAAGGGGAAGCTGAGGGGAGACCTCATTGTGGTCTATGGCTTCCTGATGAGGGGAAGCGAAGGGGCAGGCACCGATCTCCTCTCTTTGGTGACCAGTGATAGAACCCGAGGAAACAGCATGAAGCTGCCACAGGGGAGGGTGAGGTTGGATGTTAGGAAGAGGTTCTTTACTGGGAGGGTGGCGGGGCACTAGAACAGGCTCCCCAGGGAAGTGGGGAAGCGGAGCCAGGAGTTGGACTCAATGATCCTTATGGATCCCTTCCAACTCAGGATATTCTGTGATTCTATGATTCTGTGACTGTACTAGAAATACATATATGTGGATCTTAAATGCCAACACAGGAGTCTTTAGATGGTTTCCCAAATTAGCATCTCAAGAAGAAAGCCCTGACCAAAAAAATCTCTTTGTTTCTAATTAACCAAAGTATTGCAGCAGCATTTTAAGTCAATTCTGATGCAATACATTATTCAGGAGATATTCCGGGGTTATTTTTCTTCCACATCTTTCTTGTAGCCAGGGGTTCTATCTAGGAGACTTCGCATTTTTCTCAGTCGTTAAGTATTGATCAGTTAATTTGTTTGTCAAGATTATAAACAGTGTTAGCTTTAAAAAAAAAAAGCCAACAAAAACACACAACTAATTGGTTTTCCTTATCACCAGCTCTCCTTTAGATCAGTGGTGATAGTTTTTTTCTTCAAATTTGTTGCTAGCATTTTTACTTCAATAAAATTTTAGCTAGGTCATAGTAAACTCTGATTTCATGAGAAGCTGGAAAAGTAACTGAGAGCAAGCATAAAAAAACCCCAGCCCTCAATCCCCTATTCATCTTCGTCCATGTACATGGTACATTAATGCTTATTATTTATTTAAATGCTTCAGTTAGGTTTGGAACCACAAAGGAAGGCAGTCTGCCTTGTGAAGTTTGAAATATAAAAGACTGTCCCGCTGTGGGCTGTGTTTGAAAGCCTAGAGAAAAAGGAAAACAGAGGATTTAAATATATGCAGCCCATAAATATGCTGGTTCAGTTGGGTAGCATGGAAGGAAGTGTCTCAAGGAATTTGAATTAGCACGTAGTGGTAGTTTAGAGAAATGAAGCGGGACAGCATCCCGCCTCATTGCTTGGGCAGTTCCCTGTGCAGATCCATCCTCCTCCCCACTGGAGCCCTTTGCTGCTTCCACCTGATCCATCACCTCTCTTTCAGCACTGAGACCAGCTCCCAGGTAACCAGTTCTGTGCTAGGTCTACACCACCCTGTGTGCTGGAGAGACGTTCCCCCTGTAAACATTGACTCTTGTCGCTTCACTGTTTTCCTTAAATTCCCTGTTGATGCTCTTTGCCTTTGCTCCTTCAGCACCCGCTCTGCTGGTACTGTGCGACCACTGCCCATGCAGGTAGATCACTGCTGTCCCCCATTGCCTTATGTTTGTCATCTCTTGGCTGTTTCTTTGTCCTACCATAGGTGCTGCCAGGCAGGGACAGTACATCCTTTTTTTTGGTGCGTGCACAGTGCCTGCTGCAGTGGGTTTCAGCTCTGTGACAGAGCTGCCTCAGAGTTACTGTAGAAGAGAGAACCTGAAATCATGACAGTGGTTGGGGTGGGATGGGATGGGATGGGATGGGATGGGATGGGATGGGATGGGATGGGATGGGATGGGATGGCAGTAGAGGGAAGAGCTCGTGTTCATAGGCTCTTCTGCTGTTGGCAAAGAGGCAAAAGTGGGAAGTAATGGAACATGAGGCCAAATAGATCGTATTCCATGGAACAAAACTGTATTGTATTTGCAGGCAGTGATGGGAAATGTAGAGATGACGTGGTGGGAAGAGGGACTCTGGGGCAGTTAGGGAGGCAGTGAGGTCACATGTTTGGCAGCAGGGTTGTGAAGGGATTTGAGTGTTTTCCTTATGTGTGCATGTTGAAGAAAGCTAATGAAGGATATTAAGAAAAAAGGAAGTTTTATCACAAGGTGTGCAGTTTTCAGGGGTTGGATAACACAGACTGTTTTTAAAATAGGCGAGCAGCACTGCTATGCAGGCTCAGGTTAGAGAGATGGGGAAACACAAGATCAGGCATCAAAAGTGATCCTGAGAGGGGATGATTTTCTCTGTGACAGAGTACATGGCAGTGCTGTCTGTTGTAATAGGGAATGAGAGAGAGATTTGAAATGTTAATAATAGTTTTCAGTTCCTGACTTGAAGGAAGAATCCTGGAGATTTTTTTTCTATTTTTTAATTTATTTGTTTTTATGAACGGCTTAACTGGGAGAAAAGCTGGAGTGTAGTCAGGAAAAAGATACAGAGCAGATAGGAAGCAAATGGCTTGAACTATTAATTAGCTGGTAGTAGCAGATCATTTGTACTCAGTCCCCTTCTTTCTTCCCCCCGTGTTACAGGCCAACAACAAACCAGAGATCGAAGCAGCCCTCTTCCTGGACTGGATGAGGCTGGAACCACAGTCCATGGTGTGGCTGCCTGTGTTACACAGGGTGGCTGCTGCTGAGACTGCCAAGCACCAAGCCAAGTGTAACATCTGCAAGGAGTGCCCGATTATTGGATTCAGGTACAAACTCGCTCCCGCTCTGCTGTGTGTACTGCTGCTTGGTGGATGAAGAGCTCTGCTTGTGTACAGGCAAATCACGTGCTTGATTTTATGCGTGCTTTTCAGGGAAAAAAGTAATGCTGATGGGACAGGAGGGAGAGGGACACTTAGACTGAGTTGAAGAGAACAAAAATTATGTATTGGTTAAGATATTGCCCTTCCCCTGTGGCACAGTCTCTCCCTGCCTGGAACCAAAGTATTGGTGGATTGCACAACTGGGATGATTTGCTTTACATTCAGCGTGCCCTATAAGTGAAGTTACATTTTCTGAATTGAGTCTTAGTGAATTGCTTTCTGTCACGGTGTAAAGCAAGGAAGCGCCTTGGCAATTCGCAGAGGGCCAAAGCTACGTGAGTGTTTCTCAGAGAACGAATGTTGCTGGTGGAACATTAACCTGGAGTGGGGGAAAATGCTGCCGGTCTATTTAAACATCTGGATCGGCACCATGGTTACTATGGCAATGAATAAGTCACTGTGTTGTAAAATGGCTGTGTGTCGGTATGCTTGTTGAGAATCCACTTAACAGCTAAGTAAATACTCACTTTCAATTATGCCTAGACTTGTTTTATCACATGGCTCTGCAATAGCTGCTTTGTATGGTTTCTGTCCTTTTTCTGCACGGTCGTCTTCTACCGCTGGCATTTCTCCTTCTGTGGTACCGTGTTGCTTACAAAGAGCCCTCTGTAATTTTGTTTCTAAAACCCAGCCAGACAACAGCAGCGAGCAGTAGTATGACATAGAAAAGCCATCGTTCTGCACCAACCTGTGAGAGAGAGTATGAATGTTGCTTTTATGCGTGCCGTGGGGCAGTGCTTTCTGCTGTGCAGTTTCACAGGCAGTGGGGAGTGGGGGAAATAACGAAGGTACTGCTTTGTTTGGAGCCTGAGTTTGTCTTCAGTGAGGCTGTTCCTCTAATCAACGGAATTCTTCTCCTACTGCTTTTATTCCCCTTGAATATCTTAACCGAGAAATAAGTATTACTGAGGAAGAGCTTGGGATGTGAATAGTGCAACACTTCCACACAGTCTAATTTTCCCGCTCCTAGGTATGGTTTATGAGCTACTGAATTACTTATGCTGCTTTGTATAAACAGACAAAGACAAGTAGGTGGAAGTGAAAAATGCAGCACTTGGAAAATCAAAGGGTGGCAAGTGAATGGATAGTCTGTAGTGAGCACCAAGAACTCGGGGAGCAGACACTGGAGCTCTGTGCGTCTAATTCTACTTGACTGATCTCATCTGTCTCTTAAATTTATATAGCAAATCTATTATCATGATGGTAGAATCTGTCTGGCGCAGATTTTTTCCTCTGGCTCTGCAAGTCATTGAAACCCCGTGTACACACTTGACAAAAAGATACTGTGTTGGAAGGATTTTAGAAAGCTAATACTGTGTGCCTCAGTATGTGTAAAACACTGTTCTTTTGAGGTCATTGTGACTGAACTGCTTCGCCTATTTGGAACAAGACAACCCTTATATGCCTGTGGCTCTTTCAAGCACTTCAGCATAACAGATACAACAGTTAGCTGCCTCATGTAGCTGATGAGATTAAATAATGTCCCGAAAGTGCATTTGGAGTTTTGCATGGCTGGAGTGCTGTACAGGAAAATTGTTTTGATAGAGGTGCTAGGAAGGGCACAAACAAATTCCTGCTGCGTGTACAGCCTTTAGGAGTTTGCTGGAGTGACTTCTTGAGGAGAGTGTTACTTATTTGAATTCTACTGCCTCAGGACTTTCTGTGTTAGGAATCTTGATGAAGAGGAAAAGAACTGAAATTAGCATTATAAAAACGAAAAGCATGGTAGAGCCTTTTCTATGTTGAGAAAGAGGGGTTGTGTGGAAATCTTTGCTGTTGCCCAATGTTAAATTCTTCTTTGAAGATTCAGATCTTTGATGAACATATGAGGCAGCAATACCTGCCTGTCAGTGGCAGAGGAGCACTGCCCAGCATCGCATGCCACATGACATTTCAGGGAAGAGAACTAGGGCAGAAAACTTGACAAGCTGATAGGAAGCATTCACATACAAACCTCTGAAGCTGTGGGTTTTTTCTTTCCTCTTTTAGGTACAGAAGTTTAAAGCACTTTAACTATGACATCTGCCAAAGTTGCTTCTTCTCTGGCCGTGTTGCAAAAGGTCATAAAATGCACTATCCCATGGTGGAATACTGCACACCAGTAAGTAGCTGTTTGACTGACCCTTACTGTCCCTTCTTAGCTAGAAAGGAAAAACTTCATTTTCCGCGTGCGAGGTAATGAAGCGTTTGGGTGGGTTTTCTTCCCCTCTCTAATTAAACCACCTTTTACAGACTGTACGTGCCAGCAGTTTCTGATGCTTAGTAAAGAATACTCCAATGGTCCAAAGTAAATTGAAGTGCATTGTTTGTACAGCGCTGTGTCATAATGTATTACTACGTGCTAATGAGCTGCTCCGTGTTCAGTGCCATGGGTCACTTCATGGATCCTCCAGGAAGCCTGTGATGTGTGTGAACACTCACTCGTACCTTAGGTCGCAGTGTCTTCTCCACCATCAGTGTGAGATTTCTCTTCCTTTCCTCAGCAAGTTGCCGCTTCACTTGTTTCCCCTGCAACACTATGTTTGCATTTTTAAGTTTTATTATGCAGCAGTACCTTTGTTTTGTATTGTATTGTATGCTTGGTGGTATAAAGTACCAGGGAAGCTCTCAAGAGCCGCAAGCCAGCGGCGCAGTGCAGATGTGCTGCAGCGATGGGGTGGTGAAGGTCCTCACCCTTGTTTCACAGCTCTCAAAAGGATCACTTGTGCGGAAACATTTCTTTCATACCAGACAGCTGGCAAAGGAAATTCCACTTCACTCTCTGTGTGCTCCTCTTTCTTCTTGCCCACTCATGACCAGCACAGAGGAGCATAAATTAGAGGAGCTCTCAAGTTAGCCTTCCACCATACAGCACGAATGAGCTTTCATCTGCCTTTGCTATTGTTTGTGGTGGTCTTGAAGCGATACGCTCTCTGGTTGTCATTTCCTGGTGCAGTGGGATGGTCCCTAGGCTTGTACTTTCATCTGCTGGTCAGATATAAATGGTGAAAGTAAAGCATCAAAAATATGCCTGGGCTAGCCTCATAAAATTAGATGGATGGTCTTCATCAAAAAAAAAAAGGCATAGCCAAAAATGAATGAATGCCAAAAAAAGGCAAGCCAAAATGAAGCAGACTCTCAGCTTTTCTTGAAAACTTAGGAAAGTGAAATGTATTCCCCTAAAATATTATAGGAAAGCAGAAATGGTATTTTTGTTAGTTTTAATTTATGGATACTTATTTGCATTATCTATCGACTTTAACAGTAGCATTTCAATGTCCGTATATAATCCAAATCTCCACCATGTGCACTTGCTTTTTGTGGATACTCATGGGATGCTGCGTCATCCCTGAGGGGTTGAGGGAGCTGGAAAAGGCGATTTGCCTGAACTGCTGCACAAGTCAGAAGTGCTGGCGCTGCCTGGGCAGGTCTGAGCAGACTTCTCCATTGCAGGCATTCCTAGAGCAGGTGCTTATCCCCTGCGTGGTAGGCAGAGAGAGGCGGGTTAGAGCGTTCCTCCGAGCTGCGGCCTAGTGCCTCCTCCCTGAATTGGCCGGGGTCTTGTCGCTCTTACACTTGCCAAGGGGCAACGTGGGAGATCTGTGAACAGTGCACAGCGCTCTCAACGCAAACCAGCACCGTGCCACTGTTCTCTGAAGCTGTTCCTAAGATGCGTTTTGGGGGCGAGAGAAAGGATTGTGAGACACCCTCACAGCCCGCAGCGACTCGCTGCAACGTGGCTCCACCAGGTTTCTGCTCTCCCTAAAAGTGCAGAGTGCCAGGAGGTGAACGCGGTGGTGAGCGGAAAACCTGCAGCCACGTCCGGCTTGCTGGATCGGAATAAAGAGCCATTCACAGCCAGTACATTTCTTTGTGAATGCTGAGCTCCAGCAGCCCGTGCTAATGTGCTGTGCCTGCCTGCACTACCAGCCAGTTGAATTAGAGAAGGATTAACTGGGGGGGGGGTGGGGGCTGAGGGGGGAGCGAATGTGACGCACAGCAAGCCCTGATCTTTTTTGTGTTGCTGCTATTGAAAAAATAAACCCAAGAACTGTGTGACTGAACAAGACATCCGCTGAAGCTATCGTGTCTAGCGTGTAATTGTTTTCTGAACGAACGAAAGGGGCTTGCAGGTGGCAGAGCATTTTTTTTTCCTCTTGCTCCAGACAAATCTCTCACCTTAAAATGCATTTTGGCAGACAGAAGACAAGTGGCGCCTTCTTTGATGTATCTTTGCAATAGCTAGATGTGCACAACGAAGTGTTTCGATACTTTTTTATTCTCCTCTTAGTTCCCCTGCAGCCTTTAATTCTGCTTAGGGGAGATTTGAGAACTCAAGCTACGTATCTGAGGGATGTGATAACTTTTCCTCTGCTGTAAAAGATTAGGCTGGAATAAGGGCAAGGTATTTCCCTAATTTTCATTTAGACAGAAAAATTGCAAGAATTATTCCTGAAAGCAACACAGATGGATTTATTGTTCAAAAAGAGGCAATTTTTAAAGAGGCTTCAAATAAAGCACAGAAGAAAACTTCTAGACTGGGATTTAAATGCAAGATCATTTTTGCTGTCTGGGTTTACAGAACAGTGGCAGACCAGCATTAAATGCCACCTTGTTAGAAGGAAGCATGGCAAAGCGAGATACCCATTTAAGTCCAGGCTGAGGTCTAGGATGGGGTTTTAAACAAGACAGTTTCTTAAATCAAACTGGGGAAAGCCAGATGGTGGTAACGCGGCTCTTATGTGCATAGGAAGAATTACTTCTTCTGAAATATTGCTGGTTTCTGAATAGTTTTGGAACATGCTCGATCCAGGTGCCTATGTACTGCTTCAGTTTGAGAGAACTGGGATGCTGCAACTCCACTGTTTCTTCCTCATAAACCAGTTCTGCTGAGAATTTTGTTTGGTGTGGTTTTACCCTGAAAATCACGTGTAATAAACCAGCTGTGGAGTAAATCAGAAAGTTTGGCTGAAAATAGCCATGTTTATCATCTAGCCCACATAATAATCACACTTTCTTCACCTTCCCTGTGGTCTTTGAACATTTTTAAATGATGCTTGGATCCTAGGAGAGGTGCCTCATGCTTCTAGTTGTCACTAGAAGATAAATTTTCCTCTTGGGATTCTTGTGCCACCAGCTAGATTGGGATGTTTCTGTGCAAGCACACCGTTCTACGGTTTGGTTGTCGTGCAGAAGGTTCAGGGTGGCCAGAGGGGAGTAACAGTCCCAGGAAGGTCAAAGCAAACAATGTTTTGTTGTTAATCACACTTGAAATTACAGTCAAGCGCGACGGAGAGCGGTCACAACACTGGGAAATACGCAAGGCAGGAACAAATGGTTATAAATGGCCCAGGTGAGCAGACGGGACAGAAGGCTGCGCTAAATCCATTTATAGCGAGACGAAATACTACAGGTTTATTCTCTGTTCCCAGCGGATGTGCTCTGCCTGCTCTCCTGATGCCAACCTGCTTAGGAGTTCTCCCAGCAGGCATTGCCAATGGCAGTCAGCAGAGAGAATTCCCTCCTGCTGGGGCATAACAGCCCACCTCAGAAAATCCCATTTCCAGCGTCCTCTGGGTGGTCTGGGCATATTTAATGCCTCCCTTCCCCAAAATGCCTCTACTTCTGATGTACTGAGGAAGTGGTAATTAATATTATTGAGCATTAGCTCAGTTTCTTTAAAATACAGATGCTGCTGTGCAAGCCTGAGGGTTCAGCTCTATTACTTTTCTGCCAGTCATTTATTTGCTCCCACCAAATTTTGCTACCAGACAGCGTGACCGGAAAGAAAGCCAAATTCTTTTCCACTTTTCTGTGAAGCTTGTAGATGTTGTCAGTACAAGGATAATATTTGTCCTTTCTGTAAATGCATTTCAGTCCTTCTGCAGATTATTTTTCAGGGTATCCTTAATTTTTCTACCCAGGCAGTCGTTAAAAATACATACATCTGTGTTTCAGCAGCTCTGTGAAGGTTGGCTTGACTGATTGGTCCCAGCACCTCCTTCCTCTCTGAATAGAAGGCATAGAACTCATTAAAAAATGTCAGAAAGATTAACTTTTCCCTCATTTCTTTCCTTCAAATTAGATACACTGGAGAAGCAAGATCGTTATGTGGGTCAGGAAGAACTTAATTTGCTGTAGAAGAGCAGTATTTCAGGGTCGAGTGTCTCTGCGAGGTGCAGAGAAGGGAGTGCAGCCTGACTAAAGTAACTGAAGTCTTCCATTAAAATTCTTCAGAAAATCTCCTGACTCCTAATCAGGCTCGCAAGAAGTCTTGCATCTTCCCAGCAGACAATCCTTTGAACTCTTCCTGACTCATTCTGGTCTTTAGGAAGCTAATTCCACTTTGCGCTCCTCTGCTGGTCTCTACAGCAGCAAGGGAAGCCGACTGCAGGCAAGGGAGTGGAAAACTCTGCAAAACTCTCCTCTCCTCAGGGTATTGAGCTTAAACGCCCGCTAGCTTCAGATTAAACAGGCACAGGCAGAAACAACTGATCTAAGCGCCTTCAGCAGCTCTCACCTGCTTTTTGTTTCTCTTTGATCAAAATATTAATGGCAGAGAAGGCTGAGGAGGGAAACGGGGAAGAAAACGTACCGAGAGTACGGGTCTGCTCTCGACCATGAGATGTAGTTGGTGAGCATGTGGCAGGAGTTGAGATCCAGCCAGTGAAGCAGCTCGCTGGACACATGGACCTGCTGCATGTTGTCCATTACAGCCGGTCTAGTGCTGAACAAAAACCAGGCAGAGTCCCCTGAGCCAGATGAGGAAATTACAAGTCCGTGTCATATGACGTCACCTGAGATGAGGCATGAGCCTGTCAGGGGCTTCTGGAGCTTCCCTTTATCCTCTTTCCTCTCTGCTAGCAGTGTCACTGGATAGCCCTTTATAAGGTGACAGCGATAAATAAATCAAGTTTGCAGTTCCGGAGGTCAGGCTGTTTGCCACAGCTCTTCCAAGGGCCCCAGCAAAGGAAGAGCCAACCAAAAAAACCCGTAATAACCTCATCAAAGGTGATTTCATTGTGATTTGTGGCTTTCAGACAACTTCAGGAGAAGACGTCCGTGACTTTGCCAAGGTACTAAAAAACAAATTTCGAACAAAAAGATATTTTGCAAAGCACCCCCGAATGGGCTACCTGCCTGTGCAAACTGTCTTGGAGGGAGACAACATGGAAACGTGAGTAGCTCTCAAGTGTCTAAGTAGCAATTCGTTTGGTACGTTCTTTGAACTCCCCAGCTGGTGCCAACTCCCTTCACTTCCTAAATGCATAAAGCCTCTTTATGTCTTTCATTTCTGTTAATCTCGGCTGGCAGGAAAACACAAGCTGGGATTCCAATTGCCATTGC
Source organism: Gallinula chloropus (assembly GCF_964237585.1). NCBI lineage: Eukaryota > Metazoa > Chordata > Aves > Gruiformes > Rallidae > Gallinula > Gallinula chloropus. Next base: position 125,339,203 of record NC_140085.1, read on the forward strand.
TTTTATCTGGTTTCACCTGTCCTTCTACAGGAACTTCAGCTTCACTTAGTGAAAGAAAAATGCTCCCTGTCTTACTGATAGCCTTGGAAACTTCAAAGTTTGATGTGGCAATTTGGAGACTAATGATCTCTTCATTAAATTTTTATTTTCTTCCAAATGGGTATCTTTCTGTGTTTTTATTTTTTTTAATTAGGCTACTGTGTCTGTAAGTTTCCCAGCTGATTTCATCTTTTTCTCACCCTATAAATTTAGTCTTATAAAATGACTTTGAAGTCTTTATGGGAAAAAAAAAATTAAAAAGGAATAATGATGCACATGGAGAAATCGATGAGTAACCCAGTTCCCTTTGGGTGGTTGTTTTTTGGTTTGGTCTTTTTACGAGTTGTTTCATGGCAATTGCACGCAGCTTGTCCTCGCTCTCTTTCTCTTTCCCTCTCTTCTTTAATTTTAGATTTTTTTTTTTCTCCCCTCACTTTTTAGTTGGTTGCTCTTCACAGTTGTTCATGTTGGTCTGTTTGATTTCTGGTTTTTAGTTGTTGTGGTTTATTTTTTTTTCCTTTTTTTTTTTTTCCTTTTTTAACCTTTCTGTAATTATTTTGCCGCTGAGTTTCTTCTGCCTCTCTCTTCACCTCCTCATTTTTTGTCTTGCAGTCCTGTTACTCTGATCAACTTCTGGCCAGTAGATTCTGCGTGAGTACTTTTGCTGAAGTGTGCTGCTGCTGCTGCTGCTACTGCTGCGTTCCCTCACCTTTTGTTTGTTTCTTTCTTTGTTTAGTTTTGCATAAGTTCATTTCCTCCTTTCTTTATGATTAATTTCTTTGATACGCTCTCTTGACGGAATGTTTTGATCCCAAACGAGTAGAATGGGATAAATCCAGGAACTCCCAGCAGTCGTGGATTGTGTGCTGTATACTCTTTCTGGAGTATGTATTTTCATGGAATTAACAGGGATTTTGGTGCGGTCCTACTAATGCTTCTGAGAGTTTGTCATTTAAAAGCTTGTGTTTCTGAGTAAGTGTCGGTCCCTCTGAATGTATACTAAACGCTTTCTGAAAGACAGAAATTGAACTTGATGGATTTAATTCAGCTTCAGGAATGACACTGTTTTGTAGATAAAGCTCTAATTTGGTTTTACGCGCAACCGTGCACGCTCGTGCCCCAGTTAATCCAAAGCTCACTGGATACTTTACGACAGTTTTTTTACACACAGTAAGATTTGTGAGGGCAGGTTGAAATGAGGAGCTGTTTACTGTATTTCTTGCAGAAGCTCGACCAGAGGATTTTTCAGCTATGAAGTGGATTTTCATTCTTGCACCGTTCCTGCACGTGCATTGTCTTACTGTTGTAGTAATACCCTCAGCGTAAACTAGAGATACACACACAGACACCCACCCACACACACACGCACTTACTGTTGTGGCATTTGCTACTACCACTGTTACATGGATGATTTTAGAATAATGTTAAATAAGAATTATTTTTCATTCACTTATTGATAACTAATAAATAGAATTTTATATATTTCTATATGGTGAAATGTATATGGCTTGCACTTTCATTGATATTTTTTTTGGTAGAATAAACAACAGTGAAATGTATACATTGGAATACTGATTTATAATTTTCATTTGGAGCACAAACCATTGGGAAGTGAAGTGCTCTACCTCTAGGAGACTTAAGCAGACAAGAAACGTGTCCGGTGCTGCAAACCTCATAGGGCTGAGGAATCACCCACAGAAAATGCCAAAAGGCTGGAGCCAGGCTGAAATAGAGGGACTTTGAGCTTTAGGATGCTCTGTCATTTAGAAACGCATCTGGAGATGATTGCAGCATACTGTGTGCTCAGCTGTGGATCCAGATTTCTTACCCTTTGGAAAAATTGCAAAGTAAAAGTCACACTTAAAGAAAGCTCATATAACATGGAATGCTGTTGCTGTGTCTGACACAATGTGAAATTAAGTTGCCATAACATGCTTAATTCTAGTTACTTAGGCAATAACATCATGATTTGCCTACGCAGCTTCAAACCAAAGGTCTGGTGTCGTATACTACTGCGAGTGTAACTCACGTGTAAGGTTTGAGAACACTTGAGAAACACTTAAGAAGCAGGATTTGTACAGAGAGGTTGCATCTTTTATCTGACCAATTTAGGTATCTGTGAGCACAGTCCCCGTGTGTGGTCTGACAAGAAAGCAGAAAATTGGGAAATGCCCTTCATTTTGTTCTTTTCCTTCTTGCTAGATTAGCAGGCTTACAGCTCAAGTTACAGAGCTACCCAGGTTTAAAGCTGTTTCTCGGTTACAGGGCTGATTACAACACCAGCAGTTGAACCTCTTACTTTGGTTATCATAAAACTCAGTCCTGAGTTTTCTACGGTACTGCCTTTTGGGGGCCTTTTATGACAGCTTTCTGCTAATCTTCAAAGTACTCCAGAAGGGCAAAACCTGGCAGCGTTCAGCAGTGCTATCCTGGCATCGACATGTGGTATACATGGAGCTGTTTATAAACATACACTTATAATTTTTTGTTAGAAGCTCATGATTCCCACTGCTTACTGTGCAGTATTTCACAGATACTCTGCTGGCTGGGCATTAAAGGGACAGCTCCCACTTTTTGTGAGAATTTGCATCCTTTTATGTGGACTGTGGGCTGCCAGTGGCACAAATACAATTTACTTGATTCTAAATGCTCAAGAGGCATCGATTGAAATGCTGAAGAGCAAGAAGAGTGCCCTCCTTGTGCCAGCCAGGTCTCCGGGGATGCAGGGAATTGCAGAAAGTGGTATTTGCCACTCAATCACTACTTGACTTGACTGGAATTCCCCAGGCTGTTACTGCAGCCCCCAGCTTGAGCCATGCAGCTGCGGAGCCCTTGTAAAGGGGGTGGTTATCTTGGCTAAATATTGGCTATGTCTTTCAGCCTTTTTGCTGATTGTTCAAACTCCTTAGGTGGGCTGAGTATGTGTGTTCAGAAAAGAAGGAGCTTTAGCACCAGATGATCATCTAAGAGTATGTCTACAGAGCAGCCTGCAGTTCAGCACAGTTGTTCCCAGGCTTGCTCAGAAACTGGCAGAAGTGTACCTCTGAGTGGCTGAATTCAACACAGACTGCAGTGCTGCTCAAAAGGTTGGCTCTCTTAAGCAAACTTTTAGAAAGCTGTTTGAGGTAGATGTTCATTGCAGTATGTTCTGAAGTGGCAACAAACTTGGAAATGTAGGCCCATCCCCTACCTGCCATTGATGGGGAGACAGAATCGGCTTCATCAAGTAACACAACATCGGGTTGTCTTTAAAATACATACATATATATATTGTACACCTTCTTCACTTCTGAAGTTGAAGCTTAGTTTCAAGGCAGCAAGTACACAATCATGCAGTCAGGACAGTCTTTTGCTTTGCACTGCTGCCAAAAGGGACACCCCTTCACTGCCCCCTTCATCCCAACCAAGTGCTGTCCTTTCCTTCAGGCTGGTACACATACATATGCAGTACCAGGGTAAGACTCGAACCTAAAGCTGTCTCTGCCCATGGCAGGGGATTGGGACTAGATGGTCTTTGAGGTCCCTTCCAACCCAAACCAGACTGGGATTCTGGGATTTTAACACAGATTTCCTAGTCTAAGCATAGTATTAGCAGCAGCATTTGTGTGTGTGTTGAAACTAAGGCCTCTTTTCTCATAGTACCAGCTTAGACCAGCTTAACATCTGCTGTGTGTCAAACAAATAAAAATGTAGGGATAGCATGAATTTATCAGAAAACCGTTGTTATCTTGCTCCATAATCCACTACTCTAGATAAATTGCATCCTTTTCCCTGTTCTTCCCTTCAGTGTAGATGCTCTTAGACAGAATAGGCTCTCTAGTTGCAGAGAAGTGATTGGACATGCACACGAATCTCAGCTGTAGTGAGGAGCTCTGTGAACCGAGTGTTTATCCTCTGGTGTGCTGTGGTATTGTTTGAACGTGCGATGGGTAAAAATGCAGTCAGAGGCCAAAGGTCATTTCAGACAAAATGAGAGCCATGGTATTTGGTCTGTAATTCTTCAGGAGAAAAACCTTGCTGTTCTGTGAAAAGGGACACTAATGGTGATGAATTTTGTGCATCCAGCATACAGCTGTATGAATTCAGAAGGATCCTGATTTTCTAGAGCCCTTTTCAGGCTGATTGGACGTCTTCCAGTTTTCTAATCTAGTAGATTTATGTGGTATTATCAAACTCCTAACACCAGGAGTGTTATGAACAAGATTATTACAGTTTGGGTTTATAACCTGTAAATACAAAACTTACCTGCTCATGCAATGCAGAGCAGTCGATACTGGGCAGACACAGCCTGAACCACAGCGTCTGACCATTTTAAATGGGGGAAAAGTCCTTCCTCAGTCAGGATTAAAGAGAGACGGAATAAAGATAAGTAGTAATCCACTAAAATATGAGATTGCCACACAGTTTGGGAAGCTGCATCACTTTTTGCTATTCCAGCACCTCCCAATACATGAAGATTGGCAAAATACCACGTGGCAGCAAAGGGTGCTCTGAAATTCCCAGGCAGCTTAGTTTAATGGTTCCAGAGTTAAGGCTGTAAGACACAATACTCAGATTGATAAGAGAAGTCCCACAAATTGTATTCATCAACAAATAGCACTTTATCCTATCTGATGTGTAAGACAGAAAAACCCCAAAAACAGTTGGCAGTGTCCTGTATAACACACTGATCTATGGCTCAGGATTGCAGCTCTGGAAAGATGCTAGGCAAAATCATCGGTATCTGCAGTGTGTTTTTAAAGGCTCATTTCAGGCATCTTACGTTTCTTGTATTTATTTCTAGTTGCTTGTGGAGTAGTCCTTAAAGGCCCTTTTTAGGTAGGGTGTGCTGGAAGCAGGCACTGGAGCAAGGCAGGAGGCAGAGGAGTGGTTCCCAGCAGGGCTTTCTCAGCTGACGCAGGGCTGCACGTGGAGCAGAACTGTCGGGGAAGGAGGCAGGCGTGCAGGGAAAACTGGGGGGGAAGCTCGTCCATAAATCCTTTGGAAAAGGGTTCTTTGGGAATTGGTGTAAAGAAGAGTCATTGCAACAGATGGGTTGCAAAATGGTCAAAATCCCCAGTGTGGTACCACAGAACATTGCACCGATGGCTTGAGGAGGCACGTGCAGCGCCTGGAGTTACAACTTGCTGTTTGTCAAACATAGCATACACGTGAGGCACAGAGGTGTGAGGGTGTAGGCATAGCTAAGTGTCTTTTACTTCTGAAGGGGTATTGTTTGTGATTAATCAGTGTTTTCTGCCTTATAGGCCTGCCTCGTCCCCCCAGCTTTCACACGATGATACTCATTCACGCATTGAACATTATGCTAGCAGGTATGAGACCAGCTGGGTGTCAGGCAGATCTTTCTCTGAACAATCATTTTCAAAAATTATAATAATCCCGAAGGCTAGCTGCTGCCTGAGCGCTTCTTAAAGAAAGGCACTGTTTGGGGTTTGTCTCTCCAGGCTCTGGGCTGCAAAGCATTGTCCCTGGTTGCTGTTAACCAGCCTGTCAACTAACTTGCATGCCAGAGCACCTAACTGGTCAGAAGTGGCCTTCAGGTCCTGTGGGGTCTTCGTTAAGCTGCGCACTCAGGTTTCCTTCTTAATAAGGCCTGTAGTGACAGGACAAGGGGTAATGGTTCTGAGCCAAAATAGAATAGATTCAGAGCAGGTAGAAGAAAGAAATTTTTCAAGATGAGGGCAGTGAGGCCCTGGCACAGGCTGCAGAGAAGCTGTGGCTGCCCCCTCCCTGACAGTGTTCAAGGCCAGGTTGGATGGGGCCTTGGGCAGCCTGGTCTTGTGGAGGGTGTCCCTGTCCATCACAGGGGGTTGGAACTAGATGGGCTTTGAGGTCCCTTCCAGCCCAAAACAGTCTGGGATTCTATGATTGTACATCGGGTTTTGTTTTTAATATTGACCCTGGTGTAACTGTACAAATCATAAGAGCAGAAACCTCCAAACTATGTGTCAAGTGACATTTTAATGTTAAGTAATTCACCTTGTGGAATACCACAAACAGGATTTTTCCTTGATTCGGAGGATTAAAATAGTAGTATATCGCTGCTTTATTTCACTTACCTGCTTTCATACTGCTCTTAAGAATCATAAAGTGGGTTAATTGCACAAATACAAAAATTTACAAGGGTCAAGGTAAATGAGAAATTAGTATTAGAAGTTGTGCCAACCTCTTCTTTCGCTCCCTGAAAATCATTTGTTCAGGAGAGTTATTCCTGAATAACAGAGGACATGTGGGAGGGACTGAGTGTTGAAAACCAATGAGAAATGACTGATCTTTACACTTCTGATGATGACATTGCCAGGCTCAAAGCAGTTTATGTAATCCCCTGGCATCTTAAGGCCTGCCTTTGACTGAGGAATTATTTAATCATGAGGAATGGAATATAACCTCAGAGAAAGGATTGAAAACTTAGAAGTGAGTGTAGCCAGGTCATTGTAATAAACAAACAATCCTTTGTGGAAGCTTATTGAGAAACCTTTTGATAGTCAACAATTAATGAGTGTAAATTAATTTGAGTTTCAAATTCATCAAAAACATCATGCTCTTCAGTTCTTTCAGGAACATTAGAGCAAGTAAACTTTCTGGAGAACATAATTGATTTTAATGACTCTTGTTTATTTTTCCATAGGCTAGCAGAAATGGAGAACACCAATGGTTCTTACCTAAATGATAGTATTTCACCTAATGAGAGCATGTAAGTAGGCCGCTTTAGTACTTTTGACATGTGTTTTCATGTGCAGGTTCATGTCTTGTAATGAAATTCTGTAGTGCTGAACATGCATGGCCATGTAGCACATCTGGTTCAACTTCATGATGAACTCAGGTTCTTTCAATTTGTATCGTCGCATTTAGATTGGTGGTTTATAGCTTAGTACCAAGCTTACGTAACAGATGGTTGATAGCTTCAAAATTAAAATTACTGATTTATTAAGCAAAGAGTTCATATACTACTCAGCATCTGATGTGTTTTAAGGACAAAGCTGAAAAGATAAGCCTTCTATCTAAACTGCAAGTTTAATCATGGTTAGATTGCTGTAAGCTAGCAGCTGTTGTTGTGGGCAAAGTGTTGTTGAGACGGTTGGTGGGCTTAACTGAAATCTTTGGTCTACAAATACCTGAAATACATTGCAAGTATAAACCAGGAGGGACTCGTCCTCACCGTGAATTATCAGAAGAGGTAAACTTTAAGTTGGACAGATCCCTGATAAGCATTCATTGTACTACTCTAAATGTAAAGTCATAAATAAAAGTTTTCCTTTTTAAAAAGTGGTTCACTCTGATGTCACACTGAGACCTTTTTATGGTTTTCTGACATGGCAATATATTTATTCTCTCTCATTATTTTCCTGATCTGTTTATTCCCTGAAAGGACATAAAACTAGAAGACTGACTTTGAGTAATGTTTCTGAAAACAGGATACAAGCACATAAGTCATTGTCACACTTGAAAATTTGGTCTTAATTAACTAGGAGAAGTGATAGCACAGATTCTAAATTAGTCAAATATGAAAAACAACTCAAATCCCAACCTTTCCCAAAGCGTTTTCTTCTATTCTACATAATCTCACCCTTACCACAGTTTAAGGGGTGGATGTCTTTGAAAATTAAGACAGAATCTTCTTGTTATTAAATTTGTAGCATTCCTTTAAAGCACTGGCTAGTGTTCATTCACTTAAATTGAGGTTCTGAGTCATTAGTATTGTATAACATTGGTTGTGAGCCTGGGAGATGTTCTTTGATTGTAATAAAGCTCACTCTGTTTTGAAATAGTTTCTTTTTTGATTTACCTACCAACTTAGAAAATTCCTTGTCCAACCAAGTACTTAATATATTGGTTCAAAAAGAAGCTAAAATGACATCTCAAAACTCCATGTTCATGCAGTGAGGGAAAACTTTGTGTGCAAGTTGCATGCTATTTTTTTATTGTTATGGATATATGGAATTTCCTGTTGTCCCCACTGTAATATTTGAGTGTCCTTAGTCACAAAATCATACATAAGCATTATCTTTTGTATTACACTTTGGCCTCACTGTTTAATTCAGTCTTTGGTTCATTAGAAGTTGTATAAATATGATTCATTTAATAAATTAACCACCGACTATCCAGTTCATTACTCAGTTCGTACTATTAAAATTAGAATAAATCTGTACATTCTGAATTTTGGAGGAAGTATGATGCAGGTACAAATTGCAGCAAAATCAAAGCTCACCGTGAATTCACAAATGTAATTTTTTCAGTTTTGTTTGTCAGGGTATGCTTGGGTATTGTTTATTGAATATATATAGACCATGGTCTGAATGGAAACAAGGCAAAATTTAGGTTTTGAACAACAGTTATTCAAATACCTGATAAATTCTAGATTATAAATGTGACATTAAAAAAAAACACCCAAGACTGACTTGTTTTGTTATAAATTTTTTTTGGTTGTTATTTCCAGAAAAGCTCAATTCCCAACAGCAGTGTCATTTTTTTTCTGTCCTTGACTTCAGTTGCCACCTTCCGTAGTTTCTCATGGTCACTGCTGGTGTAACTGCATTGCTTAGTTTCTGGATGTATCTCCTTGGCACCTAAAACTCCTTATTTTAATTCCTAGAGGTGGTCCAAGTCTTCAAAATTGGTTTGCTTTTCTCTTCCAGGGATGTTTCTGTTTCAAATGCCAGACAGCTTAAAGGAATTAAAAAAATAAAGAAATTAAAAGATAGATAGATATATATTACGTATTAAATAGAACATAGTTATAATCTGACAACGTACATCACTTGTCATTTAAAAAGCAAATATTAAAAAAACCCAAGCAACCTCAATGAAAAATAGGCTGATTGTATTAGATTAAGTTTATATTTCTTTTATTTTGCCCCATTTTGCAATTTTATAGAGAAAAATACACAGTTTTAGGACACCTTCACTCAGTAAGGAGAGGTTGTAGGTCAAGACCAAACGTCTTGCCTGTTTTTGAATGACCACTGCACAACATAGGTCAGACAAATTCCTAATTGCAGTTGGCCAAGCCGTGGCAAAACTCAGCTTTAAGTGTCTGAGAGGTGGACTCTGCAGAGGAGGAAAATTACCGGAGAGTAAATGAACCAGTTCAGCAGATTTTGCTTGAAGGTACATTGCTCAGCTGTTATTTACAAAGAGTTCAGCAAATCCCTTTGTAAGAAACGAGAGACTGGGAATGAATCATGTTCGCTGCAAAGTTAAAAATGAGGAAGGGAACAGCCTGTTTTATCCTCCTGTTTTCCAGCGATGACGAACACTTGTTAATCCAGCACTACTGCCAAAGTCTGAACCAGGAGTCCCCCCTGAGCCAGCCCCGGAGCCCTGCCCAGATCCTGATTTCTCTGGAGAGTGAGGAAAGAGGGGAACTGGAGAGGATCCTCGCGGACCTGGAGGAGGAGAACAGGTGGGTTGTGCTGCCAGCGGCCCCAGCCCTCGGATGCACGTGGCAGGGGCAAACGGAAGCTGCCTCTCTGGTAGTGATGGGGCTGATGTGCTGTCGTTGTCATTTTGCTCCCATTTCCCATGCAGTGATGAGTCAGCACTATTTATTTCACAAAACTTCCAAAATGGCAAGCTGCAGAGACATGCATGGGTCACCTAATGCTCATGGGGCCACCTGTGACAAGCTCTGCTTTATATTTCCTTCTGTTCTACCATCTCTTTTATTTCTATGATAGGGGGTTTCCATACCCCTGTCTGGAAAAGACAGGCAGAAGTTCTTGGAAAGACAGGCTTTTCTCAGAAAGGTTGGCCAGTGGGATACATTAAGTTTTGAGATTACTTCAATTCATTTAAAGTAAAGAATCTGTGAAATAATTATCATGTACAGTTAGATGGAATCCACTTTGATAGCATTTTCTGGCATAAAATGAGTTATAAAGTTGCATTTTCTTTCATTAAAACTTGGGTCCTCTTTTTCTGTTTGAAGTCATTTGATATTTCATTATCAAATATAATTTACCACTTTTAATTTTAAGTTTAATTGAAGTTGTCTTCGTTAGTCACCAAATAAAACCCAAAACCAAAGAGCCAGACTGCAGCATCGCACCGCTGCATTTCCATCTCTATGGTATGCTGCAGTCTTGGGCTATTAGCATAAAAACTGGTAGATCCTAAACCTGGAAGCTTTGTAATTGCAACCATGAACTACCAGAATTAGGCTGTAAGATAGAAATCATTTAGAACTGGAAAAAAACCCAATTTAGTATTTTACTTCTGCTTTCTTCATCTTCTGTAGTAGAGTCTGTTGCTATTTTCATGCTTTTTTTTTCCCCCTTGCTTCTCAAAGAGCTAGGTACTTCTGTGTACATTCAGGATTTGCTGCAGTAATCCTTTACCATAGTCATGTCAAGGAAATAATGCAAGAGTTGGCAATATCACAGCTATTCTTTCCATGCATAAGTCTTCTTTGGATGGTACTAATCAATTACGGTGGTTCCATCACTCCACCATCCAGGGCACTGGGGTTGGGACTTCTTGACAGAGAGTCCTAGACTTGCAGAATAGCTAAAGTTGGTTTGGGCATGGAGAAGCCTGAAGTAAGGTATTTTGTCACCTGGAATAGGAGGAAGATTTAAATCTGCCTTGTGCTTCCTTCTGGATGTGCATCACCTGCTCCTCTACAGAATGTCAATTCTTTGGTTTAAGTAAGAGGAAAGAGCCTGTTCTCCATAAATACCAGGGTTTATTTTTTCTCTAGACTCATTGTCTATAAATCTCTAGTGCCAAGGGCAACTAATTTAACTGATAGTTTGTTTCACACATGCTTTTTTTCATTCTAGTTGTAATGTGCTGTGAGAGTTTCTTTTTTAATCCACCATTATTTTCTCATGCCCTCATGTTTCCAGTTATGTTGTACTTTCTCTGTGTTCAGATTGAAAAATTTTCAGGTTAAGCTTTAAGGTCGAACTGCTAAAATCTAACTTCTTTCTCTGAGGAATTAGTAGCTGAGAAATCACCTGGAGATTATGTTTCTGCCTGCATGAAAAACACTGGCACAATGTCAGATGGACGTATAAATAATAAACTGGAGAGGGAGGTTTTTTTTTCAGGAGGATTTGGGAGAATGTAGAGGATCAGTAGGCATAAAGGGTGAGGAAAGTGTCTCAGATGGAAAGCTGCAGTAAACAAAGCTCTCAGTCTTTGAACAGCAGTGAGATTTTGCTTGGAACAAACCCCAAACTTCCTACTACGTATTATCTAAAACCCAAGCACTTTTTCCAAAGTGGAGGAAAATCAGTATTTTGAAATAAGCCATCACAGTTTGTATGCAAGACCTGTGTAGTTAAGAAATATTGTGTAACTAGTACTATACAGGTAGCAAAATAGCTTAGTTTTCAGGGGAGGGGTGTTACTTTTTTAAACAGCACTCGGAAGAAACAAAAAATCATACTTTTTTCTGTCTGTTTACTAAATAAGCTGCCCACCAGAAAGGAGGATGGCTTTTAATGTAGCCTTATTTTAGATTAGAAATGTGGTGCCCATGGCAGGGGAGTTTGAAGTAGATGTTCTTTAAGGTCCCTTCCAACCCAAACCATTCTGTGAATCAAAGATTCTATAGGAACATTAGAAAAAACCTGAAGTTTAGACAACTAAATAGGCCAGAAAGCTCTTTTTTGTGTATAAGCCTTAAATATCAGCGTGAGCTTTATTTAATATAATAACTACTAATGATGAAAAGCATGTTAAAAGACCTCTGACAGAAATTACACCTTAAAAATGCCTGGTTTGAAATTTAGTTTAAACAAGAGCTGTAGGCTATAAGCTTCACCCGTTGTTTTCTGATTTGTACGGTTAGAGGCTCAGTCAGGGATGGGATGCCACCATAAGAAACCCAGCCTTTTGTGGATGTTTCAGGTCTCAGTGCAGCAGGGACAAAGAGATTGGTTTCTTTAGGACGGCGTGGAGGTCACAGTGCTGTGATTTTCATTGATTATGACAAAATCATGACTTTTGTCTCTGCAAACCGCTATAAATAACTTGTACTTAAAATGCGAGGTGGGTGCACAAAAACAAGCAAGTTCTTGTTGTTCTGATAGCTTGTCACGGCCAGTAACTATGGTTTGAGGGAGGGAACACTGATTCCTGTTTAGAAAAATAGGCTGTTCAGACAGGATCGCTCAGGAGTCATTCATGTAACTTACCTACCTTTAAAAAACAGTCTTGTCCCTTTAGATTTCTGTTTCCTAGTCTTTCACCTCCTTTGAGCTTATGCAAACTGTTTTTGGCTGTTGCCAGAGGTAGTCAACAACCTGGGACCTTATTCCTTCTGTGAAGCCTCTTCCAGTGGGTGAACATGTGATCCTTCCCATGCTGATCCTAAAAATGCCCTCCGAATGGACGCTGTTTATTGCTGCAGCACGAGTCAGTGCATCTATTGCTTGCAAATGAGCTGAGCACAGTGCAGATCACATTGTGACCACCCAGTCCTCTGCCCAGCCTTAAAGCACCCAGGTTGTTTCATCTCCATTGTAAATACCTCAGGTCCTGCCATCGGAGCGCATCTGCTTGCTGGTGCTGAACTGGACATGATGCTTATGCGTGGCAGAGCCAGTGGCTGGACAGCCAGCAACATTAAACAGCCACCCTTTCCTGCCCATGCTGACCAACTTGTGTTGCATGTGTTTCTGATCACTTTTGACAAGGAAGAAAACAGATCACAGAATCACAAGGTTGGAAAAGACCTTTAAGCTCATTGAGTCCAACCGTTCCTGTCCTATGCTAAACCATATCCCTAAGTACCTCATCTGCCCTTTTTTTAAACACATCCAGGGAGTTGACTCAACCACTCCCTTGGCAGCCTGTTCCAGGCCCTGACAGCTCTTTGAGTGAAAATTTTTTTCCTAACATCTAATCAGAACTTGCCCTGGCGCAGCTTGACGCCATTTATCCTTCTCTGCTCTATCATGTATTATTTTACAGTCACAATCAGCACGTGCAGTCACTTCTCAGCAGCTCTTCGGGAAAGTGCATCAGGTACCAACAAGAAGCCATGGTACGATATTGAAAGCACTTCACTGTCACTTCTGTTTCTCTTCTGCCCTCCACAGTTTCCTGCTTTTCAGGAAAAAAAAAACAACCTTTCTGATTTTCAGCTGCAGTTTCTCGTCTCCAAATATTTTCATCCTGACTTGTTACTGAAATGGAAAAGACTTTGAAATTTTAATTCTGATGCTTTGCTTTTGGACAGTTTTAAACGATCTGTTGCCTATTTTGAATTCTTCTGAAATGTATTATCTGACTTAGAAACTAACCTAGCTCTGACTGGCTGTTTTTTTTCAGTTCCAAGGATCTCTTGTTAGATATTCATTATTTATCTGCTAGCATTTTGAGACCTTGGTCCTTTTGTAGCTTGCAAACATGCCTTCCTTAAATAATTTATGGGTAAAATTTTACTGTTAAATAATTTACATTTGCTAAAATGTGAGCATTTTAGAGAATATTTTAAACTGGTGAAAATGTTTCATTTTAATATTAATCCTTCAGACTCATGCTCTCAGTTTTATATCACATGGAATATTATGATAAGACTTAGGTATTCAATAGACATAAAGTAAATATAAAGTAGAGTCATAGAGTCATCGAATCATTCGGGTTGGAAAAGACCTTTAAGATCAAGTCCAGCCATTAACTGAGTACTGCCGAGTCCATCACTAAACCAAGTAATCTTGCTGTGGAAGGCATTATTAGAATCACAGACTGGTTTGGGTTGGAAAGGACCTCAAAGCCCATCTAGTTCCAACCCCCTGCCGTGGTCAGGGACACCCTCCCCTAGACCAGGTTGGCCAAAGCCCCATCCAGTCTGGCCTTGGACATTGCCAGGGAGGGGGCAGCCACAGCTTCTCTGGGCAGCCTGTGCCGGGGCCTCACCACCCTCACAGGGAAGAATTTCCTCCTAATGTCTAATCTAAATCTGCCCTCTTTTAGTTTAAACCCATTTCTTCTTGTCCTGTCACTACACTCCCTTCCCCAGCTTTCCTCTAGGCTCCCTTTAGGTACTGGAAGGCTGCTATAAGGTCTGCTTGGAGCCATTCCTTCTCCATGCTAAACAGATCCAACTCTGTCAACCTTTCTTCCTAGGGAAGGTGCTCCAGCCCCTGATACCTCTGTGGCCCTCCTCTGGACTCAGTCTAACAGGTCCATGTCTTTCTTGTACTGAGGACCCCAGAGCTGGATGCTGTACTCCAGGTGGGGGTCTCATGAGAATGGAGTAGAGGGGGAAAGTCACCTTCTTCAATCTGTTGGTCATGTTCCTTTTGATGCAGCCCAGGATACATGTTGCTTTCTGGGCTGCAAGCATGCATTGCCAGATCATGTTGAGCTTCTCATCAACCAACACCCTCAAGTCAGTCTCTTCAGGGCTGCTCTCAATCCATTCTGTAGCTTTTCCTGGGATTGCTCAGACCCATGCACAGGACCTTACACGTGGCCTTGTGTAGCTTCATGCAGTTCACATGGGCCCAACTCTCCAGCCTGTCAAGGCATCCCTTCCCTCCAGCGTGTCAGCTGCACCACACAGCTTGGTGTCATTTGCAAACCTGCTGAGGGTGCATTTGATCCCACTGTCCACATCACCAGCAAAGATGTTGACCAGTGTCCATCCCAGTACCGACCCCTGAGGAATGCCACCCCTCACTGGTTTCATTTTGGACACTGAGCTGTTGACTGCAACTCTCTGCCTGTGACCGCACAGCCAATTACTTATCCTCCAAGTTGTCCATCTGTCAAATCCATGCCTCTCCAATTTAGAGACAGGGACATTGGGCAGGGAAGTGTTAAATGCTTTGCACAAGTCCAAGTAGATGATGTCTGTCACTTCCTTTACCCACCAGTGTTGTAACCCCATCATAGAAGGCGACTAAATTTGTCAGGTACAGTTTGTCCTTAGTGAAGCCATGTTGACAGTCCCCAGTTGCCTATGTACTTTCCACATGCCTGAGCATAATTTCCAGGAGGATCTGCTCCATGATCTTGCCAGGCACAGAGGAGAGACTGACCAGCCTGTAGTTTCCCAGGTCTTATTTTTTCTCCTTTTCAAAAAGGGTCATAAGCTTTCTCCTTTTCAAGTCAGTGGGAGCTTCATCAGAAAGTCATGGCTTCTCAAATATGATGGAGAGTGGCTTAGCAACTTCATCTGCCAGTTCCCTCGGGACCCACAGATGCATCTTGTCAGGTCCCATGGACTTGTGCACCTTCAGGTTCCTTGAATGTTCTTTAACCTGATCATCTCCTACAGTGGGTGATTCTTCATTCTCTCTGTCCCTGCCTTTCCCTTCTAAGCCCTGGGTGGTGTGCTAAGAGCCATTGCTGGTGAAGACTTAGGCAAAAGAATCTGTTGAGTACCTCAGCCATCTCCATATCCTGGGTAACCAGGTCTCCTGTTTCATTCTGGGGGTGGGGGGCACATTTTCCCTCGTCTTCTTTTCATCACTAACATACTTAGAGAAGCCTTTCTTTTTGTCCTTGACATCCCTGGCCAGATTTAATTCTACCAGGGTGTCCTGGTTTCAGTCAGGATGGAGTTAACTTCTTTTGTAGCAGCAGATGGGATGCTGTGTTTGAGAGTTAAAATGGGAGCAGTGCTGATAACACCCTGATGTTTCTAGTTGTGGTCAAGCAGTCAAGGACTTTTTCAGTTCTCCATATTTCTCTATTAATGAGAAAGGAGAGGATGAAGCCAGGACAGGTGACCCAAACAGGCCAAAGAGAGTATTCCGTGCCAGTTACGCCCTGCTCAGTATAAAGGGGGGCTGGTGGGAGGAGGAGCAGGCGGCTCCAGGACACGTGATTTTTGGGGGACGGTCGGGTTCTGGGAAGGCTCTGGGTGGCACGGCCTGAGTTGTGGGTTCGGTGAGAAACTGCATTGTGTATCAACAGCTTCATATGTTTTTTGCTCTGAAGTCCTGTTGGCATTGTTACATTGTATCTTTCTGCTGTTCTAGTAAACTATCCTTATCCCAACCCATGGGCTTTTGGTTTCTTGGTTTTGGGGTTGTTATTTGCCCCTTCCTTTTC
The DNA here is from genome assembly GCF_964237585.1 of Gallinula chloropus. NCBI lineage: Eukaryota > Metazoa > Chordata > Aves > Gruiformes > Rallidae > Gallinula > Gallinula chloropus. Next base: position 125,355,256 of record NC_140085.1, read on the forward strand.
CCTTCCCTTGCCTCACACGCCCCCTTCCACCCCCCCCCCCCCCTTCCCCTGCTCTTTTCTTTTAAGGAGCAGGCAGCTGCGTGGATCTCGGCTCTCAGCCGGGGTAAAACCACGACACAGGGCTTCAGCTTTCCTAACCTGATCCCTAGCTGCTAGGGCAATTTCTCTGTATTCCTCCCTGGCTACTTGTCCTTTCTTCCACCCTCTGTAGGCTTCCTTATTGCATTTGAGTTTGTCCATTTGAGTTTGTCCTGCATCCGTGCAGGCATGGATGAACAAAGAGCTCCTGGACAAACTTTTTGCCTGACTTCCTCTTTGTCAGGAGGCATTGTTCCTTGACTACTAGCCAGCTATATTGGGCCCCTCTTCCCCACAAGGCGTTGTACCGAGCAGATCCCTGAAAAGGCCAAAGTTTGCTCTCCTGAAATCCAGGTTGTGAGCTTGCTGTTCGCACTCCTTGCTGCCCTGGGGATCTTGAACTCCACCATTTCATGGTCACTGCAGACAAGGCTGCCCTTGAACTTTACAACTATATTGCAACAGAAGAGAAAAACCCAAACCATTTTAAATCCATCCCAAAAACATGTTGAAATTTCCTTTCAGAGTTATCTTTCGGGAACAGGGAAGACAGATTTTTGGTGTCCATGTGAAGCAGTATGTTAGATAAGTTTTACTGTAGAGTGGGTTAGGCTGACTAGGATGTACTACACTAGCATTCAAAAGAAAGCATACAAGTTTGCAGTGACAGAGATTCAGAACTTCTTGCACAGAATTAAATCAATTTCCTGCTATTTTAATGACTGAAGAAAGTGACACTTTCCTAATTTTGTAGTTGAATCACAAACGTAGTTCTGAAAAGGGAGACGTCTTTTACATCCTCCTGTTTTCCTCCCAGCTCCTTGCTCTACTATAACACAACTGCAGGAAAGGAGATCTCTGTGCTGAGCTCTTTACCTTGCTTTTGCTTTCCTGACTTGCATTGGGAGTGCAGTGGGCTGTGTGCCACCAGAGAACCACCAACACCCCAAATCTCAAAGCTGCCCTGTTTCCAGGTAGCTGTAGGTGTTTCTTCAAATCTGAAGATGGATGAATGGCCTCCTCAAAGAGGTTCCTTTTGTGAGGTTGCCAATAGTAAGAAATTGATGCGTTTCATGACGAGGGTCCTTTTTGGCATCTATTTTGGCATTGAAAAAGTGGAACTAGATCATCTGAGTGTGAAGCATCGTGGGTCAATGTTGGCACTCTAGTGAAGGGCAGGGGTAGGTAGATCAGTTACTAGCTTTGTCTGGAAGAATATTTTCACAGTGAGGGTGACACAGCACTGGGACAGGCTGCCCAGGGGGGTTATGGAGTCTCCTTCTCTGGAGATATTCAAGACCCGTCTGGACACCAACCTGTGTGATCTGTCCTAGGGAACTTGCTTTGGCAGGGGGGTTGGGCTCGATGATCTCTGGAGGTCCCTTCCAACCCCTACAATTCTGTGAATCTGATTCTTCAAACCACGGGTTTTCTGCAGAGAGGTGGCAAATAACACGAATTCACAGATTCTCAATTGCCTCTGAGAGGACTACTCAGCAAATGGGGTCCACTAGGATTTCCGTCACCGGGCAATTAATGCTGCCAGGGGTAGATGTGATTAATAACTCATCAGCTCTTTACTATCCAGCTCTTTACAGTTGCATAAATCAAGGTTACATTGCATGCTTCCTCTGTTATTTTTCTTCATGAATGCTTCAGAGAGGTGCAGGCATAGTAAATGGGATATATGGGGCTTTTCTTCGGCTGTTTCTCTTCCTGAAGCAGAACACATTTTCCCAGTGCTGAGGAGATGCAGCAGCTTTGTTTGCTCGTGGGAGACAGCTGTAAAAGTCACCCAGCCTGAGCTGTGGTGGAGGGAGGCTGGGTCTCCCAGCACTGCCTGTTCTGGCTCAGTTGCACTCATTTAGAGAGGATTATGCTTTTATCCCCTTTCTCTTACTTCCCATTTTAAGCTGAAAATGTCAGAGCACGTCTTTCCTTGGGGCAAGGAAGCTTTACTCTGAGGGCTCTGGGCAGTGCTTTGGACACCTGGCTTGCAGCAGCAATCCTTTGTCACTGCACAACTTAAAAATATTCCAGAAGTAGGAGCATGAGCAGGTTGTTCTCTCCTCTAGGATTTGCTTACAACAGCTTTCAATTTTATTTTTATAATTATTTTTTTTAATTTTTAACTTTTTTCCCTGATGGTCACACACATCTTCATTCCAGTATGTTAGATCCTAGTTATGATGCTGTTATTGATCATCTGTGCTCCATGTTGCTCTTAGGGCTCTGAAGGAGGACGCTATGATGAGTCTTAATTCTCTGGACTAAGGACTGTGTAGCTGGACTGAAAAGGTGCAGCTGGAAAACTCAGTGACACAAGTGCTCTAGGCAAACTCACATGTGGTCTTCAACACAACATGCCTTTGTTCCGACATTACAGTATTTAATTAAAGAACTCTCAAATTCAGATATTTCTCTGCTTTGATTCTATGCAGTATCCTTTACAATTTTTTTTTTCTGTAGGCTTTCAGAAAGAGTTTTAAACTATTCTGTATCAGACCCGAAGGTATTTGTATCTGGATTACTCCCTGGTCCTCACTTATTTTTCCATAAAATAGTTACTGGAAGGGCTTCTGTTTATTGATAGTTGAGGAACGATAATTGTAGATTTCTTTGAATCAAGGCACATGATTGAGTTGCATGTATGCCTGAGTATGAGCACTGGTGTAGTTTCCCTTGGGGGGATATTTTCTCTTTTGCTCTACAGCACTTCAAACTTGTGAGCCTGCTTTGGTAGAGCATTGCCTGTATTGTACAGCTGTGACATTCCTCATGGGGTAGCGACAGCCTCTACAGACATTGTGACCAGCAAGCCTGATGCTCAATCCTGTATAAACTTTAGTATGCAGTAGCACTGTTCCCATGCTCATTCCTATTCCCCTCTGTATTTTTATTAATTATTCACTGGTTTGTTCAGCTAGAAGTATTAGAAGATAGTGTCGTGTGGAAGGCAACACCCAGTACAGCCCTTCTTTCCTTCTTCCAGACAGTTTTCGTGGACTTGAATTCTGTATTTCATTAAAACAAAACACTATATTTGGGAAAAACAAAACAAACAACCCACAAAACAAACCCCAAAACAAAACAAACCCCACCATCTCCATAGTCTCTCCTCTTTGTGTGGGTTTTAAAGAAATCTTGAATTTTTGAATTTTGGAGCAACTTGAAATTAAGAATGATCAGCCCCCCTTTTTTTTTAACCTTTTAAAACTTGTGCAGAGGAAGGATTATGTAGGTTGGACACCCCCTAGGCATCATGTGCTTAGGGGGGTGTCACAGTCCCAGGTTAGGACGCAGCTGCTAAAGTGCAAAAGTGCTTTTGAAGAACAGCCAGCAGCCTGCCTTTGTTCTTGGTATTGCTTTCTTACCCATGTGAAATAACATAGACTGGTTTAGTTCTTGTTCTGGTCACAATAATGTACTTTTAGAAATGTTTCAGAGTTTAATAAAGTTTATTGGGAAGTTCCTGAGGCGCCGGTAAGCCTCCAGACCGAGCTGTCAGCCTGTATTGTGGTAGAACTGACAAAAAGTGCCTGTTCTCACAACCTCAAATAAGAGAGAGTCGGGGAAAAAAATAAAATCTGGGTCACTGCTTGTGATGAGTAAGCAGTTACCAGAGTGCCAAGCCTTTTCTCCCCCCCTCTGGGAAGCTGTAACGGGAACATCATAGCAACAAGATCCCAGTGCAGTTTATTAGGTCTCCCTTGTCTACAAAGTTTCTGTTACGAGTTCCTAGTTTTGCATTTTTGGACTGTTATCCCTGACAAGGCTTCAGTTTCTTACCTTCTGTGCTCTTCCTGCTTGGTAGAGTCTTTTTTATTTTAATTTTTTTTTTACATGTGGATCATTAGAGAGCATATTAATCTATGGAGGGTTTCAGCAGAGTAAAACTGGAGCTTTATGGAATAAAAGAACAAGATTAGCAGTGTCATCAAGTTAGAGAAGACTGCAGCGCTCTGGTCAGGGCAGGCCTGCTGGAAATGGAAGTGACCACCTCCCAAGTCAGCGCAGCATACTTCTAACAGAGCAGCTCACTGATGTGTCTTTTCCTCACCTGAGGTCAGTGATTTCAGGGCTAGGCTGGAGCTGAAGTCGTGAGCGTGAAGGAGGGGGAATGCTGTGACCTGGCTGATGGCAGCAGGCTTGCAGATGAACCCTGGCCTGAGTTCTGCCTTTTCGGGCCGCCTTTCTGCCTTGGCTTTCTCATCTGCAAACCAGGTAGGCCAGGCAGGTGGCGGCCGCTTTGATTAGTGTTTGTAAAGCACTTGGATCACTCAGGGTCCTCTTCTAGCCCGAATTACTCCTTCAGTGTATCCGTGCATGGAAGCAAACTGGCAGTCCAACTTGGGCTAGGAAGGGTAAAACGCAGGAAGCTGAAGGAGGGCTGAGCCCAGGACAGACCTTACCGGCCTTTGGGAGGGTGCCTGGAGCCCAGCCAGCCATCTGTGTCACCCGCCACGGGAGGGAATTAACTGTGAATCCTGGCAAGGCAGAGAGCCTTTAGGCAGCACTTGTCCTGCAGGTCTTCATAGTACCTGTTCTGTGTGAATCATGCCAGAAGCCTGGAGAGAGGGGTGAACCTCTGCCCCGCCGAGTCAGGTACACCACACCAGAGGAGATGCCTTCCAGCTGCTCAGCACCGGGGTAGCCTGTACCAGCCAATTCAGCTTCCTAAAGCATTTACCTCCTCCTTAACTTCTCAACAGAAACTTGCAAGCAGAGTATGACCGTTTGAAGCAACAGCACGACCACAAAGGACTGTCTCCACTGCCGTCCCCACCGGAGATGATGCCGGTTTCTCCACAAAGCCCCCGGGATGCTGAGCTCATTGCAGAAGCCAAGCTGCTTCGCCAGCACAAAGGCCGCCTGGAGGCCAGGATGCAGATTCTGGAGGATCACAACAAACAGCTGGAGTCACAGCTGCACAGGCTGAGGCAGCTGCTGGAGCAGGTGAGTCCTTGGGCCTTTTTGTCTAGATCTCAGTGCAGTCATTTTCCAAACAGGGTGTGAAGCGTCATCAAAACCAACATCGTAACCAAAAAGTCATAGCTTTAGAGGCTAGCCAGAGAAAAGCACTCTAAATTGCTCTTCAGGCTGCAGGTGAAATCGTGTTTTGGTGTCATTTCGTGGAATAAATAAAAAAATACAGAGATACAAAGATTTGTGCAACTGTACAGAGCTATTACTAACAATCTCTTCTGTTTCTCCTTGGTTTTCAGCCACAGGCAGATGCCAAGGTGAATGGTACAACACTATCGTCTCCTTCTACCTCTTTGCAGAGGTCAGACAGCAGTCAGCCAATGCTTCTTCGTGTAGTTGGCAGCCAGACTTCAGAAACCATGGGTAAGATAAGAAAGTTTGGATTGTCATAGAAAAATAGTTAATAGTCCCGTTTTCCAGGAAAAAAAGTCCTTAAAGACAGAAAATACTCTTCTCTCCTGTTTAGTTCAGGTGAGAATGAAGTAGGCATTTGTAGTGGTCTTTGATGTCATCTGGCTGGTTGCATCTTGCATTTTCATTGTGGTTCAGGCTTTTGCTTTTGATCACGGTGCACACAGCAGCACAGGTATTTGGACATTAAGCATAAAGAGCAGCCAGGGCTTCACTTCCAAAACCAGGTTATCACTAGAAAGCTAATGACTGGAACTGACTTCCAGCTATTAGGCGTGACGTGGCTGATTTAGATGTACATAGTATTAATTACAGCTAAGAGATTAAATGTCTGATTAATCATCCCCATGTTAACTGGTATGATCTTGTTTTTATTATGATAGGTAGGATTGAGCTGTCACTCACAGGCAGCACTCATGTAGTGCCTTTTCTGAACACCACACTGGATGTGATAATGGACATCGTATAAGTTGTGGAGTAAGGTTAAGTAATAATATGCCTTAGCTAGAGGCTGGAATTTTTATTTTGGTGCTTTTAGTAACTGCTCTGTAGCATTTTCCTAATTTCCTACCTGCTAAGTAATTAATAGTATTTAATACCAAGCAGCAAGGATTTGCTGCTAGTAAAAAAATCAATCAACCGTTGCAGCATCTTTAGGCAAATGTGCTTAAATCGCTTCGACAAGATAATGTTTGAGGTCTGATGATAATATTCAGCTTCATACACAGAAATGTGTTTAGTGTACATTAGAGAGGGGCTTTGGAGAGGGTGTGAGTCTTCAGTGAGAGCTTTTCTCTTCATGGCGGTTGGTGGAAGAGTCGTGACAGTGAGAAACTGAATGTGAGGGGCCCTTCCACTCTGCCTGATGTGCCATCATGGCGGGAGGTGCAGCGAGCGTACACGATAACATAAGCTGGTACAGTATCGAACAAGATGGGTTCTGTACAGCCTACAACCAAAAAATGTGACATAAATCACACCTTTAGGAATGCTTAAGTTAAATCCTGGGGGTGAGAGTACACTCACATGCAACGGCAGTCTCCTTTAATCATACTACCCTTTAATCGTAGCAAGTATTTTGCTGTTTATGGCGTGCACAGGGTAGACAAAATGTATCAGTGGAGTACTTTGAATCAGCTTTTTAAAGAAATGTGAATTCCATCACATAAAATATGTCAATTAAAATGCACAAGAAAAGATAGGAAGGCAGTGGTTCCTAGCCTTCTTACTAATAGCCTTGCAGTTTCATATTTTATCCTTTTGCAGGACAAAATACAGTAACGTACTTCTTCTCATTTGACTTGATAAAAAATTGTCCCATTAAACCTGTGAGACTGGAATTAATTAATTAACACACATAGAATCACATAAACCACAAAAGCTTTTTTTAAAGCAAATATTTAGAAATTACTTGGAGTTTTTTGCTTGTTGGATTGAGCTGATACGTGAAAGGACAGTGAGATGTTGAATAGTTATTGGTATGATCGTGTTGAGACTCAGCAAAGCCACGCTGTTGGCAGTGGGCAACGAAGCTTATGAAAGGAATTACTAACTGAGCTAACAAACCACAACTAATTCAGTTTGTCAAGTCTCCTTTCACACCAGAAAGCTTCGCTTGCTAGTCTGAGAGTCTTGTGAAGCGTGACTGAAAGTGTTCCTGAAGTGAGAAGGGAACCAGAGCGATGTAAGTACGGCTCCCAGGCAGTATTTACAAGCGTGTGCTCAGCAATGAGGGAGCTGTAATTTTCAAGAAAATACTGAGGGTCCCCAGGTCTCTCAGACAGCAAGGTAATACAGTGGTAGCTTTTCTGTGTTTTCTTTGTGAAATGAGACCTTACATTTTCTTCTCTGAACACAGACCCACTGCACTTCTCTCTTTCCCTGCTTTCTCACTTCTCCGTCTCTCTGCTTTCTTCAGGAGAGATTACTGTAAAAGGTTTTCCACCAGCAGTGTTGTCCTGCCTTCTGGTAAAAGCAGCAACCCACATCAGATCTTATCATACAAAGAGAAGAGTTTATCCCTCGATAACATGAAATGCAGCTGGGCAAGTGGAAAGGTTCTGCTTCTCTTCTCATAGAGTGCTAATGGGAAAGTCCTGATCATTGGCTCTTCTGCCCTGGTAATGGAGGCTCAGAGGAGGCTTTCTTGAGGCATGTGAGCCAAGAGGCTGTTGCTGAACTTAATTTATTCAGGAACCATCAGAAAATCTGAGACCTACCCAGCTCTCCAGGCCTTTTGGAGAAATGTGAATGGCGAAGACTGTTGGGTAGAGAGGTCTGAAAGTGACTTGACTTTTGTTGGGTTGCTTGTCTTATGTTCTCATTTACTACGAAATGCTGAGAAAAATCTTAGAATGATAGAATGCGTTATGTTGGAAGGGACCTTTAAAGGTCGTCTAGTCCAAACCCCCCTGCAGTAAGTAGGGACACCTATAACTGAACAGGCTTGATCAGAGCGCTTCATCAAGCCTGACCTTGAATATCTCCAGGGATGGGGCCTCCACCAACTTTCTGAGCAACCTCTTCCAGTGTCTCACCACTCTCATAATAAAGAACTTCTTCCTAGTGTCTAATCTAACCCCACCCTGCTCTAGTTTAAAGCTGTTGCCCTATCGTTACAGGCCCTTACAAACAGTCCATCCACAGCTTTTCTGTAGGCCCCTTCAGGTGCCAGAAGGCCACTATAAGGTCTTACCCAAGCCTTCTCTTCTCTGGGCTGAACAGCCCCAACTCTTTCAGCCTGTCCTTGTAGGAGAGGTGCTCCAGTCCTCTGATTGTTTTTTGTGGCATTCCTCTGAAGTCACTCCAACAGATCAATGTCCTTCTTATCATGAGGGCTCCAGAGCTGGACACAGTACTCCAGGTGAGGTCTCACCAGAGCAGAGTAGATGGGGAGAATCACCTCCTGTGGACCTGCTGGCCACACTTCTTTTCATGCTGCCCAGAATGTGATTAGCCTTCTGGGCTGCAAATACACATTGTTGGCTCACTTTGAGCTTTTCATCCACCAACACCCCAAGACCTTTCCTGCAGGGCTGGTCTCTATCACATCATACCCAGCCTGTATTGGTAGCAAGGATTGTCCCAGCCCAGTTGTCCTTGTTGAACTTCATGACTTTTACACAGGCCCACTTTTTTAGCATGTCCAGGTCCCTGGATGACATCCTGTCTCTCTGGTATGTTGACCACATCGCTCAGCTTGGTGTCATCTGCAAACTTGCTGAGGATGCGCTCGATCTCACTAAGACATTGATCATCCAAACAAGAAAAAGCAATGCATTTTAAATAAAAGATACAGAAGTCTCTAAGGTCAACACAGTTCAGTTTGTGTCAGCCCTTACCAGGACCTTTGGAAATGGGTACCTGTCCTCAGTTTTGCCAGGGCAGCAAAACCACTGGCCTCCCTTTCGATCTTCAGGGCTGGGGGCCTTTCCACAAACATGCTGGTCAGGTCCTCAGCCCGAGTAGAAGCAGCAAGATCTCACTCTGAGCTTTCACCTTGACACCCAGCAGAGGCTGGAAGGACATTTACTTCGGCTAAAGCACTTCTGCTGGTGCAACACTTGATGTGGAAGTAACTCACGGTGTGAGTTGATTTGTGTGAAACCAACCAAAAGCTGAACAAACCACAAGCAGTCTCGGCAGATATTTTTAGACCATTAATGGTATAAAAGAAGCTGATCTGAAGACCATCACTTCCATGAATTCGGTGCTTCTTGCAGACACTTTACCCCACTTCTTGTACCGGAGTGGGAAGAATTACTTTTGGTCAGTAATCACTCCTGTGAAACTCCTGGCCCTAAGATGAGGCCAACACTAAGCGTAGTAATAGGAAATAAATGCAGTCCTGAAGTGCTCCTTTAGCATCTCTTTCAGGCAGCTTTCCACTAGCACGGAGAACCTCATTGTTTAAAGGATGTATATGCTAACAGAAAATCAGGCAGTTTATTCCTCAAGTTGAGTAGAGCAGGGCATAGTAGAATAAAGGGTCATTAAGTCATTTTGAAAATAAGGATGTACCTCTCAGGCCAAATTGCTTTTTTATTTTAATAGAGAGAAAAGAAATCTACTAAAAAAAAAAAAGGGGAGACTCACTCAGAGCCTATCCTTTAGGTGTATTCTGTTTAATTTGTCTTGGAGTCTAGGGTCTACAGTAAAATCAACATATGGATTTTAGTTATCTGAAGCCATGACCAAAAAAAAAAAAAAACACCCAGTAAAAGAAAATGTATTGCATTTCCCATTAAGCTGCTGCCCTGTAATCAGGTTATAGAAATTATTCAGTGGGAGAAATGTATTTCGCTTTATTAAACTGCTGCTAAACCCTTTTACAGTACAATTGAATGTTCTTGGAGCGCCAATCTGATGCAATTAAACTGTCAGAAATATTAATACTGATGCAGATGAGAATCTGTCCTGTACTGATGCAGGCAGCTCGCAAAGCCAGCGCGATTAGAGGGCTGCTCAATAGCAGCACTCGCAACAGCAATTTCTTTCTCCATTAATAGCAGAAAAGAAGCCGAAACGAGTGTCATTTATGGAACTAAATGTTCCTAACAGACATTTTTACCCCACTTCTTCTACCAGAGTAGATTATTTCTTAAATCCCTCTTTGCGAATTAAAGTCGGTGTTAATTGTTTAAAATTCATGGTTTAATTTCACTTAGGTCCTTAAAAAGGGAGAGAAAAGTAATCATCCACAAAATTCACCTTTTGGATTTTGATTGTCTCCTAAGGAGGAGGAAATGTGTTCCAGTGAACGGCCTTCACGGAGGCCGCTGGCGCTGGCAAGCTCTTAGCAACTGGTTTTGTAGTGGCTCTCACGCAGTGGTGTGGATTTGCTTTCCAGGCGAGGATGAGCTGCTCAGCCCTCCCCAGGACACAAGCACAGGTTTGGAGGAAGTGATGGAGCAGCTGAACAACTCCTTCCCCAGCTCCAGAGGTGAGCGCTGCTTCCCGCGGCAGATGAGAGGGAAGAAGACAAAAGTGCTTTCTGTTCCTTGGTGTTTTCAGGGGGTTGTGCTCTGGTTTCAGGTTTATTGCTTCTCTTTGTTTTCATTTTAACAGTAGGCTTAGAAACCTGTCTTACTTAGGGTTGAGAAGCAGCCTGCTCCTCCTTTCCCTTGAGCTACCTCCACAGGTAGTCCTCACTTGATACGTGGATAAAACAATACCTGTCTAAGACTCTTTTTTTCCCCAGCATTTTCTTCTCTTCCCTTTTGCCATGTTCCTTTGCTCACAGCTTCTTTCCTTTCCAGTCAGTCTCCTTGCTGATTTATTTTTATCATTTCTTTGCACATCTTTTTCTGTCCTTACCTTTCTCCAAGCAGAATCTTTATTTTTATCATTTCTTTGCACATCTTTTTATGTCCTTACCTTTCTCCAAGGAGAATCTGGTTCAAAATTATTACTAAGCTCTGAGTCAAAGTTCTCAACCTTGTAGCAGTTGTGTCCAGAGGGACGGAGGTAAAACAAGTGGGACACTTGTTTGTGTGGTGTAGGGCACACTTGTGCATACAACCACAGCATCTCCTTTAGTGTTTCCTATTGTTTGCTAAAGATAAGCTTTTATATTGCTGGCATTTATTTGTTTAGCTTTTTTCCATTAAAGAAGGCCTTTCCCGAGCCCAGAGAAATTACTGTGCTGCAAGAAAGATGGCTTAGATTCCTAGTGGGAGATGGGAAGTTTGGGATGTTAGCTGTGAAAGAAGGCTCAGCCTTAACCATCTTGGCAAAAGAAACCCCCTGTGTCTGTTGACAGCCTGTGTGGTGGGTTTCAGCATGGGCACTGACTTACACAGGTTTGACACGTCACCTGGAGGTTCTTCTTTAGGAGGTAGACCCATTGACGGTCACATTAGACTTTCAGTTGAGTTTTCTCCATGCTTTGATTTCAAAGGAAGCTCTCACCAGGCATTGTATGTGAGCTGTGGAAAAGGAGAAGGCAGTATAAACTGCCTAAGATCTCATGCTATAGATCAAAAGATGGAATCATTTAGAAAGAGATTATTTAAGAAAAATCTAACACAGTGTGTTGTCAACGGCATCCATCTCCACCTCAGTGTTATATGAAAAAGTTCTATGTCCACAGAATCATAGCATCACGGAATCCTTAAGGTTGGAAAAGACCTTCAAGATCATCTAGTCCAACCCTCCCCCTGCCACCTATGTTACTTACTAAACCACGTCCAGCCCTCATTTTGCATAAATACTTATTATCAGAGGCAACAGATGAAAAATCTGCCAAATACTGGTACATAGATAAAAATGGACATATATTTAAAGTTGTGTTTACAAGGTTGCCACAGCCAGTGCTTCTTATCAGTGACTGTCATTTGTGTGAATATGTTGTATTTAGGAGATGATCTTGCATAATCTTACGTGTCTGGCTGTAGATGCCCCCATATGTTAAAACACTCACACAGTGTGGTATCTAATTGGTAATCATATCTGATGACATGTGTTGACAGTGTTTCTTTTTAAAAAAACAAGCTTAATTTCAAGTAAAATAGGAGCAATTTACAAAACAACAGTTAATGAGGTACTTGAAATGCAGCCGTTCATTTCCCGTGTATAAGTAGGTAGAGATCAGTCTGTTAGATAGCACTCCCTACTGATGGAATAGCAGAGGGGTTTAATTCCATTTTTTAGTGGAAAAAAGAAAGGTTCATCAATCAGGCTGGCAGAATGTAAAGGCTTTTTTGGGGGGGGGAATGGTGACGTCAGTTAATATTTTAGTTCTGTAAGTTTAGCTGTAATTTCACATTTTCACCCTGGTGATGCAGAGCGTTGCCATTTAAATACAGAGAAAGAAGGAATTCCCTTACTTTGTTTGTCTGTTCAGTAACTATGTTAGAAATGTGGTGTGTGATCACAAGCATCCCTAGAAGAGATAGCAGCTTACAGGCTTTCCTGCCTGACCTGCAGCCGTAGAGGACAAAACCACTCTCTCACTACATGGAGGGCTGTGAGCAAGGAGGAGGCACAGTCTTTGTTGGACACGTGTCATCTTCTGTCCTCCTCAGCCAACCCACAAGAGGAGCACCAGGTGCAGCAGCCAGGAGCAGGCACGGGCAGTCAGGCAGAGTCAAGCTTCCCGCGGGACTTTTCTTCTGAGTTTTCTTCTGACCCTGAGCAAGGCACTGTGGGGCTGGGAGAGAATCCTCTTCCTCTCTCTCTGACTACACAAAAAGATGAGTATGGCTGGGAGATAAAGTTGTTCGCTTTTTGGAGAATCGTGCCAGGCTTTGGCTAAGGAGGTGAAGACCTCGATTAGGTTTCTCCGTCCTTCGTGTATCTTTTGATCCATCTGCAGGAATGCCAGGTTTGTGTAATTGCTTTTGGTTGAGGGATAGGAATGGCCATGCCCTCTGTGAGAAAGAGGTTGTCCTGAAACCTCTGCAAACGAGTTTCCACTCCTTGGCTGATACAGCGGGTGACTGACACCATCAGTTTTGCTGAGATCTCATGCAAACTTCAGTTAGTGCAGTCATCTTCTCCTCCTCCTGTTTTAGTGATTGAGTGATACTCACCCAGTGCCCACAGAAGCAAAGCTTGAGTCCACAGCGGGCTTGCCGCAGCCTCATGTAGACCATCACCGTGAGGTGAAGGGTGCTGTGGTCAGTCAGATTCCCCGGGCGTCAGGGATGTGACTTATGATTTATGGGACTGCAGGCAGGAGAAAAGGAAGCAGGGTTGACTCATCTCCACAAACCACTGAATCAGGGGCCTTTTTTGCTGCTGAGAGATGCAAATCTGTATCTCGGGTTTCCAATCTATAACAACAGTGATATCAAAATGAAAGCAGTTTGCAAAGCATTTGGAGAAGAGGGTGTTGTGTAAGAGTATAGATGTGGTGGGAGTCATAGTGTATTTCTGTGCATTACAGGTTGCATCAAATCTCAAGCTATTTGTAGGTAGTCAGTTAACAGAACAATAAGCCCAAACAAGCCATGAGCACAGCTCTATAAAGAGTGTATTTTCTTATATTAATTCTTATTAAATAGAATTTTTAAAAAATGACAGATGCAAGAAACTCTGCCATCCCCATCTGGCATTCAGAAGTGTGTTTGGGGTACAGGAGCTTGTGAATACTATTTGAAAGGTGAATTGAAACTACCTGTGTGAGGTGGCACCACACATGATGCATACGGTCTTTAGGAATTAAAACTAGAAGGAGGATGGAATAAATGCCCAAGATTGAAAAGTACTACAAGTAGCTTTGTTTATTTGTATACTAATGCTGTAGAAGAAGCCTGCTATGCTATTCATAGACCATGCAGTTCCAGAAGAGATACAAAGGACACAAAGGGGTATTCATCAAAACTTTTACCTAGATCGAACATGAGAGTAACAACATGAAAGCCAGGAAGGGAAAAACATCCATCTAAATAACCTGAAATTCATACATGGAATCAACTGGGGAAATGTAGTGGTGTATTAAAAAAACTGGGAAGTTACTGTCAGGACATTAAGTGTGAGTTTCCTTTGTGGCCCATAGAAATGAGCATGCTAAGTTTCAAACTAAAGGTCCAGCTCTGGCATGTCACGAGCATAGGGAGTGAGGCTCCTTTTGAATCAGGGTTATAATTCTGGGTACCCTATTGCCATTGGGTAACAACAAATTGGAGGTGTTCAGAGGGGTAAGACAAGGATGAACTGGACTCTTAAGGCTTTGGTTCATGAGAGACGTTCAGAGCTGAAGCAAGAAAAGTCTGTGCAACGTCTGTGCTTGGGTGCACATATATGTGTGTGTGTGTATATATATATATAGTTGAACATCACAGAATACAAATGAAAACTAAAATATTTAGTCTAAATATCATGGAAAGCATCTGAAGAGTAAGATTTTCTCAGGCAGAGGAACAGTTTCCTAAAGCAAGTAGTAGCTTTTATTTTGATCTTAGAACTTAGTTTGAACAGAGGGAATGTATTAACAATTAATTGTCACTCACAGGGAGCCACACTCATTTTGGTTATGATATTTTCCAAGCTTTTGCTGCAGAGACTTGTTTTTAAAAGGGCATTGAGGCTTCACAGCATCATTTTCAGTGCATTTTAGAGAAGCGTGTGGTAAATAAATTGTGTCATAGACCTTCATAAGCAGATCTCAGGTGCACTAACTTGTTTTCCTATGTACCTTTTATAGAGCTTTTGTTTGTTTGTTTCCTCCATTTAACCTTTTGGCAGTTCTTGGCATTTCCTAAGGAGCAGAAGACCTCCATGCTCCTTGCGCAGCTGACTCTTGGTGTTTCATTTCTGGAGAGAAAAATTCTGCTGAATACCTGATGATTGCTGTCCTTAAGGAATTTTTCTTTCCTTTTAATCTACAAGGCCTCCCACCCATTCCTCTTCTAGTTTGCTGCTACCAGCAAATTCACAACTGCTGCAGCTGCTTCAAGCAGCTGCTGTGCTAATGCAAAACAGATGTCAAAGCCAGAGGTCTGACATGTAGTGGAAATCTACCATTAAATACCACCTCAGTGGTTTCTTTGACCCTGCTTGATAATGGGCCACAGAGGAAAACATTTTCATGCTGTATTTGTGCCCAAGCTGCTACATCTCCAGGGAACTGGTTCACAGTTAGTAAGAAAGATTATCAGGCCAGTATTTTTAAAGCCAAGTTCATCTCTCCTCCAGCGCTGAGGACAAGACAAGTTGCACCGCTTCTGGTGGATCTCCCGGCTGTCTTTTGCAGTTACAGTTTTGTGTCAAATGCTTCCTGTGAATGAAGCTCTGAGAGGAATTTTGAGGCAGAACTTCCTGAGCTAACTGAAGCTGGTGAGAGAACTTCCCAGGCTTTCAGTGCAGAGCCCTTGCTGGTGGATATGATTAGAAGTAAAACCACGTTGGCTTAGAAGAGCTAGGAGACTGTGACATCATGTGGAAACGCTTGGAGGAGAATCAGCACTCACCACTATTGTTTATCATAGCACCACTTAGTGCAGTTGTTGTGCAGTGACATTACAAGACCTCATGGCAATAAATAAATGGCACTGAGAGCAGCAGCATCTTTTACAAGTTTTGCTTTACTTTTCTCTCAGTCGCTTAAAACACACCGGACACATCAGCTCCTCTCTTATATCAACTGGATTCTGTCATGCATGGGACTCACGTCCCAAGCAGAACCAGCCACTCCCAGCAATGCAAATAATGCACCCTCTCTTATTCTGACAGAAAAGGAAAATCAAAAAGTCTTATGACACAGACTTTTCAAACTTTATTGAATCAATGGAAGAGTGCCCTGGGGTTGTTACACTGTAGGACATTCTGGGAACACTCTTCCAATTGAGCTACGCTGGCCTCTTCTCGACTGTGTCCCCTTCTCTGTGCTGTGGTCCTGAATCCCACATCCGTGAGCCCGGGTGATTGAGATCCCTTACTGCTCCCCTGTGGCACAACAGGACCAAATTGTCTGAGCCTCTCTGCAGAGTTCTGCTGGCACAGTGATGAGGACTAAATCTGTTGAGATTTGCAATCATAGAGTCATTAAGGTTGGAAAAGGCGTCTAAGATCATCAAGCCCAACCATCAACCCAGCAGCACCACGCCCACTAAGCCATGTCCCAGAGTGCTACCTTTAGATGTTCTTAGACCACCTCCAGAGACAGTGACTCCACCAGTGTTCCAATGCTTGACCACTCTTTCAGAAAGAAGTTTTTCCTAATATCCAATCTAAACTTCCCCTGGCACAACTTGAGGCCATTTCTTCTAAACCTCCCCTAGCACAACATTCTATCACTTGTTGCTCAGGAGAAGAGACCAACACCCACGTGGCCACAACCTCCTTTCAGACAGTTGTAGAGCACCATAAGGTGCCTCCTTTTCCCCAGGCTAAACAACCCCACTTACCCCAGCTGCTCCTCAGAGGACTTGTGCTCCAGACCATAAAAAAAAAGCTCTTCACAGATATTGATCTCTCCCCTCTGCAGCCCCATCCCTCTCCTGAGTTCAGTGAGTGGAGCAGTGCAGTCGATGCTTTTTGCTCTTGGCTTTGATCTGAATCTGCATAGATGCATGAAGTTTTCCTTCATGCCTCTGCTTTCAGGTTTAGTTTGATCACACTCTCTCTGCCTTTGCCTGTGATTCAATGTCATGTCGGTTTCCAAAGAAGAAAAAGGAAGACTCTTCTAAATTTTATAAGAGTAGGAAACCTTAATTCAAGCAGGAATAATACTAAGTAATTAGGCACCTATGGATTGTGCATCAGTATTTTGATGCCTTGCAGAATACAAATTTTCAGAACTGCAGCAATACAGGCAATCTCCTTCCTCTGCAGTTTATGCCGAGCTGTACTCCTTGCCTGAAAACTCAGAGACACACATTCATTCATATGCAAAGAAGAAAATAAAGTAAAATCCATTAAACCCTTTTTAATCTTCCTCCAAAAGAAATTAGCTGATACGGTAGTAGTGCTACTCTTTGTTGCATTTAACAAACTCTGGGGCTGATTACTCACCACAGACTTCCCTCACCAGCTGTTTTGTGTGGCGCAGCGCTATCCCAGTTACCTTGAAGTGTATTCATTTTCCAGCTGAATCCAGCCTGGCTCACGTAGGTATTTAAATTAGACACTGTGTTGCTGCAATTTTAGATACTTGTGCAGACAAGCAGGCATTTGTTAAGACCTCTGAAAGGATACAGTACTTCGCATGTAGGCAGTTCCTTCTCTCCCCTTGACCCAAGCTAAACCATACTCTGCTGGCTCTCATTCATGCCCCAGGACTCTTGCACACCCAGCTGTCCTGCTATGCAGTTTCTGGAGGCCTTAGGTAGACCACCTACTCACCTAAACCTTAGGGCTCTTCCTCAGAAGACAACCAAAGTAAGCAATGGACTTTATATCTTCATTTTTGAGGATTTTCTGCTACATGACTTACATCAGTGAGAGGTTCTCATCTTCTCCCCTGGGAGGCATTCTTTTCTTTCTTCTTTTTTAGCATTCATAGCTCCTGACAGAAATGCCAGAGGAGGTCACAGGCTGTTCAGTCTCTCACCTAAGTCCTACAGAGGTGGGGTGAAGTCTGTAGAACCAAAGCCACACTTCTCCTTGCCATCAGGCTCGCTCTGGTGCCTCTGCACCACCAGCACATCTGGTGTAGGAATAACCTGAGTTCAGGCTCCCCGTGGGACCACAGTAAAAACCCGCACGCAGAGCATGACTTCAAGCCTGTTGTTACCATTTCTAATGGAAAGCATGCTCCTGGGGAGAAGGAGAGGGGAAGGAAGGGAACGAAACTTCCTCTGTTGTGCACCTTTGCTGTCCAGGCCCTTCACGGGTTGCCCCGGCCATTTCCATCGTGTGGAGCTTGGAGCTGAGCGGTGGCCCTGACCCATGGTGGTCAGTGGTGCCATTTGCTTCCTCCGCCCTCTCCCCCTCTCTTTTGCCACCTCAGTTCAGCATTTCTCTGTTACAGACCCTTGTTCTGCACCTTGGGAAATACCTGTAAAGCGACTTATTGCCTCCCTTCTCCTGCAGGCTGCCAGGCCTAGGAGAATATTCCACAGCAATTACACTACCATTGGGCTGACCAGGATGTTTTTCTCTATCTATCTGTCTCCTTCCCCGTTGCCCCATACATTGCTTACAGTTGCATCATTTACAGCAGCTCTGGGGCAAAGATCATCCTCTTTCTTGAACAGCATCTGCGGCAGTGGCTTTCTCGCCTAAAGCTACAACGTTGGGGCCTGCTGGGGCCTGCAGTAACGCGCCAGTGGCAGCAGGACACTGCTTCTGGAGACAGAGACTGTTTTATTGTCACTGCAATGGGAAGGGAGGCAAAGGGGTGTTTCTGCGGTTGACTGACACCCAGCTTTCCTCTTCTAAAAACAAATATGCTATGATAAATGTTTGAGAACAATCGGTATGATCAAAGCGTGGCTTCCATGGAGGCTTGTCGGGAGCATCTTTTCAGCTACATGCAATAATGACTCCTCCGTTCTGGCAGCACAACTCGAAAGTGATGTGATACTTTCCATTTTTACCCCTCTCACTTGAATTTTTTTTCTCCCTTTCCCCTTCCACCCCCTCGGTTTCACAGTACTTGTGGATCAGCTTGTTGGAAACATCTTTCAGAATATACTCACCTGGAATGTGAGCATGTTCCGTACCAGTCCGCAGCTGTCAGTGTAAAACGTGTGTGTTTGTGCCTGTGTATATGTACACAGAGGTGTATGTATGAATGTATACCTGTATGTATGTAGGCCATAACAAAATGTAAAGTGTCTGGATGAATTAATTAATTGGGCATTGGGGAAGTAGCCGTTTTACCACTAATACTGATTAGTAGAAGTACTCAAATTGAGGAAATTTGGATGCTGGGAAAGTGAATTAATTTCTTCTCCGGCATCCTTATCCTCAGCTGAGAGACCTGTGAGTTGTTCTGCACAGTACTCTCAAGTGTTTTTGCTAGGTTAAAAGCAAGCCGCGGGTTGCAGAACTGTTCTTGAATAAATCAGCTCAGAATCAGCAGTGGATTTCGTGCACTTTCAGCCTTTGTTTAAAGCAGAAATGTGGTTGTTTAACAGTAAATTCCTAACTGGAAATTGAAGTGTCTCTTACAGTACAAAATATGTATTCACATGTGGTTGTTTGTTTCTTTTCCTTTCTTTTCTGATATTTCTTCCACTTCCTCTCTCTGTTCCTAAAGGAAGAAATGCCCCTGGAAAGCCAGTGAGAGAGGTTAGTGAGACGCAGGCTCACTGCCATGGCTTCTGTTTGTCACAGCTTGCTTTCCGTGCCCAGCATGCGTGTGACGGCGGCGCGGGTTCACTTGGGGCGGGTGAAGGGTGGGGGTGGTTTTATTTTGCTTTGGGGTTTGTTTGATTTTGCCAAGTGCATTTCCCTGTGTGTGCTCTAACAGTAGCATACCTCTCAACTTTCAGCAGAGACACAGTGTCAGCGCAGGGATCTGCGCTGCTTTGTGTCCTCCCCCAGAGCTGGGAACTCAGGGGAGGAGAAACTGATACATCGAAATTAAGTCTCCGTGTTACAACCATGGGCAGCAAAGATGCTGCAGCCATTGGCAAGCTCTGTTGTTCTTGTATGGAAGCAAAACAGGGAGACCTGTGTCTCTTGCTGTTCTGCTTACATGCTCACAATTGCATTTACATTCCTCCCTTTACAATCCTTCTCTTTTTCCTTAGAACAGTGAGAGTTGAGAGGTATCGGAGTTTCAGGTGGTTTAATTCCCGATATGCCGTTGCAGAATGAAGAATGCTACTAACATTCACCAGCTCCACAGTGTTGTGTTCAGCAATGCAAATGGTTTTTCACTGAGCACTTAAGGACACGGTTGGTCTGATGCAAAATAGAGTTTAGAATCTTGTACGTTGCTGCTTGTTAAGGGAGGAAAACGTTTTGCGCTGCGTTGTCATAGTGCCTTTGAAAGTCTTTCCAGAGAGCCTTGATTCGTCCTCTGTGAAGCTGCTCCCCACTTGCCAGCCAGATACAGCGTTAGAAGGATGAATCCCTCGCAAAAAAAAAATGGTTATTAAAGATAAAATATGCAGAGGCTCCCTGAGTGCCATTGCAAGTAGCTGTGCAACAACCTTTCCCGCACGGAGGATGTTCGGTGTGGATGAGGCAGAAAGTGAAGGGTAACCCTGAATTGCAAAGCTCTGCTGGAGCAGAGCAGGGTCAGGGGGCTCCGGGCAAGGCACTGCACTGGGGGTTTTAGCAGAGCTGTTGCAAACCCCCAGTCAGCGCCAGGCTGCCCTGGGTAGTCACGTGCTGCCTTCAACACAGTGTTTACCTGTGTAGGCCGTGGGAGCTGGCACAGGCCCAGCCGCTTCCAGGTGTAAGAGCCTTGGTGCGGGCTAACTCTGTCCTCAAATGGCAGGTCACGGAATCACAGAATTCCAAGGTTGGAAAAGACCCTTAAGATCATCAAGTCCAACTGTTCCTGTCCTAAGCTAAACCATATCCCTAAGTACCTCATCTACCCGTTTTTTAAACACATCCAGGGAAGGTGACTCAGCCCCCTCCCTGGGCAGCCTGTTCCAGGCCCTGACAGCTCTTTCAGTGAATAATTTTTTCCTAACCTCTAATCTGAACCTGCCCCAGTGCAGCTTTGTTCCATTTCCCCTTGTCCCATCTCCTGTCACCTGGCTGAAGAGACCATCACCCACCTCTCTACAACCTTCTTTCAGGTAATTGTAGGCAATGATAAGGTCTCCCCTCAGCCTTCTCTTCTCCAGGCTAAACATCCCCAGCTCTCTCTCAGCTGCTCCTCATAGGATTTTCCATCCAGTCCCTTCCTCTCACATGGTTAAAAAAGGGTGCTTGGGATGTCATGAGCAGCCTGCACCACTCCAGAAGTTTTATGGGAAATACTTCATGTTTGGCCCTGCATGTTCTTGGCTCGCAGAGTCTCAAAATTGTCCCCCAGTTCAGCAAAGCAGGCTGTGGATTTCCACTGCGCTCACTCGCCTGTAGGCGTATCGTTCAGAGCAGGCTGCTGCTGGGGCCATCCTTGATACAGTTAATAATGAAATTTAAAAAGTGAGAGAAACAAACATGTCCTACCTGATCAGATTCCACCAGCTTAACCCTAAAAAGTTGACCTCAGCGAACGGCTCGCCAGTCTGCAGCTACACTTCTGCACGCTGACAGTTCCAGAGGGGGCTTGGCCACAGGCAGAGCTGGATATAAAGCACAGTTCTCCACCTGCTTGTGAAGCGTGTGAGCTGAGGTATAGAAGCTTTGGCTTCACCTGTGAACCCATTTGTGCAAAGGTCAGTCGTGACCTTTTCAACCCACCCGGACAGGTTTTGATCCCATTACCCACATTAGGTGTTGTCTTCATGTGTGATCCCATGGATTTTGTGGCATCGCTTGACATGAGGAAGGGCATCACACCCCAGGCCACCAACAGGAGGGATGTTTCTCTTGTCAGGGAAGAGTTAGAAATCCGTGCAGCTGAAAAAAAGCACTGCACTGTGTTGGGGTTTCTTAATTTGCTTTCTATCCACTCTCTCCAGTCTGAAAGCTCCATGTTTCTTTCTCTGACGAGCTGCAGTGTAAGATTGATGCTCGGTTCCTGCACCCTCACCCAGGGGCCTCAATTCCAGTAGAGCCTCTGAGGCGAATTCAGCAGACGCGAAACGCCTCGTTCTGTGCGTGAGCAGGAGCGATGTAGTTAGTGTCTGCAGAAACAGGCGTCTTCTGTGTTCAAAGCAAAGGCACCTGTGTTAATATTCCACTTCTGTGTCTTAACTTAATACCGTCTGTGTCCATTTCGAGCCTTCCTGCTGCGTTTCAGAGTGGGTGCCAGTTTTCTTCTTAGGCAAGTAGCACCTTTCAACCCCCCAGTGCCTCGAGCATGGGGAACACTTTTTCAGCTTTCATGTTAAAAAAAAGAAGAGAAAAGGGGAAAAAAATGGAATTCATGCCTTCTTTGGTGGCATTACTTTAAAACTTGAATAATAATGAGAGGAAAGCTATGATTTACATTTTTCTAAGTGCTTTTAGGATGGTATTTTCCTCATTTGCTTCTTAATTAAAAATGTCAGCGCCCTACATTTCTGCCTCAGAGAGGGCAAGTCAGCAGCATTCATTGAATTTGAGCACTTCTTTAGGCATTGCAGACAAGGGTGCAGTCACTGCACACATACAGCCCCAGCAAATGGTTGGTCTGGGCCATTTGCAGTCTTGCCTGAGCCAGCCGTGGCTCCCTCACGCGGGAGAGGCGAGAACGCTGCTGCTGGAGCCCCAAACGCCTGGCTGAGGGTTCGCTGGCTGAGTGGCTGGCACACACCTCTCCTGCCCGCTCCTCTGGCCCATCCCTCCATCCCATGGTGGTCCCAAAGATGGTGGTCCTCAAGCTGTTGTGCTTTACAGTCCAGCTGATAACAAAAGCAGCAGCCAGAGGTGGTTTGTGGCCGTGCTCTGAGCTGGACTCTCCAGTGTCTCAGGAGGAGGCACACCATCCTTCGGGCTTTCTGCAGAGGAAAGTGAGACCTGTGCTAGGGGGTAGCATGGATGTTGTTGGGGGTGGGGGAAGAGGGAGTCTATCTCCTTAATCACCCCAGCACGCCTCTGTGCAGCTTTTCTGGAGGGAGATCAGATTTGAAGAATGGTTGTTTCAAAAATGTGGCAGCAATTCACAAGGAAAGGTAAAAAAGACAAGCAGACATTCCTGTGATGTTTATGCCTGGGGATCCATGGGTGCAAAAGGTTGTCTTGGCCCAGGTCTTGCTTGCCTGAACAATTTAGCAGCTTGTACCTATTGCAACTTACTTCTGAAAGACTTTTTTTTTTTTTATTGAAGTTTTTCTTTCTAGACCCAGCCTCTTCCCGTAAACCCAGCCTGCCTTTACAGCTCTGTGTCTGACGAAACTAAACAGCATTCACAAATACTGATTTTTTTCTGAAGGTGGGGTTTAGCGGTTTGGGTTGCTCTTAAGTCCATGGAAGGGTGATCCCTCCTCCCAAGCTGGGAATGAATGGTGTTGGAATCCCTGTAGAACCCTGGAGTCCCATCATTCGTTCCAGAAACAAGAGAGCCTGAATGAGAGACTGTGCTCCCGCAGGCAGCCGTGCCTCTCACACCAGTTGCAGCTCTCCCCACCGCAGTCCCATAGGTCACCGCAGGTGAGGAAGTAAAGGAGTAATTAAAGCCTGGAGATTGCTTTAAAACAGTTTGGAGGAAATTTGTGGGGATGCTGCAGGTCACTCCAGTTATAACAGGGTTATCCCAATATGGCCTTGACAGCACATGCTGCAAAGATACCTGAGCCCTGTCAGAGTTTCAGGTGAGCAGAGCAGACCAGGGCAGCTACTTCTCTGTTCACACAGGCATCTTCCATCAGAAATACGTTGTTTTCCTATGGCTTCATCAGATTTTCACTTTCCCCAGTGTAATTTATGGGATTGATCTTGGCCTGCATGGTTGAGATTATCCCTCACATCTAAAATAAACGTGGCAGCGTTCATTTACTTTGAAGTAAACTCTGTTTTGAGCAGTACTTCGCAGGAGGAGTTTTTCATACGCTACTACTTGACGTGCCAATGAGCATGAATAGGATAGCTATACATTAATGATTTGTGGGTGAAACTGGCATTTGATGCATCTGTTTCTCTGTGCATCACAGCAGTGAGCGAAGCCTCACCAGGCTAGAACCAAGTACTTATCAGCAAACCGCATCACGCACAGCGCAGCTCCCTATCAGATGGGCAGCTGGTCGAGTAGTTACCATTTAGCTGCAGCCTGGCTGTGTGTAATGAATGCTGCATTAAAAAATTAGTATTTGAATTTAAAAATTGGTAGTAGTTCTGCAGAAGGAACAAACTCCTCTGGATATTTCTCAGGTCGCTTTTTTTCTATTCCGTAAGTGTGGGTGAATATTGACCAACTTCACTCCAAGCTCCTACGTACCACAGAAATGTCAGCGGTGCACAACTGCCTTTATGGATTAACATTTGGAGGTTTGATTTGCCCTGCAGGGAAGGCTCATTCCTGTTGTTAGAGAAGACAGTTGTGGCAGGAGGGACGCCCACCATGTAGGTGGCAGTGTTAACAGTCAGGCTCCGGCACATTACAGGTGGGACCTCACGAAAGGTGCCTCCTGGATACCCCAGTTGTGTCCTTTCCTGATTACGTGCTCCTTCCTCAAGGACCACGGCAAGGTCTCGGCATCCAGGCTAACGCAGAGCATTCCTGGGAAGCAGGGTTGTGCACAGATGGTGCTGCACCTCCCCTGTTTTTCCAGACAAATTTTCTACCACAGGTACTCTCGGGGAGTAACTCAAACCCCTCAGAGCATAGGTACATACAGTTCTATTGAGTAACGCTTCCCCTGCTATGTACTCAGTTGCTGGCACTTTGCAGCTTGGGGACTTCTGAGTTGGAGGTCGCATGCATTTCTTTGCATCTAAATAAATCTTTCTTCAGTGATTATTTTCTAACTCCTTTTTTAACTCATTTATGTGTTTGGCTTCAACATCAGCCTGTGGCAATGATTTCAGTAATACAATTATGTGCTGCGTGGAGTGTAATTCCCTTCTGCTTGTTTTAAGACCTTCTGTCTGCTCGTTCCTCCTTGTCCTTGCAAGAAATCTGGAATACTCAGTCCTTGGTTTGGATGTTCATCTTGTAGGGTGCCCGGATCTCTGTCCAGTCATATTTTTCTTCAGGATGTAGACACCAGATGTGATTTGACTGTTTAAACTGTGACATCTCTGTCATTTGAGATACCAGAGGGTTTTTAAGACAGTCACAGAGGGCTGCAGATTGGACCCAGGACTTGAAGGAGACCTACACTCTTCTGGAAAGCAGCTGGAGACCAGGCAGGGTACTCCAAGGGCCTAAAATGGCAACTTGTGGCAGTTTAATCCCCCTACCATCAAATCTGCTTAGTCTGTAGTTGCGCTGCAGCCATTCCTTGCTGCTGGTCAGGGTGGCTGCCTTGCCTTGCTGTTTCCAGCAGTGGTAAAATGAGTGTAAGAAGTTGCAGACTTTGTGTCCAGAGCTGTCCTCTGCGTTTACTCATCACTTCCACATAGGACGGTGGTTACGGGTGAGGGTGGGTGCTCCATTGGATCACCACACAGCCACTGCTGGGTAACTGTGGCATCTTTGTTTCTGCTGGACTGCTGGAAAGGGTATTTTAAAGACCCCTGCAGCCCTTCCTTCAGTTTGGTCATCGTTTTAGGTGTCTGTGCAGGTATCCTGCTGGGCCCCCTCGGGTTTAATGATTTAGTTAATTGCTGCTGATCTGCTTGTTTCTGTTTCTCTCCTTGATAGAGCGTTGAATGGTCAAACCCTCGCAGCGCCAGTTGGGAACTTTTCTGTGGTGTCAGTGGATTGATTTAACCGCTGCTTTCGGTGAACACAGGCAGTGGTGCAGCTTCCTTGCTGCAAGGGGGTGCTCTGAAACAAAGCTGGGGCGGCTCACTGCCAGCACGGTTTACTGAAGCCGTTCAGCCAATATTGCTATTCAGTGTTCTGCAAACCCAGCAGCCTTTGCTAAAGAGGCTGTTGTGGGTTTGCCCCGGCCGAGAGCCAGGCACACGCGACCGCTGGTTCTTTAAGAGGGGGGCAGGGATGTGGAATTGGGGAGGGAGAAGAAAACCCAAGGAACCAAAACCTCACAGGTTGGGATAAGGATAGTTTCCTGAGATAGCAGAAAAACAGATACAACAATGATAACAGGACTTTATAGCAAAATATATGGAACTGTTGATACACAATGCAGTGTCTCACCGAACCGCACAACTCAGGCTGTGCAGCTCTGAGCCATCCCAAAACCAGACCATCCCCAAGACCACACGTCCTGGAACTGCCTGCCTCTCCCTCCACCAGCCCCCCTTTTATGCTGAGCATGACATAATTGGCATGGAATACCCCCTTTGGCCAGTTTGGGTCTCCTGTCCTGGCTGTGTCCCCTCCCTTCTCGTTACCAGCGCAATATGAACAACTGAAAAGTCCCTGACTGCTTGGCAACTACTAAACCATCAGTGTGTTATCAGCACTGCTCTCATCCTTGCTCCCAAACACAGCATTCCACCCACTGCTAGAAATAAATTAACTCTATCCCAGCTGAAACCAAGACAGAGGACATGCTAGACTCATCGAGGAGGTGTGTGGGAAGAGCACTCTCCAGTGTGAGCGGTGCATGGAGAGTGATGGACCCGTGATGCCCGTGTCTGCAAAACGTTCCTGCCGATCTGCAGCCGTGTATTCTTCGTTTAACTTCCTCTTCTTTGGCTTTCTCTTTCAGGCCACAATGTAGGGAGCCTTTTCCACATGGCAGACGACTTGGGAAGAGCGATGGAAACCTTAGTGACAGTGATGACCGACGACAAGGTGTTAGAATAGCAAGATGTGTTTTACAACTTCAGGCGTCCCGCATGGTTTTTATAATATTCATACTACCAAGAGGATTAGACTGTAAGAGTTTACAAGAAAACAAATCTATATTTTTGTGAAGGGTAGTGGTACTATACTGTAGATTTCAGTAGTTTCCTAAGTCTGTTACTGTTTTGTTAACAATGGCAGGTTTTACACGTCTATGCAATTGTACAAAAAAACTATAAGAAAACTACATGTAAAATCTTGATAGCTGAATAACTTGCCATTTCTTTATATGGAACGCATTTCGGGTTGTTTAAAAAAAAATTTATAACAGTTATAATGAAAGATTGTAAACTAAAGTGTGCTTTATAAAAAATAATTGTTTATAGAAACCCCCTCAAAAAAAAACCACAAAAAAAAAAAATACTGAGGCAGTGCATTTGTTTAGTTCCATTTCAGCTATGTAACTGCATCAGAGAGATCCATGTCCTGTGTTCTTTTCCTTGCCTATCAACGAAGGAAAAAAAAGAAAACCAACAACAAACCAACAAGTGTTTCCTGCAGCGACACCAAAACGGCCAACTTGAGTTTCTCATTGGTTCTGTCTGACATGGGCTGGCTCATAAAAAACAAAAAAGACCCCCAACACTCAACTTCCAGTGAAGGCAGTTGCGTAAAACTGTAGTGAAATTAAGGATTCCACAGGTAGTTTGCAATAATTAAATGAAAGAGCACATAACATGACAGAGCCTGCACAAAAGGGAAAAGGAAAAAAAATTAAAAGGAAAAAAAAAAGTCAAACCACAGAAGAAACAGGAAAGGAATAAAATTAGTGACCGTCCTGTGTGCCAGTGTTTCCCCTGCTGACTAAATCCCTGAACGGTGTTAGCAAAGGAATGTAGAAATTGCCTTACCAGATGAAACCTTTGGACCTCAGCGTCCGGTAGCCCGCTGGCCACGGCCAGCAACCAGTGCTTCTGCAGGAGCTGGGCAGGGGTACAGCTCTCCTTCCCCGCTGCCCCCTCTGCTGCAGAGGAGAGGAGGGAGCGGGGAGAAGTCCCCTCCCCACCCGCTGCGGGATCAGCTCCTGACCCGAAGCCACGGGTAAGTTACTGGCGGAGCGTCTTCGCTCGCCCGGCTCCCAGAGCTGCCGGTGAGCGTGACGCTCCGCCATGCTCTGGAGGATGAGCCAGAGCTTTCCCCAGTCTGTGTCTCAGCCTGCTGCAGCAGCCGGTCCCGAGGAGCTGCCAGGCTGCGGGCAGCCCTTGGGACAGGCTGTGGAAGAGTTAGTTACTGCTGTTCTTGCGCGCGTACGGCGATCAGGTGAAGGTAGCCACACTGCTCCATGAGAGATTTGTCACCAAAACAAAGGCCCTGGTCCTTTCCCCTCCCCCTTTTCTCCCTACAAGTAGCCCTGCACAATGCACAATAACGTGAGGAAGAGAGGGACCGATAGCGGAACCCATTAGCCAGCTGGACCGCAGGTCGCGAGAGGTAGGTTTGGGTATGAGGTGCTGCCAGCAAAAGCTTTACCACTTCATTTTCTTAACCAGCTTTTAATTTTACCTTTAGAATACGTAGAAACACACCATCTGACTTTGTATTGCAAGAGTAAAAAAAAAAAAAACAAAATCTGTTACCTCTTCTTGTATGAAGTGTAATTAAACTTGGGAAAGGTTTTATTTTGGATGCTAGTTAACATTGAACATGGCTAGTCATGCTATTTCTACCTCACTTTGGTTTTGTGGTGTTCCTGACGATTACGTACAGATAATGTTACATCATCACCACGTGTCCATTGTGTGACCAGGTCTCATCGTTTAAATAATAACACCGCCAACGATAATCACTTACAAAAGATAAACAAGTACAATCCCCCCAAACCTCTGCTTTCCTAATAAAGAGCTTTTTTTTTTTTTTTTAACACTTTATTACAATAGGAACCCTCGGTATTTCTCATGGTCTTTTTTTTTTTTTGTCAGAAGGTTTAAATTGAGAAGAGGAGGAAGAGATGGGTTCCCTCTTTTTCCCCCAACCCCACCACCCTTATACATTAAACCTTCTCTTCAGAAAAATGAAATAAGGAGGAGAAAAGGATTGCACGGTTGTTTTCATCAGGGTTTTGTTTTGTTTTGTTTTACTTTCTAGATCTTAGTTTTGGAGTGAGTCTGTCAAAAAAAAGAAAAATATTTAAAAAGTTGAAAGCTTTATCGCTGCTTTTCTAAGCATAATTTGGGATTTCGTATTCCTTATAATGACAGAGTATTAAACTGTAAAACATAATCAGTGTAATTGAATACATAAATACCATATGGCATGTTATTTCATTGTTATTCGGTACTGGTTTATTACTTGGATATCATAATATATTGTGTTTTAACACCAACACTGTAACATTTACTAATTATTTTTATAAACTTCTGTTTTACTGCATTTTTTTTCACAACATATCAAATTTCACCAAATATATGCCTTACTATTGTATTATATACTGCTTTACTGTGTATATCAATAAAGCACGCAATTATGTTATAAAAGGGGCAGTGTTTTTTTCTCAAGGTTGACATGAGCCAGCAGTGTGCTCTTGCCACTTGGAAGGCCAATGGTATCCTGGGCTCCGTCAGAAGAGGACAGGGAGGTGATTGTCCCTCTCTACTCTGCCCTCGTGAGGTCCCATCTGGAGTCCTGTGTCCAGATCTGGGGCCACCAATACAAGAAAGACGTGGAACTGTTGGAGAGGGTTCAGAGGAGGGCCACAAGGATGATTAGAGGGCTGGAGCACCTGCCCTATGAAGAGAGGCTGAGGGGGCTGGGCTTGTTCAGCCTGGAGAAGAGAAGGCTGTGGGGGGACCTCATTGCAGCCTTCCAGTCCCTGAAGGGAACATACAAACAGGCAGAGAATCAACTTTTTTAAAGGATAGACAATGGCAGGACAAGGGGGAATGGATTGAAGCTAAAGGAGGGAAGGTTTAGATGAGATATTAGGGGGAAGTTTTTTACAGAGAGAGTGGTGAGGTGCTGGAACAGGCTGCCCAGAGAGGTGGTGGATGCCCCATCCCTGGGGGTGTTCAAGGCCAGGTTGGATGGGGCCCTGGGCAACCTTGTCTAGATCCAGGCCTGGAGGGTGGTGACCCTGCCTGTGGCAGGGGGGTTGGAGCTCTATGATCCTTGGGGGTCCCTTCCAACCCAGACCACTATGATTCACCAGTCGCCCACCACATCTCCTCTCCAGCAATCCTCACCTTAGTTGTGCTGCAGCATCCCCATGTTGCCACTTGCCAAACCGCCCTTGTTAGCCACATCTTGGTGCCTCAGCCACCTCCACAGCGGGCAGGGTGCCAGAGGCAGCACTCAGAATTGGGCTGGAAGAAGAGAAGCGTCTCTCCCTGATTTGGGGTTCTGTTGCAGAAGGGAGCCTCAGATTCCGCTAATCAGACACTTGATGGTTTCCCTGCCACCAGGAGGTAATGCTGGCAGCCTCCTCTTCTTTGGAGCTTTGTGAAGCCTATGTGTCCATCAGAGATGCTGATCACACACATCCTGCCTTCTATGTAAGAAACAGGCGTAGGTTTTGATACCCAGACTCCTCTTGGTTGTGTCACGATGCTGTCTGGGAGCTGGCTTGCGGTGGTAGAAGTACCATAACAATGTTAAAAAGGCAAAGCCAGCACATGTTTGTATATGGGTTTGATAACACAGGGAGGGAGGAGGTGGGAATTTCCTCATGCCACTCAAGGAAATAAATACACCTCCCACACCTACTCTGCCAGATTTGAGTTACTCTGGGTTCACTCCCACGGGGGCGAATCAGCGTGTGTCTTGCTGTCTCGAAGGCTCCTCTGCCGATTACACAATCCACAGAGCACAGCAGCCAGCAGTGACAAGACGACTCCCACTTAATTCAATTAAGCAAGAGGGAGGACAGCTCTCTCCCCGCCACTAATGCTGGAGTGGTTGCACATGAGTAGACGCTGCTGGGTTTCAAGCCTGGCTGTGAGCCAGAAGGACGGGGCGTCGTAATACCCAAATGAACTGGAACATCACAAAAGGGTGCGTGAGCGAGGAGAGGAGTAGCTGATGCTGCCTCATCCCTTCAGTGCGCTGGAAGGAGCAGGAGGCCAAAACCCACATACATGTGCCCTGACTCCTCTCCACTAAGCTCGGGCAAATCCAAACCTCCCAGCCCTGGGCCTGCACATTACACAGGGTCACCCCTCAGAACCCTCATGCCGATCAGTGCTAACAAGTTGGCTCAACTATGTGAACAGCAGCTTCCCCAAGTACTGTGGCTCCTAAAGGCAACGTACAGAGCCTGCCAGCCACCTTCATCAGCTGCCCCGCACCACAGCCCAGCCATCTACAACTTCTAACAGCCCTTCAGTAACACCTGGTAGCTCTGGCTGGCTCTTCAGAACATTTTCCTTGTGAATCAATGTTTAGGGTAAATAACCCCCTTATTTTAAGGACAAGGCTATGAACTGTTTGGTGTGTTTCCTTTGCTGTCTGGGCAGCGAGGAGGACTATGTCTCTTCAATTTTGGCTGCCATGGTTGATACACTGCCATTTACCAACAAACTTATTAATCTTTCATCTACCTTCCTGATAGACAGACAGACAGATGGACTGAAAACCCAATGCCCTACTAAACAGTCCAGCATTTGGGGGAAGGGGAGAGGTGGTAGTGTTGGAGGGAAGCACAGGAGGGTCCCTCAAACATCCCTGTTGAGGACACACATCTCCTACAGTCTTCACTACCTGTCATGGTGGGAAACCTTCATGGCTGAGGACAGCACGTGACGGTCACCTGCTGCACGGCCCTCACCTGCCACCTCTGAGCCCAGCAAGTGCCACCCAACACAGCCCAGGGCTTCCCAGTATGATTAAGAGCTCAGACCCCCCCCGCCTGCCCCACAGTGCAGCGATACCTGCTCTGATGCAGCGATGGGGCTGGAGAAATTAGGGAGTGGACTAGCTAACATGCTGTATAGGTGGGAGGGGAAGCCATGCTTCACCTAACGGGGTGGAAAAAGAGGGAAAGCAATGATGTGCAAGAGGCAGAAAGGTTCCACAGCTGCCAGTAGACCTTCAGGGCCGTGCCTGCAGCAAGGTACCCCTAGTCTTATTTGGGTGGACACAGGGTAGCAGGCGCAGCGCCACAGATCTCTGTAGGAAGCACACGCGTTCCCAAGCCTGCCTGCATGCAGCGAGCAGCAGCTGCTTGCAGCTCGTTAGCTTTGGAACTGGCTGTGGCACGTTCAGGTCAGGGTGCCCTGCAATTGCAAACAGCTACCAGCTCCATGTCAGGGGGAGGGTGGCTGCAGTTATCGATTCACCCCTCCCCACGAAGGTGCAGGAGCAGCCTGATGCCCAGCCCCGCACCTGTGGGTTAGCAGCATGCCCAGTCCCTGGAGCCAGTTTCCTGGCTATGAGCCATTTCATGTGTGCAGTAGGGCTGAGACCCCATAAATCTTCCCCTTCCTGAGTCAGGCTCCACTCAGAGATTTCACTGGGAGTTTGTTTCAGCTCAGAGCCAGCGTATCGACTCATTAGAAAGTGCCACAAATCCGCGCAAGAAAAATGGGGCTGTTGAGACCAACTAAGATGTAACAGTAACACTTCCATACCTGCACCTCCATAGGCTGACAACGCTGCTTACCAGCTAAGGAAGGTGATCACAGGGCACACTTAGCAGCTCAGGGTGCTGAAAACTTGGTTAAGGAGCACGTGTGGTTAAGGGAAGGACGAGATTTAAGCCGAGCCTGCAGCTGTCAAACCGAACCACGGGGCTCCATGAACACACCCAGCTGGCGTTCCAGCCTGTATCTCCCCAACGTGCACTCCTTGACGACCCAAGGCTCGTATTAGCCAACTTGGCAACTGCTTACTAGGCATAAGGACCTTCTTTTTTATTATTATTATTATTAGCCAAACACCACTGTGGATATACAAATCAGTTATTAGCTGGCACGTGCTGTTTGCTCCCTGTGTCCAAGCAGGTTCTCCCCGTCTGCTGATTTAAGCAACCCATTGCTTGTCAGATTTTCCTCTCTCTCTCACACACACACTGGGGTTGGGGGAGAACCCCAAACCTGTCTTTTATTGTTTTTTCTTGCTGAATGCAAGAACATTTTTTTTCTCCACATGAGCATCTGCAGGAGTAACAGCATCCTTACCCCAGCGCACCGGTACGTCCAAATTTCAACAAATATTTAAAAAAATGTTTACATTCCTGTTCTTCTATAACAGGAAATCAGAAAATGATGTTAATTCACTCAGAATTCCTTTTTGTTGTTGTTGTTCATACATGCTTTTCTTGAATCATAAGATGATCCAGAGTAACCACAAGCAGTGCCATTTTGCAGGTGCAATGTCTTCCAAAGCGTTAACAGCTACATTCAGTAATGTGAGGGTCTTCAGGAACACATTGTGTTATTCAGGCAAGGACAAGCTAAAATAAGCCAGGCAGAGGCTGTAGGAAGATGGCTTGGTCCCTGGCACCCATGGACTGCCCACTTTGGTGTGCCTGCCTGACATAAAGCTACCATCAGCATCTCTGCTTCTTCCAGCCCCTACAGCTGGAGCTCATCACCCTTGCTCATCTCCAAAGTGGTGCTCTCACCTCAGCAAAATGAAAGCTCTTTGTTTTGGTTTTGCAGGGTGAGTTTTTGGTAGGGGCGGGACTTACAGGGGTAGCTTCTGTGAGAAGCTTTTGCAGTCAGAGGGAGGAGTGAGAAGATGTATTAAACTTTGCTGACACCAAGGTCAGTGGTGAAGGTGGGGAGGAGGTGCTCCAGGCACCAGAGCAGAGATTCCCCTGCAGCCCATGGTGAGGCAGGCTGCCCCCCTGAAGCCCAGGGAGGATGATGGTGGAGCAGAGATTCCACCTGCAGTCCATGGAGTGAGTGGAGGCACCTGAAAGAGGCTGTGACCCCATGGGAAGCCCACGCTGGAGCAAGCTCCTGGCAGGACCTGTGGCCCTGTGGAGACAGAAGCCCACACCAGAGCGGGTTTTCTGGGGGGAACTTGTGATGCCATGGAGGACCCACACTGGAGCAGTCTGGGACTGAAGATCTGTACCCTATGGAAGAGATCCATGTTGGGGCAGTTAATGAAGAACTGCAGCCTGTGGGCAGGACTCACGATGGAGAACTTTTGGTGGAGGGCTGTGCCCTGAGAGAGGGGCCCCACTCTGGAGGAGGAGAAGAGTGTGAGGAAATCCTCCAACTGGGGAGGGAGGAGTGGCAGAGACAGTGTGTGATGAACTGACACAACCCCCATTCCCTGCCTCCCCCTGTGTCGCTTGTGGGGGGAAGGGTGAGAAATCAGGAATAAAGTCAAGCCCAGGAAGAAGGGAGGGGCAGGGAGAGGTGTTTTATTTCTCTTTGCTTTTATTTCTCTTTGCTTTACTCTGTTTTACTGGGTACTAAATTAGATTTTTTTTTTTTTCCTGAGATGAGTCTGTTCTGCTGGTGACAGTAATTGCAGAATGATCTCTCCCTGTCCTTATCTTGACCCAGGAGCCTTTCAGTATATTTTCTTTCCCCCATCCAGCTGAGGAAGGCAGTGATAGAGCAGCTTTGGTGGGCACCTGGCCTCCAGCCAGCGTCAGCTCAACACACTCTTCAGGCTTGGACACAGACAATGACCTGATGAGCAGCTGAACACTGAGGCAGTGTGACCAGGATGGAGAACATGGCACTGCCAAAAGCTCCTTGCCAGGCTAGGGACACCACCAGATAAAGCCTCACCTGGTCATTCAAGGGGCATGAGTGAAACCCCAAAGCAATGAATGGAACAAATGTCAAGTGCTCTGTGCATAAGGAGATTTACACAGGTGTACCTTTATATACTGGCACTGCTACAACATAGCATGAGGTTAGAGCACTGTCAGAACAGAAATAGTATGTGATAGTGTCACAGACTGGTTTGGGTTGGGAGGGACCTCAAAGCCCATCTAGTTCCAACCCTCTGCCATGGGCAGGAACACCCTCCACTAGACCAGGTTGCTCAAAGCCCCATCCAGCCTGGCCTTGGACACTGACAGGGAGGGGGCAGCCACAGCTTCTCTGGGCAGCTTGTGCCAGGGCCTCACCGCCCTCACAGGGAAGAATTTCTTCCTATATGTAATCTAAATCTGCCCTTGAGCTTAAGCCCACTACCCTTTGTACTATCACTAGTAGCCATTGTAACCAGTCCCTCTCCATCTTTGCTGTAGGCCCCCTTTAGGTACTGGAAGGCTGCAATAAGGTCTCCCTGGAGCCTTCTCCTCTCCAGGCTGGTGAACCCCAACTCTCTCAGCCTGTCTTCATAGGAGAGGTGCTCCAGCCCTCTGATCATCTTTGTAGCCCTCCTCTGGAATCACTCCAACAGCTCCATGTCTGTCTTGCACTGTGGACCTCTGAGCTGCACACAGCACACAGGTGGGGTCTTACGAGAGCAGCGTAGAGGGACAGAATCACCTCCCTCAACCTGTTAGTCATGCTTTTTTGATGCACCCCAGGATATGTTTTGCTTTCTGTGCTGAAAGCATGGATTGGTGGCTCATGTTGAGCTTTTCATCAGCCAACACCCCATAGTCCTTCTCCTCAGGGCTGCTCTCCATCCATTCTCTACCCAGCCTGTAGCTATGCTTGGGATTGCACCAACCCATGTGTAGGAACTCACACTTGGCCTTGTGTATCTTCATGCAGTTCACATGGGCCCATCTCTCCAGCCTGTCAGGGTCCCTCTGGATGGCATCCCTTCCCTCCAGCATGTCAGCTGCACCACACAGCTTGGTGCCACGGGCAGTCTTGTGTACGTGATCCCACTGTCCATGTTGCCAACAGAGATGTTAAAACAGCACCGGTCCAGACACCAAGCCTTGTGGAATATCACTGGTCTCCACCTGGATGTTGAGCTGTTGACTGCAACTCTCAGTGCCACCAATTCCAATTACCCATATTCCTTATGTTCCAGAACACGATTAAAACTGTTCCCCATCTAAAGGCTCGCTGCTAAGTTTGTGCTACCTAAAGATGCCCTTAGTGATGATCTATAGCCAGGCTAGCACGTAATAAAAAATATATCATCATGAGAGGATTTTTACCTCAGCAGCAGGGTAATTTTTAGTTGTGCCTCATTCTCCAGACAAATGGTTTTATTCCAACACCGATGCAGGAGATAGTTCTTTCGCACAGAAGATTAATGGCAGCTGCCAGTATCAGTCCCTGCTGCGTCCCACAGCGAATGTTTAGATAAAGGCTGCAACCAGCTGCAGGTGATAAGACATGAAACTGCTGGGTTGTCTCCTACCAGCCAGAAATGCAAGCTTAGAAATTCATGGTCCTGAGAAAATATTAGGTGTCTCGAAGTAAATGCTAGATGGGTGAATACAGACAAGTGTGTGCAGGAACGGAGAAGCACAAAACACCTTGGTCTTCCTCTTTCTGTGTGTGTGTGTGTGTGTGTGTGCAAGCAGTTGGCTGCACATTTACACGTACACACACATGCACACACAAGCCCTTTTCTATGCTGGTCCCACTGACCAATTTCAAATAATTTAAAAAAAAAAAAAAAAGAACTGGAATCAGTTGTGTCAAATTAGATAAAGCTTGAAAAACATGCATTAATCTGGCTTTATTCTAAATCATCACGGCTCGTGTTTTACAGCGCCAAAGCGGTGTTTTATCCAGCAACCATCGAAGTTTCTTTGGGAATGCTGATTCCTAAGGAAAGTGCCCATAAGCATGTTGGCTCCAGGTAACATCTGCTTTTGCTCTTCCTCTGAAACACCTGGCAGAGCTGGCATGGCCTTCCAGCCTTGGCAGACAGTAATACAGACATCAAGCCTAGAATGCTCTTTCATCTTTTTTTCCTTATTTTATTTTCTCCTTTTCCTTTTTTTTAAGCTCACTGGCAAGCTCCAAGCCTTCCTTCAGCAAGACCCCACAGGCAGATTTAATGCTACTGAGCCTTTCAGTACCATACCATGTTTTACTCTGGTTTTTTTTGCTTGCTTCCTCTTCTACATTAAGCGATCTGGTAAGGCAAAGCAGCTCACACCAGGAAAAGGCCACTTCTATTTCTAAGTTTTAAAATTGCAGGAACCCACAGCAAGCCCAAGGGTTCCCTATTTTCTTACCGCAAAGCCCCAGTACTGTTGATGCCCACATGTTGTTACCAGATGCTGTGAACGCTGCACCATGGGGTCCCTACCCTCCCCCTTTTTCAGGACATAAGGATTCTTTATATAACATGATGCCCTTGCTCTTCCAAAACGCCGATGTTGATTTTTCCCACCAGCTTCTACCCCTTCGTGGCAAGGTTGGCCCAGTCCCACCCTGCACCTACAGAGGTTGCTGCCAAAATTGCCCACTCCTGAAGTCACCCTGAGCTTCCCACCGCGTGGCTGATGCCACGGGACTGTGCACACCCCAGGGTCATTGCCTACCTTTCCCCTTTCACCCATGTCTTTAACAAAAAACATAAACCACAGCTGGTCACAACCCTGATCCAGGCAGCGCTTCCTCCCAGCACAAAGCATTTGCTTAATGCTCCATGTTGACTTTCCTTCAGTGTGCTGGGTTCTTTGGGGTTTTTTCCCCTCCACTAATTTCTCCACTGAGCCTCATTTTTTCCGTGCTTCACTAATGTTTTCCTTGGTGCCACTTCACAGCTTGGCTTACCAAGCAGGCTCTCCCAGGCTCTCCCCATCCGGACCCCCTCTCCATTCCTGCCGAGCACTCTGCTTGCTCTTCACAGACTTAGGAAAGTGGCCACGCAGGTCCCATTGAGGCCTTGGGTCCCATTTCTGTTTCTCTTTATTTCTGAGCACCCTGGGCTGTAGTTTCTGGCTTTTCTTACTCTCAATGTCCCCGAGTGAATCGAAGTTTTCCCTTTCGTGAGTGAGGCCTTCGGTGAGAGGTCCCTTTCTTTTAATGCACTGATGCAGAAGCTGGTTAAAATCTTGTAGAAAAGTAAGCTGGTTCTCATCTGTTTGTTTAGTCATGGGGTTTTTTTCTTGTTTGGATTTTTTCTGAGGTTTTTAGGGATGGCTTGTTTTTAAGAACAGGGTGTTGCCACCTTGCTGCTGAAATAGAAGCATTCAAGGGAGGTGATTCTACCCCTTTATTCCACTCTCATGAGACCCCACCTGGAGTAGTGTGTCCAGCTCTGGAGTCCCCAGCACAGAAAGACATGAGGCTACCGTAGTGAGTCCAGAGGAGCACCACAGGGATGATCAGAGGGCTGGAGCACCTCTCCCGTGAAGACAAGCTGAGAGAGCTGGCGAAGAGAAGGCTCCAGGGAGACCATATAGTGGCCTTCCAGTACCTGAAAGTTGAAGAGGTACTCTTTATCAGGGTGTGCAGTGACAGGACAAGGGGCAGGAAGGAGGGTAGATTTTGACTGGACATTAGGAGGAAATTCTTCCCTGTGAGGCACAGGCTTCCCAGAGAAGCTGTGGCTGCCCCCTCCCTGGCAGTGTTCAAGGACAGGTTGGATGGGGCCTTGGGTAACCTGGTCTGATGGAGGGTGTCCCTGCCCATGGCAGGGGGTTGTCACTAAATGGGCCTTGAGGTCCCTGCCAACCCAAACCAGCCTGTGATTCTGTGATTCTGATTTGTGTTGAGAATGAAGGGTGGCCTGTAGAAGGGACAAGGCTGCATAACCACTCCCCGTGCCATGACTGCCAACGGCAGCCCAATGGACTCTGCTTTTGAAGGCAGCTACAAACTGCACAGCTCATGTCCTGTGAAGGCAATTCACTAAACTGTCCTGCTTGGGTGGTTTTAATTTATTTTTTTTTAAGAGATAAACATTCAAAGTCAGTACCCAGTGTGCCTGTGGATGTCCGTACCCCACAGAATCACACCACCAACACTTCAGTGTCTTCCTGTGGATCCAGCAGCTGAACTTCAGGTAATTAGGCACTAAACACACTTTGTTCTGCTGCTCACTTACACCCACTCCTCAGCACTGAGGGAATTAGGGAGGCTGTGATCCCTGGGCAGGCAAAGCCCATGGTGAGGAGCCCAGCTGGCTAAATGTCAGGCATTAGCAGCACTGGCTGGCTGGGGGAAGCAGGGACGGCAGTGGCTGTTGCTATGGGCACCGGAGCTGCAAAGGATAATAACATCAAGGCAGACTAAGGGGGGAAAGGGTAAAATCGGCTCTCTCTGCTTCATTTTGAATATGCCTTCACATTAACTGTGGTGAGTAATTACCTGTGAAAAAGCAACAGGCAGGATTCTGTGGGAAACCCCTTTAACAGCAGGCTGCAAGAGACACCTTTGATTTCCCTTCTCATAAAAGGGCTTTTTCTTTTCTCTTTTGTCCAAGAAAAGAAACCGTGGCCGGGAAGTCGCTTGCATCAGTTCTTGCTGTTTCATTATGCCATGCCCTACTTGGTATTGTTTTTTTCCAGGCTGCAGGCTGTTGTGCTCGGGTGGCCTTCCCACCCCTTCCTCCAGACCCCAGTGGAAGGTTTCCATTTCCATGGATAAGGGGACATTTGCTCAGCTCCCCCACGCAGAGTTTTTAATCCATGCCCACAGTCCCAGTGCTTCAATCCTTGCCTAGCACCTGCAGGATGACCTTCCCAACTTCCACCTGATTTACACAAACCATCTGAGATTATCCTTCAGCCACAGAGAGCCCAGCTGCCGCAAAGACCCAGCCGAGGCTGGCACAGCCTGCCAGCATCCCACAGAAGGAAAAGAGCATTAAGCTGCCTGCAGCAGCAGGGTTTGCATTAACAGAGATGCCCGTGGCCCTGCCACTGCCCCCGTGTGCGTGCCGGACGCTGGTGTGGCCGATCGGGATGGTGCCTTTCATGCACTTGCCGGGGTCACCGCTGTGACCTGCCTGCCGGTGCCACTCACGCAGTGAGGGCCACGCATGTGGCTCAGGAACCTGTATCCCAGAATAGCCTTCTCCTCTGCTGGGTCAGGGCTGTTCAAGAGCCACCTTCTTCCTCACTCCCTTTGCACTGATTCGAATTATTTAAAAAGGGAACAGCACAGCAGTGAGCCAGCCCAAAAGGAGCCTGTGTCCCTGGGTGGGGGGGGGTGCTCAGTGAAAAGCCCCTTGCTTTGTGACCTGTGCCCCATCCCAGAGCCAAGGCTCTGCAGCTGCCCTGTGCCCTTTTGTGCTCTCCTGTAACTTTGCAGAGCAGTCTGTGTGGGACTGTACAGAGGATGAGGGTGAGACCTACAGCCACTGCACAGCATGACATTTCTGGCATTAGGAAACCTTGCCCCTTCTATTCGAGGCCGGACCTGGAGTCCTGTGTTCAGTTTTGAGCCCCTTGCTATGAGATATCAAGGTCCTGGAGCGTGTCCAGAGAAAGGCAACCAGGCTGGTGAAGGGGCTGGAGAGAAAACCTTATGAGGAGTGGCTGGGGATGTTTAGCCTGGAGAAGAGGAGGCTGAGGGGAGACCTTATCACCACCTACAATTACCTGAAAGGAGTTTGCAGAGAGGTGGGTGTTGGTCTCTTCGCCCAAGTAACAGGTGATAGGATGAGAGGGAATGGCCTCAAGCTGTGCCAGGGCAGATTCAGATTAGACATTAGGAAAAAATTGGTCACCAAAAGGGTTGTGGGGCACTGGAACAGGCTGCCCAGGGAGGTGGTTGAGTCACCGACCCTGGATGTATTTAAAAGATGGGTAGATGAGGGCCTCAGGGATATGGTTTAGTATATGACAGGTACAGTTGGACTCAGTGCACTGTCTCAAAGGTCATTTCCAGCCTCGTGTTTCTGTGATTCTGTGATTCTGGGAATGACTTCCAACCCGACTTAATGATGCAGCCTGAATTTGGCATTTCTACAGTCCCTTTTACAGAAGGAAGGCCACTGGAGTTAGGGCTCCTGGTCTCACTCCTTTTTCCTTCCCTCCCTCCATCACCCCCTTTGCTTCACTCAAGCTGTGAGAACAGTGGTCCTTAGCTGGCAGGAGCATGAGCATCGCCCATCACCCTTTGGCTCTGCTGGTGCTGCCAAAGCAAGTGTGTGACACCGAATCAGCTCAGCTCCGTGAATTCGTTATGCGTGTGCAGAACACCCCTGTGAGCAAGCTGTGCCTTCGCCAGAGCACCCTGTGAGGACTCCAGAGCCTGCAGACAGCAGTGGTCACAAACAGAGTGCAGAGGAGTGGTGTCTGTGCATCCGCGTCCTGATTTTCTGCAGCTCCCATTTCAGATTCAGCATGGCTCTGCTGAGGGTTATGATGGGCTGCCAGGGTATAACAAACACTTCAGGAATTGCTGGATGCCATGAACCAGGTGGTCATTAAAAAAGCCCTAACATCCTGAG